>NC_134207.1:50742659-52061231 GCF_965140235.1 Caretta caretta
TCTCTATTTAAGCCTAAATTAATGACAGCAGGATTGTCTGGCTATGTAGACTCCCTCCTCAGGCCCTACGCTACCAGCACTCCCAGCTACCTTCGAGACACCACTGACTTCCTGAGGAAACTTCAATCCATCGGTGATCTTCCTGATAACACCATCCTGGCTACTATGGATGTAGAAGCCCTCTACACCAACATTCCACACAAAGATGGACTACAAGCCGTCAAGAACACTATCCCTGATAATGTCACGGCTAACCTGGTGGCTGAACTTTGTGACTTTGTCCTTACCCATAACTATTTCACATTTGGGGACAATGTATACCTTCAGATCAGCGGCACTGCTATGGGTACCCGCATGGCCCCACAGTATGCCAACATTTTTATGGCTGATTTAGAACAACGCTTCCTCAGCTCTCGTCCCCTAAAGCCCCTACTCTACTTGCGCTATATTGATGACATCTTCATCATCTGGACCCATGGAAAAGAAGCCCTTGAGGAATTCCACCATGATTTCAACAATTTCCATCCCACCACCAACCTCAGCCTGGTCCAGTCCACACAAGAGATCCACTTCCTGGACACTACAGTGCTAATAAACAATGGCCACATAAACACCACCCTATACCGGAAACCTACTGACCGCTATTCCTACCTGCATGCCTCCAGCTTTCACCCTGACCACACCACACGATCCATCGTCTACAGCCAAGCTCTGCGATACAACCGCATTTGCTCCAACCCCTCAGACAGAGACAAACACCTACAAGATCTCTGTCAAGCTTTCTTACAACTACAATACCCACCTGCAGAAGTAAAGAAACAGATTGATAGAGCCAGAAGAGTTCCCAGAAGTTACCTACTACAGGACAGGCCTAACAAAGAAAATAACAGAACGCCACTAGCGGTCACCTTCAGCCCCCAACTAAAACCCCTCCAACGCATTATTAAGGATCTACAACCTATCCTAAAGGATGACCCAACACTCTCACAAGTCTTGGGAGACAGGCCAGTCCTTGCCTACAGACAGCCCCGCAACCTGAAGCAAATACTCACCAACAACCACATACCACACAACAGAACCACTAACCCAGGAACTTATCCTTGCAACAAAGCCCGTTGCCAATTGTGCCCACATATCTATTCAGGGGACACCATCACAGGGCCTAATAACATCAGCCACACTATCAGAGGCTCGTTCACCTGCACATCCACCAATGTGATATATGCCATCATGTGCCAGCAATGCCCCTCTGCCATGTACATTGGTCAAACTGGACAGTCTCTACGTAAAAGAATAAATGGACACAAATCAGATGTCAAGAATTATAACATTCATAAACCAGTCGGAGAACACTTCAATCTCTCTGGTCACGCAATCACAGACATGAAGGTCGCTATCTTAAAACAAAAAAACTTCAAATCCAGACTCCAGCGAGAAACTGCTGAATTGGAATTCATTTGCAAATTGGATACTATTAATTTAGGCTTAAATAGAGACTGGGAGTGGCTAAGTCATTATGCAAGGTAGCCTGTTTCCTCTTGTTTTTTCCTACCCCCCCCCCCCCAGATGTTCTGGTTTAACTTGGATTTAAACTTGGAGAGTGGTCAGTTTAGATGAGCTATTACCAGCAGGAGAGTGAGTTTGTGTGTGTATGGGGGTGGGGGGGATGTGAGAAAACCTTGATCTATGCAGGAAATAGCCCGACTTGATTATGTAAAGAGTTGTCACTTTGGATGGGCTAGCACCAGCAGGAGAGTGAATTTGTGTGGGGGGGTGGAGGGTGAGAAAACCTGGATTTGTGCTGGAAATGGCCCACCTGTTGATCATTTTAGATAAGCTATTACCAGCAGGACAGTGGGGTGGGAGGAGGTATTGTTTCATATTCTCTGTGTGTATATAAAGTCTGCTGCAGTTTCCACGGTAAACATCTGATGAAGTGAGCTGTAGCTCACGAAAGCTCATGCTCAAATAAATTGGTTAGTCTCTAAGGTGCCACAAGTACTCCTTTTCTTTTTGCGAATACAGACTAACACGGCTGTTCCTCTGAAACACATGATGAAGACTTTGGTTTTATATCTCAGACAAAAGACAGTGAGTGAGACTCTGATTTAAGGTACAGCAGCATAAATGTGGAGTGTCCCCAATGAAGTCAGGGCCATTACCACAGATTTACACGATTTACATTAAAATCGGAATTTGCATTGTAATCTCCAGGAGTACAAATCTGGAGAATTTGTATACTAGAAACTCTGGAAGAAGTAAGCTAATTTCTTCACCAACTCCACCATTTCCTATTGGTAGATCGTCTATCCAAATGGTGACCTGGTTAAATCTTTTCTTAGCGTGTGTGATCTGACAGGATTGCATGCAAGGTTGTATGGCTGCAGGAATTATGGATAATTCTGAGATCTGAATTTAGGTTCCGTTCATGTGAGTTTTGCCTTCAATCATATGGCAATAGGATCAGGCCTCATGCAAGTATTAGTTGCTCCTGGGTCTCTTGTCTGAAATAGATATTCAAAAAGATGAGAATAGAAAGGCAAGAAAATTGCTACATATAGTAAGTAATTCTCACAGACAGTCTTATTTTATGCGGGATCCAAAGTCCCTGCTGTAGTAACCCTAGTCCTTCCACAAGCAGACAATTACAAGGATATAGACAAAAAATGTATAGCATTAAAAACGGATGAGTAAACCTATGTTTTTAGGCCACTATGTTTTAAAACAACCAACATTGCAATGTTATATAGGAAATATATAAATAATATTTTTTCTATGTAATTTACTGTTTAAGAATCAATTGAAATGATTCAGAATTTATCATAATTTAGAGCTATATTAAAACAGGCCAAGAATGTGTTCTCAGCATGACCATATTTAATGCTCATGTATAATTCACTCATTTATACTCTTCCCAGTCAAGGGAATATTTATTCTTAAACAGGACTTTGTTTAATTTGTATCATACATAGAATTTTAGGCCCAGAATATGTATTAAAAGTCACAGACTTAGCAGAACTCAACCATGTAAGGAATTTGTTTTTCTTCAAACACAGCCCTTAAAATTAGAGTTCACTGATTAATTTTCATGGTTATGAATTATTCATAATTTATCCATTAACAACCACATACAGACAATACTGAATCTAGACCAATGTTATTGAACCCATTAACTGATCCAGCAGTGCACAGCAAATTCAAAGCTAGATGTTCTATGTAACAGAACTAGCAGTGTCCTTGTTTTTATCTGGGTTTCTTATTTTGCTGATACATTTGCATAATCAAAATAAACAGAAAAGTTATATTGGTTTTTATTTCAATAATGTAAGCTACATTTCAAATTTCATGTTTCAGACTTCAGTGGACACAGTTACTGAATTGATTCCAAGATAGTATTTATTACTTTCATTTCTATTTTTGCATATCTTTCACTATCTTTCTTTTTTTCCCCACTCTGTCCCTTTTTCTCTTCTTTTCATTAAAAGTGGTGTTATTTAGACAGGAAACAGTGGTTGTGATATAGATCTACTTAACACCAGTAGTTTCATGGAAGGTGTTCAGAACTCTGATTATAGCCTTAAATCAATACAAGGAATATGCTATTTGATGAGGAAAATGACTGGATCTGCTATAAGTGGATTTTCAGGAAAGTGCAGAGGGATTTACAGTAGCCATGGAAGGTCTACTAACTGCAATGGGAGTTATGTAATTAACCCACAATTCATTGCATTGACAGTTTAGTGCCCAGTTCAACTGCACATATACCTGTAATATCACATGCTGAGACTATTAATTACTGTCTTATTTTATAGGGTAGCTCAAGTAGAAGATGATTTTTCTGGAAATTTCTAAAGGTAGTGGCTGTATCTGAGCACTCAAACTGGGGGTGGTATGGGCATTTTTGGAACAACAGGTGACCAAATTCTACTTTCAGAATAACATTGGGAGACACACAGGCAGTTCTCAGATTTTCCATCAGTGTGGATTGAATTTGGTAGTCTTCTCATAACTTCATCATAAAATCAATAACTTCATCATATCATAACTATATATAGCTCATTAAAATGTAGCATCGATATGGTGCATTGTTAGTTAATACACAGTACAGTTCAAAACATATCATCACTGTCCCTCCTTTGGCCCATCAGGGAGAATTATGGGTCATCCAAGGAAAAAAAATGATTTTAATGGTTACACACAAGACACAAAATGAAGACAAGTCCTCCCCAAGAGCACTGATAATCTAAGGTAATGAGATCCTGCAAACACATAAGCACTTGCAAAAAAATCTATAGTTGTGAGTAGTCCCATTAGTCCATGGAATACTTGGATTCATGCTTTGTGAATGCAGGATCAGGACCTAAAAAGACGAAATGGAGAAGACAGGATGCACTGGGAAGCTCAGAGGAAGGATTAACTTTGAAGATTTACTTCTAATTACTACTTGTGTGAATTAATGTGCAGCTCCTGTAGACAGGTTAAAGTGTGGGTCTTACTCTGAAAAGTCATTGTGTAAAAATAAAACCTATTTACTGGTCAGATTGGATCCCTCTGTGTATTCAGGGTCAGATTTGCTTGCTTTGGTGACAAATTGTAGATATGTTTTTACTACTTGTTACTCCTGTTAACACTTCAGAGCAAACACAGCTCTGGGAGAGGCAGATCATCTATCAGGTACCTCAAGCTTGGTAGCCTAACAGTTACCCTTTGTGACACCCTGGCACCCCAATATTCACCACTATCATGTAATTAGGATATGTTTTGTACAAAGTATGCCTTGTGAGGTATCATTCTAAAAGTTCAGATCTGCTAGACAGTAATATCTCATTGGATTGTATATGCTATTGTTGTATGTGAAGTTTGGCTATGTATGTGTTACTGAAACTTGTTGTGAAGTTGAAAACACCCACAAGCAGCCTTTCAGGTACAACAGTAAAAAGGCCAAACAATGTTAATGGCTTATTGAGGAAATGCACCCAAGCACAAGGATTACCCCAGGAACTGTGTACAATAGAAACCTCTCAGAGTTAGCACTACACAATGGGAACTGTTTGACCCAGGTCACAGCAAAAGAGCTTTCCAGCATGCGGGAAGAAGAAAAAAAAGGGGAAAATGACCTCATGATGTTTCCTCACTGTTCCTACAATAACACATCTGGAAACACCTGAGGAACAAGGACTGAACTGTGGGAAGTGATGGTCCCAGGCTAGAGGGATTTCTAGCCTGTGTATGAAAACCTGGAAAACCCAAGCTGCAGAGCCAAGGCAGCTTGTGCCTTAAGAATCTGCCAGCCTGTTTATCATTCAGGGTGAGGATTTGCTAATTCATATCCTACCTATCTAGTGTGTTAATTTCAGTTTGCAGTTTTGTTTATTTACTAGGTAATCAGCTTTGATCTATTTGCGATCACTTATAATAATTTAAAATCCATTCTTTTGTAGTTAATAAACTTATTTTATGTTTTAATCTAAACCAGTGAGCTTTGACTGGAGTGCTTGGGGGAAATCTCTGCTTGGTAACACAAGTGTGCATTGTTCTCTTCACATTGAGGGAGAGGCGGACCGGGTATTAAACCTATATACTGGCCAGATTTGACCAGGGCAGGATGGTACAGCTCTGAAGCCCCAGGCTGGGAGGCTGGTGGTTGGACACCCTGCATGTGACTGCAGCTAGGTGTGTCCCTACCCATGTGAATGCTGGTGAAAGTGCAGGCTGGAGGGCTTTGCAGCTTGTCACAGCAGCACATTGTGAGACGGAGCCCAGGCTGAAGGGTCAAAGGGCTCAGTGGTACTCCAGTTCCAGGTGACAGCCGAGGGGGAATCTGTCACACCCTTATAATCAAGCTATGTTTTTCTTTGACATTTGTTTGCTTTGTCTATTAAATCCTTATGCAATACTCAGGTTTTTAGGTCCCTCTCCCTGTGGATATTTTGATCCCAGGATCTGGAAAATTCATCCTTGTTGACTTCTGAAGATCTTGACAATTTGGTCTTCACTACAGATTCTGTCTCTGGTTTCTGTATAGTAGAAGTGGAACTGCCCTTGTCTCAGTAATTCAGTTATGCTATGAATTGATGAATACCATTATTTTATAGAGTTGGTGTCATTTATGGACAGATACAGTACACATTTAACCACAGTACATGTATCTATCCATAAATGACACCAACTCTCTATAGGCACATGCTTTGTCATCAGATTGTATATCAAAATAAACAGAAGTATCTTTTAACATCTCCTTTTCTCCTGGTTAACTCCAGCTATTTATCAGTGGTATGGCTAGTTGTAGTCAAATATTTAAAGTAATTGTATCAGGCTCAACTGGAAAGTGTTGGAAAAGCAGAAATCTCTTGCAGTTGGAAAAGAGTTTAAAAAAGGGGGGAGGGGTTAGTTTCCCCTCTCACTTTCTCAAACATATATCTCTACATTTTCTAGTGGAAAAAGGAGAGTGGAATAAAAAAAGAAAAAAAGCCCTAGAACATCAAACAATAGAAAACTGAAATAATTTCCCAAAACAAACAATTTCCAGTAGAAAAAATGTTTGAAACAAAACAAAATGTCAATTCAAAATGAATTTCCTTTTTATTTTCCAAAAGGATAATTGAGAAAAAATCATAAAAATATAACCCTTTTCCTGGTAAAATATCAATTTTGATTAATCTACATTTTTCCACCGGAATGGTTTCTGTCAAAAAATGTTGACTGTCTCTGGTTCTCGTTCAGGAGCATGATAGGAATGCCACCTCCATTCACGTGGTGTCTAGAGCACAGAGGGTTGGAGGAATGTGAGAGGCCCTGAAATAGATGACAGAATAGAGATATCAGCAGAGTCCAGGAACAGCAGCAGGAAGCCCAGACTGCACTAAATTCTGATAGCAACTGCAACAACAGAACTCAGCAGTTGTTTTAGCAGGTCATTGGGGGAGGGATAGCTCAGTGGTTTGAGCATAGGCCTGCTAAACCCAGGGTTGTGAGTTCAATCCTTGAGGGGGTCATTTAGGGATCTGGGTCAAAAATTGGGGATTGGTCCTGCTTCAAGCAGGGGGTTGGACTAGATGACCTCCTGAGGTCCCTTCCAACCCTAACCTTCTATGATTCTATGACCCCAGCTGCTACTTAGACTCCCAGTAAGCACCAGCCCTTCCATCTCCAAACTGGAAATACTAAAGCATCAGTTAATCTGGGAGAATATGGCATATCAGTGTGGGAGGGACAAGTTCTCTCAGTTGCTTTATTTTGTTGCTTCAAATCAGCTCATGTGTGATGACTAATGCATTATTCATAGGCAGTGTACCCATAGGTGTGTGACACTCAGTGGGTTATGTTATTTATTTTTTAACACCACAGCTAACTATGCATTCCGATTACTCCTTGGCTTTGAAGCACAATGGGAGTGATATTCCCCTGAGTGTGAGGACAGTAAGAATTTGCTTAATCTTTCAATTTAATATAGTGTTGACTGGGGAAACATGATTGAAGCCTATTCTGCCCAAAGCATTGATATAGATTTCTTCCAGGTGGCACACCAGCCCCATTACTAGACCAGAGTTTAACAGGTGTTCATTTGTTTTCCCCTGATAGCAGATCATTTGAATTAGTAGTTAATTGATTTGTATTTAGTTTTGCCTGCACACTGAGCTCTGCAGTTATTTCCCCTACTGAACTGTGTAAGATCAAGGAAGAGCATTCTGACTTCAATACACAGACCACACTTGCAAGAGCTCTTATGTAAATTTAAAGTGTGATTTCACTATCATTGATATTTAACTTTACCTCCCATGGCTCACTAGAATCATGTGGGCACACAACTGACCCACACATGAATGATACACTGTCATTTTCTTGTGCCAGGATTTCTTTCCCTTGCAATATATACAAATAATATGGTATATGTTCCTACATTTGCAGGATTTGCCTGTTTGGGGTGCACAGTTAGGACTTTGTCCATGTATCCTGTTAAAGAGCACTATTTAGGACCTTTCAGAGTAACAGCCGTGTTAGTCTGTATTCACAAAAAGAAAAGGAGTACTTGTGGCACCTTAGAGACTAACTAATTTATTTGAACATAAGCTTTCATGAACTACAGCTCACTTCATCGATGAAGTGAGCTGTAGCTCACAAAAGCTTATGCTCAAATAAATTGGTTAGTCTCTAAGGTGCCACAAGTACTCCTTTTCTTTTTAGGATCTTGTTTCAAATGTGGTGTTGTAACAGAGTCAGCACCCACCTCTCACAAGCATCCCCCTCTGGCTGATACTTGCCTGCAATCACTCCATTTTGAACAGGACAGCATCCACCTCTCACAGGTGTCTCCTTTCTGGTCAAATATAAGCCTGGTTTTCTTTCAGTTCTTACAACGGGGTGGTACCTGCCTCTTGCGAGCACCCCCGTGGTGATGGTTGTTCGGCAGGTCTTCAGCAACTTAGCCCTCCGGCTGAGTCACACACACACTGTCCCCACTTCTGGGGTATACAGTCACTAGTTCTTACTCATGGGCCTGGTATGGGGCTGTAGCACCAAGCCTTCCTCCCTGGAGGCACTGCCTTCTTTGACAGCCAACAGTGCCCATCTCAGTACCCTGGGTTGGTGTCCTTTCAGCAGCCCATGCCTGGGCTCCATCTTCAACCAAGCCAGCAGGGCCCATCACAGTACCCTTGCCTGGTCAGGCTAGATTCTGGGCTCAGTCCCCTGGGCTCAGCCTGCCCACACTGACCTGTCCATGTTCCTGATGCTCTTTCTGCCAGACAGCCAGGCTCCCAGTCTTTAGCAGTTTTCCCTGAGCTCAGTTCTGCCTGCAGTGTGCTGTCTGTAGTCCTACTGCTCTTCCAGGCACCCAGTCCTCCCTCATCAAGCTCCAAGCATCAACTGACAAGTCAGCCACAGCTGCTTCCTTTTATATGGCCCTTCTGGTCCCTGATTGGATACTTAAGCCGCCACTCTGATGTGCTGTTCCCTTGCAGTCTCTTCTTTTTTCTGGGGTGGGGTGAGGCAGGGCTGTGAGGCCTCCAGCAGGGGGCCTCTGGACCTAGTCCACCCTGTCACAGATATGCTGTATTTTGTGCATTTACTTCAAAGGATCAAGGTTTCAGCACCATCTGATCTACCTTTCATAAATCCTGATAACTTACTTTTAATGAATTCAGAATTATGTGTGGATGATTCCTTTCTCAAAAAATCAGGTCAGATTCTAACAGCAATTTCTTAGACGACACTTTATCTAGGAGCTCAATAAGAAGTTTGTTGATGATGCAGTCCTATATACTATCTACAGACTCACAATGGTCTGCTAATACATACAAAGTTGTATTCCCCTGCTACAGGGTAGAGCTGAAGGAGATGAGCTTGATTTGATCGCAGTGCTTAACACAGGTCAGGATCACAAGAAGGCTGAATGAGGGAATTGGGAAAGTATAATTATTCCCCCTTTATAAAGAGGCAGAACAATATTTAATTCCATATTTCAAAGTGATTATTAAATGATAATGGAAAAGTTTGGTGTGTATTTTATCTTTAGAGACTAAGAAAAAAGTAACTGCAATGAGAGATACTTGTATCCTGTGTTGGGTGATTAGGGCTCCTGGATGGCTACAATCAAAATCCTCCAGTGGGCTAAATTATGGAATCCATTTACAGTCAAATGCACAATCTCTCTCTCTCTCTCTCTCTCTCTCTCTCTCTCTCTCTCCTTTTTATGCAGTGTTTCTCTTTATGCCATGAAGTATAAAAAACAGGGTATGTGACTGGAGTCAACTTTATTTAATAATCAAGAGATGACTGCTTACAAAGAAGCAAAAACTTATCTGTTTCTGTTTTTAACACAACTTCCCTACAATTCACAGAAAATACTTTTGCAGTAGCATCTAAGAGCCCTTGTGATAGACGAAGCCACTGTGCAAAGCCCTGTACAAATACAGAACAAAGACAGTTCAACCCCAAAAGAGTATACTATCTTACTATCTGACAAGAGACAACACATAGATAAAGACAGACGGAGCGGGGAGCATAAGGAAACAGTATTGGTCAACATGATAGGCGGTGATATCAGCATCTAACTCTTGTCCAGGTTTTTCGGTAGGTTTAGGCATCATGGCAAAGAAGAGATTTAAGAATGGATTAGGAAGTAGGACAATGCGATGGCTTCATGGGTGATTACAGGGATTTCCTTACATGTGTGAGGGGGGTACAGACAAAAGCTTGAGGATGCTTGAAAATGTATGAGTGGGCAATGAAGGATGGCATCACTGAAAGAGCAGAGGCAGGTGTATACCTCTTAATAGCACATGAGAGATAAACAGTTGGGTATAGACCATCAATGGCCTTGAAAGTGAAGACAAATAGCTTGTGTTTGACGTAATGAAGAAGAGGGAGCTAGTGAAGGGATGCAAAAAGAGGGCTAATATGGTCAAAGTGATGAGTTAGGAAAATGACTTTATTACCTTTACATTTCCTGTAATGTTACTCAATATCATTACAAGGTATTTCCTTATTAATATAATTTTGGAAACACCAGTTTTCCTGGTTTATGGCTTGACATTTGTTGCAAGTTGAATTAATTCATGTTAAAGTGTGTTGCATTCACAAACAATTTTTTGTTGATGTGAATCATCTGGCATTTTTAATGCATATTATTAACCCTCTGTGACCGGGTGGACTAGGTCCAGAGTCTCCCTGCTGGAGGTCTTGCAGACCTGCCTCATCTCACCCCAGAAAAGAGCAGAAAAGTCCTCCAGGTGGCCTAGAGTGGCTGCAAGGGAAGCATCCAAGCAGAGGGACTGCTGGAGTGGAGAATCAGGGGACAGAAGGACTGCTGGAGTGGAGAATCAGGGGACATATAAAAGGGAGTAGCAGAGGCAGAGCAGTTGGTTGCTTCCTGGAGCTGGAAGAGGGAACAGTTGGTCCTGGCTGGCTGGAAGAGCATCAGGACCATGGACAGCTAATTTCAGGCAGGACTGAGCTCAGGAAGGTCTGCTTGCAGGGACTGGGGGAGCAAGAGGTGCTCCTGGCTGGCTACAAGAGCTAAGGCAGATAGCTGCTGACAGGAATGGGGGAAGTGAGGAAATAGCTTCTGGCTGGCTACTAGGACACAACTAAGATGACCTAGGGGGAAGTGGCCCAGGGAAATACTGGCAGTTAAAGGGACATAGACCATGGCTACTACAAGAGGGTCCCTGGGCTGGGACCTGGAGTAGTGGGTGGGCCCAGGTCCTCCCTTGCCCCGCAAACAGCCATTGGGGAAGTGGCTGTGCCCTGGAAGAAGGGAATTTAGACAGGTTCAGGGAAGGGATTGTATGTAGACCTGTTACCACTTCTCCCCCCGGAATAGGGGTGAACTAAGACAGATCAAGCTGGAGGTCAGATGACTAAAGGGTAGGTGAAAAGCCTTCAGGGATGAAGTCCTTGGGCTGCTGCTCCATCTCAGAGCAGGACCCTTTGCACATAAGCTGGCCAACTAGGATACTGAGACAGGCCCTGTTGGCCAGACTGAGGACCAGAGCCCTTGGGAGATCTAAAGAGATGTTGCCAACAGGGGGGTTCCATGATGGGCCTGGTTGTATTGTTTAAAGGACTGAGCCTGGGGATGGTTGCAGGACATTTTGAATTTATATCTTAGAAGGGGTTTGTTTGTTTGCACATGGGCTGTGTGGGGCTCGGCTGGAGGGCTGAGTCATCAAAGACCCACCTGACAAGCACAGCAGCCGACAGGGGGCACTGTGAGCTGAGAAATTGAGAAAACTGCAGGCATGCATACACTCGGTCCTGGGATGCTCATGAGACGTGGATGCCACCCCATTATACCCTCTTTGAAAGCATAAGGAAACTAAGCCACTATATGCTGTTGCACCAAAAGTGTTACATAAAGAAGTGTGAGGAAAGTATCATAATGATGTAGAAATTGCAAGCTCCTGCTTCTGATCATAAAATCGTTCTCATTTATTCTATTTTTTTTCCACATTTGCCACCATGATATCTGAATACCTTGCCAAAACCAAAGTACAACATGTTTCTACCACCTATTGCTGATAATAATGGAAATGACTTGCTAATCTGCATAACTCAAAGCCAGGGTAGAACGGAAGACTATAACAGGTAGTTATTGGTTTGCTGTTTGTTTTAAGTAGGGTGAAATATTGTTGGCCAAAACTCTTTCTCCAGCCAAAATGGATGATTTGAATCAACAAACATTTTGTAAATTCATGTCTATTTCACCAAATTCTCCAGGAGGGCGGAGGGGGAGGGCTTAAAAATTCTGTAAAAAGTCAAACACATTTCATTTTGGCATTTTCAAACTGAAACGTCTCAATTTTTCAGCTTGAAATGACTTTCTGTTTTGAAATTACCTTCAATTATTTTTAAGTTTAAAAAAATCTCAAAATGGAAATGAAATGGGGTGAGGGTCTTTTGGGGGAAAACAATGTTATTAGAACAAAAACACTTATTTTAGAATTTTTGATTCACTGAAAATAATATATATTGTGTGTATGTCTGTGTGTGTGTGTGTGTGTGTGTGTGTAAAGGGTTGACCTAAAACAAATCCCCTCCTTGAGTTTCCAGAACTGCCAATGAACAAAAAAATCAGTTATTTGCACAACTATAGTTTTGAGCATTTCAAGTTTAAACATTTAGAAACATTGTAAGTGGCATTTTTATGGACTTTTCATTGAGGCTATTTTGATTCAATTAGTTCACTTAAAATTAGTCACCATAACCCATAAAGTCCTGTTTTGTTTACCAGCAGGAATATGACTGTGGAATTGGCTATATTAGCCAAGATACAGAGTAGACTGTGATGCTGGCACTAGGTATGTTACAGAGAGGCACTAAAGAAACCTTAGATTTTTAGATATCTGACCGCATAGATTTGCTTGATATTCAACTCATAGGCTACAGAACCTCACCCACCCATTCCTGTAATAGTTCATAACCTCTGCCTGAGTGATTAAGTCCTCAAATAATAATTTAAAGATGTCAAGTTACAGGGAATCCACCATTTACACTAATTTAAACCTGCAAGTGACCTGTGCCCCCAATCCCATCATACCATCCCCTCCATAAATTTATCAAGCTCAGTCATAAAGCCAATTAGGTTTTTTGCCCCCACTACTCCCCTTGGAAGGCAGTTCCAACTGTTTGTATCTCTTTTAGTTTGAGGATTTTTTGTGGTCCACATTTTAAAAACAATAAACAAACTATATCTGCCTGAGACTACTTGGGAAACACGGATTCACACACAAGATGTGTTCCATTTATAATGATTCCATGTATCAGGTTAACTGGGGCCTTTGGATGTAAAAACATGAACCTGTTTGGACCAGGTCCATTAGCTAAGAGGCAGCTATAACTGGTCAAGCCACATTGATCTAGAGACATTACTGTGTTTGTACAGTTATATGTTCTTTTGTTCTCGTATGGGATGGGCTGAAACTTCACCATTTAGTCTATATGAGCCAACCATGAACTTTAAAAAAAACAGTTTACCTTACTAAATAAATACACTAAGAAAGGATCCATCCGTCTTCTTCACACACCTGTCCTTCCTAATCCTGTATGCGTTTTCTCCTCCACTCTAAATACAGAAGACTGCTCCTCTTTTAACGTCTTTTAACGTCTTCTGTGTAGAGATCAAAGTCCTGTATCTAATTTCAGCTTCTATACAGCTTCATGTAGTTTTACTCCTGGACTTGTGGGCTATTTTCCCCTCACCTTTCTCAATAGCCTTGTTAAAGATATGTGCAGAGTTGCTAAATAATAGATATTCTGATCCATTTACTAATAACCAAATAAATCTGCTTTCTTGGTCTTTTATATATTTAGTAATTTCCTCATATAACTTTAAAATAACAAGAGTCTCTATCACTGTCTAATGTCAATTTTTAAGAAGGATGAAGGAACATGGTTTGAAGTAACAGGAGCTATATGAATTTGTGAAGGAGCAGAGAAAATGCTGCCTGGCACAGCAGTGGTTAAAGAAACCTATGGGCTCAGCTAGACATGCCCCATTATACCTGCAGCCAATCCCAGGCCTGGAGGGGGGAGAAAAGGAGGTGAGCCTGGCTCAGTTGGGGGCTGACTGGTGAGGAGGCAGGAGCTCTCTGTTTGCCAGCCTGAAGGGATGGATCAGCGACCTGCCAGCCAGTGCAGCCATTGAAGGCAAGTAAGCCTTCCCCAGCTAAGGAGAGCCTGAAGTTAAGCCCCATCTGTGAGGTAACTGAACTAGTGGGGCCATACCCCAGATTAAAGAGATTTTAATAGGAAGTAGCCCAGGGAAATGGGTCTTGATCCCCTGCTCCCCGGCAGAGAGGCAGATCCATCAACCACAGTCAAACTACACAGGGTCGTGGGGAGAATCCAGGTTCCACTCCAAACTCTCTGACTATTGACCTAGCCACTAGGCTGCCTGGCCACCGAGGGCTCTATCACGAGATTCTGGGATTGCGGCTTACAACTTGAAAATCTATACACTGTTGTTCCTGTGCTCAGAAGGAGAGTTATTCCCTCATTTTCTCTGCCCAGATATTAAATCAGTTGCTGAGACGTTCCTCTGCAAGTGATATGTGGAAGGCAGAGGTGATGGATGGTGCCACAAATAATCTGGGGCTCTTTCATTCACTTGCTGAAATCATTTCAACAAAGAGTCAGGAGAAACTTGCTGAAATGGCAACTAAAACATAATTTGAAAGAAGTCCATGGGCTGTACCATAGGACAGAGTGTTATGGATAACATTTCTTTGGAACTCCTATGAGTAGATGCTCATGAAATACTGCTGAACCCAGCTGAAAAAAATCCTCAAGGCAGACTGATGAGAAACATTCTCAGTAGCCAGTTTTCATTAAAAGACATACAGCAACTCATTCTTTCCTCAAGGGGGGAAGACAACGAAGCAATCTCATTCCATCTACAAGAAAAGGTTGTGAAATTTGTATTAAAATGATACAGATTGAATGACATCTAAAACATTGTAAGGTAAACTTGAACAGATCTGAGTATAAACGCATTAATGAATATGTTTGACTCCCTGATACTCTAACTCTGTTTAATTTACTTTAAGTTAATTTACCATGGTATGGTACTTCTAACTTAAGTGAGACATAAAACTACCATTAAACAAGGAGAAAAACAGCAAGATGGCTTAATTCCATGAGGAAAATAAAGGATTAGACTCACATTATGAGACAGGGATACAGCCAACTTGTTACTACATTGCTCTGTCTGGTGGCAGAGATTCTTGCTTCAATAAACAACCCTCATCATTGGGGGCCCAGTGCTACAACTCTTACTCACATGAATAGTTCTACTGAGAACAAAGGGCCAGATCTTACCCCTATGCTATAATACTTAGGTGGAAAGCAGGTCTGTCTGCAGACTGCCCTGAGATTGGCAGACAGCCCTCTCTGGTCTAGAGTAAGTGAGGTTACTGCTACAGATGCATCTTACTCCACTTTCCATATGGAGAGGAAGGTGGAGCATCTCTGTTCCATGTGGGGAACAAAAGGGCACCTTGTGTGCCAATGTACTTAAAAGACTCAAGCCCTGCACTTTCTGAGTGGCAATGTCCATTGCTGTAAATACCAGGCTTATATGAATGGATTTTTCCGAGCTATACCAATTATTCATGTACTCTGGATAAGAGACATCTTGCATATATTAACTGTTGGTGGGCTTGATTCCAAAGTCTGCACCCAGGTTTTAGCTTTTGAGGCTCTTTCTCCACTGAGTCTTATGGAACAATTATTTGTTATGATGGTTAAACAATTATTGTCTTCTTGAGAATCATGCCTGGCAACAATCCTTCTTTAGGCAGGACAGTGGGTAGAAGGGCCACAATGGAATCTAGTCCCATCACCATAAATCACTAGAAAAAGTAAAAATATTACTTGGTAGTTCCATCTAGTGCTGGTCAGAGGTGGATATTAGAAGCAAGCTTCCGAGTTGTCACCATATCCCTGCCACAGTAGAATTGAGATGATGGTAAGTGTGAGTGATGATGATGGAATGTGCCATGTTCTGTCAGGAACTTGTCTTGGTTCTTGGCTTTTTCTGTTTGTTTGTAGTGAATTTAGTGCTTGTGAAAGGTAGTACATGTTTCTCATTCAGTGCTTCATCTTCATGCCACTTTAAATAACAAATCAGTCCAGTATAATGTTTTTGGTCTTTGTGGACATTTACACCTCTGCCAATTTCAGACTGAAAGCATTTTACACTCACTTCGCACAGGCGTAAGTGACCACACAAGGCAGTACAAACATCAGGTTGTCCTTTCTTCCTCCCCTTTGCAAATCATATTAATCTCTTGTTTTGCTATCGCTATTGGTCTTTTCTTCATTATCTTTTTCATTGGATTTTGTTTCTCTTCTCCCCTACCATTAAATGCCACTGACACTGAGCTAATTGAAAGCTGGTTGTTTCATTGTACATGGCTCAGCAGACAACTCAGACTTGGCTTCCATCAACCTGTATCCCAAGAGAAAACCTTGAAGCCAAATATCAGGAGAAAAGTGTCAGTGCTATTTAGCAGTTTCCACCTCTAGGATCCAACGGTGGTTTGTACAGGTACAAATGACTCTGAGGAGGGGAAATTCCATTATGGAAAATGATTTTTCATAAAAAGAATGGAAACATGGTGGAGCTTATTCTGTTCTCACCTAAATTATTTGTGTACCAGGGTAACTCCATTGACTTCAGTGGAGTTACTCCAGATTTACACCAGTAAATCTAAAATCTGAAAAATAAATCAGTTTAGATCTCAAAATGATACTGTGAAAGGGAAGAAAGAAAATTAAGGGTGATTATTGGAAGAATTTTCCAGTGCTTAGTACACTAGCCTGGGACTTCAAAAACCCACATTCAATTCTCAGCTGTGCCACAGATTTCCTGTGTGACCTTGGTCAAGGGCCTCAGTGTCTGTATCTCAGTTCCCCATCTGTAAGTGAGGGATAATAGTATTTCCCTACCTCACAGGATAGACATACATTAAAAGATTGTGGGGTACTCAGATATGATGCTAATGGGAACAATCTAGATACCTAAAATAGCTAATTGCAATTCTTTGAGAGTTCATAGAATCATAGACTATCAGGGTTGGAAGGGACCTCAGTAGGTCATCTAGTTCAACCCCCTGCTGAAAAGCAGGACCCATCCCCAATTAAATCATCCCAGCCAGGGCTTTGTCAAGCCTGACCTTAAAAACTTCTAAGGAAGGAGATTCCACCACCTCCCTAGGCAACGCATTCCAGTGTTTCAACACCCTCCTAGTGAAAAAGTTTTTCCTAATATCCAACCTAAACCTCCCCCACTGCAACTTGAGACCATTACTCCTTGTCCTGTCCTCTTCCACCACTGAGAATAGTCTAGAACCATCCTCTCTGGAAACACCTCTCAGGTAGTTGAAAGCAGCTATCCAATCCCCCCTCATTCTTCTTTTCCGCAGACTAAACAATCCCAGTTCCCTCAGCCTCTCCTCATAAGTCATGTGTTCCAGACCCCTAATCATTTTTGTTGCCCTTCGCTGGACTCTTTCCAATTTATCCACATCCTTCTTGTAGTGTGGGGCCCAAAACTGGACACAGTACTCCAGATGAGGCCTCACCAATGTCGAATAGAGGGGGACAATCACGTCCCTCGATCTGCTCGCTATGCCCCTACTTATACATCCCAAAATGCCATTGGCCTTCTTGGCAACAAGGGCACACTGCTGACTCATATCCAGCTTCTTGTCCACTGTCACCCCTAGGTCCTTTTCCACAGAACTGCTGCCTAGCCATTCGGTCCCTAGTCTGTAGCTGTGCATTGGGTTCTTCCGTCCTAAGTGCAGGACCCTGCACTTATCCTTATTGAACCTCATCAGATTTCTTTTGGCCCAATCCTCCAATTTGTCTAGGTCCCTCTGTATCCTATCCCTGCCCTCCAGCGTATCTACCACTCCTCCCAGTTTAGTATCATCCGCAAATTTGCTGAGAGTGCAATCCACACCATCCTCCAGATCATTTATGAAGATATTGAACAAAACCGGCCCCAGGAGCGACCCCTGGGGCACTCCACTTGACACCGGCTGCCAACTAGACATGGAGCCATTGATTACTACCTGTTGAGCCTGACAATCTAGCCAACTTTCTACCCACCTTATAGTGCATTCATCCAGCCCATACTTCTTTAACTTGCTGACAAGAATACTGCAGGAGACCGTGTCAAAAGCTTTGCTAAAGTCAAGATACAATACATCCACTGCTTGTTGTCTGTGTATAGTCATGCTTGTGGGCTGCGTCTCCTCGTACCACTAAGCTATGGGAACCTTGTAGACAAGGAGTGTCCATTGGGATTATCCAAGAAGCACCAAGCATATGAGGTTATAAGAATGGTCAGATCCACAACTGACTCAGGTCTGTTCTTTAAACCCTAGGGTCTCGTGAGAGTAAAACTCCAAGAGGAGGGGAAAGTGGGCAGGAAGTGTGAATTCTCCTGTGTAATAGAGAATGCAATGGAGTTAATTCTACTGATACATTTGGTCCATAGTTTTTAAGCTCAAAACTTAGTCTTGGTATATTAAAATGAAAAAGTAGGGCATTTTTTAAAAATAACACTGAACACAAATAAAAAAAGGGCATTCATGATTTTCATGTTTTTAAATTTCAATATAAATAGTTTCTTAGGGGTGTGAAGTCCTATATTGCATTTTTTAAATTCCTGTATGCTTAAATATACACAATATGGGGTAGTCCCTTGGTTTCAATGGAATGACTAACAAGCTCCAGTTCTGGAAAACACTTAAGTACATGCTTAAATCCATCCCTCTTTTGGACATCACTTAAGCACATTCTTAAGTACTTTCTTGAGTAGGGATCTCTTCCTGAACTGGGGCCACAGTGCAAAAAATTAAGCATGTACTTGCAAGGTTCAGGCGTTAGGCCTTAAGACTGTAGCAAGGTCTGTGCAGACATCCCCCACCCCCAAAGCCATTCAAAACCACACTGACTACAAAGGTTTTCTGTGGAGGTGTAAAAGTCAGCCTGGGAACCAATGGCAAGGGCAGTCCTAGTGAGTAATGTAACAAGTAAAATAAAATAGTATAAATGGCGAAAGGCAAATTACATCTTCTCTATACTTTCAATTTTAACTATTAGGAATAAATATTATTATATTATCTATTATTATCTATATCTCTAAATCTTATCTATATTATTAGGAACAAAGATAATAATACACATTTGGATACAGTATATATCAGTCTTAGCAGAATGACTTTGGAGTTCTAATTTGTCTAATTAGTTTTAATTGACTAATTTGTGTCTAATCAACATTGCAAGCTAATTTAAGGGCCTGAGGAAATGCATTTCATAAACCTGGAACCTGTTATGGCAACTGTAAGTTAATAACAAAGTTTGACATTTATATTAACAAAAGAAAAACTCGTGTTCAGCTGTAATTTATAGCTTCATCGTGGTTTCAAGCTGTCATCTTGCAAAGTCCTTCTGTCATAGGGTCTAAAATAATGTGCAGTGATGCATATTTGTGCAATGAAATTTTTAAAAGAGTATTGACTTTTTAAGAGTATGCACAATGAATATTAAACAAGCCTCTGATGTTCCTACGCCTATGGCCCAGAATTACCACTTCATTTCTTCATTTATATAGATTTCCCAGGCACTGCCTTTATTTTCCTGTTGCAGAGACTAAATTAGTGCAATTCCCAGGACATTGCCACTAATTGCGACCCACTCCCTCCATCAACTCACCCCATGCTGTACAGCCCAGCAACATGTAGTTAGATTATATGGTCATGGTAACTGTGTATACTTTCCTACCTGTTTTTTTTTTCTGCAGGTGTCCCCTTTTCAATGGAATGTTTCCTCATCCTGAAGAGTAATTTGCAGGACATGAATGGGCCTAAACACTACAGAGACCTGCATATTGTAACATTCACCAAACTTTATCATGGGGTGTTGCATTCATCATAATTCAGTCAGATATTATTGATTCCTAAGGTAGTAGTCTTCATGTCACAACATCATGACATTGCCTAGTGATATAACAACCTAAGGACCTGATGTTTTGGTTTAAATGTTAGGATGTTGTGGTGGATGAATTATCCTTCCAAGCAAACAATTTCAGGTAGCTCTCCTAAAATCTAAAAGATGTAGCATGATAGTTTTATAGGCTGCTGATTTGAAACAAGGATGGGAACAGGTCTTTAAAAAATAACTTAAACTGAGTTAAAACAAATTGGAATTGAGGGCTAGATCTCCAAAGAGTGGTGAACACATATCAGCCACTGAAAGTGCATAAATCCAAAATTTAGATCCTCAAAACCCCTCCTCAGCAACTCACTAATTCTGTAGGTGCCTAAATTCCCATGGCACTTAAGTTTATGCTAATAAAGTCTCATTGGTATCTACATTTCTGCCAGTGAGCCTGTGCAAAGCTGCTTCAGTCTTGATGCCCTGCTCCAAGCTCACCCCAGTGGGATACACAGCTAGGCATTTCCCCACGTATCTTGTGGGACCCAATCTGATGGGTGTGCTCAGATATGGGGTCAGGATCCACAGAAAACAGAGAAAGTGGTGATCCTTTACCCCAGGGATCTCAAACTCAATTTACCTTAGGGCCAGTGCCAGTCTTCAAATCCTCCCAGTGGGTCAATAATGTCACTCTGCCTGGCGACTAGTGATGCTGCCTCCATGGCTTACTCCTCCTGGCAACTAATATGCTGCCTCCATGACTGACTCTGCCTGGCAACTAGTGATGATACACTGTCCCTCTCCCTCAGCCAATGGGAGCTGCGAGGGGCAGTGCCTGCAGCAGACAGAGCCCGCAGGGAGCCTGCATGGGTTTCTCCTGCCTGCTCCCCTCCTGCCCCTGCCCTCGGCTGGCAACCACAAGGGCCAGATGAAAGAACTTTTTAAAAAGTTGCCGTGGGCCTCACTCGGGAGGTTCTTGGGCTGCAGATGGCCCACGAACCAGGACTTTGAGACCCCTGCTTTACCCAATAGTCCACTCATTAGGGCACTCTCTGGGAGGGTAGGAAACCTGGATTTAAATCCCTGCTCCATAACAAGCAGAGTGGGGATTTGAACCTGCCGCTCTCACATCTCACATGAGTGCTCAAGCTATTGGGTACAATGCCCACACATGTCATTTTTTTTTTCTTAATGAAAAAGTGAGGCACGTAACTCTAGAAGCAGCTTCACCACTGTGGAGCCCAACTGGAGGGAGGCATCTCCTGTTAGGTGTCTAACTCCATTTCAGGGGAAAGTCTAGGGCTTCAACTCTCCCCTTAGCATTTTCTTATTGGCTGGTTTAGGCAGCTCCCCTGCTCTGCTTGTGATCCCATTCTTAGGTGCCTAGCTCTTTCTGTGCATTGTACAGGGAAGCCAGGGTACCTAACTTAGGGGTTGTGGATTCCACTCAGTAGCAGGGTAACTAAAAGTTATGGGTTGCAATGTGGATCTAAGAACCCTTTCTGTATCTAGCCCTGCATAACCAGACCTCTTAGAATTATTTGAAAATCTTAGCCTTTATGTTTCAATGGAAAAAAAACGACAGAGTTAAATTTGGGGTTTGATAAAAGAAACCATAGAAGGAATGACCAGGAGATTGGAACCACAATAGAAAAAATACATCAAATTTTGAATAAATCTTTATAGTTTCCCTATAGTTTGTTAACACTGACAAAGTATTACACTAGGATATATATTTTTACTGTTTTTCTTTAGGTATCCTGATACATACATACTACATACATTCTCTCAAAGGACAAAGCACCACAGAGTCACATCACCTCCTGAATTCTACTTTTTCTGAATTTAGGAATCAGCACACCATTACTGACCCTATACAAAAATACCAGAAGCTGAAGTTACCATAGTTTTCTAATATAATCCATTTTTTGTTCAAGTCTTGTGGATGAGTGACACTAAGTAGGTACTGCTGAACAACCCTGAAATCTACAGCAAAAAACTACATTTCCACAAAGGACAGGATCAATAGGGCAAGCGTCCCCCGGGATGTGCTAAGAAATGTAGTGACACAGGGTACAGTTATTACAACTGATGCGTCTTTCTATGCTTTAGCAACACCGTCTGCCAGAAGATCTACAGGAAAGGTAGTCTGACTTTGAAAATCTGGTTGTTTACTAAAATAGCAGGATTTATTTTTAAATCTTCTATTTAGTTTGTGTAGTTTTTCCCCTGAAGAAGTGGCCAGAAGTTCATCTACTCAAACTAGAAAATCATCACAGATCCATGGAGGCCTCACACTAGGTCCCACCTTTCCACAAGCTTCTTTGTTGTCCCCTACCCTCCCTGTCAGCTGCTCCCTCCAAGCTCTACAGCCCACGTGAGGACCTGATCCAAAGTCCAGTGAAGTTGATGGAAAGACTCAATTGACTTAAGTGGGTATTGGATCAAGCTCTGTGGACCCAGCCCTGTGAGGTATTGAGCACCCACAGCTACCAATGAAATCAGTCCTTCTGAGGATTGCACCCTACCTTACCTTCCAAAGTTTGGTAGGGAAAAAAAACCAAAACCAGTGTCGCCACTTCCAAAGCCATAGATCCTGAACCCTCGCGGAGGGCTTTCCATCTAAAAGTCAATGAATTAGTCCAGATTTACACTGGTGTAATGGGAGGCACAATTAGGCCCAATATACATATAGGTATTTGGGAAATGTGCACATATTTATGTAAAGTAAGTGCATGCTTTAAAAATGTCATCAATATATCATAAGCTAGCCCGTAAGGCTCTGGGTAATGGGTTGTAATTTATTATATGTTTGTAATAGGTGGCAAAACTTTTTCATCCAAATCCTTTTAGATTAAAAATGGTTTTTGACCCAAAATGTTTCATTTTAGCTGAAAGCTTCCAGTCTTCCAACAAACAAAATGGAAACCAAAACCTTTTCACTTTATTTGTCCAATTTAAAAAAATCATTTTTGATTTTCAATAAGGGCAAAACACATTTTTTTACCCAAACCAAAAATTAGTACTGACATTTTACTATAAGTTTTCAGTTATAGTTTTTAATTGAAAAAAAAATTCATTAGACATTTGAAAAAAACATTTTCTAAAGAGTTCCCTCTGAAAAAAGTAACTGGCACTTTTATACCATCTCAGTGCCTATCATAATAGAGCCTAAATGCAGTTATAAATGCAGTTAAAAAAAAGCAACTGTAGGAAAGAAATTATGTCAATTAATGCAAATATTAGTAAAGCATAAGTCAAATGAAACTGTTTGGCTCAGCAGAACATTTCACATGGTAAGACGCCCTTGAATAAACTAGGAAATATATTTTTATAAAGTCATGAATATCACATGGTCTTTCACAGCCCAGCCTCTTGCTGTGGACAGCCATCTTGCTGAAAAGTTATGTCTGGAGCTGGTTGGAAAACAGGAAAAAATGGTAAAGTTTGTTAATTCTTTCAAAAACATTCAAAATTTGATATTTGGACTGAAGTTTGCATCAAAATTTGGATTAATTTTAACCAGCACTAGTTATGCTATTTGTGGCATTGTGGCAGGAGAACCTTTTGGAAGGAACTGGGCTTTTTCAATCTCTAACTTGCTTGAATATTAAAAGGACACTTTCAATTGACAACTATTCAATTTTAAGAAGTAGTTTTAGGTATTCCAGCTGCCTCCCAGTTCTCTTGCTAATTTCTACAGTTTTACAGTTACATTTTCCTATTATTTCAACCATTATTTCGTCTCTGTTACTGTGGGGGAAAATATGCACAAACGAGATTTGAGATCCTGAGTACCTGAAGGCATTTAAAGGTATTTAGTTACCTAAAGGTGCTTTTGAAAGTCTCATTAGTTGCCTATCTTCATCTTTAGTGCCTAAAAAACTTTTAAAAATCTGGCCCTACATCACTATTGTAAGTGGGATTTAGGACCTTAAGTCACTTTGAGTATCTCTACTCTGGAGCTGGAACATGTAACTTGATGACCTAGTGTCTCTAGAGGATCTTGCACCAATGTCACCAGAGGGCAAAAAAGGGAGGTAGCAATAATCTAATTTTCTGGTTTAGCTACAGCTTTAAGGTTTTACGTCCTTTAGCTCATGCCAAAATAACATTAAAAGAATTTATAAACAGACAACAGGCACAGAACATTTTGAATAATGCCAATAATAAATCCAAAAGGAATGTTATAATTGGTCTCACATGTACCTCAGTTAGAAGGAAAGAAAAACCCAACTTTTATGCAAATCAAACAGGACAAATTCCTGATTCATTCCCCTCTCCCCTTTTATTCTTTTTAGGTAAGTTTAAAGTAGAAAAAGACAAAGGAAAAGGCTACATGGCTGTGTCATGGGTGTGTCTTTCCATTAATGCTGCGCAATACAATGACAAAATATACCCGCGTGCACACACACCCATACACAGTTATTTATTTATGCATGTTGCATAGTGATTTTTGTCTTATGCATTCTAATCAGACCCTTTTTTCAGCAGCTCATATTTTAAAGAATGTCTGAGTGAGAAGATTTGTTTACATTCGAGACATGGTATATGTTAAGTGATGACCCTTCTTTTCCTCAAAACATGCATACACCTGGTGCAAAGCAGAGCTGGAAGCACCATTTGCACTTCACAGTGGTGGTTCTCACCTATGGTAAGATGGGCTTTGCAGGATATACTAAAAGTGTGCATTCTCCATTTCCATTCTTTTTACCCAGGATCTTTAAATAAGGTTTTAAACTGCTCTTGTGCATTGTTTATCCATCTGCCCTCAGATGATACTAGAGCTGTTTTAGGATTGCAAATCAAAACAAGTATTTTTAATGTATTCAATTTTAAATAAGAGGGCCTGGATCCCTGATATAGAGACTCCTGGAATTCCACTAGGGCCTTCCTTTTGCTAATGATTTTACAGGGCAGGTGTTCAGATACTATGGTGTTGAGCATCAATATAAACACTTGAGTGGTCCCACTGATTTTGCTGGATTGGGGCTTCTATAAGAAAGTTTCTCTTCTGATTTTTAAATAATTTTTAATTAGGTTAGAAACTGAATTTACAATCTTTTAGTCACTGGCCAGTATCACAAATGGCATTGCCAGTATCACAGATGGCATTGCAGTTGAAAAAGAAAACTGCATGTAGCCGCAGGATCAGAAATCCACCTGCAAATCAAATATACATGTGACAGTTTATTTATACCAAACTTGATTCAAATAAAAAAAATGTGGACCCTCCAAAAAGTTTAGGTCACTTTTGTTGCATTCATTATTTTCATGCCTCTGTGTGGGTCAGGATGAACTCTTAATACAAGCTTACTAGTCTGCCAAAATTAGGAAATAGAAAGTTTGTGAGGAAAAGCTAAAGTGACAAAATTTCTTGACTAACGAGGTCTGCATATGAATCTGACCTTATGGATAGTTCTATGACTCCAACATGGAAAACTCCGGAGATTTGTCAATCCTTATGTTTCTCATACGCCTTATTCTTCAAAACTGGTAGGTTAAACACATATGTCCTCATCCTTCCCAATAACAGATTATTTCTAGAGTTTGTCAGAAAAGTTCTGACAGAACATTTTTTTTTAATTGGAATTTGCCGGTTTGTCAAAATCAAACCTTTCGTGGGAATGGTTCAATTTGGACAAACTTCCAGTAAACCCCAAGTAAGGTTCTGACAGAAACCTGCTTCCCAGGTAGGATTCCATCAGAAACTTGCCTGGCTTCATACCAGTTCACCTGCTTGTTCTTTAGTAGTTTGCTGGGTCAGGAACCTCAGAGCTTGGGAGCTGGCACTTCCAGGTCTTCCAGGCTTCTGACTCCCTTTCAGCCTACCAGATAGGCAACTGGGAACCTGCAGGTTCCAGGCTTCCTGCATCCTTTGCAGCCTGCCAGGTGGGCTGCCATGAAGTCAGGGACTACAGAAGTCATGGCAGCTGCTGGCTTAAATTTACATATTCTTAACAGTTTCATTGATCCCCACCACTGACTCACAGTGGGAAACTAACCAGACTCTTGTTAACGGGACAACACATGAAGTACTGTAAGAGTTCAGTTCCACAAACATTTTCAACTTTGCTTTTTTCGTCCCAAATTGGAATGGGATTTTTTTTTTTTATCTCAAAAATGTCTCCAGGATGGGAAACAAAGTTTCATGCCCAGATCTAGTTATTTCTACTGTGTGGAGTGGAAACATCCTAAGTTTCAACTCATGGAGCATTCCTGGAATTCATTCATTGGGATATAGGTTTTTCCTCCCTTCACTGCCATACGAGAGGATGAAGATTCAGCACCCTAAAATGTGCACATCTCAGGAGCTCTACCAGAGGTAGATAGGCCACCAGTGCAGAAGTGTCTTTTGCTTGTGGAGTGTTTCCAATTCCCCTGAATGCTTGCTGTCCCTGGAACTACCCACAACAGGAAGGCATTTGATAGAATATAGTGTGAAGCTGCAGATATTACTGAGGCTTCAGCTAGAGGTTTTGCATACCTTAGTCCCCACCTATGCATTTATCATGTACACTGGAAGTTGAGCCCAGAATGGTTGTCTATATTTCATAATTCCTTAAACATATTACTCCATCAAAAAAACCTCAGAACAATTAGTGCCCAAATTCCACTCTCACCCTGATGTAAATATAAAATAATTTCATTCATGCTAGTTGACTTATTCCAGATTAATGCTAATGAAAGTGAGAGCAGAATTTGGCCCTATATTTTGAACAAGGATGTAGGAAATAGAAATTGCTGGATCAGAACTGTGGGCCAGTATCCTGTTCTGAGATTGGCTGGTGGGAAGGTGAAAGAACCACCGAAAATGGACACTTATGGAATTAACCTGCCCACAGGGGAAGTTTCTTCCTCATCCCCTCCAACATTCCCATTTTTATTATCCTATCCAACGTCACTGTGAATATTCTCATTACTCATATGTGTCCAATTAAAAAAAATCTTCTTACAGTCCAGGCCTCAATGATATGTTAGTAAATTCCACAGGCTAACTGTGCAGTCTGTGAAAAAGTGTCTCCTTCCATCAGTGTTCAGTTTGCTACCTTTTATTGAATGAGCTCTTTTGTTATGGTTAAGGGTAAATAAAAGCACCCAATTGATTTTTCTCTGTATCATTCATTGTATATACCTTTATTTTGTCCCCCATTGTTCTTAATTATTTGTATTACTGTAGCATTTACACCTCTACCAATGTCAGGCTCCATTGTGTAAGATGCTGTGAAAACATATAAGAGGCAGTCCCCGAAGAAGTTATGACCAACTATGGAAGACAAACAAAGGGTCAGAAAAAAGGAGGATTCTTTATCCTCTTTTTACATTTGAGCAACTGAAGTACAGAGAGATTAAAATAAATTGATCAAGATCATGCAGAAAGTCTGTGGCACAGCCAGCAGTTGAACCCAGATTTCCTGAGTCCACAAGACCATTCTTCCATGATTATTCATCTCCTCTGTAAACTAAGCAAACCCGATCCGTTCAATTTATCCTCATATGGAAGTTTTCCCATGCTTGTAATCATTTTCTAATGATCATTGCCTGCCTTTGAGCCCTCTCTACTTCCTCTCTCATTTGAGTACATTCTGCACTCTGAAGTTAAGTAGTCAATAAGTGCAATAATTACAATGGCCTGTTTTGTGCAAACACCTGAAGTTTTACACATGTAAATCAGTCACATGTTTGTGGGTAGTTCACATTTCTGACACCTTTGCAATGCCTTGGTAGCAATGGGTGAGCAAATATATATAAGCTTCAAATGATCCATAAAAAGGAAGGGAGGAGAACAGTAATGAAAAACATGATTGAATCATTCATTCATTCTAAATTTTAGTCATGTTTAATCAGCAACATATATTGAAAACAAATAATTCAGATCTCCTTTGGGGATGATAGTAGCCTTGTTATTGGACAGGGATATTTATTGAATAACGTAAAATTGACCAATTTGTATTATTGTAGTGATGTAGAGATACTTATGACCTACATTTAAAAATCATAACCAGCACGAGTAAGATCAGAAAATACACATATTTTTATAACAGTCATTTTTTCTTTCAATATCCTTTTGTTTAACATTGATGCCTAGAACATTAGTTTTATATAAGTCATTCAGTGCTGCTGTTTAGTCCTGTTGATGCCTAATTAGTGTGGGTGTTGCATAACTGACATCACATAGCAACAATATTCAACAGCACATTAATGCGGCAGCCCAAGTCTAAAACTGAAAGTGTTTCATCATGTATTAGTGTTTTGCTATTTCGAACTGAACAATTCAGAGAGTTAATGGAAAAAATGCACACACATCTTGAAAATGAATAGCGAAATCCTGGCAACAGACTTCCCATTAAAATTACAGCAGCAAAGCAGCAAAATGCTGCCTGTATTTTGAAAAGCTGTCGAGTGGTCCCACAGGGCAGGAGGTGTTTTTGAAAATCAGTGTGTTCCTTCAGCCTATGCTCATACGGAAAACAAAGAATCAATCCATGAAGTTGAGGATTTTGGTTTACAGGGATTTGTAATAACCATTCTTCAGTTCTAGTTCATGTGCCTTTGAGTTTTGCTTTGCATTTGTGGACTTGTTTGAACTCAAAATTTGCTGTCAGCCAAACCCACCAAATTATGCCTTTTTGTGGATGTTAAGACCTTTACATTATTTCACGTTCACTCTGAACTAGTTCCAGATTTACTAACAGGTTTTCAATTCTCTGTGAACATGACCTGAGTGTTGGGTTGTATTAGAATTTTTCACCAACTTGATTCATAACTAATGCTGAGATTTTCAAAAGTGACTAGTAAATATCAGGCACCTCAGTTAGTGGGGGTACAAACTAAGACACCTTAAAGGGGCTGATTTTTCTGAAGTGTTGAGCACACATTATCTGAAAATCAGATCCCTTTAATATGTCTCAAGATGGGCACCCAAATGGAGGCACTCAATTCTTTTGAAAATTCATAGGCTAACATGTTTGTGGGTTGGACTTCTAGAAAGCATCAGATATCAAAGTTAGTAGAACATTGATGTGAGTGAAATCTTTTTATATATGTCAAGCAGATGTCCATTATTTAGTGGGCAGTCTTCAAAAAGTCTCCCTTAGTCAATAAAAGCTTGATCATATTTAACAGATTGGTGGACAACGACTCTAATCTTGCTTCTACTGAACTTAATTGCAAAATTCCCCTTGACTCCAGTGGTGCAGTATTGGGCATCTTGAATATAATACCACCACTGCCACTGAACTTTATAACAAATTCCTTTTAATTTAACAGAAGAAGAATCTGGTCCATTGCCAAAGAATAAGAAGGCTGCAGAAAGCAAGGAGAAAGAACCAGCAACAACTCAAAATTCTCCTTCAACAAGAGTTACTCTATTTAGATTTCTGTAAGTGAAGCTGGCTGAAGAAAAGGCAGCCAACTCTAGATTTGGACACTAAAGAAAAGCATGTAGAACACACACACACACAAATATTAAAATATAGATTAAAAGAGAATTTTAAAAATAATCAAATTCGGTGTCAGGCTAGCTGGGTAAATCAACAAAAGTACATAAAATGAATAGTGTGCAGTTTCATAAGCCAAATCTTGCATTAAGGAAAATGCTTAGATATTATGATAAGCAGAAAGAGACAGACCATTTCGCCAGCTGTAAACAGTAGTAAGAGAACAAATAAGTAATTTGCTTCCTCAAGAAAGTGGGTGACTTAGAAAATAGATCACAGAAGAATAATCTCAACTGGGTGGGACTCCTGGAAGGGTTTGAAAAAAAGCAAAATAAAAGATTGTTTTGAACACCTACTGTCAGCTCTTTTCCAAGAGAAAATAAAGGGTAATACAGTGAGAGAGCTCACCATATGCCTCCTCCAGGTCTACCACATGGCACTTTGCCAAGGACTTTGATGTTTAGATGTCTGACATAGAGAGAGAAAGAAAGGTGGGTTGGGACATATTCTGGCTGGCTAGAAAGCAACTAGATCTGCATTATAATTCAGCTACAGCATCCTTCTTCCCTGATTACACTTTAGGCATACCAAGGAAAAGAGAATTCATGGAAGTAAAGAAAACAATATGATATGGGAATATAACATGAAGTAGGCTATGGAGTTTCCATCAAAAATTGGGATTGAATTAGGTATAAAGGAAAAATCTTTTCCTGTCCTGAGGAAGAATAAACTTTGTTCAAAACCTCGGGAGCAAAAAAACATTTTGATTATTCCATATGGCTTCCCTGTCCCTTTCTGACTATAGAAATAGACAACCCCAAATAGTAAAAAAGCTACCTATAATTATCTAAGTGTCATTTATGTAGCTTAAATTATGCAATACAATAATGAAGAGACCATCCCTGCCACAAGGAGCTTAGTATTCAAGAAACAAAGATCAAACAGAAACACACTGGACAATTCTGAGGACAGAAATAAAGCAAAACAGTCTGGATTCTCTGGTCCAGCTGAACTGGGCTAAGCATGGGAGTAGAAGTCAAAGTTAAGGTGACTTTCTGTCCTTTCTGTGACTCCCTGATCCTGGGCCCAGCCAGAAGGTGGTTTGGCTTATGGGAAAACCAAAAGGACCCTCAGGGCTGCTCTAAGCTGAACCTAAATATCTATGTGATGGGGTGTAATCCCCACACTGGTCCTGAGAGGGTAAATTAGGGCCAATTAACTGCCTAGCCTACACCTACAGGAGGAATCATAGAATATCAGAGTTGGAAGGGACCTCAGGAGGTCATCTAGTCTAACCCCTGCTCAAAGCAGGACCAATCCCCAACTAAATCATCCCAGCCAGGGCTTTGTCAAGCCTGATCTTAAAAACTTCAAAGGAAGGAGATTCCACCACCTCCCTAGGTAACGCATTCCAGTGTTTCACGACCCTCCGAGCGAAAAAGTTTTTCCTAATATCCAACCTAAACCTCCCCCACTGCAACTTGAGACCATTACTCCTCGTTCTGTCATCTGCCACCACTGAGAACAGTCTAGATCCATCCTCTTTGGAACCCCCTTTCAGGTAGTTGAAAGCAGATCTCAAATCCCCCCTCATTCTTCTCTTCCACAGACTAAACAATCCCAGTTCCCTCTGCCTCTCCTCATAAATCATGTGTTCCAGTCCCCTAATCATTTTTTGTTGAATGGGAACAGGGATTGATTAATTAGACACAAGGCTTAGCTGGGCAGGGACAGGTGGGGCCTATACAAGTCAGGAAGCTGGCAACAGGAAGGCAGACTGCAGTCGTTCCCTTGGAGGAGGGAGGTGTGTTGGGACTGTAGCGTATAGTCCACAATTGCTCCCTGGGAGAAGGGAGTTGGGAGGCTGGCAAACCCAAAGATAGGGGAAGACAGGAGAAGGCTCAGGGGAATAGAAGCAAAAGGAATAGCAGTGTAGGCCTTGACTGCTAACCCCTGAGCTGGAACCAGGAGTAGAGGTCAAGCTTTACCCTCCAGCCACTGGGAATATGGAAATACCAGGTAGAGGACAGTGGACTGCCTGGGATGATTTGGTCCAGGAGAGACTTTGTTATGCTCCTCTATGGAAGGGGAGCCATGTAGTAACCTGGCCAGAGGACTGAGTCATGAAGAGGAGGCTGCTGTTCCTGGAGTGAGAGGGGTGCACAGAATGAGAGGAGGACAGGAGAGACACCACCATGCACCGTGCAATGCCTGCCTGGAATTAATCCTCAGGAAGGCCAGGAGGAGGTGTCACTAACGGTGAGTGCACTATTTCTCGACTCCCAAGGATCATTCAAGCTGACAAAGATTGGTTGGGTCAGGAAAAGAGTTGTTGGCCACTTCTGACTATACACCATCATGGGTTTCCACCTATGTAGATGAAACCCTGAGGAAGTCATGGAGCAGAGAGACCATATTGGTCCAAGAATCTAGGCCAAAACGCTTTTTGGAAAAAAAAAAAAATGGGGGGGGGGAGAGTAAAAAAGCAGAGCTAAGAGATATGGCAAATTGAAGTAGGTTAGCACATATGGGCCTATAATTCTAAATCTAAATTCACAAGGAAAAAAATCATTAAATATAATAAGGAAAAGCAACTCAGAAATAATATATTCACACCATTTTTTCCTCCTTAGGAGAGTTCAGGCAAGGCGAGGTTCGAGAAACAACACAAAAGGACATTGTCTTAAAATTAAGTCAGAATAAATCCTCTAATATTTGACTTAAATGTCTTGCCCATTCAAAAAATCACAAATGTAGAACTGTAGTAGGATAAATCTAAATCCTCCAGGGCAAGAGTTTAGTCTCAGTTACACTGAAATCAATAGAGCTGCTCTGATTTTACACCAGTATAACTGTGATTCGATGCTTCCTGTTGTACATATTGTATAATATCTCAAATACAATGAAACTAATCAAAATAACTAGGTGACTGGTAACTAAAGCAATGATTAAAATAATTTAATCATTTGCTGAAAGAGTGACCCTCTGATAGAAAACGTAATATCTTGGAGTTCCACCAGCTGATCCCTCTGAAGTCAATGGAAATTTTGAATTCTATTGCCAGAATTAGACCTCTAGTATCAAACAGCAAAGATGTGTCACTCTCCGAATCTTTGAGACAGAAAATATATTTGGATGAAGCAAAGTTAGAACTGTTATTTCTTGAAAATATAGATCTAGGGGAGTTTTGAAGAGGGCAAAATGATATGGATAAGGGTGGCAGTGGCAAGAAGGACAAAAGTGTTCATTTATTGGCTTGAATGACTATGCTGGAATCAGTAGGAAGTACAGATAGACAACTCAGATCTGTGTGACCTAGTCTCTTTGGATCAGCTCTCACATGCCCCTCAGAACAACCATAGGAACCAAAAGCTCCTTCTTCAACACAACAGGATATATTGTAGTCATGGGCGGTTTAACTTACATCTTTACCACTGGGGCTTTTTGAGCTCCCTTTCCTAGCCCTGTGGAACTCAAGGTTATGGACTGTTCTGTTTGTCTTCTTGAGGGTGGATGGATGCACTTAACATCTGTGGATGCTGCTCCTGTGAGAGACTGGCTACATCACTTACCCACCGTCTAATTCATTGTCTGTGCCACCATAATCTATATGCCAGAAGGAGTGAAAAGCATAAACAGAAATAGAACTTGCGGATGGTTTCTTCAATACAGATGATAGATTTATGCAGTATATTACCCTTTATCAGACTAACATATCCCATGACCTAAAAAGATTAGTAATTATCTGGTGAAATTGGACATTTCTAGACTTAATGAAGAAATAGGAAAATGGCTAGAAGCAGGTATAATTGGTGAAGCACGGTAGGAGGTAATATCCTCACTGCTGAATATGAGAGACTCAGCCTGGACAGATATCCCAATAACATCTTCAAATTATTTGTAAATGATATTCACAGGCTGATGATAGAAAAATCTACTAAACTATGCCTTCATTTCAGTATCCCACCTGCCAGGACTTGAAGTTTCCCAAGTATCCTTGTTTTGCAGACGAGGCAAGTATGCCTCTGACTGCAAATTACAGAGAAAACAATTCTCTCAAATTCTTGTTAGAGGGACTGAAAGAATAACATCACCAATCATTCACCCTGATCAGTTTGCAAAGAGACAGACACATCTCATACATGGCAGTAGTACACCATTTAGTACAGTTTGGGTGGCACAGCCTGGCCAGAGGAAGAAAGTTAGCCATATCGGTACATCTAGTTAAAAAAATAGTTCTGTTGAATAATCCTATGGCTTTACTTGTATTGAAAAAAATGGGAATGAGCTGTAAATATCTGGGTTAGCTGCAACTACTTTATCAAAAGCCCTCACATTTTACAAATGAAATACAGTGAACACAGAGTTAAAGGAATTTCAAAGAAAATATAAATTGTGTCTATCTAGCAATTTATATGGTTCCCTTCACAATAGTGTCTGAGCATCAGCCACACATTTAATCTCTCATTTCCTTCTCAGATTGATGACCTGATTTACCCCTCCAGATCTAAAGAAGTCCTATACACATGCTCAGCAAACTCAGGGCATGCCCCTGTGCCTCTGAAGTCAATGGGATTATTTGCATGCTTAAAGTTAAAGTACCTTCCACAACTGAAGCCAAAATCATCTATGAATGCATTTGCTTAGTTAAATGGCTAGACCTGAAAACACGGATACAAACACCCACATACAGGCTCAAAACTATTATATATATACACCATTGGACACATCACCTTTCCCTAGAAGTGAATGACATAACTCCTGTCAATGCCATTAGGATTGCCTGTCTTTGAACAGCATCTTTGTCTATTAGGGCACTTACTGGGCTGAAAAGTAGTCCTCTTTCAGGAGAGGACTACTTCTTTAAGTACATTATCTCCTTAAAGAGGACTACTTCTCAGCCCAGGAAGTGCCTAATAGACAAAGATGCTGTTCAAAGACAGGTGATCCATTGCAGCTTCTCTGGAAGTCCAAAATGGATATCTGGAATGTGAGCATTTCTTTAACCTTTTGAATTATTTTTGAAAATAAAATTAAAGGAAATTTTGAAACAGTCATTTTGAATAAAAACAGTTTTTTGTTTAAAAAATGTAGAAATAAAACATTTTGACTTTTTTTCAAAATCTTTTACACCCCTCTATCCCCAGAAGAAACAACTTGGTGAAATTGAGCATGAATTTACAAAATGTTTTGGTGTCATTGAATCTGCATTTTTTGCTGAGAAAGAGTTTTGGTCAAAAAATTTCCTCCAGCTCTACTCATAATGTCTGGTACAGAGAGGAGAAAACCCCTTTCCTCAGCCCCTTAACCCTCATGTGAGGATAGGCCAATGGGGTCCAACCAACAGGCTGTCATGAATGTGATTTTCTGTCTTGCAAGGTAAATTCTATACAATACCGTCATGTTCTCTGAATAACCCCTGCAACCCCAAACATCCTTATCTGCAAGCCAAGTAGAATTTTGATCATCCATAACTTGTATTTGTATGAAAAACTCTTTGCTTTATCTCTTCATTGCTTTTTAAAGTACATAATTTATTGTTCTTATTCTCTGCAGTGCAACTTGATGGATGGAGTAAACTATACCAATATGTTTGTGAGTGGCAGAACAGAAATACCCTGCTAAAAAGGCTTTGATTAACTTTCACTTACAATCTTGTCTCTTTTTTAAATTGAGCTTTAGTCTCAAAAATATTAATCCTATACTGTAAGAAAGCCAAATTACCATGGAGTTTCATAATGAAACACCACAGTTTAATAATATTGTTCATTTCCTTTTAGATGAAAGAATTGCTTTGCTAGTAAAAAGGGTTTCTGAATATTTTTATGTATTTTCAATTGCTCTTCCTGACTAAGTTTCAGGTATTCAAAGCAAATTGTCCCAGATATGCAGGAAGCATGACACGATGCAAGGGGTGTGATATAATTAGACCACAACTTAACTCATCTGGGAACTATCTGGAAATAACTCATACAGTGCAGGTGACAATTCTTTTCTCACGGATCTCCATGCTATTTGGGGAAGTCTGCCACTTAACTCTCTAAACTTTGTCCTAGCCTGTTGGGGCAAAAATTGGGGATTGGTCCTGCTTTGAGCAGGGGGTTGGACTAGATGACCTCCTGAGGTCCCTTCCAACCCTGATATTCTATGATTCTATGATTCATGCTTGCCAACTGACAATATAAGCTACATACACAATAGTTACATTAATGTTTTTGCATGATCTCAGGAGGTCATCTAGTCCAACCCCCTGCTCAAAGCAGGACCAATCCCCAATTTTTGCCCCAGATCCCTAAATGGCCCCCTCAAGGATTGAACTCACAACCCTGGGTTTAGCAGGCCAATGCTCAAACCACAGAGCTATCCCTGCCCCGAACCTTCTTCTTCAGCTCGGTAACTCTGCTGCTGGCTCCTACTCATGAAACTCCCCTATACCACTGATGGTCTGCATAAACATAAGAACATAAGAATGGCCATACTGGGTCAGACCAAAGGTCCATCCAGCCCAGTATCCTGTCTACTGACAGTGGCCAATGCCAGGTGCCCCAGAGAAAGTGAACCTAACAGGTAATGATCAAGTGATCTCTCTCCTGCCATCCATCTCCACCCTCTGACAAACAGAGGCTAGGGACACCATTCCTTACCCATCCTGGCTAATAGCCATTAATGGACTTAACCTCCATGAACTTATCCAGTTCTCTTTTAAACCCTCTTATAGTCCTAGCCTTCACAACCTCCTCAGGCAAGGAGTTCCACAGGTTGACTGTGTACTGAGTGAAGAAGAACTTCCTTTTATTTGTTTTAAACCTGCTGCCCATTAATTTCATTTGGTGGCCCCGAGTTCTTATATTATAGGAACAAGTAAATAACTTTTCCTTATTCACTTTCTCCACACCACCCATGATTTTATATACCTCTATCATATCCCCCCTTAGTCTCCTCTTTTCCAAGCGGAAAATCCTAACCTTTTTAATCTCTCCTCAGATGGGACCTGTTCCAACCCCTAATCATTTTAGTTGCCCTTCTCTGAACCTTCCTTCTCTGAACCTTTTCTAATGCCACTATATCTTTTTTGAGATGAGGAGACCACATCTGTATGCAGTATTCAAAATGTGGGCATACCATGGATTTATATAAGGGCAATAAGATATTTTCCGTCTTATTCTCTATCTCTTTTTTAATGATTCCTAACATCCCGTTTACTTTTGACTGCCACTGCACACTGCATGGACATCTTCAGAGAACTATCCACGATGACTCCAAGATCTCTTTCCTGATTAGTTGCGGCTAAATTAGCCCCCATCATATCTTATGTATAGTTGGGGTTATTTTTTCCAATGTGCATTACTTTACATTTATCCACATTAAATTTCATTTGCCATTTTGTTGCCCAATCACTTAGTTTTGTGAGATCTTTTTGAAGTTCTTCATGATCTGCTTTGGTCTTAACTATCTTGAGCAGTTTAGTATTATCTGCAAACTTTACCACCTCACTGTTTACCCCTTTCTCAAGATCATTTATGAATAAGTTGAAGAGGATTGGTCCTAGGACTGACCCTTGGGGAACACTACTAGTTACCCCTCTCCATTCTGAAAATTTACCATTTATTCCTATCCTTTGTTCCCTGTCTTCTAACCAGTTCTCAGTCCATGAAAGGATCTTCCCTCTTATCCCATGACAACTTAATTCACGTAAGAGCCTTTGGTGAGGGACCTTGTCAAAGGCTTTCTGGAAATCTAAGTACAATACCCACTGGATCCCGTTTGTCCATGTTTGTTGACCCCTTCAAAGAACTCTAATAGATTAGTAAGACATGATTTCCCTTTACAGAAACCATGTTGACTTTTGCCCAACAATTTATGTTCTTCTATGTGGCTGACAATTTTGTTCTTTACTATTGTTTCAACTACTTTGCCCAGTACTGACTTTAGACTTACCAGTCTGTAATTGCCGGGATCACCTCTAGAGACCTTTTTAAATATTGGCGTTACATTAGCTATCTTCCAGTCATTGGATACAGAAGCTGATTTAAAGGACAGTTACAAACCATAGTTAATAGTTCCGCAATTTCACATTTGAGTTCTTTCAGAACTCTTGGGTGAATGCCATCTGGTCCCGGTCAGTTGTTACTGTTAAGTTTCTCAATTAATTCCAAAACCTCCTCTAGTGACACTTCAATCTGTGACAATTCCTCAGATTTGTCACCTACAAAAGACGGCTCAGGTTTGGGAATCTCCCTAACATCCACAGCCGTGAAGACTGAAGCAAAGAATTCATTTAATTTCTCCTCAGTGACTTTATCGTCTTTAAGTGCTCCTTTTGTACCTTGATCGTCCAGGGGCATGCAAATGTTAACACTGACTTTTCCAATACTAACTTTTGTTGGGATCCCATGTGGACCTGGTGGGGGACAATGTGCATTTCCCAGTCCTGACCCTCATTCTATGACCAGGTCCCTGGCTCCAAGCTTTCTAGTCTGGGATTCACTGGGTTTTCATCCTGTTTTCCTGTGGAGCTACAGTAGACAATTTGGGCTATGAAAATTCAAGCAGTTCATTTTCTCTACCTGAAGTTGCATTACATAAACCTCACACAAGGTTATATTTTTCGTAAGTATAATGACAGGAGATTATTCACACATTGAGCCAACCTTTCTAATATGTTCCATAAGTAGAATACTGTTTTCTTCATTACAGTCCAATCCCTGGCTGATTATCTTTTGCCTGTTCTCTGTGCTTTGTTTTTAGTTTGACCAAGAGTGATAGAAAACATCTTTCTTCAATTAGGCACGCTCACAATCTTTCAATAATGGCTTTTGGTTTTGTTCCTTTGCTTTGTTTGTTGTTTAGTGAGCCTGCTTTGTTTTAAAGTTATTTGTGCTTCTTTTTATGTAAGTAACAAATCAGTTTTATGCAAAGTATAACTATGGCTTTTGATGCTGTTCCTGCCATATTGGTACCCTATGCTTTCTGTGACAGATTCCCAGTATTTCAGCGAGAGTGATGCTGAATTCTGTGCAAATTGGAAATTTGATGGGAGTGTGAGATGCCGAGAAAAACATTTAGAACACTAGGCTTTTTTATTGAATTGCCTATTGCAGCATAAATTGTTGTTCATTTTAATAAAATGTTCCTTTTATGATTTTTTCCTGTGCATTTCAGAACGCTATATATTTTCCAGATTGATGAAAAATACAGGATGGGTGTGGCACAAAAAATCAGTGACTTAGCTGCAGAATTTAGGGTCATTATGATTTAGGAGACAGACCAAGGGGGCAAGGGGAATGATTGCTATTTGTCTTGTATTTAGTGACAAACTTTCAAAATAACACAGATTCCATTAGGAAATCTAAATGAAGTGGCCTGACTTTCAGAAGTGTTCAGCAACCAGTAGCTCCTAATGTTCTTAATGGGAGCTGCTGGTTGCTCCGCTCTTTTGAAAGCCAGTCCCCAATTGTGGGTGTTGAGCCATGTTGAAAATGCTGTCCTTAGAGGCCACATGGGATCAATGCCCACTGCACTAGTTGCTGTGCACTCATGGTTTTTCTTTTTCTTTTTCTTTTAAATGTAGTCCCTGACTCAGAAAGCTTCCTGTCTTGGCATATGATAAACAATTGATACAACAAACAAATGGGTAGAGGGAATTACGATAAAGTGACAATGAAATGACCTTATTTAGTACAATAAGCAGCAAACACAGGAGCCCCAGTGGACGCAAGGGATACTGGTGGAAAGTGGCAACCAGGTGGGTCTGATATGGCAGGTAGCAGATGGAACATGAAAGATGACATTACATTAACATGGAACTCCCACTTAGCCTGTGAAATTTTCACCTGTAACCATCTGTACTGCAGTGCATTTACTTGCAGAGAGAAGGCTTCATTATGCAGCTTCTCCTTCCTCCTTTATTATTATTTTCATTTATCCAGTACCTAAAATTATGCTGTGTTTTACACAAGACAGAAAAAGACATGTCCTCTTCCCTAAAGAATTTACAATCTAAGGACCAAACTCTGGGCTGGCTGGTGCAGTGGCATAGGGGCATAAAAGGGCACATCATAGGTAGCAGCACAGGAAATTAAGCAAGCTCTGCAGAGCCCCTATGTCCTCATCTCATACAATTGGGAGGGATGACATGGGACTGGGTGAGCACTGGAGGAACCTTGGCTCTGCCTCACAATATGACAGTCAGCATAACCGTATCAGTGCACCAGGGAATGGGCACCACACTGTGTATAGCTTGAGTCACATTTTCCTTCCCAGGCTGCTTCTAGAGTGACCCAATTATGCCATATCTCTTTTTCTGGGCTCCTGAGAAAGCCATGATTGAGCTCTAAACAGACATGATAGACCAAGACTTTTGTTGAGAAATATCTGTACAAGATTGCTTTAATTGTGCAAATGTATTATGAACTCGAGAACATGTGGACTTCCTCTCAGAACAGCTTTCATGGAAAATATTCACCCTACTCTTATATAATCTACATGTTTCCTCTGGATACTGACCTTCTACAAGTTGTCATTCTACAAGTGTCATAGAAATATAGCTTCCTTCCTGGGTTTAAAATGTTAGTGAGCTAGCAGGTTTGGTAATATAGCTGGGGCACCTCAAACTCTAGGTTTCTCCACAGTTCTGCTCCATGTTACTTCAAATATTTTGGGCCTGATTCTACCACACTTAGCCATGTTCAGAGGTACCATACTCCACAAGTAGTCCTACCAATTTCAACATGACTATTCATAGAGTAAGATACTACTAAATGTGAATATGGGCAGAATCAGATCATTACAGAATTTGCTTTTTGCTTAGTTAATTTCCAAAATATCTTGTTTCCAGTGTTTATATTTCCATTCTTAATAACTTTCCTGATACATCAATGTTTTGTTTTTCATTTACAATGACATAGAATGTTCATTTCATTTACAATGACAGGAGTTGTGGAATGCAAGCTAAGAATTCTGCCATGTAACTATTACATTCTGTAAAGATACTGAGCTGATGATTTACAGTAAAGCTGTTGCCATTGTACACTAAGTATCGGAGAAGCACTCTAACTTTTTAAAAATTTGCTTGTCAGGTAAATCAGTGATGGATCTCACTGCACAGAACTTTAGGGAAAAGAGATATAATAATCAATGCATTTCAGTTCTCATTGCCTTTTTCCTTTCCTTAGGGTTCTTGCAACAAAAATTGGCAGTACAAGCAGGCAATTGGCAGTACATCAGTCATGTCGCCAGAGACAAGGGATTAAGTCCAAGGATTTAAATGGAGAAAACATAGTTAACTATTAAACATTTCCATATGGAAGGTATTTAGCATCAAGAGATGCTAAATTTGTTCCCTCACAAAAAGGACAGGATAGTAATATTAGTTTACTCCATAAACAATGACAAATTACAAGAAATTGATTTTTTAATTTCCTTTTAAAGAATTTGACTGCAGTTTTTCAGCTGACTTTGCTCCTGTATCTGATATAGCATTGCTTTCAAACAAACTTTTGAAAGGAAATTAATGCTTTTAGCTGTGTGCTTTTAGATGAGTCAGTACAAATAGTGCTGAGCTGATGACACCCACTATACCTAGAAATCCAGCACTTAATGAAATCTTCCCTATTCTCTTGTCAAGTGAGAAGATAGATAGTTAGGATCATAGAAACAGAGGGGATATACCTATTATCATAGAACCTTGTTCATGCAGATATAGTTAAAAGTGTTGTTATTACCTCCCACTCCCCAGAGTTTATAATCCAACTGTAGACATTTGCTCTAGGCTGAAAGTTGGCATGAAAGTTTTCAACCAATCTCCAGAACATATTGTGCTGCTTTTGAATGATTGAGTACAGAAGAAGTTGTGTTTACTACCTAGAGGTGTTTCCCCAACTCATATTGCTCAAATGACTTAGCTGAATTAAAAATAAAAAAGTGCAACAAGAATTTGGTTCAGATAGTGGTCTTTTAAATAATTTTTGGGAAAAGTGTCACATTTAAAATCATTAAGTGAAAGTTTGAAAAATGGAAATCATGTTTGCACAGTGATTTTCAAATATGTCTCTTTAAAATAAATTCATACACTGGAGAATAATTTTACTATATTTCTTTTACAATGACTATTTACTTTCACTTTTAAAATGTCCAGAGCAGTCTAAGAGATCCTGGATAAAATTTTCAAAAGTAACTAAGTGACTTGGGGACCTAAATGCCATTTTCAAAAGTAACATAGACACTTAGGCCACCAAGGCTCACTGAAAGGCAAGAGCATTTAGGCTCCTCAATGCTCAAACAAGTTTGAAAATGAAATTTATGTACTATTGAAAATGTTACCCCTTGTCTGGTTTTGAGCTACAGGGGTCTTAATTCCAATGAAAAACTATTTTCTTCAGCTGATTTATGTGACCACTGTAACTATGAATTTATGCAAATACTCTAGTCTCTGCTGTTACCAACCTTCTACTTCCTATCTGGCTGTTAACGTACTTGTGGCATATTGTCTAAGTCCCAGACTGTGAGTCCTCTTGAGCAAGGACCATCATTGTGCTATTTGTCTGTAGAGTGCTTAGGATTGCGGGGACCTGCTTAGATACTAGTACAATAGAAATACTCCATATTAATAAAATAATAGCACTCAGCTATTTGTAAGAGTTCCTCCTCCCCCCAGACATGATCTTTGTAATGGCATAGCCTATCAGTGCCACCAACCTCACAAGATTTCTGTTTGTCATAAAGTGTTTGCCTTCACGTTTGTCCCTGACTCTTCTACAATATAGCTGTCAGCTGAATTCTCAGCTTTGACAGAAGAACTTTCACAGACAAACAGAGAGTGCCTCAATGCTGCCAGACCTGGTGTCTTCCCGGTCACCACCTACCATCTCAGGATCACAGGAGAAGGTGAACCACAGGAAAGGGGCAGGTGACAGCCAATTTTTATTGGCACCCTGGAAGGAACCGGTTGAATTTTTGTTTTGGCACCCTGGAGGAGAACCGGTAGAAATTTTTCTTTTTGTTTCAAGATTTCCTTTAATTTCATTTAAAATGTTAAAAAGTGGTTGACATCACAATGAAACATTTAGTTTGACCTGAAATATTTTAGACTTTTTGAGTTGCTAAAAATTTCATTTTTTGGTTGCATCCAAAATATTCTCTCCCCCACCAATTTTTAAAAATTGCCAACAACCAAAAAATCCATTAGTTTCACAGCTGTACCAAAAAAATCCATTATTCACACAGCTGTATCCTGGAATGAATCCAGCCTTCTCTGGGAGATTTCTATTCATGGTATGACTGGGATCTAAAGATCAGAAATATTGAGTTCCTGACTATTTAAGTGTTTCTCCTCATCTATCCTGCTAGGCCATGACACAAAGCAGAGTTTCCCCGGGATGCTCAGACCATAGTCCTTGAGCCTCTCCTGGAGAAACCTGAAGGATTCTTCACCAAATACTGCACCTTTGTACACCCTACTAAATGGTGAGTGGCAGAGACCTCCCCTACACCTAACCTCACTGGGAAAATGAAATCCAAAAGCTGTCTTTCTTGATTGCATAGGATCTCCTTCAAATGAGACTTACTTCAGCAAAGGAAACACCAATCATTGGCACAGCCCCTTTTATGGAGAGGAAACCCAAAGAGAAAAGCGGGCTGAGGAACAGGACGTGACAAAAACTGGGATTTTTAATGTCCCGGGAAGACTTACAGATTTTCCAGAACAGCTACCTCAGAAAAGAGACAATTGTGGAAAACCTGGCCACATGGCACTCTATTCCTTAGGTGCCTGAACTCAGCTGGACCTGCTAGGTAAGCACACTTTATACACATGGTACTGTGACCCAGGGCCTTGTCTAAGAGTGGGAGAATTGTGGAATCCCACTGCATGAGACCTGTGGGGATGCACTCAGAGACAGAAAAGGGACAGAAGTGCTGCTAGCTGTGACAGCATGCATGGGAGTAACTTTTTACATTATGAATAGTCCCATTGAAATCAATGGAACTACTCACAGTGTGTACGATTAATGCATTTGTGCAAGGTGGGGCTTGGTTTGTAAAAATAATGTTAAAAGTTCTTGATTAGTAACTATACATTTTTTATTAAAAATTTACCATATGACTCCAAATGGAGTCATTCCAGGAATGACATCTTTATTAATACCTGTCAGAATTTTTTGACAACATTTTTAAAACAATCTAGTGGAAAAAAATCTCAATTCACCATCACTTTGCCCCACCCCCAAAACAGCTTTAACGTTTTAGAGGATATGCTGAATACTTTATGGTCTAGATTTTCACACACTTGCACATGTGAGTTCCATGCACAATCATATTAGCTGAGTGTACAAATGAGCATCCACATGTATTTATTCTGAAAATATAGGTCATATATAAGTTTTGAATAGAGAGAACTTCTATTTGTAATACTCCAGGGCTGAAATTTTGGTTCTATTGAAGTTAACAGCAAAACTTCATTGACTTGTTAATTATATACCTTGGTTCAGAGGACTCTCAGAATAGCCAGGGAGGAAGAACCTGTGGGTCAGATGTATCATCTTCTATGAATTGAATGAGTTTCTTCTATGAATTGTTTGACTCACCAGCTGAGATTGTGTTCTTGCGTGGTGTGCAGTTGTATTCATGTGTACAGGATGTATTGCTGCCAAAAGACAAACAATCTAAACAACTTTGAGGTGGCTGAACTATTATCAGTGCTAAGATTTTTATTGAGACTACACTCTTCAGCTTTCCATTCCTAGCTACCAAGAGTCACACAAGGAGTGTGGTGTTTTTGCCCCACCCCCATAAACTGCTCTAAATCTGTCAGCGTTCTCCTTCAATTCTGCTGGATCTTGCTTCCCAGCTGAGAAACAGGTATTCATACACAGACAGGTTTCAGAGTAGCAGCCGTGTTAGTCTGTATTTGCAAAAGGAAAAGGAGTACTTGTGGCACCTTAGAGACTAACCAATTTATTTGAGCATAAGCTTTCGTGAGCTACTGCTCACTTCATCAGATGCATACTTTGGAAAGAGTAGAAGATCTTTTTATATACACACAAAGCATGAAAAAATACCTCCTCCCACCCCACTCTCCTGCTGGTAATAGCTTATCTTATCTACAAGACAGAGAAACAAGGCTAAATGCTGCTATCAATTACTGTTGTCAGCAATTGGCATAGGAAGTTAAAAGGGAAGTTGGAACTGAATTTGGTCTACAGCCTGACTCCTCCTCCTTCTGCAATAGCAACCAACAAGGAAGAGTCTCCCAAGGAGAGGGGTAATGGTGGATTACACTTCCTGTCTGTTTAACTGTACCAAGCAAACTGCTAATAGTGAAACACATATTAAATGTAAATGAATGCAGTGCAAATCCTAGGGCAGCCATAAAGCTTTTCTCATTCCTCTGCACTCCTGTGAAGCCGGGTGAGTTGAACTACAAATGTCTGCCTGCGAACTGTAACAGCAGGGACAGTGACTCCATAGGCCTACTGCTCAGAGTGAGGATGGGGGCATATTTTCGTGAAGTGTCCTGACAGTATCAAATGTATGTTGATTTTTGGTATCTAGGCAGCCTAATAGCAAGGGGTTGTTCTTGACATCTGGGAGATATCTGCAATTAACTGGATCAACATACAAAATAATTTGTAGGAGATGGTACTGGCTTACCGCAGAGGAGCTAAAACACAGATGAAGTGTAGGTGTGAATGTCAGTATTAGAATATGTGAATTGTTTATTCAGTGAATTTCTACCCTTCTGTACATGTGATATCATGGACCAGACTCTCAGCTCACAGAAATTAACCTCTCTCTATTGATTTCAATGAAACACAAATTTACATGAGCTAAAAATCTGGCCCCAGGATTGTTTCCAAGCACATTTGTTATTCTAAATTATTGAAGGCTTAATTGAGTGTTTGCTGAATGCTGTCAGTGTGAGTGATACATAGCTGTGATGTTCTGGGCAGAGCTTGAGGAATACATTAGCACAGAGAAAAGGGAGGGGACAGGGAAAGGTGAGTCAAGGATTAAAATGACTTTAAAATGTGAGTGACATAGTACTAAAATTATATAAGCTCTGATATTTTAAGAAGCAACTGAGGCATATCAAGAGGGGAGCAGTAAGAGCATTGGCTTCAATGGACCTAAATATGTGTGACAGGCCTTGAAGGTCTGGTACCATATTTTCGAAGCTAAAGGTGACCAGGAGGTCTCTATTTAAGTAGCGGAAAATTGTTGGTTAGTTTGGGATTAAAGACTACAAGACAATAGATGTGTGTGGTCCGTACAATTTTCCATACCTACACAAAAAAGCCATTTTGTTATATCTCCTACTCCAGCCTCTCCACAGCTGTGTCCTTTGTAATATCAGAAAAGAAAAACTCAGTGAATTGAGAGAAGCTGGGGATAGGTATTAATACCTGGTGGTGAGGGTCCTACATGTCAATTGTTCCTTCCTATCCCCCTGTAGACTATCACAGCTAATTTTGAATCCATTAGGAGTCTAGTTGTAGACTGCTGAGCTGAATTCACTTTGGGCTAATAGTGTGCCAGCACTGAGGCTCCCCTACTACAAGCTGAAATCACAAAAGAGCTAAAATTACTAAGAGCTGAAATCACTGAGTGTTCTGTTAAGTAGGGGCGGGGAAATGAAGATATGTTGTGGAACAGTTCGCAGGACATCTGGAGCGGCTCATGGGACGGCTGGCAGAGCAGAGTGGCTGGTGGAGCGGAGCAGCTCATGGGGTGGCTGGTAGAGCAGAGCCCCATGGAGAGGTGGGGCAATCGGATTTGGACCATGTAAGGTGCCCCTTAACCCCCAATCACCACCCAGGTTGGGAGGGAAAACTCTGCAGATAAACTTTCAAACTCTGGGGCTGCACTGACCAGGGACAGAGACTTTTGGGTTGCTGGACTCAAGAACCAAAGGGAAAGGACACGGCCCAATTTGCTTGGGGTGGGTTTTTGCTCATGGGTTTTGTTATGAATCCTGTTGGTGGTGTTTCCCCAACATAATGCCACATTGTTTCTCTCTGTTATTAAAAGGCTTTTGCTACACTCAGACTCTGTGCTTGTGAGAGGGGAAGTATTGCCTCTTAGAGGCGACCCGGGGGTGGTGATATATATGTGTCCCAGGTCACTGAGTGGGGGCTCGAGTTGGTTTTGCATTGTGTTATTGGAATGGAACCTCTAGATACTGAACCCGGCCCTTGTTGCTGCCAACTCTGACGGGCAGAAGGGTTAAATGAGTCTAAAAATATGTTGCATTTGTCCAACAACTGTACATTGCTCTGGAACTTTTATCAACTTAGTGAAAAAGCTGAGGGTCCAATCCAACTCCCATTGAAATCAATAGAAAACATGTTTTACACCCTGTAATTTTATGGAAATTCAATTCAAGACAATTTAGTTTACTTGGCATACAATATAAATTATGCAAAATCTCAGACTCTGATCAATGCTGGATGAACTGTGGGGAATGTTACATCATGTCCTGTGGCCATGCCTACCAATTATTACTTGCCAGAAAGACATGATACTACTGAAAATAAAAATAATGTCAAAGCAAACTATGTACTGCTGGAGGCTGCACTAGACTCAATCCTCTAAAACCTTTATTTAAACTAATATTAGCTCTTCCTACTAGGTGAGCAATATATGGTCACCAAATTAATAGATTCCAAGGTCAGAAGGGACTGCTGTGATCCCCTCATCTGACCTCCTGTGTAACACAGGCCATAGAATTTCCCCCAAAACAATTCCTAGAGAAGATCTTTCAGGAAAACATCCAATTTTGATTTAAAAATGGTCAGTGACAGAGAATCCACCAGAACCCTTGGTAAATTGTTCCAATGGTTAATTCCTCTCTCAGTTAAAAATTTACACCTTATTTCCAGTCTGAATTTGTCTAGCTTCAACATCCAGCCATTGGATCATGTTATATATTTTTCTGGGAAATGGAAGAGACCTTTAGGAAATATATGTTCCCCATGTAGGTATGTAGTGGGGTGGTCACCTGCTTCTGCCTTAAAAGGCTTAAAACAGCCCAGGGAGAGGGCTGTGACAGGGAAGGAAAAGCGGGGCTGAGTCGGAGAAGCAGCCCCAGCTGGGGGCCATACCCCAATCAGGCCATGGCTTGGCTTAATCAGGGCCCAGTTGGCCCTTATAAGAGAGCAGTGGGCCAGGAGGACAGAACTCTCTCTCTAGCCTGTTGAGAGGGAGGGACTTGGCTGCTGGGATCATACCAAGGTACCTGAGGTGGAGCAGGGCCGGGGGAAAGCCAGAGGAGCTGGGGAGCTCTGGCCTAGAAACCCCCCAGGCTGCAGGCCCAGTGGAAGGCCAAATAGGTACTGGGCTTGCAGAGGGCAGCCCGAGGGTAGGCGGAAGCAGCAGGTCCAAACCCCCCTTGCCTATGATGGCTGGCTTATACAAACTGCAGTCAGTCCCAGTGAAAGGGGGCTAGATGGTGACTGGCAGTAGCCCATAGGCTGAGGCAAGGTGGGGATAGAGGGTGGGGGGTTCCATGGGAAGGGGAGACCCAGGTCTGTGGGGTATTGCCTGGAGAGGCAGCACCCCAGGTAGAAGGGTAGCGGGGTCCGAGAGGGACAGGGGGATCAGCAACAACGAGACACCGGCAGAGGGCGCTCTGGAGCTGGTAACGAGCTAATTCCCAGACAGCCAGCAGGAGGCGCCGCAGGGGTGAGTCATGCCCCATTACAAGATACTTACGGACTGTAATCAAGTCACCCTTAATCATCTTTTTTGCCAAGCTAAATGGACTCCAAGAGTTCAAGCTATTGCTTTAAAGCAGGTTTTCTAATCGTTTAATCATTCTTGAGGCTATTCTCTGAACCCTCTCCAATATATCAACTTCCTTCTTGAATTGTGGGCATGAAAACTGGACACAGTATTCCAGCAGAGTTGCACCAGTACCAAATACAGAGGTAAAATAACCTCTACTACCTGAGATTCTCCTGTTTTATGCACCCCAGGATTGCATTAGCTTTTTTGATCACAGCAGCACACTGGGAGCTCAAGTTCAACTGTTTATCCATCATCATGGCCGGTGGTTATAATAGGCCAAGGAAGGCTCAGCCATCCCTGGTGATGGTGCTGCTGGATCCTGAGTTGCGGGTTTTGGCGATGTCCATGTCTGGGCTTCCGCTGGAGGCAGTTTTTATTATGCACCATGCAGGTTCCGGAGAGGCTGAGAAGGTGGTATGTGCTACTCAGCTTCCCGGGTTCATCAGTGGATTCCAGGGAGATACCACCTCCTCATCCACCCAGGAACCTACATATAAAAGCTCAGAGGCAGCTCCAACTGGCTCGCCTCTGCCTTGCTGCTCCTCTCCTCCTCCCTGGCCCCCTGGCTGCCAATCCCTCCTCCCCTCTCCTCAGGATCAAGACTCCTTTCTATACAGGTACAATTGCCCCTGTTTACCATGCCCCGTTAATGCAGGGAGAAGCTGCTCAACTTCCCAGGGGACATGGAGCGGCAGAGTCCAGGGCAGGGGGGCTGCAGTGCAATGGAATTGGCCCCTTGCTAGGACCCAGAAGCTGGCTGGGAAGAATGGCTGGACTCCCTGCATCCCAGCAGCGGCAGGAAGTGAATTGCACTTCCTCTGCTTCTTGCAAGGTCTCCGAGTCCAGGGGCTGCTGCTGGGGAGCCTGGAGCACTGGCTGCAGCCGGGAGAGGTGAAACTTGAGCAGTATAATCTTTTCTAACACAGTTTTACCGCCCCTACCCTCCATTTTCTATTAGGAGAGTGGCTTTATTGGGTTTTCTAATTGAAGAGATTTTCCTTCCCATGCCTAGGTATCAGAATTTTGCTAACCAGCCTTTAATTTCCTCCACCAACCCCCCTTGCTCTGAAGTTAAACAAAAAGTGGCTGCTGCATTTGAAAGTGGTATTCTTGACAGTCGCCATTTATGGGGCTTATATTGCACTCTGTGTGCTCTGAAACAGGGTAGTCCAGTGTACCTCTTGCAAGGACAAGCCACATATCAGCTGTTCGGGGTGTGGGCAAGAGGGGATTGAAGGGGAAACAGGTATGTGTGAGTGGGCAGGAGGCGGATGAAGAGAGATGCAGGGGCAGGATGGGATGGGGAGCTGGGACAGTGGGTGCGCTGCTTGAAGGCTGGGGCAATGCAGGGGAATCAGGGGGCGGGGAAAAGAATCATGGTGCTCTGGTGGGAGGAGAGATGGGGAAAGGAGAGGAGGGACACAGTGAGTGGAGAGGGGGCAGGGTGGGGGTGGAGTGTGGGCGGGGCTGCGGCCGGAAGAGGCAGATGGAGAGTTAGTTTCCCTGAGGCAAAGCATCACCCGCTGCCCCTGTCCATCATGACCCCCAAATCCTTACAGAGTCACTGCTTCTTAGGATACAGCCCCCCCATCATGTGAATATGGCCTACATTCTTTGTTCCTAGATGTATACATTTACATTTAGACCTTTTAAAAATGCATTGTTTGCTTGGACCAAGTTCACCAAGCTATCCAGATCACTCTGAATCAATGACCTGTCCTCTTCATTATTTGTCACTCCCCCAATTTGTCACCTCCAAACTTTATCAGTGATGATTTTGTTTTCTTCCAGATCAATGTTAAAAATACTGTTGTTCAGGGCCAAGAAACAATCCCTGTGGAGCCATCTTGGAAACACGCCTGCTTGATGACAATTGCCAGTTCTCCGATAATGGAGAACAATATGACCAACTTTGTGATATTTTGTTGAAAAAATGTCTATTTTTGGTGAATGTTGAGTTATCAGTTTTTTTGCTCTGAATCTTGTACAGTATAGTTACTCAGAGTAACAAAGGCACCTCGACATACCAGTGGAGGGACAAAAAATAGTCCCAAAAACATTTGAGTGAGATTCTTAAAGAAGTGTTGATATTCTTCCTTGCTCCATCCACTAATTAACTTCACCCACATGACACCACTGAAAGAAGAGTGTGCAGATTTTCAAAATATGGTCTTTGGGCTCAGGCTCCCGCTCATTGTGGTCCAAATGCAACTATGGGTTCCTTGTGCTTGGCTTCCATTCAATGGGGCATGCATGTGTAACACTGACAGACTCCAGTCGTCAGCGAGCAGGATCAAACCTGGGGCCTCTGGAGCTTGGTGCATGAACCTCTACTGCATGAGCTAAAAGTCAAGTGCCTGTTGCTAAGGCTATAGAGCAGACTATTTTATCTCTCTTGAAGTGGTCTTGGTGCCACTAGATGGGACAGAACACCACACCCAAGAGGTGTGTGGGTTACACATGCTCCATGCTGGCTTCCCATTGGAGGTACTCAGATGCCTATTGGGTTCTGCTAGGATCCTTGATCAAAGCATAGGAAAAAAGAGTGGCAGCATCTCTTAAATTGCACTGTCACTCCCAATAGATTGGGCAGATCTTCATAATATGATTTCCCCTTTCCTTTCATACATCCTTAGATGACAGTGAAATAGCTAATACACTAAATAGCTAAGACACTAAATTACAATATTGTTATCACTGGGCATCTGAGTTAGCACATATTGAGATGAATCGGGCACTTCACACCTTTCAGAACTACGGTCACTATCTGTTAGCCTCAAAAATATGAGCTGAGTATATCTGCTTTACAACATTACAGCTAGAGCTGTACTTAATCTTTTAAATGAAACAGATGCCAGTTTAATGCCCTTCTGAGGACTGTTTGAATCCAAGCCTAGGTAAAATAGATCATTTATAAAGTACACAGAATATACAGAGTACATTATGGTATGGGATTACTTTTTTGTACTTCCTGTATAATTTACAGTCGTCTTTGTCACTATTGCATAATCTGGTCCCCTCCAAAGTCCAGCAGATGATGTCTTTAAACCATACTATCACGTACTCTGTGAGAATATGAGAAAATAGTGGTACAATTTAGTAAAAATAAAGATATAATTGGCATATTAGCCACATGCCAAGTCAGAGCATAAATTATATGTATCACAAATATTCCACAGATTAATATGAAGTTTAATAATAAAGTACATGACTGCAGAATTATTTAATTTAAATTGCCATCTTTGATTTTAAAAAGTGCGTTGTTTTTAAAGATATCACTCTATTAACACAGGTTTCAGAGTAACAGCCGTGTTAGTCTGTCTTTGCAAAAAGAAAAGGAGTACTTGTGGCACCTTAGAGACTAACCAATTTATTTGAGCATAAGCTTTCGTGAGCTACAGCTCACTTCATCTGATGCATAACATTTTTTCCACTTTTATGCATCCGATGAAGTGAGCTGTAGCTCACGAAAGCTCATGCTCAAATAAATTGGTTAGTCTCTAAGGTGCCACAAGTACTCCTTTTCTATTAACACATTAAGCTTCTAATGGATATGTACAACCATTGGGATGTAAGTGTGATAGAGTGTTTGGGTGAGCTCACTCGTCTGAGGAAAAAGACAGAGGACCAGACTGCTGGCAAGGATGTGTTTGAGGGCAAAGGGGAGGGAGTTGATCACATGCTGCGACCACAGCAGAACAAGCTGACGATATAATGCCTGTCAAATCTTTTATGTTTTTATGTTAGTCTTTTGATTGTGAACTCTTTTGAGAAGGAAACTGTCATGGGGTGCACAGCCGGCCCCTCTTCTTCTGGGCCCAGTTGCCTTCCCAAATAAGTTCAGGGAGACTTCAGCTTTGTGCAACACCCATGTCCTTTATTTTTTTAAGCATTTCCCACCAACTATATGCAGTCCTTACCGGTTTCTCGCCTACCGCAGGCTGGGTAAGTAACCAGCTAGAGGGCTTCCACCACTCTCTCTAGCTGACCTGCTCTTTCCCAGCCTTTGTAGCTCCTGGCCTATCAGACTGGCAGGTGTTGCCAATCGCCAGGTGGACATAAAGCTTTTCAACCAACCCCAATCTATCCCCCTTGTTTGGGGCTGGCGTGGCAGGGGCTGATTAGGTTTATTTGCAGCAGCACCCTGCCACAGGAACATATATACAAGTTGAAGAGTGCTGAGCATTGCTCAACAAATCAATAATAAAATGTCACCCCTTTTGACTGGAGTGGTTAACCAATATTTGAGCTCTTTTGGGAGATTTCAGTTAGGAGCTGAAACTGAGACAGATATTTCTTTGTGTACATGCTTTGTAAATACACAAGATAGCATCAAAGTCCCGTTTCCCTGAACACAGTAGGAATCAGACAGGAGACTCTTCCCTTGCTTAATATCCCAAGTCTCTTTTCCCAGAGACACAACTCTAGCTGAAAGCTCTCTCTCTTTAAGCATTCTTTAAGCAGGGTCATGCTACTAGTGCTTTTCTCTGTCATATACACATACAGCTCCATCAAACAATCCCCAATCCCCTACGTTTATATTCAGCCTAAAGTGAAACCCCTCTTCCCAGATTCCTGACCAGGCATTTCACAGCCTGTGTTTTGGGTGATGGTGGCTCCTGTTGATTCAGCTATCTTATTTCATAAAGGTGCTCATTTTTTAATATATTTATCCTGAACGAAGGATGGCTCTCATGCCTATCCGCTTCAACAAGGTTTTGCCGAGAGAGTTTATTCCAACCCCCAGCTTCCAGTGCAATGCAGTGACCAAAGGGTTAATATGATTCATGGATATATAACCATGGAAATGTCAAGTAGGAAGAGGGAGGTTATATTACTCTATATCTGGCACTGGTGCAACAGCTGCTGGAATATTGTGTCCAGTTCTGGTGTCCGCAATTGGAAGAAGTTCAGTGAAGAGCCACAAGAAGAATTAAAGGATTGGAAAACATACCTTCTAGTGATAGACTCATGGAGGTCAATCTGTTTAGTTGAACAAAGAGAAGGGAAAGAGATGGCTCCATCACAGTCTCTAAGCATCCTCAAGGGGAACAGAAATATAGTAAGAGGGCGCTGATTTAGCAGACAAATACACAACAAGGTCCAATGACTGCAAGTTGAAGCCAGACAAATTCAGTCTAGAAATTGGATTAAATTTTTAACAGTGAGGGTAATTAACTCTTGGTAAGTTGTATCAAGGGTTGTGGTGGATTTTTCATCATTGGAAATTTTTTAAATCAAGATTGCATGTTATTCTAGAGGTTATGCTCTAGTTCAAGTAGAACTTAATTAAGGGAAATCTTATGGCCTGTGTTATATAGGAGGTCAGACTAGAGGACCACAGTAGTGGTAATACCTTCTGGTATTATCTATGAACAACAATAATTACTAATAGATCTCTTCTAAAACTTAAAGTGATAAAGAAGCACAGGCTCCAGAGGAGATAGGCAAGGAGAAATTATCTAGTTCTGTAATTCTTTAAAGAACATTTTATACTGTCTCACTCACTGTTACCACCCTATTGTAATCCTCATTGTTGCCATTGGATTAGCACTAGTTCTGTGTATCCCTGCAGTCAATTGATTGCATTCTTTGTTGCTATCTCACACAGTTATTCCTTTAATCACAAACTGAATGTATTAATCCCAAATGTACTTCCCAGCCATATTCTATTAGGTTTGCTTTTGTTTAATTTATCAGTCTACGATAAAAAGCATTGAGGATTCCCACTGAGGAGAACACGCAAAGTGAAGCAGGGTTATTGTTATGAGCATGACAACAATGGGAGAAGCATGTTAGCACTGGGAAACAGAACTAAACTGAACACGTGGAGCAGAGCGTATCTCTTGTCATACAGTCACAAGGTATGTCTATGCTAGACTTTGATTGCCAGTTATAAGCATTAAGTAACTTGAGTTGAAGGCTTGTTGGACACTCCTCCCATCTTTGTTCCAGGCTAAAAATATTTGTTCTTTATCCTAGGCTCATCTTTAGGGTTCAGAATAAATGCCTGTAGACTTGATCAAATGTGTGGACTTTATAAAACATTAAATACCTTGAGTTAAACTCAAGATTTAAAAAAAAAAAGTCTGAAGATGAGCCCACACTCAGATTCAGATCAAACTGTTTTACTTTCAGCATAGAATCATAGAATATCAGAGTTGGAACGGACCTCAGGAAGTCCTCTACTCCAACCCCCTGCTCAAAGCAGGACCAATCCCCAACTAAATCATCCCAGCCAGGGCTTTGTCAAGCCTGACCTTAAAAACTTCTAAAGAAGGAGATTCCACCACCTCCCTAGGTAATGCATTCCAGTGTTTCACCACCCTCCTAGTGAAAAAGGTTTTCCTGATATCCAACCTAAACCTCCCCCACTGCAACTTGACACCATTACTCCTTGTTCTGTCATCTGCTACCACTGAGAACAGTCTAGATCCATTCTCTTTGGAACCCCCTTTCAGGTAGTTGAAAGTAGCTATCAAATCCCCCCTCATTCTTCTCTTCCTCAGACTAAACAATCCCAGTTCCCTCAGCCTCTCCTCATAAGTCATATGTTCCAGTCTCCTAATCATTTTTGTTGCCCTCCGCTGGACGTTTTCCAATTTTTCCACATCCTTCTTGTAGTGTGGGGCCCAAAACTGGACACAGGACTCCAGATGAGGCCTCACCAATGTCGAATAGAGGGGAACGATCACGTCTCTCGATCTGCTGGCAATGCCCCTACGTATACATCCCAAAATGCCATTGGCCTTCTTGGCAACAAGGGCACACTGTTGACTCATATCCAGCTTCTCGTCCACTGTAACCCCTCGGTCCTTTTCTGCAGAACTGCTGCCTAGCTATTCGGTCCCTAGTCTGTAGCGGTGCATGGGATTCTTCCATCCTAAGTGCAGGACTCTGCCCTTGTCCTTGTTGAACCTCATCAGATTTCTTTTGGCCCAATCCTCCAATTTGTCTAGGTCCCTCTGTATCCTATCCCTACCCTCCAGCATATCTACCTCTCCACCCAGTTTAGTGTCGTCTGCAAACTTACTGAGGGTGCAATCCACACCATCCTCCAGATCACTTATGAAAATATTGAACAAAACCAGCCTGAGGACTGACCCTTGGGGCACTCCACTTGATACCGGCTGCCAACGAGACATGGAGCCATTGATCACTACCCGTTGACCCCGACAATCTAGCCAACTTTCTATCCACCTTCTAGACCATTCATCAAGCCCCTACTTCTTTAACTTGCTGGCAAGAATACTGTGGGAGACCGTGTCAAAAGCTTTGCTAAAGTCAAGGAACAACATGTCCACTGCTTTCCCCTCATCCACAGAGCCAGTTATCTCGTCATAGAAGGCAATTAGATTAGTCAGGCATGACTTGCCCTTGGTGAATCCATGCTGACTGTTCCTGATCACTTTCCTCTCCTCTAAGTGCTTCAGAATTGATTCCTTGAGGACCTGCTCCATGATTTTTCCAGGGACTGAAGTGAGGCTGACTGGCCTGTAGTTTCCAGGATCATCCTCCTTCCCTTTTTTAAAGATGGGCACTACATTAGCCTTTTTCCAGTCGTCTGGGACTTCCCCCGATCGCCATGAATTTTCAAAGACAATGGCCAATGTACCACTTGTACCTCAAACTCCTTTATCCTTCTTCCCAGAGCCACGTAGTCCACAGTGATCCGCTCAAGGTCATTCTTGGCAGTATCATTGGTGGAGAAGCAGGAAGGGGTAGCGATCCGAGGGCTTGATGTGTCCCGTCAGTCTCTCCGTCACATCGTGAATCCTAGCTCCTGGCAGGCAGCAGACTTCTCGGTTTTCCCGGTTGGGGCGGCAGAGAGATGACTGCATTTGTGAAAGGTTCAAGAAAAGTGAAGTTCTCTAATGAGCCAAACAGTTCTGGCTTGGCCTTCAGCTTCCATGCACTGACTTTCCAAATGTGTTTGAACTCTTATCTCCGAAAGCATAGTTCAAACTTGGAGGTCAATCATTTTTTTGCCTCTTGGCTTTGGCTAATAAATGTGCTAGGGTGACCATATTTCTCAAAGAGAAAATGGGACAGAGCATATGGCTATCCCAAAGCCCTCCTCCCCTGACATGGCTGGTCTGAGCCACTCACCTGAGCCCCCTGACTCCCGCACGAGGCTGAGGCTGGCGTTGATGCTCTTCTGAGCCCTGCCTAATCCTCCTCCTGAGCCCTGTGTTCCCCCCACCCCCTGTTGGGGCTGGGATCACTGCTCACCCACCCCTGCATGTTCCTCCACATCGCATCCCACTTTAAAAAAAAAAAAGTAGGCAACTGATCAAGTTGGCAAGAGCAAATGGGACAAATGCCCACTTTGCCCCAAAAAAATAAATAAATCAGGACGGCTGGGACAAGGCTTAAAAAAGGGACTGTCCCGGCCAAAATGGGACACATGGTCACCCTAGAATGTGCCAACTCATGCTTGGATTCTGAGAGATGCTGGATATTCACAACTCCCAGTTTTGTTAGTGCTGTTGCAAGTATTCAGAACCTTTCAGGATCAGGCCCTGAAGTTTTTTTGTGCTAAATGAACTGTTCCACTATGAATTCAACTGAGAAACTCATTTTCCATTGGACTGAGACAAACTCATTTCCAGGTTGGTGCTGAATAGCTGTCATACAGGCACAAAGGGTTTACTTAAAAGAATAAATGGACACAAATCAAACATCAAGAATTATAACATTAAAAAACCAGTCGGAGAACACTTCAGTCCCCCTGGTCACTCAATTACAGACCTAAAAGTCACAATATTACAACAAAAAAACCCTTCAAAAACAGACTCCAATGAGAGACTACTGAATTGGAATTAATTTGCAAACTGGACACCATTAAATTAGGCTTGAATAAAGACTGGGAGTGGATGGGTCATTACACAAAGTAAAACTATTTCCCCATGCTTATTTTCCCCCTCCCTGCCACTGTTACTCACACCTTGTCCACTGTTGGAAATGGGCCATCCTGATTATCACTACAAAAACCTGGGAGTATATGGATTAATGGGAAAGATACTTGAAGTTCGTTATCATTGCGGTTCTTCCAGAACAAGATATTAAACTGGTACTACTGGAGTCCAGAATGCTTAAGGCTAGATTGCATCTCCGACATTCACTGTATTTTTCCAAACAGTCACATGCTAACCTTTCACACATCCTCTAAGCCTGTCAAAGAATGCATGCGTTCTGGAATGCCATATTCAGTGATCTCTTAAAAACTTTAAGTGTTTACTATCTTTGCTTCTCCAAGCTTGTGTATTTTGGGGGTGCTGGATGAGCTGGTATTACCAATTAACACTAAGAAATGGATTGCAGTAACTATTTTAGTGGACAAAAGAGTTATATTGAGAAAATGGAAATTTGCAATTCCTCCCTTATATACAGATGGACTCAGTGAGCTCTTTATTACTGCATTAGTGGGAAAAATGACTAATAAAAACACTTGGAAAAAATATGGGGCTGTCTGGTCACACATGTCACTATGGTATAATTTTGAAGTTTTAGCATATATCAGTCCAAATATATTACATATTAGGTTTTCTATTCAGTCACTTTAATAATTAATGCCCTGCATGACATCTACAGGTTCAGGGTTTTTGTTTGTTGCTTTTCTCCAGGTTTTACAAATAACATTGACTTGTTATTTATGATATTTCCATATTGTGTATATATTTATATATTCCTTCTTTCATTGTGTGTTTATATTTTATATACAAATAATAAAAATAAAGTTTACAAATTGAGAAGATAAATTTTAGTCAAAACCGAGGCATCATAGTTTCAGGTTTATTTTAACAATTACATCCTAGAGATTAGGGCGCTCTCCTGGGTTGGGGGGCATCACGCTGTGTGGAGTGGCTCACAACCAAGAGTGCCAACCTCAGGGCAGACTGTCAAAAGCAGGGCAGACGCCCCAAACTGGTGGTATGTTCTATAATAAGATTTCACCAACTTAGCAACAAATGTAAATGCCTGGATTGCTATAACTATCTTACCATGGAGGAACAGACAGTCCCCTTTGTTCTCCGGACTATCTTGCCAGCCAGGCAAACTGGACTTAGTGATAAATGGTCAGGTTCACAAAAAAAGTCACAAAATATTCAAGTTGCTCCCAATCTTAAGAGACCAGTCACTTGTATCAATTGATCTGGGGTCTTAGATCTCACACTAAAGAGAACACCTGTAGCCAATCCTGTAATAAACTTGCTAAAGGTTTCTTAACTAGGAAAAAGAAATAAGAAATTATGTATATGTTAAAGCAGGCAATATATGCACAAATGAGTTAAGTCTGTGCTTAAAAAAGGTGACAGATGTAGTAATCTGTCAACATTGAATGACCCATGTTGATCTCTGCTTTAGCTGCAAACATTGCAAGAGTCCAAACAGCAAAGAGATGAAAAGTTCTCTTATGATCCTGTTTTCTTTTACGGCTTGTCTACACTGGCACTTTACAGCGCTGCAACTTTCTCACTGAGGGGTGTGAAAAAACCACACCCCTAAGCGCTTTAAGTTTCAGCACTGTAATCTCCCACTGTAGACAGTGCAGCAGCGCTGCGAGGTGGTTTTTTAGAGTGCTGAGAGAGCTCTCTCCTAGCGCTACGTCGCGACTACACAAGCCACGTTAAAGTGCTGCCACGGCATCCTTTGCATCATGAAGTTCCTTAATAGCCCATTTAACACTGATAGGCCTCCTTAATGGGCATGGAGGGGAACAATTCCCATGTCTGGGTTCACAAGTTCGGAACAAACATTTTAAAAATTTGAAAGCAAAAATGGAATACAGATATTATAAGTGAGATTAATGCATCCAGCATTTCATAGAGTCTAAACACTAAATACATTATTATAAGATGAATACCTACTTTGAACAAAAGTAACACACAGGTGAGCTGGAGTGGTTTCCAGCTAGGAGTTTGTCAGTGCTCAGCTGACACCTACAGACTTGGCATCTGGTTTACCAGTATCACAGGGGGAGACTTGGTTTCCAGTCCTGCTCCAGTGCTGGGATTCAAACCTGGGGCTCCTGCATTACAGCTGAATTCCGTAACGACTGAGCGATTGGGTATAAGGCATGCATCACCACAGCTTCCTCCAGTGGTTCTGTGAATCTAGTCCATTTATTTTGCTGTTATTAAGAAGAAGAAGTTTAAAAAGACTCAAAATAATACATTTTGTTTCAGAACAAAAACAAGTTTCATTTGATCCAGAACAGGTTTTTTTTACTTTCAGTTTACCAAAAAAATACTGAAAAATTTAGGTTTCAGGTTGACTGCATACAATTTTTGTTAATTTTTCAAAACTGCCAGTGAACCAAAAGTCAGATATTCATACAGCTCCAGTTATAAGCAACTGAAACCAGGATCTTATAAGAGAACTACTGCGAAACCTTAGCTGTAGTAGGCACTATCAGTTCTGTCTGTAATTAACAAGTCTATCATATTAATGCTGTATAGGTCTTTGTAGCCTCTGTCTGAGGTTGTAGAATTTTGACTCCCACTGTGGGAGTACAAGAAATGCCACAATACTGAAGACCGTCCAGGGACAAAATGATGAAATTTAAAGAGCTCGTAAAATGAAGATTTTGGGTAACAATTTTCTGGTCTTAATATATTTAAGGATGAAAGTAGGATTTAAAAGAGTTATTTTTTCATGGTAAATATATTGAATAATAAAAATACTATGCTTGGCCTGATCAGGCCAACACTTACACAGACGAGAAACTTTATTAGTTTCTACTGACCACAAGTATGGTTGCTCACCTGCTGATGTATTTACAGGATCGTGTCCTTGATCATAAAATTAAAAAGCATTAATGTATAAAAAATGCAAAAGTTACTCCCATGTAAGTGCTTGGAAGAACAAGCCTTTGGTGTGTATTATTAATACTTTTATTTGCTGTTAACTGGACTAATCATGTGAATGAAGCTAGAATCCTCACTCTTATAAGTATTTGTAGGATTGAGCACTAAGCTCTCTATTCTGTAAGCATCTATGTGAAGAGGACCCTTGTGCCTATGTAAAGCCTCACTTCAGGGGGGATCCTCATGGGTGCAAGGATCCATGAATAGTTTTGGAGGATTTAGGTCCTATATTAGCATTGACCTAAGCAATATTAACAAGTTTAATCGTGTATATCATTAAAGTTGAATAGTCTATTTTTTTTTTATAAACAGTGTCTCCAAATCTAAAGGGAATCTTCATTTTAAATCACAGGTGTTCAAATTAATTTCCCCCCCACTCATACTCGATGAAATGAGTGTACAGAAATGTAATTATTGCTGTAACATAATATTCTGCCATGCACTCTGATTTACCATAATGGGGACCAGAAATCAGATGTGGTGATTTCTGAGGTGTATATAGTTAGGTGAATGCTACAATTTTTGCTTTCAGCGTACCAAACCTTTATGTTCCTAAGTTGTATACCTATCTGTGTGGGCAGATGAATTTTATGAAGCAGAGTTGATGGAGCATGAACCAATGTTCCCAAAGATTAATGCTCACCCTATGCCTCACCTGCTTTGTGGATGCCATTAACAAGGTCAGACGGGCTACCTTCGCTCTAATAACATAATTTCACATCACATGGAAACAAAGTTAGTTGTTGTTTAATGCTTACTATTTGAGCACCACTCCCCCCCCCCCTTCCACCCCTCTTTCTTTTCAAATTTTTACTCAGGGGGAAAGGATGGTTAAAAAGGATCAGCATTTGGTCCTGGACAGTATGTACTGCACACCTAGAGACACATTAGACCAGTGGTGGGCAACCTGCAGCCACTGGGAACTGTGGGCGGCCGTGCCTGCGGGTGGTCAATGTAAACAAACTGTCTCATGGCCTGCCAGCGGATTACCCTGGTGGGTTGCATGTGGCCCGGGGGCTGCAGGTTGCCCACCACTGCATTATACAGCTGGACTGTGGCCATATTGCCCCTTGTGATTGTGATGTGCACAATGGTAATCAGATCATAGTACTCTAGCACGCCTTAGTTCGAAATTCTGTCCTGCTGTTAAGTAGGTGCTCTGTGTGGGGAGAGACAGTGGCTCCCAAACCCTTCTCTCCCTTTTAATGCTCCACCATATTACAAGCTGGATTTACCCTAGAGTTTCATATTTAGCAGTTTAATTTTGCACATGCATATTTAAATCTTTCATATCTAACAACAACAAAAAAATCCTTGTACTTTATTCTGTGCTACGTGCTGTTCTTTTCTTTCTGCCTCCTTGAGATCCTGCCATTCGTGGTACTCTCATCATTCTGAACAGCCATACTATTCAATATCCTAAATAGGTTTGGACTCATGCCACATCTAGGAGCTTAAGTTGGCTCGTTGAAAGCCAGCTTAGAATCATGATCTTCACTTAGCTGTTACCTTGAATTTGATCCTGCCTCACAGGCATTGACTATACTTAACATATTGGCCTCTTAGAAATGTGAAGAGATAGGACCGCTGAATGAGGGTTTGCATTAGAAAAAAGCCATAGGTATTGTGAACCTGAGTCTTCCTTTCTAGAGTTCAGAAAGGAGTTTAGTGGATTTTGTAGGGAGAAAGATGATGCCAAAAATGTAACATAAATTGCTACATAACTATGTTAACGTATTCAAATCTTGTAGTGAGGTTTTGTTAAGAGCTAAATCCTTAGTTCCTATTGATGTCTAAGGACAGAATTTGGCCTTCTATATACTAAGACTCTCACTTTCCGTAGTAAAATCATGTAGGAGTCATCTGTATCTTTCCCTCAGGCATCATCTGCATCTCAGGATCTGACCATAATTTATCTACTGCAGCCTCTAAGAGATAGAGAGACAGCAACTCATATAAATTTACATAAAACATGTACAGCACAAACTATGAGCCAAATACTGATTTAGAGCCAGATTGGAACAGGCGAGCATAGAACAGGCATGACTCCAACACTATTTTAATGTGTGTCAGGGAACAGAGTGGCATGGCTATCGCACATTGATAGGAGTGAAGCGGAAGGTTGGTGAAAATAATATTAAGATTTAGCACTTAGTGCTCTCAATTTACAAGGTATGTTGTTGTTATTAATTAAGAATAAATGCAGCATTCCACCATGAAAGGGCCAGCAGATTCCAAGTCACACATGGGAGGATGGATGGGGTCACCAGATGTCCTCCTCCCAACATATTCAGAGGCCCTAGGAACAGCCACGAATGAATCTGAGCTTGGGAACATAATGATTGTGCCCAATATACCTGTAAAAGTTTCCCAGCTGCTTTTTCTCCCATGATAGTATAATATTTCAACAGCTAGAATTAAAAGCTTCAGAAGAAACAGCATAGGTATACAGGTAACATGAATTATGTAAGGTTTATTTAAAACTTTAAAACTCCAGTGCTTATGTAATGTTAGTTTCAAACTCCCACCCTCAAACCTGAAAATCCAGTCGTTACTATCTCAGCAAGAAATGACAACCAGTTTAAGCACTAATGAAAAGAAGTGGTTATAATTATAGATTTCATTATCACCCAGACATAATGGAATAGAACAAAACAATATGGGAAATTTACAGTCTTCAAGATATACGTCTTGTTAGTACCTACTGCTCAATTATTTTACATGATCTGGATGAAGAGCCTTAGGCTCACTTCAAGATCCTGACAAGGAAGCTGTCACACAGGAACAATTCAAATTACTGAGTATCAGAATCATTCTTTTTCTAGTGCCTTAGGAGAAGAGGATTATTTATAATTCAGCTGATCGCCATATTTGGGGTCGGGAAGGAATTTTCCTCCAGGCAGATTGGAAGAGGCCCTGGGGGTTTTTCGCCTTCCTCTGCAGCATGGGACACTGGTCACTAGCTGGAGGATTCTCTGCACCCTGAAGTCATTAAACCATGATTTGAACACTTCAATAGCTCAGATATAGATGAGAGGATTAATGCAGGAGTAGGTGGGTGAGATTCTGTGGCCTGCATTGTGCAGGAGGTCAGACTAGTTGATCATAATGGTCCCTTCTGACCTTAAAGTCCATGAGTCTATGAGACCCTCATCTAGGCAATATTATCCACAAAAAGAAGCATAGCTACTAATGAACTGAGGTGGTTCAGTATTACACCCTGTCTCAGCGGTGGGCAACCTGCAGCCCACGGGCTGCAGGTGGCCCATCAGGGTAATTTGCTGGCGGGCCGCAAGACGGTTTGTTCACATTGACTGTCTGCAGGCACAGCTGTCTGCAGCTCCCAGTGGCCACGGTTCACTGTTCCTGGCCAATGGTTGCTGCGGGAAGCAGCGGCCAGCACATCCCTGCGGCTGTGCCAGTTCCTATAGCTCCCATTGTCCGGAAACAGTGAACGGCAGCCACTGGGAGCTGCGGGTGGCCGTGCTTGCGGACTGTCAATGTGCCGTGCCTGCGGACTGTCAATGTAAAAAAACTGTCTCGCGGCCTGCCAGCAGATTATTGTGATGGGTTGCAGGTTGCCCACCACTGTCTTATCTGCTTGTCAGAGCCAGTGGAATGGAAATAAAAGCTTTTGTAGACGTAGGGATCAGACCATATAATTTCTGAAAGAATAAAACAGCTAGAAACCTTACATACTCAATACAGAAGCCAATTCCAACTGATTCACAACTTTGGCAAATTACTGATTCTAGGAAAGATTAAGTAGCAGGAAATTTTAAATTCAGACAGTCACTTGTACAAGATTTTTTTAATCAGAATCTTGATGATTTTTTTTTTTTTGGGTGGTGTCTAATCGTTAGCCAATTTTGTGTTTGGGTGGTGGTGTTTACTACTTAGAACAGGGGCCTGTGAATCAGGAATCCTGGTTTCTAGTTCTGCGTCAGTCACAGAGTCCCTCCATGGACTCACGCTCTGGCCATTGGCAAAGCATTCATGGTAGTCCCCATTAATAGGTTTTCATTTTCTGTTTGAAAATAATTCCTGTGATACAGTTGACTCATCAGTACTATCTCTCCACAGAATTGTTGCTTGCAAAACGTTGAGACCAGTTACATGAAAGGTACTAATGAAGCTCAAACATTATTAGTGAGTTCATAGTGGCCTGAGTTTACAATGCTATTATCTGACAAGTCTGTCTCAATATTGCGGAAAGATTTCACAAATACACCCTGTTGTTTTTTTTAATAAGAGGACAAGTTATTTGGAGCACTAACATAAGCCATTCAGAGAACTGACTGCAGAAGGGGACCAGAAATCCTTGTTTCAGAAGTCCCTTTTAAAAGCAAAACCCCCTTATTTCTGTTTGCCTTTCAGGACTATGTCACTTTGTCTTTTAGGCAAGTCATGTAATGCTGGTACTATCAGATAAAAACCACCACCAAAAATACACACACACAATTTTTGGATCTCACAATTCAGAAATGACTTTTTTCCTCAAGCCCTGTCTCTCTACCATGGGTGGATTCATTCACAAAATTTGTTCCTCAAGCCTACAAATAAAAATTGTTGCAATAATGCAACCACTATCAACAAGCATATGCTGCAAAATAGTTTCTAGAGGGTGTTTGTGTTCCACTAGTCTCATATTTGCAGTACTTACCATTCTCTGTACATGGTGCAAGGAAAGATCAAACTGTTCATAATGTAAGAAATATTGATTAAGTAATCAACTTTGTATTCTTTCTCTGTCTGGTGTGTGCTATATTAAGAAGCTAGGACTGCATTGGTATGAGGCAGGTAATGGGGAGTTTCAGAGGGAGTAGTGGCAGACTCTGTGCTTGGAGGTAGTGGGATTGGATGAGTGGTGCATTTGGTCTGTTGGTGGGTTGATTGGTTGACTGTTTGTTTGTTTTGTATGTACAGGCTGCATATTTGGGCCGTGGGTAACAAGGGTGCCTTGCTAAAGGCTGAAAGGCTCTAATTCTTGGAACTTTGATCAACCTAGCTGTTTGAAGTCTGAATGGTTAACTCCTCCCTGGTGGTGAGGGATGAAGGTGAGCTGAGCAAGCTAAGTAGGGGAGACTTGGTATAAAAAGTAACATCCCAGGTGAACAAAATAGCCACAAACAGAGACCACTAACAAGAGCACTTCAGAGGGAATGTGACAGGCTTTCCTTTCAGGTTCAATACTATGTGTGATATCAAGATGGCCAGCAATAGAACTGTGATGACCTGCAAGAGATGTACATGTTCTCTTTCCTGCCTGAAAACAGAAGGGATTTAATGTGCATAACGTGCAAGTTGGTGGCTGTGCTGGATGAAAAGATTATTGGATTGGAGGAGCAAGCAGACATGATACTAAGATTCAGAAAAGTGGAGGAATTCCTAGAAGTTTGGGAAACTCCAAGGAAGAATGGAGCTGGTCACCAAGGAATCAGACAGAGGAACTGAGAGGGGGGCCTGGCAGTTCATAACCACCAGAGGCAAGAGGTCACAGCAGCATTCTACATGATTGGAGACAGATGAGAAAAGACAGGCTGTGGCCACCAGAGTGAAGAGGACCTTAAGAAATTCTAGACAGCTAGAAATTTTGAATTGATACCAGGTCCTCAATGTGGAAACTTTGCAAGATATCTCTCAAGATCCAGCAGGTCCAAGGGAACACAGAGATGTACAGGACATATGAAGATGGTAGTTTGGCCCAACCTATAAGAAAATAAAGCTTGTCCACAAAGAGTTCTACAGTCACCTAAGAAAGACAGTTGACCCTTGCTGGAGATTCAATACTCAGAAGCATTGAAAGAACATTCTGCAAGGGACAGCAAACAAGAGGACAGTATGCTGCCTTCCTGGAGCCAAGATATGCCATAACACTAACATTGACTTCGGAAGCCTATCCAATGGGCAAGGATCTGCTGGTGATGGTTCATATTGCCACTAATGACACTGCGTCAGGATGGATGACTCATGGATGGATGACTTCAGGGAACTCAGAAGTGTGCTGAAGAAGAAGAAGATCCAGGTGATCTTCTCTGAGATCTTTTCTGTCCCCTGATTGAAGGAAAACAGAATGCAAAAGACTCTGGAAGTGAACAGTTGGCTTGGTAACTGGTGTACGGTAGAGGGTTCTGTGGAACTTTGATCCCCCTTCTACTGAGGTGGATGCCCTCCAAACTATACAGCCCTCTCTGTCCAGAAAGAAATGGACCAGTCTCCTCAGGGACAGGCTGACTAGAGTAGTCAGAAGGGGGTTAAACTAACAGCAAAAGGAGAGGGTAAGAGGGATGATATGAGCACTCAGCACAAAATTGAGATGTTGAGAACAACAAAACAAAAACAACCAATTAAGGAACCAAATGATATGAAAAGAAGAAATTCTTTAATTGCCTATACACCAATACTAGGAGCCTGGGTAACAAATAAGAGAGATTGGAATTGCTCATCTAGTTGGTATTACTGAAACCTGGTGGGATGAGTTACATGACTGGAATGTTAAAATCAATTGTCATAAGCTATTTAAGAAGGCTTGCGTGAGCAAAAGAGCAGGAGCAGTGGCATGCCATCAGAAATGGCACTACCTGTCTGAGTCACTGATAACTTGGGGAAACAAATCTTCAATGCTAATGGATCAATGTCCTAACAGATAAAACACAAGGTGGGGTATTAGTTGGTGTCTGTTATAAACCACCAAATCACAGTAGGGAACAGGATGACTACCTCCTTATCTATCTATAATGTGTAAGGCTGGGGTGGGGGGAATAACCTGTGTGATCCTGATGGAGGGACGTATGCTGGAGGTGTCATGCTGCCAGTAATAAAACATCATTGGAATTTCTGAACGTTATAGAGGACAATTTTCTACTCAAAAAGTGTTTCAGTCTACATGTAGGAATTCTATATCAGCCCTTTTTCTAACAGATAAAGAGGAACTGATCACAGAACTAAAAATTAATAGTAGCTCAGGTACAAGTGGTCATGACTGGATCATATAATGTGGAAGCAGAATAAAATCCACACCAGTAGTAGTTTTTTTATATATATATCACACACACGCACTGATTTAAAGGGCCTTTTTCACAAAGCTAAAAACAGTTTTGAGCCAGATCAGCTGTGAGGAAGAATTTAATCAGAAAAATGACAATGACAATTGGAGATTAATTAAGTACACCTTACTAGATGCCCAGAAAGCCACAACTGAGGAATAAGGCTGATTTGGATTTTTTTTAAAAAAGAAACTGGATTAGAAAGGAGTGAAGGCTGCTAGAAAAAAATATATATAACAAATGGAAGAAAGGGGAACTTGGTAGTAATGAATATAAATCAGAAGTTAGGAATTATAGAAAACTGGTAAGGAGAAAGAGTTAAGGACAATTAGAAGGAGTTTTTAAAAATTCTATTAGGAACATAAAGAATCCTGAAAATCATATTGGTCCATTACTAGATGGTAGAATTATTAATAATAATGCAGAAAAGGCAGGTGCGTTCAATAAATATTTGTTCTGTATTTGGGAAAAACAGATGATATAGTCTCTTCTTATGATGATTCTATTATTTCCACTCCACTAGTATCTCTGGAGGATGTAAAACAGCAGGTCCAGATAGTTTGCATCCAAGAACTTTTAAAAGAGCAGGCTGAGGAGCTCAGTGGATCTTAATGTTGATTTTCAATAAGTTCTGGATGACTGGGGAAGTTCCAGAAGACTGGAAGAAAGCTAAAGTTGTGCAAATTTTAAAAAGGGTAAACAGGATTACCTGGGGAATTACAGGCCCATCAGTCCAACATCAATCACAGGCAAGGTATTGGAGTCGCTGATATGCTACTCTATTAATAAAGAACTAAAGGAGTATAATGTAATTAATGCACATCAACATGTATTTATGCAAAATAGATCCTATCAAACTATCTTGATTTTTTTATAAGATTACAAATTTGACTGATAAAGTAACATGCCACCCACCTGCCTCCACAGGCGGGAAATCTGATGGGAACAGCATTGATTCAGACAGCCCCAGTTAGATGCGGGAGGAGAACTCATACTAAGCAGATGCAGAAGTGCTCCTTCCCTTCAGTCTCTAAACACTGATTGGCTAGTTTGGGGAGGATGGGAGCTCATTGGTCCCTCCCCACACTACCTTTCATTAATTTAAACCCTAGCCTGTGTCACACAGAGCATCTTCCCCACCCTCCCAACACTGTACCGGTAAACTCAGTTGGGTTTTAATGATGCTGCAAGGTTTTGGGGTCAGGAAGGAATTGTTTTTCTCCCATAAGGACCAAATTGGCAGAGGTTGGGGGAGTTTTTCCACATTCCTTACAACAGTGCTGCCCAATTTTTCCTGTTGCACTGCCCTTTACTAGTAATGATATCTGTCTCTCCCCACCCCCATTCCTGCACAGTTGGCTCAGCAGAGGAGCTTGGGCTGAAGGCAGAGCTGGTGGCAAATCTAGGGATGAGGAGGAGCTGGACCTTGGGGATGGAGAAGGAATGAGGACAGAGTTGGGCTGGAGCTGCAGCCGGGCCAGAGCTGGGCTGGGGGGCAGAGCTGTGGCTGGGGATGGAGCAGGGCTGGGGGCAAAGCGAGGCTGGGTGGCACTCCCCAACCCCCATGATCTCTGGCCTGGGCCCTCCCAGATGCTCCCCGAACATTTCTCCATGCCTCCTAGGGGGACATGCCCCAGAGTTTGGATACCACTGCCTTACAGCATCCTGGAAGAGCAGTTAAATTAGATAAGAATAGAATTTTAAAATCAGTGATAGTACTTGGTAAGGATGTTAGTCCATTGCATCTTATGGCTGGCTTCCACTTTGGTTAAAAGGATAAAAGAATGCTTCTCAGAAACAAAAATTCCCTGAGATTTTACTGATGGACTTTGTGCTCATGGGACAAGGGAAGACCTTGGGGAATTCATGGGCCATAGTCCTTAATTTTAATACCTTTTGTCTCCCTTGCAGTGCAGTGGGTGGTGGGCCTCAGAAGAGTGAGCTGAGTCATAGGGGTAGGCTGAGGAGAGTGTACCCCAAGTTATGGGTTGTAAGGTAGGGGCCCTGGAACCCAACACTGGAACCACCTAAAATGCCTGGTAGATGAGAGTAAGGATAACATGGTAGATCATCCCTCCCATCGCACCTCCCCTGTGTTAAGTTTAATAAAGTTGCATCCTGACACTTAAAATCCATCCCTATGTTTATCCTCATTCTCTGCCATGTCTACATCAATGCGTTGCAAATGGATGTGATTGTTGCCTTGACCTAGGATTTTTTTTGCTTGAGTGTCCAGTGTTGTGAGAAAATATACCCAAGCAACTCTTAACTCTAAATTAAGGATCCATCTCTGGCTGAAAATAGTTAAAGTAGGTGTTCCCATTTCCTTGTTATTTGCCTCTCTTTTAACTAGTTTTAGTATTTTGTTCTTTTTATACCATGAAAGTAGCTGTACATTCCACTGAGACAATACATGGTCTAAACCAGGCTGTCATTTCCATGTTACAAAACTGATACCCAGCTATCAAACAACACATTTTTCAGTTGATAGGCATGTGAACTGCTCTACCAAGTGCCAGGTATTGTGGTGGCAAGTGAGAATGATGGGGGAACCTTAGAAGTTTTTCATAATCTGTTCAGACACATTCCACAAAAAGTAATGCCTCTCTGAAGATTATCTGACTTTAAACCCAAGTAGAGTTGAGTGGAGGGAAAATACTAGAAGGGAATATTTCACATTAAGAAAATATCAAAGCTGTGTAGGAGATGAGACGTGGGGAATTTAAATCAATTCTCATCTATTTCTGATCTAAGGGAGGGTCAGGCTGAGGACTTGTTCTCTCTAGTCATTTCCCCCACCAACAGGTGGGGGGGGAGCAACTTGATTTAAGGATTTTTTTTCCCCAGCATTGTTTATATAATGGTAATCATGAAGGGTTTAAAGATATGAAAGAATTGTTCTGACATAGCCAGTTGTGCAGAATGAAAAACATTATACATGTATTATTTAATGATCACTACTCTTTGTTCAGAATATGTTCAGTCACACAATAGGTGGTGATAGGCAAAGTTCCGAAGATTCAGAAACAGTTTGAATTAAGCTCCCAAAAGTACAGGGGCCAGATCCTCAGTCCCGTTGAGGCCCTTTGTGCCACACTGGTGGTATAAATTGAATTTAAAGGTATCTTAACTGATTTCCTCAAGACTCCCCCAGTTTCAGAGTCTGTTTCCAGGTGGGACAGCAGAAGTATAGCAGTGGTTCCACATGACCCAGCGTAGGTAGGGGGCACGCCCAGGGAAAGGGGTAGTGCCAGAGGAATGATAGGATGGCCAGAGTGTAAGGCTGTGTTGGAAGGGGGCTTATGTGGTGCCTTCTGGCTTCTGGACGGGGGAGCTAGAATGATGGCATAAAGACACCTTTCTCCCTCACCGCATCCCCATTCTCTGCCTCTGTTTCTGAACAAAGCACGAGGCCCTGTATGTTTACCTAAGTTACCAAACTATCCAGTCCCCAGGGGGCCAGATGTCTCATAGGAACAGGCTCACTGAACAGATTTCTGGTACTGTTCCTTACTGCTTTCAGTCAAGTAAAAAAAAAAAAAGGCTCCATCCCCACTGAGTTGGGGGTAACACAGGGGGTAGCACAGGCTAGCTGCCCCGAGTACATACCTGCACGGATCCCATGGGCATGAATCCGGAGGGGGTTATACCATGCCACCGCACGCCACTGCCCTTGCTACCATGGCTACACTGCTGTTTTTTTGTATGCTACCTCAAGCTGGGACTCACACCCTTAGCTCCAGGCATAAATGTAGCCATAGTGAAAATACCACTCTCAGAGACTCTAACACTCCACAAGCCTAACTGGGAAATTCTTCTTCTCAATTCCCATTTCCAGTTGTGACCAGAGGAGCCTTGCCCCAATCTCTCCCCATCACACCTGACCTGCAAAGTTGAACAAGTTTTTATCCCATGTATAAAAAATATTCACAGAAAATGAATCTTGAACTCCAACATGGAAGTATGCACATGGAAAACTCGATTCTAACAATTAGACAGTATGGCCACCATTTTGGCATGGCATGGCAACAGGGTTGAACTAGAGCCCTCCAGAGCTAAAAGCATATGTCAGTGTGATGCCGAGCTCAAGTTGTAAAGGGAGGATGCTGACCAGTGGGTTGCCTACACCTCTCCAATCAGGACACAGAAACAATATGATGTGATCCATATCTAAGATAAACTAACGAATGCAATTCAAATGGTAATTAGGGTATGCTAGCAACTGCTCACTGACAACCTATTGACCCAAGAAATGGCGGTAGCAGTTATTTCCGGAGTTACTTCAAGTAATGCATAGAGCTGAAAGCTTGTAAAATACAGAATAGTGAATTGTGACGGGAAGAAGAGGTTACATCAATCAAGTAAACCATTCACTGCACTTTTTCACTGTCTTACTGTTGCATAATTACCACACACAGTAGTTTTCATTAAAACCAAAAATCAGGCACCACCGTTCGTTCCAGCTGCACGTGTGAGTGTCAGGCAATAATGCCCAGCCTGCCTGACGGATGACTGATGATGAGCAGCCAGTTATGATGGGATTGGGTTATTTTATTAGAAGGCTTGAATCAATGTTTACTGTTTGGGGCACAAAACAAAAATGGAACCATAAAAATTGGTTTAATGGTGGAATGTGTGAACTAGGAACAGGGTGGATTCCTTCTGGTGCCTTAGTTACCACCCTGAGACGTGGTATCTGTAACAATAACTCCATGGAAGACACACTAAACCGAAGTTATTTACCCACCATTTAAACCAAAGAGTGAAATGAGGGAACTATTTGTCTCTCTAGCAGAGGTAGAGGACCAAATTTAAACACTAAGTTTGGCAGGTGCAACTCCTATGGAACCCACTGGCAACTGCAATGCTCACACCAGCCTGAGTTTCTCCTAGAATGTCACTACACACTCACATTTTAAGGTGAGAAGTGGAAAGGAAAGCAGAAACACGTCTAAAATAAAGAGATTTTTTTTTAAGATGGAAAGCAGAGAATACTTGTTACCCATGTAAAGGTAGTAGCAGCATTTGTAACATCATCGTTATTCTCTGAGTGTCTGTTTTGTTTGTAAACTTTGTTTTTCTTTTGCTAACGTTAGGGTTTGTTTGACTCCTTTTATGTCACCTGACCCATCAAGTTGATGCATCTATCTATCTAAGGTAGTTATATGGGTCCTCCCCCAATCACCGTATTATCTGACTGCTTCACATTGCCCATGTGACGTAGAGACATGCTATTTTTTCCATTTTTACAGATAGGAAAGTGAGGCATAAACAGGCCCATGGCCACACAGAAAGTCTGTGGCAGAGACTTCTCCCAAATCCTAGGCTACAGCACTAGCCACTGGACCATCTTTCCTCTCTAGCATCTATCCCCATTTTCCAACTGAAGAAACTGAATCACGAGGCTATGAGGACTTGCCTAAGGTGATCCAGCAAGCCAGTGGCAGAGCCAGGAGTAGAACCCAGATGTCGTCCATTCTCCCTGTTGAAGGAAGAGGCTCTGGCAGAGACCATGGAATCATGGAAGTAAATGTGCAACTACACTGGTGGTTTCGGTGAGAGGGCTTTGGCTTCTTTGACAATGAGCTGAAGTTCCAGGAAAAAGGATTACTGTTCTGGGATGGGCTCCATCAATCAAATACTGGGAAGAGCATCTTTGGACATCCTTTAAACTAGGTTCTATGGGGATGGTGACAAAAATCCGGCCAATGCACTTCTAGGCTCAGGTAAAGACAACAAGGAAAGGGGATCCGGATTTGGGAATCACACCCTTAAATGTAGCCATCATTGATCATCACACTAGCGCTCAGATCCCATCAATAGGCTGGTCAGGAAAATAATTAGACTTTTTTTCAAAAAATAGATTTTTATCTGTAGCTCACATGCCAGAAAAATATCCTTGTTTGACCACTGAGAAACTGTATAGAAAATAATATTGAATTTCATCCCTACTAGAATTTAAAATACAGCACAACACTGAAACAAATCATGCATCTTGGCAGGGGGTCACTAGAGGACCCTTGCAGTCCCTTCTAACCCTGTGATTCTATCCACTAGGCCACACTGCCTTCAACCTCTTATCATCCTCATCTTTCCCAAAAGAAAGAAAACAGTGATTTTCAGCTTTCCATTCATACCAAACATTTCACCAATAAAAATATCCCAGGCTCTTGTAAATTTTCCAGGACATAGCTTTTTAGGTCAAGCTGAAGGTGGAATACAGTTTCCAGAAATATGCAGCACTTGTAGATGTGAAGTATCTCCATTCATAGGAAAAGTATGTGGTTGGTTTATCTTCATGTTTTCTAAAATTGTATATAGCGCTGTGACAGGGTCAGGCCAGATGGCTACAGGAGAGTGATTATATTGGGATCTGGGAAGAGGGCGGGCAAAGCCCCCCAGCCTAAGAGGGGGATCCACAGGACCTGGAAACCAAAAAAGTACAAGGGACAACTAAACTAATGAAATAACAGGGACAGGAGTGTGGTCAAAGGGTCAAACGAAGGGAACCAGACAGGGACACCGAGCAGAGAACCCCAGACAGCGCCCACTGCTCCTCAAAGGCATCAAGGGAGTCGGTGGATGCCGCCCAGAGGAGCTCTGCCTGGATAAGTGAATGGACGGAGGATCGGAAATAGGCCCCACAGTCACGGGAGACTCCATCGGCCAACCTCCTCACTCCGGTTTTATAGATGGCCATTTTAGTTAGTGCCAGGAGGAGGTTGACCAGGAGATCCCGTGACTTTGTGAGACCACGGATAGGGAGTGCATAAATAAGAAGGTGAGGGGAAAAGTGCAACCAAAGACATAACAAAATATTTGTGAGGAGCGGAATAGGGGCTGCAGCCTGGCACACTCCAAGTACATGTGTGCCAGGGTTTCCCTTGCTTCGCAAAAGAGGCAGGTGTCTGGGATAGGCGTGAACCATGCCAAGTACACACCCGTGCTTTCGGCTCCATGAAGGATCAGCCAACTGATATCTCTGGTGGGCCTCGGGACCAGGGTGGAGTATAGGCTGGCCCACCGGGGCTCCTCACCCTCCAGAGGTGGCAGGAGGTCCCGCCATTTTGTATCGGGGCGGGACGTGAGTGTGAGGATGTGAAGGGTGTGGAGCATGAGCATGTATAGATGTTTCCTTGATGCGGTCTGGAAGCAGACTGGTTGCAGCTTGTGCAGCCGGCTCACAGTGAAGGGGCCGGGGGGGTTGGTTGAGTCCTCGGGGCAGGTGCCCAATGAAAAGGTGCAGCGGGCCTGGGGTAGAGGGTGGGCGGGACGTGGCCTTGTGTAGGACCCGGTCGAGGTAAACCTGAGCAGCGGGCGGCAAAGTGGCCCTCACCTCCTGAAGTATGCTCTGGTGAGTACGAGGCCTGGAGAGCCCCATGCACTGAGTGAGCGTGAGGGGATCCAGCCAGTCTCCCCAGTCATAGTTCAGGAGGTCTCCAACTCTTGTGACTTCTGCCAGGACCAACCTCTGGTGCACCGAGGGGGACTCCGCCACCTGCACACGGATCTGGGGGTTGTATAGCAGGGGCTCCATGAGGAGATCTGCCCCCACGGTGGCCGCCACGGACCTGTTCGCTGAGAAATGTTTCCAGGTCTGGAGGTCTTGAGGAAGACCTCTCAGATGGAGATAAAGGAGCTGCCGGTTGTATTGGAGCCCTCAGAAGCGGCACAGGAAGGCGTGCACCAGTACGCTCCACGCCGGACTACCTACACCATAAAGGAGCCTCTGCAGGGCCTGGAGGTGGAAGACATGGACCTGAGTGTGTAGACACTTCAGGCCCTGCCCTCCCTCCTCCAGGGGTAAAGGAGAGTGATTAAAGGTAGATATATTAGCCCCAGATTAAGCAGGTCTCTTTTCCCTGAGTAAGATAATGGGCTGTTCCAGAACAATCAGGAAGTTGCTGGAACCAATTAAGGCAGGCTAATTAGGACACCCAGAGCCAATTAAGAAGCTACCAGACTCAATTAGGACAGGCAGGCTAATCAGGGCACCTGCTTTTAAAAAGGACCTCACTTCACTTAGTAAGGTGTGTGCGAGGAGCTGTGAGCAAGAGGTGTGCAAGAAGCTGAGAGAGAATAGAGGTACTGCTGGAGGACTGAGGACTGATGTTACCAGACATCAGGAGAAAGGTCTTGTGGTGAGGATAAAGAAGGTGTTGGGAGTAGGCCATGGGAAGTAGTCCAGGGAGTTGTAACTGTCACGCAACTATTACAAGAGACACTGTAGACAGCTGCAATCCACAGGGCCCTGGGCTGGAACCCAGAGTAGAGGGCGGGCCCAGGTTCCTCCCATTCCCCCAACTCCCTATTGGATACAGGATGAGTTGACTTGGACTGTGGATCCCACCAGAGGGGAAGATCCCTGACCTGTCCCCCGACCCACTAGGTGGGCCAGCAGAGACTGCGAGAATTGTTTTCCTTCCTTTTTCCCATGCTGGCCAGTGATGAGGTTAGCTGAGTGGACAGCAGGTTTGAGCCACTAGCAAAGGTGGTGAAACTGAGGGCTGCCGTGAATCTCTGAGGCAAGCAAATCCGCCAATAAGTGCAGGACCCACCAAGGCAGAGGAGGAACTTTGTCACAGTGGTTATGTAGTTTGGCAGATTGATAGCTGGAGACTGAAGTTAGCTATTCATTTAGAGAATAAAGCATTGGCTGTGTCCCCAACTAGAGTGCTAATATAACTGTCAGAGACCAGAACAAGGGCAACTATACCTAGTGAGTCAGCAAAGAATAGGAGCTCAGGGTGAGATGCTAGGGCCAAGGGTGAGATCCAAAGTCAGGAATCAGAGCCAAGGGTTACAGCCAGGTTACCTGGAGTAAGGCAAGGCAGGAGCGAGGCTTGGAACTAGGCAAGAGCATGTGCTATTGCAGCTCTGGGCAAATGCTTTGAGTAGTCGGCAAACTACTGCTGCTAGGCTTAAGAGCAAGCCTGCTAGCATCCTTGGCCAATCAAGTGTGGTGTTCAGTCAGGTGGTCTAGCTCAGCATTTCTCAATCTTTTTGATACCAGGGACCGGTTAGCTGCCTTCCTAAACTGTGCCAGGGAGATCTCCGAGACCAGCACCAGTCCATGGACCAGTTATTAACAAACACTGGCTGATGCAGCACAGATGTGCACTGAGCAGCCACAGCTGCAGGGCCTTATGCCTGACAGTGTCTCAACATTGACTTGTAGAGGTGGCACCTACAGGTAAGAGAAATCTTTGAGTGCATTAATCCTTCAGATGCTGCTAAATACTAATTAGTACAGTTTCTCTGAGATACACACCTGTCATATGCAGCTATTTTTAGTCAAACAGTTAATTACTTAAATGTGGGTTATATTCCCACATTTAATAATTGGTTTTCTGGGGCCAGTTTTGTTCAAATCTTCATTGATGATGGAATGGATTGCACCCTCAGCAAGTTGACACTAAGTTGGTGGGAGAGGTAGATACACTGGAAGGTAGGGATAGGGTCAAGAGTGGTCTAGAGAAATTGGAGGATTGGGTCAAAAGAAATCTGATGAGGTTCAACAAGGACAAGTGCAGAGTCCTGCACTTAGGATGGAAGAATCCCATGCACTGCTACAGGCTGGGGACTGACTGGCTAAGCGGCAGTTCTGCAGAAAAGGGCCTAGGGGTTACAGTGGACGAGAAGCTGGATATGAGTCAACAGTGTGCCCTTGTTGCCAAGAAGGCTAATGGCATATTGGGCTGTACTAGAAGCAGCGTTGCCAGCAGATTGAGGAAAGTGATTATTCCTCTTTATTCAGCACTGGTGAGGCCACATCTGGAGTACTGTGTCCAGTTTTGGGGGCCCCACTACAGAAAGGATGTGGACAAATTAGAGAGAGTCCAGCGGAGGGCAACAAAATGGTTAGGGGGCTGGGTCACATGACTTATGAGGAGAGGCTGAGGGAACTGGACTTATTTAGTCTGCAGAAGAAAAGAGTGAGGGGGGGATTTGATAACAGCCTTCAACTACCAAAGAGGATGGAGCTAAGCTGTTCTCAGTGGTAGCAGATGACTGAACAAGGAGCAATGGTCTCAAGTTGCAGTGGGGGAGGTTTTGGTTGAATATTAGGAAAAACTATTTCACTAGGAGGGTGGTGAAACACTGGAGTGGGTTACCTAGAGAGGTGGTGGAATCTCTATCCTTAGAAGTTTTTAAGGTCAGGCTTGACAAAGCCCTGGCTGGGATGATTTAGTTGCGGTTCGTCCTGCTTTGAGCAGGGGGTTGGAGTAGATGACCTCCTGACGTCTCTTTCAACCCTAATCTTCGATGATTCTATGGTTCCTATTACAAATCCCTGCCTGGATAACAATATTTGGCCACTGACTTTGAGTATTATCTGATCCATTGGTATCCCTGTTCTTGAGTCACTTCACTGACCCTACTGTTAAAATGCTGCCTCTTCTGAGATGATATGGGCACTGTTTAATACCTTGCACTTTGATAGTACACAATAATAATGAGTGAATATTAAAAAAAAACTAGTGAGTAATCTAAATGAAGCTATGGGGAAATTTTAGGTAAAGAGAATATAGTTACTTAAACAGGAATTTTGCCAAGACACAGACTACATAGTTGTGCATTTTAGAAGTGGTACATTATAAAAGAGATGGAAAACCTCTGGATAAGTCTTCATAAGAAGTGAACTGCTTTCACAGACCTCTAGAGTAAAAAAGGTTCTTCTATTTTCTACAAGAAAAATTACTCAGAACATATTTTTCACATTTTAATATGTCTTTTCTTTTTATGCTCAATGTGATGCACTGATATGAAGCATTGGATCATGTTTAATGCACAGTGGTAAAAATAGGCTGGAATTAAAAAAAAAATCTATACAGACTGAATCTTGTCTGCAGCAGAGAGACAATGCCCCTGACAATGACGGAATGCTCCTGACAATGACGGAATGCATCACAACTAAATAGACATTTATACATTACAGAATCTCTTTGGAAGGAGTTAAAGTAGTCATCATTGATCATACTAGAGCTCCGATCCCATCAATAGACTGGTTAGGAAAATAATGAGACTTTTGCAAAAAAATGATTTTATCTGAAGCTCACAAGCTGAAAAAGATCCTTAATTGGCCATTGGGAAACTGTATGGAAAATACTATTGAATCTAATCCTTACTAGAGTTTAAAATACAGCACAACACACTGTAATCTTTGTGTAAGGCATACAGTTATACATCTCACTCTCCTACATAAGTAGTTCAAGTCCGAGCACTACAGAGGTCATTTTATATACCCATGTTATTATTCACCTCACTGAAATATGCTCTTTGGTGCTCAAGAATAGAAACGTGTTTACATCTAAACACCACAAAACAGTATGCTGAATATAATATTAGATAACACAAAACTATGGGAATGACACATGCAATGTTGTAAAATTAGGACTATATTCCATTTCCTTAGAATAAAGACTTCTCGTATCAATATTTTTAAATAAAATGTGCCATGGGAAAAAAAAGAAAAATCACTTTAACTCAGTAACACCAAATATCAACATAAAGAATGCCTGGCTACTCAATATACCCCTAGATTTCTAAAACATATCCGCCACCATCTCCTCCCAATAAGCCATGAGAGTTGCAATTGTATGAGGATATTTATTTATAGAGTATTTTTTTTTTTTGGAATCTAACCATCTGAAATCTTTCCATGTTATGAAAGTGATTTGCAGAGAGGAAGTGAGCTTCTGCTGGAAAGGGAAGAAAAATAGATTTAAAAGTTATTACCCTTCGATGGGAAAATTAGTTAGAATTCGTAATTGAGCCTCTCACTTCCAGAGTGCCTCTTAGTGTCCAGGAGCAGTGTTGCAAGGATTCTCTGAGTTTCGGACCCCCTTTAGTCCTTCCGGTGCCAAAACAGTTTAATGTGGCCTAGCCCTCCAGCTAGGGTATGTTTCAGTTCAGTCCCCTGTTGGGAATAGCAGAAGTACAAAACAAGAAAATCTAACATCTAAGCCTGGTCCTCAACACCCTACTGGGGCACATAGGTTCAGCCTCCTTCACTTCACCTTTTAGTCTGGGGAAGGATAGAGGAACCCAGGTCCACCCTCTCTTCTGGGTTCCAACCTAGGGTCCCTCCTTTAGTCAGGTAAGGACTGTTTCTTCACCTCTCCACCTTTGACCTGTTTGTCAACATTTCCCCCAGGTTATGGGACTTTCTGCTATCCCCACCTAGATCTGTAGTTTTACGTTTTCTTCTTAGCCAGCTACGAAGGTGCTTCCTCAAAGACCTTTCCTAGCTCCTCTCCATAGAAGCTCGGCTGTGGTTTAATTAATTACTGTGTCTTTCATCTTTAGGACAGTTATATTTACCTCCTCCAAATGGCAGTTCCTCCTCAGCCCTCTTCCTGGAGATGGGGTTTGTGTTTCTGGCCTCTTGCCCTGGAAAAATCAACTGCAAAACTTTGCCAACTCCCTTCAGCTGAACATTCTCTTCCAATCTTATGGGTTTAGCCTGCCAGCCTTCTCCAGTCAGCAGAAGCCCTGTTGTGAAAGAGTTGGCAGCCTTTATGCTGGTCTCCTTCTCCCAACTCCATCCCACAATCTGGAAGAGCATATTGAGTGGGGTCCCACAAAGATCAGTTCTGGGTCTGGTTCTGTTCAATATCTTCATCAATGATTTAGATAAAGACATAGCGTAAAGTAATAGTTATAAAGTTTGCAGACAATACCAAGCTGGGAGGGGTTGCAAGTGCTTTGCAGGATAGGATTAAAATTCAAAAAGATCTAGACAAACTGGAGAAGTGGTCTGAAGTAAATAGGATGAAATACAGTAAAGGACAAATGCGAAGTACTCTGTTCCTTCCTAAGTAATCAGTTGCACACATGCAAAATGGGAAATGACTACCTAGGAAGGAGTACTGCAGAAAGGGATCTGGGGTTATAGTGGATCACAAGCTAAATATGAATCAACAGTGTAACATTATTACAAACATCATTCTGGGATGTATTAGCAGGAGTACTTTAAGCAAGACATGAGAATTCTTCTGCTCTACTCCATGCTCATTAGGCCTTTACTTTACTGGAGTAGTGTATCCAGTTCTGGGTGCCACATTTCAGGAAAGATGTGGACAAATTGGAGAAAGCAATTCCAGAGAAGAGCAACAAAAATGACTAAGGTCTAGAAAACATGACCTATGAGGGAAGATTGAAAAAATTGGGTTTGTTTAGTCTGGTCTGAGAGAGGACATAACAGTTTTCAAGTACATAAAAGGTTGTTACAAGGAGGAGGGAGAAAAATTGTTCTCCTTAACCTCTGAAGATAGGAGAAGAAACAATGGGCTTAAACTGCAGCAAGACTGGTTTAGGTTGGACAATAGGAAAAACTTCCTGTCAGGGTAGTTAAGCACTAGAATAAATTGCCTGGATAAATTGAGGAATCTCCATCATTGGAGATTTTTAAGAGCAGGTTAGACAAACACCTGTCAGGGATAGTGTAGCTAATTATTAGTCCTGCCATGAGCGCAGGGCACTGAACTAGATGACCTCTCAACGTTCCTTCCAGTCCTACGATTCTATGAGTTTCTGATTCTTGTGGTGATTAATAGTTAAGCAAAAGATGCAGAGCTGTTTTGGGGAAAAAAGTGAAAATATGTAAAATGCCCTTTATCTTAATACAAAGAGTGTCCAAATTGATAATTATAGGATAAAATGAGCTCAAAATACTTGTGGTGCAATATAAGAAGTTTTAGCTTTAAACATTTTAAGCTATATCCTAGGCATGTCTAATAACCTCTGAGCAACAAAGTACAATGTACACTAAAGGGTAGGTAAGTGAACAAAATAATTGATATAACAGAACACAAGGCTATAGATAGCCCTCTTTGAACAAATAATATTGAAATCAATCCTAAACCTCCCTGGAAGCCAATATTGAGACCACAGTGACTATGAAACATGCTGAGTTGATGTTACTAAATTCTAGAGAAATTGCAGTTTATTCATTACATTACTAGGAAGATCTTTACAAGTGAATTAAAATAATTGTACCTTGGGATAATGAAATCATGGATGGATGATCCTGCTGATGACTGTAGGTATATTTACTGTTATTATAATAGTGGTCAATGGCTGGGTTGCCCTGTTATGTTACAACTTGCAGGAGAGGACTAAGAAAAGGGGGAACATTGTAAGGAACTCCTCATGAAGTTCCTCTCATATTCAATTGGAGAGGTTGTTTTTGCTCCCCCTGTACCTTACAGATCCCAGGAAATCTGCAGGACACCCATCTCTTTGAGCATTCATATTGCTCAATGGCAGTTCAGCTCCAATGAAGCCATGCTACCAGTGTCTATCCCTGGCTGCAGCTGCTTCTGGGAACCCTCTTAAAAGAGGGCTCCTTCACGGCAGAGGGGGTTCTGTGGAAAAGCTCTAGGCTGTATCATCTCTCTCAAATCATCTCGGTAGGCCATGTCAGTGAAATTTCCCCTGACATAACTCTCATCCCCGGCTACCTAGTTCTTTTCCCATCTCATGCGATACCCATCTTTATACAGAACCTTCTGAGGAGTAAGGGGGAAAAGGGACAGAGCAGATCATGGGGGCATAACCTGGACCCAAATGTGGCAAAGCAAAGTTGCCTCATGGTTTGAGTGTAAAAAAATAAATACCCACAAAAGAGTGAAAACTGGAAAGGCTGATGCAACCTCCAGAAAATGTTGAAGACCAAGCAAAATTAAAATTAAACATTAATTAAAACAACAACATGTAAGACTGGGGAACATTGACATGAATCAGAGATTATTCAGCTGTGTTGACAGAGCCCCTTAAAAAAAAAAGAAAAGAAAAGCTATCCATGTTCCATCAATATGGCAGTGATAAGTTAGATTTGCCACAACTGAACCCAACAAAAATATATACATTCTGAAAAGTAAGGGGTACAGAAAAGAACCATTTTGAGCCTTCACAATACTGTTCCAAATCATGGAAAATAACATCTACAGGAAAAAAATAACTGTGAAAGCGTTATAGAAACTGTTTCCAAGTGATCCTGCAATGTGGTATGGTCCATAGCTCCCCCATCACTGATATAATTTAGTAAACAGGGTATCGCTCTGAGCTTGAGTATGTTTCTAAGCTACTGTTAAACTTTCTGTTCTCTGAAAACTTCACCAATTTACAGTTTTATGTTCTATACACTGCACCTTTACATTGCTAAGAACTCTATGAGTGAAAAGGCAGCAGCCATTTTGTTTTCAGAACTGCAGCAGGCTACGCAAAGCACATAGTGCTCCCTCCTTGAGATTTTACTTTTGTGATAGCTCCTTATTTATGGAGACACAATTAGGTTGCACAGAACCAGTGCATCTCCCTGTTATAAAAGGTGTTTTATGGAGTTCTAATTAACCTCCTATGTTAGGAGAGACAAATAGGCTGCCACATAGCTTGAATTCCAGATTTGTCTCCTTTGTTTCCTAGAGACTACTACACCATCTCTGGAATGCTATGCAGCATGAAGACGTCTAGTGGCTGAATAATACACTGCAAGTACATTTATTACACAGATGTCCCAGTTAAAGCTAACCAATGTGTAATACTGCAGCATCTTTCTTGGGAATACATGACCATGTCCACACTGTTTGACAGGCCAATAGATGACAATTGTCTACTCTACTCAGTGATGGGTCTTGTACAAAATTGTAGTTAGAGCAATGTAACTGTTTATTACACCACAATGATCGGATTGTTAACATCTCAGATCTGAGATGAAAGTATTCACGTTCAAAAACTAAACTAGACTGAAAGGTGGGAAATGAATACAGAAACAAATCAAAATCTCAGACACTCACATCTGAATTGAATATCATAGTGGATAACCAACTGAATATGAGCTTCCAGTGCTATGTAGTTATTAAAAGGATAAAAGAGACCCTTGGATGTATAAATAGGTGAATATCAAGTAGGAATAGGAAGATGTATACATATCTGTTCTAAGGAATACTGTGCTCAGTTCTGGCACCCACACTTGAAAAGGATGTTGAAAAACTGGAAAGAGTTCTGAAAAAAAACTAAAAGGATTTTTAAGGCCTGAAAAAAACTGCCTTACAGTGAGATTCCTAAGAAGCTCAGTCCATTTAGTTTATTAAAAAGTGACTTCATCATGGTCTACAAGTAGAAGAAGATTTCAGATATCAGACTTTTTTTCCAGTTAGCAGACAAGGACAGCAGTTGGATCTTTTTAAGCTAAAACAAAAATAGTGAGGGTAATTAAGCACTGGAACAACTTACTTAGGATGTAGTAGATTCTTCATCACAGGAAATCTTTAAATCTAGATGTGGATGTCTTTCTAAAAATAGATGGTTTACTTCAATCAGAAGTTAGGGATTTCCCTCAGGAATTTCTGCCTGAAATTCTTGTGATGTTACACTCCATTTTCTTTAAGAATATATGCTTATGATATGGATATGACATATCTGAGATATACTTTATGCAAGATGGTTTATTATGTAAGATATCATTGTAAAGGTTATGATTTACTGAATGTGATTATCCAATCTGTATGCCTGTATCATTTCTGTATCTGAAGTTAGGAATATTGACCATGTATCTGGATTTCAAATGTGCTGTGTTGGGTGTCACACATAACTCGTCCTTCAGATATAACAATGAAAAGCCAGACCAGGCTGATGGCCTATTAGCAAAGACAATGGACTGTGAAAGAGCTTAGTCTTCCTGTGGACACTCCAGACAGCCTATGAGTAATGGCTGCCACAGCCCTGCAGACACATGGGTCTGAGTCACCTGGTACTCGACCCCACCCTTGGAATGCCAGTGTTTTTCCTCTGGAAGACAAAGGGTTCCCGCCATACACAAGAGCTATATAGGGCAGGGGAGTGCCATCATCAGGGTTGTCCTCTGCCTCCCCACCAAAAGAGACACTGAAAAACATCTGGAAGCAAGAACTGAACTGAGGGGAGAAGAATTGAACCCAGGCTGTGAGGGCATCCAGGCTGTGAGTGGAAATACCCGAAGTCTCAAAACTTTCAGTAATCTACCTTTGACAATCTTTAGGGTGAGAAATTACTATTTGTAGCCAATTTCTTTAGTGAATCAAGCTTAGTTTGCGTGTTTTGTTTTATTTGCTTAGTAATCTGTTTTGTAATGTTTGCTCTCTCTTTAACCACTTAAAATGTACCTTTTGTAGTTAATAAAATTTGCTTTGTTTATTATTAAACCCAGTTTATGTAATTTCTAACTGGAGGTAGGAAGCAAGAAGTCGTGCATCTCTCTGTTCACATTGAGGAAGAGGGCAACATTTTATGAGTTTACATTGTGCAAATTTTTCTATACAGTCCAAAACAATATACTTTTGGGTTTATCTCCCCAAAGGGGTGTTCATGGGAGTACTGGGTGAGCCTTTTCATACAGAGCTGATTTCAGTTTCTGTCTGCCTCAGTGTGTGGTCCTATCTGTGTGTGTGTGTGTTTGTGGCCGGAGAGCCTAAGTCAGCAAAACAGGGAGAGGGAATCCAGGATGGTGGAGTAGGAGAGGCTCAGTTAAACCCCAGTACATCAGGTGTGATCCCGGATGGGGGGTACAACCTGTCACAATTCTATGGCCTTCTGTTATTACAGGAGGTCAAATTAGATAATTATAATGTTCCCTTTGGGCTTTAAAATGTATGAATTCAGATGGATAAATATATAAGGAAAAAATCAGAATGTCAGCCCATACATCAAATACAGCTTGATTGTTTTTTAAAGTTTCAATTGTTTTGTTTGACCCCAACAGAAGGGATACTTTTATAGATTTGGAAGCCTTTGATGGGTCTTTGTCAGGTCCAAAGGCATAATAATTAAATTGTGGGGAACCTCTGCCCTTGGAAAGACACCCAAGATCTAACTAGGACAGTTAGCAAGACTCCACCAGAGAAAATAATTTCCATAAGATATTTATTATGTCATATGAAATATAGGGTGTCAATGGTATGCAGAAGGAAGGAGGATATGGATGGGTTGTAGAGAAAGAGGAAAAAAGGAATAAATTTCAAGTATTTGTATAAAACTCAGATTCTTATCTGCAGCTTATCTGAATCTAATCTTGAACGACTTTGAGGTTCACCTTCTGCTAAACCAAATGTCAGGACTTGTTTTTACCCACAGCTGTTTACATAGTAACCTCATAATTTTTTTTTACTAATTTATAAAGAATAAAGTAACCTTACAACTAAGGGTACTCATGCTCATAACATTGTTTGTTATTAGTAATACAGCTTGAACTAGATAAGCAAGACAAGAAGCAATGGGCTTAAACTGCAATAAGGGCTGTTTAGGTTGATCATTAGGAAAAACTTCCTAACTGTGAGAGTGGTTAAGCTCTAGAATAAATTGCCTAGGGAGGTTGTGGAATCTCCATCATTGGGAGATTTTTAAGAGCAGGTTAGACAAATACTAGTCAGGGGTGGTCTAGATAATACTTCGTCCTGCCATGAGTGCAGGGGACTGGAGTAGGTGACCTCTTGAGGTCCCTTCCAGTCCTACAATTCTAGGATTCTATAATCAAGACTAGATCCTCATAATTGCATGCATATATTTGGGTGTGCTTAATGTGCACAAATCTTCATGGACAGATCAGGTAATTTACACATGCACATGGCACCTAACTACGACATACACAAGCAAGAATCTGATGTGTGAACACAATGGGCATTTGTGTGCTTAGATATGTGCAAATGTCAGCATACACATGCCTAACTTTGACTGTTGGGTCCTTCTTTTTCATCATTGCCAATAAAGAGGGCTGGAGAAGTAAGATATTTCCAAATTATGAACATGACCATGCTCATTTATACAATGCTGAATTTAGTACCTTTTTGAATGACTGTCAAGTAGAACATAACAGCTAATAAACTAGCTGTTTATAGCAGCACCCACTCTGTCTGGTTGCAGTTAACTTGACATTTACCATCCTCCATTGTTAAGTTTACTGTGGTATGTGTGTTCTTCTTTGCTTTAAATACACAAAATACCACAAATACTTTTGCAAAGGTAAATATCTCAGTATGGTAAATATCAGGATTTTAACGGTATCCACTGTACTTCAATCCTATCCTTTATCATCTGTATTTCCAGCCTGGGCATCTTTTGCTTACTACTTGTGTTCAAAGGATAACGAATGCTGGCTTTGAATGAACGATTCACACAGGCTTGAGATTTAGGACCACTAAACTCATTTTAGGTGTCCAGTGATTAAACTGCAAGCTCCCATCCCAATATTCCATACTTCTAAATTGCAAGGCAGTTTGAAATGTATTTTAGTATGCCTTTATCTTTTCTGTTTTCCTTCGTTACCACTTGACAAGTTGCTGGGCTTTCTCTTGGAAAGTGCTTAGTGCCCTTTAAGGTGATTACTTATATCACACACTCCCCCCCCCCACTTTTTAAAAAAATGAATGATTATGCTTGATATGGAATGAGAGGAGAAATGAGTTGGGTACTAAGCTTCAGTTGTAAACATCAGTATTTTCACTTTGTATTTTAATGGAAATTAGTTAGTGTAAAATTAAATGCTTTCTTACAGATTTATGATGATAAAAGATGCATAGTGGGTATAAATCTTTGGGCAGTTAAGCACTATTTTCTATGAAAAAAGATGAAATTAAATTACAAGAATAATGTTTAAACCAATTTTTATGCCCTACTATTAATCATTGTTAATAAGAGACTATCGCACTTTAAATGGGTCATACATACTGAATAAAATACTTTGAAGTATTGAATTAATCTATTAGGTTTCAAGAATTGAATCCTGAGTTGGAAGAGTTCTTTAAACCTCTGTAACAGCTACAAAAGCAATAAAACTAACTGTTTCTTCTCTTGAAGAACTAGTTTCATGCAGTTTTGAAGATTTGGTCACAGCTCAGAACATGATTATTATGTCTTTTACATCTGTATGCACATGGTAATCCTTAAAAGCATCTCTATTAAATTATGGCAAACAAATCTGATGTACGTACAAAACAAGCTTGTTAATTTGAGCAGTCAGAAGGGAATGGCAGCAAGGTAGTAGTTTACTATTTAAAGCCACTAGTGTTTGAAAGGGGAAAAAAAAAGAAAATAAAATAGAACTTTTAAAAACAAAATTCAAGCACAGTAAAATCTCCAAAATCTCTTTCTACAGTTCAGACAGGGAACAAAGGGACCAACAGGTGCCGAGGCCATGGAAACCACAGGCACACAATTTAATTTTTTCAAAATATCTGGTAGAAAAGGTCACTAGAATAACCCACAATCAAAACCAAGAACAACCAGTGGCAGACTTGGAGGTCTGGTCAAATTCTGAAGGCAATGTGAGTTGCACAACACAGGCAGGTCACACAGTTATAGCAGGGATCTCTTTTGCCATGAGTCAGAGAATCATAGAATATTAGGGTTGGAAGAGACCTCAGGAGGTCATCTAGTCCAACCCCCTGCTCAAAGCAGGACCAACACCAACTAGTCATTAGAATGGAAGTAACCAGAATGAACAGCAGAAATTGACTGACCTGTTAATGGGGCACCCACATGCTGACTAGCTATTGGTTCATGGCCAAAGACATAGTGATGGGATTCCCCCCACTCATACATAGAGGTCTGAACCTCCATCGTGCCACAGACCACTGCTGAATAAGACCTGCTAGTAATTTTATTTTGTATTCCTTCTCTCTTTACATAGTCCAGGAGCATGTCACAGTGAGTATTTTAACTGTGCGATTTTTTTCTGGGTCCCTGAAAACTATGCAAGAGGTCTATTTTTTTTTAAAAAAGATAAAAAAATATGATTAAGTTGTGGAGTTGGCCTGGGGAAAAATCTTTATCTCCTTCTCTATGAGGCACCTTTGGCTTCTCTAATTCTTTAGCCTCTTCTCATTCAAATATATATATTTGGGGGCATTATCAGTTTAGTTCTCGATTATAGAATATAATATAAATATTAAACAACATAGAAAAGGCATAAAACTCCCAAAAAACATTGAGTAACATTTTCAAAAACGCCTACAACTTTAGATCCTAACTCTCACTGAAAACCAGTGAGACTTAGGCATTTTCCAAAATTTCAACAATTTACAGCAATTAATCAAGTCTAAGATTGTTTTAGAAGACACTCAGGCATTTACAAGGGAAGTGAAGAGGCTGCTAAAAGAAAAAAATACACATGTGTATTTTATAATGGTCCACCTCTTGTGATTTTTAAAGCCAGTTGAAGGCAGATAAAAAGGAGGAAGATGTTCAAACAGTATGTATACATCTGATTCTTTCTTTAAATATCAATGCATCTGAAAACATAACCAGATGTGTTCCCCAGTTCTGTACCCCATTTCTTACAAGAAAGATTACTGCAAAAAATAACATTATACATTACCATTCAGTATAAGCCAGGATTTGCCTTTAAGGCACAAGGCCCATGTTTTGGGTAGTGCAGAGGTTCACTGTCCCCTGTGCATCCTAGCATGCAAAGAGACTGTGCGTACTTCATTAACCTTTGGGATAGTGTAGGCTGCTCTTCCCAGAACATCTGGGCAGCTCCACAGCTGGTGTACATTGCTACTGTTCACTTAAGTCCGGGGAACTCTGACAGTATATATCAGATGAGCAGCTGCTTGACCTGATCTTCCACATATTGTGGAGGAGGAGCAGCATGACTGTGACTCTCTGGTCCTTGAACAGTGGCCACTACAGGGTAGGTGTTTGCACCAGGATGCAAGAATTGGGGAAGGTATAAGTCCCAGTGACAATCTGGGCCTTCCAACGGAATATGCGCTAAAGTTGGGTATGTGTGTGTGAAAAACACCAAAGGCTCAGAAATTGATCATATCATATTTATTGTTAGTTCCATATGGTAAGTGAATTGTGAAACAGGCAGTGGACATGATCAGAAAATATTTGCAGTCTTGCAATTAAACAACATTATATCTGATCCTCTTTACTCCACATTACACTTTTTCTCCTGGTGTGGCATGTTCTTTCATTGGTTCATCTTAGGTATATGTGCAAGCTTTCCCCCCATCTGGTATTTCTCAGGCTATAGCATTGACCTTGTGTATACATTAGACACTTAGGATGCATTTTCCATCTTACGTTGCTGTGAGTTTAAGAGAGCACTGCATCATGGGATTGAGCATTCCCACTCTTGTCCTTAATATGTCCCTGCTTCAGGATTTACACTTCATTCTAGCATACTCCTTCCACATATGTACTTGTGACAGGGTGGTCTGCTGCTTAGTGGAGTGGTATACATAGGGGAGGTTTTCTTGTCCTTACCTTTTAGAAGTTTCTGCAGTCTGTAAAATTCTTACATTACATGTGGCATGATTAAGTGAGTGAATGTAATACAAATGGAGTATGAAAGATTTGTTCCCCCCCACCTCATTTTATGTCTCTCTATTCATGTTGCATTTTTCTGTTGTAGGTCTTCTTCACTTTCTTTTGGAAATCAGATGAGTACTAAGAGAGTGCTATCAGTTGGGTTACCATGACAATTGGCCAGAAAAAACATAAACTTAAATGCCCTAGTTTAATCCTGAAAGACTAGGTGAAGATTCTTGAGGAAAAGCAGAGCTTGGGGATAATCAGGAAAGGAGAAACATCACATAAAGACAATTCTCCTGAGCTAAGAGTGACCAGTTTTAAATGCTGTAAGCAAAAGGCATCCTGCACCTGAATGTTGGGTAATTAAACTTTTCTTGTGTGGGGGTTAAACCTTGGAGGAACGAAGGCTGAAAATCCCACTTGGGAAACTGGAATTTTGACTTTGGGTTTTTGTGTTTGGAATGTTTATGCATGTCCTTTCCCAGTTTAGGGAAAGACAAATAAAATATTGATTTAGCCTTCCAGGGAGAAAGCACCTGTTTTATTAAAGGCAGCCCTATCACATGAGACGCCCCTTTGACAGCACTGATGGAACCAGGTCACCAAGGCAGTTTTTGCTCAACTTATAGCCTCTTTTACTAGTAATTTCCTACCTATCTTTACCATACCTAAACAATAAGTAGAATAGGGCTCTACATTTTTTAACAATGATAATAATTAAACAATAAAGTGTAATCATTCTCTCGACCCTCCTGCTCTCCTTCTGCAAAAACTAGAAGCTATGAATTATCCTGATAATAACAGGTCTGAAGTTTATGGGAAATCCCTAGTATTGCCATGTGCTAGACTATAATTATTTCTATGTAGCACAAACACACTCAACTCATTCTGTCTATGAAAATCATACTCAAAATCATTTAATTCGATTTGCTAGCTGTGGAGAAACAGACAAAACCAGTAGCATTTATTTCTTGTTGAAGTAACCTTACAAACTGTAAATTAGGTCTGGTCTACCTGCTGTTACAGCACTGTTTGAACTCTGTTAGTTGATTTTTCTTAATCAAATGCAGTATGGTTTTATTATATTTGGTGGTTACTACAATAGACGTGTGCTCATATATAGTGTTATATTTATACAGTCCATACTTGTGTGCAGATATAAAAAATGGAAAGCTGCTGGTTTCTTTCCCCTCAGAATAAGAAACAACAGATTGCTTTATGTACAGCCTCCAATAGGGTCTGGCAGCCTTATTCTGTCTTCACAGTGTAATGTTTATCTTGGCAGCTTAATTCAGAGTTGTCATCCTACCTGGGTTCATGGTCCCTGTATTTCAAGTAAAAATATAAACAACAATCCATATTTATTAATAAATCTAAGCTAATTATGTGTAGATGGAAACAATATATTTTTAAAGATTGTTGCATTGAATTGTTTTACTTTGTTATCCAGTAGAAAGAACTAAAACTGGCAGTAGTTACTTGCTTTCATGTTAAAGATTGGCAGCTAGCAGGTCAAATCAGAATTTGCAGTGGCACTGGATTTCCAATATTTCCGAGGTTTAAAATAGCTCCAGAAATGTTATCCTTGGGCTATTTGTGTCCTTTGGCAAAGGAAGCTCATTTAATGAAATTACTTATCTCACACATTCAGAGAGAGACAGACAGAGACAGAGAGAGACATCCATTTCCAAATTATTTCTTTAAAAGAAAAAACAAAGGCCAGATTGCATAAAGAAGGCCTTCCTTATGAGGAACAGCCAAAGGAGGTCTTTGTGATTAGAGAGAGGCCAAAGAGAAAACCTCTCTAGTGTATTAGTTGACAAATCTTCAGCACCCGAACTCTGTAAAGGTCACTGTTTCTGGGTTAATAAACTAAAAAATGTCATCAGCGAGCAGTAGCTTTCAGGTCATTCAGAAAGTTAAGGGTCATAGTAAAATGAATCTAACAGATGATTAAACAAACAACCTTTATAACAGTATTTTAATTTTTTAAAACAGACATTAAAACATAGCGGTCTCATGGCTGTGCTCACTTTGTGTACACTAGGCCAGTGCTCTCAACCTTTCCAGTTTACTGTACCCCTTTCAGGAGTCTGATTTGTCTTGTGTAACCCCAAGTTTCACCTAACTTAAAACCTACTTGCTTACAAAATCAGACATAAAAATACAAAAGTGTCACAACACACTTTTACTGAAAAATTGCTTATTTTCTCATTTTTAACATATCATTTAAAAACAAATCCAATGCAATATAATATTGTACTTGCATTTCAGTGTATAATATATAGAGCAGTATAAACAAGTCATTGTCTGTATGAAATTTTACTGTGTGCTGACTTCGCAAATGTATTTTATGTAGCCTGTTGTAAAACTAGGCAAATGAGTTGATGTGCCCTCTGGAAGACCTCTGCATACCGCTAAAGGTATGTTTACCTCTGGTTGAGAACCACTGCTGTAGGCTGAATGGACAGTCACTGTTTATTTTGGATTACATTGAAATTGACCGAAGCAGTTGCTTAATCACATCTGGGCAGTTTCATTCTTTGGAGAATGCCATGGATTCTAGCCAGGGCTGACATTAAGGGGTAGCAAGCAGGGTAACTGCCCGGGGAACCACGCCACAGGGGGCCCCACGTGGTGGGGCTCGGGCTTCGGCTTCAGAAATGTTGCAGGAATCCAATGTGTGATCAGGTAAGGAAGGCACGGTGGGGTCTCACTCCTTAGTTTCTGCCTTGGGTCCCACCAGATCTAACGTCAGCCCTGATTGCAATGAAGTTACATTAGCGATTAATTTGATCCCTGAATCACTGCTGAGTTTTTTGTAGAATCCAGCTATACAAGTCTCTTCTGTGTCAGTTCATAGGGGTTTTCTGCAATCACTTTCTTCATGTTTAATATTTGTGGATTTGCATCACATGCATTTTGCTTTGTGTGAACCAGTTCCAGGTCTGAAATCAAATCTCAGATGAAACCACTGACCTTCACTCAGTTCTGTTTCAACCAGCTAGCAAAGTTCACATGGTTTTGATGTGAAACCAAAAATCAACCCTAGTTTCCTTGAAATTGGGCTCAAGTTCAGACTTCAGGAAATCTTTTGATGGAGCTGGGTACAGTTTGGCATGGGGAGGAGGTTGCTTTTAAATGAAACTCCACCACCAGCCAAGCTTCATGTGGTTTCTGAATTACTGTGAACATTTAAGACAGGTTGAAATTCAGGCAACCTTCTGTAACTATGGTGCCCTCCTGGCCAAGATGGAGTCTGCTCTGAGGGTGGCTCTGGCCAAGAAAAGGTATGCACAGGAACACACCAGGAAATCTCTCTTCCACCCCAAGGGCACCTGTTCCAAACACCCCACAGTAATCACAGAAATACCAAAATAGTACAATGCGTATAGAAAAGGGAAATATTTATTGAGAGGGATGAATGGCGAAAAATAACAGGGGAGAAGACAGAGATTACATCCACCACAAGTTCCGTCAGCCCCAGTGGTATCACAATACAAAAGGATAGACGCTGAGCACTGTGCCTAGACCCAGCATCCTGGGCAGCGTTTGTCTGCCAGAGAATCTTGCGTGCTCATGGTTGTCTTCAGCACCAGTACACTTTATCCAACGAACCCCTCCAGCTCTCTCTTCTGCTGCTCTTTGCAAACCCACACAGAGCAATAACCTCCCCACTTAGCTAGCTACTGCCTCCCTCCTTATTCCCAATGCAAGGTCACAAGACCCCGTACTCATGGCCCCATGCAGCTCTGGGCAACTAGTGATACTGGGTCCAACTCTGGTTTGTCCTTCTCACGTGATTCCTTCCTGGCACGGTGCACCTCCTGGCTTCTGTCCTGGGACATCCCCTGCTGGCCACTCTGTTCCTCTGGGGCTCCGGGTTGGTTCTCGGCTGCTTCACCATGTGAGGGCCTGTTCATTGTATGCCCTCTTGTCTGAAGCTAGGGTGATCAGATGTCCTGATATTATTGGGGACGTCCCAAAATTAGCAGCTGTGTTGATTTAGCGGGTCTGGTGAACACATGCTAAATTGATGGGAGAGCACTCTCCCATCCATTTGTGTACTCCAGCTCCCTGAGAAGTGTAAGGGAAATCAGTGGTAGAGCATCTCCCATAGAGACAGTGCAGTGTAGACACTGTGGTAAATGGATCTAGCTACGTTGATTTCAGTTACATTATTTGCTTAACTGAAGTAACGTAACTTAGCTTGATTTACCACGGTAGTGTAGACCAGCCCTATGTGTCCCATATACCTCACGGAGTTCGGCAGAAAATCATTGATTTAGCTATCACCCCCTTCAGGCAGGGCACCACTTTCAGCAAACTTACTCAGTACCAGCAGGTAAGTCACCAGTGGAGAAATCAAACAATAGTTTCACATGATCCTCCCACCTCTCAGATTCTCTGAGAGGCAGCAGGCAACAATCTCTCAAACCATTCCTGGTCCCAGCCAGGGCTCACTTGCAAAGTGATAGCTGTTCTTCTTCCCAGTCAGCCCTCAGCTGAGCTGTGGTCTCCCCTTTTAGTCCCTCCCCCTAACTCTGACACCTACTTCAGGTGGCACAGTCAGTGCTAATTGAGTCCACAGCAGCTCCCCATTACAAAATAATATAACAATGTAAAAAAAAAAAAAGAGCAAAATCACATTATCAAAATACAGTACCAATTTGTCACCTTCTGTTTCATTTGATATACAACTCATTTCATTGTTCATCAGTGAGGAATGAATATTTACCTGCTACCCAGAAGTATAAACTGACACACAATGGAATGGAGGAGAATTAACATTTTTTGTAGTCAGCATGAGTTGTAAATGTTAAAGAATTGTTGTTGCATATGTCAGATCTTTACATGATCCTTTATAAAGGTAGGGAGATTCTGACATAACTAATTGACACAAAAAATATATCCCCAGTAAGTGGGGGGATGGGAGGGGAGAGGAACCATTTAAAGCCAGAAACCTTTTGTGACTAAAAGGAACTGTGGATTCAGACAATCTGCACTTGGAATAACAAATTGCATTACAAATCCATGGGCAAAATAATGTGTTAAGGTAAATGTACCTGTAGTCCTGAATCCATAAAAGTTAAATTGCGTGCAATCCATCAGTTTTTAATTGAGTTGTACATTTAAATAACTCTCTTTAGGAATAATTACATGTGGATGTTTTGCAGCATTATCTAAATATATTGTTTCCTTGTTGTAGTGATGATGAACTCTGAGTAATGAATTGTGATGTAAACTGTTAAAGAAAACATAGCTCTTAACCCACAGGAAACTAAATAGCATGTAGGGACCAAACTCTGACTATAGCATTGAGTGGCAGCTAGGGGAATCCTAGGCCTGGGAGTAGAGTAGATTTCTGACTGTGGAAGCTGGGATTCTAGGGTTGAGCAAGACCATTCTTGCTTCCTCAGTGGTACCACACCCACCGATGCTGACTTTTTCCAAGGCCTCCCTTAGATTGGGCACTGGCAATGTAGGAAGGCTGAAAAAGAAGGCAGATCATTAAAGGAGCAGAATTCTAGTGCTGGAAAGGATTGATATGGAACCCATAATGGCTAAATGCAGAGAGATGGGCTATTGGGCAACAGAAGAAGGGCTGGTAGTTTCAAGCTGGCTCAGTTACTCCAGCATATGAAGCTGAATCCAAAATCAATTGAACTCAATGAAAATCTTTAATGTGACTTCAGTGGACTGTGGTTCAGACCCTTGGTGCATAGACTGCCAGATGGAGAGGTAGCACTTGGGAGAAGCCTCATTGTGGGCCAGAATTTGGCATCCTTAATCATGTTGAGTAGTTCCTTACTCCACAAGCATGGAGTGAATGAGACTACTGGTGGATTTAAGTACTCAGTGAGAGTAAGGGTGACAGAATCCAGCTCTGTGTTTGGGGAGGATCGGTGAAAAGGTCACATATGAAGGAGAGTTAATCAGGCTATTACAAATGAAAAGGCATCACATAGACATCGTTTAGCTAAGTGAAAAGTGTTGCAATGCCTGGAGTGACTCACAGCTGAGAATGCCAATGGGGGCAGCGGGAAGTGGCGCAGGCTGAGGGATGTACTGGCCGCCACTTTCCGCAACCCCCATTGGCCTGGAATGGCGAACCGCAGCCAGTATGAACTGTGGTCAACCAAACCTGCGGGCACTGCAGGTAAACAAACCTTGGATTTTCTTGATGGGCCGCGTGCCAAAGGTTGCCGATCCCTGCTCTAGTAACTAAACTATACATTTATTAGCTAAGAAAAGAAATGAGTTATTAAAAGGTCAAAGCACATAAAATACATTATTATTGGATCAGAACACGAGTCCATTGTTAGCAGAGATATAATGTTTGTTCATTCTCCATAAGTCTCGTAGAGTCCTTTCATGAACCTTTCAGGGTCTCCCAAAATGTTTTTCTGGGGAATCTCAGTGGGATGGGTTCCCCCTGGGGTGCTGCCTGAAACTGGGATACCACTGTGCCCATCTGACCCACCAGCCTGGGTTCCCTTTAAACTGTACTGCTTTGCAGCTTGTCAAACCTTCCCTCAGGCCTCAGACTGCACTTTACCAGCACACATACAGGTAGGGACACACCCAGCTGCAGAAACACACAGATGCTGAAATCAGATCTGCATGGGAAGTCTCAGCTAAGGAACTGCCCAGTATTCAAGGCACACCCCTCCTTTGGAGGGCAAACCCAAAATTATACCGTCTTGCGCTGCACAGAGATCTGTACAGCGTAAGCTCATGAAATTCACCCCCTCCCTCAATGTGAGTAGAATATACACAGCTTTATGACCCAAGTATGATTTCCATGCACTAGTTTTAGACAAATATTACACTAATATTATGATGGACTCCAGTACCAAGTCCAGTGACTTGGTCACATGTGTCTGTTGGGCCACAACAGCCATAACTCAGAGGCTGTTGGTAAGATCCTCAGGAAGGCTTCCCGGCGGAAGATTAGCATCTCCAAACACCTGTTGTTTTCCCTAATGGCCCTTCCCAGCCAGCCATCTAGACTGATTACATTCTGTTTAGTGGGTGTTCCCCAGGTGTAAACACATTTGTAATAGATGCATAGACAACATATCTAACTTCAGATACAAAAATGATACATGCAAAGAGGATAATCATATTCAGTAAATCATAACCTTTTCAATGATGTCACATGACCTATCTTGTATAAAAGACATCATAGTTATGCCATAATCATAACAATATCTCTGTGAAGAATATGGGGACATAGTGTCACACTCAGTCCAATGGCTCAAACTCCCCCAGTTTAGAGTTCAGCAGATCAGAGATTTTGGATCAGTCCCATGATCCCATATTTATAGCTCTCTGGTACAGAGAGAAAGCCAACAGGTGGCCTCCCAGAAAACCCTTCACAACATGTGTGTTCCTCTGACAAGGAATAGATACTTGAGTCTGTGAAAACTCCCAATAGCACTTGCTTTGAAGATCAAATGCTTTAGCCCTAACACTTCAGTCTTGCAAACCCAATGTGATAGTCAAACAGTTCTTCATTAAGCAAATTCTACATGCTAAATACATGCCTTTTGATCTAATGACAATTGAGTACAGTTACATACATAATGTAAATGTAATACAGAGTTACAAGACATGGAAAGGATTTAGCAGCTACAGGTTAATTTGGTTATGCTGGTATACTTTTAACAGGATGTAAATTAATGCATTTAACATCTGTTCTTGATTTTTATCAACAGAAGTGAATGGATTTGTATCTTGTAACCTATTTACATTCCTTTATTACCCACACGCAGTGAATTAACACTGCTTTGAGGTCGTGCCCTGAGCTGGCTAGCTGTCAGCCCCACACCAAGTTAGGCTGATAGTATGCACATTTAGAACTTGATCCAAAACTCACTGAAATCAGTACGAGTTTTTCCATAGACCACACTAGGCTTTGGATCAGACCTTAATTAACTTAATTATTAGAGTTTTTCTATAGGTGTGACTTACCCGCAACTGCAGTTTCAGAACAATCAAGGAAACTATATCAGTAGGATCTCCTGTTACATGCAATCCCTTCCACCCCACTTGTCCCTAAAAGAACTGTAATTAAAACTTTAGAGAACACTAGTCTTACCAATTAGAGCACAGCAGCGCAAGTTTACATGGCATTGGCAGTAAGCTACTTGTTGCTATCTCTCTATCTTGTGAGGTTGCAAAAACGCTAATCATGGTGCTGTCCAATCCCTCACTAATGCCACTTTGTCTCTACTGTCAAGATGTATGAGTTATACAGTCACCCAGAGCAGAATGTGGTAAACAGAAGCTGTTTAGCACTAAAACCAAATGTGAATACAAGCAGTTTCATAACAATGTAGTTAGTCTCCAAGCCATGAAGTCACAGGTTTGGACACCACTGGTATACAGAGCAGCCGATAGCAAACCTCCAAAAGGATAAATTTTCCAATCTCCCACCCGTACTGAGAAAGTCACAAAAGTGGCAGTCCCTAAGATTGGGTTCCAACAGTGGATAGATATTCAGTGACATGCAATGAATAAGACATGGCCTAACTTAGAATCACGCAGCTTAACTTCTGCACTTTTTTGAGGTTCAGATAAAATGGCATCCAATTCAACACTGGAATTTGCAAGACCTGACCAAAAAGCTTGTTTCAAATGATAGGCAAAATCCAGAAGCAGTTTTGTTATCTCTTGATTTGTGATTCCCGTTGCGGCCTGATTCTGTGATTTAGGCACCTAAATTCTTTTGTGAATCTAGCCTATACTGAATTGCAGGGGAGGCAAGGCAAGTCTAAATCCCTGGTCTGCAGGGAGAAGGATGAGGGTCCCTGCCAATGGAGAGGTAATGGCTGGAAGCCTGAAACATAAAGGGTCCCCCTTGAGCAGACTAGGGAGGGCTAGATTCACAAAGGGATCCCACTGAGATTACTGGTTCTGTGGATGAAGGGAAAGCAGTGGATGTATGGTTTCTTGACTTTAGCAAAGCTTTTGACACGGTCTCCCACAGTATTCTTGTCAGCAAGTTAAGGAAATATGGGCTGGATGAATGCACTATAAGGTGGGTAGAAAGCTGGCTAGATTGTCGGGCTCAACGGTTAGTGATCAATGGCTCCATGTCTAGTTGGCAGCCGGTGTCAAGTGGAGTGCCCCAGGGGTCGGTCCTGTGGCCGGTTTTGTTCACTATCTTCATAAATGATCTGGAGGATGGTGTAGATTGCACTCTCAGCAAATTTGCGGATGATACTAAACTGGGAGGAGTGGTAGATACGCTGGAGGGCAGGGATAGGATACAGAGGGACCTAGACAAATTGGGCCAAAAGAAATCTGATGAGGTTCAATAAGGATAAGTGCAGGGTCCTGCACTTAGGACGGAAGAATCCAATGCACCGCTACAGACTAGGGGCCGAATGGCTAGGCAGCAGTTCTGCGGAAAAGGACCTAGGGGTGACAGTGGACGAGAAGCTGGATATGAGTCAGCAGTGTGCCCTTGTTGCCAAGAAGGCCAATGGCATTTTGGGATGTATAAGTAGGGGCATAGCGAGCAGATCGAGGGATGTGATCGTTCCCCTCTATTCGACATTGGTGAGGCCTCATCTGGAGTACTGTGTCCAGTTTTGGGCCCCACACTACAAGAAGGATGTGGATAATTTGGAGAGAGTCCAGCGAAGGGCAACAAAAATGATTAGGGGTCTGGAACACATGACTTATGAGGAGAGGCTGAGGGAGCTGGGATTGTTTAGTCTGCAGAAGAGAAGAATGAGGGGGGATTTGATAGCTGCTTTCAACTACCTGAAAGGGGGTTCCAAAGAGGATGGCTCTAGACTGTTCTCAATGGTAGCAGATGACAGAACGAGGAGTAATGGTCTCAAGTTGCAGTGGGGGAGGTTTAGATTGGATATTAGGAAAAACTTTTTCACTATGAGGGTGGTGAAACACTGGAATGCGTTACCTAGGGAGGTGGTAGAATTTCCTTCCTTAGAGGTTTTTAAGGTCAGGCTTGACAAAGCCCTGGCTGGGATGATTTAACTGGGAATTGGTCCTGCTTCGAGCAGGGGGTTTGACTAGATGACCTTCTGGGGTCCCTTCCAACCCTGATATTCTATGATTCTATGAGGGAGAAGAGATGGGGCAGGACTTAGCATATACCCCTCACCTTGGCATCTCCCCTTGGCTAGACAGCTTCTCATGTAGCATGCTGGCTTTTGTGAATCCCATTCTGAGGCACTCATGCCTCCCCATTCATTGTATAGGAACCCTAGGTGTCTAACTCAGCCTTTGTAAATCCCAGTGATCTTTCTAGGCTCAGCATCACCTAAGTTTCTTTCTGAATCTAGCCCTATTACTATCCCCGAAGGCCTGGCCTTGCAATCCATAGCTCACACAGATACATGTAATATTTATAGATACAAACATTTATGAAAAGTCCCTACATCTATAGCATAAAGCACAACTCAATATAATAGTCTTTTCAATTTTCCATGTTTCCAAAGTCTTGCATTTGTCACATTCAGAATTATTGGACTGGCAGTGACACATTCAATTGGAGGAAAGAAACAGGCTGGCAGATTTTGTCTGAGACAACTCACTCTATTAAGTGGGATCTCTTTTCACCTGAGCAAGGCAGGTGGCTCATAATACAGGTGGAATAAATGGAGGTGGAGAATAGTGACTAGAGCAGGAGTAGGCAACCTATTGCACGCGTGCCAAAGGCGGCACGGGAGCTGATTTTCAGTGTCACTCACACTGCCCGGGTCCTGGCCACCAGTCCAGGGGGGCTCTGCATTTTAATTTAATTTTAAATGAAGCTTCTTAAACATTCTAAAAACCTTATTTACTTTACATACAATAATTTAGTTATATATTATAGACTTATAGGAAGAGACCTTCTAAAAATGTTAAAGTGTATTACTGGCACGCAAAACCTTAAATTAGAGTGAATAAATAGAGACTCAGCACACCACTTCTGTAAGGTTGCCGACCCCTGGACTAGAGAGAGGATCTAGGAGGTAGGCTGAGCAGTTAGGAGGGAGAAATCTAGGAGCAGCCAGTCCTGGGGGGAAGACTTGAGCTGAACATTATTTAAAAAGACATTAACAATAAAACAAGTCAAACTGCAAGAAGAGGTGAATGTTGGGGTCTACAGTGGACTTTGTTTTCCCAACCCAATCTAAAACACCTGCTCATAATGAAACAATGAGTGTAGATCTAATTGCTGATAATGACTCATGCCTGAAAAATATTTAACCATTGTCAGTTATCCTGATAATATTTTAAGGGAATTGGCAGTGTTCCTGTGAGTTGTGAATAGTGACTGTCATTATTGTATTGCATCACTAGTAGGGTGAAATGAATAAACTAAGGATAAAATTAATAGAAAAATAGATTAAAAATAATGGTAACAAATAATGAGAGAAATTCTATCGTTATCTTCCTGTCACTAAGCATTATCTGTGCCTGATGTTTTGAACAGAACATGATTATCTGAGTCAGAGTCTCATAAATGGAAATGTTAATACAGCAAGAATGAATATTTATATAATTGCAGTTTTGAAAGAATGCTTTGAAAACTATAGTAACAAAAGATGGACACACACTGAGTTATTTTGTATTTGCTCCAGGTGTTGTGAATTAAGGCTATATTTGTCTCCCTCTCTCTTTTACTGCTTGATATTTCAAGGCACAAACAGTAAGATCATGTTGGATAAATTCACATAAAATACTGTAGTGTACCAAAACATTTTTAATGTCCAGCGAGGGCCACACTAAAAAAGGATTAGCTGGTTAAATAACATCCCAAACATCCCATTTGATGTAATGTCTGTCATACCTATGCAGATCCATTGCATTTATGATGGGATAGAAAGTGCCATTCATTTTTTGCTTCCTAAAAGAAGTTCACATACTGGATTCGAATTGTTAAAAACCATGAATAAATATATGTGTACTTGAAATACTAGAAGCCCACGTTCTTTTTCTCTCTCAACTGGATGCCAAAGAAACAAATGAAAAAGACAAGACAATGGAAGTGACATACTTTCATCCGTCTAGCAGTTGTTGATAAATGTTGGTCTGTTTTTCTGGGCTGATTACATGAAAACAAAGTCAGTGATATACAGTCAGTCATGAAATTGCATGCCTTTATAGTTCTGCATTCACATGTTTTAATGGAAAATTCCACTTTTTAATAACTTGTGTATAGATAAATAAGCATAACAAAAGGAATGTATACCTAGATTGTAAGCTCCTTGAGGCAGGGAGCACCTTCTTGTTCTGTGTTTGTACAATGCTTAGCGCAATTGGAGTCATTGTCCACCATTTGGGCTCCTTGGTGCTGTCACCATACAAATAATAAATAGCAAACAATAGTAATAATAATTACATGTCAAAACATTCAATATTTGCCAAGAAATCCCAATGTGTATTTCCTCTTTTCTATAGTTCTAATATTAGCTTTATGAGCAATGTTAGTAGCTTTCTGGCTGTGTGTGGCTCTGAGGATATATACTGACAACTCAGGTAAAAATCTGCCCCCGTTTGCACCCTGTGCAATACCATTGATTTACATGGGACTGAACTGGATGCATCCCACTGCAGAATTTGGACCTAAAGAGTTACGATAATGATTTTGCAAGCATGATTGTTACTAAATTTCAAATGTGCATAAAAATACCAAAAGTAAACTACACCCACATTGGTATTGCAGAAATTGATAGACTTACACATTGTAGGCCAGATCCTCAGCTCACCAAAGTCAGTGCAGCTATGGACTTGGTCCTATATCTGCTGCTCTTCAGTGATGCATAGGAGAACATCTTTTTTTGGTCCACTTTATTAGCTAAATTACCTCAAAAGAAGAAATAGTTTCTAGCCATTTATTCTCAGTATTGAATTACTATGGTCCTGGGTCTGGTATGACAAATGAGAACAATCTTGAGCCAATCTCTGATTAGAGGGAGATAAAATTAACAGTTTAACCTATTTGAGCAGCAATTAGTAATCTGGCACTAGACCTTTTCTCATTTTAGCTTCAGTGCCTTTTAACTTGATAAAATGAAATAAAATCTAGGCTTTTTATCTGTCATTGGGGCTTTTCAGTTACAATAGCCCATGAATAAAGTACTAATCTGCTGCCTAGGTGAAATGGCTGCTTTTCCAGACTGCAATTGCTAAGAATAGAACTTCATAACATATTGTTAAAACTAATTATTTCAGCCAAAGCTCCTGCAGCAAAGAGCTACAAAACTACATGACGAAAGATAGCACACTAATTCTATATAAATGGGGCATGGGAGGAATATTTCAGTTAGACCTACTATACAGGAGAAAACTAGTAAGTATGTGGTCAAATGAACTACCAAATTCTGACTTGCTATGTGAAAAGCCACCATCAGTGATGAATGTATTCAGATAAGTACACACATTAGCCTTTCCAATTTAGACTTTTTGTTCTAAGATTTAATTATGGTCTTGCCTTCACCCATCATCAAATCACACATCATCACATCATCATACTGTATGAGGCCAGTACTCATTGAGACATTACAATTCATTCCATAAACCTGTGGTAAAATACTAGTAGCTAAAATAATGAATCTTACCACCAGCTTACTCACTGTAAGAGAAAAAAAACAGCCTTTTTAAAAATGCCACTTCTGGCTCTGTCAATCTGTTTTTTCACTTCAGCAGGTGGGTATTGTAGTTTTAAGAATGCTTGATAGAGATCTTGAAGGTGTTTGTCTCTGTCTGAGGGATTGGAGCAAATGCGGTTGTATATTAGAGCTTGGCTGTAGACAATGGATTGTGTGGTGTGTCCTAGATGGAAGCTGGAGGCATGTAGGTAAGCATAGTGGTGTGTAGGTTTCCGGTATAGGGTGGTGTTTATGTGACCATCGCTTATTAGCACAGTAGTGTCCAGGAAATGGACCTCTTGTGTGGATTGGTCTAGGCTGAGGTTGATGATGAGATGGAAATTGTTGAAATCATGGTGGAATTCCTCAAGGGCTTTTTTTCTATGGATCCAGATGATGAAGATGTCATCAGTGTAGCGCAAGTAGAGTAGGGGCGTTAGGGGATGAGAGCTAAGGAAGCATTGTTCTAAGTCAGCCATAAAAATGTTGGCATACTGTGGGGCCATGTGGGTACCCATAGCAGTGCCCCTGACTTGAAGGTATTTATTGTGCCCAAATGTGAAACAGTTGTGGGTGAGGACAAACTTAAAAAGGTCAGCCACCAGATTTGCCGTGACATTATCGGGGATACTGTTCCTGACAGCTTGTAGTCCATCTTTGTGTGGAATGTTAGTGTAGAGGGCTTCTACATCCATAGTGACCAGGATGATGTTTTCTGGAAGATCACCAATGGATTGTAGTTTCCTCAGGAAGTCAGTGGTGTCTCAAAGATAGCTGGGAGTGCTGGTAGTGTAGGGCCTGAGGAGGGAGTCCACATAGCCAGACAATCCTGCTGTTAGGGTGCCAATGCCTGAGATGAAACTGGACACCATTACATTAGGCTTGAATAAAGACTGGGAGTGGATGTGTCATTACACAAAGTAAAACTATTTTCCCATGTTTATTTCCCCCCACTACTGTTCCTCACACAATCTTGTCAACTGCTGGAAATGGCCCACCTTGATTATCACTACAAACATTTTTTTTTCTCTCCTGCTGATAATAGCTCACCTTACCTGATCACTCTCGTTACAGTGTGTATGGTAACACCCATTGTTTCATGTTCTCTGAGTATATAAAATCTCCCCACTGTATTTTCCACTACATGCATCCGATGAAGTGAGCTGGAGCTCACAAAAGCTTATACTCAAATAAATTTGTTAGTCTCTAAGATGCCACAAGTACTCATTTTCTTTTTGCAGATACAGACTAACATGGCTGCTACTCTGAAACCTGAGATGATGGGGCTTCCAGGATTTCCAGGTTTATGGATCTTGGGTAACAAATAGAATACCCCTGGTCTGGTGTTTTTTTTTCTCCTGCTGATAATAGCTCATCTTAATTAATTAGCCTCTTACAGTTTGTATGGCAATTTCCACCTTCTCTGTATGTATATTGTCATAATATAAAGGGAAGGCTAATCACCTTTAAATCCCTCCTGGCCAGAGGAAAAACCCTTTCACCTGTAAAGGGTTAAGAAGCTAAGACAACCTCGCTGGCACCTGACCAAAATGACCAATGAGGAGACAAGATACTTTCAAAGCTGGAGGTGGGGGGAAACAAAGGGTTCTCTCTGTGTCTGTGTTGCTTTTGCTGGGACCAGAGCAGGAATGCAAGTCAGAACTCCTGTAAAGGGCTAATAAGCAATCGAGTTAGATATGCGTTAGATTCTGTTTTGTTTAAATGGCTGATAAAATAAGTTGTGGTGAATGGAATGTATATTCCTGTTTTTGTGTCTTTCTGTAACTTAAGGTTTTGCCTAAAGGGATTCTCTATGTTTTGAATCTGATTACCCTGTAAGGTATTTACCATCCTGATTTTACAGAGGTGATTCTTTTACTTTTTCTTCAATTAAAATTCTCTTTTAAGAACCTGATTGCTTTTTTTGTTGTTCTTAAGATCCAAGGGTTTGGGTCTGTGTTCACCTATGCAAATTGGTGAGGATTTTTATCTAGCCTTCCCCAGAAAAGGGGGTGTAGTGCTTGGGGGGATTTTTGGGGGAAAGACATTTCCAAGCAGGCTCTTTCCCTGTTATATATTTGTTAGACCCTTGGTGGTGGCAGCAACAAAGTCCAGGGGCAAAAGATAAAATAGTTTGTACCTTGGGGAAGTTTTAACCTAAGCTGGTAAAAATAAGCTTAGGGGGTTTTTCATGCAGGTCCACACATCTGTACCCTAGAGTTCAGAGGGGGGAAGGAACCTTGACATATATATATATCTTCTTACTATATGTTCCATTCAATGCATCCGACGAAGTGGGCTTTAGCCCACGAAAGCTTATGCTCAAATAAATTTGTTAGTCTCTAAGGTGCCACAAGTACTCCTGTTCTTTTTGCCAATTAAAACGGAAGGCAATTGACTCTTCTCTATGGGGATTTGGGTAGGCTTCCTCCCTGAGACTCATCTGCATAAAGGAGCCACTCCTATTTAAACATGCCTCACTGAGGATTGAGATTGTTACTTGCAGGGACACTCACTACTCTGTGCAGCCCCTCCATGCCATAGGAGCTCTCTCAATGGCCCTGCACCCTGTTCCTTCATTCCCTTTCTGAATTGATCAAAGGTGTTTGATCTGTAATACTCTGCTGCTGGGAGATCCTGAATGCTTCCTGCACCTCAATCCTACACCCATGCATGGTCTGCAGGCTGTTGATGGTTGCTTGTTTATTCCTTAATATCTGGACACTATGATTTGGGAAACCCCAGACCTGTGATTCCAAATTCTGTCATATGGGGGATAGCATTTGCTGCACCACAAGGGCAGTTAAAAAAAGGTCAGAGTCAGATATATTCATTTATGTGGAAATGAAGATCCACCATTCAATCAAGGTGCATCATAGCTATATGTATATCATAGCACATAACATCTAGCTAGTCTTTTTCTTTATGACATTGCCTGGTTTTCCAAAATAACTCCAGGTTAATATTTCTATTTCACTGAAATGTTAGAACAAAGCAAATACAAATTTAAGCAGGATGAATGCCATTTTACAGTATGTGAATTACAGTACACAGAGTTTAGATTTATGTTCACTTGAATAGAAGTATAGATTAGACCTTGGATTTATATAGCACCTTTCATATTCAGGGTATCTTAAAGCATTTTACAATCTAAGAGACTAGAAATGCAATCACTGTGGGAGCAGATACGTATTCAGCAATAGCTCACATACATCTTCAAAGTTATTTTTATTGAGAGAGAGATATTGGAGTTACCCTGTACTTTTTTCAAAGAAAAATAAAGAAAGAATGACCAAGATTCTTTAACTTCCACCTGAACAGTCACAAGAGATGGGCCAAAGACAATTAATCAGATTACATAATAGCATATGAGCAGCTTTTGAATTTCAAAGCACTACACAAACTCCATGCCTGATTGTATAAATCCTTACTCACATGAATAGTTGCTCTGAATTCAAAAGGACTTCTTGGGTGAGTAAGGGTTTGTAGGAATAGCCTTTTTGTGCCGCCTCTTGCTCCCATTAATAAACAATGTAAACGGGATTTTTTTTGGGGTGTCTTTAATTTTTAAATTACAGGAGTCAATTTGCCACTGTTACCAGATTACCATTCCTTTTAAACTATCTTGTCATCAGAGTGTACTTTTAGATGCATAATTGACACACTTGTTGTGGTTACAGAGATCAATTGTTTCTAGTTTGGACAATCCAGTGACAAAGATGAATTGTCCAAGCATACATTAGTGAATATTAAAACAAAGCCTCTTTTTCAACATGTTAAAAATTTGCTTTGTAATCACATCTTGGGGTGCATAATCTACTATTCACCTTCTTGCCATACAAATTAACAAACTCTTGTCAGGAAGTATTGCACTGTATGTGCTATCTTGTGATTTTAGTTACCCATGAAAGAATGATGAATGAATTATAATCAAATTCCCAGTCCTTCTGATAAACACATAGCATGGCCATTAATTAAAGTTTGACCATTACACTCTAATGTATAGATGCTACCGAACTGACATCTGTTGTGCAGGGGGTTAGAGAGTAAAACATAAAAATGGCCACACTAGCTCAGACCAATGGTCCATCTAGCCCAGTATCCTGTCTTCTGACAGTGGCCAGTGCTTTAAAGGGAATAAACAGAATAGGTCAATTACCAAGTGATCCATTCCCTGTCATCTGGGCTCAGCATCTGGCAGCCAGAGGTGTAGAGATACCCAGAGCATGGGGTTGCATCCCTGACCATCTTGGCTAATAGCCATTATTGGACCTATTTTCCATGAATTTAGCTAATTCTTTTTTGAGCCCAATTAAGATTGGAGCAGCAAAGGTGCTCTTCACTCTACTAACATATGTACATAATAAAAATTACACTTTTTCACAAAAAATAGCTAGAATTCCTGTAAATATAAAGGGAGAATAGCAAGCAATATGTGAAAATTATTCTTAAGATGTTTCAGAGGTAATCATATGATTATTATCAGTTCAATTTAGAAGTAACGTGCAGCTAATGTTTGGAAATACATAGTGTATAAATGTTGTATCATATTTTATAATTAATTGATAATATTTTTACTTCAACATTTTTAAATAAGAACACAGGTACTCATCCATGGGTATCCCATAAATTAAAAATCACCAAAAAGATTGCCCACAATGCAGCTATCTTAGTCCACACCCACCTCCACAACCTTTACAAAAAGAGCAGGGAGGTGGGGCGGAAGGCAGCAGAGGGAGATTAGCTGTGCAGCATGCCTAGTAGGTTAACAATTCTGAGCTCTGCTGAGCCAACATCCAAAATTAGGCACTCTTTGAAGAGAGTACTCTGCCAGGTGCTCTCTTTTCTTTATGTTGAAGGAGCGACAGATTGACCACCTCTGCTGATCTCAACGGTGGTTCTGTATCCTGGGTCGGGAATCACTCTCTCAAGCAACCAGGTCTTCAACCATTCCGTGATTTATACATTTAAACCAGCGGATTGAATTCCACTAATATGGAGTAATCCAGGAAGCCAGTGAGACTAGAAATTACTTTTTGTGTGAAAGATACAGAATGTCAGAAAAAAATGAAGCAAAATTATCCAACCCTCAAAAGAAAAAAAAAGGGAGAAACCCAACAGTAAATGCAGAGGAAGTGGATTCTGAATGCACTTACTGATCAATAATTCAGTTCAATAGTTCAGCAAATATAGAAAGAGGAGCTGCAGTGGTAAAGAATACCATTTCTCTTAGAATGCTCTTAAATTCACAAGAAACTACAAAATGAAATCCCAAATTCTAATCACCTGAAATTCAGTTCTGATCTTACAGTTTAATCTTTTCCATGAGTGGACAATTACCACAGTAACTCTAAAAAAAAGGAGGACTTGTGGCACCTTAGAGACTAACAAATTTATTTGAGCATAAGCTTTTGTGAGCTACAGCTCACTTCATCGGATGTATCTGATGAAGTGAGTTGTAGCTCACGAAAGCTTATGCTCAAATAAATTTGTTAGTCTCTAAGGTGCCACAAGTCCTCCTTTTCTTTTTGCGGATACAGACTAACACGGCTGCTACTCTGAAACTTGTCATAGTAACTCTAATGTTCTTTCTAGGGCTTAAAATCAGTCACACAAATACCACAGAGCAATTCCAGCAATTCGAACATTGGAGCTACAAGCTTCTCTCAGTTTACTCCTAACTGGTTAAAAGGCATATTTTACAGCTAAAATTATTCATTCCAATGATTATGGCCTGAACTGAAAGCAAAGTACAATTTCATGTCAGAGAATATGAATGCTTTACTGGATTTTATCTCTGTGAATGTTAATAACAACTATAATTATATTCTGTCCAAACAAAAATGAGACAGAACTGAATATGAATATTGACCATTAATTTAAATATTTTCTCCTTTAAAATGTGTATTTGAAATTTAAAAAGTTAAATGAATGTTAAAATATTTGGCATTCCAAAGTGCAGTATATCTTGATTCTAAAGAGCAGTATTAGCTCTTAACTAGTGATGAGGAAACTTTAAAAGGTTTGGCTCACCACCAAAGAAACATCCACATATTCTGATGCTTATTTGACCTCTTTGGCCTTCAGCTTGAAACTTCTTAAAATCAAAATTGTATACAGGAGGCAAGGATACAGAAAAAAATGCTGAAAAATTGTAATTTTGTATCTGATTTCTACAAAGTACTCTACTTACTTTTGCATTGCACTTTTATGAAGCTTTCTACTGAGCCTTATTATGTGTGTGTGTGTGCTGAAATAATTCTGTTTTTCATTATTTAAATGATTTGAAGTGTTTGTGAGCTATTCCCAGTAAAATTACATATCATGCTAACCAATTCTACCAGATGATGAGGTACTCTGGTTATGTTTCCTTATAAAATCAACTAAAAATATTACTTGCCTTTTGGAATATTTGCTATCTACAGTAACATATAAAATGTAGCTTTGTAACGATCTTGCAACTATGCCTTTTTAATATTATGATTATAAACTTTAAGAGACTAAGTGTTTGAAGTTACAATGCAAAGTATAACAATTTCTTAATTTCATACACAGTTCCGTACTTCCAAGGGCAATCAGATAAAATGTGTGATGTATCATCTTGCTTTAAAATAATGGAACACGATTGAAACCGTTATATATTATACAATCTTTAGACAAACCTTGAAGATAAACACTACTTTTTTTTAGAAATTGGGACACAGAACTGAAATGGATGTGATTTTCAGCACTGAACTTTACATTTTATTTTTGCCAAAACACTCATTTAATATAAAGCTTCATAGAAATAAGATTCATTAAAATATATTTGTCATTCATGCACTTGAAGTCTGATCACACTGCAGTAAAATTAACAGGACTTAAGACATCGATTGTATGTTTATGTGATGGTGTGTACAAACCCCACACTGAGCAACAAGGGCTTAAGGGCTCATTTTGGGCTCAGCCAGCCCCGCCCTGCCACACCTGCAGCAAATGCTCCATCTACTGGAGGAATTAAAAGGCAGCAAATTAGCTCAGTTGGTGAGTAGTGCTGAAGGTGATCAGACCTGCAGCCCATAGCTCTAGCAGAGTTATGAAACCTAAAGGCTCTGATGCAGCTGCCCAAAGGAGTCCTCCGTGAAGAAAGGGAGAACCCTCTACAGAGAGGGAAGTATTCTGTGGCCCTGGATGGTAGCGACTCCCTCTTGTTTCCTTGGAATTTGGATTTTCCTATGAGGTGACCCCGGGGGGGCAGACAAGAGGAAGAGGCCCAGGGAGGACAGCCTTAAGTAGTGTTGGTTGCCAGGCTACTGGTAGCTAAAAGGGCCCTGGGTTGGAGCCTGGTGGAGTGGGAGAGCCCAGGTTTCCCTCCCCACAATCCCCTTGGCAGCCTGGGATTGTGACTGTGGCCACTAAGCCATGCTTTCCAGCCAGACCTGAGTGGAGACCATTACAGTTTAATTATACTTAATTATTGGACATTTTACACTTCATAGCATCTTTAAGCTGAGGATCTCCTCATGGTTTACAGACTTGTATTAAGCATTTAAGTATTTCTGGGACAGGTCTATACAAGTGTATACACCTAATCTCTAGTATGTCTTCACAACACTTTATTTCTGCTCACATGCATTTTGTGTGTGTGTGTATGTACATATATATATATGTACACAAAAGGTGTGTGTACTTCTTTGAAAGATCCCTGTGAAAAGATGCCTCCTGTGGAGGTGAGTCATTATGGTTCTGTCTATTCTACACATGGAGAAATCAAGAGAATGAGGGCCAACATTTTCAAAGTTTGGAGCCTAAATTTAAGCATGTAAATAAGGGCCTAAATTTAAACATGTAAAGTCTATTGTAGTTAGTGGGAAGACTCCTCAAAGATATTTAGGGTCCTAATTCCTACTGAACCAGGGGAAGTTAGGCACCTAAATAACGTTGAGGATCTGGGTCTGTGTCCTAATTTTCAGAAATGTTAAGTACTCAAAGTCCCATTTCTGGGCACCTCTAAAAATCTGGGCAATTATTTAGATGTGATGCCTGGATTTAGGCATCTAACTGAATTTTCCCAGGTCTGAGCATTTGGGTTAAGTAAGTTACCCAAGGTTATACAAGGAGTCAGACACAGAGCTTGTGAAATCCTGTTCCATTGAAATCTATGGCAAAACACCTATTCACTTCAGTAGGGCTAAGATTTCACCTCAACTCCAATTTTTCTGATAAATACCATGAAGAATGAATAAACAATACTGTGATGCTGGCAAAACAGGTGCCAGCTCTTGCCAAAGCTTTAGGCCTCAGCTGAGCACTGACATTCACTGCTGGAAACCAGTCTGTTTCACCTGTGTGTTAATATGTTTAAGATGGGTATTGAATTTATAACAGTGTTTAGACTTTATGAAACCCTTCCAAGATGCTGCATGCTTAATTTCACTTATTATATCTTTATAGCATGCAATAAGGTAATATTTTTTCCCCTTTATAACTGTAAAAAAAATCTTTGCCCTGAAACTGTCAATCTGTCAGAATTGATCATCTCCTGCTCATCAAAAAGGCTATCAAAACACAGTGGGCCATCGTGGGACATCACAACACAAATACTTTGATTGTCCCTTCACACCCATGAAGAGGTTTGATGCAAAATGGCTCATCCCATCAGCTTGAATTCTGGAAAAAGAAAATAAAAATGGTCAACATGACATTTTTTCATCTGTTTTTCTGTTTGGACTCTCACAAGACTGGAGCTACAAAACAGAAGCACAGATCCCCATGGTCAACCTGGCTTAGCCCTAGAAGATCATAGAATATCAGGGTTGGAAGGGACCTCAGGAGGTCATCTAGTCCAACCCCCTGCTCAAAGCAGGACCAATCCCCAATTAAATCATCCCAGCCAGGGCTTTGTCAAGCCTGACCTTAAAAACTTCTAAGGAAGGAGATTCTACCACCTCCCTAGGTAACGCATTCCAGTGTTTCACCACCCTCCTAGTGAAAAAGTTTTTCCTAATATCCAACCTAAACCTCCCCCACTGCAACTTGAGACCATTACTCCTTGTCCTGTCCCCTTCTACCACTGAGAATAGTCTAGAACCATCCACACTGGAACCACCTCTCAGGTAACTGAAAGCAGCTATCAAATCCCCCCTCATTCTTCTCTTCTGCAGACTAAACAATCCCAGTTCCCTCAGCCTCTCCTCATAAGTCATGTGTTCCAGACCCCTAATCATTTTTGTTGCCCTTTGCTGGACTCTCTCCAATTTATCCACATCCTTCTTGTAGTGTGGGGCCCAAAACTGGACACAGTACTCCAGATGAGGCCTCACCAATGTCGAATAAGAGGGGAACAATCACATCCCTCGATCTGCTCGCTATGCCCCTACTTATACATCCCAAAATGCCATTGGCCTTCTTGGCAACAAGGGCACACTGCTGACTCATATCCAGCTTCTCGTCCACTGTCACCCCTTTTCCGCAGAACTGCTGCCTAGCCATTTGGTCCCTAGTCTGTAGCGGTGCATTGGATTCTTCCGTCCTAAGTGCAGGACCCTGCACTTATCCTTATTGAACCTCATCAGATTTCTTTTGGCCCAATCCTCCAATTTGTCTAGGTCCCTCTGTATCCTATCCCTGCCCTCCAGCGTATCTACCACTCCTCCTAGTTTAGTATCATCTGCAAATTTGCTGAGGGTGCAATCCACACCATCCTCCAGATCATTTATGAAGATATTGAACAAAACCGGCCCCAGGACCGACCCCTGGGGCATTCCACTTGACACCGGCTGCCAACTAGACATGGAGCCATTGATCACTACCCGTTGAACCCGACAATCTAGCCAACTTTCTACCCACCTTATAGTGCATTCATCCAGCCCATACTTCTTTAACTTGCTGACAAGAATACTGTGGGAGACCGTGTCAAAAGCTTTGCTAAAGTCAAGAAACAATACATCCACTGCTTTCCCTTCATCCACAGAACCAGTAATCTCATCATAGAAGGCGATTAGATTAGTCAGGCATGACTTGCCCTTGGTGAATCCATGCTGACTGTTCCTGATCACTTTCCTCTCATGTAAGTGCTTCAGGATTGATTCTTTGAGGACCTGCTCCATGATTTTTCCGGGGACTGAGGTGAGTCTGACTGGCCTGTAGTTCCCAGGATCCTCCTTCTTCCCTTTTTTAAAGATTGGCACTACATTAGCCTTTTTCCAGTCATCTGGGACTTCCCCCGTTTGCCACGAGTTTTCAAAGATATTGGCCAATGGCTCTGCAATCACAGCCGCCAATTCCTTTAGCACTCTTGGATGCAACTCGTCCGGCCCCATGGACTTGTGCACGTTCAGCTTTTCTAAATAGTCCCTAACCACCTCTTTCTCCACATAGGGCTGGCCATCTACTCCCCATGTTGTGATGCCAAGCGCAGCAGTCTGGGAGCTGACCTTGTTAGTGAAGACAGAGGCAAAAAAAGCATTGAGTACATTAGCTTTTTCCACATCCTCTGTCACTAGGTTGCCTCCCTCATTCAGTAAGGGGCCCACACTTTCCTTGGCTTTCTTCTTGTTGCCAACATACCTGAAGAAACCCTTCTTGTTACTCTTGACATCTCTTGCTAGCTGCAGCTTCAGGTGCGTTTTGGCCCTCCTGATTTCATTCCTACTTGCCCGAGCAATATTTTTATACCCTTCCCTGGTCATATGTCCAACCTTCCACTTCTTGTAAGCTTGTAAGATATTCAGTGCTGACAGGCTACTACAACTCTGTCACCTTCTAGAGCCATAAACTGTAACTCATTTGCATATATATGTTTGCCTGCTTTAACTTGTAAATAACTCCCTCATTTTTTTCCCTAGATAATAAATCCTTAGTTAGTTGCTATAGGGTTGGCCACACAAGCTGTCTTTGGTGTAAGCTCTAAGATACCGATTGATCTGGGGTAAGTGACTGATCCATTGGGATTTGGAGTATACTGAATTTTGGTGTGACTTTTGGTATAAGAAACCAGCTACCACTAAATCCAGCTTGCCTGGGTGGTGAGATAAACTGGAATGCCCAAAGAGAAAGTCTGTGAATCTATGGTAAGACTGTTATAGTGCTTTAGGAGTTCACACTTGTTGTTGGGTTGGTGAAATGTAATGATAGAACATACAATTTGGGGTCTCTGCCCTGCTTCTTGACAGTTTACCCTGAGGCTGGCACTCAGGTTCGTGAACCATTCCAGACAGCATGATCTATGCATTTTAAAATCCTTATGTAGGAACGTTAATTGAATATAAAAATATCTAACACTATTTTTGGTAGACAGATTTTCTTTTAATAGATAAATAACACCAATAATAATTCTTCCTTTTACAGATATTGTCTTGCACTAAGTACATAATGTTCCAGAGATTCCGTAATGCAAACAATGTTAAACTTCATTCTTATTAGTGTTTGAATTTATTTATCTAAATGAACTAGAGTGGAGGCAGGTTGCCATAGCTACAGAAGAACTCTGGAATAAAATTTTCTTCTTAATTGCTACATATTTGTATCCAAACAGCTTATCCATATCTTTCAGTTTCAGTCTGAGACTTTGAAGTTGCAAGAATAACTTTGAATTTGAATCCCCTGCTGATAGAAGGGAGTCTATAAAGGGAGCCAGGAAAAAAGAAATCTTTTCACTGTATAACTCCTAGTAGAGAAGCAATGATTTCTTCTTTAAAATATTCCTATCCAGGCTTTTTCACAGTGTTTTAGGGCTGCAGTCCTTCTAACAGTGCCAGATTTGTGAGATTATGATGTACATGTAGAATATTGTTTCAAGGGAAACAATGTCAGAAATTTACCCAGAAACAAGTGTTTTAATTGATTGACCTGAAGTAGTGCGAGGTGCAAAGATTAACACTGCTTCCAAAGCCTTCTGTTGTTGGGCATTTCATTTTTTTTTTCTTTGCCATCATTTGCCATTTCTTCACATTTTAGCTTATAAATCAAACCCATTAAGAGAAACAAAAATATCTACTTTAGAGTGGTTAGGAGAAATATTTATTGTTGCAAGTTAAATCCACTCTTCATTTAAAAGGAGAAAATAATATTGGGTTATCATCCATTACAGTGATATCATTTTTGCCCAAATTTTATTTTTTTCTGAGCCTCACAACATCCTCTGAGGTCAGTATTAATATACTCCTTTTACAGAAGCATGAACTCAAGCACACAGACTTTTTAAGGCCAATATTTTCCAACTTGAAGGCTTAAAGTTAAGCACTGGTGCCAGGGTTGCATCTGTGATGTCCACTTTTAGCCTGTCAGGGTATAACTCACCCAGCTGCAGGTCTTAGCTGGTAGGTCACTGTCTCTCTGAAGTCTGAGGTAGCAGTGTTTGGCCATCTGGCCAATACACACTTCAGTCTTACCTCTTTTGTGATATTCAGAGCGAAGAGGAATCAGGGACATAAAACAACCACAACTCAATATAGGGTCATTTAGGACTTGTGTTCAAACAGTCCATGCTTCCACCAATCCCTTAAAAGCTGGTTGTCCCTTCTAGCGAGGGATTATCTAGAGGGCACACAAGCTCAGTGCCTGGGTTGCAATCAGGCTTCTTTCCTATCAGGCCTTCCTGGTCAGGCCTGAACTGGGCTAGGTCTCCTCCTTTTAATTCCCCTCTCCATATTTGCTGCAAGTGTAGCAGGGCAGGGCCAGCTGGGTCCACAGGCTCTCCTTATCCCTTTTGTTGCCAGTATAGTGCTTAACTGCCTCATTAACCTCCTCATTGACAGTATAGAGCCTCTGTGACCCGTCACACACCTAAGCACAGGAGCCAACTTACCATTGTGCCAGGGGGTGCTCGACCCCTGTCTTGGCCCCACCCCCACTCTACCCCTTCCCCTCAAGGACAGCCCCCACCCCACCTCTTCCCACCCCTGCTCCACCCTGCCCTGCCTCTTCCTACCCCGTTCCACCCCCTCCCCAGAGCATGCCATGTCCTCGCTCATCCTCTCTTCCCCCCCCCGTCCCCCAGCCTCCTGCACACCACAAAATAGCTAATTGTGGCAGGCAGGAGGTGTGGGGAGGGATGGGGAAGCACTGATCAGTGGGGCCTACCAGTGGGCAGGAGGTGCTGACAGAGGAGCTAACAGTGGGTGCTCAGCCCCCACCATATTTTCCCCATGGGTGCTCGAGCCCCAGAGCACCCACGGAGTCGGTGCCTATGCACCTCAGTCCGAATTTAGATACCTAAATTAAAGAGGACCTGAAGCACTTGATAAATACAGTGGGATCTCTGTGTGCTCAGCACCTCTGAAAAACAAGCCCTAATAGTGCTTAAAAATATAGTGCTTAACTTTAAGTCTTTAGATTGGAATATATTGGCTCTAATGATTTCCTCAAGGCCAAATAGAGAGTGAGTGGCAGATGTGGGGACACAACACAAGAATCCTGGCTCTCAGTCCTTTGCTCTAACCAATACTGAATAACAATGTAGTGTAAATGTATTGAGCTACTCATTTTTTACCTTCATTTCTGTTTACGTAAACTGGAGGGGGCATAAAGGGACATATGTTGTACTTTAGCTTGTTTTGCGGCCTTTATTTCTTCCCTTTTGCGGGTAGAAGATCTCTGCCTAGGTAGTTTTGAATATCATCAGGCACCAGCTGACTACAAGAGGCTGCTTCTGCTGCTTCTTACAGGAGATAATCCTGATCCTCGGCACCTTCCTGCTCTCCTTTTCCCCTTCCCTCATAAGTCCCTGTCCAAGCAATCTTATGGCCTGGAGGTGAAAGGAAAAACACCCTCTAACTTCCCCCAAATAATTCTGCTGCTCTTGGCTTTTCTTTTAACTGGCAGTTTTTGCACTTCTCCCAGCAGCCTCCTGCCAGGACAGTCTTCCTCTGGCTCCTCCTTCAGCCTCCTTCTCTGAACTTGCGATTTGCACTTCAGGCAGATGAAATGGGAGATAGCTGAACAAACTCTGCCTGTTGATATTGTGGTCCCCATTCTGGTATCTGAGCACCTTACAGAGATCACGACAAATAAACAAGCAACTCTTTGACTCTTCATTCTCCCCAGGTGTTTAATCTGGGAAAGCTATGTTGAAAAGACTATTTCAGCCTGATGGTGAGAGCTCTCTCTGGCAGACAGGTAAAAGGACTGCAAGGAAGAAAACAGAGGCTGACTAGAAGCTGCTATTATTTTTGCAGGGCAAGTTAGATGGAACTCTGGATTTGGGTAGATTTACTGACTTCCCCTTAGTTACCCCTTCTGATCAATCCCAGTTATTCCTAAATTCCCCACCCTCTGCTTAATTTTTGCTGCCTCTCCTCACTCAATTCAGATGATCCTTTCAATCAAGTTATCATTGATTTTTTTGGGAGGCCATGGTGCTTTTTCCCTGATTTACAAGACAACAAATGTTTTTTGTGTATGCATGTATAACAAGCCATATTCTCCTCTCCCTCTCTGCAGTCTTCTTCAGGCTGTTTGAAGATGTCTTTTAACACATGGAAATTTTTCTATTCTGATTAATGGAGATTGATGTTAAAAAGATTTACATTAGAAAATCCCCATGTTTACAACAAAACCTTAAAATATATCATATCAAATTAAGATACTGTAAATAGAGCCCACACCAAATTTAAAACAGATTTGAGATCACTGTATCATTAGTCAAGCTATTGACCTCCTTTGGGTTCTTTCCTATGGTTCCCCTCCATCTTCTCAAGGCCTGGATATCTACAAGTGTTTAGGATGAATGCGTCCTATAGGTTTCCTTTCTGCTCTTTCTAGTCAATGTTTTCATTTAAATGACATTCTCTCCTTATCCTCCATTTTACAAATATACCTGAAAGATCTCTATCTATCCTACCAGTCCTGAGTTTTTACCATTGGAAAGGATGCATACACACCACACAATATGTCAGGGGCAGAAGATGACACTATCCATACTTGTCTATCCAGTGGTAGTCTGAGGTGGCACATAGTATACCCCAAGCAGGGACAAGTCACAGCTGCAGTCCTTGTGCAGTGACAGGGTGAGGCTAGCATTGTCAGCCACCACAAAGGGTACATGGAAGAGGCAGGACTAGCCAGCGGTAGAGAGAAGAACACGCCATACTCCTGGAAAGCAGCAGGAGACACACTCCCTCTGCACTCTGGGGAGTTCAAGGAAGCATTGTACCCAGTGTTTTCCAAAGCTCCCGCTATGAGTACAACACTGCCCTAAGGAACAACTGAACCCTCATTTTTTACTTATTCAATGAATATATTTCCAGAGTGAGAACTGTAGGATTTGGTCCATGATAAATTATGCAGACAGAAAACTACTAGTGATGAACAATCATATTTCAGCATTTCCATTTTGCAAATAATTCTTGGCACAAACTGACATCTGGTTCTGTTTTTTTATGTAGTCACACAAACAAAAGCTTAAGAAAGACCCCACTTTCTAGATTTTTAAAATATCCAATTACAGCAATTATAATCAATTTGGAGATTGGCGGGTTTCCAGGGAGTTGTTTATTGCCATATCAAACAGAACCAAAATTTTACAAATCCAAGAAGACCCAGATTAGCATTAAGGGGCAAACTACTAATTCACTCTCTTCTTTATGCCTCACAGAACATCTCAACTCTACCAAAAATAACATACAACTTCCAAAGAGATCTTTATGATTTAATTTTATGCAGATACTTGACATCTGCTGCAATATATTAACATATAGGATTTGTAGTAATTGAAATTTTATATCTAAATAGGATCAGTCTACAATTCTATTACAAGGAATAATATTCATTTCATACTGACTGATTTTGATCTTACTGAGGAAAATTTGCTCATTATTTTATTTGCTCATGGATCTAATCATTCATTTACTGCCAGTGCGGTTTAAACAAATTGAAATGAGATATTCAAACACGTATGTCTCAAATGATTTATAATATTTCTGAATCTGGATGATTTACTCTTTAATAGCTCTGTTCTCCTCATGAATACTATATTTATGACACAGAAGCTAGTATTCTAGAACTCAAGAATAATAGGATTAATAAGTAGTATTTTAAAGGTAGACTACTTTTCATCCTTTTTTCAGTCCCTGGAAAAATCATGGAGCAGGTCCTCAAGGAAGCAATTCTGAAGCACTTAGAGGAGAGGAAAGTGATCAGGAACAGTCAGCATGGATTCACCAAGGGCAAGTCATGCCTGACTAATCTAATTGCCTTCTGTGATGAGATAACTGGCTCTGTGGATGAGGGGAAAGCAGTGAACGTGTTGTTTCTTGACTTTAGCAAAGCTTTTGACACAGTCTCCCACAGTATTCTTGCCAGCAAATTAAAGAAGTATGGGCTGGATGAATGGACTAGAAGGTGGATAGAAAGTTGGCTAGATTGTCGGGCTCAATGGGTAGTGATCAATGGCTCCATGTCTAGTTGGCAGCTGGTATCAAGTGGAGTGCCCCACGGGTCGGTCCTGGGGCCAGTTTTGTTCAATATCTTCATAAATGATCTGGAGGATGGTGTGGATTGCACCCTCAGCAAGTTTGCAGATAACACTAAACTGAGAGGAGAGGTAGATACGCTGGAGGGTATGGATAGGATACAGAGGGCCCTAGACAAATTAGAGGATTGGGCCAAAAGAAATCTGATGAGGTTCAACAAGGACAAGTGCAGAGTCCTGCACTTAGGACAGAAGAATCCCGTGCACTGCTACAGACTAGGGACCGAATGGCTAGGCAGCAGTTCTGCAGAAAAGGACCGAGGGGTTACAATGGACGAGAAGCTGGATATGAGTCAACAGTGTGCCCTTGCTGCCAAGAAGGCCAATGGCATTTTGGGATGTATAAGTAGGGGCATAGCAAGCAGATCGAGGGACGTGATTGTTCCCCTCTTATTCGACATTGGTGAGGCCTCATCTGGAGTACTGTGTCCAGTTTTGGGCCCCACACTACAAGAAGGATGTGGAAAAATTGGAAAGAGTCTAGCAGAGGACAACAAAAATGATTAAGGAGCTGGAGCACATGATTTATGAGGAGAGGCTGAGGTAACTGGGATTGTTTAGACTGCGGAAGAGAAGAATGAGGAGGGATTTGATAGCTGCTTTCAACTACCTGAAAGGGGGTTCCAAAGAGGATGGATCTAGACTGTTCTCAGTGGTAGCAGATGACAGAACAAGGAGTAATGGTCTCAAGTTGCAGTGGGGGAGGTTTAGGTTGGATATTAGGAAAAACGTTTTCACTAGGAGGGTGGTGAAACACTGGAATGCGTTACCTAGGGAGGTGATGGAATCTCCTTCCTTAGATATTTTTAAGGTCAGTCTTGACAAAGCCCTGGCTGGGATGATTTAGTTGGGGATTGGTCCTGCTTCGAGCAGGGGGTTGGACTAGATGACCTCCTGAGGTCCCTTCCAACCCTGATATTCTATGATTCTACTATTTTGGGCTCATTTGAGTTTCATCTTCTGAAAATTTAGTTAAAAGAATTTAACTAATTTCAGACAATGCAAACATACACTGTGCAAGCTACAGCGCTGGCAATGGACTCCACTCTAGAGCTGCACCATCATGGTTAGGTAGTGTTCTCCTGGGATATGCATTACTCTTATGAGAGGCATCCCAGTCATTTCTCATTCCTGAAATTGGAAATGTTGCTCTTGCAGTCTGCTACTCCAAACTGTCATGCAAAGCTAAGTGAGAGATGGAGAGAAGCAAGTGAAAGGTCAAAGAAAAGGATAGACAGCATCAGAGCAGGATTGTGAGGGAACCAGGAAAGGAAAGCTCAAAGGGAACTCTTTGCAGCACCCCCGATCAGTGATCTCTCCCCTACCAGAGGAGAAAAGAGAAAGCAAAGCCTGTAGAGGATTCCAAGAACAAACTGCCTTGTGTGTTTTGAATTGGATCAGCTGTTTTAATCAATGGCTTTGCCTCCAGTAATGACAGAACGATTCAGCACTTAATCTTGCAAGGGGTTGAGTGCTTCAACTTCCATTGATAGAGCTCAGTAGCGCTTGCAGGACTGAGTCCACAGTGAGGGCTATGTTAGTTATTTTCTACTAAATTTCATGGCCTACTGTGTCATTTTGACATAGTCTTGTATATTATTATCACCATTGATTTGCATTACAGCAATGCCACAAGCCCCAGTCAAAGGACAGGGTCCCATTATGCTGTGTTCTCTAGAAACAAAACAAAAGACAGCTTCTGTCCCAAGCCTAATACTGTCCAAACAAGGACATGATGTGGCAGGTGGGTGCACAGCACAATGGAAAGGTGGGGATGGGAAAATAAAGATGACGGCAATAAGAATACAATATTGCACATATTAGCCTAGGTTTCATAGTTGATTAGTATCTTTTGTTTGCTTACTTACATAAATCACTAGCCACCTGCCTGCATATCTGTTACACGTAGAGAGTGGTCTGTAGCCAGCCTCTCTCATGCAGGCATAATCTCTCCCTGTGTTACCTGGTCGTGTACACAGTTTTCTCCACTCATTAGGATGGTGGCCCATTGCTTCCTCTGGTGCACTGTCCTCATCCCCTGGGCCAGTGAGGAGGAGGCCAGACTTCTTCTCCTTCCTCAACCCCTATTAGTATAAGAGGAACTGGAGAAAAAGAGCCAGCGATTTCAGGAGGGATCTGAATAGTTTGGTGTTGCACCAGGGGTTTGGGTATCCAGCCTGGGGCGATGCAGCTAACAGACGAACTCTAGAGCCTTTGCCTGTAACACTGGCATGTTCAACAAATCTACCTGCTTGCCCACATCACTTATTGCTAATAAAGCACCTCCTTTTTTGTATCCTGCACCCACAGACCAGAGACCGCTGTTGTATGCAGTGCATATACAACTCTGGAGGTGGGGAATATGAAGCTTTGTGTGTTCCTGTCCTGTGCAGCCCAGAAAAGACCACTGTGATCTGGCCTTATATACGTCTATATCTGGCCTTACATATATATGTTAGAATATTTTTTTACAAAACCTTTTTAAAAATGTCTGTAAGCCCCTTTATGTTTTAATCCTGGTTAAATTCCACAGGACTTTCATATGAGAACGGGATATGGACTGAGTTTGGAAGTGTTCGGGAACCTCTGAAAAGCAGGGCATTTCTAGAAGCATGCTCCCATTGAACCACCCAACATTTATAGACTGACAAATCAGGAGCTGCTGCCCTCTTGAATTCTCATTTTTTGAAGCACCATGCTTTCAGCAGTTGTACTTTGGGGAATGGCACCACAATGACAGATATTGCTGATTTGCTGGCAGTTTGATGCTTTTTCAACAGGCTCCCTCTTTTAGGCAGAGAAATCATGGCCACTCCATAAGAACGGCCATACTGGTCAGATCAACAGTCCATCTAACCTAGGATCGTGTCTCTGGCAGTGGCCATTGCCAGATGCTTCAGAGGTAACGAACAGAACAGGGAAATTATTGTGGGATGCATCCCCTGTTGCTGAGTGCCAGCTTCTGGCATTTGGAGGCTTAGGGACACCCAGAGCATGGAGTTGCATTCCTGACCATCTTGGGTAATAGCCATTGATAGTTATTCTCCATAAACTTTCCAATTTTTTTTAACCCAGTTATACTTTAGGCCTTCACAACATCCCCTGGCAATGAATTCCAAGGTTGACTGAGCATTGTGTGAAGTAATACTTCCTTATATTTGTATAAAACCTACTTGCTGTCAATTTCATTAGGTGACCCCTAATTCTTCTGTTATGTGAAGGGCTAAATATAACTTCCTTATTCACTTTCTCCAAACCATTCATGATTTTATAGACTTCTATCATATCCCCCCTTAGTCGTCTCTTTTTTGGCTGACCAGTTCCAGTCTTTTTAATTTCTCCTCCTATGAAAGCTGTTCCATTCCCTTAATCACTGTTGTTGCCCTTCTCTGTACTTTTTCCAATTCTAATATCTTTTTTTCAGATGTGGTGACCAGAACTACATGCAGTATTCAAGGTGTGATCGTACCATGGATTTATATAGTAATATTAAGATATTTTCTGTCTTATTATCTATCCCTTTCCAAATGATTCCTGACATTCTGTTAGCTTTTTTTAACTGCTGTGGCACATTGAGCAGATTTTTTTCAGAAGACTATCCACAATGACTCCAAGATCTTTCTTGAGTGATAACAACTAATTTAGACCCCCATCATTTTGTATGTATAGTTGGGATTATGTTTTCCAATATGCATTACTTTGTACTTATGAACATTGAATTTTATCTGCCAACATGCAGATCCCTTTGTAATGCTTCACAGTCAATTTTGGATTTAATTATTTTGAGTAATTTTATATCTGCAAATTTTGCAACCTCACAGTTCACCCCTTTTTCCAGATCTATGAATACGTTGAACAGCGCATGTCCCAGTACAGATGAAAACAGACCATCTATTCCTACCTTTTGTTTCCTGTCTTTTAACCAGATACTGATCCATGAGAAAACCTTCCCTCTTATCCTATGACTGCTTACTTAGTTGAAGAGCTTTTTGTGCAGGACCTTCTCAAAGGCTTTATGAAAGTCCAAGCACACAATATCCACTGGATCACCCTTGTCTACAGACTTGTTGACACCCTCAAAGAATTTTAATAGATTGGCGAGGTGTGATTGTCCTTTACAAAAGCAATGTTGACTGTTTCCCAACATATTGTGTTTATCTATATGTCTGATAACTTTGTTATTTACTATAGTTTCAACCAATTTGCTTGGTTTACTGACCTGTGACTGCCAGGATTGCCTGTGGAGCCTTTCTTAAAAATCAGCATTACATTAACTACCCTCCAGTCATCTGGTACAGAGGCTGATTTATACAATGAAATTAATAGTTCTTCAATGTTATGTTTTGAGTTCCTTAAGAATTCTTGGGTGAATACCATCTGGTCCTGGTGAATTATTACTGCTTAATGTTCAATTTTTTTTCCAAAACCTCCTCTATTAACACCTTGATCTGGGACAATAACTCAAATTTGTCACTTAAAAAGAATGGCTTATGTCTGGGGTTCTCCCCCATATCCTCTGCAGTGAAGACCAATGCAAAGCTTCTTCGCAACTACATTGACTTCCTTGAATGTTCCTTTAGCACCTCACTCATCTAGTGGCCCCGCTGACTTTTTGGCAGGCTTCCTGCTTTTGATGTACTTAACACAAAAACTAATAGCAATTTTTTTTATCTAGTTGCTCATCAAATTCTTTCTTGGCCTGCCGTATTATACTTTTACACTTGACTTTCCATAATTTATGTTCCTTTCTATTTTCCTTATAGGGTCTGACTTCTAATTTTAAAGGATGCCTTTTTGCTTCCAACTGCTTTTACTGTGCTGTTTAGCCGTGGCAGCATTATTTTGGTCCTCTCGATGTTTTGTTTTGTTTTTTTAATTTGGCCTATACATTTAGTTTGACCTTCTGTTATTCTGTTTTTAAATAGTCTCCATGCACTTTGCAGACATTTCATTCTGGTGGCTGTTACTTTTGATTTATGTTTAAGTAGCTTCCTCACTTTTGTGTAGCTGCCCTTTTTGAAGTTAAATGCTACTGTGGTGTGTTCCTTTGGCATTTCCCCCCTACAAGGATCTTAAATTGAATTACATTTTGGTCACTATTACCAATCCATTCAGGTATAGATACCTCTATAGACTTCCATTTAGGATTAAATTGAGAATTGTCTGTCCCGTTGTGGGTTCCAGGACACGCTACTGTAAGAAGCAATCATTTAATGTGTCTAGAAATTTTATCACTGCATCCCTTCCTGAGCTGTCCTATACACAGTCATTATTAAGATAATTGAAATCCCCCATTATTATTATTATTAATTATTATTATTATTATTATTTATTATTTTGTGCCTTTGTAGTGCCTCTAGTCTCCATGTGCATTTCACGGTCACTCAACATCCTGGTCAGGTGGCCAGAAGAGTATTCCCACTGCTATACTCTTATTGTTCAAGCATGCAATTTCTGTCCATAGAGATTATATGGTACATGTGAACTGTGTAATCTTAAGCGCTTGTCGGCTTCCCCCCAGCCCTTAGTTTAAAAAAATCCTTTACAACTTTTTAAATGTTATATGCCAGTAGCCTAGTTTCATTTTCAGTGTAGGTGGAGCCCATCTCTCCTGAATAGGCTCCTCCTTTTCCAAAAGGTTTCTCAGTTACTAATATACCTAAACCCTTCCTCCCTACAGCATTGTCTCATCAACTCACTGAGACTGTACAGTTCTGTCGTCTTGGCCCAACACACAGAATTGGAATAGTTTCAGAGAATACTACCATGGATGTCCTGGACATTAATTGCATACCTTACAGACTAAACTTGACCTCCATGACCTCTCTCCTATCTTTCCCTATGTCATTGGTACCTAGGCCTATTCCCCAGAACTGCTCATAAATCATTCTAGATTTCTCATGAGATCCACAACCTTCATACCCAGCAGACAATTTACTGTATAGTTCTCCAGGTCATCACAAACTCAGCTATTTCTATTTCTAATAATCAAACCCCCCATTAATTAATCCCCCATTCTAATAATCATTCTTTAAGAGGGGTATCCTAAGTGTGAGAGGATACCATGAAATCACCTGGAAGGAAGGGCCCAACTATGGAATTGTTTTCTTCTACTCCATCTTGATGTTCTCCTTTCACCCTCAACAGCACAGAGGCTGTCAGACTGGGGTTGGAACCATACATTATGTCCCTGAAAGTTTTATCTATGTACCATTCTGTCTCCCTTAGCTCCTCAGTTCAGCCACCCTGGACTCAAGAGCTCATACTCTGTCTCTGGGGGCCATGAACTGCCAAGCGAGGGGGTGTGGTCTCCTTCCCTGATGGACAGGGAGAGAGCTGTGACTGCCCCCGGGTGGGCAGAGCTGGGACACCCACAACTGGCCCATTGGAAGCAGAGGGGCAGGATAGGAACCAGAAATATAAAGGGCCATCCTCCAGCTCAGTTAGAAGGGAACTGCCAGAGGATCAGGACGTCTCCACCACGCTGCTGGAGTTCAGGTCTAACCGAGGCTGCTCTGGGACTCTGAGCCAGAGTCCCAGAGCTGCCAGACATGGGGACACCAAGGAGCTGTTGGGGCTGCCACTAGCCGTTTAGCCCAGCAAGACGAATGACGACCCCGGAACGCACGTACCCCCTGAATGGGAGTGTAGGAAGGAGTCCAAGGAAGCTGAATACTGTTCGGCTGTGTTACTGACTGAATGTTGGCCAGCGTGTTCCCCAGGTCCCCACTCCCATGGAACAGGGGGAAACGCTCCTTGTACAATCCCTCACCCCTGAGCAGCAAAAGAAAGCATGATGTCTGTTGGTGGTCTTCCCCCAGACATTAACAGCAGTACCAGGACAGAACCTGCTGGCCCAGCACATCATCTGGACACCCCCCCTCCCCTTGGGGGAGGTAATTCGTGAAACCTCCCAATCCCTTTCACGTCGCCTGTGGGCACGGTGGAACGAGGTGCAGGCGATGCTGGAGCTAGAAGTCATAGAATGGTCACAAAGTGAGAGGCACAGCCCCGTTGTGTTTGTCCGTAAGCCAGAGGGGACCCATTGATTCTGTATTGATTTCCAGAGTTAATACATTTTCTAAATTTGATGACCTTGACCGTTTAGGTGAAGCATGCTATATTACAACCCTGGACCTGACAAAGGGATACTGGCAGATCCCGCTGGACCTAAGCTTAAAGGAGAAGACAGCCTTTGCTTCCCGCAGTGAGCCTTTCGGACTCCCTGGGGCCCCCCAACCTTATAGTGGTTGATGGATCACCTGCTCCAGTCACACCTTGAGTATGCACTGGCCTACCTAGATGATGTTGTGATCTACAGCCGTCACTGGGAGGAGTACCTAAACCAGGTGGCGGCCATCCTACAGACTCTCTGAGCCACAGGACTGAGCCATCAGGCTAACCCCAAGAAATGCCGAATTGGATACCAGGAGACCACCTACTTGGGATATGTCCTGAGATGGGGAAAGGTGCATCCCCTAGTCAGGAAGGCTCAAGAACACCCTAACCACAAAGAAACAAGTGAGACAATTCTTGGCGCTGGTGGGCTACTACTGCTGCTTCATCCCCAACTTCATCTCGATTACTGTCCCCCTGATGGAACTCCCCACTGACGGACGACTCCACCACTGTTAGGTTCCTGGGCTGGGACACAGTGGAGTCGGTGGGCCTACATCCTCCAACCCCCACTGCCACCCCAACTGTGGGGGTGGCAGCCTCCCCACCTTTAAGCCAGGGAGAGCTGATCCCCCTAGACTGCTGTGTTGCTCTGCCTGATTGCAGGCCAGAGCCATTAACTGTTTGCTGTCCTGCCCTGGCTGAGGGACAGGGCTCACAGATGCAAGTGCTGCCTGGCCTGGACTGCAGGTTTTGGCCTATTAACTGTTGCTAATTCCCCAGAGGCAAGGTAGCAAGGGCGTGTGGTCTCCCTCCCTGATGGACGGGGAGAGAACTGCGACCACCTTACAAGCTGCTTGCACTATATGCACACACACATCACCTGACCACAAGGCAGGCAATTGTACTTGCTGCATTCATGAAATAAACTGGATAGCTCCCACTCTGCTGCTGGACTTCTGCCTGCATTATATTTACAGCTGTAGGGTTTTTGGTTTGTTTGTGTTTGGGGTTTTTTTGTTTTTTTTTGGGGGGGGTGGTGGTAACTGGCCTAAATTTAGAGTGTTTGTGAGGGAGGAAGTGTGCAAGGCAGATACATCTAACTACCCTTGCAAAACTCCTGTTTGCTGCCCCTGTTTGCTACCTCAGTGTATCACTATCTCGTCAGATCACAATCCAATGTATCAGTGGCAATGCCCTATATTGGGTTCATATACTAACAGCTGTGTCGTGAATATTTCACTGCCCAGCTCTCTGTTTAAATGTCATCTTCTCATTGCACTGTATTTTTCTGAAAGAGAATTGTTTGCCATATTTTATTAAGATTGGTTGTTTGTCTTGCAGAAAAAAAAAGTATTGTAATGATTTCCTAGAAGAATTAAGCACCTTAAATTAAGCAATTATCTTTCTGAAAAACAAAAATTTAGTGATTAAATGGAGCAAAGTAACTTAGAATTAAATCACACGGTTAATAAGCCATTTTGTTAACACCTTACAAATGTTAATTATATTTCCAAGTTTAATTTCATAAAGTCTATGACAACATTTATCAGAAATTAAAAGTAGCCACTCTGTGTACAAATCTAATGTTAGATTCTAATGAGAATATTAATAATGCTAGGACTTGAACTATTAAACTGTTTCACAAGACGTCAGGAAAGAAAAGAAATTTCAGGTTACTGTATTGAACTGTCAAATATAATAATTGTAAACATAAGTTTTCTGAAATGAAATCCTATTAGGATAGGTCCATCAATAGGTATTAGCCAAGACAGTCAGGGATATAACACCATGCTCAGGGGACCCTGAATCCTCTAACTGCCAGAGGCTGGGAGAGGAAGACAGGAATGGATCTCTCCAAGTTGTTCTGTTCTGTACACTCCCCCTGAAGCTCTGGTACTGGCCACTGTTGGAGACACAATACTGGGCTAATGGACCATTGGTTTGACCCAGTAAGATCATTCTTATGTTCTTATGATTAGTTCTAAATTTAACTTAATAAAATAGGCTGGCACCACCAATAATATATATTGCAAGAAGAAAAATACTAATGTCCTTACTTTGGGAGTGCAATAACTACCACTGACCTGCCTAAGACAGAAATGATAGTGAACTAGTTTTACTCCAGCTGAGAGCAAATTAACAGATCTCTAGGCTGAGCCTTGCTGTATTTTATATTTGTTATGAAATTCAGCTGAGAAAAAAATCATATGAAAAACTTAACATGGATGTAAGCCAGGGTCTGAATGAGCTCTCCCCTGACAACTACTGATGAACTGGGGGAAGCAAGGGGGAGAATCTCAGGAGCTAATCACATTTACATAGACACACCTATGTTGCCTAGGTGATCATCAGCCAAAGTGCTTAATTTTGGCTGGTTTGGGTTAAAATTCACTTTAATCTTGAAAGGAGGTATAATGAATGTTGTTATCCTTATTGTATGACTAATGGGCAGAAGAACTTTACTTAGAATGACTCCCTCAGTTAGGGAATATTAACTGTTAGATCACTTGCTAAGAATGATGTCATTGTAAATTGGAAGGACAGTCAGAGAGAGGAGATGAGGGAAAGAAAGAAAGACTTTGTTCCTCTGTGGTGAAGACTCTGTTGGCAAGTTTTTAGATACTATTTGACCTTTTTCCTCTGGTGTTTACAGACCGAGCTGATCAGACTCCATTTAGAGTCCTTGTTTCTGCACAGTGTTCACTAGAGTTGAAATCACCAATGAGCAGGTCAAGGGAGCTGAACTTCAGACCTGCAGTAGGGACCATTTTACAATGAAAGAATTTAAAGGATGTAGATGAAGAGGGGTTCCTCACTATCTGGTGAAATCACTAAAAGCTGAAATCACCAGTTTTGGGCCCCACATTACAAGAAGGATGTGGAAAAATTGGAAATCGTCCAGCGGAGGGCAACAAAAATGGTTAGGGGACTGGAACACATGAGTTATGAGGAGAGGCTGAGGGAACTGGGATTGTTTAGCCTGCAGAAGAGAAGAATGAGTGGGGATTTGATAGCTGCTTTCAACTACCTGAAAGGGGGTTCCAAAGAGGATGGATCTAGACTGTTCTTAGTGGTGGCAGATGACAGAACAAGGAGTAATGGTCTCAAGTTGCAGTGGGGGAGGTTTAGGTTGGATATTAGGAAAAACTATTTCACTAGGAGGGTGGTGAAGCACTGGAATGCGTTACCTAGGGAGGTGGTGGAATCGCCTTCATTAGAGGTTTTTAAGGTCAGTCTTGACAAAGCCCTGGCTGGGATGATTTAGTGGGGGATTGGTCCTGCTTTGAGCAGGGGATTGGACTAGATGACCTCCTGAGGTCCCTTCCAACCCTGATATTCTATGATTCTAACTGGGCTAAGTGGTGGGACTTCAGAAAACAGGATCACAGCTAGCGGCAGAGATGGCAGTGGTGAGCACCATAAGAAACCATGGCAACAGAGGTAAGCAACAGCAGTGAGCTGTGGCAGTAGAAGAGGCATTGCTCAGCCCCCGCTTTCGGGATGGGAAATGAACCCATGTGAACATGCCCCTTAATTCTGGGATTTCACTGATTTTGGACAACCAACTGTGAATGGGGTGAGAGAAAGGGACATTCATCTGTCAGACTTTCACATTGCAAGCTGGGAAACTGAGGCAACGGACTACTGTCAAAGTTACTGTAGGGTCAGTGTTTACCTGTAGTTTTCATCCTTTTGATTCATTGTTGCAGTGTTTTTCCAAATTAATGCTGAGTTCCCTCTCCCTTTTATGAAAGTTTTTGTTTGTTATACAGAGATTCAGTGCTTGCAGCTAGGGAAGTATGGTCTCTGAGAGGTGCCATGGGGTGATGATTAGATTTCCCAGATTTCTGGGTGGGTCTTGAGCTGGTTCTGTTTTGTAATGTTAAGAGGAACCTCTAGAAATTGAACCCAGTTCTTGTTGCTGCTGTCACCACCTGGCAGAAGGGTTACATGCACGAAGAAGAGTCCAATCCTGCCTCAATTGAAATCAATGGCAGAACTCCCACTGACTTTAATGGGAGCAGGCCCATGATTTTTACTCAGTTAATGCTGTGCTTGAAAATTCTCGGATAAGAAGCAAACAATTGATTCATCCTTTCACAGTGTTCACGTGGGTACAAAAAAATCACATTTCATCCAGCCAGTTCTTAAAAGTGAAAACTGTGTTTTGTTAGAGATATTGGAAGCAAAGTGGGAGCTGCTGACTGTTTGTTTTAAATTCAGATACAGGCTACTTCATTATTTTATCTTTATCTGATTTCCCAACTCTCCCATTTCTAGTCACATCTATATCCAAAGCATGTCATGTATCCAGGAGGGTAGGAGGAAGGACTGGAAGAAGAGGAAGGTAAAATAAGTGAATAATCTATATGTAAGAAAAATAATTACAAATTAGGGGAAAACATCATGTTCTTCTAAAGTTGTACTTGTGGTTTTTGTTTTTTTAATTTATTTCTTGGTGGGAGTTGGAGGAAAAGGGAGAGGCAAAAATAAAGAAGAAAAAAAACCCATATATGGTTGTCAGTGCCCCCATTTCTTCACTCAACTACCTACTCTCCCTATTAACAATAAAAACATATTTATATAGTTTCTTGCTTTCCAAAGGATCTCAAACCACTTCACACATCACAGTATATACCCCAAACCACTGAAGTGCAGTCACTTCTGGGGTGAAGGGCAAAAGCCCTTTAGTGCACAGTATGATACACATTAGTAGCCGGAGGAGAAATTTTGGCAAGGGAGGAAGGCAAACCCATATTGTTAAGAAAAGTGCCATGGGATCTAGGGCTGTTTAAACAAATCTGGGGGCACTGTGAAGTTACTCATCTGGAGTCAACATCTACAAGGCCAAGAATCAGTGTGTGACCTTCTTCCAACTGTCAAATGTTTATGCCATGAAAACTGCAATGGCAGCTGAAGGAAGGAGGCAATAAGTAATGGGTCCAGAACTGTTGTGTATTCATGGGTAGAATTAAAATAATAGTGAATGAAGATTTCCTGTTTAATAGGAAGAGGGTAACACAATGGGGCTTTAGACCCAGTACGGGCTGTCTGATATAGTTTGCCTTCTTGAGGAAAAGGTTAGAAGCAATTTATGTTTGTTTGGCACTTTGAGGGACTCCCATTGTTTGTGAACATACAAAGTAAACATAAAGATTCATCCCCCTAACAGACTTGAACAAAGGAGACACACCACATTTAGGGCATGTGACTATGACCAAACCCAATCTTTAAAAAGCCCATTTCCTTCCAACTTAGCTCATAAACAGACATCTGAATGGCTATTTGGGCCTCTGCAAGCATTTAGCATTAATGTTTGTATGGAGCTCTGAAGACATAAAGTGCTATGTTGATACTAAGTTTTACTACGAAGTTTTATCAACAATTCTTTATCAGAATTTCCAACTAATGTCAGTGAGGACATCTGCTCAAACTGATGACACAAAGTGGCTTATTGTTATAAAATTTGGGTCTACCGTTAAACCTACATTCAATAGAGGTTGTGAAGATGAGAAAAGTCTTTGACAGAACTTATTTGTGAAGTTCATAGAAAATGATTTCTTGCAGAAAAAGGCACAAGAAGTATATTCTAATCCAAACTCTGAAAGTAAAAGAAAAGAGAAAGAAAGGCTCAACAGTAATAATTGCATAAAATAATCTGGAATGAGTATGGTGAAATCTGCAGAGGAAAAGACAAAGATTTTTATACAGAATGACATGGTAATGAGATAAATCAAGAAGAAGGGACATTAAAATGGGGGAGAAGAAAAGAACAAACTATAATTTCACTTTTCCAATAAAAATATCCATTGATATACAATTGAATCATATCTCATCCATTCCCTGCAAAACAATGCTTTTATTAAATGATGAGGTATTTTTTTTGTTAAAGTTTACTTATTGATACCCTAGGTAGTATTGTTACACATATCCCCCTTGACAAATTATTCCATTTTCTAATTGACATTACTATTATAACTTTTTGTATTAATACGTAAATTATTTTTCTTGTTTTAGTTTCAGGCTTCTACTCCTGATTTTATAACTCTTCATCATCTTAAATATTCCTCCCCCCTCTTTTATGTTCCTATCTCTCCATTATTTATAGATACTTATATTCATCTCCATCCCCATCCTGCATCATTTTTTTCCTCTAGGTTACACACTTCGTTAATGTTTCTCCATAAGTCATATCCTCTTGTCTTCTGTCATCTTTGTTACCCATTTTTGGGTCCCCTCCAGTTTGTCGGTCTTTTGTTTTTAAAGAAGATTCAAAGCCTGAGTACAGCACTCCAAGTGCAGTACAACCAAGACTGCATATATAGGAATTTTTACTTCATACAAAGAGAAATTGTTAATGAATGTTAATAATGATTAAAACCTAAAAAATTAACACAAATGACATCTTTTCAGTGCAACTCCAACAGTTTTAAAAGTTTCTCTTTGTTTCCCTTGCCTCCCCATGTTGAATTTCCTCCCCCCTCCTTTTTTATTTATTTATTTTTTTTTGTTCGGTTTGGTTTTATTTCAGTTTTATGAGGGTTTTTTGTTTGTGTTTTTTTTAAGATGATTAATTGTACTGTATTTTTATAATGTATTCTTTAATTATAGTCCAGCACTTGGGCACCTTGGCAGGGGTTTCTTTGAATGAAATTCAGCTTTCCCATAGAAAGCCCAAGTTAGAGTGGGAAGCTCAGCTTAGGTACTAGATCAACATCCAATCACTTATATCAGTGAAAGGTTATAGCTGATTGATTACAAGCATGACATTATATTAAGTGAGGTGAAGATCACAGCTAAACCAAACTACTGCTAATTGGAAATAGTGTGGTAAGAATGGGAATTCAAGTAGAGATATTTGATCTTTTAGAGCTGGGCAGACATTTGTCATCATCTGAAGTTGACAGAGAGTCACACAGTAAGCCAGCAAGGTTCTGAAACTGCACTGTGATATCTGCATCATAACTTTAAACCATTTAGTGATGATATTGCATTGGCCCAATAATGTCATTATGTACTGATGCGATATTATGGCTCAATTATCCTAACATAATGTCAGAACATAGCATGTGATTATGATGTGATTTTCTGCAATCATACTGGATGCAAGATCATACCTTCCCCCTGCTCCTTCCTCATCATGGCTGTTTGAAAGTAGCTAGGATTTGAAAGGCTTTCTTTCTCCCTTTCCTCATGGAGAAAAACAATACTCTTAACTGTTGGGCTGCTCTGTGCTCCTTGCTCAGAGATTATTGCTAGAGATGGGGTACAGGCTCCTCAAGGCTAGGTTGATATTTTATTTCTTTTCATGATCATCTTTACATTGTTACCTCAGAGATTTGGTTTTCCATTCCAGACTTGATTATTTTTGTCCAAACTAAAATCTTGGCCTCTCTCTCTTGCCAACATCTCCTTGTGGATGTCCGACCATCAATTTGAACTCAACATGGCCAAAAGTGAACTCTTAGTCTTTCTTTCAAAAACTGTCTCCCTTTCTCAATCTCTGTGGAAACACCACCATCCTCACTGTCACCCAAGTCTGTAAACTTTGACTTGGCCCTCTTTCTAGACCCATGTCTAAATTGTACAGCTGCTTTTTACAAAACATCTCTAAGATCCAGCCTCTCCCCTGTTCATACTGCTATAACTCTAGTCCAGGTCATAAGAACATAAGAACGGCCATACTGGGTCAGACCAAAGATCCATATAGCCCAGTATCCTCTCTTCCGACAGTGACCAATGCCAGGTGCCCCAGAGCAGCAGTTCTCAACTAGGGGTCTGAGACCCCCTTAGGGCACCGCAAGCAAGTTGTAGAGGGGCCGCCAAGCAGGGCCAGCATTAGACTTACTGGGGCCCAGGGCAGAAAGCCAAAGCCACACCGTCCCGAGCCCCATCACCTGGGTCTGAAGCTGAATCCTGAGCAACTTAGCTTTGTGGGGCCCTCTATGGCATGGGACCCCAGGCAGTTGCCCTGCTTGCTACCTCCTAATGCCGGCCCTGGCTTTTATATGCAGAAAAACAGTTGTTGTGGCATAGGTGGGCCGTGGAGTTTTTATAGTATGTTGGAGGGGCTCAGAAAGAAAAAAGGTTGAGAACCCCTGCCCCAGAGGGAATGAACAGAACAGGTAATGATCAAGTGATCCATTCCTTGTTGCACATACCCAGCTTTTGGCAAACAGAGGCTTGGGACACCATCTCTGCCCATCCTGGCTAATAGCCATTGATGGACCTATCCTCCATGAATTTATTGAGTTATTTTTTGAACCCTGTTATAGTCTTGGACTTCACAACATCCTCTGGCAAGGAGTTCATAGAATCATAGAATATCAGGGTTGGAAGGGACCTCAGGAGGTCATCTAGTCCAACCCCCTGCTCAGAGGAGGACCAATCCCCAACCAAATCATCCCAGCCAGGGCTTTGTCAAACCTGACCTTAAAAACCTCTAACGAAGGCGATTCTACCACCTCCCGAGGTAACGCATTTCAGTGCTTCACCACCCTCCTAGTGAAAAAGATTTTCCTAATATCCAACCTAAACCTCCCCCACTGCAACTTGAGACCATTACTCCTTGTTCTGTCATCTGCTACCACTGAGAACAGTCTAGAACCATCCTCTTTGGAACTCCCTTTCAGGTAGTTGAAAGCAGCTAACAAATCCTCCCTCATTCTTCTCTTCCGTAGACTAAACATCCCCAGTTCCCTCAGCCTCTCCTCATAAGTCATGTGTTCCAGTCCCCTAATAATTTTTGTTGCCCTCCGCTGGACTCTTTCCAATTTTTCCACATCCTTCTTGTAGTGTGGGGCCCAAAACTGGACACAATACTCCAGATGAGGCCTCACCAGTGTCGAATAGAGGGGAACAATCCGTCCCTCGATCTGCTGACAATGCCCCTACTTATACATCCCAAAATGCCATTGGCCTTCTTGGCAGCAAGGGCACACTGTTGACTCATATCCAGCTTCTCGTCCTTTGTAACCCCTAGGTCCTTTTCTGCAGAACTGCTGCCTAGCCATTCGGTCCCTAGTCTGTAGTGGTGCATGGGATTCTTCCGTCCTAAGTGCAGGACTCTGCACTTGTCCTTGTTGAACCTCATCAGATTTCTTTTGGCCCAATCCTCTAATTTGTCTAGGTCCCTTTGTATCCTATCCCTACCCTCCAGCGTATCTACCTCTCCTCCCAGTTTAGTATCATCTGCAAACTTGCTGAGGGTGCAATCCACACCATCCTCCAGATCATTTATGAAGATATTGAACAAAACTGGCCCCAGAACCGACTCTTGGGGCACTCCACTTGATACCGGCTGCCAACTAGACATGGAGCCATTGATCACTACCCGTTGACCCCGACAATCTAGCCAGCTTTCTATCCACCTTCTAGTCCATTCATCCAGCCCATACTTCTTTAACTTGCTGGCAAGAATACTGTGGGAGACCATGTCAAAAGCTTTACTAAAGTCAAGGAACAACATGTCCACTGCTTTCCCTTCATCCACAGAGCCAGTTATCTCATCACAGAAGGCAATTAGATTAGTCAGGCATGACTTGCCATTGGTGAATCCATGCTGACTGTTCCTGATCACTTTCCTCTCCCCTAAGTGCTTCAGAATTGATTCCTTGAGGACCTGCTCCATGATTTGTTGACTGTGTGTTGTGTGAAAAAATACTTCCTTTTGCTTGTTTTAAACCTGCTGCCTACTAATTTCATTTGGTGACCCCCAGTTCTTGTGTTATTAGGAGTAAATAACACTTCCTTATTTACTTTCTGCACACCAGTCATGATTTTATAGACCTCTATCATAGCCCCCCTTAGTCATCTCTTTTCCTAGCTGAAAAGTCCCAGTCTTATTAATCTCTCCTCATGCGGCAGCCATTCCATACCCCTAATCATTGTGTTGCCCTTTTCTGAACCTTTTCCAAGTCCAATATACCTTTGTTGAGATGGGGTGACCACATCTGCATACAGTATCCAAGATGTGGGCATACCTTGGATTTATATAGAGGCATTATGATATTTTCTGTCTTATTATCTATCCCTTTCTTAATGATTCACAACATTCTGTTCACTTTTTTGACTGCTGCTGCACATTGAGTGGATGTTTTTAGAGAACTATCCACAATGACTCCAAGATCTCTTTGAGTGGTAAGAGCTAATTTAGACCCCATCATTTTATATGTATAGTTGGGATTATGTTTTCTAATGCGCATTACCTTGCATTTATCAACATTGAATTTCATCTGCCATTTTGTTGCCCAGTCACCCAGTTTCTGAGATCCCTTTGTAGCTCTTTGCAGTCTGCTTGGGACTTAACTACCTTGAGTAGTTTTATATCCTCTGCAAATTTTGCCACCTCACTGTTTACCCCTCATTACCTTATGTCTTGACTACTGCAACCACCTCCTTTCTAGCTTTGACAGCTACCATTTGTTGCTAAATATACTTACATGAAGTAGAAAGGTCACCGGTGGGTGAGACAGGGTACCAGAAAAAGTGGCACAGTAGGCTCTGCTAGTGTTTCCTCAGCCCCGTTTAAGAAATAAATTGCTCATTTTAAACACACATTTTCCTGATATCTTGCAGCAGCTTCCTTTGTGCTTCCTCCCAAAATTGACTTGAATACCTTTTTCAAATACATAGTATTGTTCTCAGTAGGCTGGCCCCAAAATCTATTGACATGAAGTGGAGTCTCTCCATTTACTTGAGTGGGCTTTGGAGGTGACTGTATGTTCCCATTGTTCTTCCCCAAAATCTGATCAGCTACAATACACAAAATATGGGACATATAAATGAAAAGGGGAAGCCATGAAAAATATAGATGACAATGGCTATGATCTAATAAAGTTGTGAATAAACACTTTGTTAATAGGAAGAAACATCTCTCTCTTTTAGCCTGCTGACTCCTGGGCTAGATCCTGCAAGGGTGCTAGTGGAAGCGGATGGTATTCAGCATCTTGCATTTATCAACATTGAATTTCATCTGCAATTTTGTTGCCCAGTCACCCAGTTTTGTGAGATCCTTTTGTAGCTCTTCGCAGTCTGCTTGGGGCTTAACTATCTTGCATAGGTTTATATCCTCTGCAAATTTTGTCACCTCACTGTTTACCCCTCATTACCTCATGTCTTGACAGATGCTTAGCACCTGAGAGGCCAGGGCCTCAGTCTTGAAAAACCATTTAAAATGGAGACAGCAAGAAAAAATCATTCACCTGCACTTCATTTGTCTCAGTTACCATGAAGTGAATGGTGATAGAGCCAAAATACTGGACTAATACTATTGCAAACAGTGGTGTTCTGGAAGAAATTAAAGAGTTTTTATCTCCAGAACAGCCTCCTTCCAATGTATTTTATGGTATTTTCACAATGTTTGAGACATAGCAATGTGTGGCCTGTGTGTGTGTGGGCGGGTGGGTTTTGGAGTTTGTTTGATTTTTTTTTTAAAATCCTCTCTGGAAACTAGATCGTCTGACTGCAGGTTTAAAAATAATCTTCAGCAGTCTCAGAATGCAAATCTCGCTTCCACACTTGTAAGACTGTTGTATGAATCTCTCCTGTGAGAAATCCGCTTCCTGATATCATGTTAATTACTAGTACAAGAACAAAAGGAACAGATGTTTGTTTGTGTTTACACCATGCAGTAATAATTCCTTGATTCCAATAGAGACCACCGTGTCAGCTGGAAAAGGGATCTTCACTCACTATTTTGGGGATGGGAAACATCTAAGTTGGAAGAGTAAGACATTAAAAGATTATCACAATCAGGGTCCAGACACCCCAGGGGGAGAACAGGATCTGAACAGCAAAGAATAAAAAATGAATCAACTGATTGTATACAATATAATTCTACTACAATAATGGATCGAGTAAAGTCTTTTTATGAAATCTGGTGAAATGCTGCCCATGAATATCATTGTGTGATGTATGTACAGTGGTATGTAAAGAATTATGTATGTGTGCTGGAACTATGTTCCTAAAACATGGTCTGGGGAGAGCCGATAAACCAGCTTGCCTTAGAGAAAGGAATATGGATTTACCTGCCTGGGTCAAGCTTTGTATGCCAGCGAACAATGAAAGTACTTTTACTAATAAGGTAAAGCAATCAAGCTAAGAAGTGGCAGCTTGGTGATCACATCAGGGGATAGAATCTGCACCCCAGGAATCCTTCCTGACTCTTAAGCTGGAGAAAATGGACTTTGGATAATATAAGGGGAGCAAAAAGTCATTTTCATTATTCAGCACTTAGGGGACATAGTGAACAGTACCCTCTATGAAAGTTGGATCCACTGGCCACAAGGGCTAGAGATGCAGGTAACTTGATACAAGTTAGAAAACTTCTTAGGCAAAGATTGTAACCAGTTCAAATTAAAAAATTTAGATGATTGAAAGCATGTTTTGTTTTGTTTGTAACCCTATTTGTATCTTTTTCTCTTGTTTAGTATCACTTAGATCTCTGCTCTTTGTTAATAAATTTATTCTTAGTTTTACTATAAACTATCTCAGTGCTGTGTGCTCTGTCTCTTTGGAGGCAGCAAACTTAATGATTTGTGTGAGTGTCCAGTAAGAGGGACTGGACATTCCAGGGAGACGTCTCTGGGGGACTTGGAAACTTCAGTGATTGTTACCTGCAAGGCAAGGTAAAGACTGGCAGAGTCTCGAGGAGTTTGCTGGCAAGGGAGACAGGCTGGAGTGCCAGGGAGCTGACACACAGCTTAGCAAATTGCTGAGGCAGAGGGTAACAAAATGGTTTACAGTTATGGGTATCCTGAGCAGAATGTCACAAAGATAAAAACCAGTGTTGAAAGTAGACGGTCTCTTATTAAATAGCCTTTCCTGATACATATCAGATGATCACATCTTCATTATGTAATTCAGAAGATCTTGTTAAAATCTGTTCAATAAAAGCCTTGTATCTTATTTCCCTATTCACTATATCTAATTTCTGAAAGTAATTAATTTCTGCCTGCCCTATGTATACTGAATTAAATGACTAAATTGATTGACCAGCTATCCTATGAGAGGAAGAATATAACTGAGTAATGCTAAACTGAAAAAAAAAATAGGTTCGAGAGTACAAAACAGATGTTGCTTTAAGAAGTAAATTTAAAACATTATCTAGTATATATGTTTTCCCCTCCATTCATCTCTTAAGATATAAAAAACAGATTGAAGAATGAACTTTTAGGGGAGCTTAAAAATTCCCATTAATGTGAATACAGGCCTACCCCACACTGGTTAAAGATAATTTTTGCTCAACGAATTCTGTTTGTACCAAAGAACAGTAGAAATGACATTGATGGGGATGACCCATCAACTGGGATTATTTAGTCTGCAGAAGAGAAGAATGAGGGGGGATTTGATAGCTGCTTTCAACTACCTGAAAGGGGGTTCCAAAGAGGATGGATCTAGACTGTTCTCAGTGGTAGCAGAGGACAGAACAAGGAATAATGGTCTCAAGTTGCAGTGGGGGAGGTTTAGGTTGGATATTAGGAAAAACTTTTTCACTAGGAGGGTGGTGAAGCACTGGAATGCATTACCTAGGGAGGTGGTGAAAGCTCCTTCCTTTGAGGTTTTTAAGGTCAGGTTTGACAAAGTCCTGGCTGGGATGATTTCTTTGAGCAGGGAGTTGGACTAGATGACCTCCTCCTGAGGTCCTTCGAAAGCAGATATTCAACGATTCTATGACCCAGTGACAAAGCCATTGCTGTTTTTACTGCATCTGTGTCACTAACATATTATTTCTATAGCCTTTGTAGCATCATCATGTTCTCTGTGCTGTTCTCACCTGAAGCATATAATTTTCCTATTGCTTGTTTGAGTTGACAGAATGATTTTTTGCACTGAATACTGTGTCATCAAAACTGTATCTTTTCTCCCCAAAAATGCTATATTGAAAAACAGTCATGCAATTTGGTGTTCATAATCATCATGTAATCAAATTAAATAGTCTACTTTACTTATCAACTTATTTAGAAAAGTATCAATCATATAAAATATAGAATGATAACCTCTTGTTAGCTCGATTGCACCTTCCAGTGGGAAAACTTATTTGAGGACACTGTAGTGGAGGAAATTTCGATAAAGTTCTCCTTGAGGTGGATTTTTCACAAATTGTTTCCTCCCATCCCCATGAAACAGGCAGTGAGGCCTGTCCACAGACTCAACAGTTTCCCAAAAGTTATGCGAAAGGACTTTTGAAGCCAGTGGCTGCATAAGGGATCCCTCATAAAGTGGGAAGCCCCAATGCAGAGCAAAGACAGCGGAAAATGAATCCAACCTGAGCCTATTATTTTTCCACCGTCAGCACTGTAAGAATCCCTCTTACCCAGTCTACTCTTCCCGCAACTTGCCACATCCCTCCTCATGGATCTCCCTCCATATGGTCTGAGGAGAAGGGTGGGAACACTGAAGCAAAGATGGCTGAGCCACCATTTCCATGAGTGGGGTGGCTGAGGCGATCTAAGCATAGAGCAGGGGTTCTCAACCTTTTTCTTTCTGCGGCCCCCCCAACATGTTATAAAAACTCCATGGCCCACCTGTACCTCAACTGTTTTTCTGCATATAAAAGCAGAAGTAGCAAGCAAGACTATTGCCCAGGGCCCCACACCACAGAGGGTCCTGTGAAGCTAAATTGATCAGGCTTCGACTTCAGCCCCTGGTGGCACCGTTTCTGCCCTGGGACCCAGGGAGTCTAACACTGGCCCTGCTTGGCAGACCCCCTGAAATTTGTTTGTGTGCCCCGCTCAGGGGGTCCCAGACCCCTGGTTGAGAACCACTGGCATAGATGACCCCTTCCATGGGGGAGGGATGATCAGTCTTATCATATTGGATAAATACATCAAAAAAGCTATGTTGCAAAATTAGCCCTATTCACTCCATTCCCAACAGTCAACAATACTAAAATAAGTTCCTTTAATAGCTCACTGGTTGTCATTTGAATTTAAGTTTTTCCATAAAGAAAATCTCTGTCAACTCTGTTGTTGCCAATTATCTGTGCAGTGTAACTTTTTGATCCTAAAGAAAGAAGGGGCAAAAAGCTACAATATTTTTCCTCCTGAAAAAGTTGGTGATATGATGGGAAATGTCAGTAAAAATGTATGTCAAGTGCTGGTGAAAATCACAAAAGAGAGTTCCCTCTGGTCATTTTATATTTATATCAAAGTTGCTATTCAAGCTGAGAACTCTGAAAGTCTCTGTCTGGTAAGCTAGTGCAACATTACTTCAGCTCAGCTTAGTAAAAATGTCACATTAGAACTTCCTGACAACTGTCTTGTTTGTTAACAATTAAAACCTGTCTTTATGGCTCCGTAATGTTCCCTTCCCCATCCAACCCCTAAGTAAGAGATGAAACAACAACAAATATGTACTAGTAAAATGCCCTATGCAAAATTTCAAGGACAATGAAAGGTTGATATTCTGAATGAACATTAAACCAGGGAAAGAAAGCAATGATCAAGCCTGCGTTATATGTAGCATCCTGAGACAAGTTGTTTTGTAAATAACAAGGTCAGTTGTTTCTCTTATTGCTCAACCATGGAAAAATCTGCTTGCTGCTCTTTTTAAAGGAAGAACTCACAATTTGAAAGCCTACCAAGAGGTGCTGCCAATTATTGAAGTTGCTGAACCCTCTCTCTAATTGCCTTTTCCTCTTTTATCTACTGTCTTCTGACTTAATTTACACAAATATAGATATGAATAAAGACTTAATAGTAATGATCAAAATAATCTTAGCACTAGTAATACTTACTTACCAATAACAACATTATCACCATTCCTATTGTCATTCTTCCTACCCATTTCTCTCTCTCTCTCTCTGTGTATGTGTGTGTGTGTGTTTTAAAAGAATAAGTACTAGATTGTGTTGGTTCTTGAATCTTGACTGGCCACTTCAGAAAACCCATCCTCCAAATCCACAAAAAGAAAGGCAATCTGATGCTGGCTGTAGTACTTATTTAACAGTGCAAGATTAAGAAGTGTAAAACAGTTGTGTAAGATTCTCTCCACGAGCTCTATTTTTCCATGCAGGATAAAAGCAACTCCCACTGAAGTGAATGGGAATTACTCTTATCCTTTGAAATTGGGAAATATTTAGGTCTTGTTAATTACTGATGACTATATTACTATTGCTTTGTTTTGTGACACTTTATTATAGTGTAAATGAAATACCTGTAGAGGAAAAATTGAGGCTCATAATGACAAAAATTTACAGTTCTCCAGTCATGAAATGTACAAAACTATCTGCAAAGGTCTTCATCAGACCTCTTAGTTTTGTGTGGTATATAACTGTGCTGGAATTGCACACTTTACTTTAAGAGCCGTGTTGAGGATGCTTGCAGAGTCGAGGGCTCTACAGCAAAGCATGCAGCTAGCCATTATGAAAAGAGCCAGCTAAAAGTAAGATGTGTGGGTTGTGCCTCACTTTCTTAGGGAGCAGCTTGCCATTATTGTTTCTCTGTCTCTGTCTTTTTGGGTTCTTGTGTGGTATTCTGGATTCTAAGAAATAAAGTATTGTTCTGTTGCAACCTTCCAGTAGCAGTATTTATGTTTTACCTCATTTTTCTGTGTCTATACTGTGAACATAACAAACATGGCCAAGATTTTCAAAAAGAACATGATTCTGAATGCCTCAATTTTTGAGTATCTTGAGACATCTTAGGCTCTTGATTTTCAGAAAGTGGTAAGCATCAGTGCATTGAAATTCAGGCCCTTATAAACCATCTCATGTGGAGCACTCAGAATCATTAGTCAGTTGCAAATTTCCTGCAAGAATTTTTGACATTTTGATAAAATTTGCCATCTCTAATTAGGACAAGTCAAAATCACAATAATAGTAATAATTACTAATAATGTTTGCAAACCCACAATCTCACGAAAAATTAGTTTGGGTCAATTGAAATGTTTCTTTTCAATATTTGCAAACCATTTTGTTTTAATTTTGATCTTTCCTCCCCTTTTAAACCTTTTTTAAGGGTAAGTTTAGTAAAGTTCATAAATAGAAAGTGGTAATGGCTCAAAAAAGCGAAAATTTCTAGTTTGACAGTCTTGAAAGGTTTTTAACCAATTTTTTTGTGAGTCAGGTATTTCGAACCCAACACTGTTTCACAACAGTTTCAATTTTTTCTTGCGCGGGAGGGTGGGGGAAGGGCAAAACATTTTTTCTTTTGTCAAACAACAAGGTGCTGAGTATCCTTAATTCCTGTTGACATCAGAATTCAGGGTGTTCAGCACCTAATAGGATTGTGCCCAAAGCAACTACTGAAGCAAAGTGTAAATTCCAGCTAGGATGAAAAGCATTTCTTCAGTATAATTCATTCCGCTTGTAACCCAAGGCCCATTTGAAAAGTTGTAAAGTAGAAAAACAAATAATAAAGCCATCCCTGGTTTGTGAGAAATGACGAAATTAAATCTGAAATCTGGGGCTTCTCCTGCAAGGTGCTGAGTGCCTCCTGAGGAGTACTGAGCCTCCTCAAATCCCTTTCCTTTCAGTGGGGCTTGTGGGCTCTCAGCATCCCTCAAGAGGCGCTCAGCACCTTGAAGAATCAGGCTTCATGAGAGAGACACTTTAGAGACATAAATTCAGTTCTTCAACCTATATTTTTCCAGTCCATTCTTCTCTCCATCTCATAACCTTACGTGCTAATGACTGCTGAACTGCGTAGAAGTCTGCAATTTCAGCAGGTAATCATCGCTTCTGCTTTAGTGCCTTTCTGCCGCTTTCAACAATTTATGAACAATAGCCGATGATGACTAAATAATTAATTCAGCAGAGAAAAAAAAATCTTTGAATACATTTCATATTGTTAGGAAAAGAATAATGTCACAAGAGGGACAGCGGAAAGAAGGACAGGCTCTCTCTTGCTGTTTACATGCCAGAGTTGCCCCTTTCCGTATTAAAGAGACAATACCAAGGTTTTAGAAGCTCAAAATGTCACCTATCTTCTTTCAAATTGTTACAATGAGTTTTTCTGAGGCTAATTATTTTCGTTTTGTTTTCTAAATTAAGTGCTCACAATTCTCACTTGTAATTTCACCCTATGACCTTCAATTCATATGGGGGCAGCTGAAAGTGGGGGAGGGCAAGGAGGGAAATGGAAATATTGCAGAGGAAATATTGGGGGGGGAAGAGGGGGCACAATGTTTTCTAGCTGCACAGTAGCTCATGGAGGTGGGAGTAGGATTCAGAGGAGGGGCTGGCGTGGCCACCATGGTCTGGAAATTGGGCCAGGTGTTGGAAAGCAGGCAGGATCACTTCCTGTTTCCCTGCCTTCCTGTCACTGTGGGTTCTGGTGGAGACACTTGGCCAGGGAGAGGGGCAGGAGCACATGTGCCAGCAGCCTGGGTAGGTTGGGGCACAGGGTACTGCCACTGGGTAGGGTGGGGACAGGGGAGCATCAGTGCACAGGGCGCCAATCACTGAGCTGGGAGGAGAGCAAAAGGCACCAGGCAACTGAGAAACTGCCTTAGGAACAGCAGGAGGAACTGCTGGGACACCCTTTCACAGCCTGGCGCTGGCTGACTCTCCCCCGTCACTGAGTTGCAGTAGCTCCGCTTGCTCCTCCTCCTATCCCCCCCTCTGCCCTCCTCCTATCCCCCCCCTCTGCCCCCCCTCATTCACAGCAGCTCCTTCCCACTACATTCATTTTCTTGCTGTTCGTCATGGAGAATTGTATGTCTGTATCTGAGTACAGAATATGACCAAAAAAAATATTTTTAATAAGTACATAAGCCTATCATTAAAAAAAAGTATTAAAAATAGCCAACATGGGTCTGGTCTCTCTCGAGATCTCTGTCCCATTAATTTTAGTGTCAGTAAGATCCGGCTTATTTTTATGGGGCCCACTGAAAGGAATACATTGTGCTCCCTTACCTGGCTCTGCCATAGTAGTTAATAAGCAAACACTCTTCGCATAGCTGCTGTGACATGAATCAATGAAGCTAGTGTGCAAACAAAAGGCCTGATCCAGCCTTCAGAGAACTCCTTCTGATGTCAATAAGAGATCCGTGCAAAGGTCTTGGCCCTGTAACCACCTAGGTGTTTCTAATTGTGTTTTATTTCAGTATAATTTTATGTGTGTGAGTAGTCCCATAAGGCTTGATTATGATTTACACTAAGGCCACTTACACCACTCAGGCAGTGAAAAGGTGAGTGCAAATGCCATTTACTCCCATTTTAAAGCCCCCTTGCACTGCCAGAACTGTGTAAAGCAATATTATGGTAACAGAGAATCAAGCCCATAGATTTCAGTGGGAATGCTCCCATTACTAAATTTTTGAATGGGCTGGAGCATTTTCAGGCTCACAGGAATGGTGGATAAAGTCCAAGAATGCTTGACAAAAAATACAATATCTTAAGGTATATTTTTTAGTCAAAAGCAACCATGTCAATTTTAGTTCTAAATATCAACTTGGGGAGAAAATTAGTGTAAGAAAAAGACACAAATGATCAGGAAAAACACATATTTCAAGCTCCTACATGCAAGGTTGTTAGAAAAAAGTATCCAGCACCACTAAAATCTCAAAAACCATGTCCTCAAATGTTTTCCACACTAGTAACTTGCTTATAAGGGAACATTTATTAGTGTTACTTAAATTACACAAAATAAATAAAGCAGAGAGGTAGGACTGAAATCAACTAGAGACAAAGTGATGCAGAACTAGATATTGATTCTATATGCACATAATCAAATATGTTTTGTGAAAGACAAAAAATAGATTACACAGAAATTATTCATTCAGGTTTTAAATATACTTAGCACAATAAGTTAAATGTTTTAGAAAAGCAAAGAGAGGGAATTAGGCTCAGCACTTTCATGAGTGTGCTGTTGCCATTTTCATTTGGCATTTTGCTGCCACTTAAAAGGCATAATTTCTAAAACAAAAATGAAGTCAGATTATATAAGGGAACACAGTACCTGCAGAATTTGCAATTAGATTCCTCCTCTCGTCTTTCAATGTCTAATCCCTTATTCCCTTCTGATTATTAAGAGAGACTCCTACCCAACACCCTGCTATTTGCTACAGCCCCAGGTAAAACTTTTCCCTCTTTCCTTTCCCTTCTTAGCTTCCATAAATTTACCTATTCCAAAAATCAGAAGATTCCACTAAGAAACCCAGCATAGATTAAACTAGCATTTCACACTGCCTGCTTCAGGTTGCACAAGGGGGAAAGAAAGACCCAAATCAGAGGCATGTTTTTTAACAGTGGCAGCACATTTGTTGGTTGTTGTGTAACTGTCCTGATTTGAGGTCAGACTCTTCAAGACATTTATCTTTAGTTCTGATTTTCTCCATAGGTACTCCCTATAAATCCTGTTGTAGAATTTATTGGTTGCAATTTTCACTAGCTCAAAGCCTGTGGTTGACAAATTTGTTCATGAAAATACAGAATTCTCCAAGGTCCCCAACAGAAACATGAGAATTTACTGCAGAGTTTGCCTTCTGCTAACCTGGCATCAGGGTCCTCATGCTCCAGTTCTGCTGGAGTACAGGGAGTATTATCTGGAATTCTTGCATGGAGAGGAAAATATTGCCAGAAGACCCAATGGGGAAGTCTCCGAAGGTTGATCCTTTATTTTCCTAGTATTTCTGGTGCACTGGGGGGAGGGAAGTAAATATGTGAACTGGATCATGACAATGATACTGAGAATTTTTGAAAAATGCCATTGTTAGATGATTCTGAGACCTAGTAAATTGATCCTGCTCTGGGTAACTTGTAGCACAATTTAAGGAAAATATTTAGCTTTTTTGAAGCCTCTTCCCATTGGTCTTTGTCTCTGGACTAAACACTGGGCGCTATGTTTTCTGTCTTGTGTGTGGCCCAGACAGTCAGGCTATATTTATTGTTAGATAAATTAGGATTGTATTAATACATTGTTCATCCAATCTAATATGGTTCCCTTTAATTTGGTCAAGTGTGATGGGGTGTACAAACCCCCCGCTGGGCAACAAGGGGTTAAGAGATTATTTTGGGCTCAGCCAGCCCTGCCCTGCCACACCTGCAGCAAATGCACTGATGGAGGAATTAAAGGACAGGGAATTAGCTCATTTGGGTGACAGAGCTGGAGGTGAGCAGACCTGCAGTGCCCAAAAAGGCCATCCCTGAGGGAAGGGAGGACCTATCCCAGAGAAAATGAGAGAGAGGAGCATCCTCCTCTCTCTTGTCTGTGGACCCTGGACATTGGTAACTCCTCTTACTTATTTTGCTTTGGACTTTCTCAACAGGGGAAAGCCCTGGACTAAGCTGATCTGGGGGCATGGACAAGAGGAAGAGGCCCTGGGAGGACAGCCTTAAGAAGGCTTGGTTGCCAGTTCACTGGTAGCTCAAAGAGCCCTGGGTTGGAGCCCAGTGGAGTGGGAGGGCCTGGGCTTCTCTCCCCACACCCGCACTTGGCAGTCAGGTGTTGTGGCTGTGACCACTAGGCATGCTCCCCAACCAGACCCTGAGTGAAGACCATTACATCAAGTCAGATATTATCTGTATATGAGTGACTTGAGGAACATGCAGTTAGATGAAAGTTCTTCAAATTTCAAAAAGCTATAACTTGGTATAATGAACAGAACTGCCTGCATAAAAAGATTTTTCAAAAATTCTGAAGTTATGCTTCTAAATCCATATTGAGTCACTGAAATAAGTGGCCTCATCTTCAAGAGTGCTGAGTACTCAACACATGTGAAAATCAGGCCACCTAGTCAGGTGACTAAAAATGAATGTAGGAGCCTATTTTGAGACTCCCCTTTTTGAAAAAGGAACTTTTAAAGGTGCTTAATTTAGAAGCCCAAATCCCATTGAATTCACAAATCCCAGCCACCCGATGCTAGACACCAAGTTTGAAACATAGGAATTGCCATAAGGAATCATATTCACGGTCATCTAGTCTGCAATCCTATCTCCAACAGTGACCACAGATGCTAAAGAGGAAGGTACAAGAACACCATAGCAAGAGCCCAAAGAGGAAATAATTTGCCCCTATGATGGTCTCATCTTTATCTCTAGCAGTTGGAGACTAAGGCCTGAAGCATGAAGTTTATATCTCTTGCAAAGCTCTCTGTTTTCATTAACTGTTATAACTCTTGTTACCCATATACATATGCACTATCTCTTTAAAATCTTTTGGTGACAAACCCTTGAATGGGGCTCTGCTCAGGTACAGAAGTTTATCTGTGCAGAACTTGCAAGATTTGGGCTTTAACAAACAAGGAATTTAGGGTGACATTTTCCAAAGTTCCTAAATGATTGGGGCACAAGTGCCATTGAAAGTAGGAACAGAGCCCACTGAAAGATTTATACCTACCAAAATTATTTTCAAGCTCAGCTTGTCCATGTAAGGTGCCCTGCTCTTCATCAGAGCAGTCAAAGAAATAATTAGGTGCCTAAAATAGGCATTTGAGTGCTTAAATGTTGGTACAAGCAATTAAATGCAGATGTGGCATCCAAATTTAGGCCAAAAGCCTAGATTAGCCCTCAGAATCTCAGTGTCACCTGCCAAATCCATTGGGTTATAACATCAAACATGCATAAACTGCTTTGAGCTAACAATTCACCACCAACAACAATAACCCTCAAGCAAGTTCAAATCCTTGCCTCCTACTGCTTCTTTCATGGCTGTGTAGCATACCTTGTTATTGCTTTCAGTTTATTTGGCTCTCAGTGGTACTTCTCAGATACACAATGTTCACCTGAGAGATTTCAATGTCAACCTAAGATCAAGCTGGATGCAACAGAGTACACAGAAAAATATGTCTGAAGTGTAGCTGAATCATTTCTTGCCTCCCCATGTTTCCCTTTTAAAATGTCTTCAGACTTCTGGGATAAAGCCTGCTAAATTATATTTCAAAGGAAATAGCTCCATGTTTAGTAGTTTGTTCATCAATTGAGATAAAGTTTTCAAGGTAGACAGGATGCTATTCTTGAAATACCTATGAGGAAACTAGACCAGGACAGCGCCTCTGAGTTAATATGATTCAACTATTGTCCCTGCAAGATGACACTTAAAGTATCTACCAATTTACCTTAAGCCTGTTTAATGCAGTAGAAAGACTAGGCCAGCATTTTCAAACTTGAAGGCCTAAAGTTAATCTAAATTTAGATGTAGGCATTTAACTATGCAGACTGCTCTTCAGAAATGCTGAGCATCTCGAGTTCCAATGAAGTCAATGGGAGCTTCAGCTGCTTGGCAATCTGAAAATCAGGCAAATTTTTAAAGGGTCTAATCTTTTTTAGGTGCCTTGCCTCTGACAAACAAGTTTCTCAAATGTGAGATTAGTAAATAGGGTTTTGTTAAGGGAGGTCATTAAGGCTGTCTGCTATAAATTCGCACATCTCAGCCCAACCTGCAAGTAGTATTTATATGTCACAGTATTTTTCTCTGTTAATTATTTCTCTCTTAATACTTGTCTCTCCTATTGCTGTTATTATCTATCAGCTTAAAGAAAGTAGGTACAGCTTCCTTTCATACATAGTCTTCTCTTAATTTAAAGATCTGAGGTGAAATCTTGCATTCTTGAAGCCAATAGGAATTTTGCTACGGACTTTAAAAGGGCCAGGATTTCATCATTGAATCTGTGCCCCTTCTCTTACAGAGATGGCCTAGTCCCAGCCCCGAGTGTCATTTTGGGGAAAAACATCTCACTTCCTCAAGCATAGGCCTGAAGAAGCAATTCAACATGACTTCTGCTGACCCTCTTGAATACAACTGATTAGGGATTGTCATAAATATAAAGGGAAGGGTAACCACCTTTCTGTATACAGTGCTATAAAATCCCTCCTGGCCAGAGGCAAAACCCTTTCACCTATAAAGGGTTAAGAAGCTAAGGTAACCTCGCTGGCACCTGACCCAGAATGACCAATGAGGGGACAAGATGCTTTCAAATCTGGAGATGGGGGAACAAAGGGTCTGGCTGGCTGTGTGTTGCTTTTGCCGGGAACGGATCAGGAAGGCAGCCTTCCAACTCCTGTTAAGTTAGTAAGTAATCTAGCTAGAAAATGTGTTAGATTTCCTTTTGTTTAATGGCTGGTAAAATAAGCTGGATACAGAGAAAACACTGTGGCCTTGATTTCACAAGGGGGAGGTCCCAGAGCTCAGGCTCCATCTGAAGCCTGGAAGTTTATGAAGCAATGAAACAGCCCCACAGCGTGTGCCTCGCAAACCTGAGTTGGATGGTGCGGGCCAGCCACGGGTTTTTCTTTTCTGTGTAGACATACCCTAAGACTAAAAGATTTGTTCTTAACTCAAGTTAGCTAATTTAGGGTAAAATGCTATTGAAGACAAGGCAGTTTCTAGTATTCACGAGTTAGAAGATTGAGTTAAAGCGTAGGCTGCACCATAGTCTTTAATTTGACCTGCTAACTCACCTGCAATCTATCAACTGCCATGTCTTTGCGGGGATTTTACCTCAATTTAGCTCCTTCAAATTAAGAACAAAACTTTTTTTCTTTGTTGAAGGCACAGCCCTTGACTTCTACCACTTGATGAAACCCACCCAGTCCTGCTGGAAACTCAAAGACATGCTATGAAAAGATGCAATGACATTTTAATTGAGCTCAGAAATTTACTGATGTGAAACATTTTCATGACATGCTGAATTTTCCAGAAACTCCATTCCTTTGAAATTCCCTTAGTTTGGTAGTGATTATCACACACTTTTTTTCAAAAATCTTTTTCCCTAATATTAGATGCTGTTTAAAACTTGCTTTTTAAAATTCCTTCAACTCCCATGTTAATATTTGTCTTAGCTGAGAAACTCGTACACTGAGAACTGAATCTAGCTTTAAATATAAGGATTAAATGAATTGATGTCTGTGAAGAAAGGACTGGAGCAATCAGCGCTTTTAGTTTTTCTCATCATATTTCCTTGTGGAATAAACTTCCATACTTCCATATTTCACTACTATAATTTTTTGAGGAAGTTAAAAAAAACCTGAAACAGTTGTACTCTGATCATTCTAATTTCTTTCTAATATAATGCTAAGCCCACTTAAAGTCCAAGTTCAATTTTATTGACTCTTGGAGCTCTGAGTCCACCTGCTGTTGTGGCATACTACTCTTGCCGAGTGAGTGAGTGAGAGAGAGAGAGAGGGCTGGTTAGGAAGCAATTTTCTTCTCCCTCAAGAGTTTGAGATTTTGAAAAAATTTCTCATCCTGAATTGGGATGAAGAGTCAAAAATGTCAACAAATTTCACAAACCAATAATCTGAAAAAAACTAACAAACAAAGAAATATTGGGTCAACTGAAACATTTAATTTTGCTCGTTTCAAAATATTTTGTTTTGCTTTTACTTTTTAAAACTTTTTTTAGTATAAACTAATATTTCAAAACTAAAAGTAGTTTCAAACCAGAAACTGAAACTTTTCTTTTCTAGAATGTTGGAAAATTCCTGACCAATTCTCTGGTTTTTAATCAGTATGAGTTTAGGCTGGTCAAACACTTTCATTGACTTAGTATGCTTTGGACAGGCCTCTAGGAGTTTAAATGCAACTTGAAGAATGCAGAAATGTTAATAGTGGCTATTTTTAGACAGTCAAAGAAAATTACTAGCTATTCAATTGGGATCGTTTAGAAAAATCTCTGCTTAACTGGGAGGCACTTGGTTAATGCCAAATAATTAAGTGCCATTTTTATGGGTTAGATATATATTATGGTTATTGTTGAAAGGCAGGTGGGAATAGTTGACACAGGTAACTGTATACAATGGTTGAATGCATTTGACTCTCTCTCTCCAGCTATATCTTAAAGCCTGATCCAAAGCCTACTGAAGTCAATGGGAGTCTTTCCCATTCACTTTCTTTGTCAGTGGGCTTTGGATCACACCCATAGATTGCTCCAAGGATCAGGGACTATATAAGGTATAGGTAGAGTTTGTATAGGTAGAGTTCTTAGCACACTGTTCATGTTTGGGGTCACCGGATTTTACTAAGTATGAAATAAATAATAATGATGATATTCTAAATTTTGCTCTATTAATTGTGAAGTTTTTAAAAAAAGATTCACAGAAAATAAAACACTAAGCTTCAAGTAAAGATAAAGTGAATAACACTTTTTTTTTAAAGTCTCTTCCCCCACCTCGCTTCCCTTAACTAGAAAAGCTGCCTAACCAGGAGAAGGAGCCATTCGCTGGGATATGCCAAGTCAGAAGATTCTACCATATGCATGTTTTCAACATTGCAGGTATTGTTTCCATCAGAATGACAATAAATAGCAGTATTAAGAATATAATTTTTATTCAAATTTATCACGTTAATGCTTCAAACTTGAATTAAGAACTGTAGTGATAATTTCCGGTTTCTGACATTTTTTTAAAAACTGATGCTTCTAACATATCAAATTGTGGTATTAATCTTTAAATTACCAATTTCCTATAAATAACCCAAACTGTAAAGAATCATTAAAAGACTTCAGAAGTAGATTAATCTTAATTAAACACAATCATGAATTCAGATTCTAATTTAAATTGGGATTTCATGTACTACAATATAACCAAGTTAGGATGTTGCATCTACTTCAATTAAAGATTTATCACAGTATTTCAGCATGAAGAAATTCAAGAGCTGGAAGCTTTGTTCATCTAAGCACTGATAATTTAAAGTGATAGACACCTGTTTTAGATTATTGCTTTCTCCAGTGAAAATTAACACATTAGAGTGGTGTGAAAAATTAGCCTCCTTCTGCCCAGTAGATTAAACAAATAATCAAGGCAACAGTAGTCTTTAAAAAAAAAAAAAGAAAGAAAGAAACAAGCTTAGATGTGTTGTTTTATTATTACTTTAACAAAGAATTATTATTACTTTATTAAAGAATCACGTCAAACTGAAAAGATCCAAGGACAGTTTCATACAAAAGCATTTCCTTCCTTTGCAGAGAAGCAAGGGATTCGAGGATCTGGTTATAAAAACAGGAGCAGATGGTCGGTATGAAATTCTGGAGAGGAATTTTGTTCTGCATCTTTTTTTTAACCAATCTGCCTGAAAACATGTCTAATCCACAGGCAGTCAGAAAGTGGTGCAAACTCTGGCTGCAGTTGAATGAGTATTTGTCATAAGGATTATTTCATAACCTCTGTGACAGAAGAGCATCTGTGTGTGACAGAAATAAGTTAAAGCTACCATGCAACCTATCCATTCTCTATAATTAAGACTAAATTATGGTTATCTGCCATAAAACAAATTAATACAAAGTAGAGCATAAACACTAAAAAGGATGAGCCACTTTCAGCACTGAAACCTAAGACCTAAGAGAGTATAAACTACTGACCAAAAAAACTTGCCGTACTGTTGGTGTTTCCATTATTATACAAATTAAGAAAGTCTGGAAACATAAATATAGAGTTTCTGATCCCTAACTTTAGTGGGGCTGTTTGCATGCATAAGGACAACTGGAGTAAATATGGGTTGCAGGAATGGGCCTATTGTGGCTTACTATTAAGAAAAGTTTAAATAATTTGGGTTGTTACAAAGGATTCTTTTGCCTCAGCAAACCAAAAATGTTATATTTCTTTATCTTGGGACCTCAGAGGTTCCTAAGCCAAACCTCAACCTTCTTTGTAGCACGTAACATAAGTGGTTTCAACAGGAAACTGCTCCACTTTTGTTAACAAATAAGCAAAACTTGTAATAAGCAGGTCTCCTAAGAAGAGTAGGAAAAGGTGCCTAAATTACTTAAAATAATTTAAATATTTTTACTCCTAAATCACTTAGATACTTTTGAAATTCCCACCTCAGAACTTGCTTCTTAATAGAAAGGGAAAGGGGTGAGAGAGGAGGGAGAGAAGTATTTATATGATGATCTTGACTTATCCCTCCAACCTGATAAACCCTCTCACGAGATTATACAGCATTTAACAACTGAAATGTATTTTTATCTAGGCAACCATTAATTAGACCAAAAAAAAAAAAATCTTAGGCTCAGCTCCATGTAATTAGCTATGTGATTATTTTAAAGACGTGAAATCTGGAACTTTTTAATGCAATTAGTATAAGTACTAGCAATCATAATTACACTACATCTTGTCAAAACCAAGCCTTTGTGTTGGAACTTAGAAGGGTGCGTGGCTTTGCCAGCGTTTTCACTTCAGTATCTTTGTGCAAGTGCAGGGTTTGGGAAGAAAGAATATCACAGTTCATAGGCAGGATTTAAATGGATTTGGGGACTGTCTCAGTCTGGGACAGGATCTTGGCTAATTAGAAAATGGTATCAGATATTAGCAACTTTGTGACACTTTGCTCACTCCGGTATCGGTCTGAGACACTCTGTAATCTTATATATTTTTCACCTTTGCCTGTGAAATGCAACACAGCTTTGAGTGATTGGAACTGAAAATGGCCCAAATTTTATATAGGACTACAAGTGTTTGCCTAATTTGTATAGGCGTGAAGCTTAAAAATGCTGTGTTGCCATTAATAAATGTGATTAGTGCAGGGAATAATATGAAAATATATAATTATTTTCAGTTCCCATGTACACATGTGCTCTTGGGGACTGATTCTGTGCAATACAGGGAGAGAACATAGTGCAAGTACGAGATACAAAGGGGAATGCAGAGGAACCCAAATCTTGGATTAATGGAAGAGCTGGCCAGCCGTGTGAGGAGCAGGATGCTGCACCACACAAAAGGCTGTAGTAGTGTGTGTGCAGATTGCTTCCCCTGAGCTGACTAAACTCCACATCACCCCTTATCACAAGGCAGGCTGTACCCACACAGCAGCACCTAGCTCCAAAATAAGGTACTGCTAAGTGGAAAGGAGAGAGGCAAAATTGGTGATATGAGACAGGCACATATAACTAAGTGACCTGTTACCAGGATAAAGATCACATTAAAGCCCTTGAAAAAATTGCAAAATTCATTTGATTAACAGATTCAAAGACTTTAAAACCAGAAGGGCCAAGCATTGTGATTATCTAGTGTGACCTCACTGATTTCCAAAGACATTGCCTCCTGTCGTACAAGTCTGACTTATATTCTTTGTTCCTAGATGTACGACATCATATTCAGCTGTATTAAAACCAGTTACAGTGAGCCCAACTTACCATGAGATCCAGATCATGTTATCTATAGAAGAGACATACCCTTATTTACCACTCCACCAATCTTTGTGTCCTTTGCAAACTTTACCAGCAACAATTTTTATTGTAATCCCTTTAAAAGGGTCGCTCCTGAAATACCACACTGAGCCTCTAGGGAACTTGCCCCTGGACTACTTGCCCCTTTTCCCAGATTGCCTAGGGTCCAGGGCAGAGATAGAACGGGCTAGCAGCACTGTCATAACCCAGCAGAATCCAGAATGCAGAGACAAAGGGCTTGGTTTGACTTGTGGTTTTGGCTGTGTTTGGAAAGGAGTATAGCAGTGAGAGTAGCATCACAGTCAGGGAAGATCCTTCTACCTTCCACATTTATACCCAAGGGAAGATTTTGAGCCCTTGTGGGATTTCTGGACATTGGGTAGAGTCATTTCAGAAGAGACCAGAAACCCAGGAGGCTGAGGAGAATCACAATCAGGCTTCCAAGAGCCAGCCTAACTGTACATTGGAATCCAGACCAGAGAGCCACAAAGATGATCTGACCATCCTTAGTGTGGATACTCTGTCAGAACATCCTGTATGTTTATTTTAACATGGTGTTTTAAGCTGGCCACCAATTTCAGCACTGCATCAAAGACCGAGCCTAAACTCACTATTTACCTAGGCAGGGACTAGGAGGGAACACAGGGTGGTTTGTACTGGCAGTAAATGTGGGAGGGGTAGAGTTAATGTATTGTTTTGTTTTTTTATTATCCTGATCCCTTTTTCCATGATTGCCTATCCTGAGTTCCCCATATCTAATAAAGCCCCAGATACTGAGCTATCACAATTCTCACAGTAATAAATATTTTATTTGTGTGTGCTCTCACGACACTCCTATGTATGAGATTGGGTATTGAATATTTCCCCAAGGGACAGGATCTCTGTGTTCTCTGCACAAGGAGAAGTTTCTGTAGATGGAGGCACCAGGTGCCCTTTTAGAAGAACCCAGAATCAATACCTCGGAGGATAAATGGGAGAAGGCTGCAGCCATACCTCAGGGCTGGGTTACACTATGTTTGTACAAAATGAGTTTTGTGTTTGGATAGCCTGGGTTGGGTGTGCCAACTTGCATTTGCTTAAGTGGAGGTCAAGGTTTGAAATTAGGCCATAATTCTGGTCTTGCTTTGTTGTTTAAAATACTACCTTGAGCAAATTGACATCATATGCCTTATTTTTGCAGGTTATTCAAAACATAATTTGTACTTTACTGAAAGAAAGAGTTATCAGTTCTTCAGCTTGCAGAAATGAGTATCACTCCATTGACTTAAACAGAGTGATGCCAATTTACATCAGCTGAGGAGCTGACCTTTTGTTTGTGATTTTAAGTATTTGTCAGGCTATTAAAAATACACTCACTGCAGAGTTCTGTTTCCTTTATCCCAGCAATGCTCTGTTGCTATTAATAGTAACAAGTCTCACACGTCATATAACATTTTACATTTTCAAAGGACTGTGCAAATACCCAATCCTCACACCACCTCAGACAGCCTTTATTTTCCTCTTTTTACAGCAAGGGAAATGAGACATAAAAGAAACTCACTTGCCCGAGCAATTCAGAGTAATTCCTAGTCTCCAGCCCCAATCTTGCTCCACTGCATCACATTGCCTTTGCATTTATTTAACACAAGAACTAGGGACCACCAAATGAAATTAATAGGCAGCAGGTTTAAAACAAACAAAAGGAAGTATTTTTTCACACAAAGCACAATCTGTGGAACTCCTTGCCAGAGGATGTTATGAAGGCCAAGACTATAATTGGGTTAAAAAAAGAACTAGATAAATTCACGGAGGATAGGTCCATCAGTGGCTATTAGCCAGGATGGGTAAGGATGGTGTCCCTAGCCTCTGTTTGCCAGAAGCTGGGAATGGGTGACAGGGGATGGATCACTTGATGATTATCTGTTCTGTTCATTCCCTCTGGGACACCTGGCTTTGGCCACTAGATGGACCTTTGGTATGACCCATTATGGCCATTCTTATGTTCTTAAAAGGTAGCACAAATGAGCTACTGTCAAAATTATATCAGAAATCGTGGCCAGATTGTGCAACTATGATCAACAGGCAAGAATGATCCTACTTGCACAGCATATTATTTGCTAGATACTGTATTTAACTGGTATGCATTTTATTTAGTGTAAGTTTCCAGGCATTGCATTTAAATACACTGCGGGCCTGATCCTAAATTCTTTTTATGGCCTAAACTTCCATTGAGTGCAAAGGTAATGAAGGATGAGGCCTTCAGATGGTAATGTAGTCATACCAAATTTTGACAACACATTTTTGTTTCCTTTCCCTGTAATTTTCTTTCTACATTTATCTCCTTGCCTTCTCCTCATTAACCTGCTCCCCTTCCTTCTACCATCACTGAATGGAGGATGTAGCAATTATGTCTTCTGAGTTTGAGTAATGTGATGCACTTCACTTTTTTTAAGGTTCAGTTCTATTTAAAATTCCTTTTACCACTTACTATCTCTGTATGTTTGAACTAAACAACGGCAACACAGGTATCAGTGTGGGGAGGTGTACAAACCCCACACTGGAGAACAAGTGGTTAAGGAGCAGCTCTGGATCCAGGTGACCTCAGCCTGCTGCACCTGCACCAGCTGGAGGCAGAGTTTAAAAAGGGAAGCAGAGCAGTGGGCAGTATGAGCCAACAGACTTTGGCTCTGAGGAAGCACAGCCCAGAAACTCTTGTAGCCTGAGACCCAACAAAGGAGACACTGGTGACTTTTGTGAAGATCAGAAACTTTATTTTCTGTTCTTTAATTTGCCCCATAAGGAAAAAAGTTTCTCAGTTAGGAAGTGATCCAGGAAAGCAGCAGCTTAGCACCATAATAGGACAATAAAAAGAGCCTTCACCTTGAGTGGAAAGACCCTGAATGCTCAAGGGTCCAACCCTCAACCCCCTGAACTACGGAGAAACCCCCAAACCCCTCAGGCACCAAAAGACTTTCCTGTTATCAGCCTTTCTTGTGTATACCCTGAAAGGACTTGACTGGTACATGAGACCTTGCTGGAGGGCTGAGCCACAAAATAAGGGACAGACCCCACATGCTGAAACAGTAAAGGAATAGTGAGAATGTCAGGAGGGGAGACAACTTGCTGCTCCCCTGCCTCACCACTAGGCAGCACTGGTGTTGAGTGTAGCCTTTCACAATCAGCAATGTGCGATATCTCTATTAGTCTGAGGTGAATTTGATATAGTTTTTCCTATTGCCTTTGCCTCTCAAACCATACATACAATATACATACTGTTAGGTTGCTTGTGTAATCAGCCTGGAATATGAGTGTGCAAGGAACAGGATACCCAGCTGAGATGACAAGCACCGGGGAAAAAAGTATTGCAAATTATTTTGTACTTTAGGGACATTAAAATGATTATAGCTGATTTTAAAAATATATATATTGCAACTCCACAATAGCCATGCTACGAAAGGGAAGTACTGGGTGTCCAGAGACTTGTCTGACATGGTCACAGTCCTCGCTTCATGTGTAAAGCAAATTCTCCCCTCATATATATATTTTTTTCCTATAATGATGCAGCTCTGCTTGGCTTTCAGCATTTTATTTTGTTATATGTTTTGTGTTGGAATCCCCTCCAAGACCTTTACCATTCGGCTTATCAAGAACACTTTGTCCAGTTCTAGGAGAATGCTTCAAAACACTCCGTTTGACTCTGGATTTTGTCACTCGGGTTCCTTTATTTGGCATACAGCAAAAGCTATTCTGAGTTGATCAGACTCAAGCGTAGCGAATGGGTATAGGACGTAGGTACCACACATCCAGGGTCACACAGACCACCTCTTCCTTTATATACATTTACACATTACATTGCGTTTGCTCTACATTTACCTCCGCGTCTGCAGGTTCAGCCAATCGCATCTCCCACTGGCCGTGGTTCGCCGCTCCAGGCCCATGGGGGCTGCGGGAAGGGCGGCCAGCAAATCCCTCGACCCGCGCTGCTTCCCACAGCCCCCATTGGCCTGGATAGGCGAACCACGGCCAGTGGGAGATGCGATTGGCTGAACCTGCAGACGCGGCAGGTAAACAAACCGGCCCGGCCTGCCAGGGGCTTTCCCTGAACAAGCGGTGGACCAGCTTTGAGAACCACTGCTTTACATTACACCATGCATTTTTGGATTGGATTGGTTACTTTGCAGGAACCCATTCCTGTACAGCATGCTCTGTCCATGTGGTTTTCCCATGGGACCTGATCTTTACATTCCAGCTTTATCTTGTCCATAGTCCCTAGCATCAAAGTCTTGCTATTTATTTTAGCTAGCACAGGCATCCTGACTCCAGCGTACTGTTTGTCAAGTCCTATTTACAACTTAACCTTCTGTTCACCTTCCGAATTATGCCCACTAAAAATGAGGCAAGTTACTTATGTCAAGCCAGGCCTACCCTTTGTTTTACCTGTTTTTTATTTTTGTTTGCAAAGTGCTCCAGTTGTCTTGGACTGGAGTTAGGGAATGATAATTAATGTTATCAAAAATTATTAATTACTATTTACTGTCTACCTACCAACCAGGATACAGCCAAATATGGAAAAGGACATTTCTTTCTAAACCATCATGTCTCCCTCAACATGCTGGCTAGCACAGATGAGTTGCCCACAGGATGAACCATGGACCATACTGACACTCTCTAGGTATGTCTACACTGTAATTAAAACCCTTTGACTGGACCGTGCTAGCTGACTCAGGCTCAAGAGCTGTTTACTTGCAATGTAGATGTTTGGGTTAGCCAGGAGCCTGGGCTCCAGGACCTTGCAAGGTGGAGGGTCCCAGAGCTCAGGCTCCAGCCCAAGCTGGAATGTTTACACAGTAATTACACCCCCTTAGCCTGAACCCTGTGAACCTGAGTTAGCTGGCCCGGACCAACCATGGGTTTCTAATTGCAGTGTAGACATACCCTCAGACTCAATCTGGTTCCTAGCTCTGTTTCTCTGACAGTGCAGCCACTCTTGTTGGTAGTCCAGCCTTTAGAAATTATCAGGGTTTGAACACTTGTTTGTATCTCTCAGTGTATAGTCTTCTTATCCTCCACCTTTATGGTATTATGTTGCTTCATGTGGGTTTCACAGAAGAGCATTTTATGTATTTGACTTTTGGGATCTTGACTAGATTTAAGAACAATACAATTAATTCAGCTCGTACAGTGAGTGCAACTCAGTTTTGTGGGAAAGAGTCAGTTGGATGCATTGCTATTATCAGGATAAATATTTTGGCTTTGAGCTTTCATCACCAATTTAGCTTTCTTCAATATGTAGGAAGCAGTTAATTTTTTTACACATTTAAGTCCAGAAGGTTAAATGCTGCTCTTTAGATAGAAGATACACATTTTCTGTAAATTGGGATGTCAGGGAGCAATTAAAGAGAAAAACAGTTTATGTATTGGCAATCTATTTCCCAATGTTTCAGTTATCTGATTCTTTTAAGAAACTGCAAATGGTGTGTAAAAGAGTACACTGACAAAAGGAATTCACAGAAGATAATAGAAACAAAGCTATTAAGCTTTGTGGAAATAGTTTAGTAATGCAAGATATTTCTTAGAAGTTTTAATTCAAATTCAAATTATAAATAAGAAATGGATAGAAAGGAGTGTGTGCTCTCTATTTGTAATTTTACTTTAGTATTAAAAATGGCATAAAATTCTGCATGACAAAGGAACTTTGCCAGTTATATAAAGGGATAGGGTATGTGTCCTACAAAAGAGAATAAGTCGTGGGGAAATGGAGCAATTGGTTAAATTAGGAGATTGACAAATATTTTATTCTCTTCAAAACAGGCTTCTTGTATGTGAGGTAGAACTAATTAGATGTGGCTTTCTTTTAGGCTAGGAATGTTTCAAACTCAGTGGCTTTGCTTGACGTAGACCCAAGCAGATATTTTCTGCTGTTTCCATCTGTGTAGGACCCTCTCTGTTCCCAGATTTCACTGCTACTATCAGTGACGTGGCAGGTAAACAAACTGGCCTGGCCCGCCAGGGGCTTTCCCTGAACAAGCGGCGGACCAGCTTTGAGAACCACTGCTCTACATTACACCATGCATTTTTGGATTGGATTGGTTACTTTGCAGGAACCCATTCCTGTACAGCATGCTCTGTCCATGTGGTTTTCCCGTGGGACCTGATCTTTACATTCCAGCTTTATCTTGTCCATAGTCCCTAGCATCAAAGTCTTGCTACTTATTTTAGCTAGCACAGGCATCCTGACTCCAGCATACTGTTTGTCAAGTCCTATTTACAACTTAACCTTCTGTTCACCTTCCGAATTATGCCCACTAAAAATGAGGCAAGTTACTTATGTCAAGCCAGGCCTACCCTTTGTTTTACCTGTTTTTTATTTTTGTTTGCAAAGTGCTCCAGTTGTCTTGGACTGGAGTCAGGGAATGATAATTAATGTTATCAAAAAATTATTAATTACTATTTACTGTCTACCTACCAACCAGGAAACAGCCAAATATGGAAAAGGACTGCTACTATCAAGCTAAAACCCCCCAGAAAAATCTCAAAGTGAATCTCCAAGTCATTTCAAGTCAAATCAATTCAAAGTTGCCTTCACACGTGATTGGTACAAAATCCTCCCATATTTGACTAATAGAGATTTAAGGTCTGAAGGCGCCATTAGATCATCTAATCTGATCTCCTGTATATCTCCTATATAAGTATAAGTACAGGCCATTGCATTTCACCCAGTTACCCTTCTATTGAGCCCAATATCTTGTGTCTGACTAAAGCATGTCTTTTCAGAAAAGCATCTAGTCTTGATTTGAATACATCAAGAGGTGAAGACTTCCTGGGGTAGTTTATTCCAGTGGTTAATCACCAACACAGTTCTTTTTTTAAAAAAGAAGCCTTATTTCTAATTTGAATTTGTCTGCCTTCATCTTTCAGTCATTTGTTCTTGCTATGCATTTCTCCACTAGATTAAAGTACCTTTTAGTACTCCTAGTATTTTCTCCCCAGGAAGCTACCTAGCACTAATCAATCAAGTCACCTCTCATTCTTCCATTTTGATAAAGAGCTCAATCTGTTTAGCTTAGTTTGTTCAGTGTTGATAAATGCAAAGTAATGCATATTAGAAAACATAATCCCGACTCTACATATAAAATGATGGGTTTTAAATTAGCTGTTACCACTCAAGAAAGAGATCTTGGAGTCATTGTGGACAGTTCTCTGAAAACATCCACTCAATGTGCAGCAGCACACTAACCTAGGGGACCCCACCCTGAAATAAATCTTTCCTAAACCCCCTCTTATGGCCTTCAAAAAATTTCCCAGCCTCTCCAAACTCATCATCAGAAGCAAGTTCCCGACAGACCAGGATACACCAACTCAAAGTGGCATCAGATCCTGCAAAACCTGCAGACACATGTCTACTGCTACAATGATCAAAACCCCCCACAACACCCCTTTCAAGATCCATGTGCCCTACACATGCCTATCACTACATGTGGTGTACCTTATTCACTGCGCTAAATGCCTCAATAACAACTATGTGGGTGAAACCAGACAATCACTATGCTCTCGAAAGAACTCACACAGGAAAATGATAACAAACAAAAATACCATATCACCTGTGGGTGAATACTTTTCACAAGGCAGTCACTCTATATCTGACCTCGCAGTCCTCATCCTCAAAGAAAACCTGAATAACACTCTCAAAAGACAAGCCCAGGAGCTTAAATTCATAATTTTGCTTGACATTAAAAGTCATGGTCTTAATAAAGACATTGGATTTATGGCTTATTAGAACAATTTGTAACCGACTGTGACCAGAGTCCCAGTGGGGGCCAGCTAAGGTCACTCAGTTAGGGTGAACTGCAAAGAATGGGGCAGACAATCCCCATAAAGCTGGTGGATATTCCAATACTTAGATTTACCAAACGAGCACAAAACAGCTTCGTTATTACCTTACTGGTTACTCAGAAGTCCAAACAACACAGTTCCCTTAAAATGATCCAGCCTCAGGCCTCCATCCAGATACTTAAGTCAAAAATGGTGATTTCTGAAAGTTTTATTTCATCATCTAAAAGAAAAGGTTCTACCAATCCCAAAGGATCGGACACAGTACCTCCCACATTAATGAATGTTTCAGATCTTACTCAAATACACTCTACAGCCAATTCTTATTAATTAAACTAAAATTATTAAAAAACAAAGAGAGAGAGAGCATAGTTAAAATATCAATATACATACAGACATGAGTTCAATTCATTTTGGTGCAGATTCATAGCAGAGATGGTGAGCTTTGTAGTTGCAAAGAGTTCTTTTAGAAATCGTTCATAGGTTATAGTCCAATGTCCAAATATCATATTCAGGGCGTACCAGCATAACTGGGACCTCAGTCTTGTGACTCAAACTTCCCCTGATGAAGCCTAAGCAGATCAGAGATGACAGAATCAGGATCCAAGGATCTTTTATACAATTTCATGTCCTCTGTGACAAGTTGGGAGTTCCTCTGGGAACAAAAGGTAATTAGGATGACTTTGAAGGAGGTCTATCACCAGTATTAGCTATAGAATTACATAAGGCAATTTGCTTGTTCCTCCACCATTCACAGATTTTTGCTGTACATTTCAAAGAGAGATGACTACAGAGATATCCCGTGTTTACAATTCATTTAAATGTCAGGATGTTCTTTTGATCTCTGAATTATCAGAATACAGCATAGACAGGGACTGTTGATTACATTGTTGACCTTACTCAGACATATGTAAATAAATAAAAACACAAACATTATCTCCCCACGTCTTTTGAGTATGTACAGTTTATTTTGCAGGATATTTAACATTTTCTAGCCATGAGTCACACCCTCTAACCCCCCTTTTTGTCCTATTACTGTGGGGTGTTAACAGGCGACTTCATCTTGAATAGTCCCTTAGAATATGTGCTAACTACTTATGTTAATCTGTTTGATCTTGTATTTAGCAGTTAAACTCTGAGTACCTTTCCTAGCCCTGCGGAAGAGCTCTGTCTCTCTGACCAACCAAAGTTGGTCCAATAAAAGCTATTACCTCACCCACCTTGTCTCTTTAATATCCTGGGACCAACATGGCTAGAACAACACTGCATACAATAAAATAAATGGATATTTCAAGGGAGGGAGGTTTCAGGAATATAAAGGATTTTCTCTTTGGTAAACTGATAGTTTCAAGCAAAACTGTATGCAGCATGCATTCACCAAGCAAGACTTTCACATGTAGACTTGACACTTTTTCCCTATTGTTTCCATTCAAAAGGAAGATTTTCCCTCCTATGTATTGGAAGGAAATCATATTTTGATAGTTGGAACCAAAACCTCTTTTTTCTAGAATATATAAGATTGTCACAGAAAAGCTTTTGCTAGCATATGTTCCTACTCCTGAACCCTGGGCCAAAGATATTGCCCCATGAAAGGAAATCACCCTTAAAAGGCTAGCTTACTCTGCTGCATTGATTCTGAACCCCCCCTTAAGCTGTTAGACAGTCAAACATGATGAGTGACTTGAGAAATTCCACAAGATGTGGAGGCTCCATATAGTTGTATTTTGACTGAATGATGTCATGATCCTAACTTCTTGCTTTAATCCCTCCCTGCCCATTTCTCACCCTGCATTTCCCTTTCTCCTTTCAGATTTCTCTACCATGTCCCTTGGCAGGCATGGGCATGTGCATGTTTCTAGCCTTTTCACTGTCCCACCCTCTCCACCTCACCCTTTAAAATGCTTGATGAGAATGAGGACAGGTTTACTTAATTTAGAATCCAAAAATGAATATACATTTCTTGTTCCTTTTCTCCCTTTGATGTTAACTAATAATAATAAATGGAAACACTTTCATATTCTGCTTGCCTAGCTTCATACTTCACAGGTAACTGATGAACATAAGAATGGCCATACTGGGTCAGACCAAAGGTCCATCCAGCCCAGTATCCTGTCTACTGACAGTGGCCAATGCCAGGTGCCCCAGAGGAAGTGAACCTAACAGGTAATGATCAAGTGATCTTTCTCCTGCCATCCATCTCCACCCTCTGACAAACAGAGGCTAGGGACACCATTCCTTACCCATCCTGGCTAATAGCCATTAACGGACTTAACCTCCATGAACTTATCCAGTTCCCTTTTAAACACTCTTATAGTCCTAGCCTTCACAACCTCCTCAGGCAAAGAGTTCCACAGGTTGACTGTCCACTGAGTGAAGAAGAACTTCCTTTTATTTGTTTTAAACCTGCTGCCCATTAATTTCATTTGGTGGCCCCAAGTTCTTATATTATGGGAACAAGTAAATAATTTTTCCTTATTCACTTTCTCCACAACACTCATGATTTTATATACCTCTATCATATCCCCCTTTAGTCTCCTCTTTTCCAAGCTGAAAAGTCTGAGCCTCTTTAATCTCTCTTCATATGGGACCTGTTCCAAACCCCTAATCATTTTAGTTGCCCTTTTCTGAACCTTTTCTAATGCCAGTGTATCTTTTTTGAGGGCTAGATGGTGGCAGGCCTTCACAAGGACCTTTGGTTTTGGTTTTGTTTAAAATTTCCCAGGGCTTTGTCTGTGTTCATTACAAAATTTAAACAGGTGAAAATCAGTGCAAAAATTAACTTAATAATTTTCTGGGTAAATATCAGGGTTAATATTGGGGGGACAGAAGGACAGAAAAGCAAGCAACAAATAAGACAAAAGTAAGAGTACTCCTGACCCATCTCCCTGGTGCAGAAGGGGAACTGGATCTGGGGAATTCTGACACCTCTTTTCTTAGAACTTGAGCACTGAGGTATATGTGTGTATCTTTCACTGCATTGCCTTCCTTTAACAGTCTAAATATGAATGGAAGGTTGTCTAAATTATTAATACAATTATATCTACCTAAGGTATTGATCTTCTTAACATAATAAGTATTTTCATGTGGTCCATAATTTGGGTGAAAAACCATAAAAAAAGAATAGCAGCTTTCTGTAAAACTCAGGATTTTTTTGAAAAAAATAGTTAAAAATCAAAAATGAAGGACTTTGCCCTTACAGCAACAAATGCATCTGAGCTGAGGCAACAGACCTATGTTACAAATCTAAAACATAATTTAGAATAATTACACCACATTTTGCTTGAAAATGTAGCATCAAGGACTTTTTGGGGAAAATGCAGCAGTGGATATCATCACTGCTAGGAATACATTTAGTAGTTAATTTATATTGTGTTCTTTAGAATGATCTGACTTGTGTGACATTTTACATTTGTAATGCATTTTAGTGCTATGTGATATGTAAGAAGAATACATCCAGTCATCAAAAAAGTGTATAATCTTCCTTTCATTTTCTGAATGTTTTTTACAATTATGAAAATTGCTTGCAAAATTGATTTAATATTCAGATTGGAATAAAGCATCTGCTATAGCAGATGGGGCAAATGACATCCAGTTCAGCTGGTATAATAACCCTGTAGGATCAATGTGTAGTTTACAAAAATAATTTGTAACTCATTTTGGACAAATTAATTTGAATTGATGGTACTCCATCAAGGCATGGTGCAGCTGCTCACAGCACAGTTTGTAGGCAATTAAATACTACTAGTTACAGTTCTTAAAACCACATAGTCAAACAAGAGATTAAGAGACTTCTTCGCACTCTATGCAGAGACTTGAAATTTCCATATGATATAGGTACCTTCTGTGCATGCTTAAATAATTGATTTGAACTGGGCAGCTTTTAAAATTTAAAGGTTTAGGATGAAGAGTCACTCAAACCATAAACCCCAAAGAGAATTTAAAACTCACATACGTAAGTCAGTCTCAAGAGTTAAGAGGAAAAACAGATTCTGCAAAATCACGTCAACTTACTCAACACCATTTGTCAAAATATGTTGGTTTTTTTTCCTTTCTTCTCCTGATTTTAAGGCAATTTTTGCAAGGGAAATGATTCAAAGTAAAGGAAGAATGAGTCAGTAGCAAATGAATATTAGGGTTTTTTTTCCTGGTAACTGGATAAAAAGTTACCGCAATTAATAGACATCGGTGTTTCTAGAAAAAATATGCAGGACTATTGAACAAGAGGAAATGGAAAGTAATATGTTTCAGAAACAGCAACACTACAAATCTAGCCAAAGCAATAATAATTTTTGTTAAGGTCTCTTATGTCTCTTTTTACTATTTGTTGATGATGGGTTTACATTTCCTGTTTATGTAATTTTCTTGATGAGCCCAAGTGAGGATCTGCTTGTTTCAGTCAGAAGCTTGAGCAGCTGCTATAGCATGGGGCAGTTCCTCAGGTTCCCTTCAAAGGGAACTAACCCCTCCTCTGACTGATGTAGTGTGAGGTACATACAATGCATCATACTTTCATTTAATATTAATATTTCCATTGTTATCTTTTGCTGCATCTTTGACTTCTACACATTAAGAATATGAGGGAACTATATGGACACAGTTGAGTTCCAAATAACTGTGTCTAATATCTATATACAAACACAGAAGGCCTAAATACAGATACACACTGCTGCTCTGTGAGGGTTCTGGTAGCTTTTGCTAACCAAGACAGAGAGGCTCACTATTTAAAGGGACACTATCCAATTCCTAAACACCACACTTTTATAATCTTCTGCTACTTATGAGAGTCTCACTGAGGTATTTGTGCAATCACTTGATCTGTGCACAAAGGAACTTTCATAGGCATCATATTACTCTATCAACACCCATCCTCCATAGTTGTTAATTTGTTCCAGGAAACAAAGATATAAGGAAAGCATGTCTCTACGATTAACTTAGTGAGGTATATCCTAACATAGCGTGTTGTAGAAAAGGAAAGAATATTGGCATCATACCATAAAAGTTTCTCAGGGGCCTATTTGATGTCATTCTGCTTTAGTTATTTCACCAATTTATTTGACTCCATGTCTCAAAGTTTCTGTTCAAATGCACGCTCTACAATTTTTACATAATTTACTGAACTTTGCTATCTCCCCACTGAACAATGGCAGTACTGAATCCCAGGTTTCATGGAAATGGCACGGTGAACCCATGGGAAGCCCTCTATTTCCCTCTTTGGTTGCCAGCAAGTCCCTGAATCAATTTTAGGTTTGTATGGGGACAGTGTTCCACAGCAGAACAATACAGAATGGTTTTGTAAATACATTAACTAGTTAATCATCACAACACCAGAGTGAGGCACCTAAGTATTAAGATCCCCATTTTGCAGAAGAGGGAACTGAGAGAGAGAGATGAAGTGACTTCACTGAGGCCACACAATCAATTAGTGTCAGAGCTGAGTTTAGAACTCAGGACAAGAGCAAGAAATGAAACGTTTTTCTCCCATGGAAATTTCTGATGAATACTAAAAAAAAAAAGAAAAAGAAAAAGAAAAGCTGTGGAGAATATAGATTTTTTGTTAAAAACCCAAAAAAGAAAATTTTCAGTCAGAACCAGAAAACGTTGAGGTCTTTAGCTTTTTTGATGAAAATTTAAAATTTTCAGTGGAAAGTTCCTTTTCATCAAAGCTAATTTTCCACCAAAAAAAACCAAACCAAAACAAACACACACAGTTTTGATGGACAGTTTTTGACCAGCACTGCTCAGGACTTTTCAACTTCCCTATGCTCATTCCAGTGCTGCGGCCTCTCTAACGTTCATTTTCCTCTATGATCGCTCATTTTTCAATTTAATTACTAGGTATAACTTTCTAGGTGCTTCAGTTGCAGAATGAAGCACAGTCCATTATAGACTTTCATTTCCATTCCCTGTAGGTTCACTTGGAGGATCAGACTCCATTAGAGCCACCCCCTTTCTAATCTCAGCCCCAGAATTGCAAATTCTTATTTGTCTTAGATGTCTTTTAGGGGTTGGGTGGCTGTGGTCTAACGTTCATCTTCTGCCTTCTGGGTACATCTTCCCCAAGGTCATTAGAGAGATGTGAGGTAAGGAGTGCAAAGTCACTAGAAATAATTCTAGGTACAGACACTGGTAGGAAGTTTTTTCCCCTTACATAGGGCAGCAACAGAGGTGATATTCTGCAGATAGTTTTCTCCTGCTGCAGATAATGCTCTGTAATATCTAACTCCTGCTTAATAGCACAGGAGAGAGAGAGAGAGAGAGAGAGAGCCTGGAGCCCGGGGCCTTGTGGAATATCAAAGACCTGAACCACAATCAGCAAAGCTGGCCATGCTATGAGCAAAAAATCAGGCCCTGACATAAAGCAGACGTTTGCTTATAAGTTCACTGCCTGGCACATGAACTTGGCAAAGGTCCGGCTAGCATTGCTAAAATACAAGCACTCCTAAGAAGTACTAAATAATAGGTGCTCATGTAAACATATTCCTAGAAGATAGTACAGGAACACCTCGCGTTCTGAAGTAAATGCATAAACACATTCCTAGGAGAAGGTACAAGAACATGCCAACCCCAAGTAAGATAAGAACAGGATGATAGAATAATGAATGGGGATGTTTTATTTGAACCAGCAGGTACAAGGTGTACGGTTGGTAACTAACCACGTCAGGAGTCTAATACATAACTTCTTTGTATCAATGTATAAAAGGAGAAGTCAGCCTAGGGGGTAGCAGAGACTCCCGCTGCCGACTCAGCTGGTCCATTGTCACAGGCGTTAGTGTACCTGTAACCACAAACCCAGGGTGCGAAGACCGTGTTTTGTCAACAGTAAACCTGGCGATGACCTTCACCACACCGTATCCACCACATCTTCTCATCACACCAAATGGTCTTTCTTTATGAGTAACACTGAGGTCTGCTGAACTATCAGGCACCATTCTCTGTCAGTGCTGATAACACTGGAGCTCCAAGAACAGAAGCTCTGAGCAGTTGTAACAGCTTAGCAGCCTAGACAGCATTACCACAGCAACAACAACATTCCACCTTTCTACAAATAGAAAGTCTCTAGTGTTTCCAAATTACTATGAATGGGATTATGGGACTGCATGTAGCTGGATCAATAAATGTGGCAGGTGGGCAGGCAATGGGTGTGTTTCTCCTCTGCAATGGCATGATGGGGTCAAGGCAGGAATATTCAGCACTCTCACAGCTATGAAATCCTTGTATAGAACTGGGCAGTGGCCTTCCAAATAGCCTAGTTTGGGTTCAGACCTCACAGTGTCTGCTAAAGATTCCAGGGCATCGAACTCCAGGAGGTAGGGTCTGTGCACATGCAGAAACCAACTGAAGTAAAGATAGTGAGTTCTGGGACTTTGAAAGATTGGGGGCAGTTGTGTGTGCCTGAAGGACCTTTAGCATCTAGCCCACTTCAAGTACATTTGTACACAGAGTCAGATTTTCATTACTGCTTTTTAGTTACCTAAAGCTGCAGATAGACACCTAAATAGCTTTGAAAATCTGTCCCATTGACTGATTTTACAGACTGTATTAGTGCTTGAACTCACTGGGATTGTTTGTGGGTTCAGGGTTATAGTCAAACCTTTCAACAGCCCTGTTAAGACACTAGCTACCTTGACTTTAAACAAAAATAAATACACTGTCATCATGCATCCCTTTTGCTTTGATTTCAGTACTTGTGGACAGACTGTACTCCCACAAGATTCTCACTTTGAAAAACACCTTGTTTACTCCTTGATTGCAGAATGTTACTGCAACAGAGGGCCCAATGCCTCTAGGAAGATGTTTCCCTTCATATTTAATTTCTCTTTCTGTTCTGTACTTGCTCCAAAACTCCTTTCAGATTTCAATAATAAATAATCTTCTAACATGCTGACAGAGGAGGCTATCAAGAAGTGTGGCTTTTTGTTTTTTTCTGTCCTGAGATGATTTAATTTATGATGTGCTGTGGTACAACTGCAATAATATAGCCGTGCATGATCTCCGCTTTCTTCTGAATGAAGAAAGACTCAAAAGAAGTGTTGCTATATTTCTGCATTCCATTTCATTATATTGCTAAAACATTAAATGTGAGAGTTCCACATTGCTTATGGCATTGATGTACTACATTATACAGATTGAACAGAATACAATTTATTCCTAATAAGATTTTCATATGAGAAATGACTTTCAGAAACTTTATTTTGTTCTTCACAAACTTTTAATAACTGTTTTAAGGGGGAACTTTTGGGCATATACAAATGAATTTTAATGGTGTTTTAAAGTAAGAAATTCTAATTATCTTGTAAGTATTCATCATAATGTTCTTGTTAGCACATGCAAAAATCAATGCAATGGATACTGTAACTATGCATATGCATGCAGACTATAAAGTAACAGTAAGCTTGTTAATTTGTTTATAAACCATTAGATATTCATTTATTAGTAATTATGCTGTGGAATGACTTCCCATATAGCTCACAAGTACAAAAACTAAATTATTCCTATTGACTGATTCATTTTCTGTAATTCAGCTCACTAGAAAACTAGAAGAAGTAAAAGGGGGAAATAGCCTTATAAACACAACTATGAGAAACCTGCTAATTTCAGTTTACATGGTTTCAGTGGGGAGTTACATTCCTTCCCACACACCCAAAATTCAAAACACAGCAGTATTACATAAAACCAACAAACATCTTCCCATCACCTCAATCCTGCAAGGCCACAACTTTCTTCAGGCCCCAAGAGCCATCATTTACCTCATGAAATCTTCCCAATACACTACAGTCCCACAGTTCTTTCTGTTGGAAGGAGTGGGTGAGATTACATTCATGTGACATTGCTATTTGGATTATCCAAATTTTACACAATCCTCCGATAGAGTGAAAACAGAGATGATCTCATATTTCAAATTTTAAAAATAAGCAGGTTTTTTAATGTTATGGACTCATCTTTATATATAATGTAGGGCAAAAGCAGAGAATTTGGGGGCAGGGATTACAATGCTGTTTAACTATTTTAAAAATCGCATATTAAAACACCACATGCTTGCATAATAAGTCACAGCCTGATTATTTAAAACAAGGTGGATGAAACCCAGGCCACACTGAAGTCAACAACAAAGCTACCACTTACTTCAATGTGATCAGGATTTCTGTCAGTGCCTACAAGTGCATGCACTATTGCACAAGCAAATTTGAATCAGACTTTTACCATGACAAACATAAGTCTAACATTTCAGTTCTGGCATCAGGCTTTTGCTCTCTGTTCTAAATATTGCTGAAAGTGTTAAAAATGGCACACAATGTTCTCAGTAATATCATGCACAAGGATGATCTATATCAGTTATAGCCCAGCTCAATCTTGGTAATCTTTTGAATTTCAAGGATATTTTCAAAGCCACCTGCTTTTAGTTCAGTCCCATTTACTTTTTTACTTATCACATTCTTGCAATCCTATGTGTGATACCTTATATTCCTCAATATTAGATTTCATTTGCCATGTGTCAAGCCAATTACACAGTGAAGCCTGAACTGTCTGAATTCCTTTTGATGCATACACTCCTACATTAAAACTGAACTTTGAAAAAGTACTTATTAGAAAATGCAACAAGTTGTTAATTGGGTTTCCTGGCAAGGTGATTATATAAAATTAGAAAGATTGAACACCTGAGCACTGACCCTCTATCACCTAACTGAGTTTATACCTCCTATCCTCTTACAACTCCTCTCTGATGTGTGAAGCTTTTTCTTCTGATTCCAATAACTCTTCTTTCTGTGATATTTTTAAACCAACTTTTTCTCCATTGTCGTGTTTCATTCTGATGGCCACAGCAGAATCTCGTTTATAATTTACTAAAGGATTAGGAAAATCCCCCCCAAATTCTTTCATATAGGCAACAGTGGTCAACATCTGTTATCTCCTCCAAAATGGCAAAGAGGTTAGTTAGGCAAAATGTTCCCTTTCTATATTCATTTGGGAGATCCGCTATTATCTTATTATTGCACAGGTGATTTTTTTATTCTATCCCTCAGTATATTCTATTAATTTGCTTACTCTGGGGAAAAGATACCCTACTTTAACTTCCACAAGCTTTTTAACATCTGTGAGAAAATGAGATGAAAGGTGCAGGCTGTGTAAAGAAATTAGTTTCCATGAAACTCTTGGTGCATGTGTGCCTGGTTACAAATGATATGACACTACTGTTATTTAAAGAATCAGCGATACCGATAAAATGTTAACAAAAGGCAGGAAGTTATACTCCAAGAACTAAAATCATCCACAATAAACAGTTCTACTTTTAAACAACATCCTTTTATTATTTGCCAAGCCTCTGCTGTGCTATTGCCTGTACAGAACAAAGGGAAGATCAATGGGCCAAACTCTGAGTCCACTTCCACTAATGGAAAGTCTGCATAATTCCATTGACTTAAGTGAAATTACTTGGGTTTTAGACCAGTATCCATGAGAACTGAATTTGGGACTGAAAAAAGTTGTACTTATAACAAGGGTTTGTTTGTTTGTTTGTTTTTTTGCCCCACCACTTCCATTATAAAGCACTCCTCTTACAGTGGGGTTCTGCTTTGAAAGATGACTATGTCAGACTGGAAACAGAAAATGCAACTTTAATTATTATTTTTTACAGAAAAGACAGGAAAATGGTTAAAATTAAGTTTTTAAAATAGAGAAATCAAGGAAGGGCCCAGATTCACCAGACTAGCTGAGCTAAACTTGGCACAGGGGTATGGGACAAATGTGGCATTAAGACACATTCATGGTTGGGAGGAAAGAAGGAAGAGAAGGGAATATCAGGAGGTTGCCGTGGTTCCTTGGCCACACCTCCTTCTTTGGCCATATCTCCTACTCTGGGGATAGGCAGGGTATTGGCATTATAGGAGGTGGTAGGTCAGGGGAATTCCCAAGTAGCTGGTTAAACCAGCCTTAATTCTGCTTTGTGATGCATTGTCTGAGCAATGCATTTGTCCCAAGGTTTAACATACCTGAAAAACAAAACAAGCAAGGGTTAGACATAGAAAATAAATTTAAAAAGCAGGAATTAACAAGCCATGTGGCTATCATCCCCCTAAAAACTTTGTGTGTATATAGTATTATCCCTTTTTCCCCCTTTTAGTCTTTCTCTCCCACTCCTCCTTTCTTATTGGAATGCTAGGTCCTTGGAGCATGGATCATGTCTTTCTATATGCTTGTACTAAGCTATGGTACCTAATTTTAATGGGGACTTTTGCATACTACAACAATAATATAAATACAATTATTATAATGATTATTATGGCATAGCTGTACAGGAACTGTCCTAATGTAGTCATAAGTGCATTAAACTCAGACATTAAAAAACTCACTCCTGGGAAAATGTTGACATAACATGCTTAGCATACGAGCCATTTTATTTTACATTTATAATTTTTTTTCAGTAATGGATTTACTTGGATTTAGCAGCACCAGAATGCAATCAGAAATGCTAATTTTAATAACATTTTTATAAAAAATAATATACAACAATATTCATAGCCATTATGGTTTTTAAAAAAAACCCTCTTAATTGATCACAATGTTAATTGATAAATTAAACAGAAGTCATCCACAATGCAATGTTTTGTTTCCAAAATTATTTTAATACTCCTACCTATGATCCTAATGGTTCATCCAGCAGTACATATTAGGATAGATTTAACAATAGACCAGAGCAGCTTCAAAATGCTATTACACTTCAAACCAACAATGTTTAAAGAAACAATAATAATAATAGTACAAAAAAGAAAGTATTAACACTAGGTAAGGTCATTTCCAATACATGCCATATGATATTTGCCATAATGAGAACAATCTTGGCTAGCTATAGCTATTACACAAGATATAAAGTAGCCACTACCTCTTCATTTGTGGATGGTGCTTTTCAGAGGTAAAGTTCTATAACTTGGAAACTCAAAAGAAGAGATGAAGGTGGCTGGTAGTGAAACCTGTCAGTAAACAAGATTTCATACCTTTGAGAAGAGAAGACAGCACAGAAGATGACTAGTTTAAAGGAAGGTAGCAAGGACAGTATAAAAGTGACTGAAAGACAGCTTTCTTAACTTTGTGTTTCTCCAACTCTGCTAGGAAAGTTCAAAAGGAAGTTTGGTTAATGACCTGACTACAGGGATTCTTAGAGAGACAAAGTGGGTGAGGTAATATCTTTTATTGGACCATCTTCTGCTGGTGAAAGAGGCAAGCTTTTGAGCTACACAAAGCTCTTCTTGTCAGTGTAGCGAATTTTCTTACATAAAATGAAGGAAATTGGAAGGTATGATTAGCACTATTAAATTAACTCATGGGTAGGATATAGCAACTGACTCCCACTTGGGTCCTAGTAGTAGGTCTTGAAAACAAGATCTCTTCTGTAGTCCCTGAATAAATATTCCCAGTAGCTTATTGGTAAAATGGCTATGGATGTCAGAGAAAAGTTCAATGAAAGGAGAAATGCAGACACTATTATTGGGTATTAAAGGAAGCAGTTTAAGAGGCTAGTGGTGTACTAAAACAAGAAGAGTTAGGGCCTGTCAACTTCAAAAGTTACAATAATAAACAAAGGTTTCAGAGGAACAGCCGTGTTAGTCTGTATTCGCAAAAAGAAAAGGAGTACTTGTGGCACCTTAGAGACTAACCAATTTATTTGAGCATGAGCTTTCGTGAGCCACAGCTCACTGTGGCTCACGAAAGCTCATGCTCAAATAAATTGGTTAGTCTCTAAGGTGCCACAAGTACTCCTTTTCTTTTTAATAATAAACAAAGTGACAGTGATTAGTTATGCTAGTCCAGAAGAGGAAGAGTGACAAAATTGTGATGATCTCTTTATACTGGACAGCTAAAAATAAAAGGACATGTTTTCAAAAATCAGTCTCTTTCAAACCATGGAAAGGAGCAGGGTGGAGCAATAGCCACAGTGACAAGATAGCAGGGTATCAATTTATACTTCATAATTAAATTCAGCGATAATTACATTCAAAGGAGAGCTGTGCAATTGTGTAAAAAAGAAAGTCAGTCAAGTATTCAGAGAAGACTTAAGTCATTCTATAATATGTTCAATACATTCCATCCACTGATAAAGTTTAAAATAAATGTGGTTTTGTCTACTTTTTTGCCCACAATATGTGCTGGTTCACCCATGCTTTCAAAGAATCCTCTTTATAAAAACAAAATGTTTTGGGAACATCTGAAATACTTGGATAAGTGGGGGGTTCAAAGAGAACAACTGATTCATTGTGTGCTACCATCAGGAGACATCACTACTTCAATTAAGCAGTCATGGGATAAGAAGAAAAGTCCTCTTGTGGATCCGTAACTGGTTACAAGATAGAAAACAAAGGGTAGGAATAATTGGTCAGATTTCACAGTGGAGAGAGATAAATTGCAGGTTCTGCCATGGTCTTCACTGGAACCTGTGCTGTTCAATATATTCATAAATGATCTGGTAAAGGGGGTGAACAGTGAGGTGGGAAAGTTTGCAGATGATATAAAATTACTCAAGTACAAGTGATCTCACAAAACTGGTTGACAAAATGGCAGATGAAATTCAATGTTGATAAGTGCAAAGTAATGCACTTTAAAAAACAGAATCCCAACTATACATACAAAATGATGGGATCTAAATTATCTGTTACCATTCAAGAAAGAGATCTTGGAGTCATTGTGGATAGTTCTCTGAAAATATGTCCTCAGTGTGCAGCAGCAGTCAAAAAAGCTAACAATGTTCAGAACCAATAGGAAAGGGATAGATTATCAGAGTAAAAATATCATCATGCCACTATATACATCCACAGTACACCCCCTATCTTGAACACTGCATGAAGTTCTGGTTGCCTCATCCCATTGGACATAATAGTAGATAATAGTACAGAGAAGAGCAACAACAACAAAAAGACCGGGACTGTTCAGCTTAGAAAAAAAACGACTAAGAGGCAATATAACAGAGGTCTATAAAATCATGACTGGTGTGGAGACAGTGAACAGGGAAGTGTTATTTACCCCTTCACATAACACAAGACCCAGGGATCACCCAATGAAATCCACAGGCAGCAGATTTAAACAACGTAGCAAAGTACTTCACACAACACATACTGACCCTGTGGAACTCGTTGCTAAGGAATGTTGCCAAAAGTATAACAGGGTTCAGCAAAGAATTTGATACGTTCTTTCTGAGCCATCACTGGCTATTAGGCAAGATTGTGTGAGATGTAATTCTTTGATCTGGGTGCCCCTAAGCCTCTGGTTGTCAGCAACTGGGACAGGACGACGGGATGGATTATTTGACAATTGCCCTGTTTTGTTCATGCTCTCTGAAGCTTCTAGTATTGGCCACTGTGTGAAGACAGAATACTGGGCTAGATGAACCATTGGTCTGACCCAGTGTGGCCTTTCTTATGTGACAACATAAAATGAACAGCTAACTTCAGCCCTCTTACTTTTGACTGCATTGATCCTAGTTTTCAACCTTTACCAGTTGCTGTAGCAACTTATAGCAGCCCTGCAAGGTTTAAGCCTCCATCCACATAAGATTTCACATTTGAGATAATGGTACTGTAAATTAATTCTTGACCTTTATCTGAAGCAAAATAGGTTCAGTTAACTATTAATACTTAAAGTTCTTTGCAATATCCTTTATTCATTTGGCCTTTGGTTGTTACTGGGTTCTGGAAGCATCCATTCCTTTCATTAAAGGATACTCTGGTATACACATTAGGTCTGTAAATATGCATTGGATTATATCAGTCCCCTAGAAAAAGCGTTCATTAGGGTCATTATTTTTAATTAATCAGTCTGGATTATTATGAGATCTTGGCGTTAGGACCAAACAGATTTTTGCTACTATTACCTCCTATGTTTCTGTTGGGAAAAAAGTCTGTTTTCCAGTTTTCCCCTCCTCGTGTATTTCATTATTAATTACATCTTGCATTTCTATAGCACCTTATATCCAAGAATTTTATCTTTACAAACTTTATCATCCCCATTTTACAGGTGAGGAAACTGAGGCACGGCAGGATTCTGGCTACTCTTCTATAAGTGTAGAATGTCAGAAACCTGTTTCCTACTTGTGGTCCTGTGTGGGGGGGTGGGAGAGAAATCAAGCACTCCATGCTCCACGAGCATAGTGGGGAAGGGATGGGAAAAAGCATTACTTTTGCAAGCACCGTGCTTCTTCCACACCAACTGAAGAACTGGGGACAGCATTAGGGGGAACATATGCTTTCTTTGTGTTAAATTGTGTGAGTGACTAATCCTATGTTAACAGGTATGTGAGCTCCCACAGTGGCCTTTGGCTGCATTTGCTTTCCATAAACCTCCAAGAACTGTGTCATTAGTGTCATGCCCCTCTATAAACCAAATAAATGTCTGTGCCTTTAACACCACAATTTGGCTGAAAGGGGTGTGTTCTAAGTCATTTTGGAAGAGCTGTTACAGAGCTGAAAATAAAACTCAGGACTTCTGATGTCTAGCCCTGTAGCTTAACTATAAGACCCCTTTAATTCCCAATACCATCTCACATTGTGTTTGGCTGAGATATCCCTCCACTCCCAAAGCATAGAGACACAAATATTTACTTCTGAAAATGTCAGTGCTGTTAACACTAGGAAAAGCAGATTTGTGGCCATTGCTGAGCCATCCTTACTGCGGAAAATATTATTTCCCCAAATGCATTTTTTCATCTATACCATTCAATCCCCACCAAATTGTGGCTTACTGATGCATGTGACATTATGGTGAGATTTTTATTGTTTATTTGAGCAAAGCAAATATACATAGATTCCAGTGTACTCATGTTTTATTGATTGGGGGATTGGCTTGTTGTTGTTCTTTGTTTCTGTTTTTACCCTGTACCTTTTAAACTGATGTCACCGATACCAACTCATTCTCACTTTTTCTGTCTATTAAAAAGAGCTGAACCATATTAATTTCTGTTTTATAGAGTCTATAACAGCACTTATTTTCAAAGAAAAGGGGTCCAATTTCCTTGTGATTAATATTTTCTTTTAAAGATTTCCACTCTTTAATCTGGACACTCCCAAAATTTGACTAGATGCATGTGCACCTTAAACTTATCTTATTCTCTCATTTTCATCTCAAGTAGTGGGCTCCTTGAGTCAGGAATTTTCCATTTGTAAATATATATATATATATATATGGTTTTTTTTTAAGTACTTGTGTGTCTGTCTTAAGGTTCATATTGCCTCCTACCACTATAGTATCTGGATGCAATTTCTCAGTACCCACAAGTAATTTTCAGGCAAGTTATTCTGACCAAAAAACATCTTGAGAGTTTGCCATTAAGGATCAGACACAACAACCTCTGTTACTATGAAAAAAATAGACTCATTAAAATGAATCTGTAATGGGACACTCAACTGAAGTGCACTTCCCAGGCACCTCTTGCCCCTGCTGCCTCCTGCCAGCTGACTTTGTTGGGTCTTCAGAGAGCCAAGCCACAAATTCCAATATATAAATAGTGTATCTGCCCTCAGTAGGGTCTTCAGCCCCAACTCTTGCCTTTTAAATTCAGCCTTTTGTTCAGCTCACAGATAAACTCTGTCCCCTTCTTGGGATTTATGTCACTCTGAATTCAATTAATTGCTTCTTCTTCCCTGGGCATCTTTCTATCTGGCCCATTTAGCTACACCCTTAGATCAGGGTTAATGTTCTTAGGGCCCCTCTCTCCCTGCTAACCAAACTATGCAAAATAAATCCAGAAAACAAACTCTAAATAACCCTCTATTTCCTTTCGGCAGAGAGGAGAACCCTTCCTTGCCTCTCTGGTCCCAGTCAGGAACTGACCTGCTAAGGCCAGACATTTCCTTTTATCTGGCCCACAAGAGCCCTGATTGACTGTTGCTAGCCCTTCTAGCCCTTGGAGAACCAGGTATCTGTGGTTTCTAAAATGGCTACTCTGGAGAGTCCTGTCTCAGCAACGACCCACCTTTGCTACTCTTTTACTCTCAGCTCACTGCTTTTTGGGGCAAGGTGTAGGACCACAGGGCTCCAGCAGGGAGTTGCAAACGCCAAATACACCTCGTCATGTTATCATATATGACTTAAGTCTGTATATTTAGGATCTGACTTACAGAAGTCTGAGCATCCACATTGATTACACAGTAGACACTTGTCTGCAGCAACACCTTGTAAGAACAATGACTCCTTATCCCCGAGAACACTTTCCCTACTGTGAATTTTCAATAACAGCAGCGTAAGAACAACATAGCAAAAGGGCACTGATAACTTGTTACTAATAAGCATTTACTGTATCTCGGGTTGTGGATGCACAGCACTTCTGAAAATCATAAATTATGTTAATCTTAAAATATACACTTTAATAAGGACTCATTTAGATTTTGAACCTGGGAATGCTATGGTAATACTATGCAATACCAGGTTCTCTCTCCCGCTTTACTAAAAAAAAAAAAAAATAAGGCATTTTGTTCTGCAAATAAAAGTCCCAATTTTGCTCCCGTCAATGTTAGTGGTAAAATTAGCAGGCAACCTCAGGGGGTGCAGGATCAGATTCAAAGGATTCTGAGGTTACGATAACCAGACTCCAGTAAACGTGTGATACACAGAAGGGCTGGTAAAAGACATGGGGCTAGATTTACAAAAGAACTTTGACACCTATCACTTTAGGCACCTAAGTCCCAGAATCAGGCTTCACTGGGATTCACAACGCTTCCACACAGCTGCCGCCAAATGCTATAGGCACCTACACTTACTCAGTGCCTAAAGATTTGCAGTTAAAGGTCCCTAGGTGTCTATCTTTCTTCTTCTGGGCATTTGCCCTGCAGCCTCATACCAGGCCTCTAGACATGTAAACTCCAGAGTAATGTACAACCTGGGGAAAGATAAACATTTTCCTCCACCTAACTCACCCGAAGAGCCCAATCCAGAAAGTGTGCTCAGAGCTCACCTCTAGACTAGATTCCACAAAATGGCCTCAGGGAGGTGGACTACCTCCTTCATAACTTTTATCCCACTGTTTTGGGTACTCGCCTGGGTGTCATTAGAGGACGAACAGGATACTGGTCTGGGTGAATCATTGTCTGTTCCAGGTGGCCATTCCCATGCTGATGCATGTGCATGTGGGAGAGAATTGCTTGCTGTGCGAGGAGCGATGGCCCCGCTTCTTTCTAAACATCTGCAAACCACTGGCTGCTTTGGTATTGCAGGCCCTAAGCTGCTTTCTCTGCCCCCATTTCCTCTACACCACAAAGGATTCGAAGGAAAATGATTCTACCAGTGATGTCATTCAGTTCAGCGAACCAGGACTGATGATCTGGAGGATGGCATGGATTGTATCCTCAGCAAGTTTGCAGATGACACTAAACTGGGAGGAGTGGTAGATATGCTGGAAGGTAGGGATAGGATACAGAGGGACCTAGACAAATTAGAGGATTGGGCCAAAAGAAATCTGATGAGGTTCAACAAGGACAAGTGCAGAGTCCTGCACTTAGGACGGAAGAATCCCATGCACAGCTACAGATTAGGAACCAAGTGGCTAGGCAGCAGTTCTGCGGAAAAGGACCTAGGGGTTACAGTGGACGAGAAGCTAGATATGAGTCAACAGTGTGCCCTTGTTGCCAAGAAGGCTAACAGCATTTTGGGCTGTATAAGTAGGAGCACTGCCAGCAGATCAAGGGACATGATCGTTCCCCTCTATTCGGCACTGTTGAGGCCTCATCAGGAGTACTGTGTCCAGTTTTGGGCTCCACACTACAAGAAGGATGTGGAAAAATTGCAAAGAGTCCAGCAGAGGGCAACAACTGGAGCACATGACTTATAAGGAGAGGCAGAGGGAACTGGGATTATTTAGTCTGCAGAAGAGAAGAATGAGGGGGGATTCGGTAGCTGCTTTCAGCTACCTGAAAGCGGGTTCCAAAGAGGAGGGATCTAGACTGTTCTCAGTGGTAGCAGATGACAGAACGAGGAGTAATGGTCTCAAGTTGCAGTGGGGGAGGTTTAGGTTGGATATTAGGAAAAACTTTTTCACTAGGAGGGTGGTGAATCACTGGAATGAGTTACCTAGGGAGGTGGTGGAATCTCCTTCCTTAGAGGTTTTTAAGGTCAGGCTTGACAAAGCCCTGGCTGGGATGATTTAGTTGGGGATTGGTCCTGCTCTGAGCAAGGGGTTGGACTAGATGACCTCCTGATGTCCCTTCCAATCCTGATCTTCTATGATTCTATGATTCTAAGGGGGACTGGATTTCGGGCCTCCCACATGAGTGCACGAACCACCAGGCTACAGCAGTCATTCTCATACTCTCTCTCTCTGGACCAATAATTCCTTAATTATTTAATCCATGGTGAAACAGCTTCAACAGGAGAGATTGAGGAAGCTGCATGTCAGAAAATCCTGTAGGTGCACAAACCTGAGAGGTAGAAGAGCTTTGTTCAAATCCCTGCTTCCCCTCAGATCGGGGGAGGAGGGCACTAGAACACTGCATTGCCACACTGAAGGTTCTTGGTGAATTTAGCCCGAAGAGACCAATGTTTATTCCTTAGTTTGAGGCACATGATATGAGTCAGGGATACAAAAGTTATTTTACCTTTATCACATGGTAGGAATGCATATCCCGACTCTAGGGCCTATTGCTAAATTATGTTTTTCTCTCAGAGAAAAGCCTGCTTTTCTGTTGCATACAAAGTAAGCAAAGGCCACCTTTAAGGAAGCAAGGATTTTAAAATCTTTTGAAATAAAATAGGAGCTATGCAGCAGGTGTTGTAGATGAAAATCTAAGAGAAAAGGCTATTTTTAAAATACCTGTATTCCTAATGAATACTTCTCTTTATCTCTTCTTTCTTATCTCTACTGCTCTTTCAAAATCTGTTTTATTAGCAGATTTTGCATTTTCAAAATTGGGCACAGTAGTTCTTATTTAAAGTATAAACTGCATATAAAATGCAAAAACAAGATAATGTTTGTGGATAGATAGCAAAGCATTACATTACCAGAAAATTTAAATGTACATAAATATCATTTTCTGCTAAAATGTATTTCATTGACTGATTGATGCTGGAAATAAATGTGATATTTTCAGTGTTATATTCGAGTGCTCTAATCTCCACTAAATCATTTTCCCCAGGTGTCACCTCCAAGACAATGATTAATGATATACTAATAAAGTTCACTTTGGCAGTCTGAAACTAAAATGTCATTTCTATTGGGCATGAATAATTTTCAGCTAAATAGAGCCTTGAATCAGCGCTGTGATGTTCTTATTCAAGGACGTTATTTTTAAAATGTTTCAATACAGCTGAAAGGAAGAGAAAGGTGGATGTGAATTATCTGCATGATGAAGTTATGTTTTTGTTGGCTGATTCTTCCTTGACTCTTGGTGCTCTACTCTCCTGAGAAATGAATTAACTATTATCAATCACTACCTATAATTGGATTTACCAATCATCATACAGCACTGTAAGCCAATCACAACTGAGAACATGACTTATACCTGCTCATAAGACCCCCTCTCTTATCTGGATGTGCTTTGTGTGAGAAAGGAAACCAACATTCTTCAAACTATGTATTATTATTCATTAATTAGGAAGTGTTAATAATCTGCTCAGCACTGTATAAGACACAGAACAAGGATGGTGCCTGCCCCCAGAGAGCTTAAATTCTTAAAGACAGAGCTATCATGAGGACACATTGAAAAGTCCACAGGAGGAATAAATTGGACCACTGTTTGTTTTAAGCTAGACTCACATCTTGAGGATAATGTAGACGAGAGTTTTCAGAAGGGATTTGAATACGGAAAGAAAGATAGATTGGCGAACAGGATATTCCATGTGTAGGCAGGAAAAAGGGTGCAAAATGTGCTTTAGAAAACCTCACTCTAAACAGCCATTTCTATTATTTATCTTTCCTTACACTTACTCCATCAATCTTGGCTTTCTGTTTCTGTTAGTTTTATTGGGTTCTATTCCCTTCCTTTGCATTAGAACCTCTATTTTGTTCACTTTTCTTTGTTCGTGTTTTAATTAATCTATTGCATTTTCATATATGTTTACTGCTTTCTAATTGCTCTACTTTGCTGTTTCTAAATATTTTTTTGTTCCTTTCTTGCTCCATGTCTTGTATCTGTTCGTCCTCTCTACTCACAGTCTCTTGAGTTGGTTTCCATGGCTCACAAACCCTGATGGTAAATTGCATCTGAGCAAAGTGACAAAATGGTAGACTTTAATGTAACTTTTTAAAAAATTAAATATTGGAAAAAAAACCCAAAATTCCATCATGTGGAACCATTTTGATTCCCACTTGGTCATAAGCAGGATTGGGATCTTTAGATCCACAGGACAGTCCTTTGCCTCTTGAGTTGACTGATAACAGTAGAAGATAGTGGATTTGCCACTAGAGGGGATGAATGTAAACACTTGCCAGTGAGTTTCACAGCTATTTGCTAGACAACAAAGGAATGGTGAAGAATGGGTCAAATGGCACGTTCCGGAGAATAGTGTGGTATAGTGGATTACAGACACTTCTGCCCCATCTTTTCTCCAGCCAATCTTCAGTTCCTGCCCATAGTTTCCTCCTCACAGTGACTCTTGGCCTTCCCCATAACTTCTGTCCTCTCCGCCAGCTCCTCTGCTTTTACTCCTAACCCCTCTCCATCCTGGCTTTTATCTCCCCTTGCCCTGCATCTCTTCCCTTATCATCCTGTTTCTCACCACCCTGGACTCAAATCAGGATGAGTCCTCCTTAAACGCAGCCTGGGCAGCAGCAAGGGGAGCATTGAGAGCACAAGAGAGACAGATTCCCTGCTCTCAGTTCTGGTGCCCAGCACCGAGAGGCCCTCAGCAGCATGGAGAAGCATTTGCTCAAGAAATGTCTTGCTCAGTCCCTTAGCCTTGGGATGGAGCACGTATAGGGCCCTACCAAATTCATGGCCATGAAAAATGCATCATGGACCATGAAATCTGGTCTCTTGTGTGCAATTTACCTTATACTATACAGATTTCACAGGGAGACCAGCATTTCTCAAACTGGGGGGTCCAGACCCAAAAGGGAGTTGCAGGGGGGGTTGCAAAGTTATTTTAGAGCTGGGTAGCTGGAGAGCAGAGGCTGCTGGTCAGGATCCCAGCTCTGAAGGCAGTGCTGCAGCAGCAGCAGTGCAGAAGTAAGAGTGGCAATACCATACATGACACACTTACTTCTGCACTGCTGCCTTCAGAGCTGGGCATCTGGAGAGTGGCAGCTGCTGACTAAGGGCCCAGCTCTGCAGGCAGCAGCACAGAAGTAAGGGTGGCAATACCATACCGTGCCATCCTTACTTCTGTGCTGCTGCTGGCGGCAGCTCTGCCTTCAGAGCTGGGCTCCTGACCAGCAGCTGCTGCTCTCCAGCTGCCCAGCTCTGAAGGTGGCGTTGCTGCCGGCTGTAGCACAGAAGTATGGGTAGCAGTACAGCAACCACGCCTACAATAACCTTGCGACCCTCCCCCCACCCACAATTCTTTTTTGGGTCAGGACCCCTGCAATTACAACACCGTGAATTTCAGATTTAAATAGCTGAAATCATGAAATGTACAATGTTTAAAATCCTATGACTGTGAAATTGAATCGATCGTAAATTTGGTGGGCCCTAAGCATGTACGTTCACTCTGTGGGGATGGCACATGCATAGCACATAGGAACTGTGAGCAGTTGAAGCATGCTCAGTACAGATAGAATCTCCAGAGAATTTATGTGCCAAACTCTAACAAGAGTCTGTTGAGCATTGTGAACTGAGATTTTTCAGAGGCTTATAACTTGGCCAGATTTGAGCAGATTTTCACAGGGACAACAAAAGACACATTCCTGTAACTAAGGCAACTCCTCCCATATTTCAAGTCATTGAACCAAAGCAGGGAAGTGTTCAACAAAACAGCTGTAAGAATTTTTTTACCTGGTCTAGCTAACATTTTCCCTCATTTTATTCTCAGAAATGGGTGAACCAAAATCGGCCTGAGGGAGACACCCAGCATGGAAAATATCAGCTCAAACAGTTAAACTTTGGCAAAATAAAAAGCAACTTCAAACGGGGTCTTATTATAACAGAAAGTGTCAGGCAATTTTAATAAGGCATCACAACCTGTGCCATCTATAATAGTAATAGTAAGAGAAAGGAATCACCAGTTTGGGGTAGGAAGATGAACTGAATGGGATGATGAGAATGGAATCAATCTTGGGCACTTTTCTTGAAATAATCATTGGGGAGGGATGTTCTGAGGGAATCTGGTTGTGGGGAACAGCAGACTTTCCTAGATGGTATTATTTGTAAGAGAGTCATTTTCTTGGAGTGGATATGTTGAACCAAGTGGGAGAGAAAAACTTAATGTTTTGCTCTGTTCATATCCAAACCAATCAAACTTTTGAACATTTGGATTCAGTTCTTTCAAGGCCATTTGAAGGACATTTGAGATTACTTCTGCGTTGCTTTGCCCTTTTCTTAATTGCGATCAATAAAAAGTGAGGAGGAAGATGCATTGACCTTATGCTCCACCTTCATTATAACATGATGAACAGTTCTGGTTTGGGGAAGTTCTGTTTTTTGGATATTAGGAAAAACTTTTTTTGGATATTAGGAAAAACTTTTTCACTAGGAGGGTGGTGAAACACTGGAATGCGTTACCTAGGGAGGTGGTAGAATCTCCTTCCTTAGAAGTTTTTAAGGTCAGGCTTGACAAAGCCCTGGCTGGGATGATTTAATTGGGGATTGGTCCTGCTTTGAGCAGGGGGTTGGACTAGATGACCTCCTGAGGTCCCTTCCAACCCTAATATTCTATGATTCTATGATTCTATGAAGCAAAAGGCAGATTTTTCAGTATAATTTTTGCTTTAAATTTATTAAATTGATCCATATAACAAAAGCAGGTTATATGTCCAGTACTGAAAATAATGATTAAGCACATCTCCCTCATTTTTTGTTCCATACAATTCTACTGATCACTGGCAGCTTTTATCTAGACTTGTGTGTGGAAAAATTCATGCATCATATACATGTTTAGTTTTTTCAAGGAGTACTGGTAGAATATTTGTTCAGCAGAAAGATATTCCACCTGTACTGGAAATGTTAGAAACTGTACTGAAATAAGGATCCCATGGACCAAGGCTGATCATTCGAAAGTGAGCAGATCTTCACAGGAAGCTGTGGCCACAGAGTTATGAGGCTTGAGGATTCAAGAGCTTTTAGAGTTTGAATCCTTTGAGTCAGCAAATATTTGCCCTTTTGGGACAAGGCATCAGCCTTGCTATTTTTGGTTCCTGGATGATAGGAAATTACAAAACCAAAGCATGAAAAGAATAAAGCCCACTAAAGTTGTTGGTTAAGGCATTACGGAGATATTCAATGTTCTTAGGATTGGTGTATACCTGGGTGGGCCCCTTCTAGACAGTGGCATAAGTTTTTGAATGCTATCCTAATTGCTGGGAGTTCTTTGTACAAAATATCATAATTTTGCTCCGCAAATATGATTTTCCTGGAATAAAAGGTACACAGACGTAGCAATTTTTTAGGATCATGCCTTTGGGACAGCACTGCTTTGATCGCCAAGTTGGAAGTGTCCAATGATGAAAACTTACGTGGTGTCATGGTGGACTGCTATGGGAGTAGTGGTAAATCTGAGTTTTAGTTGCTCAAGGACCTGCTGGCCTTGGAAGACCAAAGGAACCTGGTGTTTTCGTGGAGCAGAGCAATTCACTCTGAGAACTTCGGGATGAAATGCTCATAAAAGTTTGCAAATCCCAGGAAACATTGTAGTTTGTGAACATTCTGTGGTGCTGTCCACATGAGGACTGCCTTCACCTTGCACAGGTCTATTTTTATAGCAGCAGGAGATAGAATTCCTAGGTTTCACCCTTTGAAGGACAGATCAAAGGCACTATTTTGGTATGGTCAGAAGCATATGACTGTGGTCAAAGCAAGAACAAGAGGTGACACTGATTCATGAAGCCTCAGAATTTGGAGCGGCTCCCCTTGAAATGCTCAGACAGAGGAAACCAGCAGGTCCCAGCTGGGGTGACAGTATAACCAGATAGGCCCAATGCACAGCACTCTCTGCGTGGTGTTGATGGACTTGCTCTCACAATGGCTGATTTTCAATGGCCAGCTGTGCGTTCTGCACCAGCAATGCTCAGTTGTCTGCCTAGAGGCAGATCATCAGCTCATGCAGTGGCAGTACCACTTCAGGACTTCAGGGGAACTATGCTGTGTCCATCCTTGGCTGGGCCCACTTGGAGAAGCTAGAAGTGGCTAAGCAAGCTGCAGGGCCTGGGGCCTGAGTGGTTATGCCTAAAGATTAGAGTCAGGAGCCTGGAACCAGAGCTGGGGTCAGAGCCAAGGGCCAAGCCAATGGTCAAAGCTGGAGGCAAGCCAGAGGCCAAAGCCAGAGTCAGTGACAGGGCATGTGGAGCAAGGCAGGAACATGTCTTGGAGGTCAGGGTAAGGACGACAGGAACCAGGAACAGGCTGGGAAGCAGGGTTTACAGTAACAGCCAGCCAAGGATTTACCTAGTTACTCAAACAACTTCCTGTGCCTCTTTCTGGTTTTAACAGTGTATCCCAGCCAATTGATGGGGCTGGATATCTCCTGCAATCAGGAACTTTATTGGTGGGGTCATTTGTAAGCTAAAGCTTCACTGGTCTCCTTTTCTTGAGGTTCTGCTGCATGGCAGCCATGGACTGAGCACTGAATAGTAACCTGCAGACTGGAATTCAAGGCCTGTATTTCCTCAAAACTAGAAAAGAATGTAGGAAAAAGCCATAGCACTCAATCCACAAATTCCAAGCTCAGCACAAGTCTTCTTTAAAAGCCTAGGAAGACCGAACTTGTAGATGGTCTTAAAAGTCACATGATCTGGGCAATTTCATTCCACTGTAATAAATTCTGAGTTCAGAGCATATAAAGGAGAGTGACCTGCTGAACTCTAAAATCACAGAGACTCCATTTCAAATGCTTCTACCTTTTGCATGCAGATGTGGTCGCCTCCTCTCAAAAAAGATATAATAGAATTTGAAAAGGTTCAGAAAAGGGCAACAAAAATGATTAGGGGTATAGAATGGCTTCAGTATGAGGAGATATTGGGACTTTTCAGCTTGGAAAAGAGGCAATTAATGGCGGATATGATAGAGGTCTATAAAATTATGAGTGGTATACAGAAAGTAAATAGGGAAGTGTTATTTACTCCTGCTCATAATACAAGAACAAGGTGCCACCAAATGATATCAATAGGTAGCAGGTTTAAAACAAACACAAGGAAGTATTTTTTCATGCAACACACTGTCAACCTGTGGAACTCCTTGCCAGAGGATGTTGTGAAGGCCAAGACTGTAATGGGGTTCAAAAGGGAGCTAGATAGATTCATGGAAGATAGGTCCATCAATGGCTATTAGCCAGGATGGGCAAGAATGGTGTCCCTAGCCTCTGTTTGTCAGAAGCTGGGATTGGGTGACAGGGCATGGATTACTTGATGATAACCTGTCTGTTCATTCCCTTTGGGGCACCTGCCATTGTCAGAGGACAGGATACTGGGCTTGATAGACTGTTGGTCTAACCCAGTTTGGCCATTCTTATGTTCTTATGTAACAGTGAGATTAATTGTGATTAATTTTTTAATCATGATTAATTTTTTGTGTTAATTGCATGAGTTAACTGCAATTAATCGACAGCCATAGAATTGACATAACATCAGCTTGTGCCATCTTTCAACTAAATAGCATTATATATTGCTGATTTGTTTTATAGCACCATAGATAGGCATGACTCTTTATAAACAAGAAAAATGTCAAGGGTCCAAATCCTACTTGTCAAGAATACTACAAGTATTCTTGGTCCTTAATTGGAAAATGTTTGAGAAGTAAACAGAAAATAATAGGAAATATATAATGTTTTTAATAAACACATTCTGAAAATATATATATAGATATGTGTGTGTGTAAAAACTCCCTTTCTCTAACTCAATAAAGACAAAGCTTAGAGATTTCTCAAGATTATTTGGGGTTCATTCATGTAAAGAGATTTCCAATAATTTGGTTCTTGCAAAAATGGAATAATATATCCACTCAACATTAGCTCAAAACTAAAGGAAATCAAACTTTAGTAGAGCTGAGTGATGGACAGAAGTTCCATTTCATGAAGGATTTGGATATCTGGCTTTGTCCAAGACTGGAGTGAAAACTGAAATTTTTGAAATCCTCCACAAAAGAAAATTCTGAAAAGAAATAATTTTGGGTTGATCACAACATTTTGTTTCCATATTCCAATGGAATATGTTTCCATGGAAGTTTCTCTGACCAGCTCTCTAAAATGTAGCTTCTGTGTGTTTTTGAAAAATGACAGGAATAAAGAAGTCACACACCGCAAGTGAAACCACAAGACATTAGAACAAGATTCAGTGTAGTTAAAAGGGAATGATCAACTCATACTTCAACTGTAGACAAGATGTGCTGTGGAGCAAAAAATCCAATAACGTTGCAGGAACTGTATTGATCTGGTTGAAGTAGTATGGGTTTGTATTAAAATATAACAGATGGGTCTAATTCACTGTAGCCTGCTCCAGTTTATACTGGTATAACTCCTTTGAAATCAACAGAATTACTCCAGCATAAAACTGGCACAATGTAATGGTGAATCAGACCTGGAGTCTTTAACTGATAGGATTCATGCTGAAAGCAGAAAACCTTCAGTTCAGCAAATAAAAGTATTGTGATGAATCTGCTAAGCAAGGACTACATGTCCCAACAGCTCCCTCCCCAGTGCTCTTCTCTTTCCCCAGGTGACGTAAGGAGAAGGGTCCTGAACTGAGAAGCGGCTGGACTCTGTTGGGAAGCAACAACCACATGGCTAACCATGAGGAACTATAGAGAAGAACTTTGCACAGAGCTCTGTTTGGAACAGGCTGTGACTGGCCAACATTTCAGTTGGGTGCTGGTCTGCATGGGACTTATGGGGGAGTAGCAGTGGCTGGGCAGAGATCCAGTGCAGAGGGGCCCCAGTGAGAAACCCTAACTGAGCCTGGTTTGGAAGTACCTATTTGCTTAGAATAGAGACTGGACTGGAGAGGGCACCCCAGGCATTAGTCCTGAAGAGACATAACCCTTGATTGGACTGCTCCAGGGGCCCAAACTTTTACCCCTATTGCTCCCTTTGACCTGTACATGTTTACGCCTTTCTACTGAGGGTGTCTGCAACCTTTCCTTTCCTGCCAGATCTAGTAAAATATGCTAACATTTAGCAATATGTCTGAGTGTTTATTGGGACCCACCAGGCCTTCCATCTATAAGGCCTAGCTGCTGAAGTACCTAATGTGTTGGCCTCCAAGTCATGGTGCACTTGTACACTACTGGCACCTTAGAGATATATTCCACCACTGAGCAGCCTCAGTAATTAGAGTATGGAGTGATTAACAGTATTATTTTTAACCAGTTTTTTTTGCTTCAAAATACACGCAAACCTGTTTATTTTGTAGCCACAGATTTCAACATGGAATGCATCTCATACAATGTAATTCTATTCCAGAATCTAATTTAAGTTGTGACTGTTTAGACCCTGATTCTGCAAACATGTGTGTGTGTGTTTGTGTTTAACTTTGTAGTTAGTGGGGCTGTTCACATGTGTGAAGTTGCATATGTGCATACGTGTTTGTTGACTAGGTCCTTATCTTTGTATGCATTGTATATCTAGGACAAAGAAGACTATGAAAGACAATAGAGACTACGAAAGCTATATAGATCATACCTACATAGACCATTCCACCTCTATTTTGATGTAACTAAAGGATCACTATACTTTCAGAGATCAGATATTAAAAACAACAGCTTTCCCCCCCTCTTTCATGAAGAATCAGTTATTTAATATTTTAGCTGAAAAAAATGGGAACTAAACTCAGTAAAACCAGACCATCTGGATCAAGTCACCTCCACACAAATAGATGACCCTATTTAGTCACAGTCTAAGTCCTAGTCACCATCAGGTTAAGCTCACTTGATTACAAACATTAACTATTACTATTTTTTCCTTCCCTGAATTGTTTTGTTGGGTTCCAGATGCAACTATACTACTGAGGAGTAGTAAGTTCTGCTCTCTCTGTGGGCTTGATTTTCCTCTACTGAGAGAATCCAGAATCAGGCCCTTCAACTTTATTTTTCTTCCTCTCATATAAATTCATTTATTTCTAGCTCAATTAGTTAGTTAATTAATGAGGCATTTTGTATGGTATACTAAGTGGCATGATTGCCTTTATTTAGATGCTCGCAATTAGAGTTGGTTTGGTAACGGGGTGGGGATTTTTTGGTGCTTTGGGGATTTATGAATATTTAACTTTTAATTATGACAGAAGTAAAATACTAAAATATAATTGATTGAACTTTCTCTGAGTATTGAATGCAGACAATATATTTCATTAATTGTCGTGAGGTTTTTATAATTAGAGTTAATTGATTTAAAACGTATTTGAGGCACTACGTTAAAAAGAAGAGCTCCTGAATGAGGAAGATAGCAGTTTGATGTGTGGAGAGTAACAAGGGTTTCCTTTGTAAATGGGTGGTAATATAGCAAAGAACAAAGACCCTGTTTCTTCCCCCACCTCTTATGAATAAGGCCCTAATGCTGGAAACACTTATGAGGTGCTTAACTTTAAGCAGGTGACTAGCTCCATTCTAGGGAATGAGACCACTTGTATATTTAAAGCCAATCATAGGCTTCAGTGTTTACAGGATTGAGGCTTTAACTGTAACTCGACTTAGAACATTTTTTTAAAGCAGATAGGCCCATTAGAAAAATTTACTGAGTTGTCATGAATTGTGTCTCAGTGTAATATTAATTTTATGAGGGGCATTTGCCTTTTAAAAAGAAGAAAGAGTCTTTGAGTATATACCCTGAGCAATATAAAAAGTGAATGCTGCACATACTATATTCGTAATCCCTCTCTAGCCATAGGGCCATAACTGCATCCTATTTGAAGGATAATTTTTGTTGTGTTTAGGCCCCCAGATGTAGCGTGTGTGTGCAACCCACACACCTCCAAGGTGTGGTGTTCTGTCCCAGCTAGTGTCACCGAGACCACCTAGAGAGAGATATAAACTGAGTCTGCTCTACAGCCTTAGCTAACAGCCAGTTGGCTTTTAGCTCATGCTGTAGAGGCTCATGCACTGAGCTCCAGAGGTCCCAGGTTCAAACCCACCCGCCAAAGACCAGGGTCTGTCAGTGTTACAAGTGGGGGCTCATCTGGGATTTCAGCTGGGAAGTCTCTGAAGCTTGGGACGTGCTTCCTCAGGTAGGGGAAATATGTAACCCACACACCGCCTGGGTGTGGTGTCCTGTTTCTCTGAACACAAACGGAGTAAACAATGGGAGACAGTGTCCTTGCTCACAGATCCATGTCTTTCAGCTGGCTCCCCAACCCACACACACAATTCCACCAATCCAAACCTAGCCCCTCCATTTCAAACCCTTTAGACCACAAGGTTCAGTTTCTACTTAAGTTTTTTCACATGCCTGTGTTTTCGGTGCTACTGTTTTTATATCAGCCAATTCTTTACAATGGTTTCTTTACATTTATCTTCAACAAAAGGAAGCAATTATGCCCAACCCATAACAATACTACAGGGAGAACTCTTGAAATGGGAAATGAACTAGATGACCTAGCAGGGTCTTATATTTCACTCATTTGTAGGACTAGATGATATAACAAGAGAAAATTGAGTAGACTCCCAAGATTCCCCACAAACATTAAGTTCTACTACAAAAATGTAAAAGACTATCAAATTTAATAGCTCCAACACACAGCAATATCTCAACAGAACATGGGGACCCTAAATTCTCATTCCTTAATAGAGAAGCTTCTTGGAATTAGGGAGAATTGACTGGCTGGCAAACATTCTCTAAAGATAAATTAATTTGTATGAACCACAGAGCTCAGCTAAAATTGCTGTTCAGCAGCCTAGTGTGCCAAGTTAATATTCCTTACTGCACACACATACACAAAATCCTGATTCTTTCCTGCACACAAGAAGCAGAAATACTTTCTATGAAGTCAGTAAAGTTACGCTAGGAGGTGTGGTTAGAATCAGATTGTTATATTGCAGGGTGATTAGTGTACTCAGAAACACCTAATATTTAATAATCCCTTTGGAGTACGCTTATCTCAAAACAGAAATATTCCAATCATGCCCTAGATGGGCTTGAACATCTTATAATGTTGATCATGAATGCATCAGCAAACGGACACTCTAAATCTGAAGGTTAGACTTAATTCTCACTGAGATTAACCACAAAGCACATGCAACTTTTATAAATAACCTTTTCTTAATTTTCTACCATCTTGCTTTATTTTTAAAAATTATAGAGTAGGTCTTTGCGTCAGAAATCAACCTACATACATGAAAAGAAAAGGAGTACTTGTGGCATCTTAGACACTAACCAATTTATTTGAGCATAAGCTTTCGTGAGCTACAGCTCACTTCATTGGATGCATACTGTGAAAAGTGTAGAAGATCTTTTTATATACACACAAAGCATGAAAAAATACCTCCTCCCACCCCACTCTCCTGCTGGTAATAGCTTATCTAAAGTGATCACTCTCCTTACAATGTGTATGATAATCAAGTTGGGCCATTTCCAGCACAAATCCAGGTTTTCTCACACACACACACACACACACACACCCAAACCCACTCTCCTGCTGGTAATAGCTTATCTAAAGTGACCACTCTCCTTACAATGTGTATGATAATCAAGGTGGGCCATTTCCAGCACAAATCCAGGGTTTAACAAGAACGTCTGAGGGGGGGAGGGTAGGAAAAAACAAGGGGAAATAGGTTACCTTGCATAATGACTTAGCCACTCCCAGTCTCTATTCAAGCCTAAGTTAATTGTATCCAATTTGCAAATGAATTCCAATTCAACAGTTTCTCGCTGGAGTCTGGATTTCAAGTTTTTTTGTTGTAATATAGCAACTTTCATGTCTATAATCGCGTGACCAGAGAGATTGAAGTGTTTTCCGACTGGTTTATGAATGTTATAATTCTTCACATCTGATTTGTGTCCATTTATTCTTTTACGTAGAGACTGTCCAGTTTGACCAATGTACATGGCAGAGGGGCATTGCTGGCACATGATGGCATATATCACATTGGTGGATGTGAAGATGAACGAGCCTCTGATAGTGTGGCTGATGTTATTAGGCCCTGTGATGGTGTCCCCTGAATAGATATGAGGGCACAGTTGGCAACGGGCTTTGTTGCAAGGATAGGTTCCTGGGTTAGTGGTTCTGTTGTGTGGTATGTGGTTGTTGGTGAGTATTTGCTTCAGGTTGTGGGGCTGTCTGTAGGCAAGGACTGGCCTGTCTCCCAAGATTTGTGAGAGTGTTGGGTCATCCTTCAGCATAGGTTGTAGATCCTTAATAATGCGTTGGAGGGGTTTTAGTTGGGGGCTGAAGGTGACAGCTAGTGGCGTTCTGTTATTTTCTTTGTTAGGCCTGTCCTGTAGTAGGTGACTTCTGGGAACTCTTCTGGCTCCATCAATCTGTTTCTTCACTTCCGCAGGTGGGTATTGTAGTTGTAAGAATGCTTGATAGAGATCTTGTAGGTGTTTGTCTCTGTCTGAGGGGTTGGAGCAAATGTGATTGTATCTCAGAGCTTGGCTGTAGACAATGGACTGTGTGGTGTGGTCAGGGTGAAAGCTGGAGGCATGTAGGTAGGAATAGCGGTCGGTAGGTTTCCGGTATAGGGTGGTGTCATAAATATAAAGGGAAGGGTAAACCCCTTTGAAATCCCTCCTGGCCAGGGGAAAGCTCCTCTCACCTGTAAAGGGTTAAGAAGCTAAAGGTAACCTCGCTGGCACCTGACCAAAATGACCAATGAGGAGACAAGATACTTTCAAAAGCTGGGAAGAGGGAGAGAAACAAAGGGTCTGTGTCTGTCTGTATGCTGCTCTTGCCAGAGACAGAACAGGAATGGAGTCTTAGAACTTTTAGTAAGTAATCTAGCTAGGTATGTGTTAGATTATGATTTCTTTGAATGGCTGAGAAAAGAATTGTGCTGAATAGAATAACTATTTCTGTCTGTGTATCTTTTGTGTAACTTAAGGTTTTGCCTAGAGGGGTTCTCTATGTTTTGGAATCTAATTACCCTGTAAGATATCTACCATCCTGATTTTACAGGGGGGATTTCTTTATTTCTATTTACTTCTATTTTTTATTAAAAGTCTTCTTGTAAAAAACTGAATGCTTTTTCATTGTTCTCAGATCTAAGGGTTTGGGTCTGTGGTCACCTATGCAAATTGGTGAGGCTTTTTATCCAACATTTCCCAGGAAAGGGGGGGTGCAAGTGTTGGGAGGATTGTTCATTGTTCTTAAGATCCAAGGGTCTGGGTCTGTAGTCACCTAGGCAAATTGGTGAGGCTTTTTACCAAACCTTGTCCAGGAAGTGGGGTGCAAGGTTTTGGGGAAGTATTTTGGGGGGAAAGACGCGTCCAAACAGCTCTTCCCCAGTAACCAGTATTAGTTTGGTGGTGGTAGCGGCCATTCCAAGGATAACGGGTGTAATATTTTGTACCTTGGGGAAGTTTTGACCTAAGCTGGTAAAGATAAGCTTAGGAGGTTTTTCATGCAGGTCCCCACATCTGTACCCTAGAGTTCAGAGTGGGGGAGGAACCTTGACAGGTGGTGTTTATGTGACCATCGTTTATTAGCACTGTAGTGTCCAGGAAGTGGATCTCTTGTGTGGACTGGACCAGGCTGAGTTTGATGGTGGGATGGTAATTGTTGAAATCATGGTGGAATTCCTCAAGGGCTTCTTTTCCATGGGTCCAGATGATGAAGATGTCATCAATATAGCGCAAGTAGAGTAGGGACGTTAGGGGACGAGAGCTGAGGAAGCGTTGTTCTAACTCAGCCATAAAAATGTTGGCATACTGTGGGGCCATGCGGGTACCCATAGCAGTGCCGCTGATCTGAAGGTATACATTGTCCCCAAATGTAAAATAGTTATGGGTAAGGACAAAGTCACAAAGTTCAGCTACCAGGTTAGCTGTGACATTATCGGGGATAGTGTTCTTGACGGCTTGTAGTCCATCTTTGTGTAGAATGTTGGTGTAGAGGGCTTCTACATCCATAGTGGCCAGGATGGTGTTATCAGGAAGATCACCGATGGATTGTAGTTTCCTCAGGAAGTCACAGACTATGCTGACAGCTTGTGCCACACGCTCTCAAAGAAACTGCGGAATCACCTGATCAACATCATCTTCAGCAAACAGGGAAAGATTAAGAATGAGCTCTCAAAAATGGATACTCTCATAAAAAAAACAACCTTCCACACAAACTTCCTCGTGGCTCGACTTTACTAAAACTAGACAAGCCATTTACAACACACACTTCTCTACAAAAGAAAAAGGACACTAAACTTTCTAAACTACTACATGCCACAAGGGGCCACAGCAATGGTTCCCTCAACCCACCCAGCAATATTGTTAACCTATCCAACTATACTCTCAGCCCAGCAGAAGCAGCTGTCCTATCTCGGGGCCTCTCCTTCTGCCCCTCCACCCCCACGAACATGATACAGTTCTGTGGTGACCTAGAATCCTATTTTCGACGTCTCCGACTCAAGGAATACTTCCAACATAGCTCTGAACAACATACTAATCCAGAGAGACCTCCCTACCAACACTACAAAAAGAAGGATTCTAGGTGGACTCCTCCTGAAGGTCGAAACAGCAGACTGGACTTCTACATAGAGTGCTTCCGCTGACGTGCACGGGCTGAAATTGTGGAAAAGCAGCATCACTTGCCCCATAACCTCAGCCGTGCGGAACACAATGCCATCCACAGCCTCAGAAACAACTCTGACATCATAATCAAAAAGGCTGACAAAGGAGGTGCTGTTGTCATCATGAATAGGTCGGAATATGAACAAGAGGCTGCTCGGCAGCTCTCCAACACCACTTTCTACAAGCCATTACCCTCTGATCCCACTGAGAGTTACCAGAAGAAACTACAGCATTTGCTCAAGAAACTCCCTGAAAAAGCACAAGATCAAATCCGCACAGACACACCCCTGGAACCCCGACCTGGGATATTCTATCTACTACCCAAGATCCATAAACCTGGAAATCCTGGGCGCCCCATCATCTCAGGCATTGGCACCCTGACAGCAGGATTGTTTGGCTATGTAGACTCCCTCCTCAGGCCCTACGCTACCAGCACTCCCAGCTACCTTCGAAACACCACTGACTTCCTGAGGAAACTACAATCCATCGGTGATCTTCCTGATAACACCATCCTGGCCACTATGGATGTAGAAGCCCTCTACACCAACATTCCACACAAAGATGGACTACAAGCCGTCAAGAACACTATCCCCGATAATGTCACGGCTAACCTGGTAGCTGAACTTTGTGACTTTGTCCTTACACATAACTATTTTACATTTGGGGACAATGTATACCTTCAGATCAGCGGCACTGCTATGGGTACCCGCATGGCCCCACAGTATGCCAACATTTTTATGGCTGACTTAGAACAACGCTTCCGCTTTGGTCAAACTGGACAGTCTCTACGTAAAAGAATAAATGGACACAAATCAGATGTCAAGAATTATAACATTCATAAACCAGTCGGAGAACACTTCAATCTCTGTGGTCACGTGATTACTGACATGAAAGTTGCTATATTACAACAAAAAAACTTGAAATCCAGACTCCAGCGAGAAACTGTTGAATTGGAATTCATTTGCAAATTGGATACAATTAACTTAGGCTTGAATAGAGACTGGGAGTGGCTAAGTCATTATGCAAGGTAACCTATTTCCCCTTGTTTTTTCCTACCCTCCCCCACAGACATTCTTGTTAAACCCTGGATTTGTGTTGGAAATGGCCCGCCTTGATTATCATACACATTGTAAGGAGAGTGGTCACTTTAGATAAGCTATTACCAGCAGGAGAGTGGGTTTGGGTGTGTGTGAGAAAACCTGGATTTGTGCTGGAAATGGCCCAACTTGATTATCATACACATTGTAAGGAGAGTGATCACTTTAGATAAGCTATTACCAGCAGGAGAGTGGGGTGGGAGGAGGTATTTTTTCATGCTTTGTGTGTATATAAAAAGATCTTCTACACTTTCCACAGTATGCATCCGATGAAGTGAGCTGTAGCTCACGAAAGCTTATGCTCAAATAAATTGGTTAGTCTCTAAGGTGCCACAAGTACTCCTTTTCTTTTTGCAAATACATAGTAACACAGCTGTTACTCTGAAACCTACATACATGAGTTTCTTTTTCGATGGCAAATTCAATTTTAAATTCAAATAATCCCTTGGATACATTTTTCATTCTTTCAGAAAACTAAACAATAGATACATGTTAGGAAGAGAATAGTCATCTTAAATGACACAATCTTTTCATCTTTATCAGAACTATCTTTCTTTCTTTGGCTGCCACAATAAATTATACTTTTTTTTTTGGTTGGGTGGACAGAGTAGCAGCAATTTCATTTGAGGACAAAGGCAAATTTCTCCCTTGTCATCTGCAGAGAGGATCTCACTCACTTATTCTGCTCCACTTCCATGCATGAAACTTTCTTTGACATCAGTGAGAGTTCCATGCACAGAATATGCATCAGCCATCCATACTGCAAATAAAGAGTTTGCAATGTGTATCAGTGAGGAGAATTATATCTTAAGGTTGTAAAAATGTTTTTTTGAGTGGCAGGTTAAAAGTTATATGAGATCACTGAAAAATATTAGGTGAGAAATCCCCAGATGAACAAGCTTCACATGGCTACTTTCAAAGGAAAATGATGTGGACATTTTAAAGTCTCATATGCTTCAGTTAATAAAAGTTAATTCTTTCAATCGAGAAAAAAAAATGGAGAGCTGCTAAAATACCCTCACTTTGTAAAGCATGCATATACTCTCTTGCCTTTTATATAATTTTGAAATTTTAATACATATGTCTTAACATCCTCCTAAGGATATATAGGTTACAGATATGATGAACACAGGCCTATTCTGAGATTATTGTATTTAATGTTATTGTGACCCAGGGACCTCTTGATGCCAATTTACATAAGGGTTTGGGAATCCCATGGATTTGATATGTACATTCTAGTTCACCAAGAGTGTCATGTGAGGTCTCTAATGAAAGTCTGTGTCACAGTGGTCATCAATGTAATTGGGAAATGCATGTACAAATGTTATGTAAAGAGTTATAAACACACACACACACAGACAGAATATTATGTTCTCTAAGTCTGTGTCTAGGGACTGGTCAAAAGCAAGGGTGAAAAGTAGGTTTTCTTTCAGACAAAAATTGTTTATCTATCTGTCTGTTTACATATAAATTAGTTGTGTAGTTCACAATGGGCCTCCACACACAAGCCTGAGCTGAGTACTACTGAAGGATTGTGAAATCTTCAAAGTGAGGAAATTAACAGGAAGAGGTAAACAGCAGGAATTATCCTGTCTAGGGGCAAGACAATGAACTTTTAAAACATTATGGGTGAGGTACAGATGAGCCCCTTGCCCTGTGAGGCAAGCTGTCAGCGGGCTTGATCCTATGAGAAGGTATCTCAACCAATCTGGTTGAAAATTCTGGGGAAAGAAATTGGAGTAAGCTTTCTTTAGGAGTTAGGGGACTGACTTGTTTGTTAAATTTAGTCTCTAGAAAGCATGTTGATTTTGTTTTATACGTAACGGTTTCTTTCCAATATTGTTACTCACTATTTCTTGAATCTTTGTTCCTTGATGATCAACTTAATCTTGTTTTCACTATAAATATATCTAAGTGCAGTGTGTTCAGCAGGTATATCTGAGGTATAACTAGTAAGCTGTGGTGTGGTGTACAGTTCATTTGGAAATGGCAGGCCTGCTAATTCTGTGAGTGTTCAGTGGATAAGGGACTGGACAATACAGGAAATGATTGGAGTATTCAAGGGTTGGTGTGGGTCTATTGCTAACCTGTACAGAGAAAGCAAGGCCTGCGGAGGCCTGGAAGGCAGTGCTTGTGTTGCCAGAACCTGGTGGTTTCAAGGAACTGATCCACAGCTGGCGCAGACAAGACATCCTCACAGTAAGGAGAAGTGGTGATGAGGTGCCTCCTAACCCTGGGTAATGTCACAGTTATGAATGTTATCTGAATATTTGAACCAGCCTTGAAAGCATGACCATTAAACTGAGATGGGCCAGGCGATACGAGCCCATAGAATATTCGTAGCCCTTTGCATCAATACATGTTTTATGTATTTGTGTGTGTTGCTGGCTCACTAGGGGATGATGAATGCAAATATCCCCAGAATGGTTATGCACATACCCTTACCTGTTTTCAGGAGACCAACGCTTTTGGAGTATAAAGAGTGAGTTTAAACAGACTCAGAGCCTTCGTTTGGATTCAACAAATGGATATAACCTTTTGTCCAAGGACACGCCCTCCCCTGCTGAGGGTTTGGAAGGACTTGAAAGTGCCAGGCTCCCCATAGGATTGATATATACATATATACACACACATATATATACACACACTTTGAAAGTTTTCCATTTCCTTGTGATGTATATTCATATGAAGTGGCACTGATTATGTCAAAAGTAAACACTGTGGGACCATTCAGCGGTAGAAGTGTTGCACATGTCAGTGGATATCAACTGCTGCAATTTACATACTGTAAAGGTAGAAGGGCAGGGCAGAAGGGCAGGTAGAGGGGGTTCACTTACCATAGCTACCACCTAATGGCCAGGCAGAGTGTGGCAGGTCCTATGCTCTCCTAGCACCCCTGGTACCAGCCGCTCTAGTCCTGCTGTGATCTGGTCCTTCTGTGACTCAATCCTCCAGTCGGATCGAGTGTTTTATATCCACCCTTTTTGTGGTCTATAAAGACCCCAACCACAGAGTAGCCTTCTGAGTTAGGCGAGGGTCTCTGGGTCTCCCTCTGTGTTGAGGTCTCTGGATCTTCTTCAGGCTTCAGGACCCTCTCTTCCTTCGACTCTCTGTTTCAGGGATCTGCTTCTGCCTTTCGCACCCCTTAGGAGTTGGAAGGGGAACCTGAGCCCACCCTCTCCTAGGTTCCGATCCAGGGTCCAGAGTAGACAGCTACGTTCTGCACTACCAAAGTGCTATACTGCTGCCTCCATGGATCACTTCCTACTTTTCCCCTCTTTTCCACTGAATAAAGACAGCAAAAGAATGGAAATCAAAGATAAAGTATCAGACCTTCTACAGATCCCAAGTCTATCCCCTTTGGGGTTTTGGGTATGCTACAGTAGGGCGTTAGGCCTCAGGAGTTCTGAATGTAAATTAGCTCACCTCTACAGTCTGCTGCCTCACTGAGCTGGTATGCTCCTCTTTTGAGCTCCTCCTCCTTGAGTTTTTCAGCTTTGTGGTGTTCTAGGACTGCCTGGCCAGAGCAGCTGCTTTGCCTCTTCCTGACTGGTGCAGGGTTTGTATACCCTGTCACAGAGAGAAAATCAGGAGGAGCCTGTTTTATTTTGCAACTTCTTAATCTATCCCATTGGCTGTTTCTCCTTCTATAAACTCCACCTTTAATCTCCCCACACAGCATGCAAATTTCACCAGTTTATACCAATGTATAGTGTGATAAAGTTCCTCCTCTGCCTTGGTGGGTTCTGAGCTTTCTGGAGGATTTGCTCACCTCAGAGGTTCACGGCAGTCCTCAGTTTGGCTCCTTTTGTTAGTGGCACAAACCTGCCGTTCACTTGGCTAACCTCATCGCTGGCCAGAATGGGGAAAAGGAGGAGAACAATCCCTGCAGTCTCTGCTGGCCCACCCAATGGGTCAGGGGACAGGCCAGAGACCTTCCCCTCTGGTGGGACGCACAGTCCAGAAAACACCTCATATCAAATAGGAAGTTGAGGGGATGGGGGGAACATGGGCCCGTCCTCTACTCCCATTTCCAGCCCAGGGCCCTGTGGATTGCAGCTGTCTATAGTGTCAGCTGTGTAACAGCTACAACTCCCTGGGCTACTTCCCCATGGCCTCCTCCCAACACCTTCTTTGTCCTCACCACAGGACCATCCTCCTGATGTCTGATAACGCTTGTACTTCTCAGTCCTCCAGCAGTACGCCTACTCACTCTCAGCTTTTTGCACGCCTCTTGCTCCCAGCTCCTCGCACGCACCTCACTAACTGAAGTGAGGTCCTTTTAAAACCAGTTGCCCTGATTACCCTGCCTGTCCCAATTGATGCTGGTAGCTTCTTAATTGGCTCCAGGTGTCCTAATTAGCCTGCCTTAATTGGTTCCAGCAACTTCCTGATTGTTCTGGAACAGCCCACTATCTTACTCAGGGAAAAGGGACCTGCTTAATCTGGGGCTAGTATATCTACCTTCTATCACTCTCCTGTAGCCATCTGACCTGACCTTGTCACAATAGCCTTCACCACCATTTACAGCCCATCTAATGACTAAGAGTGGACCTTATGAAATCTCACCTCTGATTGAAATTCCACCTCTAAAAGGGAAATGTTAGATGTTGAAATTCATGAGCTACTCTAAAGAAAAGAAGTCCAGGTAGACCTAGACTAAAGGAAAACTTCTTGCTAAATTCTGATTAAGATGCCAGTGAAGCTTTATGTTCTGTGCTCCTAATTTATAAGTAGTTTGAGGGAACTTTTTCTGTGTATGATTCTAACAGCAATAAAATCTGTTCTTTCTTCCTTAAATAGTGTGTCTATTTTATTTTATTTGTCATTCCTCCCTTGGTTACCCATGTTGCACATTGATATTTCAATTATTTCCAACACCAGTATGGGACCATGAGGCCTCTTTTCTTTGTTAGGTGCTTCTCATCTCCCTTTTGAAGTCTGGTAACACTTCTCAATCAACCACGAATACAACTGTTGCAGGACATGAGACTCAATCCAGCACTCATTGAATTAGTGGTCATCTTGTTAATGACTGTCAGTGAGAAATGAGTGGACACCATACATATTAAGGATTCCATGGGAGGCATTTTTTTCCCACTAGATACAATAAGTTGGTCTCCTCATCCAACAGGGCTTATCAAGCAAGGCCTGCAGAGGCCAGGAAGGCAGTGCTTGTGTTGCCCTAATTACCATAATTTTTATGAGTCACTGCTAATTTTTCTTCATATACTATTTTCTGGCCTATCATTAATTTCATGGAATCTTGATATACCTATTCCATTACTCCAGATATGTTCCAGAAAAGCATAAAGAAGAAAGTGGGTATGAAGTGAATTTTATATGATACTGCAATCCACAATTCTAAATTATTCAACCACCATAGTAGATTTTTGACATTTCACTTTCCAGTGGTAATATGTCCTCCATATATTGTTTGTGTATGTGAGTATGTATGTTTGGAGGTGTTGTATATTAAGTTGGAACATGAAAAGAAGTATTTAATTTGATGTGGGTATCTTGTACTTGGTGCAACTGCACCTGTTTTAAGGGTTATATACATATATATATTTGGTATTACTCTAAATATGGATTGGTGCGGCTCCATGTCTTCCCTCCCGTGGGAGGAGCAATTGTGCCTCAGGTAGCATTGTGACTAGTCAGTCTATGTGTCAGTGTCTTTTACAAACATTTGAAGGAAATTTCATATGGCCACACAATACAGGTCAAAAGTTACCCCTGGCCCTTGCATAAGGACAGTAACAATGTGGCCCTTCCTATGCTATCACACAAAAGATTTTTCAAATGTAGTAAAGCAAGGAAAATCCAGCTTCTCTGTTTTCAACATTTGATAAAAATGTAAGCCTGAAGACTGAATCTCATCTTTCTCAACACTTGTACTAAGGAGTGTCAACAGACTGCTGACATTTTAGAATAAAAGATAATGATATCATCATTCACTCTCAGCTGTCTGGCATCCCTACCAGATAACAAACTTTATAATTACATTGCACGACAAATGTATGGTTTCCTTTGCATTTCACTTAAGGATTAGTGTTGGTGATGATAACAAACTTCTTAGAAATGATTAGTGACCTACAGTTGCCTAGTGATTTCCTCTTTGCTACTTAATCCATCATGATTTCCTCTACATTGTTCAGTGCTCTTACCTCTTTCATTTGTAACACTAAGATACTACTTTACTAACTGGGATAATAAATTATTTTTATAAAGATTCTGCCAACCTTCATACAGCTGTTTTCAAATTTGTAAATGTTTTGAGCAAAGTTTGCTACTTTCCAATTATTGGCCCTTCTTTTGTTGAAATGTTTTGCTGAACTTTTCTTACGTTTTAGGCTGAGTCACAGCAGTGAAACAGTGTTGACCATGTTCTATATGAAAACACTATTTATTGATTGGTTTCAGAGGCACAGCCGTGTTAGTCTGTATTTGCAAAAAGAAAAGGAGTACTTGTGGCACCTTAGAGACTAACCAATTTATTTGAGCATGAGCTTTCGTGAGCTACAGCTCACTTCATCAGATGCATACCGTGGAAACTGCAGCAGACTTTATATATACACAGAGAATATGAAACAATACCTCCTCCCACCCCACTGTCCTGCTGGTAATAGCTTATCTAAAGTGATCAACAGGTGGGCCATTTCCAGCACAAATCCAGGTTTTCTCACCCTCCACCCCCCCCCCTCACAAATTCACTCTCCTGCTGGTGCTAGCCCATCCAAAGTGACAACTCTTTACATAATCAAGTCGGGCTATTTCCTGCATAAATCCAGGTTTTCTCACATCCCCCCCACCCCCATACACACACAAACTCACTCTCCTGCTGGTAATAGCTCATCTAAACTGACCACTCTCCAAGTTTAAATCCAAGTTAAACCAGAACATCTGGGGGGGGGGGGGGTAGGAAAAAACAAGAGGAAACAGGCTACCTTGCATAATGACTTAGCCACTCCCAGTCTCTATTTAAGCCTAAATTAATAGTATCCAATTTGCAAATGAATTCCAATTCAGCAGTTTCTCGCTGGAGTCTGGATTTGAAGTTTTTTTGTTTTAAGATAGCGACCTTCATGTCTGTGATTGCGTGACCAGAGAGATTGAAGTGTTCTCCGACTGGTTTATGAATGTTATAATTCTTGACATCTGATTTGTGTCCATTTATTCTTTTACGTAGAGACTGTCCAGTTTGACCAATGTACATGGCAGAGGGGCATTGCTGGCACATGATGGCATATATCACATTGGTGGATGTGCAGGTGAACGAGCCTCTGATAGTGTGGCTGATGTTATTAGGCTCTGTGATGGTGTCCCCTGAATAGATATGTGGGCACAATTGGCAACGGGCTTTGTTGCAAGGATAAGTTCCTGGGTTAGTGGTTCTGTTGTGTGGTATGTGGTTGTTGGTGAGTATTTGCTTCAGGTTGCGGGGCTGTCTGTAGGCAAGGACTGGCCTGTCTCCCAAGACTTGTGAGAGTGTTGGGTCATCCTTTAGGATAGGTTGTAGATCCTTAATAATGCGTTGGAGGGGTTTTAGTTGGGGGCTGAAGGTGACCGCTAGTGGCGTTCTGTTATTTTCTTTGTTAGGCCTGTCCTGTAGTAGGTAACTTCTGGGAACTCTTCTGGCTCTATCAATCTGTTTCTTTACTTCTGCAGGTGGGTATTGTAGTTGTAAGAAAGCTTGACAGAGATCTTGTAGGTGTTTGTCTCTGTCTGAGGGGTTGGAGCGAATGCGGTTGTATCGCAGAGCTTGGCTGTAGACGATGGATCGTGTGGTGTGGTCAGGGTGAAAGCTGGAGGCATGCAGGTAGGAATAGCGGTCAGTAGGTTTCCGGTATAGGGTGGTGTTTATGTGGCCATTGTTTATTAGCACTGTAGTGTCCAGGAAGTGGATCTCTTGTGTGGACTGGACCAGGCTGAGGTTGGTGGTGGGATGGAAATTGTTGAAATCATGGTGGAATTCCTCAAGGGCTTCTTTTCCATGGGTCCAGATGATGAAGATGTCATCAATATAGCGCAAGTAGAGTAGGGACGTTAGGGGACGAGAGCTGAGGAAGCGTTGTTCTAAATCAGCCATAAAAATGTTGGCATACTGTGGGGCCATGCGGGTACCACAGAACGCCACTAGCGGTCACCTTCAGCCCCCAACTAACACCCCTCCAACGCATTATTAAGGATCTACAACCTATCCTAAAGGATGACCCAACACTCTCACAAGTCTTGGGAGACAGGCCAGTCCTTGCCTACAGACAGCCCTACAACCTGAAGCAAATACTCACCAACAACCACATACCACACAACAGAACCACTAACCCAGGAACTTATCCTTGCAACAAAGCCCGTTGCCAATTGTGCCCACATATCTATTCAGGGGACACCATCACAGGGCCTAATAACATCAGCCACACTATCAGAGGCTCGTTCACCTGCACATCCACCAATGTGATATATGCCATCATGTGCCAGCAATGCCCCTCTGCCATGTACATTGGTCAAACTGGACAGTCTCTACGTAAAAGAATAAATGGACACAAATCAGATGTCAAGAATTATAACATTCATAAACCAGTCGGAGAACACTTCAATCTCTCTGGTCACACAATCACAGACATGAAGGTCGCTATCTTAAAACAAAAAAACTTCAAATCCAGACTCCAGCGAGAAACTGCTGAATTGGAATTCATTTGCAAATTGGATACTATTAATTTAGGCTTAAATAGAGACTGGGAGTGGCTAAGTCATTATGCAAGGTAGCCTGTTTCCTCTTGTTTTTTCCTACCCCCCCCCCCCCCACAGATGTTCTGGTTTAACTTGGATTTAAACTTGGAGAGTGGTCAGTTTAGATGAGCTATTACCAGCAGGAGAGTGAGTTTGTGTGTGTATGGGGGTGGGGGGGATGTGAGAAAACCTGGATTTATGCAGGAAATAGCCCAACTTGATTATGTAAAGAGTTGTCACTTTGGATGGGCTAGCACCATTTGTGGGGGGGGGGGGGTGGAGGGTGAGAAAACCTGGATTTGTGCTGGAAATGGCCCACCTGTTGATCACTTTAGATAAGCTATTACCAGCAGGACAGTGGGGTGGGAGGAGGTATTGTTTCATATTCTCTGTGTATATATAAAGTCTGCTGCAGTTTCCACGGTATGCATCTGATGAAGTGAGCTGTAGCTCACGAAAGCTCATGCTCAAATAAATTGGTTAGTCTCTAAGGTGCCACAAGTACTCCTTTTCTTTTTGTTTATTGATTATGGACCATCTGGCATCTTGATTATAAGAATTATTCTCTGTCTTTTTTAGCTTACTGATCATGAGTGTTACTAGTAGCTTATTTAAAACATATGGTATGCTTGATGGGAAGAATATTTCAATGACTCATCTTCCTTTCATTTGTGTGCTTAATTGTTAATTAGTAGCAGTGTATTTCTATTCTTAGAGCTTGATTATTGGCACCATTTACTTTATGATCTATTAGAGCTGTGCAGAAGATGGAAATTCCATTTTGCAAAGGATTTTGAGATTTCAAAATCAGTTTTAGTTCCAATTAGAGATGAAACCTGAAAACTTCAAAATTCTCCAAAAGAAAATTCCAAAAAGAATTTCTCAATCAAAACATCAAAACATTTCACTTCAATTTTGTTTTTTTAAATTATATTACAACATATAACACAAACTTTTAAAATTTTTGAAACAAAAAGTAATTTCAAACAAAAAAAACCTGACCCCCCCCCCCCACCCTGAAAAAAAATATTGAAATGGGCTTACTCACATTATGAGATTTTTTTCCAAAACCAGATTCAGGCAAAGTCAACACAATTTTACAAAGCACTTTGATTGAAACGGAACCGCATTTTCTAAGGAAAAATGGTTCCATCAAAGTTTTTCCAACCAGGTCAAATATCTGTAGGTGCACATTCATTTTGAAGTAGGGTATTTTCATAAGGTCTATTGAGTAGAGTTATACAGAGTGTGATATACACAGTAATTCCCCAATCTTGAAAGCACTCTTGCATATTCGTGGTAATATTAGTTTAATGGTGTATATGCACTCATTTGAGTGTTTGTAGGGCTGGGGCTTATCTGTTTATTCCCTTTAAGACCGAAATAGCCAAGCTTGCAGACTGAAATACTATTACAGGAAATATGATGTACTGGACTTGTTACTGCCAGGAAGCACTTATCAAAATTTGCAATTTCTTACACAAAACTTCACGTGCAATTGTTCACTGTTTTGCAAAATTTCACATCTGACTAGTTTTATTTATTTGTGTTTTCCATGAAAACGTGCAAAAAGTAAGCTTTTCAAAGCCATCTTCACTTCAAATATTGCTTTTTCCATGCTTTCCTTGGAAAGCACAGATTTAGCTGGAAAAAAAATCCTTATTGAAATTTTCCACAAGAATTAGCCAATATTTACGTTTAGGATGAAATACAGAAAAATCTTGTAGTTCCAGTAGATTTTCATGTTATTATGAATGTTTTACACACTTCCACTGTCAGAAATGGCTTCTCAACATGAACTTCTATGTGATATTGCCTAGTGGTTTGAGCACAGGCCTGACTGAAAGCCAGTACTGCTGAGTTCCATCCCACTGCTGACAATGTCACTATCTGTTACCTGGAGCAATAAACTAACTTCTCCTTGAGCCACATACCAGAGTGAATCTGGACCAACTCCATAGAAAACAATGGAGCTATTCCAAATTCAGACCACTGTGAATGATTTCAATCTCTAGCCCAGTATCTCAGGTTCCTTGATAGATATATTGAATGGATCATCTCTTTATAAAGCACTTTGTGAATGAACAACACTATATAGCTGCCAATTATTATTATAACTAAATAACCAAAGTCAATCCTTTAATCTGAATAAATCAAAAAATTTCAAAACAAGTTACATAAATGTATGTAGTACTAGTGTTCGTGTATGAATAATAATCTTTCTCTCGTTCACTCAGACACGCTCTTCAGAGTATGGCGGAATACTATAGTATAGACTGTAGATAAGGTAACAGAAGGAGAAGATGAAACAAAAACTTAAGCAAAAGCCAGGCTGAAAATATAGGATTTCAGTCTACTTTTATAAACTATTTGAGACTCTAGATGAAAAAAGTTCTCAACTGGAATTGCAAGCAGTTTGCAGCCAACCTGTTGATCCCTATCATTCTTATATTTTTCTTGTAATGTGTTAAACTCCATGAAACTTTTGGCATGAGCCTGCCCTTGAAACTAGTGTAGATCTGAATTTTAATCCATCTTCAGATTGTCTTTTTGTCCTTCACACATTAAAACGCCACCTTTCTCCATATATATATCACAGTACAGCTGGAGAAAACTGAGCATTCATTATGGGCTTTAAAAAAGAAGTTCCCAAACCTGAAAAAAATTAAGAAAAGAAATGTTTTTTTGCAAATTATATCAAAGAGTCATTTTAAAAGCAAAAGATCATATTCTAACCTTTATTTTTGGGGTTTGTCTAAAAATATTGATTAGAATATTGAAATTAAAATTCAGCATAAAATTATTGCATAGAATAGATGGAAGTATCTTCAGGAGGAAAAAAATAATTTTCTAAATCTCTAAGGAGGACTATAGGGAAAGGTCAGTCTAGCATTTTGAGAAATAAAGCTTAGTAAAGTAGATTTTGTGCATGTCAAGGGGTGATAGATTTTTGTCAACTGTGAGATAGTTAGTCAATATAAGGGAGGACTTTTTTCAGTAACTTCAAAGCTATAAAGTAAGAGACTTTGAAAAACCAACAAGATAATAGTGTGCAGAATTTCTTCAACCTTTGGGTTTGTTTTCAATATGATCCAAGAGACACAGATAACCACAAGTGTTACCGTTTACTACATTTGTGTGCCAGCTTTAGCAGGAAGAATATTAGTCATAGAGAGACTGTCCACTTAAGATCTTAAAGGATGATTAGGCTTTAGGAACAAAGGAAGAAACTGAAGTCAATAGTGGCTGAACAGAACTTTCTGAAAATCAGGTTGCTTTACTAACTAGCTAGCTAGCTCTTATGAAGCACTTTTGCTCAGTAGATCTCAAAGCACTTTACAAAGAGTGCAAGTACCATTATCCCAAAGATGTCTCAATTTAGGAACTCAAAAATAGAGCTCTCAAAATCAATTACTTTTTAAATTTTTGGCCTTAATGTGGACAACCTCTTGTCATGCCCATTTTCCAGAAACAATCCTAGATTGTTTTGTTCTTAATCCTGACAGCTAAAGCTAATCAAATACCAGAATATACTATTTGCCCAACATTTATATTATTTGTTCAGTAAATGATTCAACTAACAACATATAAACAGCTATAAAACAAAAAATATCACAAAGTTATTCATCTAGGAAATTATTTGATTAAAAAAATGACAAAAATCTCCCCAACTAAATGATATATTTAACAAGCTCTGTAGATAATTGCATACTACTTGCAAAATAAACTGCTGATAATCTTCCCATTGTGATTAATGGTTTGTCTGTGCTGTGCATTGTTCACACTAGAGGGATGTAAATTGCCATTTCAAATAGTATTACCATTTTGAGTGTATCATTGACTGTATGCTAGTATTTTATAGGTTTTTGTTTTTCTTCACAAGTGCTATTTATTACCCCTCCCCGAAATATATTTCATGTAATACTTTACATTTAAATAATGTAAATAAAACATTATGCAGTCCGTGAGCACTGTCATTTTGAAAGGCATGGTCATATAAAATAATGAATTAAGTTCAGAAATGGCATTAGTAACACACTGCACCTGATTCACAGCTAGCAGGAAATTCAGATGTATTTAAAGATTGCTTTGTGCCTTTTCAGGTGTATGGTTAATCTCAACAGTTACCATTGCTTGCAACTAAATTGTTATAACATCATGGCATTAGAAAAAATGCAATTTTTTCTTCTGAAACTACTCTTTGCATTTGTTTTTTCAAGCTGCTGTACTAGATCTGAGTAAACCAAAAGCTAAACTGTAGAGCCAAGCAAAGAACACACAAGAGAAAACCTTCAGTCATTATACTATAGCCATGGGATGTGCAACAATCCCACAATTCATACCTTCACTGTTTTATGACTTTCAGGAGACTACTCAGGTTCACATAAAGGAATCACAGATTCAGCCTGAGGCTGCCATTATAATATCTGAAAATTCTTTCTTGCCAGGCTCATCCATCTATTGAATTCAAATCAAGGACAGAGAGCCAAGCACAGCAAAGCACTTTCAAGCTGTCAGCTTTAACTTTGACTGGCTTCCCAACCTCTCGTCATGAGGCCTTAGAAACTAGGACATTAAAAAAAATACTCAGGGAGATGTTTCTGTGATTTTTGTTTTTATTTTAAGAAGCTGTCATTGCTTTTACAGAGATAGAATTATGTGGCAACATCCTATGTCAGGCAATAATTGTTTCATTTGAAGAATAGTCCAATATTCTCCAAACAAGTTAGCCAACATATACTTTTTGGTATATTAGACCAGCTCTTCAATTGTTCATATATTACTTGGTGTATATATAAGTCAATTAAGGATAGAGGAAAAGGAAAGCAATGAAAAAGCAAAGTGTCAGATTTGCAAAAGTGTTCAGGCATCTAAAGATGCAGGTAGATGCCTAAAGGGATTTACCACAATGCCTAACTGAAACAGTTACTATGTCCCATTGTCACCTACCATGCTTAGGTGCTTTTTTCAATCCCACTAGGTGCCCATTTGCAACTTTAGATGCCAAATACCTTTGTCAATCTGGTCCAGTTTGACCAAGCTGATGTTTCAATTTGTGTTGTGAATTCCATGACATATGTTTATTTCACATAATATCCATGTCACTTATCCACTCATTCCTCCTTATTCCTCTCTGCGTCCCTGAACTAACCTCTTCTCCAACTCATAGTACCAATGACCTCATCCTCTACCCTATACTATCTGCCTCCCTTTTCCAAGAGATATTGTGCCTGACTCACATAGAATTTGGGCCAATTAATTCTCAGATGGCTTAAATTGATAGTTGTTAAGTTGCATTAAAGTCAGTAGGAAGATTTATGTCAGCTCTGGTTCTGTACCTACTTGAGCTCTGTGGAGCACAGGAGAAAGGTAGCTTCTACACCAACCCTTGTAAGAATGCCGGATGTTGTTCCTTCCCCATCACCTATGCAGGATTAGCTCATTTGACCCATGCTGAGTAAGGGGGAAAAGATCAAGGCACCAGTGTTGGCCTTAGCCTTGTTGTCAGTGGAACCCAAGGTTCAGATTGTGCCAGGCCTGGATAGGGGTGAAAGTAGGTAGAAACCTCTTTTTGCCCTCATTACCCCGCCTCTTCTTTCAAAGAACTTGGCACAAATGAGCACTTAATTTTTGAACTCTTCAAATCATCTTTTAATGATTAGAAGCTTTTTGTGTGTTAGTTCTGTTACTCCATGATTAGGAATGCTTGAAGACTGTTTAATATGTAAGCCACAAAACATTTGAATATTTTGAAGTTACAGATCTTGGCACCGTAGGTGTTACTTTCCTTGAGAGAGGAAGAGGATTAAGAATGCTTCGCTCCTGAACGCATCTGCTCCATGCATGATGGACTTGTCAGGATGCTGACAAAGGAGGCATCTGACAAAAATATTGCATATGAGTCACTGAGATCTGGCTTTGTGTGAAAACTCTCTCCATAACTGTATCTCACCTCTGTCCTCAGCTGGAGATTGTTCTTGTCTGAAGTTTGAACAAGAAATAAATATAACTGGTTAAAAAGTTTAAAAATAGGAAAAGTAGTAACTTCTGAGAGAGAGCTCTCGGTTGTGTTACATTGTGATAGGTATCTTTAAGCATATTTAAAATGCAGGTATTGGATTTGGAGATAATGCAGTGTCACAGCAAGAAATTAGAGCTTCCCTATCAATTATCAAAAATTCATCAGGTTTATTTCACTCTTGGGCTTCCTGTGTCTTTTCTCTTCACAGCATCAAATTACTTCAAATCACTCCACATCTAATGCAAGTCAAGTTGACTCAAAGGATATAAATCTTTCATTAGCTTTCTTTATTGAAGCTGCATAAGCTAATGCTAAGTAAAACAAATAATATGCATTGTATTTTCTAATCTTCTTCATATTTTGTAAATTTTGAGCTATTAACAAGCTAATTTATTCAATGAACATATTGAATTACTTTAAATATTACTTTAAATATTCAAATATTCAAAAGCCTAAATTTCAAATATGTGCAATGAAGCTACATGCTCAAAAGATGAAAATCCACATGTACTCATTGAAATCAGCATTTTTCTGAAGAAAAAGCCTGAGTAAATGTCCCTCTGAAGTTAAAGATTTCCATTGACTTCAATTAGTATTGGATCATGTCCAAAATAAGTAGCTCTATAAATTTTGATTTGAGGAGAAAATAGTAGTAGGATACTTACTCTAGTCACTCAGACAGTCAAAAACTAGTTTAAGTTTAGCGTGCTGTTATCAGATTTGCCCGTTACTTTGGGGTATGTTCATTTATTAGGGTTACTGTTCTATGTATGTGGGCGGGGAGGGGTGTAATGAGGCTAGCTGGGGCTCGACCCTCTCCGGGGCGGTGGGGAGTCACACCAGCTTACTATACACAGTTGATGTTTGGGGGAAATTAGTCCAGCTGCGGGAGTCTCCCTCGGCGGCCCTTGCGGCAATTGAAATAAGCACCATAAGCCCGGGCCCTAGATCAGGGTGGGGCAACAGTGAGTCAGGTACTCAGGTCCCTCAGGCAGGGCTGAGGAACAGCAGTATAGAAATAAGCCCAGGCCCTGGGTCAGGGCAGGGCAACAGTGAGTCAGGTGCTCAGGTCCCTCAGGCAGGGGCTGAGCAACAGCAGTATAGAAATAAGCCCAGGCCCTCCAAAGGATCTAGAAGAGGGGGAGACTGCCACCCACGAGTTGGGTGGCTGGGGGGGATGCAGGCCCTCCCATTCCACTGCATCCCAGCCCGGGGCCCTACCAGCGACAGAAGACCCGCTGCTGGGTCGGTGGGGATCCTGGCTGCAACACACTGACATGGGCTCTGGCAGTGCTGCAGCCAGACTAGGATTGGCTGCCCCCGGGCTACTTCCTGACTCCCCCTCTTGTGGTACCTGGGTCATGATGGTGTCCTCCAGAGGGTCCAGCTCCATGGGTTCCTCAGGCTAATGGGCGAGTGGCAGGCCCAGCAACTCCTCCGGGTAGCGGGCGCAGGGCAGGTCTGGCAACTCCTCCAGGTAGCGGGTACAGGGCAGGTCGAGCCACTCCTGGCATGCCCCTTGGGCTGTGGGGGCTTCCCAGTCATGGGCTGGGCTGGAGGCGTCTGGCCTCCCCCGGCAGCTGGCCCTCCAGTAAGCTCTGAGGGTGAGCCTTTATACTTCCGGGGTCGCTGCCTGACCCTATGAGGGGCGGGCTCAGAGCTCCCTAGCTCTGCCCACTCTGGCATCCGGATGGGCTCGTCCCTCTCTGGGGTGGCAGGGGCCCACACCGCCTCACTACAGGGGGGTTCTGTAATTCTATCAATGACCTGCTTGTGTCACGTGTGTTCTCATACGGCGCTCTACTTCTCCCTTCTGCAAGTCCCCTCCCAATGGAGTTATCCTGCAGAACCTAGGTTCCCCAGGGCTGGGTTCCTCCAGCCCCAGAATCAGGCAAACACACACACACATTAACAGAGAGTGTCTGCGGGGACCAGGTTAATCAGCACTCCCAAGCTGACCCCTTATATGTCCTTGGACTCAGCAGGCTGGGTCAAGCAGCACTTCCAAGCGGTCACCCTCATATGCTATGGACACTGCACCGGAATATAGTACGCCTGAACAGGGTGTGTCGAACAGCACTTCCAAGCTGCCACCCTCATTTGTCCCAGGTTCAGCACGTCCCTGTCCCTATTTTCACATTACAATTGTTCTGGTAGTAACCCACTTGATGAGCAACCCCACAGGATTTTTGGGTGCTGCAGGGATCTTTAGCTTAGGTACGAGGAGCATTGCTGCAGAGTGAATGGGGAAGCCAAAAGACACCCACGAGGGGGGGAGAGAGAGAGAAGCAACCATAGCAACTAGCTTAACTATGAAAGTTATTTACTGCCAGATAATAACTATATAAGGGGAGCCAAACAAACAAAACAGTTATAATATTAAATCTAACTTAAAGTCGATTATAAAAGTCAGGTTTAGAAAACTATACCTAATCATACAAGTCAGGATCAGAAGGCTATACCGAGAGAGAGAGAGAGAGAGAGGGTTGGGTTCTCACCACTCCGTGAAGCCTGAATCAATCGGCGTTCCCAGGTAACTGAGGGTCCTGAGTGCTGGAGACAGGAAGAGCCCCCAAGATGATCAGTCAGGAGAAGATGAAGTCCCAATGGAACTGATGCAGATGTTGGATACAGGCATCAGAACACTTACTTGAGCATGGGTAGGGGATTTTGTAGGGAGAGAACAATGGTTCAAGGGACAACATTAGATTTGTTTATGGGTAAACTGATGACTCAAGGGAGTATACCAAAGTTGTTTTGTTCAGGCTAGACAATAGGAACTGCTCATTCCTAGCTGTGGGTGGTGTTCCTTCGAGGGAGCTCACAATGCAGTTAGGCAGCTTCAGTATTTTGGATACCAGTAAAGGATTTATTACTAGAATTGGTCTGATAACTACTGAACTGGGTGTGTGCAGGCTTGGGTTCACTAAAATCTGGAGCAGATTTTAATGAACCTATTATGCAGTGCTTCCCTGCTTTTCTGGTCCCAGATTTCCGTGCGGTTCTTGCCTTGGAAACTTTGTTTTCCATTCTGTATGCTAATGGGGATGCCTCCTGTTAGAGGGCTTATTCCTTCACCCGCTTACTTCCCTGGTCCTTCTCACATGAATAGAGAGCGACAAAACCTGAAGTCCAAAGGTGCAAACAATTCGATGTTTATTGGGGTGAACTTCCAGCAAGCATGATTCCAGTTTCCTTCCTTAGTGTCTCCCTTCCCAGCTCTGCCACCACAGAGCCTTACCTGTGTCCCTGTTCCCATTTCCCCCCTTAGCAAAACGTGATTCCAATTTTCCCACCCCCGTTCCCTGTTCCCATCCCCCCCCCCACTTCCTGATTGACTGCAGAGTATATAGTAAAACTTGAGTTCTACTTATCTATACCTTAATCAGTCATTTTACTGAAATTTAACTAACCAATCCTAACATATTGTAATATGATTATTTAACCAATTATATCCCACCACCTTAATTAGTTTACACCCAGCAAAATTAATTATATAGCAGACAGAAACAATCACAGAACCAGACAGAGACCGTGCAAATAAACAATAGCGAAGTGGGAATTATAATGACAAAACAATACAGAAGTGAGGCTTTCACAACTACATTTATAAAGACATAAGGGTTTCCCAGCTGTGTCTATTGATAAGTGAGTTCTTACCGAACAGAAAACTATCAAACTAAACTTCTTTTTACATCCTCTAGGCACTTAGCTTTCTCTGGAGGTGATAGGCATTATCAGGACAGGAATGTATTCCTAACAGCCCAATAGCACCTTATTTCAATGTGACTAGTTTGGAATGTAAGGATGTGACCATACATTTCCCAGTTTATCGCTGCTCCCACTGCTTAGCCAAAGGCCTTAGCTTAAGAAGAGGACCTCAGACTGTTAAAGTGAGAGAAAGCCCTTACACCGGCAGACAGTGATTTTGATTCTTTCTTTTATACCTCTATTACTAGCTAAGTGATAAGAATACACCTAAATTCTTAGAGTATAGGCCTTTACAGACAGGCCTGAATATCTATATCCTAACACCTCCCTGTCCCATCTTCGATGCAAATGAGGCTAGGGGAGTTTCCTTAATCCTGTCACCCTTGTCAAGAGGGGTTTAGGTGTATCTTACACTGCCTCTTCATTGATTTTTGTAAGTATTTCTTCTGATCGGCTTTGGTTCAAGCAGAGACTTGGGTGCACGGGGGAGGTATTTTGTGAGTCAGACAGGCTGGACATTGCACCCTGGTTCCCCAAGAACACAGAGCTGATAGGTAACAGTGAATACTATAATCCTACTTATTAAACAGTTGTCATTGACAATTTGTTAACAGTCTCAAATAAACCAGGAACTAAGTGGTATAGATCCCAGAGGTGGCCCCTCATGAGCAAGACTGAGGTCTAGTGTTGGCATAAAGCGGAGAAGTTTGCACTGCCACTGGCTGTACTGCACCTCTTCTCTGAACAATACATAAACAAATTCAGCACCGGATACATGGACTAAGCTACACTGATACTTAGTTGTAGGTACTGTAAAATAATTGTAGTATATTGAGGACCATGTTGAAATTGAAAGCTATACCTTTAAGAGTATCCGTGTGTGTGCGGGGGGCGGGGTTATTCGTGGTCCTGTTTTCAGGCTAGAGGGCCTCTGTCGTGAAGTGTTTGGGAGCAGCAGGCAGTCTGGAGAGATCCAGCTTACTGCAAGGTAGGGTGATTTGCGTCTTTCTGCATTAGGGAGCAGCTCCTGTGTCTTCCCTCTCTACTTTTCGATTCTTACGTGTAATTTTTCTGCACTATAAGAAATAATGTTATATTGCCATCTTCCAGCAAGTATATTTTTGTTTTCATCTAATTTCTCTGTGTGTATGCTGTGAACATAACAGTAATAAGAGCCTGTGTCAGGTTGGGTTTTTCAAAAGAGCCTAGGGGAGTTAGCTGCTCCAGTCCCTTCAGGCTCCTTTGAAAATTCCAGCCTCAATATCTTTTGTGTAATTGTGAATCCATCTTATTTCAAGGAAGTTTCTTTGTGCATTATTGTGATGGAGTGTACACACCCTACACTGGGCCCGAAGGGGTTAAAAGATAATGTTGGCCCCAGATAGCCCTGCTCCTCCAGACCTGCAGAGCATGCTTCAACTGGAGAAAAAAACTTAAAAAGGTGCAACTCAGCCAAGGAGGAAGATGGGAGAGGAAGACAGACCTGTCCTGAGGGCTCTTGAACAAGGATGCTAAAGAAACCTCCCTGTGAGCAAGAATACTGCCTGCTGAGCCCAGTTGGGGCTGAATGTTTAGTTGTCTTTTCTTTTTGTAGCTTATATTGAATTTGGAGCCCTGGTGGGAGATAGACGGTAGGAAGTGACGCAGAGGCAACTCCGAGAGCACTCCAGAGGGCGGGACGCTGTTAGCTCTCATAGGGCTCTGGGTTGGAGCCCAGTAGAGTGGGAAGGCCTGGGATCTCCTACTGCAGAAGTGCCAAAAAGCCTCATTACTACCCATTCCCCTTCTAGTAAGCAGAGGACAAGGACACTGAATACCCTGAGTGAAGCTAAGCTCCATATCAGCAGTGTTAGCAACTGGACTGAAAGCCCTTGCTGCTGACTGGTGTACTACCCACGACATGCCCTGACCCTCCAAGGACTCTTAGAATCATAAATATAGAAGGTAACAATACAGAAGTTAGCATTCTGGAAACAATAATGATGCACAATTAAGGAAATCCAACCTAAGAAACTTAAAAGTGAATATCATAGACAGTAAGTTTAACATGGTACAGGTTGCAATGTATAGCTACTTATAGGCCCTTTGTTTTGTACACACAATCTAGGTGTGTATATCACCATGATATGCTGAATAATAAAAAGAAAGATAAATCCAACTTTATTGCTAGAGCAGATTATTATTAGGCTTGGTCCCAATGATTTAAAATCATAAGTGCCAGTCAATTTTTACTTCATTCCAAAAAGCACTGTAGAATATTTCATAGCAATAATGAAATGTAGGGCAATGAAAGTGTTAAAAATATTTACAGTTTTCTTTTAAAGCATGCCTTCTGCAAATACATTCCTGGTGCTATAAAGGAATTAAACTTCAGCAGGGAGTTTAAAGTTGACTTCCACACTGAAACAGAGCCTTAACAGTGACCTCATATGATTTTATATCAATTATATCAACCAATCAGCATACCTAACTGTCAAACATTCTATGCATTTAGGAAATTATTTTGCTTTAGCATTGCTGAGCTTACTGTTAGGGTTTTATGCTAGAGCACAAGTTTGATCCAGGTAAATATTGAGGTAAATATTACTTTTGGGTACCTGTTGGAGTTGGAAGTGAAAGCCTTAAAGAGTGTTGGAATGTCTTGAAGGGAATATAAAGCTGGAAAGGAATGTGCAAATTTTACCCTTGAACTTCTTATCTCAATTTTTTCAGGTTTTGGGTGGAGGGACTATGTCCTGCCACAAGCTTAATTGTCACTAACCATAGTTTTTGTTTGCTTGTTTCCTTGGGGTTTTTTATACCGCTTTGTTTTAACTCTGTGAACTGCTCCCCAGAGTGAGAGAGAATGAGAGCTACACTATCAAAGGAAGAAACAGTGCTGCTGAAGCTGCTTATAACTGTAAGCCCTCCTAAGGAGTATTAGAGACTGTGATGAGCCTCACTCAAGTCTTTGTGTCTCTAGCATTTTGTCCCTATTTAAAAGCTGTGGAAAATAAGTAAACCAAGATCAACTCTCCATGCTTAGAAGTAATGACACAACCTGATGCCAAAGGGAAATTCCATTAAGGATTCTGTGTAATCACATGCCTCTAGAAATTATTATTCCATTTTTAGACTGGAGGAGAACTTGACACACACTTACAGTGTGTTACACAAATATTTATTAGACAGCAGCAGAATGTTGGTGATCAGGAATCCTGGATTCTATCCCTGGATCTCAAGAAGGGTATGGTTTACAGTGGTTATAGACAGGATGACCAACTTTGGATTGAGTCACTCTGAAAGGCAATACTGAGCAGTAGAAAAGGTTGGGGCTTGTAAAGATAGAGACCTGGGTTCTGGGCCTGAACTCTAAGTAGTCCAATGTAATAAAGGTCCAGCTCAAACTGCTATATAAAATTGTTTAGAAAAAGGTATAAAAGGGAGAGAGCCTAAATTAGTCCAAATAAAAAGATCTACAGTACCACCTAAGAACTGTCTTAAAACGATAACAGGTAAATAAGAGGAGAATGGATTGGAAATCAATGGACCAAGTTGGTATGTCAGAAATTAGGCCTAATTGGCAGACAAAATAATGGGTCATTTGGAGGGAACTCAGGATGCCAGGGCAAGCTGGGTGGTGTGGAATGTGTGGACTTTTCTATCATAGCTGCCATCTCCACCATCTCACCAGGATCTACCATGACACTGTGGGCCTTCATCAGCCTTATCCTGATAAATATCCTGACCAGACACACCAGAGGAATGGAACTGATGACATCAGCATCTCCATTGGCTTTCACTACATTCTGAACACCATGTGGCATGTGAGACTTTGGTTCCTGATGTCCCCTGCACCCATGTCTTTTTCCTTCCTCTACCGTTTCTTTCCCAACTCTTTCTTTTTGCCTTCTGTTTAATAAGTGCTTGTCTTAGCCAGCAAAGACTGTCTCTTTTGGAGTGAGCCCATGATCAGAAAGGCAGCTTAAAAACTATGCTTTAAACAGCCCAACACTGGTACAAGTTTGCCCGATCTCCGACACAGCACACTCTTAACAACGCCTCTGTCTGGAATAATGAGGTTGCAAGTAAGAATTGGCACCAAAGAGAAGCTGCATTATTTATCTTTACTGTTCTTTTCTCTCCTCTTTTGTCTGTGTTTGTCTTATTTATCTTCTAGGAAGCAGTATTGGACCTTAACAACAGCAACAACAGATTCAGAACTTCTCAACTAACCTCTTCGCTTTTCCCTGAAAAAGGGCAGTTATTACTATTTGTGATACATCTAATAATGTTAAACAAGGGATCTTCCTGATAAAGCTGTATAGCTAAAGAGAAAGGGAATAAGGAATATTGTTAAAATGAAAGCTCTGTTTAATACTTTACATTTCATATGTGTTAACTGTTTTCCCTTCTTTTCTGTATCTTTCATAAAATGTTATAAGGAATAAGCAGGCCAGGTTTGTACAGTAAATCATTTTATTCTCTGGGCCCATTTCTTCCATCCAAATTAACACAACAGGTCTGCAATGACCTTGCATAAGCTCTCTGCTTATTTAATTTAAAAAAAAACGGGAAAGAGGCGTATTCAGAAGCTCTTACCTAACTGTCCTCTAGCTTGTGGTTCATAGCAGCAATCAATAAAAAAGGTAGTGAATTGGCCAGAAATTTCAAAAGCATTTAAAAGAGATGATATTTGAACTTGTGTTTTCTGGCAACTCTGAGAACTTTCCTCTAAGCTATCACATTATTTAGTAGGGGAGTCTCTCTCTTTTTCTACCCTTCCAGAAGTTCATGTCATGGCACATCTGTAGTCAAATAAAAACTTGGCAAGTTGCGGTTGGCACATGTTTTCCATTATGACTAAAGAGTTACAAAATGCTATAAAGACAAACACTACTGACAAAGAATTGCTATATATTTGGAATCAGCACACGGGCAGCAACAGTGTAAGCAAAGGATGGGTCCTGGAGTAATTTAGATTTCTTGCAAAGGGGATAAAAAAAAAAGTGAAACAATCTAGTATTTTAAAACAGGAATTTTTTAAAAACTATTTTTCTTTCTGTATTAGTCGATTTTTATGAAACCACCTGGAAAAATTCAAACCAAGCTCAAAATTTATACTCCATGTTTGGTTTTTGCTGTTTCAATGAGATTTTTATAAAATAAGGGTTTAAATAATCTTTGGAAATGGAATTTTGTAACAACCGTAACTATTGTGTAACAGTACCTGTATGATTCATAATCTCACTCTAAGACTTAAGGCCATATCACTAATTTATTTTCAGTGTAACCGTTCTGCCAGCTGGAGCCAGCAGCAACCAGAGCCGGGTTCAATATTTATTTTAGGGGTTCCTTTTCAACAATACAATACAGAACCGGCTTGAGCCCCCACCCAGTAACCTGGGAAAATTACACACCACCCATTTTGAGAGGCAATACTTGGGCGCCTTTGAGAGGCAATACTTCCCCACACAGAAGCACAGACTCTGAGTGTAGAAAAGAAATTTTTAATGAAAGGAGGGAAGATATTAATTAGGGAAAATGCCACAAGCAGGATCCATAATCATAAAACTGTGAACAGGATACCCACCCAAGAGTGCATGAGGCAGAGTCTTCTGCCTCATGTTCTGAGTTCTACAACCAAAAGTTCCTTTTCTGTGCCCCCCTTTGCTCCCTCACCATACCCCACTCACACTGGTTGTCCTTGGTCAGTGAGGACCGAGGGTTCAGAGGTACATCTGTGTGAGTTCACCTCCTACCCGTGGAAGAAGGCAACTTGCTTGCTCCACCATCTGAGCACTTGCTCTGACTGGCCACCCCACCAGCCACATTTCCTCTCTGCAGGCCGCCCCGCTAGCTGCGGTTCCTCTCCATGGGCCGCCCTGCCAGCCGCTCACCGCCTGCTCATTTGTTCATTCTGCTTGCCACCTTGTCAGCTGCCGCCACTCGTCGGTCACCTTCTGCCATCTGCCTCTCTGCTGTGACCCCTGCTGGTCAGTCTCTTGAGGTTTCACCCATCTCTTAGTGGTTTTCAGCTCTTAGGCTGGGCAGAAATACTGTCCCAGCACAAGTGATTGTCTGCATTTTTGAGCACTTAAAATAACAAAAGGCTTCTAATGGAGCTAAATGCTCTATCTTTGAACAGAGGGGAGAAACAGGTTAAGCCAGACTGGGGACTGTTAGGGGGCTTATTCCTTCACCCACTTACTTCCCTGGTCCTTCTCGCATGAACAGAGAGCAACAATACCCAAAGTCCAAAGGTGCAAACAATTCAATGTTTATTGGGGTGAACTTCCAGCAAGCATGATTCCAGTTTCCTTCCTTAGTGTCCCCCTTCCCAGCTCTGCCACCACAGAGCCTTACCTGTGTCCCTGTTCCCATTCCCCCCCCTTCGCAAAACATGATTCCAATTTCCCCACCCCTATTCCCTGTTCCCATTCCCCCCTCAACACATACTTCCTAATTGACTGCAGACTATATAGTAAAACTTGAGTTTTGCTTAGGTGTACCTTAACCAATCATTTTACTGAAATTTAACTAACCAATCCTAACATATTGTAACATGATTATTTAACCAATTATATCCCACCACCTTAATTAGTTTACACCCAGCAGACAGAAACAATCACAGAACCAGACTGAGATTATACAGACAAACAATAGGGAAATGAGGACTACAGTGATAGAACAGGTTTCAGAGGAACAGCCGTGTTAGTCTGTATTCGCAAAAAGAAAAGGAGTACTTGTGGCACCTTAGAGACTAACCAATTTATTTGAGCATGAGCTTTCGTGAGCTACAGCTCACTTCATCAGATGTTTACCGTGGAAACTGCAGCAGACTTTATATACACACAGAGAATATGAAACAATACCTCCTCCCACCCCACTGTCCTGCTGGTAATAGCTTATCTAAAGTGATCAACAGGTGGGCCATTTCCAGCACAAATCCAGGTTCTCTCACCCTCCACCCCCCCACACAAATTCACTCTCCTGCTGGTGCTAGCCCATCCAAAGTGACAACTCTTTACATAATCAAGTCGGGCTATTTCCTGCATAAATCCAGGTTTTCTCACATCCCCCCCACCCCCATACACACACAAACTCACTCTCCTGCTGGTAATAGCTCATCTAAACTGACCACTCTCCAAGTTTAAATCCAAGTTAAACCAGAACATCGGGGGGGGGGGGTAGGAAAAAACAAGAGGAAACAGGCTACCTTGCATAATGACTTAGCCACTCCCAGTCTCTATTTAAGCCTAAAATAATAGTATCCAATTTGCAAATGAATTCCAATTCAGCAGTTTCTCGCTGGAGTCTGGATTTGAAGTTTTTTTGTTTTAAGATAGCGACCTTCATGTCTGTGATTGCGTGACCAGAGAGATTGAAGTGTTCTCCGACTGGTTTATGAATGTTATAATTCTTGACATCTGATTTGTGTCCATTTATTCTTTTACGTAGAGACTGTCCAGTTTGACCAATGTACATGGCAGAGGGGCATTGCTGGCACATGATGGCATATATCACATTGGTGGATGTGCAGGTGAACGAGCCTCTGATAGTGTGGCTGATGTTATTAGGCCCTGTGATGGTGTCCCCTGAATAGATATGTGGGCACAATTGGCAACGGGCTTTGTTGCAAGGATAAGTTCCTGGGTTAGTGGTTCTGTTGTGTGGTATGTGGTTGTTGGTGAGTATTTGCTTCAGGTTGCGGGGCTGTCTGTAGGCAAGGACTGGCCTGTCTCCCAAGAACAAACACAGAAATGAGGATTTCACATCCCAGCTATTGATAAGTGAATTCTTGCCACACAGGATGCTATCAAATTAAGTTTCCTTTTACATCTTCTAGGCACTTCCCTTTCTCTGGAGGTGATAGGCATTATCAGGAGAGGATTATATTCCTAACAGCCCAATAGCACCTGATTTCAATGTGACTAGTTTGGTATGTGAGGATGTGACCGGTTGCTTCCCAGCTTATGGCTGCCTCTTTTGCTTAGCCAAAGATCTTAGCCTAAGCACAGGGCCTCAGACTGTCATAGTAAGAGAAGGACCTTACCAGACAGTGATTTTGATTCTTTTTATACCTCTATAACTAGCTAAGTGATAAGAATACACCTAAATTCTTAGAGTATAGGCCTTTACAGACAGGCCTGAATATCTATATCCTAACAGGGACCCTTAGGGACAGTCCACTCCTCCTGGCTGGGATACCTGTCCCCACCCATCTTACTTTCACAGGGGTGTGGCATTCGAGCCCCTGTCTTAACGAGGTCCTTTCAGCTGAGGATGCCCCCCTCATTTGGGACACATTACACACGGTTCTGTTCCCCTTTATTTATACAATAAAGACAACAAAATTAATAACATTTCACTACCACGGCATTCAGTATTAAAGTGATTTGTAACCCAACACCACCCAAGGTTGATCACTTTGAGCAACACCGCTCTCTCTGCTTGATATCTTGGCAGAGTTCATGTAAATAGAGTTTGTTCCTGAAGTCTCTCCCCTTCCCAGACAGCTGTCAGGGGAGAACTCATTCAGACCCTGCTTACATCAGTGACTCCTCAAGAACCTCTTACGTGTAGGCTAAGGGCTAAGGTCCCTTCCATACCTCTTCCTGAAGTCCTGCACTGGTCGATAGCTGAAATACCTGATCTGTTTGTAAGTCATCGCACCACCTCCAACCCCAGCAGTCTGTTCTGAAAGGCTCCTCTTTAGTTTTTTCAGCAGCAACCCTGCCAACGGACGACAGCCTTTTCATTTTTCTCGATTGCCTCACATTCACTGCTACCTCTTTTGTCAACATTATTCCCATCTTTATCTTCCATCTAACAGCTGCTGTTCAGGGTTCTGCATACTCCCACAGCAGTGCAGCCTCAGTATGTTCAGAACAGCACTAGATTTGCTCAAACCAAATATATTTCATAAGGTAAAATAATCTATTGTTAATATTTAAATTTCTTCCTATAGAAGCTATTGCAAGTTTGATTACAATTTATATACAGTACCTCAGTGGACATAACTAGCCTCTTCCCCATATCAGATCAATAATCAATTCAAGTAGCTTTGCACATGTTTAATCTTTTTACTCTATAATATCATGGTAATTAATCTCAAGCCTATTGTTTTTGAATCTATATACATGATCAGGTCCAATACTAAAGTATCTGTTAGTCAAACGTCTCAGAGCCCAGTGGTAACATAGCAAGACAGCAAAGTTGTATGAGATCTGCTTGCAAACTACTAGAATTTAAAACACCAGCCTCAAAACCCTGAATTTTTAACAAATTCTCATCCACTACTGTGTGGTTTATTTGGTTTTTAAGCAGCACCCAAATAAAAAGAATATATCACTCCACAGAGTAAGTCCCTAATAAGAAATGCTTATTTTTAAACATTTTGGTGGACCTGTTAAGTTCAGTGGGACTACTTACATATATAAACAGATGCATAAGTCTTTGCAGGCTCAGGACCTATGTTTTTTAGAGTTGTCACTCTGAGTTATTAATCCTGGAATCCAAAATTGATTCCTGAAAACAATTAGTGTGACTATTAGCCATATTGGTATTATGAGGAAGTCTGTTATAACTGAAATATAATCATAGTTGAATCAACTAAGAAATCAAAGGTTTGTTAGTTATTGCCATATGTTGCTGATATTATCCTAAACCTCCAAGGATCAGATTCAGCTCCTGTTGAAGTCAGTGGGAGCCTTTCCATTGACTGCACTGTGTATTAGACCAGACATTTATAATCTTTCCAAGACTAATACTGTACTGTGGCTGTGCAATTTATTTTCTTTTTAAGCAATTTTTACATAAAAATGGCTCAATTAGGTCACATCTTTGTCTTTAGGCAACCTATACGGATGTTCATATCTGTGTCCTCACTAATTTAGGGCTAAAAAAAAGCTATGCCTTGAGCAAAGCCAAGGAGATGGCACAGTGGGGTTCTGCAGAGGCGGGAAGGGGACAGAATGCACCTCACATGCCATGGAGTGGCAGAAAAGCAGCTCTGGGTCCATGTCTGAAGCCTTAAAACATTACCAATGTTCACAGATTTTATGCCTCCATTTCTGTGGGGAGAGTGGATACATGTAGTTGCAGATGCACTAATTCCTCTCTAGTCCCAAACTCTTTCCCCTTCAGAACAGCAACACAATCCAGCCCTGCTGTATGTAGAATCTGAATGCCTTTGCAGTAGAAATTCATTGGTTCCATTATGGAAGGTGGTGTGGTTCCTCCATATAAACAGGAGGCAGGATTTGCTCCTTAATATAAATAATAATATTAAGCTTATATGTGAAAACCCTGTGACTTACATTTCTAGGGCAAGGAGCTCTCTGCTCCCACCTGTTGGCGAACAGGAGAAGAATGGATACAAAGCTGCTTCCTCTGCATAAGCTATTTACCCAAACTCCAGATAGACAGAAGCTCCAAATGGGATGGAGCTCTCTGCCCCCATTTTTTGGTGAATAAGACAAAGTATAACTTTCAAACTCTGCATAAACTCTCTATCCAGAATTCCTCCAGTGACACCTGGCAGTATGCAAACTTATGATTGGTTGGGCAGTGGAATCGATGTGAGAGAGAAAGATAAAGGAGAGCTCAAGGATCCTATGTGCCACTTGTTTCCCTCCACAGAGGATCATGCACCATTGGAAGGGCTCTGAAGTGGGCCACTGCAGGGGTCGCTCTTTGCTGAAGTCCCAGAGGACAGCAGCAGAGCTGAGTAAACGCTGCTGGAGTCTCTCCTACGCAGCCACTAAACAAATCTGAAATCACTATAGCTAGGTTAGGTGGTGGAGTCTCAGGTTAGGACTGGTGACAGCCCTACCCAAGTGCACCTTAGAACTCTGGGGCTACAGCACCCACTGATACCAAACCATGAATGGGGCTTATAGGATGGGGGAGAGAGAATTGACCTGGTAAAAGGATATTTGCCTATTGGAGGTTCACGCCAGCAGGTGGGGAAGTTAATTAATGGACTACTGCCAAAGTTTCCCTGGAGGACTGTTTTATTTATTTATTGTGTTTTCCCAAGTTGCTGCTGAACTCCGTTTCTACCTAATAAAGTTTTCCCTTTTTCACACACAGACTCAGTGTTTGCAAGTGGAGAGGTATCACTTAATGGGGCATTTGGAAAGGTATTTAAAGATTCCAGAAATTCTGGATGGAGGTTTAAGCTGTTGGTGTTTGTCCGTTTTAACAGGGGACCCCCCCCCCCCACTATTTGAACCCGGTCCTTGTTGCTGCAGGCAATGCCTGACAGAAGGGCTACATATGCTAACATGCAACTGTTTTCATAGGTTTCTTTATCCTACAAGTATCATATAGAGAGCTGTTAATGCGTTCAATGGAAATTTATATGGAAAGAGCTTTCAAAATCATTCCAGCCAACTCTGAAGACAGATTTAATAAAGACAAGGCCAACGGTATATTAACTACAGAAAAAAGTATAAAATCTATGAAACATTCTGATGAAGGGAGTATATCGTGAGCATTGAAACTCCCAATGAAGTTAGTGGGACTAAAAATAGAACGTAATCAGAGGAGATTTTATTTATCTAATTGTTTCTGTAATACTTGGTACTTATCAGCTGCCGAGGGTGACAATTGCATTGTTGCAGTTGTTTCTTGTTTCCAATATTTATTTTCCAAAAATGTAAAAATAAAATAAATAAACCGAACCACACTCTGCATTAATTTAGGTCTTTTTACTCTGTGGCAATGGGAATTGGATTAGTTTTCAGTTTGCTACATGCTCGTATATAGTAAAGATTAGTTCTAAATCTGGATATTTCATAACTGTACTAGTCATTTTCCTCTGTCATTCCAAAGATAGTGATACCACTTCACCAAAGTATATTAGCCAACTGCTATAATCTAAAACGGAAGATATGTGCAGTAATTTGAGGCCAGTTATTTTCTTTCATCTCCAAGAGCTGGTTTTCTGAGAGAGCATTTTGATTGCCATTGCTAAATACATGTAGTAACTAGCAGAGTAGCCACGAAAGTGAGATTATATGGTAGGCTGTACAAAATTAAAAGGCTCTCTCTAGAAAAGAGCATTGGCTTGCTGTTTTTCTTCACAATATTCTGCATACAAGGAAAGCTTGGGACAGTTCAAGGTAACAAAAAGGGAGCAGAATAAGGAAAGATTTGATTTAGTAAACAACAAGGAGACCTACATCCTGGAAATATTTGTGACAGTTGAGTAGCTGTCTTCACCCTTTCAAATGACAGTATTGAGCGAGTGGACTTCATATGTATAAGCAGCACAAAAGTTACCAACGATCCACCTACTGTATTTCCTGGCAGGATATACAAAGCTAAATGATTCACTATTTTCTGGTCTAAAACCAGAGGAGACATTTTACTTCAGCTAAAGGCAATCTCCATTAGTTGTAGTAGTAATAGGATTTTTATTATCTGTGTGCCAGCCACTAGAGGGAGACAGTCACATACACTTCTGCATGTCTGAAACTGTTCCCAATCCCTAGGTAGGAGTACAGAGAGAAGGTGGGAAGTGAGCTACTTGCCCTCTCTATCTCATTGAGATGCATATGTAAGGCCAAATCATGCCTGGCCCTGTGTGTGTTAGCCTTGATCAGTTTCAGAATCCCCAATGGTAAAAATCCTTGGCATTATAGAAAGATGTATTTCAGTAGGTTTATAGTTTTGTTCAGGTTGCATTATAAGAACCAAGCATTTGGAGTCCAATTAACTTCCTGGGTTATCCCAGTGGCAATAAATCCCCAGAGTTGGGGTATACTAGCACAAAGTGATCACACTCCCTACACCACTTTGGGGTCTGTCCAGTAAGTCCTCAGTCCTATCCTCAAGGGCCAAGACAGCCAAGAGGTGTACTGAAACAGTATTTCCTGGGACGCCTTGAATTGTGGAACTCCTAAACAGCCTCAGCTATACAGTAAAACTGTCCTCTGGTGAACACTCACATCATATTTGTAGCTCATCTTTCAACACTCTTATTTTTCAATATCCTTTTTAAGATGTGGACACGGTATTCCAGTAGTGGTCACACCAATGCCATATACAGAGGTAACATTATCTCCTTCCTTGTTTTTGATATTCTTCTGTTTATACACCCAAGAATTGAATTAGCCTTTTTTGCTATAGCTTCGCAGTGGAAGCTTGTGTCTACTTGGAAGCCTGCAATGACTCCTAAATCCTTTTCAGAGTTACTACTTTTCAGATTACAGTCCCCTATCAGGTAGGTATAGGGCATATTCTTTGTTCCTAAATTGATGATGGCTTATTAATGGATATCTGCAAAACTATTCTCAATTAAACCAGAAATCACAGAAAGCTTGCTTTTAATTTAAAAATAAACACCATAAATTCACAACTTCGGCCACGTTCACTGTGGTTCACTAGCAATCACAAGAGATACTGAATGAAGATCAGTCAAGTTTGTGGCAAATATAGGCATAATTTCAACAGCACCAGAGCCCTGTTTTTAGCAAATTTAAGCAGATTTCATGTGAACATAGGTCCTATGGTTTCACATCTAGAGCTTGCAAGATTTTTTTATTTTCATGGTTTTGTCAGAGAACAGGAGAAATGCAGTGGTTTTCATGGACACTCACTTTGAAATGTGGTTCGTTCAAACCTGAAATTCAGACTAACAGCTGGGTATGAATTCACACAGAAATCATAACAAAGCAAAGAAAAAACCTGCACAATTTCCTGCTGTGTGAAACCGTTGAACAACTTTTCCAGTGTGTTCCACAAATCTGTACTTAACACCACCAGTTGGGCCTCTATGTGAGTGCTCTCATTGTAATCTCTTTCTGCAGTGTCACAGCCATGTTACTGGCAGGAACCATCAAAAGATAGCTGGTTACTGAGTAAAGTAGAGAACCAGGCAGATTTTCATCCAGGGGACATGATAGCAACATACAGTCCATGACAGAAAAAAAGTTAAGAGTCCGAAATGAGTGAGGTTATCGGAAGGCTAATAAATCATCATTATAAGCTTGATTGATTTATGCTTTAGTACCTTTTACATCCAGAGAGATTTTCTGGAACATATTTAAGCTAATTATCATGATCAGTAGTTGTGTTATGTTGGACAGAATGGTTTTATTAAGAACTGAGTCAATGGAGAGAAGAGTGCTGTTAATAAAGCAGCAGCAGGCCTGATGTTACATCAAGCCTTCAAGTTTCAAAGGCACATAGACAAAGAAAAAAAAAATATGTGGAGGGCAAACAGGGGGTTGTTTAGTTAAAAAGGACATATTTTTTAAAGTAACTTGAGTCTAAATATTGGCTTTGTTATGAGCCCAGAGTCTGGGGTGTTGTGTTGGTACACTGTGCCAGAAACAGCCTGAGAAACAGATTGTGAATCAAAGTCATAAATAATCTGCCTCATGGTCTCTGTAACAGGTGGCCAGGAGGGCCTAGTGGTTAGAGTGGGTAGCTTCCAACTCACTGCTTCACTGCAGGGCTTCAGTCCTTAATGCTGGAGTGAAGGTAGGGGACCTGGGCCCTCCCTCTTCACTGGGTCCTGGGCCAGGGCCCTGTGTTTATCAACAGCTGAACAGGGGAAGCCCCCCAGCAAGGATTCTAAATTCACTGCCCTGGGCTACTTTCTACCAGTGTCTGTTCAGTTTGAGGTGTGCCCCCTCTAGACCCCTTAGTTAGGTGGCCTGCTTCCCATAGGGTCCTGTCAGGGGTCTTGAGTGGTGCTTTGTCACAGTTCCAGAAAAAAATGGAAATCCTTTGGCAGGGCAGCTACAGGTTGGTGAGGCCAAGCTCCACACAGTTGCCTCCAAAGCTGGAGGTTCCTAGGTCTCCTTTAGAGTCTCTCATGGCTGGGGAGACAGTGCTTCCTCCTAGGTGGCTGGCTTGGCGGGTAGATTAGTGTTCCTTCCCCTCGGTTAGAGAGGTGGCTAGCTCCAGTACCTTTGCCAGTCAGCCCAACTGAGCCAGCCTTTCCTTTTCTCCTCCCTCCAGGCCTGGCGTTAGCTGCAGGTATAATGGGGCGGGGCTAAATGGGCCTGTAGGCTCTCTAAGCCTTGCTGTGCTGGCTGGCAGGTGCTCTGCTTCATCACAATCTCCCTCTGCTTAGATGGGGGAAAGGTCACCCTCATACCAGCCCTGTAGTCCACACAGTGTACATCCCCTGATATGTTTGGGAAAGGCAGAGCAAAGGATATGCACACTTCTCAACTTCACCTGCTGCCCCTAGTCCCTGCAAACCTGCATTGGTGGGGGAATAGCGGCTCTGAAGTTCCTCGATACCAGATAGACACAGGGAAGGAAAGGATTTAGACTCTGCTTATCACCGTCTTTCATCAAATATTTGTAGAACTTTTCCATTTTCAAAAATTAATCAGTCTGTATCACTGAGGTAAGAAGGCTGCATTGTAAATCATTTTTCCACTAAAACAGGTTCAGAACTCTATTCAAATGGTCTTGTCAGCTTTTCAGTTTTCAGCATGTGATTTGCTGTGCACATTTACATTTCTTTCAACTTTAAATAATTTGTGCTATATTTACAGTTTTCTACTTTTTTATGATGTAATAGTATTTTAAATTTTTTGGCTGCTTTTAAAAATTTTATTAGAAGCAGAGTTTATGTTTGAAATCTTTTTAATGCTTGTTTTAATTGACAATAAGTCTCTTTTCTATAATTTTATGTACAGAGAGAAAAAAACATTTATTAAATTCTTACCTGCTATAGCTTAGATCCCATTACTGATATTTTCAAACTAAGGCACCGATCCTGCAAAGATTTACACGTGTTTGTATCTTTACTCAGTGTGAGTAATCCCATTGCCAGTTGAAATCACTGTCAATAGGACTACTCACAGTGTGAAAAGTTACCTATGTGCATAAATCTTTGGTGGTCTGAAGCCTAATTTGCTTTTCATCATAAGTGCTGCATGTTTTACTCCTGGCATTTCACACAGCTTGGACAATCTTTTACCTAAAAGATTAAATGTGTTTAAATCTGGGGGGGGGGGGGGGGGCTATTTCCACAGCTTTAGAGGATCAGGTCCAATTATGTTCATTTCTATAAAATTCCACTAAGAAAGAAACTATATTACAAGAATGTCAAGGTTGCAAAATAAAGCACTCTAAAGTTAGGAAATGTTGGGATTAATATTGCTTGTGTAAATCTCAGGAACACACAATTAGCTGCCAATTGTGAAAATATTTGTTTAAGCAACTTGGCCAGCATCATATAGCATACCTGCCAACATTTCAAGTGGCTAAAGCAGAAAAGAGCACCATTCAAGTTTGGTCCATCTGCCCCTTCATAGATGGAGACAGAGGGGAAGCCAGAACATATTTGATTGGCATTGCAATCCAGCATATGGGGTCACAATGCCACACAAATATGGCCTAGATGCCCTTCCACAAACAGAGATGGAGGGGTGGCTGGACCAAATCTGAGTGATGCTGTATCAGTTCTCAATGCCATTTGGTTTGGGACTCTCGCAAATGGGGATCTTGGCAAATTGCCTCTTTTTCCCTTCCCCCCAACCTAGGTGACCCTGAATGCAGAAAATTTTCTGTTTCAGCTGGGACATGAGGTTTTGGAGTCAAAGCAAGACAGTCTAGTGAAATCTGAGATTGTTCAGAGCTCAGAGGTCTCATATAGAAACCCTTTGGCACAGACAATCCATTTCTCCAGGGTGGGATTCACTGCCTTCATTATGAGACCTGTCACACTTGCTGCATACCTCCCAGTTTCTGCAACAAATAAGGCAAGGGTCCTGCAGACAATAGCCTCATTCATTACTCAGCTCTGATTCATCCCTAGATCATGTACATTCTGAGTGCTGAATGAAACAGAGGTGCTGGGGCAAAAAATGGAAAAATGGAATGTGACCGTGTAATTAAGGAATATATCACAAAGCATACATACAAGGTGGACCAAATATAGATTGCACTGGCAACCTTAATTCTGGCATTTACTAACTTTGGAGTGCTTGACTTTGCAAACGTAACATTCTTTTAATGTATTTTTTGGTGGGGGTGGGGGATGTAATTGCCTAATCTTTTTTAAAAGTAAATTGAAAAAACAAACTTCATAATATGAAACCGTATTGACTACAAATTTGAATCATCAGCAGGGTTAGAATATTTGGAGCCAAAGGGTAGATGTCTGGCACTTATCTCTGCCCCCCCCCCACCCTGTCTCCTCTCCCTCTCCTTCTTTGCTCCTATCCAATTCCTCCTTCGTCCCCTAGATCGGTGGTTTGCAAACTTTTTTTCTGGAGACCCAGTTGAAGAAAATTGTTAATGCCCAACAGAGCTGGGGATAAGGGGTTTGAGGTGTGGGACGGGGCTCAGGTCTGGGGCAGAGTGTTAGGATGCAGGGTTGAGGCTGGGAATGAGGGGTTCAGGGTGTGGGACGGGGCTCTGGGCTTGGGCAGGGTGTTAGAATGTGGGAAGGGGTCAGGGCTCTGGGCTGGGGGGTGCAGGCTCTGGGGTGGGGCCAGGGATGAGGGGTTTGGGATGCAGAAAGGGGCTCAGGGTTACCTTGTGTGGCTCCCATCAGCGGCACAACTGGGGTGCTAAGGCAGGCTTCTGTGGACCGTGATGTGTCCCGGAAGCAGCCAGCAGCAGATCCAGCTCCGAGGCAAGGAGCTCCGCGTGGCTCTTACCCGCAGGCACCAACCCCCCCCCCCCGACCCCAGTTCTCATTGGCTGATTCCTGGCCAATGGGAGTGCAGAGCCGGTTTTCAGGGTGGGGGCAGTGTGTGGAGCCAGATGGCCCCCCTGCCTAGGAGCCGGACCTGCTGCTGGCTGCTTCCGGGGCACAGCGCAGTGTCAGAACAGGTAGGAACCAGCCTGTGTTAGCCAGGCAGCCCCGCTGACGGGACTTTTAACAGCCTGGTCATGACCCGCAGTTTGAAAATAACTGCATTAGATCCTTATCCTCGCTCCCTGGCTCCTGCAAACTCCTCTCCCCTATTTTTCACCCCTCAATGTTTGAATCAGGCTACCATCTCCTTCTCCATTGTGTGGTCTAGGCGCAGCAGCAGGAACACTGAAAGCACAAGAGAAACTGTCTCCCTGCTCCTAGTTCCTGCACCTGGTGTCACAATAGCACCCAGTGGCCAGGAGGAGCAATTGCGGAGAAGTTTGGCTCAGCCCCAGCAGACCTGGTCTCGTGCATACTCAGTGAATCTGTAGGGATGGTGCAGTCTGGTTGGCTGTGTGGAGATGGAGCATGCCCAGTGAAGATAAAATAGAGAATTTAGCTGCTAAACTCTAACAAATCTCTACTGAGCAGGTGCAAACTGCAGTTTTTCAGAGACTCATAGCTTGGCCAAATATGAGCAAATGCTCATGGGGATGGCAAAATGCATATCCCTGACACAAAGGCTGCTCCACATTTAAAGTTCCTGCTCCAAAGCGCAAAGGCGCTAGTTTTTCTCAGTGAAAAGTTTGCAAGAATTTTTTAACATTGGCAAAACAATATATTTTTCCCCCCTGATCTCACTATGGGAAACAGCTGACACATTTTAATTGAAATGTTAAAAAAATATATCAGCCTGAGGCAGACACCTGATGTGGAAAATTTCAGTCTAAAAGTCTGGCAAATTTATCAATATCTAAAAACAAGATCTTATAATGGAAAGTGTCAGGCAATCATAATGTAAAACAGAGCTACCTGCTCCACCTGCAATAATATGCTAATACCTAGTAGAGTACATCTCCTCTTTCTGTTTCTCTACTTTTTAATTCCACTATAAGTTTATCAGTTTATGTCCTTGGATTTCAAAAATCCGTAAGCTTCTCAGAAGTCACAACAGTTTATTAGATATTAAAAGGTCAAGTATTTGTTAAAAGCAAGTGAAATATCAAGCATGAAAGTCTCATGGGACCAGCAGAGTATGACAAAGAAAAGGAAACAGAATGACACAGTACATTGTATACGTGACCACATCTCTATCTCAGGCTGAATTTGTTTTTCAAAATAAGAGTTTTCCTTTGGCTTCCAGTCTATATAATTTTACAGAAGAGCTGCTGATTAAGCTGCTTCATTAGCTAGAATAAATCTTCCTCACTCATTGCTCTGAGTGTAGCATCTTTCCCCCTTTCAATTCCTCCTCTGGAAAGGAGGTACAATCGTCTACCACATATATAGGTATAACTCCAAATAAAATAATTAGAGCTTCATCTAACAATATAATACTAAATCTATATCTAAGATACTAATATGACTGTAGCTCTTTCATCACACATCCACAGTGCTCAGAATATGATCTTATCCTGTTAGGGTCCTGTATCTACTTTTCTCCTTGTTCTATCATCCACAGAAAACTCACCGCAACACTGTAACCCAGCTACACACTGGAATATACACCATCCACAACATTTGTTTTCCCCTAGATCTATGTGGCCAGTCACTCAGTATACTTGACTTGATATATCTTTTGACGCATTTGCTTATCTGGTAAGCAAACTACGGTTTAAGTGTTTTTTTTTTTTTAAATTAAGCACTAAAGCATATTTCACAGCACATGGAAAGAGCTCTTGAGGTTTTGATGTTGATGCCATTGTTAGCACTCAGAAAATACTGCATTTATCTGTTACCACTTATCTGTTGGCATCAATCTTCATTGCCTGTGATGTTCACATTCTGTTCTTTGTGTATGTTATTCACTGAAAATCTGATAAAGTGTTTATTTTAAAACTGATTTATCACTGTGATCCCTTTTTCACTTGTTTCTCTTTGTATATTATAATGTTCAATAACATTTTTAAAATAAAATTACTTAAAGCTCATATGACTATCATCCTTTAAACCAGACCTCACCCAAAGGTTACATTTACACTTAAAATCTTCTCCATTTAAATCAATGGCAGTTTTGCAACTGACTTCAATGAGAGCCTGATTGTTCTCTTGGTAAAAGCAGAAACACACTCCATAGCACCGTCATGTGATCTCAATTTCTACACTTTAAAAACTTCCTGTGCCTTCAGACCAAAACTTTTTAAAATAAAGGCTTTCCAAATATAAAATGCTATATTTTCATGAGGGTTAATATAATCTTTAAACCTGTGGTATTTGAGGTAGATTTTAAAGCTGCAGTACAACCAAAACTAAATAGTTGGGCATTTGAGTAGCACATTAATCTGCTGACCCTCAAGTCGATTTCACACATTAAGTAAATCGTGCTCTCTTAATCAAAAGAACTATATTATTGCTAAGCAACTTTATTGGTGTATTTCAGTTCCCCAGTAACATCCTTAATAGTAAAAAGGGATTATTAAATTTTGATTTGCATCAGATTACACTCATTTTTTAATCCGCCAAATGACATTTCTCCTAATTGAGGATAAATGAGTTAGCTCAATACCTCCCCAAAACATGGAACATATTAAAAGGCTTGGCACAGGCTGAAAACCTAATTAGTATTCAATAAGTTCCTGGAAGCTGCTGGAAGCCTAAACATGGGTCTGTAGATAAAGTAAAAACTGCAGACTATACAATGTCATTGGCACATTTTGTTTGAGTTATTAAATAGAGCTATATATCAGTGATATATCTAATATTATTAGCAAAATGGTAATATAATGGCTGTAGTCATTATAGACCTTTTGTGATAAATAAACTACAATCATGTGTAATCACAAATTAGTGTTGGCCAAATACTGCATTCCTTTAACTTTTCTGATTCAGGCAAATTTCCCCTCGGAGGGGAGACTTCAGAGAGGAGCAGAATTTGCCCCTATTCATAATGATAGTAGCAAAGTAAGGGTATACCTTGCATTCAATTCATCACCTTTGTCACTCCAATATGGCTGCCCAAAGGCAACACTTCTTAAAAGTAAGCAAATAATTTTCTATGCTTAATTAGCTTCTCCCAGTCTTTCACTCCCACACATCCCCAAATGAATATACAGTCTATTAAAACATAGGTATTGTTCTTCAGAAAGGTCCCTTACACATAGATCTCCACCTGAAATATTGACTAAAAATATTTTATTTTGTCATAGTAGATGATATCACAAAGTACACATTATGTGAATCTAACCAACTATACCTGCCATTTGTCTCAATTTGTAATCCCATTTTAAATAAATATTGATTTAGCTAAAGAAAAAAGTGGCAGAATGAAGTCTGTACCAAATTAAATAACAGTTTAATGTGCCAATGATCATTAATGCAAGTAAGTAGCATACATTACTTGACCAATGAATCTGTGGAATATCTTAGGTAAGCATTTCTTGGTTTTCATTTGCAATTCAGTTAGAATGGAGTCCAATTAAAATGTAATTAGCAATTCAAGACTGATTCAAATTTGTGGAATGTACAGTGAATTTCAATTTCAGATGACTGGCAGGCATGTTAGGAAAATTAAGGTTTTACATGTTTATAATAGCACTTTCACCTTCACGTGCTGTGCACGTGCAGAGCTACCCAGAATCTTCTAATAAGCCCTACACTAATTAAGCAATCTGAAATCAAATGAATTGAAAGGTTATTGAAATGAATATAAAGTGATTTGCAACAAATGAATTAAATCAATAATATTTAACTAAAAATAAATAATACATATTAAATAGGTTGGATCTACTATAAGTTTGGATTCGCTGTAAGACTGTCAATGTTCACGGAGGTGTATATCTACTGGAAAGGTGTAAATGCTTCATTGATTTTAGTATCAGTGAAGTCAACCCTTCTGAAGTTTGCTGAGATTTTAATTGTTGAAAGTATTTTCATGATACTTTGCTACATTTTTTTCCAGTGATTTTTGTTAGTTGCAGCATGGCTAACAAGCCTCCAAAGCAGAAGAACAAGGAGACATTCTCCAAGGGCTAAATTCACAAAGGAACTTAGATGTGGTGATGCTCAGCATTGGCATATTTAACTTTTAGGTCCCCAGAAAATCACTGGGATTCATAAAGCCTGATATCAGCACCCTGGCTCCCTTTACCATGAATGAGGAATATAACATAAAAATGTCTATATTGGGCCAGACCAGTGATCCATGTAGCCCAGTGTCCTCTCTTGAGTCAGTGGCTGGTGCCTGGTGCTTCAGATGGAATGAACAGAACAGGGCAATTATCAAGTCATTCACCCATGTCTTACTCTCCTGTCTTCAGGGTCGACAAGAGCAGGAGATTACATCCCTGACCATCTTGGCTAATAGCCATTGATGGAACTATCCTCCATGAATTTATCTAGTTATTTTTTAACCTAGTTAACACTTGAACATTTGTCTGTTGAAAAAAACAGTAATTTTTGAGTGGCAAGTTAAGATGAAAAAGAAATAGGGTCTGTAGTTATTGAAATACAGTCATTAAACATAAGCAAAGAGTTGTTTACAATTGCATAACAATGAAAAGATTGCCAGGAAACAGACTCAGGGAAGTGAATGCCGTATATGTGTATGGGGAAGAGGGTTTGTAAAGGAGGAGTGTACTCTGTGGGCATGCTGAACTTCCAAAAAATGTAACAGAGATGATATGTTTAATCAGTTAATGGATCTACCAGCCATGTACAAAGAATACTAAGTTAGCTGACATAGATGCCTGAGCATCAGCAAAATTGAGACAAGGTAATCAAATTGCACACTATTGCACAATATTGGCTGGTTTTGTCACATTTCATGCAAGTCAGGTTTTCCAATTTTTTTATATAATGCTCATATATTATAATATAATTATACTATACTATTATATATATAATGCTCATATACTATATTATATAATTGCCCAAGTCCAGCAAAAAACTTAAGCATGTGCTTAACTGTAAACTTTTTTCCCAATGATATCAATGAGACTACTTATATGCTCAAAGTTAAGCACGTGCTTGAGTGTTTCTGAATTTGGATTCTTGTGAGCACCCCAATCAGATAAAAAAAAGTATAAACTTGTCATAGGTTTCCTTCCACTGTGATTTAAGCTCGGATTAGTAGGACTTTATGTAAGCCCTGTTACCAGAAAACATTAGCTTCAGTGAAAGAATATTTAGTGAAGATTATTCCTTCCATAAAAATTCTGGGCAAACCCTGCAGATTTTACTCAGACAAAACTTTTCAGGGGGAGTAGGGCTGAGATAAGGACTGTAGGACTTTGTGAAAGCTGATTTCCTCCCTTTTTGAGTACTTACTATGTCACTGACAGGGGATGAGACACCCTTATCTCTTCAAGCTGTCCTGGTGATCTGACTGGCCTATTAGCATCAGTAGAAGATGTTTTAGAAAAAAATGATAAAGAGAAGTGACACCAGTACAAGATGGTATTCACCGAACAATTCTGAAAGAAGTGAAATATGAAATTGCAGAATGCCTAACTGTGGTACGTAACCTATTGTTGCAACACGTTTAGAGACACTCTCATCAATGTTTTCTAGCAGACCATGAATTATTTTTAGGGATGGTTGAGGACTTCCTTGTCTTTCAGGTTATACAAAAAGTCTTTGCAAATGTGGTAATGTCAGCCATTGTTACTGCCAGGTGTGGGTTATTAAACAAAAAGAAAAGGAGTACTTGTGGCACCTTAGAGACTAACCAATTTATTTGAGCATGAGCTTTCGTGAGCTACAGCTCACTTCATCGGATGCATGCCGTGGAAACTGCAGCAGACTTTATTTATACACAGAGTTTGAGCATGAGCTTTACGGCATGCATCCGATGAAGTGAGCTGTAGCTCACGAAAGCTCATGCTCAAATAAATTTGTTAGTCTCTAAGGTGCCACAAGTACTCCTTTTCTTTTTGCGAATACAGACTAACACGGCTGTTACTCTGAAACCGGTTATTAAACAAGTGATTCACAATTATAGCTGTCTACAACTCTAAGAAAGACAGCATTGGACCAGATGGACATCTTTATATGTTACAACAGCATTATACATGGCCAGCTGTATCAAATAAATGCAAGGTTTTTTATATCCATCCAGCTTTTGTCTTCCATCTGCTTGGTCTTATGCATGTAACTTAAAAATGTGCAATATCAAGCACGTTTATTTATGTCTGTTAGTTGTGTCCACTTTTAATAAAAGTATGGTTTAATCAGATATTTTCACAGCTGGAGATTCCTCTTAGCACAGTACTCTTGTTCCAAAAAATCTTTGATTTGGGTCTACTGCCATTTGCAAGATTAGGCCTTGATTTTCAAAGCAAAAGTCTACATTATGATTTTATTATTAGTCTTCTCAGCTGTCTATAATAATAGTAATAATGGGCCATTTCCTGTGAAGTGCTGAGTGCTTATATTAAACTGTCATGAACTCTAATTAGTCAATGGGAGTTGAAGTTACCCAATCAAGGGGTTAAATAAAATCAACATGGGTGCTCCTTGTTATCTGACAATACAGACAAACTAAATCCTCGATTTTCTGTGTTTCAGTATTGTTGCTGAGTAAAAGTATGAAGTCCAAAGCTTTAGCCCTCAGTGGCCCTTAACAAGTGTTAAAGGAGGTGTTAAAGGAGCACTCAAGGAAGGCAAAGCCATTGCACAGAAGCTAAATGAATTCTTTGCATTGGTCTTCACTGCAGAGGAAATCAGGGAGATACCCACATCAGAGCTATCTTTTTGGGTAACAAATCAGATTCATAGAATCATAGGACTGGAAGGGACCTCAAGAGGTCATCTAGTCCAGTCCTCTGCACTCATGGCAAGACTAAGTATTATCTAGACTGTCCCTGACAAGTGTTTGTCTAACGTGCTCTTAAATCATCAATGATGGAGATTCCACAACTTCCCAGGGCAATTTATTCCAGTGCTTAACCCCCCTGGCAGGAAGTTTTTCCCTAATGTCCAATTGAAACCGCCCTTGCTGCAATTTAAGTCCATTGCTTCTTCTCCTATCCTTAGAGGTTGAAAATAATAATTCTCCCTCCTTAAATCCCTCCTTAAAACAATCTTTTTATGTACTTGACAACTGTTATGTCTCAGTCTTCTCTTCTCCAGACTCAACAAACCCAATTTTTTTCAATCTTCCTTCAGAGGTCACACTTTCTAGACCTTTAATTATTTTGTTGCTCTTCTCTGGACTATCTCCAGTTTGTCCACATCTTTCCTGAAATGTGGTGCCCAGAACTGGACACAATACTCCAGCTGAGGCCTAATCAGTGTGGAGTAGAGCAGAAGAATTACTTCTTGTGTCTTGCTTACAACACTCCTGCTAATACATCCCAGAATGATGTTCACTTTTTTTTTTTGCAACAGTGTTACACTGTTGATTCATTTTTAACTTGTGATCCACTATGACCCCCAGATCCCTTTCTTCAGTACTCATCCCTAGGCAATCATTTCTCATTTTGTATGTGTACAACTGATTGTTCCTTCCTAAGTGGATAACTTTGCATTTGTCCTTATTGAATTTCATCCTATTTTCTTCAGACCACATCTCCAGTTTGTCCAGATCATTTTTAATTTTTAATTCTATCCTCCAAAGAAGAACTGGACCCAGAACAGATTCCTGCAGGACCCCATCCTATATGCCCTTCCAGCTTGACTGTGAACCACTGATAACTACTCTCTGGGAACGGTATTCCAACCAATTATTCAACCACCTTATGATAGCTCCATCTTGGTTGTATTTCCCTAGTTTGTTTATTAAGTATTATCCAACACTGAAGTGTCAATAGAAGAGGTTTTAGAACACATTGATAAGCAGTAGTGTCACCAGGACCAGATGATATTCACCTAAGAATTTTGAAGGAGGTCATATATGAAATTGCGGAACTACTCACTGTAGTGAGTAACATATTGCTGAAACAAGCCTCTGCACCAGATAACTGGAAGGTAGCTAGTGTAACACACATTTTAGAAATGAGCCACAGAGGTGATTACAAGCCGGTGAGCCTAGCCTCCATACCAGGCAAATGACTTGAAACTTTACTAAAGAACAGAATGATCAGACACGTAGATGAACACAATATGTACAGTTTTTGTAAAGGGTAATCATGCCTCACCAATCTATTAGAATTCTTTGTGGCAGTCAACAAGCATGTGGACCGTGGTGATCCAGTGGACATAGTGTACCTGGTCTTTCAGAAAGCCTTTGACAAGCTCCCACACCAAAGTCTCTTAAGCAAAGTAAGTAGTCTTGGGATAAGAGGGAAGGTCATCTCATGGATCAGTAACTGGTTAATAGATAGGAAACAAAGGGTAGGAATAAATGGTCAGTTTTCACAATGGAGAGAGGTAAATAGCAGGGTCCCCTAAGGATCTGTCCTGGGACCAGTGCTGTTCAATGTATTAATTAATGATCTGGGAAAGGGAGTGAACAGTGAAGTAGCAAAGTTTGCAGACGATAAAAATTATTCAGGATGTTAAGTTCAAATCTGACTGCAAAGAGTTACAAAGGGTTTTCATTAAACTGGGTAGCTGGGCAACAAAATAGCAAATGAAATTGAATATTGATAAATGCAAAGTAATGGACATTGGGAAAAATAATCCCAGCTACTGGGGTACATAACAATAGGTTCTAAATTAGCTGGGGACTCTAAAGAAAGATCCTGGAGGCACTGTGAATAGTTCTCTGAAAACTTCAACTCAATGCATGGCAGCGGTCAAAAGAATATTAGGAACCATTAGGAAAGTAATAGTAAATAAGATAGAAAATATCATAATACCATTATATAAATCCTTGAATACTGTGTCCAGTTCTGATTATCCCATCTTCAAAAGAATATAATGGAACTGAAAGGTTCAGAGACGGGCAACAAAGATGATCAAGGCTATGGAATAGTTTCCATATGAGAAGAGAGAAAAAAAGATTAAGGATGTTATCTTAGAAAAGACATACTTAGGGGGGGATATGATAGAGGTCTATAAAATCGTGAATGTGGAGAAAATGAATACAGAAATGTGATTTACCCTTTTCTACAATACAAAAACCAGGGGTCACCCAATGAAATTAATAGGCATCAGGTTTAGTGCGAACAAAAGGAATTCCTTTTTCCCCACAGCACACAATTAATCTATGGAACTCATTTCCATGGGAAGTTGTGATGGCCAAAAGTATAACTGACTAAAAAAAAAAAAAAAACTAGATAATTTCATGCAGGTTTGATCCATCTCTGGCTATTAGGCAACATGGTCAGGGATGCAACCCCCTGCTTGGGGGGACGCTAAATCTCTGACTGCCAGAAGTTGGAGCAGAAGATAGGTGAAATACTCTAACTGCCCTGTTCTGCCCTCCGCCATACCTTGGAAGCCCTAGTACTGGCCACTGTTGGAGACAGTATACTGGTCTATATGGAGCATTGATCTGACCCAGTAGACATATGAGTTAATTCCCATTACCTGAATCTTCTGGATAAATGGGGCAAGATCCTCATCTGGTATAAATCAATATAACTCAGTTGAAGTGAATGGAGCTATACATATTTACACCTGCTGAGAATCTGGCCCGTGGAGTTATGGATGAAGAAAGTTCATTTCTATATGAATGAATTAAAAATGAATGACAGATTCAGGGAACGTGTCTGAATTTTTGATTATATGGAATTCTGATAACTGGAACTCAGATCATCAACATACACTTGTACTCAGTATAGATTTGTATAGTTTTGCATACATATTATAAATATTATTAGTAAAAGCAGAAGATTAACCAAAGGCCAGTTCCAAAAAAACTATTCAAAATATAGATTAAATTCTCCTAAATTCATATCAGTAATACTTTTATAAAACTGTCATTTCATTATCACACCGATGGAAGAATCTGTTGTAAAATAAAAAAGCTTGCTACAGCAAATAGAGTCAGAGTGCTTTTTAATGCTTCCCTCTTCTTAATCCCATGGATGGCAAAATGAATACTGTATTGTCACTAATATTTAATATCTCAGATGTGCCCAGAACCTTGTTACTTCTTCATTCCCAACAGTTAATTCATACAATTTAACTTCATGCACACAGAGTAACAATATTCCAATTATTTTCTAGCTATACACAAATATAAGCCTATTTGAGAAATGCAGGCATTACTATTTGCATATTCCTTATGTAACTTCTATTTGCACTTGCTTTGAATAAAGCTCTACAATTTGAGTAGATATAACAAACTATTCCATACGAATTTTACTAACTCAAACGTACTCCGTGAAACGCCTTTGCCAGGCATTGCTTTAATCCAGCTCACAAGCATTACAGATATAGGTGTCTATTCCAAAATGAGATGGTCTTGTCCTTTAAGTCGTTGTGTCAGCCTGAAACCCTTTTTTTTTTTTTTGGAACTTATTTTGGATATTTGTCCCTAAAAATCATTGTGGCTACATGAGATGTTAACTCTCTGAGCTGTAAAGGTATTCATGGATTTATGGCAAACCAAAGTATATTGACAATTGACTATCAGGGATTCAGACCACTCTAATTAATAGCGTAAGAGAAGTTGGTGGTGTTAAGATTCCATAGTAATTCGACTTTGTTATTGAACAAAAAGAAGTGCCTGCATCGGGTTTGAAAACTGCAATAAAAATAAAAACCAGCAGCAAAATCTAGCCAATAACATTGGAGGAATCTACCTACTAAAGCTCATTAGTGGCAAGACATGGACATTTCTGAAATAGCGTCATTAGAATCCTACTATACTAATTGAAGGGTGTTAAATGGCTTCCAGGCAATTCACATGGCTCTTATTAAAAATACTCAAGCAAACCAAAACCCTTTGACTTTCTAAAGTGATTCTTAGTCTTATTAAAAAACACCTTGTCCTCAATTACTGCAATATAAAAATGAAAAACCTAATTAGAAGGAAAACAAGTTTCAAAATGTTAAAATTTTCTATGAAACTAGGGTTGCCAACTGTGATTGCAAAAAAAGGAACACCCTTGCCCCACCCCTTTCCCGCCCCTTCTGAGGCCCCACCCTCACCCACTCAATCCCCTCTCCCTCTGTTGCTTGCTCTCCTCCACACTCAGTTGCTCATTTTCACCAGGCTGAGAAAGGGGGTTGGGGTGCAGGAGGGGTGAGGGTTCCAGCTGGGGGTGTGGGCTCTGGGTTGGGGCTGGGGATGAGGGGTTCAAAGTGAAGGAGGGGGTGTGGGCTCTGGGGGGGGGGTTGGGTGTGGGACGGGGCTCAGGGCTGGGGCAGGGTTTGGGGTGTGGGAGGGGACTGGGGGTGCAGGCTCCAGGCAGCGCTTACCTCAGGTGGCTCCTGAAAAATGGATGGCATGTCCCCCTGGTTCCTGGGTGCAGGGGCACCCAGGGACGCTGTGTGCTGTCCTCACCCACAGGTGCCAGCCCCACAGCTCTCATTGGCCACAGTTTCTGGCCAATGGGAGCTACAGAGCTGGTGTTTGGGGCAGGGCCAGCGCATGGAGCCTCCTTGGCTGCCAGTGTGCCTAAGGGCCACAGGAACATGCCAGCTGCTCCCAGGAGCTGTGCACAGCCAGGGCAGGCAAGGCAGCATGCCTTTGTCCTGCTGCAATGCCAACCAAACTTTTAAATGGCCCAGTCAGCATTGCTGACCAGGCTGCCAGGGTCCCTTTTCGACTGGGCGTTCTAGTCAAACACTAGACGCCTGGCAACCCTATGTTAAACAGATGTTCTAAATGTTGACCATCTGTAACAGAAAGCCCTGTGACACTCTGATCTTCAGCATGTGCCTCGGCCCACGCCGCTTCCAGCAGCTCCCATTGGCCTGGAGCAGCGAACCGCAGCCACTGGGTGCTGCGATCGGCTGAACCTGCGGAAGGAGCAGATAAACAAACTGGCCCGCCCGCCAGGGGCTTTCCCTGCACAAGCGGCGGAACAAGTTTGGGAACCACTGCCATAAACCAATGTGTCAACTACATAAAGGAATAAATGGACACAAATCAGATGTCAAGAATTATAGCATTCAAAAACCAGTCGGAGAACACTTTGATCTCTTTGGTCACTCGATTACAGACCTAAAAGTGGCAATTCTTCAACAAAAAAATTCAAAAACAGACTCCAATGAGAGACTGCTGAATTGGAATTAATTTGCAACTGGATACAATTAATTTAGGCTTGAATAAAGACTGGGAGTGGATGGGTCATTACACAAAGTAAAACTATTTCCCCTCCTACTGTTCTTGTCAACTGCTGGAAATGTCACTACAAAAGGTCCTTCCCCCCCCCCCCCCCGCCCCCCGCTCTCCTTTCCTGATCACTCTTGTTACAGTCTGTATGGTAACACCCATTGTTTCATGTTCTCTGTGTATATAAAATCTCCCCACTATATTTTCCACTGTATGCATCCGATGAAGTGAGCAGTAGCTCACAAAACCTTATGCTCTAATAAATTTGTTAGTCTCTAAGGTGCCACAAGTCCTCCTTTTCTTTTTATGGATACAGACTAACACGGCTGCTACGCTAAAACTACCTAGACAGAAGAGGTTCCCAGCACATCACTCTCCAGTGAGTCTTTACCACTCACTTACCTCAAATATCCCTTCTCCAGATAGGTTAACAAGTCTCTACAAGTCTTTCAGGATGTTTAATCTACCATTCTGATATTCTCAGTATCAGCCTTTCATTAGAGTCTGAGTTGTTCTCTTCCTTGACAGTTTATCATTTGTGCACTGATGATGAAAGATCAGTCAGAGGGGAAATGCAAGAGACCACCTCAGCTGTCAATGTGTTGGAACTTTCTGGGAATACTTTAGGCTAACTTTAAAAAAAATAAGGAAATTAATTAGGAAAGTAGATTGGACTGAAGAACTTGTGGATCTAAAGGTGGAGGAGGCCTGGAATTACTTCAAGTCAAAGTTTCTGAAACTATCAGAAGCCTGCATCCCAAGAAAGGAGAAACAATTCATAGGCAGGAGTTGTAGACCAAGCTGGATGAGCAAGCATCTCACAAAGGTGATTAAGAAAAAGCAGAAAGCCTACAAGGAGTGGAAGATGGGGGGAATCAGCAAGGAAAGCTATCTTATTGCGGTTAGAACATGTAGGGATTAAGTGAGAAAGGCGAAAAGCCATGTAGAGTTGGACCTTGCAAAGGGAATTAAAACCAATAGTAAAAGGTTCTATAGTCATATAAATAAGAAGAAAACAAAGAAAGAAGAAGTGGGACCACTGAACACTGAGGATGTAGTGGAGGTTAAGGATAATCTAGGCATGGCCCAATATCTAAACAAATACTTTGCCTCAGTCTTTAATGATGCTAATGAGGAGCTTAGGGATAATGGCAGGATGACAAATGGAAATGAGGATATAGAGGTAGGTATTACACATCCAAGGTAGAAGCCAAACTCGAACAGCTTAATGGGACTAAATTGGGGGGCCTGGATAATCTTCATCCAAGAATATTAAAGGAACTGGCACATGAAATTGCAAGCCCATTAGCAAGAATTTTTAATGAATCTGTAAACTCAGGGGTTGTATGGTATGACTGGAGAATTGCTAACATAGTTCCTATTTTTAAGAAAGGAAAAAAAAGTGATCTGGGTAACTACAGGCCTGTTAGTTTGACATCTTTAGTATGCAAGGTCTTGGAAAAAAAATTTTGAAGGAGAAAGTAGTTAAGGACATTGAGGTCAATGGTAATTGGGACAAAATACAACATGGTTTTACAAAAGGTAGATCATACCAAACCAACCTGATCTTCTTTGAGAAGGTAACAGATTTTTTAGACAAAGGAAACACAGTGGATCTAATTTACCTCAATTTCAGTAAGGCATTTGATACGGTGCCACATGGGGAATTATTAGTTAAATTGGAAAAGATGGGGATCAATATGAAAATTAAAAGGTGGATAAGGAATTGGTTAAAGGGGAGACTAAAACGGGTCATAGTTAAAGGTGAACTGTCAGGCTGGAGGGAGGTTACTGGTGGAGTTCCTCAAGGATTGGTTTTGGGACCAATCTTATTTAATCTTTTTATTACTGACCTTGGCACAAAAAGTGGGAGTGTGCTAATAAAGTTTGTGGATGACACAAAGCTGGGAGGTATTGCCAATACAGAGAAGGACTGGGATATCATACAGGAAGATCTGGATGATCTTGTAAACTGGAGTAAGAGTAATAGGATTAAATTTAATAGTGAAAAGTGCAAGGTCATGCATTTAGGGATTAGTAACAAGAATTTTTGTTATAAACTGGGGACTCATCATTTGGAAGTAACAGAGGAGGAGAAGGATCTCAGAGTATTGGTTGATCACAGGATGACTATGAGCCACCAATGTGCTATGGCCTTGAAAAAGCTAATGCGGTCTTGGGATGCATCAGGCGAGATATTTCCAGTGGAAATAAGGAGATGTTAGTACCATTATACAAGGCACTGGTGAGACCTCATCTGGAATACTATGTGCAGTTCTGGTCTCCCATGTTTAAGAAGGATGAATTCAAACTGGAACAGGTACAGAGAAGGGCTACTAGGATGATCCAAGGAATGGAAAACCTGTCTTATGAAAGGAGACTCAAAGATCTTGGCTTGTTTAGCTTAACCAAAAGAAGGCTGAGGGGAGATATGATTGCTCTCTATAAATATATCAGAGGGATAAATACCAGGGAGGGAGAGGATTTATTTAAGCTCAGTACCAGTGTGGACACAGGAACAAAAGGATATAAACTGGCCATCAGGAAGTTTAGACTTGAAATTAGACAAATGTTTCTAACTATCAGAGGAGTCTTTTGCCCCCACTGCTCCCAGGGGAGTAGTGGGGGCAAAAGACATATCTGGCTTCAAGACTAAGCTTGATAAGTTTATGGAAGGGATGATATAATGGGATAGCCTAATTTTGGCAATTAATTGATCTTTGACTGTTAGCGGTAAATATGACCAATGGCCTGTGATGGGATGTTAGATGGGGTGGGATCTGAGTTACTACAGAGAATTCTTTCCTAGGTGTCTGGCTGGTGAGTCTTGCCCACATGCTCAGAGTTTAGCTGATTGCCATTTGGCATCGGGAAGGAATTTTTCTCCAGGGCAGATCGGCAGTGGCCCTGGGGATTTTTCGCCTTCCTCTGCAGCGTGGGTCATTGGTCACTTGGTGGAGGATTCTCCGCACCTTGAAGTCTTTAAACCATGATTTTAGGATTCAATAGCTCAGACATAGGTTAGGGGTTTATTACAGGAGTGGGTGGGTGAATTCTGTGGCCTGTGTTGTGCAGGAGGTCAAACTAGACGATCATAATGGTCCCTGTTGACCTTAAAGTCTATGAGAGCTTTTTCTAAGTTAAGTCTCCTTCACGGAGCAGTCTCTCTGAACACACTGTCTTTTATGCCACAAATGATTCTGTCTCTGAGAAGAAACTGTCAGCTCATCAAAGACATAGATTTCATTGAGTTTCTTTAATTCTGTGACATATGGCTCTATGGTGTCAGTTTTTTGCATGAATGTTGTCAAGGTTCCTCCCCCACTCTGAACTCTAGGGTACAGATGTGGGGACCTGCATGAAAAACCTCCTAAGCTTATCTTTACCAGCTTAGGTCAAAACTTCCCCAAGGTACAAAATATTACACCCGTTATCCTTGGAATGTCCGCTACCACCACCAAACTAATACTGGTTACTGGGGAAGAGCTGTTTGGACGCGTCTTTCCCCCCAAAATACTTCCCAAAACCTTGCACCCCACTTCCTGGACAAGGTTTGGTAAAAAGCCTCACCAATTTGCCTAGGTGACTACAGACCCAGACCCTTGGATCTTAAGAACAATGAACAATCCTCCCAACACTTGCACCCCCCCTTTCCTGGGAAATGTTGGATAAAAAGCCTCACCAATTTGCATAGGTGACCACAGACCCAAACCCTTGGATCTGAGAACAATGAAAAAGCATTCAGTTTTTACAAGAAGACTTAATAAAAAATAGAAGTAAATAGAAATAAAGAAATCCCCCCTGTGAAATCAGGATGGTAGATATCTTACAGGGTAATTAGATTCAAAAACATAGAGAACCCCTCTAGGCAAAAGCTTAAGTTACAAAAAAGATACACAGACAGAAATAGTTATTCTATTCAGCACAATGCTTTTCTCAGCCATTTAAAGAAATCATAATCTAACACATACCTAGCTAGATTACTTACTAAAAGTTCTAAGACTCCATTCCTGGTCTGTCCCTGGCAAAGAGCAGCACACAGACCCTTTGTTCCTCTCCCTCCTCCCAGCTTTTGAAAGTATCTTGTCTCCTCATTGGTCATTTTGGTCAGGTGCCAGCGAGGTTACCTTTAGCTTCTTAACCCTTTACAGGTGAGAGGAGCTTTCCCCTGGCCAGGAGGGATTTCAAAGGGGTTTACCCTTCCCTTTATTTTTATGACAAATGTAAAAAATTTGTCTCTCTAAAGTTTCATTTCTTTCTGGCATGCAATATTCCTCAATTTAGTCAGTATTCTACTTATCTTTCTGCTTTCACCGTCTTCAAACTTAAAATTGTTATATATATATACCCAATGCTTCTTTCCCAACAATATGCAAAGAGATATATGATTTCGCATTATCATTTTTCTCCTCTGATCTTATGGCAGCTAAGTACAATTCAAATCTCTGTCTGAATTTTTTTCCAGTTCTCTGCAACATTGTCTGACAATCACAGATTGGAAGGAAGTTGCAACACATCCATTTTTGGCTCTACCCCGCTTCTTAAGATAGTCAAGCTACTATTGTGCTCACCAAATACATGCAAATGCTATGGTGCCTCTGTGACTGGTGCCCTACATGCTTCTCTCATATCTCCCTTTGTCTCTGCTTTCAGTTGCAAACACAAGAGTTAACTTCAAAATGACTGCAGTTTCCTTCTCATTCACCACTTCTGATACCATGTAATGATCTTGGGGTTCATTACATAACAAAGCAATGAATGAGAAAGGAATAAAAAACTTTAATAAAACAAACTGGAAAGATACTGTGGTAAACTGCTTCACAGCCATGCAGTGTTTCCAACCCCTGCCTCCAGGACACATCTCCAAATTCCCACACTCACAACACTGTCCCTTTGAGGGAACGTCTCCAAATCACAATCTTTCATAAATATCCCTACAAATGATGCTAATATTAGTATTTGTATTCTAATAGTGCCTAGTATTCTCAGACCCCAATGTGTCAGGCAAGACAAACAATACAAAGACTTCCCCAAAGAACTTACAGTCTAAATATAAGATAGACAACTACTGATGCATAAAAATAGACATGGAGAGCACAATGTAACAGTGAGATGATCCTAAGCAGAGCTCACAACACATCAGTTGTCTAGCCATTGTCAAGTGTTTTGTAGGTATCACGGCAAGGAAAGTTTAATAAGAATTGCATTGCATAAAAGTGCGATGTGACATTTTGTAGTTCACCTTGGCCAGTAAGTGGTTCAATCACTGCCTGCCTTGTAACCCTGAGTGTCTTGTGGCTGTGCAACTTGGGTCCAGAGCTCTGACCCCAACAGCCTGTCAGCAGCCTACAAGCATCACCGTGGCTTTGCCCAACCTGGTTACTCCTTGCAGTAAGACCTTACTACCCTTGAAGTCCCAAATTTGCTCCAAAATTATCCAGTCCCGCTCTCTGGAACCTCACAAAGAAAGTGTTAGGTTCACTGCCTTTACAGTAAAATATTCCAACCTGTTAGCTTTCTAGAAGCACACACTATACTGAACTTACACAGCACTGATGATTTATAATGAAAGCAAAACAAGTTTATTAACAAAAGGGTGTGGTTTAAGTGATACCAGGTAAAATAGATAAAGCAGAGATGGTTACAAGCAAAGAAGTGAACACACACATTTGAAACTAGCAAGATACCATCGTGAACACAGAGTTTTTCTCTCACCCACACTCTCCTTTCCAGTTTTTTACAGGCTGCTCTGGCCAGAACCCACCACAGCGATCAAATCGCTTGGTTTCTTTGTCTATAGGATAAAGGTTGGATATTAGGAAAAACTTTTTCACTAGGAGGGTGGTGAAGCACTGGAATGGGTTACCTAGGGAGGTTGTGGAATCTCCTTCCTTAGAGGTTTTTAAGGTCATGCTTGACAAAGCCGTGGCTGGGATGATTTAGTTGGGGACTGGTCCTGCTTTGAGCAGGGGGTTGGACTAGATGACCTCCTGAGGTCCCTTCCAAACCTGATATTCTATGATTCTAAGATGGTATAGGATAAAGATGGAGTCTCTCTCTGTTCCTTATGCCCCCAAAGGAATGACTTTGTCTTACAGGTTAGGAAGGTCTTCTGGAGATCCAGGAACCATGTTAATTTTTTTGTTTTTCGAGTTCAGGAACAGGATAACCCCCATTTCTTTACTGCTAGTATGTAAATTGAGGTAAATCCACATGCCTTTGTCTAGAACAAGGCTAGGCTTTACCTAGGCTAGGCTGTCTTCTCTTAAAGATGTTCAAGTAAAATCATACAGAGGGAATTCATAACTTCATGTAGATCATTAATACATGCATTTACAATGATATTAATAAACAGTGTGTTATTAGCTTTCATGAGACCTCACAATGCATATTTTGCACAAATATAATTGCAGTAGTGTGTAGGGTATGAATGCAGGGGTTCCTATGGTCACATATGTACCTGTGGGTATCATTACAGAAGACAGTCATCATTTCCAAGTTTTGCTTTTTTCTGCATCTCTATTTACATGCAGCATTTCTTTCACTGCAGTCCTCAGGAGAGAGAATAAAAGCATATCTGCAACCCTATGGACTAGAAAATAAAATTCCCTGCTTTCTGTCATTAGGTATAATGAGAAACCATGCATAATTACAAGGTCATTCTTCTAAAATTGCTCTGAAGAATAAAATATGAATAAATGTGCTGCTATGAGCCTCGTTAAGAGAGCAGGAGAATAATTCCTATTCAAATGTCCATTATACTGTGAGTGAAAAGTGTTGTGTAATATTGCAGGAGATAGAGGGCTGATGGAAAGGACACCAATATTTAATCTGAAGGGACTTGGGAACCTAATTAGACTAATTTTAAAAAGAGAAGTCTGGGAAGAGAAAGCCATATAACAAATGAATGTTCCATGCCATTGTTCCAGACAAGTGTCTGCCCCAAGGAAACTTCAAACTAAATATATGTGTTTTCATTATACCATGTTGGCACATGTTATAAAGGGGCCAATTTTAGAGTAATCACAATATTATAAGTATGGGAAAATGCTTTACCATGTATTTTTTAAATCCTTTATGAATATAATGAAAAATATTTTTCCATATTGCAGAGGAAAAGTGAGCTGCTGAGACAGGATATGCATAGAACATTCTGTCCTCAACCAAAAAGGAAAACGCTCAACCTGTTTGTAGAGAGGCAAATGAGAAAGAGATGAAGGAATGCAGATGAGAAATTACTTAGAGCTTAGGGTTTCTAGGCAACACATCAGCTTTCTAGAGCTGACAGAGGAGTAAGAGTTCCAACAATATAGGTCTGACAAATGAAAAAAAAGCCAACGTCTCAGTGATACTCTGGAAGGGGATTTAAAGGGTCAGAGAAAGCAATGTCATTGTAATACCAGTGATAATGCAAGGTCACTACCAAGTTAGAATTTCTAACCATAACACCAGTGTTGCCAAATCATGATATTTGGTGTTTTTCTTGAAGCCTCAGCTCCCAGAGTTGTATTATTTTATTAGCTTTTCATTTTTAATAAAATTCTAGACCTTCTGTTTGTGGAGAAAAGCTTGAAAGTGTGAGTCAAGTGCACTGAGAACATTCACAACCCAGAAAACAAATAAAAGAACACTCAATTTTTTTAAGCTCTGGATTTGTACACCAATAACATGGTGTTTTGGGGCCTGACTCATGATTTTGGAGCACCTGAGGTTGGCAATGCTGCATCTCCTTTCCAGAGAACAACTGGAGGCAACGCTTGTGTCAGGCAGTCAGCCTCCTCCCAATACTTACCCAAGATTCATATTATCATATGCTGCTTAATCCTCCCCCCCCGTTTCTCTGTGTGTGTGTGTGTGTGTGTGCGTGTGAGATCAATCCGACTCACTGAGGTTCTGGGACGGAAGGGGCAGGCTCAGCTGCCCAAGAGCACTTCTTCCCTCCAGTCTGAAGTAGGTAGAAATCGGGCATGGAGGTGGGGCAAAAGGGGCGGAAAAGTTTCTCCGCCTATAATTTTAACTGCAAATAGAGCAGTACTCTGACAAAGAACTGGCACTTATAGGAATGGTGCAGTTTCCCAAAGAATGATATATCAAGGACTTGATTAAAAAAATTCCACTACAGTTATTGCTAGTGCCAGTGATGCTCACTTCTCTAATTCAAATAGTTACATAGATATTAAGGTCAGAAGAGACCATTATGATCATCTAGTCTGACCTCCTGCGGAGGAGACCAGACAAGAGGATAAATAAAACTCATGATTACAATAAAATAAATGCATTTTAAATTTAAAACCTGACTTTTTATTTACATATTGCTAGTTCATTAAGTTTAGTTGTTTTATAGTCTTTAAGTAACTAAAGAGGATATTTTGCACTTGTTTATTATCTGTTAATAGAAATTCAAATGTTTACATAGTTTTTCTTCTTCTACTGCAAAATTTCAGACTTAATCTATGCCAAAAAGAGAAATCCTGAGGCTCATCCAAATCCGTCTGTGAGAACACTACAGGCTGAAACACAAAACTAATAAGTAAACAGTAGAGCTGGTTGGGAATTTTCTGTCAAAGATTTTTCATGAAAAATGTAGTTTCTCCATAACCAAAACTTTCCACATGAAAATTTCATTTTTGCCAGATCTTCAATTTTCTGTTGACCCAAATCTATACATTTTGGTTTGTCAAATCAAATTGAAAGTGTCAGTTGAGCACTAACCTCTGTCCACCTGAGCTACCACAGTGCCCCATGGGAACGGTCGGTAAGACCATACGAATGGCCATACTGGGTCAGACCAAAGGTTCACCTAAGGCACTATCCTGTTTTCTGACAGTAGCCAATGACAGGTGCTCCAGAGGGCGTGAATGGAACAGGGCAATTTATCAAGTGATCCATCCCCTGTCATCCAGGCCCAGCTTCTAGCAATGCGAGGTTTAGGGACACCCAATGCATAAAGTTGTGTTCCTGACCGTATTGGCTAATAGTTGTTGATGGACCTATTGAGTTCAGGTGCTTCATCTCCCCATTTGTTTCTATAGGCTTGGCTTGCTGATGAGGATACCTCCCTTATGATGCACCAGTTTTTCCTCTTGCTAAACTGCCATGGTGAGTAGTGGAAGCAAAAGCCTCGTTGTTGGGATCAGACCCATATTGCAGAAGGAAACTGAACCTGAAACCTGAACTACAATTCTTATGAGTCTCCACAGCAACTCAGAAGGAGACAGATTAATGTCAAACCTAGCCAAAACAAAAACATTTTGAGTTAGGAATGTGTGACTGAAAACATATCACAGCAAAAAGTTTCTACTTTCCCAAATCAAAATTTTTCAGAACTTTTCTTTCTACTTAAATTAGATATTTCAACTTTGCATTCCAATTCAGGATGAAAACAAATGTCAAAATATCAGAACTTTGCATGGGACAGATGTTTGATTTTCAACCAGCTCTAATAAGTATTCCTTGGTATATTTGCACCCAACTCCATTTACTGATATATTGAACTCCACAGGTCAAAAAAGCTGAAATACTTTGTCCATGTTATACTGCTACATCAAGGTTTGCTATTTGAGGTAAATGGCAAGTCACTCCAGGGCTAATGGAAAGTACCAGCCCTTAATACTTTTGCCCTGGGTTTAATTTTTATCCCCACAATAAGTTTGTTACTATATGGAAAGTCTAAAAACTTTTTACTGTTAAGAAATTTTGTTTTGAAGTAACAAAGATTATGGCTTTTATAAAAAGTTATTCAGGTTAGTAAAATTACATAACTGCTTCATAGTTTGCCATTCCAAGGCCTTAGTTTTCAATACATTGTATTTTGCCTATATCAATTTTGTTAAGTTCAAATATGGCATTCTACCAGAAGTGGCATGTAAAACAAACAAACAAAAAACCGCACCAACCAAACGACAACACATACCAAAACCAAACAAACATCAACCCTACTGTATTTAGAATTTAGTTCATTATTAATTTTAATCTGAAGTAGCACAAACTTTCAAATTAGTTTACAAAGCCTCACCCTGACTTAACTCAATCATTTTTTTTAAAGAATCAAGTGATTTAAATCAATTATTTAAGTTGCTCAACCCTGCCAGAATACTCCACTTTGAAAAAAGGTTCTTTCCCAGGAGGGAAGTTTTTAGTCCTTGTGCAGGCAAAACTCTCCTTGACAGATCCTTGAATTCACTGGCCGAAGATCTGTCCTTCTGTATTAAATGGATGTTGTGCATGCTTAAAGACTGAGGGGCCAGGACAGTGATTATTTAAAATTCTGTCACGCAATGAGGTTTTTTAGTTATCAAAATGTAAGACAAATGTCTTTCTGAAAGAAATTTATTTAAATTAGAAAATGGATTAAGAGAGATGAAAATAGATAGGGAGATAATATTGCAAAATAACCCATTAGCTTGGTTGTTACTGTCTGACATGAAATAGGGCAGGTGTCTGTTTTGTCTAATGCTAATGTCCTGTGTTTAATACTACTGACTCCCATTATAGAGAACATCAAATTCTCAGGCTATATCTACTTTTTAGTCTTGTTTCTATGGTAACTATAAGAGCTGCAGTTTGTTGAAAGGGTATTACAAACATTTTTCCGTGGGTTACTATTAGGGTGATCAGATAGCAAATGTGAAAAATAGGGACAGGGGGTGGGGGTAATAGGTGCCTACATAAGAGAAAGCCCTGAATATCGGGACTGTCTCTATAAAATCAGGACATCTGGTGACTCTAGTTACTATAATCTGATACACGCCACAATATAAAAGATTAAACTTGATGAAGATTTGAGAACCTGGTTGCATAGCTAGGTATGTAAATATGAAGGTGAAAGTAGGTGGACTTTTGCCAAGATTAAAAATTCTATAAATGTCACAAAAGGAAAGCATGGCTTCAGACTGGCCAAACTGCCATAAGGCATGTCTGAAAGAAAGGTTAAAGAACAGAACCTTCCAATAAAAGAAAGAGCAGAACTTGTTTGAATCGCTCAAGATTCTGTCATGATAGAACAGGCAAATGAATTCTGAAGAATGAAGAAAGGCTATTTTATTAAAGTAGACGGATTACATTGGTAGAGTTTACATCAAAAGTGTATCGACTTCACTTTTAGGTTTCATGCATAATATGACAAAGTTCTTCTTCAAAAGCATTTATTCAATCTAATTTTATTATACCACTATAGAATCACATGTTCTTTCACGGAGTAGACGTGATGGTTGAAAGGTGTCTCAAGTTGACATTCAGCATAATAAAAATCTAGTGTAACTGACTGTAACGAAACTATGTGCAGTAGCATTGATTTAAGTGATTTCTCTCTACATTCATAATAGAACAGTGATTCACCTTTTCCTTGATAAAGTATCAGGATCCAAGAATCCTAGGACCATAAAAAGTAGTAACTGATACTGTATTATTTGATAAACATGTGATTGTGTAATTAACAACCACTGTAATTCATATGAACTATAGGAAGAGTTAAGGTAGAACTTCTGGTTTTACTACTCAAGTTTTATGAACTAATATTTATTTTAACATTGCATTAAAGCGGTCTTTTGTATGTAATAAGTAACATTCACTTTATTATGCTGCCCACTTCTACATATGCTTTACATTTTCAGCTCTAAACAACGAGGTCGAGGTGACTTTGGATTTGCTATAATGGTTGAAAATATATTGCCAAGAATGGAAGGTAAACAACTTAGTTGAAAATTATTTTTAAGAGTAGGAAACATGGTAATATCATGTTAGCATGCAAACATTGTTTCCACCCACATTTGGGTCATCTTGGTGTGACACATTATGTTCTACCAAAAAGGCAGAAATCTTGTACACAACCCTATTTTTCTTAAAAACAACAAAGAGATAATCACCTGACCACAGCATTTTATGTACAGAAAGATGCTTATGTTTGTTTCACCTGGCAGCAAATAGAAACCAGTTGAATCCCAAAGAAACCTCAAAATGGTGTTTAAGAGACTTGTACCACAGCCCAAGTCTATCCCGTGTGTTGTACAACATGCTATTTATTAAGAGTCATTGTAGAGCTGACTGGGTTACAATATTCTATATTTTCATGCCAACAGATGCCACTGAACAATGATAGTTTCTTGTATAATTCTACAAGGGCATTTTTTCTATAAAAGCCTATTAGGTAACTTAGTAAATGCAGAGTTAAAACAAAGGATCAATAAGATATTAAAATAGAACACAAGAGAGTGACTCAACCAATAATATTTTGATCTATATTTTGAATATCCTAAGTTTAGGGATGTTTGGATCTGAGCTGTTGGGTTAGCCTTTTATGAAGAAGGATCTTTGGCAGTGAAGCAAAAAGAAAAAACTGTACTTAAAGCTGGGCAAGTAATGGCTTTTTTCAATTTGCTGGAAATTCTGAAAAAATAAAATCAAAATCATTGTTTCAGGTCAAATGAAATGTTTCATTTCTATTTTGACCATTTAAATATTTTTGATTTTTAAAAATAAAATAAAAATTTCAAAAATAAAATTGAAGTCTTTTCAGATCAAAACATTGCAACATTTTATTTTGAAAATATCAAACAAAGCATTTCCATTGGGGGGGGGGAGTTCTACCAAAATAATTTGGTGAAATTGACACAAATGCATTTAATGTTTCCAGTGTCACCAAATATCACTAAATGTTTAGGTCAATTTTTTTTTCTTTAGCTTTACTCAAAAGAAAAGATCTCCCCTGCCAAGGATCTTTCTTTTCAGTCTTTTTGGAGTTGATCAGAGGGAGCTGCTGCATATCCCTTTCCCTGAAAAACACTGCCACCACATCAAACAAAGCAGACATCTTCTGGGAGAGACCTCTCAGCCCTTCCTGCTCCCTGCAAATCTCACTCAATTGTGAGATCCTTGAATATTCCATCCCTTCCCTGCAGGTCTTGCCAGAATCTGAATGACAGTCTCAGTTGTGTCTCAGTAATAAGGGTAAGAGGTAGTTCAATCCCAATCTGAACCTTAATCTCAAACCCTAAACTAAAATAGCAGTCTGGGATTTCTTAAACTCCCAACTGCCCTTACAAGACATCTCCTCTCCCTTAGCGATCATATTCCCTATCCCACAGACACTCTTCAAGAAAACCCTGGAAGAGGGTCATGCTCCGTGAGGGCTTTCCTAATAGCCTTAAAAGGGGTGGTGAATACTCTGTGGTTACAAAAAGAAAAGGAGTACTTGTGGCACCTTAGAGACTAACCAATTTATTTGAGCATAAGCTTTCGTGAGCTACAGCTCACTTCATCAGATGCATACTGTGGAAACTGTACACAAGTACTCCTTTTCTTTTTGTGAATACAGACTAACACGGCTGTTACTCTGAAATCTGTGGTTACAAAGACTGTTATGGAGGTGAATTTGAATTTCAACACCCTCAAAGTTTTGGCAGAACTGAGACAGCACTTAAGCAAATTTTTGCTGAATTAAGACATACTTCTATTTTAAAATGCCAATTCTAAATGACTCAACTTCAAATTTTAAAGACTATTATTTTATGAAGACTTTATGCCAATCAACCTAAATTGCTCATGATGCCACACATTGGTATCGACAGGAAGATTTCCATTAAAAAAAAAGGGGAATGTAAGTTGGGAGCTTTTCCTGCCCTATAGCCTTCTCAAACAAGCCTAGAGAGTCTGTTCCATATGATCTGTGCAATAATATCCAAAAGGCTCATTCTGCACCCGAGGAAGGATTCCATGATAATGATCCTGAACCTAAACTCCCTGACTCAGCAGTGGTTCTTTGTGACAGGGTTGCGGGGGGGGGAGGGGGGCATCCAGTGTGGGGCAAGTACACCCCATAGGGTGTAGGCACAAGGGTGTACATCACCTGCATCTATGTCTCCATAACCAGAGTCAATATACTCGCCTTTGATAGCAGGGCAATGAGGTTGAATGCCCAAAATCAATGTATTAGCCCCGCTTAGTGGGGCAGTATGGCCCAATGGACAGAATGAGTAGATCCCCCCTCTTGGCAGCACAGTAAGGCCTAGTGGTCAGGGTCAATGGATTCTCCCCAGTTCACTGGGCTGCAAGGCCTGAGGACCAAAGTCACTCTTTCCACCCCTTTTAGCAGGGCAGTGCAGCACAGGGGCAAAAGTCAGTAGGTTCATCCCTCTTAGCAGGGTAGTAGGGCCTCATGGCCACAGTCCATAGATTCACCCCCATGCGCAGAGCAGTAGGGCCCAACGGCCACAGTCCATGGATTCATCCCCATGTGCAGGGCAATAAATCCTAGTGGCCAAGTGGCCTCAGTCAAGGAAGGGGGCCACCACACCAAGAAAGGGGGCCCTAGGCCCTCCCTCTCCCTCAGGGCACTGGTAGTAGCAGGAGCACATGCCCCTGAGTCAGCAGGGAGCGTCCAACCAAAACACATTGACTCAAGATTCCAGTTCACTAACCAGGCCACTGTCTGTTTCCCCTGGGCTGCTTCTTACCATGTTTCCTACCATGTTTCTCGCTGCTGCAGTCTGGGCATCTCAGCTGTCTCTGCATTCCCCAGGCTGTGCTGTCCCCAGGACCTCTGTGGCTAGCCTGGCATCTGCCTGGGTTGGAGTTCTACAAGCTCCCACAACCTCTTGCTTAGACTGATCCTTGGTTGGCACAGGCAGCATCCATCCTTCCTCTCCAGCAGTCAGCCCCAACTGAGCTGAACTGCTCCCTGCATTTGGAGCCTGCCCAATAGAATTGAGGGGACGTAGCTTCCTCGGCCCACAATGTAGGATTAACCCTTCCCAGTCCAGTTTGGGGCAAGTGTGCCCCATCACCCTTCGATATTGGCAAGCATTTTCTGCACAGCGAGGGGAGTGGTTGAGCCTTGTCTTACTGCTGACCAGAATAGGGGCATCCGTTGCTTACGCACTATTAATTGATGCGTGTGACAATTCTGAAAACTTGCACTTATTAGGTCAGAATTCTGGCCAGTTTGCAGAATAAGATACTGTGCTACCTTTACATAATTTCCAGTGACTACAATGTAAATGTACAATGAAAATATTTTCATTTAATAACAACTCAATTTAAATTAGTTTTTCCCTTTAAAAACAGTTAGAAAATGAGTTAACCCAATTAGAATAAGAAATTCAAATTAGCAAGAGAAATAAACACAGAATGTGCCATCTGAAAATGAAATAATACCAAGGAAAAAATGACTAGTACAGAAAGAAATGATGGGGAACACTTTAAAATAATGATCATAGTTAATTAATGCTGAATGGGAGTGCTTCAGAAATACTTATGGCATTCACAATAGTACCAAATGGGATCATGATTCCTTTTTGGAAACTAACATTAAGCCTGTGAATTAATACCATTATGTACAGTATGATGTAGCTCTTTTCCTCATTTCATATCTATTTTGTCATTCATAACCTCAATGCTGAAATGTTGAACTCAGGAGAATGAGGAAAACTAGATTAGCGATGAGCATTTGCATATAAACCCTGTGGCCTTAATATTGCCAGATTGCAAAATACAGTCTCAGCAGAGGTTCCAGCATTAAAATATAGAACTCTGTATTCCAGTCAGTTCCACTGGTGCCTCAGTTCATGTTGTACAACAGGGGTCGGCAACCTGCGGCACGCGTGACAAAGGCGGCACAGAGGCTGATTTTTAGTGGCACTCTGCTGCCAGCCGGGGTCCCGGCCGCCGGCCCCGCTCATCCTGCTGCCGGCCTGGATGGACGGAACCCCGGGCCAGCAGTGGGCTGAGCGGGGCTAGCGGCCAGGACCCCAGACAAGCAGCGTGGGCACCAGACAGAACCCAGACCAGCAGCCCGCTGAGCCTCTCAGCCCGCTGCCAGTCTGGGGTTCCATCCTCCAGCCCTGCCAGCCGGGAACCCGGCCACCAGCCCCACTCAGCCTGCTGCTGGCCCGGGGTTCCGTCCATCCAGGCCGGCAGCAGGATGTGCAGGGCTACCAGCCCCTGCCAGCCGGGGTCCCAGCTGCCGGCCCCACTCAGCCCGCTGCCAGTCTGGGGTTCAGTCGGGGGGCCCCTGTAAATGCAAAATTTATTACTAGCACGCAAAACCTTAAATTAATGAAGACTTGGCACGCCACTTCCCAAAGGTTGCCAACCCCCATTGTACGATATGTTGGATAGACTTGTGCTGTGGTGCAAGTCTGTTAGACACCCTTGTGAGGTTCTGTACATCTATACCCACGTGGGTAATAATCTGTGGCCTTTAATGTTTTTGATCCAATTTGTAGCTGTGCACTTGGACTTCCTCCTTGGAACCTCATCCTGACACTACAATGTGTATATTCAGCTAGCTACCAAGGTCATTGTCAGACAAAGATAAAAGAGCTCTACTTTTTGAAAGAGGTTTTAACTTCAGGTGCCCAGGTGAAATATCTACCTGAATATTAATATACTGCTTGCCTAAATTCACATTTTGAATTAAATTGCCTACCAGTCCCAAAATGGTCATCTAGTACCACTGTATTCAATGAAACAACTTCTATCATCTCTCTCACCAGAGATGGCTGAATTTCAGCAATAGGTGAAGTACCCTAGATCAAGAGTAAAAATTTCAGAAGTGACTTAGGAGGCTAAGTCTCATTTAAAGTCAATCAGCCTTAAGACACCCAAGTAGTGCTGGGCAGGAAATAGTTTTCTTATCCTGCAAAACTTTGAGATTTCAAATTTTTTCCCATTCTGCATCAGGGTGACACTGAGCCCTTGTGGGAAAAAAAGGCACACTACAGAATAGCTAACAGCCCAATGATTAGGGTGAGGTTCACTCACTGTCTCTTGTTGCAGCTGTTCCACTGTGAATAAATAATTAAATATTCCCTAGGACACAGAGAGATTGACTACATAGCCCAGTGGTTAAAGCACTCACCTGGGAGATCCAGATTTAAGTCCCTGCTCTAATAAATATTTCATCATTTCAATGATGTTCTGTACATCCATAGACTATGTATGAGTAATAGTCTGTCTATTGTCACTCACCGATGGCATACTAAATGGTTAAAGCCATTCAACTTTGAACAAAAACATAATACTCTATTAAAATCTGTATGGCTTTTAAAGTGTGTTTTCCTTTAAAAATTTACATGAACCTATGAAGAGAGAATAATTAGATACAAAGGTGAAATTCCCAAAAGGAACAAAGATAGATACATTGTTATTGTTGTAACCTTAACAATATACTTTGCTTTTCCTGACCAAACTGACTTTCCAATGAAACAGCTCAATCTCCAAATGCAAACATAAAATATTGGCAGCTTTCAGACTTGTTTTTCATGCTGAGCCTAACTGGCAAATGGCAGGGAGTTTGTAAGCTTCTTCTAAGCAAGCCTTAGAGGGACAACTTAGAGTCTGAATCTCTGTCAAACAGCTTGCTGCAGCTCTGGGTGTTTTGGTTTTTTTTCCTTATATCTATTGTGCTTTCTTCTGCATGTTCTTTTTAGTAAACAAGTAAAGACTCTCAGCAAAATGACTGGGACAATTAGATTTAATTTGGATATAATTTATCACTCAGGACCCATATTCAAACATAGAATAGGAACACAGAGATGGGTTCTCTCTTATCCTCGTCTCCCTCTTCTGATCATCATCATCATCATCATCATCAGTTTTAGGCAGAAGGTGACAAAACAGTTCCATAGCTTTGGGAAAAGGAAAAAGAGGTTTTTTCTCCTGTCATTACTGCACAGTTATTTGCCTTTCTACGGGGGATTACAATGACCTCTTCAATTTTGGCATCATATCAGCTGTTGTTAAACAGTTGGCTGCTGAACAGGAACCAGCAAAATTGATGATTTGGTGGCAAGGTGACAGATTATGCACTTATTTTTCATAACTGGAATCCTGAGTTCAGATTTGAGGTCTCCCATCCAAGCCCAAGCTACTTTGGAGGGGATCATAGTTCAAAATGGTTTGATTGCCAGCTTCACTCCTACCTGGGAAGACTTTCTTCTATTCACCTGTTAACTCCTATGAATTACATGATATATTCTTATTGTTTTGGATCTTTAGATTAAACACTATTCACTGACAGAAGGCTGAGTTTGAATAGCTATTGCATGATTAATTCTCCTCCCCTCTCCCCAGATGTAGCTACACCTGTTGTAGATACATTTATGATAATTATGGCTGGTTGGGAAGTTTTCATCAGAAAATCCCAATTCTTCAACTGTGAGAAAAAAGCATCCTACTTCAGATGAGCCAGTAGAGTGGTTGTTAAGGCTGTTACTTCAAACATGGGGGAATCCAGGTTCAAATCCCTGTTCTGACTCAAGCATAGTAGTGTGTTGAATCTGGGTCTTCCCAACTAAAAGTCCTAACTGGTAACCCAGTTTTTGTTGTGCTATAGAATAAAAACAAATGTTGAAACTTTTAAATTTTTCACAAAAAAATAATTCTTGTTTTCCAGAAAGCCCTGGTGATAACCAACTGTGAAAAAATCAGAAAGCATACCGTGGATCTCAAAATTTCCTTTCATAATCCTGAACTGTTGTAAAGCATGCAGTAAGCTTTGAGACCTTTGCATGAAAGGTTTCTACAGTTTGTTCCTATGCTGAGATATACTAGTTGCATATTAATTTTCACTGTAAAAGACATATTCCAATACCAGCTCAAAACCTGTCAAAAGACTTTTTTGTCTGGAAGCCACTCTGTGTACAAAATATTCATTTGTGCTCCTTCACTTATCAATGCATATTTTCTCTGTATGCATTATTGTCACAGGTAAAGGGGGGACAAATGCAGAAGAACAGAAGATAAAATCATAAACTCAGAAAAAAAATTGCTGTTTTTATTACAGTAGCGCCAGGTAGCTCATTGTGCTGGGTGCTATACAAAATGCATAATAATAAACATTAAGGAGGAACAAACATATAAAGCTAGCTTTAAATACTGGAGATCCCCAGATGTCAGGAAAATCGACAGTTGATATGCCAATGAGATGGTTAAAAAAATAACGGGTTGTGTATGAAGTGTAGTCAGCATCATATTAGTTTCAGGTCAGAGATGTGAACATTTTGTGAGGTATCATAATGGTCCAATATGGCAATTCTATACAGCAATTCTACAGTACAAAATGATCAAAGCCTAAAAGATTGTTCTCTACAAGTAATAACATATTTTAATATATGATTAAACAGGAGAAAAAATGCTCAACCTCTGATATATTGTTCCATCTTTTATTAATTTAAGATAATAATGGATTTAATGAAAATCATATCATTTATGGGGAATTACATTTTAGCTCCAGCCCTGGTCTTTTTAAGACTTCTATGGGTTATTTCTCTCTGGTATTTTCTTTGAACTAATCAATCTAGTACTGAAATTCCAAACAGTTTTGCAGTTTAAAAGACAGCTTCAGATTAACATCATTCCAGGCCATCTGTTCTAGATTAAATAAATTGGAGATAATATCATTTCAAACTCAAAACATAGCCCAATACTTATTTAAAAATTAAATTGGAAACTCCACATTTCTACATGAGCTGTCTCAAAAGAGACACAACCCAAAACTTAACTCACAAAATCGTTAATATTTCCAGTATTTTCCATTCTTCCATTAAACAGAAACAGTCACTTGTGTCCAAATTACTCTGAGCATATGCATTTACAATCTTGTTTTCAATAAATATCCTCAAAACATGTCCTAGGATTTATTTCAAAACATGGATGATGTGATTTTTGCTTGATAAGATGTTCAGTGTTAGAGGATGTATAATTCTTGCCTTTGTGACTTTTAGGAACAATGCTCACGTCAAATCATAATTTGCATTGAAACTGCATTGTAGTTGTGGGTAGCAGTGGACATTGTTCTCATGGAGCTCCTGTTGTGCTGAGCATTTCATGGAGCACGATTTCCCCTAGTCATGGCTTCCAGCTCTCCTACTAAACTTAGTCTGCCTAGCATGGCAACTAGCAGACACTCCTGGATCTCCCACTGTCAGTGGGAACCTGCACAGCTTTTGCTGCTATGAAATGCACATGAAACATTCGTTGGACTGGAACCTGGAACACCTCACCAAATGATAGACTCATGATTTTGAACCTTCATACTCAATGTAGATTTGCTGTTTGGAACATACTCACCCTGAAAATCATTGGTGCTTCTACAGTCTTGTCACCTGAATTGAACCAATACAACATTTTTGTGGCAGGATTCTCTGAGACCTCTTGGACCAATGCCAGTGACGTGGTTATTAATGGCTATCATACACGGTCAGGCCCGAGTGGTGAGGGTGTTGGCCACAGTGGCCTTAGCAGTGTTGCCTTGGCCTTATTAAGCTTCGCTCATAAAGCCCTCATAAGATGGTCTCCCATTCCAAAACATATCATGATGGCAAGACTTTCTCATAGACATTGCAACATCATCATCATCGCTGCTTATCCACCACTAACCTCAGCAATGAGGAGGCTATTGAACAATATGCATGAGCCTTGTAGGACGTCATCACCAGAATATCCACTCACACCATTATTACTGTGCTAAGAGATGCCAATGCCATGCTGGGAGCTGATGCTAGAACAGCTTGGCTGGAAAGCAGTGGGCATTTCTTTCTGCATGCGACCATAAGTGATAACGGTGAGCTACTGCTCAAGCTTTTTGCTTCAAGTGGACTCCATTTTTCTGACACCAATTTCCAATAGAAGAAGATACATGCATTAACTTGGTATTTGAATGATGAATGAACCTGCAAGGCATTAGATCACATTCTTATAGCTAATTGTCAGGGACACTGTATACACCACTGTCAGGTGTTCAGGGTGCTGAAAATGGCAATACTGTCCACAAGGTGCTTGTGGTCATGGTGAAACTGAAGTTGAAGGCAATTCAAACCAAGCCTTCCATTAGTTGCTTAGACATACAGCACATGATTGATGCTGCTGCCAAAATGGAATACCAGGCTGAAATCTGAAAATGATTTGACACTGTAGCCCTGGCAGATGAAAATTTTGAACACTATCAAATCAACAATATGTGGGACTATTTCTTGTTTTCTATTATGGATGCTGCCAATGAAGTGCTGGGGAAAAAGTGTCACAGCCCTAAACATCAATAGATCAGTCAACAGAGTCTGGACTTCATAGAAAATGACATGTGGCTCACTTAAAAGGAAACAACCAAGAATACTGGCATCTCAGTGCCTTGCATAACATAGCTTTAAAGTAGAACCAGGAGATTTTTCAGCAAATAAGACTCAATCAATGGAACCTGCACTGGCCAGTTTGACAAAGCTCTGTCCTTGCCTCCGTGGGTCCCGCATTTCCCGGCGGATTTCGCTAGCCTCAGAGGCTCACTGTGACCCTTCATGTAACTCTTCTCTCTCTAGAGACAAGGGTCACAGTCTACTGAGCCATTTTCATCATAAGCCAGCGAGGGAGGTGAGGAGAAGTTATCCTTCCTTGCACAGTCTCTGTTGTCTCCCAGTCTCAGTGATTAATCAGGGGGCAAAGTGGGGGAGGAGGGGCGAGGGGAGGGGGTGAAGCCCGGGCCCACCCTCTACTCTGGGCTCCAGCCCAGGGACCCTAATAGTATCAGCTATGGTAGCTGACTTTTTAGAAACATGACATGTACAATTCCCTGGGCTACTTTCCCCACAGCAGCTCTCACTTCCTCAAGCTCCACTTCACCCTTACCTCAGAGTCTCCTTCCTTGTGCCTGATATGGTGAGTACTACTCAGTCTCTCCAACAGCACAACTTCCTCCCACAGCTCTTGACATGCACACCCACCTGACTAACTGGGAGGCTTTTAACTAGTTTCAGCCAGCCCCTGATTGGCTTCAGGTGTCCCAATCAAACTAGCCTCCCTGCCTTCTGGAAAGTTCTTAATTGGCCCCAGGTGTCTTAATTGACCTGGAGCAGCTGCCATTTCACTTATCGTGGTACCAGGGATTTGTTTAGCCTGGAGCTAATATATCTATCTCCTACTACTTTTCCATAGCCATCTGGCCTTGCCCTGTCACATCAGAAATGACTACCGTGCTATTTATAAAAAGAATTGTGCACCTTAAAAGTCAGTATACAGAACAAATCCTTGCACATATTGGAAGAGAATGTTAAAGGACTAGAGACGCAAATAAGAACCCTGCTTTGCATCAGAGAAAATGAAGACTTTCTGGATACAAGTCAGCATTTCATACTGCAGGCACAGCATTCTGAAGAATCAGAGAAGGCAGTACAGAATAGGGAAGAAAATTGGCAACATGTGACCTCCAGAAAAAGAAAGAGGAGAACCTATGTACCCCCAATGCAGATAGAGGTAAGAAACGGTTTTCAGGCTCTCTGCACAGGTATTATGGCAGAGAATGGTTTGGAAGAGTCATCTGAGGGCATGGATCAGAGGGAGACCCCATCGACCAGAAAGCATGGGATGCATTGTCCTAGGGATGGGGGTTCCACAACCACCACCCCCAAGAGGAGGAGATGGGTGGTGGTGGTCAGGGACTTCTTCCTAAGGGGAACGGAGTCATCCATCTGCTGGGAAACTTGAGAAGTGTGCTGCTTGCCTGGAGCTAGATTTCAGGATGTGACAGAGTGTCTGCTGAGACTGATCAAGCCCTCGGACCACTACCCCTTCCTACTTCTCCATGGGGGCACCAATGATACTACCAAGAAAGACCTTGAGTGGGTCACTGTAGACTATGTGGCTCTGGGAAGAAGGATAAAGGAGTTTGAAGTGAAAGTCGTGTTCTCATCCATCCTCCCTGCTGAAGGAAAAGTCCCAGGAAGGGACTATCGAATTGTGGAAATAAATACATGGTTGCACACGTGGTGTGGGAGGGAGGGCTTTGGATTCTTCAACCATGGGATGTTGCTCCAGCAAGAAGGATTGCTAGGAAGAGATGGGATCCACCTAACGAAGAGAGAGAAGAGCGTCTTCGCAGGCAGCCTAGTGAGGAGTGCTTTAAACTAGGTTTGCTGGGGAATGGAGAACTAAGCCCTGAGGTAAGTGGGGAAATGGGATACCAGGAGGAAACACAAGGAGGAGGGTGCAACAGGGGAGGCCTCCTGATTTATACTGAGAAATTAGGGCAATTGGCTAGTTATCTTAGGTGCCTGTACACAGACGCAAGAAGCCTGGGAAACAAGCAGGAAGAATTGGAAGTCCTGGCACAGTCAAAGAACTATGATGTAATTGGAATAACAGAGACTTGGTGGGGTAACTCACATGACTGGATTACTGTCATGGATGGGTATAAACTGTTCAGGAAGGACAGGCGGGGGAGAAAAAGTGGAGGAGTTGCACTGTATGTAAGAGAGCAGTATGATTGCTCAGAGCTCCAGTATGAAACTTGGAAAAAGCCTGTTGAGAGACTTTACGTTAAGTTTAGAGGCAAGAGCAACAAGGGTGATGTCATGGTAGGCATCTGCTTATACCACCAGTCCAGGAAGATGAGGTAGATGAGGCTTTCTTTGGACAACTAACATAAGTTTCCAGATCACAGGCCCTGGTTCTCATGGGGGACTTTAATCACCCTGACATCTGCTGGGAGATCAATACAGAAGTGCACAGACAGTTTTTGGAGAGCGTTGGGGACAACTTCCTGGTGCAAGTGCTGGAGAAACAACTAGGACTATGCTCCTCTTGACCTGCTGCTCACAAACAGGGAAGAATTGGTAGGGGAAGTAGAAGTGGGTGGCAACCTGGGCAGCAGTGACCATGAGATGATTGAATTCAGGATCCTGACGAAAGAGTTTTGGACCAGGAATGATGTGGTGTATAGACATTACTGATTTAAACGTTGCCTTTGACTCTCTTGATCATCATTCCCTTTGACTCTGTCTACAAGCTGCTGGCATGCCTGGCAAGTTCCTCAACCATTTTGTAGAAATACACCACAAAAGTGAGAGTTGTGTCTATTTGGGTACTAGGATGACAAACTGGTTTAAGTGCAATAGCAGCATCTACAAACAATGCTTGGCTGTCCCAATCTGTTGAACACTGTTATTGACTGAATGAGGTAAGCAGCATACCTGTGGTGGTACTGCATGACTTCTGCATAACAGACCTGGAATATGTTGCTGACACACCTATATTTTCAAACTAATCTCATCAATACCCTGAATATATTTATGGAAGAAGCAAATAGTCTTGGTCTTCATTTCAGTTGGAAGAAGACCAGACTGATTAAAGAGGCTGAAGGACCTTTACCCTTAACCATCATAAATGATGGACAAAAAGTTGAATTTGTCAGCTCATTTGAAGAACTTGGCTCTGTTGTCATCAAGCAGGGAGGTTTCCCTGATGACATTAAACACTGAATCAGCAAGGCTATGGGTGTTATACATGCTCTTTGGAAGCCTGTATGTCATCAATGCCACATATCAACTCAGACTAAGATTGGCAAACTACACATTTTTGACATGAATGTGTTGAAAGCATATGGTAGTTTCATCAAATTACAGATTATGATGTAGGTATTGGACCGATCAGCTTCCATTGTCTTCCCAGTGACTCAGGGATGGTTCAGGTGTCTTGGCCATCTGTTCTGTATGCTGGAGTCTATACCAACCCCCAGCTTTAAGTGATTGATCCAACATAAATTGAATGGAGAGAAACTTCAATGGACAATCTTGCACATGCTGGAGGGATGTCTACCCTCTCCTGCATCAGACTTAATATAAAGCAGGCTGCACCATTGGCAGGAAACCGGTCTCTCTGGAAATGGGTGATCAAAAGTGGCCACCCTATGATCAATGAGCAGGAGAATTAATGAAAAAAATAAGTGCAAATCTGAGTTTCTTGACTTCACTGGAAGTTTTCACATTATAGAACTCAGGCTGTGGTCTTAAAGGTACAGGGAATGGTTCATCCTCTAGCAATATCACAATATAAAAATCATTGTCTTGTCACATTTTGCTTTTTCAAGGTTAATTATAACTAACTTTCTAACTACGCAGATACAGTAAAATGCATTGCAAGCCAGGATACACTGTAAATAATGCTTCATTCATGAGGAAAAATGACATCAACAAGTTGCTGATTTCTTGCAGGGTGCATTTTTATTGTGCATGTCATGAGAAATAATCCACACATTGTTGTATATGTATTGACATTACTTATGTTGCAAAAACAGCAGCCCAGATAGGATTACTAGATGGATGGATATTAGAAAGGAGGACAGTGGCTTTTACACCCAGCAACTATGTCAATAGTAAATTTTGTGGTTATCAAATTTTGTGGCTAGTCAATGTTTTTTTTTAATTTAAAATTTTAAATATTTAACTTTGAAATTTCAACATTAAAAAACAGGAGAAAATTGACTTTTCAACCAGCTAATGAGCTTGTCAAATTGCTTCTAATTTCAGTGACATTTCTAATTTCAAGTTTAAAAAGAAAAAAGAAAATATTTCAAGAAGTTGTTCATAAAATTGCTTCCCCTTTTTCCTCATCTAGATCTTGTTACAATAAAACACTGTGGTTTCATTATAAAAATACAGGTTTATTTAATCCATAAAGGCCAGATTGGGGCCCACTGTCCATGTTCATGAGGGGGAATAATGGAGAAAATGGTGCCCCCTGGCTCCCCTGCATCACAATGGGGAACGAGCCAGTATGAAATGGCTGCTCTCTCTCTTCTGCAGGTGACTAGGAGTGGGTGGTTGTGGAAAGGAATGGGCTAAGCTGTGGCTACCCCCAGCCAATAAAATGCAAGACAGTTTAGCTGCACTGGAACTTCAGGGGATGAATTGCTGTGCCAGATATAGGGCTGATGCAGGGTACATCTAAAGAAATATTTTAAAAAGAAATGACCAGAGATTAGTGAATAACCAATAGTTTGGTTCACTGGCACTTCTGGAAAAAAAAAAGTCAGTCTACCCGAACCAGAAACAAAAATTGCAAAACTATTGGGCAAATCAAAAAAATCCATTTTGAGTCAACCTGAAATGTTTTGTTCTGAGCATTTTTAAAGGGCTAAATTCACAAAACAGCTGGAGGAGAAGGAAATGTCAATGGTTGTGGAGCCCTGCTTAACTATTTAGTATCATTCACAGTGGCAATTCATATTTATCCATAACAACAACGACAGAGAGAGAAAGAGCCAGTGAGAAAGAGACTAAGGCCTTAGCCTGGCAGTTAGGGTGCTAATCTAGGCTATAAATGACCCAAGTTCAAGTCACAGCTCCAATGACTATCTAATTATTTATACACAGTGGAACTGCCTCAACAGGAGAGACTGCAAAAGACCCATACCAGAATATCCCAGTGGTCAGGGCAATCTTCTCCAATGCAGAAGAACCAACTTCAAACCCCTTCTCCAGAGCGGGGGCACGAACTGAATCTGGGTTTCCCACAGCTGAGAAGAGAACCTTAACCATGAGACTACAAGTTGTAAAGAGTTCTCTGCCACCCTACCTTTTGTGATTTTTTTTTTCTGAAAATCTCATTTGGCCCAAAAGAATGTTTTGGCTGAAACTGTTCTTCAAATCCCTGTCAAATTCAGGAATAGGCTCAGCTGATCAAAAAATAAATAAATGCATTTTTGGTGATTAAGTTACTTGCAAAAAAACCAAATTAAACCAAAAAAAAAAACCAAAACACTCACTCACGCTATCAGATATCCTCTGCCTTCACACTCTGTTCTTTCCTCCCCTTACCACGACAGACCGTAATTCGAAGGACACCATCTTCTGCGGACCATAGATAAGTAAATTTGCCACTGAGAGAGAGAGAGATTCTGTAGTACTCATGCAACCCAACACTTATATATAGTAGGTTTCTGGATTTACTCAGCTGTTGATATCTTTGAGTGCTGAACTGACATGGCGATATGCCCATTACCTTCTGTGGTATTTTGCATTAAAAAATAGTAGGGTAGGCCAATCCTGTCAATAGCCTCTCATCTGTAAAACTACTAGTCAAAATGCCAACCCCCTTATTTTCCTGAAGGGGTCAAATGTCAATTAATTTGAAATTAAGGAGGGACAGTCTTTTTTTTCAGAGCATATACGAAAATGATCTTTTGGCTCATTATAAACACCACAATCAGACCTAACATGGGCTCCAAAAATTGCTATATTATTTTTAACAGGACAATAGTCATCGACAGCAAAATATCACTATCTTTAATTGATAGTTCCTGATGGGTTTAGGAATCCAGACTGAACAGCTTTAATATGATTTATCTGACCTATAAATACTCAATTTTACAGACTGAGTATTGAGCTAATTGAACAAAATTTTGAAATAACTGTTTTGTGTTCAGCTATTGCGAGCCAATACATTCCTGTTTACCGAAACAAACAAGAATATTTAACCACTAGGCCCACAATATTTTAAAGAGATAAGGAATAGAGCAGGCTGGAAAGCGAGAAATAAGTAATTATTTCATAAACTATTTCAGTTTTTTCATGAAATTTCAAAATATCAAAGTTGTCCTATTAACTCTCAAAAAGGAACACCTAGCAAAATGCTAACTCTTTTCAAATAGAACGGATCAACTGTGGTGAAAATCTTTAATTAAAAAATTGTTGTGAATGTTCATACTTTCAGAATGTGTTGACCAGCTCTAGTCTCAAATGTTACATCTCAGGATCTTAATAGTGATGTCTGCAAACGGCTCTGGCATCCATCTAGGGATGCCATCACTACAGAGAATTTGGGCTATTGGAGGGAGTCCAGAGAAGACCAACACAAATAATTAGAGAGTTTGATTAATTAAATTAGGCCAAAGAGAATAAAAGCTAAACAGTAACTAAGGGAGAAGAGATATTTGTCTATAAGAATGCATGGGTGACTTTCAGTGAGATAAGCAGCCTTTTGTGCCTTTGAAAATCTCCACCATTAACCTCAAGAATGGAGAAGAATTGTTTAGGATGGGAGAAGGAGATAGGGGTTACATTTATAAAAGGAACTTCCTGACACAGAAACCTATTATATTGTTTGAGCTGTTTGAAATAAATTCAGCACAGCACTAAAAAATGTACTGTAGGAAATAATCCACATTGTGATTATTTAATATGTTTATTATGGTGGTTCTTAGTGGCCAACTGAGAATGAAGCCCCCTTGGGCTTCGGATAGCACAAAGATAGAGTAGGAGATAGTCCATGGAGAGCACATGCTCTTGTAGAAACTGGCTATATAAGAGACCGATACTTCTATTATGGGACATGCTTTCTGCTCAATACCCATTCTCTGCTAACTTTCAGAAGGGGCAGATGGGATGCAAGCCTCACATTCTGAAAGTGCTGCTGCTGCCCACCTGTAGTACCTGCTAAAATCCAGAAGGAGCAAACTAAGGGGTCCACAGACGATCTGTTGGTACTTGGTTAGCTCAAGTTAGTGTCTGACACAGAGCACAGTTCTCCTCTCCTCCCGGGCAACATTTGGTTGAGGAAGGAAGGTCTGGCCAATGAGCCTCACTTGCAAGTGAGCAAAGAACAGACAGGTTAATCATGGACTACTACTCTTTGAAAGACAGCAGAAAGTGGAACAACTGGGAGAAGACAAGAAGTTGATGAGACTGAGAGGGAAAAAGAAACAGTTGGAGCAGAAAACACAGGGACAATTGAAGAAGGAGGAAGAGTGAGAAGAGAGATGATGGAACATGGTGTGGAAAAGACAAGGAACATGAGGATAAAAGGGTGGATGAGGGAGAGAAAAACAGAGCGGCATGGAAAGGAAGAGGGATACAAGGATGTTGAGGAAAGGAAGAAACAGAAAAAAATGTTGAATGGAAAAAAAAGATCAACAAGGAAAGGGGGACAGAGAAACAGCCAGGAAGGTAAACAAAATAATAAATATAGTAAAATTAAAATGTTTAGCCTAACACAGGGGTCCAGGTCCTCAGCTGGTGTTAGTGGGCACTACTCCGCTGAAGTTTTTGGAGCTATGCTGATTACCACCAGCTGACGATCTGGCCCATTGAGCCAAAGTCCAGAAAGGGAAGATATAAGAGAGCACTTCTGTCAAGGTTCCTTCCTCACTCTGAACTCTAGGGTGCAGATGTGGGGACCTGCATGAAAACCTCCAAAGCTTATTTTTACCAGCTTAGGTTAAAACTTCCCCAAGGTACAAACTATTTTCCTTTTTCCCTTGGACTTTATTGCTACCACCACCAAGCGTCTAACAGATATATAACCGGGAAAGAGCCCACTTGGAAATGTCTTTCCCCCCAAAATCCTCCCCAAGCCCTAGACCCCCTTTCCTGGGGAAGGCTTGATAAAAATCCTCACCAATTTACATAGGTGAACACAGACCCAAACCCTTGGATCTTAAGAACAATGAAAAAAGCAATCAGGTTCTTAAAAGAAGAATTTTAATAGAAGAAAAAGTAAAAGAATCACCTCTGTAAAATCAGGATGGTAAATACCTTACAGGGTAATTAGATTCAAAACATAGAGAATCCCTCTAGGCAAAACCTTAAGTTACAAAAAGACACAAAAACAGGAATATCCATTCCATTCAGCACAGCTTATTTTCTCAGCCATTTAAACAAACAGAATCTAACGCATATCTAGCTAGATTACTTACTAAGTTCTAAGACTCCATTCCTTTCTGTTCCCGGCAAATGCATCACATACACAGACAGAGAGAGACTTTGTTTCTCCCTCCCTCCAGCTTTTGAAACTATCTTGTCTCCTCACTGGTCATTTTGGTCAGGTGCCAGCAAGGTTATCCTAGCTTCTTAACCCTTTACAGGTGAAAGGGTTTTTCCTCTGTCCAGGAGGGATTTTAAAGGTGTTTACCCTTCCCTTTATATTTATGACAACTTCACATTACGAAAGAGAAAGAAAAACAAAAGAAACATGGTAAATTACATTTCATAGAATCCAAAAATTTCAAAGGAAAAAACCCTTACATTGGGCATTGACTTTTGTGGAGTTAGACGAGGGATGAATTTTTGGCCCCAGATGTTATTTTTGCAGTCACATGTTTACATCGTTTTACCGAATTACCAATATAAAGTTACAATCTTATGTGCAACTACTGGGAAATAGTTATATACATTTAAATATTTCAGTTTATCCAATAATTAAGTCTTCATCCAATGCCCTTGGTGTTTTCACGATGCAAGTTAAAATGTATAATATCAAAATTATACAAAAACAAAGACACTTGAAAGATGGATCCTGTTTAGTGTTAAACTACCCCACTCTCAGACTCAGCTCATTTTGTTTGAGCAGCATTATTGAAGCTTTATGCTGCGCTGGACAAGATAAAACATACTTGTCCTCCTGACCCCAAACGTCACCCACAAAATAAACAGCCAAAATACTTTTGACCTAGCTGATTGCCTGATCTGCTATTATGCTGCAGATGTCCTTTTGCTATCGTGTGCTTCTCTCAATACTCCCAATGTCACCATTGCCTACAATGCTGCTTAAAATGCTTCCAGCATCACAGTTGCTTAATCATGCTAAAGTATGCATAAAAGAGTGTCAGCCTTGCTTGGATGCTATACACATAACAAGCCACAATCCATGTTAACTGATGCAATTAAATATATCCTCCAATAATTTGTTTTCTCTTTTGATATAATCATTATAATAAAGATAGAAAATTAAAAACATTGGAAATACAAAAGCCATTCTGAATGTTATTTTGCCCCTTCCCCCACAAAAAAATTAACAGAAATTATCTTTAAAGATTGAGAACATCACTATATGTGATGTGGGTATGTGACACTAGACCTAGAGATATTGTAAGATCCACGCCATTTAATGTTGTGTCTCAAAATATCTAGCAGACAATGTGCCAGATGCTTACACTCATGGTTTTTGGCATTCTTTTAAAGTACTGTGGAACTAAAAACAGTCATGCTAGGAGTCTATTACACACTCAAAAAATCAAAAAAGCATTTTCAGAGTACCATAAAAACAGCCAGCTCACACAGTAATAAAGCCTATATGGGTGTGACAGGATGTATCTACCCCACACCAACCCTGAAAGGATTAACTCTGCTTTGCAGGCTGAGGAAGCCATGCCCCTCCAACCCTGCTGGGCATGCTCAGCCTGGAGGCAGCATATAGAAGGTAGCAGCCCAGCTCAGTCTGGGGAGGCTGCTGATGGGGGAGGACCCAGATTGCAAGCTCCCTGCAGGGAGTTGCTACAAACCTGACTATGGTTCACAGGGCTCCTGACTGGAGACTCCAGGCTGCCCAATGAGCCCAAAGAAAGGATAGTGCCAGTGTGGGCCTGGCAATTTGAGGACCACAGAGATTTGGGGAGTTTTGACGAGGGGGAAAGGGTAAGAAGCAGCCAGGGGACTCGAACTCTTTGCTGGTAAGTGAACCAAGGGACTGTGCTTTGGGGTGCCATACCCCTTACCTGGGGTGCTACACCCCTCTGAGTGGTGCCCCACTCCCCCCAGTGGGCCAACTGGCTGCACAGTCCCACAGAGGTGGGCTAGTTCACTGACTCTGACCATTGGACCATGCTGCCCTGATAGTAAGGGCTGCTTATTGACACTAGTCACTGAGAAATACTACCCCGTGTTACAATAAGACTCATCAGCGTAGGACCTGACCAGCTGCAAAAGTGCCTTTGCCCTTCCATCTAATTGTATGTGACCTGACACTCTGTGATGGGGTGTACCTACCCCCACAACAATGGGATATTGATTCATTATCTTAGACATAGCAAGAGCCTCAGCAAGCTGCTGACCAGAGTTTCAAAGTCAAGCAAACAAGTCCCTCCTCTCCCTCAAAATGTGCTGTCAAAGGTTTGTGAAACATGGTCTAGCCAACCCATTAGACTCAAAATAATGAGAAAATTTGGAGGGGAGGTGGAGAAAATAACCCAAGATAGATCATGTAAGACACCAGAAAATTCCTACAGCACCAACAGCAAGGCTAGGGCTGATCAGGAGTTCATGGTGTGGTAAATTCAGATACCCCTGCTTGCCAATAATTGTGCATGTCCACATAGTCCCAGTCAGCACTCCTGTGCTCCCATCAGCTCTGTTTGCATTGCAAACACTTCCCCTTATGTCTCAGTTTCCTGTCCCATCATTCTTGTGTAACACCAACAGATGCCGGTCGTTGGTGGGTGGGATTGAACTTGGGACCTCTGGAGCTTAGTGCATGAGCCTCTACTGCATGAGCTAAAAGTCAGCTGGCTGTTGGCTAAAGCTGTAGAGAAGACTCATTTGATCTCTCTCTCTTTAAGTGATCTCGGTGCCACTAGATGGGACAGAACACCACACCCAGAAGGTTTGTGGGTTACACTTGCACCACTGATCAGCATAGAATCCTATGGTTCTATTATTCTGTGGTAGAGTGTGAGAAGGGATGACAAAAATGCAGGTAGAAAGAGCAATGGAAGTGTGGTGTAGAGAGAAATAAAAAGGGGAGAGGGAGAAAACATTCAGTAAAAGTTGAAAGAAAAGGAGTACTTGTGGCACCTTAGAGACTAACCAATTTATTTGAGCATGAGCTTTTGTGAGCTACAGCTCACTTCATCGGATGCATACCGTGGAAACTGCAGCAGACTTTATATATACACAGAGAATATGAAACAATACCTCCTCCCACCCCACTGTCCTGCTGGTAATAGCTTATCTAAAGTGATCATCAGGTGGGCCATTTCCAGCACAAATCCAGGTTTTCTCACCCTCCACCCCCCCACACAAATTTCGGATGCATACCGTGGAAACTGCAGCAGACTTTATATATACACAGAGAATATGAAACAATACCTCCTCCCACCCCACTGTCCTGCTGGTAATAGCTTATCTAATTCGGATGCATACCGTGGAAACTGCAGCAGACTTTATATATACACAGAGAATATGAAGCTATTACCAGCAGGACAGTGGGGTGGGAGGAGGTATTGTTTCATATTCTCTGTGTATATATAAAGTCTGCTGCAGTTTCCACGGTATGCATCCGATGAAGTGAGCTGTAGCTCACGAAAGCTCATGCTCAAATAAATTGGTTAGTCTCTAAGGTGCCACAAGTACTCCTTTTTTTTTTGCGAATACAGACTAACACGGCTGTTACTCTGAAACCTGTCATTAGCAAAAGTTGAGAAGATTTAACTGAAGGGAAAAAAGAAGACTACCCAATGAAGAAGGAATGATATGAATGTAAATAATACTAAATAATGAAAACATATTTATGGGAGACTAGCATAAAAAGCAGGACTAGAAAATGATACATAATGAAAGAGGAACAGTAGTGGCAGTTTCCTTGAAAGGAGGGTCTTAGTGAACCCCCATTATGCAGCCCCCCTAACAGCTATGGAACTATTAAGCACTAGAGCCAAGCCCAATGAGCTTCAACATTCTAGAGTCATAAAACCGGTCATTTCCAAGTTGCCACAGAAATCAGTATTTTTGCCACCAAATGTGCCATTTAGCTACATCCTGATGGCACCTGATGATTTTTTTCTGTCTCCCTGCCTGCTGTAATCTACCTGCAGCTGCCTCTGTTTCCAGCTTTGCCTTCAAAATACAGTTATTTGGATTAGAACACATGCTCCCTGGTGGCTGACCATAAAAGAAGCAGAGGGAGAAGGTGGTGTTTTTTTTCCAACCTTCTCAGTCAGCAATTTGCTCAGGTTGAATAGTGAACACACCCTCTCTTGCTCATCAGTTTTGCATGCAGTTGAACACCAGACCCAAACTGGACTTTCTCCAAAGAGGTATGTGAGGCTCCTTGCACTTCGACTGAACAAGGCGGAGGGGATTTGGAGAGACAAAGCCTGAATCCTGAGTGCAGCCAGAGTGTGGGAGAATCCAGAACTGTAGGCAGATCAGCCATGCTGCTTGGACAACATTGTGGCTGAAACCCCATCCCTCCTCAGGCCCACTGGAGCCAAGGAATGGAGCCATTGAAACTTGCTGCAAACTACCACCTCAGTTCCCTGGAACACAGGGTGGTGGCTTTGGGCCAGGCCACCTGATTAGTATAATGGCAGTCAAGGCCAAAAGCTTCTTTGTAAAGAGGCAGTTAAATAGGAAGCCAACACGGAGGTGATGAAAGAAAATATAATTTTTGCCAATACAAAAAGAAAAAAGAAAAATCATCGGAGCAGAAGAAAATTGAAATCCGACATTGACATAGATTTTTCCTCAATGATTTGAGATACAGAGTCTAGGGTTTATATTACTTTCTGCTGCCCTTGATCTGCTAAATTACTTTGTTTTTAAATTAAATTTCCTTTATTCTTGCTAGCTTGTAAAACATCTATTTTAGAGAAGATATTTTCTCAGACAGACTTTTACAAGGAGTAAAAACTCCACAAAAAAGGGTCCCACACAATGTAATTTGTTGTTATTGCTTTTATTGTTAAATACCAAAGGAAACATGCATACAAATTATCCCTTGTTGGAGTGCAAAGTCTATCTCTGGTTAGTACTTTAGCAACAGTTACAAATGAGGTATAAGACATGTCTCAAGTGCACTAACTGGCTGAGAGGAGTTGACAGTTCTTTCAATTTTTATGTATTTATTTATTTTTAAATAACGGTCATCTTTAGGAATATCATGCCTGCTATATTCAGTCATTGATATGTAAATTACATCATGCATATTTTCGTAATGGGTACTCCTACAGATCTACTGCTCAGTAAATTAATTGGTCAAACTTTGTCAGACTTCCATTTAGCTGTCATTAGAGCGTATACCTTTAAAACTGATGTTTTACATATATCCATTCTCCTAGTTTGGGACTCGAAAACTGAAATTCCTGTTGAAGTCAAGTAGTATCTATCTGAGAGCTGAATTAGCCCGTTAGCCAGGGTATTGTATTTTAACCTGACTTACCACTCTAAAGTTATGGGTGAGTGAATGTATGTAGGAGTTGAAGGTGGGGGGAAAAAAAAACCATGCAGTCCGTACCTACATTTTATATTGTACTAAGAAAATATGTTTGTAGTTTCCTCTTTATTTGTTCTATGTTCAAGGATGAAGAATATTTAAAGTCTGAGTATAATACAGTTTAAAAGCAACCCATGTATTTATATCAGTAGGTATCCTTCTGAGCCACCATAGACAGCTTCCATTCATCTCATATCCCTGTGACTCCCCTCTCTACCTGAAGTCTACCAGTACTTGATGCCTTTTCCTCATAATAAACTGCCACCAACAGTTCCTCTCCTTCTGGGTGTTGAGACTGCTGGGTTTTGAACCTCAGCGCATTCATTGTTCAGCTTGTCTGTTTGTTCCTCTTTGTTCAGAAAAACATAACTTTCCAATAGGGCAGCAGGGGGTGGGAAGGTTGCATTTCTGCCATGCTACTTAGTACAAAATAGACAAATCATGATGTGCTGCCCATTTCAACCACAATCCTTGGTGAGGTAAAGATTGGCAGTGTACAGTACAGGCCTTTGAGTGGGCAAGCTGCTGCCATGTAAAAACTTGTTTTAGCAAGCAGCCATGGTTGTGCCTGCCCCTTCTTCATCAGTATACTGTTCCAAGGAAAAGAAATTCAATTTAGGTGTGTTTGTTTAAAAATGTAGTGTTGTCCATTTGTCAAGGCACCTGAGGCCCTTTCATCAGTAAAGCACCAGAAATAACCAGTCAACCAGAATGTAACAAACAACCCTGCTTGTGAATACACATCTCCATTTTATCTCACAAAAATTAAGCCAAGTCATACATTGTGTCCTAAAACTAATCCACCCTGGAAAGTTAAAATTCCCAAAGCATGAGATCATCAACTGAGATCATTCTGCCACCAGCTGTGGAAAGTGTAAACTTCAGAACTGATAGTGAGGTTAATCCAGAAGAGCTTAACTTCCACAGTACAACATGGAAAGGGATGTGTGCAGGCATCTCCCCAGATTATTTAGGGCTTTAGGATGGTATTTTCAAAGGAGCCAAAAGGAGTTAGACACCCAGCTCCCATTGAAAGTCAACAGAAGTCGGACATCCAACTCCCTTAAGGCACATTGAATGTTTCAGCTTTATAGATCATAACCAACACCTTGGCTTCCACACAGAAGTGAAGAGGGCAGGGTTGGCCAGAAAGTTATAATTCCATTTTGCAAAATAAGTAATGGTTACTTACTGTAAGTGTAGTTCTTCAAGATGCAGATGTGTATTCCACTTAAGTGTGTGGGTGCCCAGTATGCTGGAGCCAGAAAATGTTGCCTGTAGTACCCCTAGAGGGGCAGCACTTGCTCATCATTGGCTCTATCAGGAAGCACTGCCCCAACTCCCCTCAGTTCCTTCACACCAAACACCCATGAGATGAAATTCCAATGCAGAGGGGACAGAGGTTGGGTTGTAGAATACACATCTGCATTACATATTGAAGAACTACAGGAGACAGAGCTCAGATTCTACCTAAACAAGGACTACAGGACTATGCTTCTGAAGCTTGCATCCACCCTGGAAGATGCCGTAATGACATAATGGTTTGTAAATGTCTGGATGAATGACTGATATTGCCCCCCATACTGAGAATGGGGGGCGATTAGCAGGTTATCTCAAGTGCCTATATACAAATGCACAAAGCCTTGGAAACAAGCAGGAGGGCTTTAAACTAGGTTCACCGGGGGAAGGAGACCAAATCCCTGAGGTAAGTGGGAAAGCGGGATACCGGGAGGAAGCACAGGCAGGAACGTCTGTGAGGGGAGGGCTCCTACCTCATACTGAGAATGAGGGGTGATCAGCAGGTTATCTCAAGTGCCTATATACAAATGCACAAAGCCTTGGAAACAAGCAGGGAGAACTGGAGGTCCTGGTGATGTCAAGGAATTATGACATGATTGGAATAACAGAGACTTGGTGGGATAACTCACATGACTGGAGTACTGTCATGGATGGTTATAAACTGTTCAGGAAGGACAGGCAGGGCAGAAAAGGTGGGGGAGTAACACTGTATGTAAGGGAGCAGTATGACTGCTCAGAGCTCCGGTATGAAACTGCAGAAAAACCTGAGTGTCTCTGGATTAAGTTTAGAAGCGTGAGCAACAAGGGTGATGTAGTGGTGGGAGTCTGCTATAGACCACCGGACCAGGGGGATGAGGTGGATGAGGCTTTCTTCTGGCAACTCGCAGAAGCTACTAGATCGCACGCCCTGGTTCTCATGGGCGACTTCAATCTTCCTGATATCTGCTGGGAGAGCACTACAGCGCTGCATAGACAATCCAGGAAGTTTTTGGAAAATGTAGGGGACAATTTCCTGGTGCAAGTGCTAGAGGAGCCAACTAGGGGGGGAGCTTTTCTTGACCTGCTGCTCACAAACTGGGAAGAATTAGTAGGGGAAGCAAAAGTGGATGGGAATCTGGGAGGCAGTGACTATGAGTTGGATGAGTTCAGGATCCTGACACAGGGAAGAAAGGTAAGCAGCAGAATACGGACCCTGGACTTCAGGAAAGCAGACTTCGACTCCCTCAGGGAACTGATGGGTAGGATCCCTGGGGGAATAACATGAAGGGGAAAGGAGTCCAGGAGAGCTGGCTGTATTTCAAGGAATCCCTACTTAGGTTACAGGGACAAACTATCCCGATGTGTTGAAAGAATAGTAAATATGGCAGGCGACCAGCTTGGCTTAACGGTGAAATCCTTGTGGATCTTAAACATAAAAAAGAAACTTACAAGAAGTGGAAGATTGGACAAATGACCAGGGAAGAGTATAAAAATATTGCTCAGGCATGTAAGAGTGAAATCAGGAGGGCCAAATCACACCTGGAGCTGCAGCTAGCAAGAGATGTTAAGAGTAACAAGAAGGGTTTCTTCAGGTATGTTGGCAACAAGAAGAAAGCCAAGGAAAGTGTGGGTCCCTTACTGAATGAGGGAGGCAACCTAGTGACAGAGGATGTGGAAAAAGCTAATGTACTCAATGCTTTTTTTGCCTCTGTCTTCACGAACAAGGTCAGCTCCCACACTGCTGCGCTGGGCATCACAACATGGGGAATAGATGGCCAGCCCTCTGTGGAGAGAGAGGTGGTTAGGGACTATTTAGAAAAGCTGGACATGCACAAGTCCACGGGGCTGGACGCCTTGCATCCGAGATTGCTAAAGGAATTGGCGGCTGTGATTGCAGAGCCATTGGCCATTATCTTTGAAAACTCATGGTGAACGGGGGAAGTCCTGGATGACTGGAAAAAGGCTAATGTAGTGCCAATCTTTAAAAAAGGGAAGAAGGAGGATCCTGGGAACTACAGGCCAGTCAGTCTCACCTCAGTCCCCAGAAAAATCATGGAGCAGGACCTCAAGGAATCAATCCTGAAGCATTTACACTAGAGGAAATTGATCAGGAACAGTCAGCATGGATTCACCAAGGCAAGGTCATGCCTGACTAATCTAATCGCCTTCTGTGATGAGATAACTGGTTCTGTAGATGAAGGGAAAGCAGTGGATGTATTATTTCTTGACTTTAGCAAAGCTCCCACAGTATTCTTGTCAGCAAGTTAAAGAAGTATGGGCTGGATGAATGCACTAGAAGGTGGGTAGAAAGTTGGCTAGATTGTCAGGCTCAAGGGTAGTGATCAATGGCTCCATGTCTAGTTGGCAGCCAGTATCAAGTGGAGTGCCCCAAGGGTCGGTCCTGGGGCCGGTTTTGTTCAATATCTTCATAAATGATCTGGAGGATGGTGTGGATTGCACTCTCAGCAAATTTGCGGATGATACTAAACTAGGAGGAGTGGTAAATATGCTGCAGGGCAGGGATAGGATACAGAAGGACCTATACAAATTGAAGGATTGGGCCAAAAGAAATCTGATGAGGTTCAATAAGGATAAGTGCAGGGTCCTGCACTTAGGACGGAAGAACCCAATGCACAGCTACAGACTAGGGACCGAATGGCTAGGCAGCAGTTCTGCGGAAAAGGACGTAGGGGTGACAGTGGACGAGAAGCTGGATATGAGTCAATAATGTGCCCTTGTTGCCAAGAAGGCCAAAGGCATTTTGGGATGTATAAGTAGGGGCATAGCCAGCAGATCAAGGGACGTGATCGTTCCCCTCTATTCGACATTGGTGAGGCCTCATCTGGAGTACTGTGTCCAGTTTTGGGCCCCGCACTACAAGAAGGATGTGCATAAATTGGAGAGAGTCCAGCGAAGGGCAAAAAAAAAAGATTAGGGGTCTGGAACACATGAGTTATGAGGAGAGGCTGAGGGAACTGGGATTGTTTAGTCTGCAGAAGAGAAGAATGAGGGGGGATTTGATAGCTGCTTTCAACTACCTGAGAGGTGGCTCCAAAGAGGATGGTTCTAGACTATTCTCAGTGGTAGAAGAGGACAGGACAAGGAGTAATGGTCTCAAGTTGCAGTGGGGGAGGTTTAGGTTGGATATTAGGAAAAACTTTTTCACTAGGAGGGTGGTGAAACACTGGAATGCGTTATCTAGGGAGGTGGTAGAATCTCCTTCCTTAGAAGTTTTTAAGGTCAGGCTTGACAAAGCCCGGGCTGGGATGATTTAATTGGGGATTGGTCCTGCTTTGAGCAGGGGATTGGACTAGATGACCTCCTGAGGTCCCTTCCAACCCTGATATTCTATGATTCTATGACCAGATAGCAGCCTCGGAGATGTCCAATATGGAAGTGTTACTGAGGAGCACTATTGACATTGCTTGTGCTTTCATTGAATGAGCTTATACATGGTGAGGGGGTGTAGCTGAAGCTATCTCCTGTGCAGTCTTGATACAGGATGTTATCCATTTAGAGAGGGTCTGTGAAGAGACCGCTTGACCTTCCTTGTGATCATCAAATGACACAAACAGCTGAGGCAAAGCACGAAAGGGTTTAGTCTTATCCAGATAGAAGGCTAATGTATCTAATGTATGGAGATGCTGTTCCTCCGGAGAGAAATGTGTATTAGGAAAGAATATGGGTAAGTATAGTACCTCCAAATGAAACTGAGAAATCGCTTAACACAAAATTTTGGGTATGGTTGTACACTTACCTTATCTTTGGAGAACTGTGTATAAGGATGCTCTCCCATCAGACTGTAGCCAATTAGTTCATTTTATCATTCCTTTATTGCATGTTGTGTGATGTTATAATTAACGCATGTTTGTATGTCATATATAATAATAGTAGCTAAATAGATTTAAATTGAAGGATTATAGAAGTATAAGATTGATAAGTATTTAGAAGTGACAAATATGCATTAGGTATCTAATAAATAGGGCTGAAATGCAAGGTCTATAGGCTAAGGCATGAAGGATGTCATAGTAGACTATAGGATTAAGAAATGCTTGACATAAGTAAGTGACCAAAGAATGATCTTATGCCACAGAATTACAAGAAACTCTGTGCCAATGGGTGGTATTGTGAAAAATTAACTGCAAGATTGATTTTTGATTACAAGATAACCTGTAGTCAATTTTTTCTAACAAGTGCCCTAACAACAGGGTGTAAATGCTAATAAGAATAAAAGGAACTATAAACAACCTATGAAAAATGGGGTACCCCAATATTCTTGGGGGAAACAATATAAATAAGGGGGGAAAGGGTGAACACCTTCATACTCATGTGCGGAGTGTTAGGTGTAGTCAGAATCACAAGATAAAAAGAGAGCTCCCAGATTGGGTAAAATGTTTTCCCTAAGGGAAAACTCCAGCAAGAACCATCCATCTAACGATGATCAATTGGCAAGGCATCCGTCAGACACTACAAATATTGTAAAGGATGTCAGTATGGCTATATTTGTAACTTTTGCATAGTCTTTATCAAATTTTTATATGCATGGGTAATCATAAACTTAATTGCAACTTTAATAAAACTTGTAAAACAGACAAGACCTTGTACTTGTGAATGTATGTGTGGTCTCTGTCCTTGGTCTTTGTGTGTTCCTGTAGGCTCTAAATCAGAAGCAGGCAGCAGAGGTGACATATACTCTCAGTTTGAAACTGTACCCACCAGAGCCAAACCCCCAGTGGTATAATACAACACTACTAAATTCACTTTATATGAAATAAAAGGCTACAAGAGTTTGCAACTTACACACTCTTCTTGTAGATATCACTACAGGGATGCAGTTTTCTGACCCAAGAGCAGAAAAGGAGAAGATGCTAGAGGATCAAATGTGGGACCTACTAGTGTCACTAGGACCGTGTTAAGTTCCCACAAAAGAAATTACCCCCAGTCCGAGAGATGTAGGTGAAGAAGCCCTTTTAGGAATCTTGCTACCAGGGGATTGGGGAAGACTGATCTTTCCTGAATGGAGAGATGAAATCCCAACATCTCTACCAGATGCACTGTCAGGGAATTAAGTAAAAGTCCTGATAACTGAAAGGAAAGCAAGTACTCCAAGATGTCCTGGATAGAAGCCAGCATTGATTGAATTCTGTGGGTCAATGACCACACAGGAAACCACTTCTATTTTGCCGAATAGACCATTGAAGTAGAAAGCTTTCTACTGTTGAGTAGAACCATCTGAACAGCTGTCGAACACTGCTGTTTCTCCTCATTCAGCCATACTGTTGCTCTGCTGTGAGATGCAGGGAGCTGAGCATAGGGTGTGAGATGCATCCATGATTCTGAACGAGTAGATCAGGATGGAGAAGAAATTATATTGGAGGCTGAATTGACAACACAAGAAGATCCGACAACCAGTACAGCTTCAGCCATATCTGGGCAATGGGGATGATTTTGGCCTGATCCGCCTTCAGCTTGAGGATGACCTGTGGAATGATCAGGATTGGGGGGAGGATGTAGAAGAGAGCTACTTGCCAGCTGAAATGGAAGATGTCAGACTGGGAGCCTGTACTGAGGCCCCATCGAAAGCAGAACAGATGATATTTCTTGTTTTTCCCTTGGAGCAAACACATCAATCATCAGAAAGTCTGGAGAATCCATGTCTTCATATTCCACTCATGACTAGGTGAAAACTCATTGCTGAGATGGTCTGCCAGGCGATTTTGAACCCTGGAAAAGTGGTCAGCTATTGGAGTGATACTTTCCTTGATGCAGAACTGCCGCAGACTGATTGCCTCTTGGCGGTGCATCCTGGAGTGTGCTCCTCCTTGCTTGTTCACATAATACATTGCAGTGGTATTGTTGGTAAATATGAGAACCACTGAGACCTTGATGTGGACTCAAAGTGTGACATGCATTGTAAATTGCCTGAAGCTACAACACACTGGACTCTTGCTTTGACCACAGATCTTGGACTTTTTAAGCAACCCCAGAGTTGCTCCCCAGCCCATCAAAGAGGCATCAATGACAACAATTCTGGTTGGTAAGAGCCATATGAAAGGAACACCCTGACAAATACTCTCAAGGAGCATCTATCACAGAAAGGAGTCCAGGACCAGTGGAGGAAGATGGAACAATCAGTTTAAGAAGTGAAGAGTTGGACAATAAACTGCCCAAAGCCACATTTGAATGCACAGCCTTGTAAACTGGACCATCTGCATGCAAGCAGACATGTACACCAAGAGCCTGAAGCACATCCAAGCTGTTGTGGAAGGCTGAGGCTGCAGACTGAAGCAGAGGTGGCAAATTGCCTGGAAACAGTTGATTGGCAGAAACTCTCTTGAACTCCTAGTGTATTAGGGCCCCAATGAACTCGATTTTCTGAGTGGGAACCAAAGCTGAGTGCCAGGTTTTTAGGATAAAACCCTGATGGTTGAGCAAGCACAGTGTAGCGTTGATGTGAGAGAGGAAAACTTCCTTTCCAGATCTGGCCCTCAGTAACCAGTCATCCAGATATGGAAAGATGACTTGACAATGACCATGCATTTGATAAAAACCCAAGAGGCAGAAGGCAGGCCAAATGGAACATATCTAAGGAATTTTCTGTGGCTCTGCAAAATTGCCACATGAAAGTAGGCATGCTGTAGGTCCAGGGTAGCAAACCAGACATTCTGAAACAATGTGGGGAGAATAGTTCATAGGGTGACCAGGCAGAACTTCATGTACTGAATATATTTGAGGCTGTGAAGGTCAAGAATGGATTTTACCTCTCCTTTGGATTTTGGCACCAGAAATGACCAGAAATGGAAACCCTGTCTCCAGTGACCTGGTGGCACCTCCTCCACTGCTACTAGCTCCAGCAGAGAGCAAACCTGCTCAAGGAGAAGTATCTCATGGGAGGGGTCCCTGAGGAAGGAGGAGGGATGCAGAGAAACTGGATGGCATAGACCAATCTGATGGTGCTTAGGACGCAGTTGTCAGTGGCAACCGAACCCCAAGCATTGTGAAAGTGGGCCAGCCTGTCCCAAAACAGAGGGGATGAGAGAAAGGGAGTGATGATTAGAACACTTCTCTGGACCAAAGTCAACATGGGATGCAAACCGGCAGCACACTTCGATGCAAGGGCAACCTCAATCTGACAAGGGCCTCGGTGCTGAAGCAGGTGCTGCTTTAGACAAAGATTCTTCACCACTTGAGTCTGTTTGATGAATGGTCTGCACATCAAACACCATTCCTTGATGTGGGCTTCACCTAGACATAGCAAGCACTTTGTGTGCAGATAATTTTCAGGGAATTGCCCCCCAACTTGATGGGTAATGTTTAAACCCTGGTGGTCAGACCACCAGGGAAAACTTGAACAAATAACACTAAGTCTGACTGTAGCAGCAGTATTAACTATATACAATTAGAGAACAAAGTCAGTAAATAGAGGTATGTGAGGTAAAAACCACACAAAACTCTGACTCTAGCAATGGGTGGTAAGAAGGTACCGAGGGGGGTCAGCACAGTGCCATCTCATATCTCATATCTCGTAGCCAGTGGAGGCTATGGCCACAAAATGTGAGCACTACCCCTCTACGAATACTGCAAGTAAAATTTCTCTGGCTTTGGTGCAATGGGCGCACACCCCCCTAAGTGGAATACACGGCTGCATCTACTCGAAGAATTTGAGGTTCCAGAATTTTCTTTTGGTCTGCATCAGAATGAAGCCCTCCAAAGTTTTTCATGAAAAAGAGACCCACCACAGACCCATGAATAGCCTTGCTTGTGGGATATCAGGTTCAAGTCCCTGCTCTGAATTGGTTTCTCTCTGTCCTTTCCTATTCTGTTTTATATTAATAATTATATATACATTGGGCTACTGGCTACCCACAGATGATGAGGGCTGTCATTCTGCATTTGTCTCTTTCCCCTTCTCCAGAAATTCCATCCTGGGCCATTAAAACTGATATGGTTCCATGAAAAGTTTTTGGTTTTGACAAATGGATATTTTTCAGCAAAAAAGGTCTTGTCAAAAATTTCCTGACCAGCTCTAGAAGAGGGAACCAATGCAGATCAGAAGGTGTTTGATATGTGCTCACCATGAAAATTTCAGCTTTCAGGATCAGATTTTTAAAATGTATTTAAGTGCCTAGTGATGCCGCTAGGGACCTAGTGGAAGTTTCAAAAGCATTTAGACAGGCACCTAGGTCCCATTGGAGTTAGGTCCCTAGGTACTTATGAAAGCCCCATTAAGCACCTAACTGCATCTTTAGGTGCCCTAATACTTTTTAAAAACTGGCTCATAGTCTAAGTCCTCCACAAGGGTATCGTAGGGCAGACCATGTTGCAGTAATCTAGCCTTGAGTTTACAAAGGTGTAGTTCACTATATCAGGGTCTACTTTGGAGATTTTGATTCTTTTGTAAAATCACAGATTCACAATAGTATGAATGGCAAATCATCTACAACATCTTTTTGTAATTTACTACTCTAGTGTCATGCAATTAGCTAGCATACTAACAATGAATTAAATTAAATGTTTACAATGAGCTACAATCTTACACCAGCTCTTGCATATGTTGATTACAGCCAATCAGAAACTGGAAAAATGTCACAGGAAATGTTATAGATTCAGAAGCCAGAGGGGACCATTGTGATAATCAGCTCCGGCCTCCTGTATAACATAGGCCACAGAAGTTCCCCCCAAAAAATAATTCCTAGAGTAGATCTCTGTGAGAAAAAAAACATCCAATCTTTTTATTTTAAAATTGTCAGTAATGGACACAACTCTTGGTCAATTGTTTCAATAGTTAATTACTCTCATGGTTAATAATTTATATCTTATTTCCAGTTTGAATTCTGTCTTTAACTTCCAGCCATTGGACTGTGTCATAGTTTTCTCTGCTAGATTGAAGAACCCATTATTAAACATCAGTTTCAGAGTAGCAGCCGTGTTAGTCTGTATCGGCAAAAAGAAAAGGAGGACTTGTGGCACCTTAGAGACTAACCAATTTATTTGAGCATAAGCTTTCGTGAGCTACAGCTCACTTCATCGGATGTATTGTTCCCCATGTAGATACTTAGGCTGTAACCAAGTCATGCCTTGAATTCTATTTGTTAAACTAAATAGATTGAACTCTTTGAGTCTATCCCTATAAGGCATGATTTCTAATAATTTAGTAATTGATTATATGATGATCAATATATATGATCAATTTATATTGATAAAAACGTTAAATAGCATAGGGCCAAGAAACAATCCTTGTGGGACCCCACTACAAAAACACATGCTCAATGACAATTCTCCATTTACAATTACATTTTCAGACCTATCAATTAGTCAAGTATTTATGTATGCGATGTGTGCCATGTTAATTTTATATCATTCTAGTTTTTTAATCAAAATGTCAAGTGGTACCAAACCTAAGTATATTATATCAACTTTATTACCTTTATCAGCCAAACTTGTAATCTTATTTTAAAAAAAGATATCAAATTAGTCTGACAGGATCTATTTTCTATAAACCCATGTTGATTTGCATTATTTGCATTACCCTCTTTTAATTCTTTATTAAACGAGTCCTATTATCACTCACTCCACTATCTTGCCTTGGATCAATGTTAGGCCGAGAGGCTTGTAATTACCAGATTGTCCCATTTATCTTTTTTACAAATTAGCAAAAATTTAGCTTTTCCACTCTTCTGTAACTTCCCCAGTGCTTCAAGACTTATTGAAAACCAACATAAATGGTCAAGTGAGCTTTTCAGCCAGCTCTTTTAAAACTCTTGGATGCAAGTTTTCTGGACCTGAAATGTCTGACTTTAATAGCTGCTATTTTGTATCCTCCAGAGATACTAGTGGAATGGAAAGATTGTTATCATCACTATATGATGAGGCTATATCATCTGTTTTTCCCCATGTACAGAACAGAAATATTTATTGAACACTTTTGCCTTTTCTGCATTATTATTGTTAATTCTACCATTTCCATTCCATTCTAGTGAGGGAGTAATACCTTTGTCAGGATTATTTTTGTTACTAATATATTTTAAAACACCTTCTTATTGTCCTTATCTCTGCTGGCCATAGATTTCTCCCTGTGATGAGGGACAATTGTCTATAATTTTCTATAATTCCTAACTTCTTATTTACAATATATTAATTGCTATAAACTTCCCTTTTCTTCCATTTGTTTTATCTATGTAACTTTATTTTTTATAGCTCCTTCACTGCCCCTATAAACCAGCTTGTTTTTTTAACCAATACAGCCTTCTTCCTTGTTTGAAGATTATCTTACTGGAAGTCCAACATTCTTAAATGATTCCTAATTATCATTCACATTTTTCTGATTAAATTCTTCCTCTCAGATGATTTGGCTTATAATTATTTTCAGCTTTGTGAAATTGGTCCAATTAGTGCACCAACTATCTATATGTTACCACTCTGGACTTTATTCTGCTTTCACATGGTAAATGTGATCCAGCCGTGATCACTTGTACCTAAGCTTCTATGAATTGTTACTTCTGAGATCAGTTCCTTTTTATCTTTTTATATATATAATAAAAAAATAAATTGTTTTTGCAGCATTCACAGTCAAGCTATATATTGTTTTTGCAAACAATTCCACTATATTTTAATTGATTTTGTTTTGAATAGACATTTTTATTGCAATCGTTTTCCAACATGTCTGTTTATTGTAAGCTGAATTGTTGGTAGATGAATGTGTTCAGTACTAATTTCTAACCCAATTCTGATAAAAATTTCAATTAAAAATAAAACCAAAAAAGCATCACTGAAATTTTAACAAGAAATGAAAAATGTCAAAGATGGAATATTGAGAAAAATTGACATTAAAAAATAGTCACTGTTCATCAGGAAATCTTGTTTGTGGGGGCAAAAAGGGGACACCACCAGTGCTAAAGATGATTCTTTAAGTTTACTGAAGGGGGTTTAGCTGTTGCACGTTCACTCAAAATATAATATACAGTACATTAGAATCCAGTGATTAGAACTATGTTAGAGTAATGTTATGGTTTGAGCTTCCTCACTGGAGAAAAGATATTCAAGGGTAAGGCCATGACTATTAGCTGATTATCTAGCCATAATTTATTCAAAAATGAAAGAGAAACTTTACCAAAATGAACAATAAAACCTTTATGCTAAATTTTAACCCAGAGCAAATTTTGTACTGCTGAGCTAAAAACCAGTAAAAATGGAGAGGGATAGTATCAGAATTCAGAGAGAGTCTTAACTCTAGCAGCATGCACAGTGCCTCTGTAATGTTTTTGTTTACTGTTAATAAGATACACTGAAACCTTCCTTCATTACAGCAGAAAGTGCAATGACAGATATTATCGATTTACACTTCTACGCTCTAGAACACCCTGTTTTGTAGGCAATTGGATGTTCCTTTGCATCTATAGATGTCATGATTTTCATGTATCTCACACTAATGGCAAAACAGAGCAAGAATGTCACTTTACCATATGCCTTGTCCTGCTCCTGCTATTAGGGATTTCATTAACTTTTCAAGTAACTTAAATAAGCAGAAAAAGAAGGCAGCTGACTGAAAAAAAGTTACCCCATAGTTCAGTGTTTTAATTAAAACCAGGGGAAAAAAGCAAGAGCCTAGTTTAATTCCAGAGGAGTCCACAGAGAATGCAGAGAAGCAGAAGCAATTTCAGGGGAGCCAGAGCATTATTTACCAGGCAGGCAATAGAGTCAGCACAGACAGAAACAGCTTCCAAATGTGACTAGCGAGGCAAATTAGATCTTAAACAACAATTGTGTCTTGCTGTTGGAAGAGCTTCCAAATGTGACCAGTGAGGCAAGTTAGATCTTAAATAACAACCATGCCTCTGTGCTTGGGTAATAAATCAGTATTTTAAGGAAACTTGTTCATGAAGCACAGTATGATAGAATTAACTGTAGTAACATTAGCTATAATTGTAGTGGTAATTCTCAGGGAAATACTATAACTAACAAAACATGGTACAACTGGATTTGGGTTCCACGGAACTGTTTTCATACCACAGACAATTTCGGGAGACTTGGACTACAGCACTAATTACATAGGCAAAGTATTCATGGGGTAACAATAACTTCATTTGTAAAATTATGCTTTTGATTTTCTTTTACTTCAAAACGTTAAAACCCAGTATAAAACACCCTTCAGTGAATGTCTAAATCTATGCCATTGCAGAATATACAAATTATAATGCAGAGTTTATTCCTAGTTACACTGTAACTACATGTGGCACATGTGATTTCTCCCACCCCCCAGTAACTTCCCTGGTAATACCATTAAAATGAAGAAGGTAGCTGAGAGGAGTGAGCCAATAACACAGATGCTTCTCACCCCCAATAGAAGTTTACGTAGTGGGGGATGCACTAAATTAGTGGAAGTAGCCATGTTTTTATTATATTGCCAACTTCTGGAAAGTGGCACTTCCAGAAATTATGTCCCAGATTGGTAATAAATAGTGTGATATGTGGAATTTCAATTTAGGATGATATAATGCTTGCAAGAAAGACAATAGCTAATATGTCACCTCAGGGGCCTGAATTTTGGGAATGTAGACTATCAACAGACATTCTGATAAAGCTTCAACTCTACTGTTTACACTGTAGAAATGCAGTCTGAATATCATCTTTTCAGTCCACCTTCACTGAGCGATGCAACATATTTCATTTTGGAAAATTGGATTTCATTCTTTAATGTAGGGCTCTCAACTGCTAAACTAATTTCACAGGTGAAGATGTAATCCTTGCTAAGGATCATAAACCTGCTACATAATTTTGGGTGCATGCCAATGTTTTCTTAGAGGCCTAAAAGTTTTAAAAAAATAAATAAAACGTAGAATTTTCCAGATTGTGAATGAAGTGCAATAAAGGAGTTCTAGCTGACTGGTCTTTCAGTTACATGAGCACTGAGAGGGGTGGGAAAGTGAAGAGAAGTGAAGACATCTCCAAATTCGCTCTAAATGTCAAAAGAAAAATGTTGCAAGTTATATTTTGATGAAATGCCTAATGGAAGATCCAATTTTCTTAATATGTGGCTGTCATAAATATAAAGGGAAAGATAAACACCTTTAAATCCCTCCTGGCCAGAGAAAAAACCCTTTCACCAATAAAGAGTTAAGAAGCTAAGACAACCTCGCTGGCACCTGACCAAAATGACCAATGAAAAGACAAGATACATTCAAAGCTGGGGGGGGGGGGGGGAAGGAGGGGAGGAAACAAAGGGTTCTCTCTGTCTGTGTGTTGTTTTGCCGGGACCAGAACAGGAATGCAGGTCAGAACTCCTGGAAAAAGTCAGTAAGCAATCGAGTTAGATATGCATTAGATTCTGTTTTGTTTAAATGGCTGATAAAAATAAGTTGTGCTGAATGGAATGTATATTCCTGTTTTTGTGTCTTTTTGTAACTTAAGGTTTAGCCTAGAGGTATTCTCTATGTTTTGACTCTGATTACCCTGGAAGCTATTTACCATCCTGATTTTACAGAGGTGATTCTTTTACTTTTTCTTTCATTAAAATTCTTCTTTTAAGAACCTGATTGCTTTTTCATTGTTCTTAAGATCCAAGGGTTTGGGTCTGTGTTCACCTATGCAAATTGGTGAGGGTTTTTATCAAGCCTTCCCCAGGAAAGGGGGTGTAGGGCATGGGGGGATTTTGGGAGGGAAAGACGTTTCCAAGTGGGCTCTTTCCCTGTTATTTTTGTTAGACACTTGGTGGTGGCAGCAATAAAATCCAGGGACAAAAGATAAAATAGTTTGTACCTTGGGGAAGTTTTAACCTAAGCTGGTAAAAATAAGCTTTGGTGGGTTTTCATGCAGGTCCCCACATCTGTACCCTAGAGTTCAGAGTGGGGAAGGAACCTTGACAGTGGCAGATTAAAAAAATCTTAGACAATGGTGAACGGACTCCAAACATTTTTTTTAAGCTTCCAGAACTCTGGTCATGAGAGCCCTGAAAAACTTTATAGAACTTTCACATCTTCCTGAGTTTCTAAAAATAGAATGTGGAAAGACTTAGGAGATAAATATATCGCTTTACTATGTGCCAGTGTGCAAGTGAGGTGAGAAAAGGCATGAAACCTTTCTCCTATGAACACAAAGAAGCAAGATATTGTACAAACATAGAGCTCTGATGGATAATGGAATGACTCACTTACCTACATAGGTCCTGACACTGTAAACACGTACACATGAGTGTATTTATACAGATGGGTAGTCCCACTTAGTTTAATTGAATCATAGAATCATAGAATCATAGAATATCAGGGTTAGAAGGGACCTCAGGAGGTCAACTAGTCCACCCCCCCGCTCAAAAGCAGGACCCATACCCAATTAAATCATCCCAGCCAGGGCTTTGTCAAGCCTGACCTTAAAAACTTCTAAGGAAGGAGATTCCACCACCTCCCTAGGCAACGCATTCCAGTGTTTCACCACCCTCCTAGTGAAAAAGTTTTTCCTAATATCCAACCTAAACCTCCCCCACTGCAACTTGAAATCATTACTCCTTGTCCTGTCCTCTTCCACCACTGAGAATAGTCTAGAACCATCCTCTCTGGAACTACCTCTCAGGTAGTTGAAAGCAGCTATCAAATCCCCCCTCATTCTTCTCTTCTGCAGACTAAACAATCCCAGTTCCCTCAGCCTCTCCTCATAACTCATGTGTTCCAGACCCCTAATCATTTTTGTTGCCCTTCGCTGGACTCTCTCCAATTTATGCACATCCTTCTTGTAGTGCGGGGCCCAAAACTGGATACAGTACTCCAGATGAGGCCTCACCAATGTCGAATAGAGGGGGACGATCACGTCCCTCGATATGCTCGCTATGCCCCTACTTATACATCCCAAAATGCCATTGGCCTTCTTGGCAACAAGGGCACACTGCTGGCTCATATCCAGCTTCTCGTCCACTGTCACCCCTAGGTCCTTTTCTGCAGAACTGCTGTCTAGCCATTCGGTCCCTAGTCTGTACCTGTGCATTGGGTTCTTCTGTCCTAAGTGCAGGACCCTGCACTTATCCTTATTGAACCTCATCAGATTTCTTTTGGCCCAATCCTCCAATTTGTCTAGGTCCCTCTGTATCCTATCCCTGCCCTCCAGTGTATCTAACACTCCTCCCAGTTTAGTATCATCCGCAAATTTGCTGAGAGTGCAATCCACACCATCCTCCAGATCATTTATGAAGATATGGAACAAAACCGGCCCCAGGACCGACCCCTGGGGTACTCCACTAGACACCGGCTGCCAACTAGACATGGAGCCATTGATCACTACCCGTTGAGCCCGACAATCTAGCCAACTTTCTACCCACCTTATAGTGCATTCATCCAGCCCATACTTCCTTAACTTGCTGACAAGAATACTGTGGGAGACCATGTCAAAAGCTTTGCTAAAGTCAAGATACAATACATCCACTGCTTTCCCTTCATCCACAGAACCAGTAATCTCATCATAGAAGGCGATTAGATTAGTCAGGCATGACCTTCCCTTGGTGAATCCATGCTGACTGTTCCTGATCACTTTCCTCTCATGTAAGTGCTTCAGGATTGATTCTTTGAGGACCTGCTCCATGATTTTTCCGGGGACTGAAGTGAGGCTGACTGGCCTGTAGTTCCCAGGATCCTCCTTCTTTCCTTTTTTAAAGATTAGCACTACATTAGCCTTTTTCCAGTCATCCGGGACTTCCCCCGTTCGCCACGAGTTTTCAAAGATAATGGCCAATGGCTCTGCAATCACAGCCGCCAGTTCCTTTAGCACTCTCGGATGCAACTAATCCGGCCCCATGGACTTGTGTACGTCCAGCTTTTCTAAATAGTCCCTAACCACCTCTTTCTCCACAGAGGGCTGGCCATCTATTCCCCATGTTGTGATGCCCAGCACAGCAGTCTGGGAGCTGACCTTGTTTGTGAAGACAGAGGCAAAAAAAGCATTGAGTACATTAGCTTTTTCCACATCCTCCGTCACTAGGTTGCCTCCCTCATTCATTAAGGGACCCACACTTTCCTTGGCTTTCTCCTTGTTGACAACATACCTGAAGAAACTTGGACTATGGACATGCATGTAGGTAAGCCATTATATTGTATAAATGACCAATCTGCAGTTTGTTGAGCTATTTCTGCATATTCCTTGAAACAAGAATAGGATTATTTTAGTTAAAGGAAATACAATCTGTAGTTTATAAAAATATACATTGATGTGTATAATAAAGCAAGTTTTGACATTTTACATATATGTAACTATTATACTTGTACACTTGATTCCTAAAGGAACATTGCATCAACATTCATGCACATGTTGGTAGATATCGCATGCCAATAAAATTGTGAGAAAAAAGTTTGTGCTCTAATGCTCATTTCAGTTGTAGCTATGTGATCATTTTGGATGCTCTTGTATGAGTAGAAAAATTTAATATCTGCTAAAGTTTCCATTTTGTTTACTTTCAATAACATATTTGAATGCACTGCTTTAAATTACAGCAAATACAAAGTGTGTGTGTGATACATTTTAGTTATACTAGCTATAACTGATTATTTTGATAAGCGATTATTTGCGGATGGAGATTGTGTTCTTGTTTAGCTGTATTTCTTGCTTATTGCCAATGATGACTTTATACCTTTTCTTGAGTGAGCTGTTGCTTCTCCATAACATGTTCTCCAAACCCTGTGTTAAAGGTTGGTCTTCTACATGAGAGTTTTTGTTTTCTTCCTTTTTTGTTTATCCAAGGAAAGAGCTATGAGGGTAAAACAAAACATTGAAGGGAATGCTTGCCATTTTCTCTTTTTATGCTTAAGTAGCCACGAGAGCAGATTTTCTAAAGGGACAAGAATAGGCCTTGCATTCCTTTCTCTTTATTACACAATGGATATGTTTGTTTATCTATCACCTTTTTATAAGGTCCCTCCTCACTGCAATACCCGAGCTATACTTTTAACTGTATTCTTTTCTGCCTAGGGATTTTTTCCTAGTGTGAATGCACTCAGTAGGACTATGATATGGACAAAGTGTGAATGAGGCTTACCTGTTGTTCCTTCTCTCTTTCTTTCACATCACAGTAACAGTTTGTCTTGTAGACTTTGCCCCAGAGCTAAAGGAATGTTGATTTTTTTTAATATATTTCAGTGATTTATTTTTATTTGGACCCTTTGCTAGTCTCAAAATATCTGGTTGGTCTGACACACATTAGTATGTGTCTTCCCTTCTTAGACGTGGTTTAAGTTCACAGATAACCACTGTCTGTAACTAACTGCCATTGGCACAGACAGTTCCATCTAGAATTAAATAAGAGGCCCAGGTGGACAACTAGCAGCTAGCAGTTGCCTCTAAGAATGACTGAGCAATAGTCTGAAGCTAGTTATTTCTGTGGGAACCCTGAGGAGACAGGTCAGGACAGGAAACTGTTTTGAGGTAGTCGGCAACTATATGTGTTCTCTGGCTTTTGGGAGGACATGAACATTTTTTTGAGAGAACATATTATTACTACTTATGTTTTTCACTTGTAATTAGTGTCTTCTCTGTATGCATCTCATGGCCAATTTGTATGAATCCAGGTTTAATCAGCTGGCTGTAAATTATTTGTGTGTGGGCAACAGTGTGCCCTTGTTGCCAAGCAGTCTAATGGCATTTTGGGCTGTATAAGTAAGAGCATTGCCAGCAGATCGAGGGACATGATCATTCCCCTCTATTCGGCATTGGTGAGGACTCATCTGGAGTACTGTGTCCAGTTTTGGGCCCCACACTACAAGAAGGATGTTAAAAAATTGGAAAGAGTCCAGCAGAGGGCAACAAAAATGATTAGGGGGCTGGAGCACATCACTAATGAGGAGAGGCCGAGGGAACTGGGATTATTTAGTCTGCAGAAGAGAAGAATGAGGGGGGATTTGATCACTGCTTTCAAATACCTGAAAGAGGGTTCCAAAGAGGATGGATCTAGACTGTTCTCAGTGGTAGTAGATGACAGAGCAAGGAGTAATGGTCTCAAGTTGCTGTGCAGGAGGTTTAGTTTGGATATTAGGAAAAACTTTTTCACTGGGAGGGTGTTGAAGCACTGGAATGGGTTACCTAGGGAGGGGGTGGAATCTCCTTCCTTAGAGGCTTTTAAGGTCAGGCTTGACAAAGCCCTGGCTGGGATGTTTTAGTTGGGGATTGGTCCTGCTTTGAGCAGGGGTTGGACTAGATGACCTCCTGAGTCCTTTCCAACCTTGATATTCTATGATTCTATCAGGCAAGGAGAGTAAGTCATATAATGACTGTTAGCATATAGGCTTGTTTATCAGCCTGAGATAGTATAAGCTATAAAAGTATCAAAAAGTCAAACCCAAAATTCTAATATGTGTGAAGAACAATGAACAAAGACACTGTGTGTTGCATTTCCCACAAACAGATGGGGCTTTTAGCACAATGGGAAGAGATAAGGGATAGAGCAATTAAAGTGTTACTGGGCATGGAGGGAATGTAATATATGAGTGCACACTTAAAAACTGTCTTAACTCCTTATCTCAAGGCAAGGTCAAGCAACCAGTTAGAAGGACTAAAGGGGTTGGAGTGGGGAGGCATAATAAACACTAAACACCAAAGAAAGGCTTAGCCTTGGCCAGAGCACAACCTCACTCCTTACCTCTCCCTTGGGCTACAAAAGGGGTGGGATGAAGACCCCAACTCACAACCCTCCCAAACGGAACATGTCCATAAATTGTAAGGGGTGTGACTAGGGGCATTCACTGCAGGTAGATTTGGGCCTGCTAAGGAGGAGGAGATGGGAATAGGGAATTGGAAATAGGGAATGAGGAGGGAAGGGGGGAATGGGGAACGGGGACACAGGCAAGGCTCTGCAGCATCAGAGCTGGGAAGGGGAACACGGGGTAAAGGTTCTGCAGTGTCAGAGCTGGAAATGGAACACTGGGAAACAGACTCCGCCAGCGTGTAGAGCTATGGATACATTTGCTTGGAACTAACCCCAATAAACATCGCATTGCCTGCACTTTGAGCTTCTGGTCTTCTGCTTTCTGTCTGCGTGACCAGAACCAGGGGAGGGGGTGAAGGGAAAGTCCTCTAACAATGACTATGTTTGACAAAATTATCCCTTCCAAATGTGAAGTTACTTCATCTTCTTGCCTATAGTTAAGGATGTTACCCTCTGTCTTCTCAGGAATAGGACTAATGGACTGATTGTTTTATTGCATTCTGATTTGAGGATGTTCTGATTGTCAATCTCCCTCTTTGTAAAAACCCTTTGTAGCCAGAACTCAATACTCAGACACGAACCTTGTCTACACTTGACACAAAAGAATTGCCAACAACTGTCTTCAAAGCAAGTTAACCAAATTTTACAATTAATATTTGTAACAAAGAACTTAGCTCATCTCCAGCTGATGCTGTACTATCGGCTCTGCTTTCTTTCCATTATGCATGTGGTTTCCCATGTACAGGAACTGCTCCAGTTCAGCAGGTTTTCTTCTTTCTATTCCACAATGAAGTGATTCATGGTTCCCAGTAGGTGCTGTGTACCCACGATTTCCGAGAACACTGTGGGCCTAGAAGGCACCTAATTGGTCAATGCTTATGATAAAATAACAGGAATTCCCTTACCAATGTATAATGACCAGAATTTTCTGAGAAGACCTGTAATGAGTACTTGATTGAAAGCATCCTCTTCTAAAAGAGAGATGAATTTATGTGCTAACCAAATATGGCTTTTCTTATAATAGTTGTCCCTCTCTTGGCTGCATTGAAAACTGACCCAATTCTAAAGGTGAACTATGTTTCTGAGGTGATATGATTAGTTGATCCAGGAAAAGCTAAATGTGGCTGTCTACAACCAGCAGGTCAAAACTGAGGTGCTGCAAATGCTTACCAAATTAGCCCTCGTGGGCAATGCCACATGGTGCTGGATGTAAAACCAATATTTTGACTCAGACAGAACTGACCAATAAGAAGGCCTGAGACTCTGTTAACTGCTAGTTTATGAGTATCCTGGGAGACCTACCATCCTATGAGAATTGCTGGGAAATTGACCATGCCATAGATTTAGAAGACAGCATTATGGACCTGAAAGACCAGCTGGCAGAAAAAACTGACCGTTATGCTAATGGAGATGGTGCATCAAGAGATGAAAGTTAGTTGTTTTTTAAGCTAACTAAATTCATTTTGATTAGACACAATCCCTGGAATCACCTTTTTATTTTCTGGGGGTATAAGAAAACTTATATTTCTCTTAAACAAATACATGTGACCAGGATAAATACATATAACCACTTTTCCAAACAAACATCCATGTAAAGTTTTCTTGAAGAAAATAATGATATATAAAATAATGATAAAGAAAAAAATAATATGCCTTGCATATTAAAATGTGTCTTTAATTGGTAGTTTAATGCAGATGGCTTGTCATGTATTTACATCATCTTTCTGAATTGGCATATAGTGCATGAGTTCTAACTTGTATATGCCCAAGGAACATGCCACAGTGGTTGCAAGGATTTTCAACTATACTGAAGGCACGCAGAAATGTTGGTGTGGTAAATAATAAACACACAAGCAGATTTTAAGAGTAATACTAAGTATTGTGTGCTCTGATATACACTGCACACTGAGATAGAAAAAGCTTCTAGAAAAGCTCAGAAGTATCTATACCTATTTCATGTAGATGACATGGGGATTTGTCCTATTGTAATGTAAAATATACTTATTTATATATACCGGTAATTATAATTCTTAAGGGTATGTTTTATTGATAGGGAAAGCACAATTTATTTAATAGAACTAGTAGAGTGTTGTTTTAAATACAACTTTATTAATTATTACTGATGTAGCTTCCATTCAAGGGTGGCAAAACTCACTCACTGAATTTAATTGGATATGGAGTTTTAGCTACTATCCAAGGAGACAGCAATCACCTTGAGACCACATAATAAATTATGTGACGGGATCCCCGGGGTACAACCTGGAACTGTGGGACTGCTGTGCCCCCTTAACTTTCCAGCCTGGACTGTCTCTCACTATGCTTTGCCAGTGACAGGCAGCAAACCCCTTCAGGCACTGTTATCACTCAGCCACCAGCATGCAGAGGCACACCCAGCTAAACTGCATAAATACTCTCCAAGGCACTCATGAATTCTATATTGGGAAGCACCAGCAAATCTCCCAAGCCCCTAGCCTTGCAACCCAGAAATATATTGTCTTACGCTGCTCAAGACCTTCTCTTGAACAGTGCAAACTTATTAACTAGTCCACCACTTCGTCAAAGAAAGTGGACATGCATCAGCCTGTATCCTGAGCAGATTTCGCAAGCACTTTAGACAAACTCACTGGTAAGGATAAAACATTAAAATAAGTTTATTAACTGCAGAAAGATAAATTTTAAGTGATTATAAGTGGAAGGCATAAAGGTCAGATAGTTATAAAAAATAAAAAGTAAGCACACAGTCTAAATCCTAAACATTATTAGACAAAGCAGTATTTGCATCAAGCAGTTTTTCTCACCCCACTGGATGTTGCAGGTAGGTTGCAGTTCTTAATACACAGGCTAAATTTCCTTCTCAGACTGGGACCAGTCTCCTTAGTTCAAAGTCATTGTCTTCCCAGCATTCTTGTTGCCTTCAGCATAGGTGAGAGAGGAGAGAGGTGATTGCACGATGCCTCTGTACTTTATTTTATACCCTCAGTCCATGTGCCTGGAAAATATTAGCCCAGACATGTCCCGGTGGGCCTTGATGAGTCACAGAGTTGAGCAATCCCCATTGCTTGCACAATTCTCTTATAGAATTGTAAATCCATTGTTTACAGTTCTCCTGATGATTAATGGTTGTTTAATACCCATCTGGGTGTGGGTCACCTCCTTCTTTGTCACTGGAGAACTAGCAGTGGACAACTCCCAAACTCACAGTATATTTCAATAGAAACCAGATAGCAAAATCTCATAACTTCATACACACTAAGGATATAATTTTTTTGACAGAACAATAGGTTTTGACAGATCATGACCTTGCATATAATATCTTTCATTGCATGCTTTGTATGAAATATCACAGCCATATATGAATGATGAATATCGAAGTTACAGCGGACTACTTTGAGGCACAGTGTGTCACAGTAGTTCACTCAAAATCTTTGAGATTAGCAAGCAACTGCTTGGCTAGCTATAACATAACATAATTTCAAACCACTAACTTGAATTCTTTCATGTGAATGTCTCGAATTTTCTATTACACTATGAACCCAGTTAGATATTGAGTCAAAAGACAAATGGAATACACTAAAGAACAGTTAATTTCATGGTGATTGCTTTTATATGGTCATCATGGGAGTTCTGATAAGAGATCATGTAATTCAGCATACCGTGATATTGTGTGTTAACTCCATTTTCTATTCAAGTGAATAAGAGGATTTTTATAGATAGCACAAATTCTTGCAGTAAATCTTAAAAGAATGAGAATGGCAAATATGAGATTCCCAAATGTCAGTACTTTGCCTTTGTATATGGTTTTAGTGAGACAATAGGCTTTGGACAGCAGCCTGTCACCAAGCAAGCTGAGTGGAGATCTACAGCAAGTCCTAAGTCTTCAGATTTTTCCCTTCTCAATTCTTATCTGGGCAAACTCCTATGGAGTTCAGAGGAATTTTTTTAACAGGAGTGTATAACGGCTGAGTTAAGGACATTGGATGGGATCCATTAAGGGACTTAGGCATTGCAACACTGAGCATCACAGCACCTAACTTTTAGGCACCTGGAAAAATCACAAAAACACTGTGATCCACAAAGCCGAGTTAGGTGCCTAGCTTTCCTATAGAATGAATGGGTCTCCCACTCGCCGGGGACTGCTCTAACCACTGGCTAAAATTTATAGAGTGGGCACCACCTCTTTCTCTTCTGGCCAGATTTTAAATGAGATTGAGTCCTGTATGTAACTTTGGCGGCTGAATGCCTTTCTTCCCCTGGCTCATGAGTTGCTCTGGGAGACTGGTGTATGGAAGCCTAGAGGGAGGCAGCAGTGTGCATGCCTGAAGGCAGAAACATAAATGCCTGGGGAGCTTTTTACCTTGAAAAATGTAGGTGCCAAGTGAGTTTAGGAACATACAGCATTTGGCAGATGTATTGTGGATTTCAGTGGAGACAAAACTGGGAGATAGATATCTAAATCAGAGATTGAGGCACCTACAGCTGGTGTTTAGGCATCTAAGTACCTTCATGGATCCCATGCCTCGATATTTAGTCAAAGGGCTTGTCTACATGGGGACTTCCAGGAAAATTAATCCAAATTAGCTAAAGGTGTGTATTTGAAGTGAATAGTAAAACTGCATTAAACGCCTCTGTGAACACTGTCATTCAGAATTAAAGTAAACTTAATTTGGTTTCTTTTATTCACTTCCAAAGTGAATTAGGATAAATTGAATTTAAGGCCACTTTAATTGTGAATGACAGCATCCACAAAGGGATTTAATGCAGTTTAACTAATCCACTTTAAAAGTTAATCCAAATAACTTTCCTGACTATCCCTGTGTAGACAAGCCCTAAGAAGACTATAATACATCAGAACAAGGTACTCATTGCTCACACAAGTATAATTAACTAGGCATCATATAATCATATCAACTCTGTGAAGTGAGTCATAACATAAGAATGATTTTTTGGGTGGGAAATGTCCATATTGCATTCTGCATCTTACTACTGCTGTTTGTCCAAGTCCATTATACTATATAGTATAATCACTTTCTTTCACATCAGAAACCTTTGTTTCTTTCAGCTCCCAACCCCACTCCACCCCAGGATTGACCACCTTTGAATGTGTTATGTATTGTCTTTCTTTGCAGTGCCACTTGGAGAGTCCTGAGGAGGTTTCTAGTCCTATACAATCTTTAAAGGCTATTCGTTATTTTTCTTTCTCCCCGCTGCCTCCTTGGCCCCCCACAAAACACTGCTTATGAGTTTAATATAGTTGCATTTCACATATTGCCTTAGGATAATAATGCACGCCAATACAGCTCCCAGTTCTACTCGTAAAGGACTTTCTCTGTAAATGTCAAGGATTCATAATAAAATACTCACTGGTGCTCACTCTGCTCTTGGGCTTCCCACATTCTGTCTGAACCCAGCAAATACCAACTACCAAGGTAAGCACTACTACTCGAGGGTGTGGCAGGGCTGCAGGAGGAAACACAAGGGTTTGTTTTTGTTTGTGCTTTTAAGTTTACTTTTAATTGCACCTCCTTATTTTAAAACCTAGTTTATCCCATTTTTATTTCGATAATTTATGGGCACACTTTGCACCAGCATTCTAGCCTTTGCACACGTGAGGGCTTTGGAAAATGTTCTGGAATTCTGAAATTTTTCAGTGACTCTGCCATTATGTCACTTATTTCCAAAGGAAAACACAAGAAATAATAGTGAGGGAACTGATTCTGGAAGTGATATCACAACATATTACCAACAGTATGTGAAGGGAATGAAGGTTTAATTTCTATTTACAGTCCTATCTCTGAGTATATTTAGTCACAATAAACATTTTGTCTGACTTCCTTTCCATTTCTCTCCCTTTCTGACTCCCAAACCCCATACTTTGGCTGTCAGAAAAAGTGAAAGGATTGAAGAGGTCAGAAAAAAATATTCTGTCAGCTGTGTACCAGATCAACATGGACTTCTGCAGAAAAGAGAACTCCATAGGGCTAGCATGAAATACTCCATGGAGAGATCAAGGTTCAACCCTCCTCCTCCCCCTCCCCCGCCCCCGTGGGCTAAAGCCTTTAAAAGTAAAGACTTAATGCTTGAGAAAAGTCTTCTTTCAAATGCCAAGGATTTTGCAAACAGTTTAGAGAAACAGGTGATAATAAAAAAATCCTGGACTGCTTTCTTATTTTAAGAGTGAAGGACATGATGATGGTGATTTTTTTCCCTCACAAAAGTGTCATTAGGAATTTAAATATTTTATATAGGGGGAGAAGGAATGACCTCTTTATTCACACTACATCATAGTTACTAAGGGTCATATATTGATCTCGATTTGAGCATAACATTACTAAATATCACACATCACATATGCCTTAGCACAGTACTTAAAGTACTAATGACAGAAGTTATTTCCTTATCAGGTAGTTTGAGCAGTTCATCTCTACAGACAGGTTCCAGGAAGGGTATCTTAGTCATTATATACACTAGTACTGAGAGCCATTGCTGCTATGGAAGACTGAGGTGAATTGCTTCCTATCTTATGCATCTCCAGTAGAATTATCAGTTGAAAGTGAGCTGGCTGAAATTAACCAGAAATAAAGTTAACTAACTAGAGCAGGTTGAAATGTTTCAATTCTCAACATTTTGACGCAATTTCTAATTTTGATTTTTTGCAAAATGGGAGAATCTTCAAAAACTTTTTTTCAAAATCCCCCCACTTCCATTTTTTTTTATCCAGCTCTAGTTATAACTACAGAAGGCTCAAATTCGGTACTCATTTATACCATGCCACTTCACTGCCATTAATGAGACTGCACAAGTATAAAAGGGGACAGAAACTGGCTTCAAATTTTCAGTGATGTGGGGAAAAAAGAACACTGAATTTTCAGATCCCAGGTTGAGCTTTGTCATGGTGTGAACAAATGAAAATCAACCAACTTGTGAAGTGAAGAAAGTTGATATGGAAGTTGCTGAGGAGAACCTCCTTCAGTGATATTTTTACAGTCACTTTTCTGATGGCAAGATAAGTACACTGTAAAGGAAATCTCCCACAACTATAAAAAATATTAGTGGGTCTGACTGGAAGTAAAGAAGCCAGGACTGACATCAACTCTCTTTCTTGTTCACAGTGTGTTAGCTCTGCTGCCAGGTGTTGTATAATGCAATATGTGCCAATGCAAAGGATTTGGTAAAATAGTGAAGCTGAAGCTGATAGATAATCCTCTTCCTATGTTCAGCTGAATGCATTCTTCTGTTAATAGTTAAAGGCAGAAACTGTGGCTCAGTGATAGTTGACATTATGCCTTACTGTCAGAGTTTATGGAGGGGCCAAACGTACTTGCCTCTCAATTTTTACATTGCAGGAATTTCAAAAATGATAATGATCAAACTTCAAAGCATTATATAACATTCCTAGCCAATTCACATCAGGTGGAATGTGACATTAAAAAAACGTTGTACCACAGGTTCTTTTTTATTACACTAGTAGTGATGGTCTATCATAGAATCACTCTCTTCAGTTTGATGGCTAATTCACTGGTTTCTACTATAGGTTTTTATTTTAGGCTTCAATAGTTATTTGCTTTTGGTGGGGGAATAAAGAATGTACTGGCCAGTACTTGTTGTTCTATACAGTGTTGCCTCTTATATGCATACTTATACTCAGTTGAAGCAGCCTCCAAAATCCCTGATTCCATCAGGTCAACCAGCTCTAGTGCCAAGGATGAGCACTGTTGAATAGAAACCAACGACCTGCTTGCCAGAATGATCCGGTGTCTATGACAATTGGACCAACATCCCTGGATGCCACTTAAACAGTCATAAATGTGACTAGGAAGAGGCCACCTGAATGAAGATTGATGTATGCTCACAGTATTTAGATTTCATGTGACAGGTAGAGGCAGATTCTCTTTGAGATGGGACTCCACAATTAAATCTTGTTTCCCATTTTGACAGGTAAGTTCCTGTGCTAAGGAATATATTCAGTATTTGTGTCTGTATCATTTTAATGACCCATATAATTCCGGAACAATAAGCCTCAGAGGACATATTTTAGGAAAATTTCTATGTTAATAACGTTTTTTAAAAAATCCATTTGACAGATTGACTATAAGGAAAAGTTACTTATCACATCAAATCAAAAATGTCTCCTGAGTTACTGAATCCATGAGCACTGGCAAGCTGTCACTCTTCCTTGTCCTACCTTTCATTTTAGGAATGGCTTGGTTCCAAGTTAATTTTAAGGGCTCCGTTTTATTATGAAATAAAATATTATAGACCTTGGAAACTCTAATCCTACTGCCCCAAAACAAAACCAGGACAGCATGAACAAAAATAATCACTGTATCACTTTGAATTAAGAAAGCAGATTCATTTTAAGACAGAAGATGAGAAAGGAATTAGATGATCCTATCAGCCTTTATTTATGATAGTACACTTCCTTCAGATGAGCTTTGTAAATAATTTTTAACACTGATGTAGCACAGTGACTTGTGTACTCACTGTGGGCCAGAGCCAATCTTAACACAAGTTAATGTGGGGGTGGATTCTTTTCAGTGAGGTTTGGATTAGGGCCTGAGTTACAGCAAAGGTTCCCTTGCCCATATGCTCTTTGATTAATGTTCTGTCCTCATTTTAACACAACACAGAAACCTGCCTTGGCTCCCTTGTTGCTCTCTTCTATGTCTGTTTCCTCTGTTCCTCTAAGACCAAAACAATAATTAATTAATGTCTGGAGTTATAATGACTAGAAGGACTCAAGACCCATACTGAGATGAATATGGATACTTCCTTGCATTGTGTCTATATTATTGTATGTCTCTCTAAAATGTTTAAGTTCAGAACTCCCTAAATAAATCAAACATATTTTTAGAGACGTATCCTTAATTTTTCAATTGGAAATTGACCAGAAATTGCATTTACCTATCTCTAGAGGCTCCCCAGACTCTACATTAAAATACCATGTGTCATAGGTTAAAAACAGAGGGGCTAGGATGACAGAAAGCAAGACCAAACAGAGGCTGGAGTTAGCCAACCTAGAAGCCAAAGAAAAAGAAATGGAGGAAGCAAAAGAGGCAGAAAAAGCCCAGGAGGCTGCCCTCAGGAGAGCTATGGAGGCAGAGGAAAAAGAAATGGAGGAGAGGAGAAAAGAGAAGAAGAATGCACTGGAGATAGAGAAGGCAAAAGCTCAGCAGAATATACCGGATAACCCTAACAATCCTTCCCCAACAATCCACAAATGGGAGCAACTATGTCCACAGTATGATGAATCCAGTGATATTTCTGAATATTTTCTCACCTTTGAGAGACTGTGCACGCTCCATCAAATTTCTGAAGTTCACAAGATGACCACATTGGTCGCAAAATTGACTGGAAGAGCTCTGGACATATTCAATAAGATGCCTATTGATGAGGCTTCTGACTATAATAAATTCAAGGATTTAGTTTTAAAGCCATTTCAAGTTACACCTAAAACTTACAGAGTAAAATTTCAAACCATTAAGAGAGGGCCTGGACTAAGTAATGTGGCTTATGTAAACCAAATGACAGATCTGTTTGATAAATGGCTCAAAGGACAGGCTGTAACTAACTTTGGAGGAATGCGGGATTTGATGATACCTATGTCTGGTCTTATGAGGTATGACAAAGAGTGGGAAAACCCCAAGACCAGGTCAAAGCCCCGCTCCAGCCACTCCCCATCATTGAGGTTCCATTTCAGAGAGTAGCTGTGGATATTCTGGGTCCTTTTCCAAAAAAGACACCCAGAGGAAAGCAGTACATACTGTCTTTCATGGATTCTGTTCCCCAATGGCCGGAAGCAGAAGCTCTAAGCAACACCAGGGCTAAAAGTGTGGGCCAGGCACCAACAGACATTTTTGCCAGGGTAGGTTGGCCCTCCGACATCCTCACAGATGCAGGAACTAATTTCCTGGCAGGAACTATGGAAATCCTTTGGGGAGCTCATCGGGTGAACCACTTGGTTGCCACCCCTTACCATCATCAAACAAATGGTCTGGTGGAGAAGTTTAATGGAATTTTGGGGGTCATTTAATTTTTAATCTTCACTTTAATCTTCCTGATATCTGCTGGGAGAGCAATACAGCGGTGCATAGACAATCCAGGAAGTTTTTTGAAAGCATAGGGGACAATTTCCTGGTGCAAGTGCTAGAGGAGCCAACTAGGGGGGGGAGCTTTTCTTGACCTGCTGCTCACAAACAGGGAAGAATTAGTGGGGGAAGCAAAAGTGGACGGGAATCTGGGAGGCAGTGACCATGAGTTGGTTGAGTTCAGGATCCTGACACAGGGAAGAAAGGTAAGCAGCAGGATATGGACCCTGGACTTCAGGAAAGCAGACTTTGACTCCCTCAGGGAACGGATGGGTAGGATCCCTGGGGGACTAACATGAAGGGGAATGGAGTCCAGGAGAGCTGGCTGTATTTCAAGGAATCCCTGTTGAGGTTACAGGGACAAACCATCCCGATGAGTCGAAAGAATAGTAAATATGGCAGGCAACCAGCTTGGCTTAACGGTGAAATCCTAGCGGATCTTAAACATAAAAAAGAAGCTCACAAGAAGTGGAAGATTGGACATATGACCAGGGAAGAGTATAAAAATATTGCTCGGGCATGTAGGAATGAAATCAGGAGGGCCAAATCACACCTGGAGCTGCAGCTAGCGAGAGATGTCACGAGTAACAAGAAGGGTTTCTTCAGGTATGTTGGCAACAAGAAGAAAGCCAAGGAAAGTGTGGGCCCCTTACTGAATGAGGGAGGCAACTTAGAGACAGAGGATGTGGAAAAAGCTAATGTGCTCAATGCTTTTTTTGCCTCTGTCTTCACTAACAAGGACAGCTCCCAGACTGCTGCGCTGGGCATCACAACATGGGGAGTAGATGGCCAGCCCTCTGTGGAGAAAGAGGTGGTTAGGGACTATTTAGAAAAGCTGGACGTGCACAAATCCATGGGACTGGACGAGTTGCATCCGAGAGTACTAAAGGAATTGGCGGCTGTGAATGCAGAGCCATTGGCCATTATCTTTGAAAACTCGTGGCGAACGGGGGAAGTCCCAGATGACTAGAAAAAGGCTAATGTAGTGCCAATCTTTAAAAAAGGGAAGAAGGAGGATCCTGGGAACTACAGTCCAGTCAGCCTCACCTCAGTCCCCAGAAAAATCATGGAGCAGGTCCTCAAGGAATCAATCCTGAAGCACTTACATGAGAGGAAAATGATCAGGAACAGTCAGCATGGATTCACCAAGGGAAGGTCATGCCTGACTAATCTAATCACCTTCTATGATGAGATTACTGGTTCTGTGGATGAAAGGAAAGCAGTGGATGTATTGTTTCTTGACTTTAGCAAAGCTTTTGACATGGTCTCCCACAGTATTCTTGTCAGCAAGTTAAAGAAGTACAGGGCTGGATGAATGCACTATAAGGTGGGTAGAAAGTTGGCTAGATTGCCGGGCTCAACGGGTAGTGATCAATGGCTCCATGTCTAGTTGGCAGCCGGTGTCAAGTGGAGTGCCCCAGGGGTCGGTCCTGGGGCCGGTTTTGTTCCATATCTTCATAAATGATCTGCAGGATGGTGTGCGTTGCACTCTCAGCAAATTTGCGGATGATACTAAACTGGGAGGAGTGGTTGATACACTGGAGGGCAGGGATAGGATACAGAGGGACCTAGACAAATTGGAGGATTGGGCCAAAAGAAATCTGGTGAGGTTCAATAAGGATAAGTGCAGGGTCCTGCACTTAGGACGGAAGAACCCAATGCACAGCTACAGACTAGGGACTGAATGGCTAGGCAGCAGTTCTGCGGAAAAGGACGTAGGGGTGGCAGTGGACGAGAAGCTGGATATGAGTCAATAGTGGGCCCTTGTTGCCAAGAAGGCCAATGGCATTTTGGGATGTATAAGTAGGAGCATAGCGAGCAGATGGAGGGACGTGATCGTTCCCCTCTATTCGACATTGGTGTGGCCTCATCTGGAGTACTGTGTCCAGTTTTGGGCCCCACACCAGAAGAAGGATGTGGATAAATTGGAGAGAGTCCAGCAAAGGGCAACAAAAATGATTAGGGTCCTCATTAGTCATGGAACACTATGGCCCAGGCCCCACCATGTTCCCCCAGACATTCCCCACAGTTTGGGGACCTCTTCTTTACATGGTTTGTGAAACTAACTCTTGTTAATAAAATATATTTGGGAAAATAGTTCTCACAAACAGAATAATTAACTAGGAATGTGAATTGTTTTTTTGCTAACGAATGGAAAATAGATGCATTCAGCTCAGAAGCAAAATGTATTAATCAAATCATGGACTGTGTTTTTTGCTGTAGCTATAAGTGTGATTAAAAAGGAGAAGTTATGTAATCAGAATATGAAAGTAGCTAATTGTGACTAAGTATAGAACATTTTTTTAGAATGCTTTAGAAACTGTACTATAGTTAGGTGCCATAACCCTTTCATGACACATTCTCTGTATACAGCAGAAGAATACAACGAGGCTTGAGAAATATACTCTACTTGCCAGCCGTTAGGTATTCTGCTTAGCTTGATGCTCTGTGTCTTTCAAAATATGTATGGAGCCAGATAACAGACAATCTGAATGGTTTATAGTGTTATACAATATCATAGATAAAATTATATATATTCATGTATGGTTTTGTGTAACTATCAAATGTATTCACCTTAAACAGTCTAAACATGGGGAAAAGTAAACTATTGTAATCTCAGTGTTAGGTATAAACACATTCCAAAATACAAAAAAAAAAAATTAAAAAAATGTGTGAAGGCTAAGCTAGCATGCCCTCTGTACCAACCCATAACTAATGAAGAATGTCTCAAAGCTTTCGCTGTGTTCTAAAATATTATGGTTAAGGTAATAACCTAGTTACAAACTTTGATGTGTTTACTGCTGGGTCTGTGCTAGTCTAGCACATGTCTTTCCAAAACATATCAAAAATAATAAATAAGAAGTAATCCCCCCAAATGGCTAAACCCTCAATCTTAGTATATATGGAGGCAGAGTGCAGCATCCAGGCAGTCTGACTGCTGCCTTCCAGATGGGTTGGTAATGGTCATGTATGTATGCGTCCTGTCTGTATTACGCTGTGATAATCTTTGACTAATAAAGTTGATTAAGCCTAGCTATTTGGCATCTCTTGTTAAATAATTAAATCAAACTGCTAGGTAAAGAGCAATGAGGTTTAGAGTCCTGTGCACAGTACATCTATGTGTCTATTCATAGAATCATAGAATCATAGAATCATAGAATCATAGAATATAAGGGTTGGAAGGGACCCCAGAAGGTCATCTAGTCCAACCCCCTGCTCAAAGCAGGACCAATTCCCAGTTAAATCATCCCAGCCAGGGCTTTGTCAAGCCTGACCTTAAAAACCTCTAAGGAAGGAGATTCTACCACCTCCCTAGGTAACGCATTCCAGTGTTTCACCACCCTCATAGTGAAAAAGTTTTTCCTAATATCCAATCTAAACCTCCCCCACTGTAACTTGAGACCATTACTCCTCGTTCTGTCATCTGATACCATTGAGAACAGTCTAGAGCCATCCTCTTTGGAACCCCCTTTCAGGTAGTTGAAAACAGCTATCAAATCCCCCCTCATTCTTCTCTTCTGCAGGCTAAACAATCCCAGCTCCCTCAGCCTCTCCTCATAACTCATATGTTCCAGACCCCTAATCATTTTTGTTGCCCTTCGCTGGACTCTCTCCAATTTATCCACATCCTTCTTGAAGTGTGGGGCCCAAAACTGGACACAGTACTCCAGATGAGGCCTCACCAATGTCGAATAGAGGGGAACGATCACGTCCCTCGATCTGCTCGCTATGCCCCTACTTATACATCCCAAAATGCCATTGGCCTTCTTGGCAACAAGGGCACACTGCTGACTCATATCCAGCTTCTCGTCCACTGTCACCCCTAGGTCCTTTTCCGCAGAAAAAAGGACTTTCAATGTTCATTGACTTTCAATGTTCTTTTCACCTGACGAGTTAAACTCTAAACCCAGAGCACCCACCCAGCTGGAGTTATGGGAGAGGGTATGCTTAATATACAGTGTAGTCTGAGGGAACAGCACAGCTCTTAGGTGTTAGGTAGTTGGACTGTGGGGTCCCAGGTCTCCAAAGAGAGTGTTAGACAGAGGATCTGCTCCCCAAGAGTGTGCCCAGGAACCCCCGCCAGGGTCAGTGCCTGGGCTCTTTTCAGACTCAAGGGGCTTAAAGAGCACATGGGGCCCAGTGAGGTAGGCCCTAAGCAGTCTGGGGAATGTCCCACCAGAGGTGGAGCTCTACCAGTTTTGTGTGTGTGTTTGTGTTTGAGAGAGAGAGAGACACATACATGAACACACACACAAGCAGAGAAGTCCCATACCTGGGGATCTGTTGAACTAGTTCCATCCTCCGATCATGGATTAAGATACAGACAGATAGTAAGACATTGGATCAGCACCTGATGACGTTCTCATTGATTCACCTTTACACAGAGCACAGAGCCATTTATTGGCGACTGCAGTCCAAATAGCACACAGCTATTGTAGCACAATAGCACACTCTCCAAGCCATGCAGACAGGGCATTGTGCCTGCCACCACTACCAGGACAAATGGTGGTAGGTAGGGACAATGTAAGCAACAAAGCCAGCTGGGGAAGGAGTGTGAGCATGGCTACAGCCAGAAGATGAGCACAAGCTGCATGTATGCAAAGATATTCTTGCTTCTGTGACTGCTGCATTTGATCAGCAGTTGGGGCAAAGTTTATTCCATACTCAGCTTCACTATCAGGCAATTGTTTTCTACTAGGGCTGTGGATTAATCACAGATAACTCACCTGATTAACTAAAAACGAATTAATTGTGATTAAAAAAGTATTTGTGATTAATCAGTTTTAATCACACTGTTAAACAAAAGAATACAATTTAAATGTATTCAATATTTTGGATGTTTTTCTACATTTTCAAATATATTGATTTCAATTACAATACAGTATACAAAGTAGACAGTGCTCACCTTATATTATTTTTACTACAAATATTTACACTGTAAAAGTGGCAAACAAAAGAAATAGTATTTTTCAATTTACCTCATACAAGTACTCTAGTGCAATATCTTAATGGTGAAAGTGCAATTTACAAATGTAGATTTTTTTTTTTAGTCACATAACTGTTTTGGTTTTGAGTGCAATGTAAAACTTCAGATCCTACAAATCCACTGAGTTCTACTTCTTGTTCAGCCAATCGCTAAAACAAACAAACTTGTTTATATTTATGGGAGATAATGCTGCCCTCTTCTTATTTACAATGTCACCTGAAAGTGAGAATAGGCATTTGCATGGCACTTTTGTAGCTGGCATTGCAAGGTATTTAGGTGCCAGATATGCTAAACATTTGTATGCCCCTTCATGCTTTGGCCACCATTCCAGAGGATATGCTTCCATGCTGATGATGCTCATTAAAAAAATAATGCATTAATTAAATTTGTGGCTGAATTCCTTGGGGGGAGAATTGTATGTCTCCTACTCTGTTTTACCCTCATTCTGCCATATATTTCACGTTATAGCAGTCTCGGATGATGACCCAGCACATGTTCGTTTTAAGAACACATTCAGTGCAGATTTCACAAAATGCAAAGAAAGTACCAATGTGAGATTTCTAAAGATAGCTACAGCATTCAGCCCAAGGTTTAAGAATCTGAAATGCCTTCTAAAATCTGAGAGGGATGAAGTGTGGAGCATGCTTTCAGAAGTTTTAAAAGAGCAACACTCCTATACAGAAACTACAGAACCCGAACCACCAAAATAGAAAATCAACCTTCTGCGGATAGCATCTGACTCAGATGACGAAAATGAACATGCATTGGTCTGCAATGCTTTGGATGGTTATCGAGCAGAACCCGTTAGCAGCATGGATGCATGTCCTCTGGAATGGTGGTTGAAGCATCAAGGGACATATGAATCTTTCATGCATCTGGCACATAAATATCTTGCGATGCCAGCTATTATAGTGCCATGTGAACCCCTATTTTCACTTTCAGGTGACATTGTAAACAAGAAGCGGGCAGCATTATCTGCTGCAAATGTAAACAAACTTGTTTGTCTGAGCGACTGGCTGAACAAAAAGTAGGGCTGAGTGGACTTGTAGGCTCTAAAGTTTTACATTGTTTTATTTTTGAATGCAGTAATTTTTGTACATAATTCTACATTTGTAAGTTCAACGTTCATGATAAAGAGATTGCACTACAGTACTTGTATTTGGTGAATTGAAAAATGCTATTTTGTTTTTTACAGTGCAAATTTTTGTAATAAAAATCAATATAATGTGAGCACTGTACATTTGTATTCTGTGTTGCAATTGAAATCAATATATTTGAAAATGTAGAAAATGTCCAAAACTATTTAAATAAATGGTATTCTATTATTATTTAACCATGTGATTAATCATGATTGTTTTAATCATTAGACAGCCCTATTTTCTACCAAACTTGACATTGCTTTGTGAGGGGAAAACTGATCATTTATCAAAAAAGAGCCTCGAAATAATGGTCACAAATATACAGCTATAAACCATATTCTCTACAAATGGGTGATGGGCCATAATGTCTATTTCTTTCCCTTTATGCTGTGGCTTTCAATCAGAGGTCAGACTCCCTGCTGCTGCTAGTCATGCCAGGCAACCTGAGTGCTTCTAGTTATAAAGAATAGACAGTCAAAGAGTGAACTAATATACTGTACAGAAGTAGAGCAGCTATTTATTCCAAGGGACACTGTACACTACCTCTACTGTTATGGTTTCATTAGAGATATTCATATCACAGTGTGCTTTCATATCACTAATGAGGTTTGCATTCTTTTTTCTACACAGAAGCTGCTAATATGATAGTTAAGCATGAGTTAACTTCCTATGCTATTATCTCAGACTAAGAATTTTGCATTATATTTGTGATTCATTTCCTTATTACCTTAGCACCGTGCATAACCCAGAGTATCAATTATTTATACAGTATCATTTGAAACAAAGTTACTAACGCACAAAGGGAGAAAAAAATAAACAAAAAGACATGCCATTTTTATTAAATATGATATACATTTCCAAAACCCTCTATGGGCCAACAACATTAAACTATATTTTTATAATTACTTGTAAAGTTAAATAAACTATCTTTAAAAAGTCTGTATTGCAATGAGCTGTTTGTTTTTTAGTATTTCTTTAATTCGTGTTTGGATTCCTAAACGGGGAGTGAAATGTCTTTTACTCATTTTTGCAAACTCCCATTTCTGATTCTAGAAAACATTATAGCTGCCCTCAAGTGTAACATGCACTGAAACAGCACAGTCATCTTCATGTCCACTCAGTTGGTACCAGGCATAATACACTGGAAATCAGTGTTTGTTCAGTCTATATTGAGGGATAGCTCAGTGGTTTGAGCATTGGCCTGCTAAACCCAGGGTTGTGAGTTCAATCCTTGAGGGGGCCATTTAGGGATCTGGGGCAAAAACGTGTGGATTGGTCCTGCTTTGAGCAGGGGGTTGGACTAGATGACCTCCTGAGGTCCCTTCCAACCCTGATATTCTATGATTCTATGACTGTGGGTATCTGGTTGGAAAGAGAAGTATTCTAGTGGATTGCAAACTGTTACAAGAGTGAATGCTGCAGCAGGCTCTTTTATAATGCACAACTCTACTTGACAAACCTCAGCATAACAAGGATGAAAGTGCCAGGACTGATCTGAAAGTAAGTAGAGCATTATGCACCCAGGAGAAACAGAAAAGCTGTATTATCTGCAAATACTTTATAATGGGCTGTTGTAGGTCATTCACATGCCACACATTTGTAATGGGCATAACTGTCCTTATCTATGAAAAATACCACATGCGCTGGCAATGATTGTAGTGCTGTCGTCTGTTACATTTCAAATCTGTATGTACATCACTGGAGGTTTTTCCACTGGTTTCACTTTTTTTTCCCCCTCACCAATTTTGTAAAAGCTAACGTGAGAGGCAGAAAGAGGAAAAAGTTCTAGTGATTTCTGTATCTTGCCATGAACAAGCTTATCATCTTCTGTAATAAGAAAGTGAAATGTCTGCATGTCAGTTGGAGCTTTTTCTCCTCTATCAAACAAAAGTGCATCCTTGGCTCCTTGGGGAATACTTCTGTTTGCTGTTATGCTTCCAGATCAGCACATCATTGTAGGTCAGGTTTGTTGTCAGCTGGAAATACAATACAGAAACAGCCCGAGGACTTACTCCCTTATGCAATGGACTTAAATGATTCAGTGTCTTTGCAGGCTGCAGTGTATAAGTCTCCTTCCTGGTTTGTGTTTTCCAGGGCCAAGAGAGTAGCCTAAGAGTGAGGTGTCGTCCCTCCACCCCTCACAAACACCTATGCTTTTTCTGAGGACATACTTAAAAAAAATACAATATTGGAGTATGATTGTTTCTTTGCTTAAGGGCAGCATAGGCATTTGTGTGAGTCTATTTAATTGTTTGCATTTATTTGCATAGGAATTAAACTGTTAACATGAGAGGCTTGATATGCATTTGCACATCGGAGTACAACTGTGGAAGCAGCTATAAGAATGTCCAAAAAGAGTTGAAATGTTCACTAGGTTGCAAAAGCGACAGCGAATGGTTGGAACTGAAAAGCAAATAATTAGCATGTTGCAATTAAGTGACATTTTTCTGTTTCCACAGGGAAACGTCTCAGTGAATTGACCGCAATGCTCTAAATATTCAAATGTTTGAATTACCATACAAATATTTATGCATATACTTAACTCTGAATAGGATTTCAGTATGCTTAAATTACATATGTCCCTAATTTTGCAGGATTGGGGCCAGAGCGTTGACCACTGTGTATGGAAAATGGGCTGCCTAATGGAAGTTTAAGGATAAATGTTTCAAAGCAGACGTCTTAAAATGAAAAGATATTGCTGGTGAAAGACCAGCCTATATATGTCAAAAAACAAGTACATGCAACCTACTCAATATTTCAGACTGAGATGTCAATGCAAAGGGAAAGAAGAGTGAATTACAGCTGGGAAAGGGAGAGAAGCACAGTAGGTTAGAAAATGCAATCAGACTTTATCATCCTCACTCTGCAAAATAGTCCTGAAAAATACTTATTTTATTTCATTCTAATTTTTCCACCTGGAAAATATCATTGTTGAGAAATTAGTTTCTCAGTTGGAGAGAGAGCCATTATGTTAATTATACTTATTATTTGTAGACTGCCAGAAGACAATTATGAGAGAGGCAAAGTAGGTGAGGTGATATATTTTTTTGGACCAACTTCTGTTGGTGAGAGAGACAAGCTTTCAAGCTTACAGAGGGTTCTTCTTCAGGTCTAGGAAATGTTCTCAGAAAGTCACAACTATACAACATAGAACAGATTGTTTAGCATAAGTTGTTAACACGTATTTCAAGGGACTATCCAAGGTAACATGGCCAATTAACATCCCTCCAGTCACGTGAGGGAAAGAAGGGTGAAAAAAGCTGGGAGGGTGCACTGCAGATTGTTGCAATAAGCCATAAATCCAGTGTCCCTATCAGTCCATGATTTTTAGAGTCTAATAAAATTATGAATTTAAGATCCTAGGATCATTCGTGAAAGTGCTGTGTAGGTTTCTTTTGGGGACGAGGACTTAGAGGTCAGATATAGAGTGATCACTTTGTGAAAAATTTTCACCCACAGGTGATAGTGTATTTTGTCTTTTCTAATTTTTCTGTGCAAGTTCATTTGATAGCACAGTGACTGTCTGGTTTGACCCACATAGTTGTTATTGGGGCTTTTAGTGAATTGAATGAGGTACACATCGTATTGTGATAGGTATGTGTAGGACCCATGGATCTTGAACCACAAATGGCCTGATCTTGTGAGATGCTGCTGGTCCAGAGAGAAGCTTTTGGCCTATGACTTGGAGGGATATGGGAGAGGAAGTCAGGCAGGTGGTTCCTGCCTCTGTCCCCTGCACCTGATCTTAGAGTAAGATTGCCCTCCCTTGAAGAAGGAGCAACATGAGGAGCTGCTGAAAAAGAGAGAGCGGAGGGGGCACACAGGGTAACCAAAACCAAGTTATGTTTTTTTATGATTCTGATGTTGGTGGTTGTTTTATTGATGGCATGAGTATTATTCAGTATCTAGCAGAAAGCATGCCTAGAAGGCATAAAAACATTTCTGAGGTAAATGTTCATACTGAAACTTTTAATATCATTAAAAAATAAAGGCAATTGTCTTATTCCTCCTCAGCTGAATTAGGCTAGTAGGACCAAAGACAATGCTTTGGATAATGCAACCCACAGGCAAGTATGTATTACTGGTCTCCCTCTGCACCCAACCTGGAATTTACTTGATGACCACTATCTTGTCTGACGCACCAGGGGCAAAACTGGGGTTTTCCAGAGCTAAAAGCTTGAGCTGCTACAACTTGAGGTAAAGAGTCAAGGCTCTTTAGCTTACCAGTGGTTATCCAAGCAAGCAAAAGATTTGCTGTAATCACTATTTTAGGCCCCAATCCTACAAATGTTTATGCATCTGCTTATCTTTGAACATGTGAGTACTCCTATTGACTACACTCATGTGTGTAAAGTAAAGCATAAGTATTTGCAGGATCAGGGCTTTAATTTCCAAGGAGTTGAAACACGCCGTGGAAAATGTTCCAGAAAAAAAATGGGGCAAGATGAAGCAACAATTGCAGTACTGGAGGATTGGCCAGTAAAACTTTTGCAAAACTCTGTGTGCTTGCTAAAAGATAAATTAGAAGGGGATGAGAATCGATCAGCATGTACCGACACCAGAATACTAGGGTGGCCAAAAGGCAACAATTGTACCAAGGTTGTGTACACTATTATGGGGGTGATAAACACCAGCTATATTGAGAAGGAGCTCACCTATCAAGTTGTTTATTTATTCCAGACTTGTCAACTGGGTTAGAAAAACAATACAAAATAAAACCACCACCAACAGCAACAAAACTTTTCTTTGCTCCTAGTAGCAGATTATTATTTACCAGTAGAGGAAATTAGGTGTAGTCTGCCATTCCCAAAGCATCTAATGATCATTTAGCAAGGCTGCATGATTCCTTGGGAGAAGTCCAGGATGTGCAGTCTTTAAAAGTCGTCAGGAAGAAAGCTCAAAGATGCAAACCTGAAAAGCAGGAGTCATTTTACTTTACTCCAGTCCATTCAGTCTATTTTCACAAGTAATGAAAACATTTTTTTTGTTTCACCTTCATATAAAAGATAAGTATAAAGAGTAACATAATGTCCTTTTATCTCAGTTCTGTCTAGGCTGTGGGATGCATGATTAAACTTAAGGAACAAAAAGAAGAGGATGGAGCATGGACCAATTAAGGAGAGAGCATTGTATCAGTGGTTGATGTCATTTATTTATAATGTTATCATTAGGTTTGTCATGCTTAGCATTCATTTTTGAGGAAACTAAACCCAGTCAAATAAAAAACAAAGGAAATTTGAGGAGATCGATCTGGATTGTTAATCTGCCACCTTTCCAGGACCTATGAGCTATTAAATGCGAATTGCCACAATTTTAGACCGTGGTTCCAACAAAGCACTTAAACTTGTGCGTGGTCCCTTTGGTGTCAGTATGATCACTCATGCTGAAAATTAAGCATGTGATTAAATCTTTTGCTGGATCCAGGCTTTAATTCTTTATCATTCACCTAGTTGTGTACTGAATTTGGTGACTAACCGCAGACCTGCACATAGAGTAAGCCATGGCTCTGCCTACTCCTCACCATTCTTGACTACTTGCTCTAAGGAAGGAGCATCTCTGGTGCAGAACCCGTATTCCCCTGATGTCTGAAGCTGTACTTTGAAAGCCTTAAAAATAGGAGTTTACACATTCCATCACACAGAACCGCAACTGCTCCTGTTGCCCAAAGACTGCAGTGCTGGTTGTGTATGAGCCAAGCAGGTGCTCCATGCCCTGTCCCTCATCCCTAGTGTAAGTTCTATGAGCAACTCCATTTACCTTTGGCCATGGCACCAAGACGTAGTTCTTAGGATGTATGGTGTCTCAGAACTGTTTCTGACCATTTTGCAGCTCTTTGCTGCTTCGTGTGTGAACAGGGCTCTCCATCAGCAAGTTGCCTTTAGTATGAAACAGAAGGCACCCCACTTGCTATTTTGCTCCTAATATACTCTGTGAAACTTCTGACACGCAACTTTGGGGTAAAAAACTCCATGATTTCCCTGGAAAGTGGCATCAAAGAATTGTTTCAAAACTAATCCTGTGAGCTGTCATTATGCTCATTATTGTTCACATTAACTAGAAAAGTAGAAGATTGAGAACGAGCCTCACACTTTTCAGCTTGTCTTGGGAGAAGACTTTTTTATTTACATCAGCTGCCAGTGTTGGAGGCTTTTTTTTTACTTTGTCAAGAGGCACTTCCCTTTTCACAGCAGCACAATATGAAACATCATTATAAAATGAAGCATTCAAGTTTTGATGATCTGTTTCCTCTTAGCTGAAAACTGTGAAAAGCTATATTTGTGCAGCTGCCACATTCCTACTCTGCAGATACCTTCCAGAAAGTGGATTCAATTGCTCGATGCTTGTTAAGTCATTTACTGAAGACAGGATTGAGAGAAAAGGTTGCAGTCACTTTTCCAGAAACTTTCTTTGAATAACTTTTTGAGAAGAGGCAATAAGGAAAGGATGACTGACTCATGGGGGAAGTTAAGAATCTCCAGCTGATACTTCTTACATGCTGCAGATGGAGCAGTTTTGTCAGAAAGTGTAATTTCTTACCACAAACAATTATAAAAGGTAATGGGTATTATTTTAATTAAACAATATCAGTTCAGCTGGTAGATATCAACAGCCGAATAAATCCAGAAAACTACTGTATGTAAGTGCTTGCTTGCATGAGTGCTCAGCTTAATTTATATACCCAGCTTTCCTGTATTTAATTATATTTTACAGGCTATGTGTAATTCATTCTTCTGAACCAATTCATTTGCTCTCTCTTTTTCACGTATTTTTTTTTAAATTAAGGGTAACTCCCACATCCTTACTTTGCAAATTTGATAATTATCTGATTCTCTTCTTGGCTGGTAAGGAATACTGAAGGTCATACTGCCTTTGATTTCCCTGGGGATGCACAGGTTGTAAGTAAGGATAGAAGTTAGCCTGTAATGTCTGTATGAAGCTTTAGAATTTAAAAATACAAATATATGTCTTGTATTCAAACATAAGGCCTATGACCTGGATGTAGCCCACATGATGTGCTGATGTGTCCTGACTGACGTACTCAGTGTGATAGTATGTACAAATCCTGCATCAGGCACGAAGGGGTTAAAGAGCCACTCTGGGCTCAGGGAACCTCCATCCCACCATGCCTGCAAGGCATGTCAATCTTGGAGGACAAGATGAAAAGGGAGAAGTTCAGTTCAGAAAGCCCCAGCCTGGGAAGGGAGAAGACACCTTTCACCTCCAGCTTCCAGAGAGGCACACAGCAGAGAACCCAGCTACCTTCAGTTACCTGTGAGCATAGAGTTGTAGGACAGATAGCTGAAGAATCCAGCTAAGAATCCAGATGGTGCTATTCTTGGTTTAATTTAGTTTTGTTTCCTTTGTTCCCTTGAGAACTGGGACTAGGGGTTTGACCTCAGGACCGACACCCCCACACTGAGAATACGAGCTCCCTGAGGAGGTGAGCTGATGTAGGAAGTAGCCCAGGAAAGAAGCAAGAGGCTGACCAGATCTACCTTAACCACTGCTACATGGGTCCTCAGGCTGGAACCCAGGTTAGAGGGAGGGCCTGGGTTCTCCTACAACCTCTGTGGGAAAAACCCAAATATAAGGGCCCAGAAAGACTATTGGGTCAGGACCACAGTGGTCATCTGGGAGAGAAACACAGACTAAAGAAGATGAGGAAGGAAAAGGCACGTGCCAGAAGAAATGGTGCCCTAAAGGGGAGACATGCCTTACTGAGTGATACTACATAAAGTCTGTATTCACCATTTAGTCCCTGTGGAAAGTTTGCAGTGACAACAGAAGGAGATTGAGGGGAGTATGAAGTCCCACATTTAGATCCTGACCTGTAAGTTATACTTCAAGATGGAATCCAGCCCTGTCTTCCAATTTAATTTGATATTCCTGCTCTAAACAACATCACTAAGAGAGGTTTGTTTCGGCAATATTAGGAGTTTGATTTACTTGTGACAGACCATCCCAAAAAGCTTCAGAGACTTGGATCAAGTCACACACAAAGGTTAGGTAGCTTGTTTAAAGATTATCCCAATAATTAAAACTCCTTCAGCAACCTCCTTGAGAGGTCCCTCCCTCTCTCGATTTCTCTCATGGAAAGCTACCTGTTTGTGTGAATTTAGTTCCTGTCAAAGGATCCAAACTGATTCGCCTCAGAGAAAAAAAAAACATAGTTATTTATCAAAAAAGAAGTGACAGTGCAAGATTTTCCATAGTGCTGTGCCATCACAGAGGTCTGGAGGGAACATCCATCACCATGGTAAGAAGATAGTTCAGGATCTATCTCCACTTATCTTTTCATTGCTTTGCTGAGATTGCCAGAGCAAACACTGTGTTTTGGAAATACAGCTTAATCTTGTGTAGGAAAGAACAAAAGAGATTAGATTTCCCCATAACATATCAATACATTTGATAATGCTTCTGGGATTTACCTCAGGAGGAAAAAAAATCTGTTTTCACTTAGACAAAATGAATGAACAATGCAGCAACAATAATATACAAAGAAAAATCAAAACATGATCTGGAAATTTCATGTAATTTCCATGACTTCTTGTATACTCATCTATGGACACCATGGCTACCACCTGTATTTCATGCTTATTTTCTGTAAATGAGAGAAGCCTGAGTCAAAGCTGAACAGTTTCTTTCTGGGGCTTCTTGGAGTGCAAACTGTAGTGACATCTCCACCACCCTTTAAATAGATGCTACCCCCTGACTCTGGCACCTGAAAAACTGGAATGGGGGTTGGGGAGGACCAGGTCTCACTTATGACTCTGCTTTATTGCTGCTGGTGGCACTGGCCTAGAGTAGTCATTCTGTTTCCTAACCACATTGTGGCTAGCTTCTGGACAAAATGGATAGAGGTACTTTTTGTCATTTCCCCCTTTCTCCCCTGTGTATACCTGAGAAGGCTGAGCCACTATCTGGCTCAGTGGTACGTAGCTGGTCACAGAAAACCAGATGGTATATAACAAAGCTCTTCTACACTGCAAAAGAAAAACAAAGCCACCCCCTACAAAAAAAAAGGGGGGGGGGAGTGTGTTTCATCTATCAATGCAAGTAGCTTTCTGAGCATTCTTCTTTGTACCATTGTTTTAGGAGCCTAAGACTTGAGTCAAAGCCCGTGGACTCATGGAAAGATTCCATTAACTTCAATGTGTTTTGGATCAGGCCATATGCACAGAGAACTCTTAATCCCAGACTACATCTGAGGTGCTAGAAGCTTTGCCAAAGAACAGTTTCCTGTTTCTTCTGTGAAAGAACTCATTATGGAAACAAGGTGGGTGAAATAATATTTTATTAGCCCAAACGTCTATCGGTGAGGGAGACAAGATTTAAAACTTCTGTGAGCTTGAAAGCTTGTCTCTCTCTCCCCAACAGAAGTTGGGCCAATAAAAGATATTACCTCACCCACCTTTTCTCTCTAATACTTTGGGACCAACACAGCTATAACAACACTGCATGCACTCATCATTATGGAAATTTTTTAGTGCTGATTGATGTCCCTTTTGACCAAGAATATTGTAATCATTTTCTACTGCTGTAATAAATGGTTGAGTGGGAATTTGTGATTTATTTCTAGTGTAGCACATTTATTTGAACAGGTTGGAAAATAAAAGCATTTATTTGCAGTTGAAAGCCCACTTGGGAGATATAAATTTATGTATATATATGTATATATTATTACTAAGTAATACATATAAAGGCTCCTTACGCTTAATACTTGTGCCATGTGTTATGAGGAAGACATGCTAATACCTCTATACTAATATTAAAGTCCTATCTCTCTCATGTTTGGCCCCACCACCTTAAATATTATGGCAAATCTATCCTAATGTAAGTCATTTCAGGTTTTGTTGCTTTAGTGTTAACTGGATAGATGAACAATAGGCTAGATTTGCACATTAGTGAGATTGCAATCAACTTTGGACTTAAGTAAGAGTTATAATGCCACCATGGTAGTAAGAGAGGCAGATAGAGGCAAAAGAACATCTTTAAAAAATTGATAATCAAATTCGACTGTGAAAAATAGAAAGAAGCATGAACTCCAGCAAATCAAGTTAAAAGTATAATTAGGCAGGCCAAAAATGAATTTGAAGAGCAACTACCAGAAAACAAAAAAGACAGCATTTTTTTTTAAGTACATCAGAAGCAGGGAGCCTGCCAAATAGTCAGTGGGGCCACTGGATGACTGAGGTGCTAAAGGCACTCAAACAAGACAAGCCCACCGTGGAGAAGCTTAAGAAATTCTTCACATCAGTCTTCACTGCAGAGGATGTGAAGGAGATTCCCATATCTGAGTCATTCTTTTAGGCGACAAATCTGAAGAACTATCCCAGATTGACGTGTCAATAGTGGTGACTTTGGAACAAATTCATAAATTAAATAGGTTTCAAAGTAGCAGCCATGTTAGTCTGTATTTGCAAAAAGAAAAGGAGTATTTGTGGCACCTTAAAGACTAACCAATTTATTTGAGCATAAGCTTTCGTGAGCTACAGCTTAAATAAATTGGTTAGTCTCTAAGGTGCCACAAATACTCCTTTTCTTTTTATAAATTAAACAATAATGAGTCACCAGAATCAGATCGTATTTCCCCCAGAGTTCTGACGAAACTCAAATATGAAATTGCCAAACCACAAACTGTGGTATGTAATCTATTGCTTAAATCAGCCTCTGTACCAGATGACTGCAGGATAGCTAATGTAACGCTGATTTTTTAAAAAGGCTCCAGAAGACATCCTGACAACTACAGGCCAGTAAGCCTAACTTCAATACCAGACACACTGTTTAAAACTTATAGTAAAGAACAACATTATCAGACATATAAATGAATATAATATGGTGGGGCAGAGTCATCACGGCTTTTGTAAAGGGAAATCATGCCTCACCAATCTTTGAGGAGATCAATAAGCACGTGGACTAGGGTGACCCAGTGGATATAGTAGACTTGGACTTTCAGAAAGCCTTTGATATTGTCCCTCACCAAAGGCTCTTAAGCAAAGGGTGAGTCATGGGATAAGAGGGAAGGTCATCTCATGGATCAAGAACTGGTTAAAAGACAAGAAACAAAAGGTAGGAATAAAAGGACAATTTTCACAATGGAGAGAGGAAAAAAGCGGGTTCCCCCTAGGGTCTGTCCTGAGACAAGCACTGATCTGGAAAAAGGAGAAAACAGTGAGGTTGCTAGATTTGCACATTACTGAGATTGCAATCAACTTTGGACTTAACTAAGAGTTACAATGGCATCCCACAAAACTGGGTGAGTGGGCTACAAAATGACAGATGAAATTCAATGTTGATAAATGCAAAGTAATTCACATTGGGAAAACATAATCCCAATTATACATACAAAATGATATACTCTAAATTAGCTTTTACCACTCAAGAAAGATCTTGGCATCATCGTGGATAGTTTTCTGAAAACATCTGCTCAATGTACAGCAGCAGTCAAAAAACCTAGGGTAGAATGCTAGGAACCATTAGGAAAGGCATAGATAATAAAATAGTAAATATCATAATGCTACAATATAAATCCATGGTATGCTCATACCTTGAATATTGCATGCAGTTCTAGTTGCCCCTTCTCAAAAAAGATACGAGAATTGGAAAAAGTACAGAGAAGGGCAACAAAAGTGATTAGGGGTATGGGTCAGCTTCCATATGAGGAGAGATGAAAAAAACAGGGACTGTTCAGCTTGGAAATGAGATAGCTGAGGGGGAGATGACAGAGGTCTATACACTCTTGAATGTGTGGAGAACGTGAATAAAGAAGTGTTATTTATCCCTTCACATAACACAGGAACTAGAGATCATCCAACGAAATTAATAGGCATCAGGTTTAAAACAAACATAAGGAAGTACTGCTTCATACAATACACGGTCAACCTGTGGAACTCATTGCCACGGGATATTATGAAGGCAGAAGTATAACTAGGTTCAAAAAGGAATTAGGTAAATTTGTGCATGATAGCCATTGATTAATCGATTAGCTAAAATGGTCAGGGTTACAACCCATGCTCCAGGTGTCCCTACACTTCTGACTGCCAAAAGCTGGTGCTGGATGACACTCAATACATTGCCATGTTTTGTTCATTCCCTCTGAAGCATCTATTACCAGTCACTGTCAGAAGACTGGATTCTGAGCTATATGGACCATTTGTCTAACCCAAGTGGCCATTCTTATGTCTTTATATTCATGCCCCGAGCCAACCAGAGAGGGTATCGAGGCTGGAAACCTGGCCTCTAACTCTTAACTGTTGGTTGTTTGGTAGCATTGACCTGGAAGCCCTCAAGCCCTTGATATTAAAGATGCCATCTTGTTTTGAAAGCACATTTTCAGAAATGGTGGAAACGTGGAGAGGAAACACTGGTCCTGTGAGAGCTGTGGAATTTGTTTTAGCTCCAGTGGTGCTCTGGCACCTGCAAAGAAAACTGCAAGAGGTCTCAAAAGTTTAAAAATATTTTATTTTCAAAATTAAACCTGAGTGTAACCTAGTAATACATGAAGAGTAAAAAGGGCAAAATTCCAAATGAAATGTAAAACAATGGGGTACATATCTCCAGTACTAAAAATCTGTATAGTTAATAGAAGGAAATATAAAGACAAGAGTGTTTAGGGGAAAGGTGTAGACACAGTGGCTTGTTACTGCTCCATAGCTATCTGTGTTTCTGTTATAAGGCCTTAAAATAAAATGCGGGTTTGAAGCAGCCACACTAGTATTTTCAAGGCCTCTCTGTCTTTTAAATAAAATAGTTTGTGAAAACTTTGCTACTGTGTCTTTAAGAAAGGAGACCTATTTTACAGCAAAACACTGAAATGTTCGTAGAAGAATCCAATGGAAATAAATTACTGGTGTTTAAAATAAAACAAACTCTTTATAGCTTTATAAAACGTGAAGTTTTGAGCCATGTGCCTGAGAACAATAAATCTGACTCACACCCATTGGACTAAACTGGGATCCTTGGTTTAACTGCCCCCTCTGAAATGGCCTGGGTAGCTCTATGGCCTCCAATGATAAAATGAACAATAGGAGAGATGTAAACAGACACCCAGGCTCCCTTAACACTCCATCAGGGTTAAATATATTATGCCTTGTCATGGCTACAAATAATTGGTAATTAGATTAGATCACTTCAGCCTTAAGTGAGCAGAGAGACACACATAAACAAGTGATGAGCTCTGAAAAATATTAAATTAAAACCTTTGGGAGCTGTAAAATGCCATTGGTCAATCTTGCTGACAATTCAAAAAGTCATGAAAAGTGTTTTTAAAAGCTTATTTTCAAAAGTAACCCTGCTCTAATCCAAAGTTGGAATGTTGTAAGGAGCCACAAGCCTCCACTCTATTTGTAAAAATAAGCACAACTCCAGGGTATGATACAGTTCAAAGTGTAGGGTATTTGAGGGCAGTTTACTGTGATGGAGTTCTACCGTTTTTATTTTAAAACAAACAAACTTTAAGCACAAAAACATTTTTAAATGAAAAAAACTAAGATATTCACTGTCAGCTGCAAGATTCTTACTTGCAGAAGTGAAGTTACAGTAGCATTCAGGATTGTGTATGATGATTTACTGTTTAACACGATAAAAAGACTCTGCAGTCCTCTATTTTTAATTGAAATAGAAAAATATATTTTAACTAAAAATTAACCAAAAGCAGCCCATAAATTTTCACTCCTAGACCACAACAGGGAATGTTTGGGTCTGGGATGGGTGCATAAATTTCTCATATCCATCAATTCAGAGCAGTAGTGTTCAAAACAACCTGCTAAATATATATATATATATATATATATATATATATATATATTGAAGTTTGATTTGAAACAAAGAGGTAGATATGGGATTAAAAACCAGAGGTTTTTTTAGAGATTGTCTTTTTACAACAGAAATCATCCTGGAGAGAATGGCTGCTGCTGGACTGCAGGAGGTAAAATGTTTATTTTATAACTCTGAATAACTCTTTGTGTATACTGTCCTTACCAATGATCCATTGCAATTGACATACTACACTGACTATGGTGAGAGATTGCGCCACACACTTTCAAAGAAACTGAGGAACCACCTGATCAGCATCCTGTACAGCAGACAGGAGAAGATCAAGAATGTAGAAGATCAAGTTGCAGTGGGGGAGGTTTAGGTTGGATATTAGGAAAAACTTCTTCACTAAGAGGGTGGTGAAACACTGGAATGCGTTATCTAGGGAGGTTGTAGAATCTCCTTCCTTAGAAGTTTTTAAGGTCAGGCTTGACAAAGCCCTGGCTGGGATGATTTAATTGGGGATTGGTCCTGCTTTGAGCAGGGGGTTGGACTAGATGACCTCCTGAGGTCCCTTCCAACCCTGATATTCTATGATTCTATGATTCTATGATTCTAAGAATGAGCTCTCAAAACTGGAGACTCTCATACAAAACCAACCTTCCACACAAACTTCCACGTGGCTGGACTTTACAAAAATGAGACAAGCCATTTATAACACACACTTCACTTCTCTACAGAGGAAAAAGGTCATTAATCTATCTAAACTCCTACATGCCACAGGGGTCTACAACAGTGATACCCTCAACTCACCTAACAATATTGTTAATCTATCCAACCACACAATTAACCTGGCGGAAGAGTCTGTCCTATCTCAGGGACTCTCTTTCTGCCCCACCACCCCCACGAATCTGAAACAGTTCTGCAGTTATCTGGAAGGCTAGTTTTGTCATCTCCGACTTAAGGAATATTTTCAACACACCACAGAACAGTGCACTGACCCACAGGAACCCTCCTACCAACACTACAAGAAGAAGAATTCTGCATGGAGTCCTCCTGACAGTTGAAATGACGGACTGAATTTCTACATTGAGTGCTTCCGCAGACGTGCACAGGCTGAAATTGTGAACAAACAGCATCACTTGCCCCATAACCTCAGCAGTACAGAACGGAATGCCATCCACAGCCTCAGAAACAACTCTGACATTGTAATCAAAGGGGCTGACAAAGGAGGTGCTGTAGTCATAATGAACAGGTCGGATTATGAACAGGAGGCTGTCAGGCAACTCTCCAACACCACATTCTACAGGCAACTATCCTCTGACCCCACTGAGGAGTACCAAAAGTAACTACACCATCTGCTCAAGAAACTCCCTGCTACAGCACAGGAACAAATCTACACGGACACACCCCCAGAGCCCCGACCAGGGGTATTCTATCTGCTACCCAAGATCCATAGGCCTGGAAACCCTGGATGCCCCATCATCTCAGGCATCGGCACTCTTACAGCAGGATTATCTGGTTATTTGGACTCTCTCCTCAGACCCTACGCTACCAGCACTCCTAGCTATCTTCGAGACACCACCAACTTTCTGAGGAAACTACAATGCATTGGTGATCTTCCTGAAAACACCATCCTGGCCACCATGGATGTAGAAACTCTTTATACCAATATTCCACATGAGGATGGACTACAAGCTGTCAAGAACAGTATCCCTGATGAGGCCATGGCACACCTGGTGCTGAGCTTTGTGACTTTGTCATCACCCACAACCATTTCAGATTTGGGGACAACTTATACCTTCAAGTCAGTGGCACTGTTATTGGTACCCGCATGGCCCCACAGTATGCCATCATCTTTATGGCTGACTTAGAACAACGCTTCCTTAGCCCCTCCTCGACTTGCACTACATTGATGACATCTTCATCATAAAAAGAAAAGGAGCACTTGTGGCATCTTAGAGACTAACCAATTTATTTGAGCATAAGCTTTCGTGAGTTACAGCTCACTTCATCGGATGCATACTGTGGAAAATACAGAAGATGTTTTCCACAGTATGCATCCGATGAAGTGAGCTGTAGCTCACGAAAGCTTATGCTCAGATAACTTGGTTAGTCTCTAAGGTGCCACAAGTACTCCTTTTCTTTTTGTGAATACAGACTAACACGGCTGTTACTCTGAAATCTTCATCATATGGACCCACAGGAAGGAGGCCCTTGAAGAATTCCACCTGGATTTCAACAATTTCCACCCCACCATCAACCTCAGTCTGGGCCAGTCCACACAAGAGATCCACTTCCTGGACACTACAGTGCAAATAAGTGATGGTCACATAAACACCACCCTATACTGGAAACCTACCGACCGCTATACTTACCTACATGCCTCCAGCTTCCGTCCAGGACACATCACACGATTCATTGTCTACAGCCAAGCTCTAAGATACAACTGAATTTGCTCCAATCCCTCAGACAGAGACAAAGACCTACAAGATCTTTATCAGGCATTTTTAAAACTACAATACCCACCTGGGGAAGTGAGGAAACAGATTGACAAAGTGAGACGGGTACCCAAAAATCACCTACTACGGGACAGGACCCACAAGGAAAATAACAGAACACCACTGGCCATCACATACAGCCCCCAGCTAAAACCTCTCCAGCACATTATCAACGTTCTATAACCTATCCTGGAAAATGATCCCTCACTCTCACAGACCTTGGGAGACAGGCCAGTCCTCGCTTACAGACAGCCCCCCAACCTGAAACAAATACTCACCAGCAACTACACACCACACCACAGAAACACTAACCCAGGAACCAATCCCTGTAGCAAACCTCATTGCCTACTCTGTCCCCATATCTACCCAGCCACATCAGCCACACCATCAGAGGCTCATTCACCTGCATGTCTACTAAAGTTATATATGCCATCATGTGCCAGCAATGCCTCTCTGCCATGTACATTGGCCAAACCGGACAGTCCCTACATAAAAGAATAAATGGACACAAATCGGACATCAGGAATGGTAACACACAAAAGCCAGTGGGAGAACACTTCAATCTTCCTGGACATTCTATAACAGATTTGAAAGTAGCTATACTTGAACAAAAAAACTTCAGAAACAGACTTCAAAGAGAAACAGCAGAACTAAAATTCATTTGCAAATTTAACACCATTAAGTTGGGCTTGAATAGGGACTGGGAGCGGCTGGCTCATTAGAGAAGCAGCTTTGCCTCTCCTGGAATTGACACCTCCTCATCTATTGTTGGGATTGGACTACATCCACCCTGATCAAATTGGCCCTGTCAACTCTGGTTCTCCACTTGTGAGGTAACTCCCTTCTCTTCATGTGTCAGTATATTTATGTCTGCATCTGTAACTTTCACTCCATGCATCTGAAGAAGTGAGGTTTTTACCCACAAAAGCTTATGCTCAAATATATCTGTTAGTCTTTAAGGTACCACCAGACTCTTTGTTGTCTTGCCAATGATGTGCCTTTATTGCAGTGTGATATGTTTAGCACGGAAACAGAAACTTCAACCTGTAATTCACTAGAGCCAGGAAAACTTAATTTTAATTTTAACTATGAATATGTTTAATGCTGCTTTGAAAAAAGCTAGTTTTAAACAGGCTATATGAGTATTTGTGTAAGCAAAGGCATTGGGGAACAATACTAACTAAAATTTTGCTTTCTTATTAAGCCAAAGGCAGTTGGGGGAAAACAGAAGCAACATGTACCACTGGGTCTTTATCCAGTGTTGAAAAATACATTTTTGAAATATTGCTTTTAATTAGTGTGTATGTGTTACATCCTGTGCTGGATTTTGTAAAGCAATGCCTTTTATATGGTTTTTAAACATCACAAAACAGCCTTATATTTTATTGTTAAAATTTAGTCTGTTTTTTTGTTTTGTAATAATGTCATAAGCAGATATTTTATTCTAAAATGGAACTTCTGTTTCCCAATCAGACCTGAGCAACTCTCCTCATGATGACATAATGAAGGCATCACTATTGCAATCTCCAAAAAACGGGGAATCCACTCTGAAACCCTTAACAGCATCATAAAGCAAAGGAAGAATTCAACCGGAGAATCAGGACCATCCAACACAAAGATACGTCGTGCCCATGGACAAAACAGAAAAATCTGATTAAAAAAACAAAAAGACAAAAAAATTGAGAAACACAGCTCCAGCTCCTCAGTGGTCCACACTACTCCAAGCCCTGAGAAAGCTAAAAAGAGTGAAAATGCAAAGATAAAAAAACAAGGCATATGCTTTAGGGATTGTGAATAAAAAAACAAGGACTGAATGATCACACATTACAACAGTATCCTTATGAACTGTTTGGTGAAATATGGTCTCTTTAGGATTAGTGACAAATAAAGTTTTTTGTGAGGATTATGATGGTTTGAAGGGAGACATTACAGATAGTTTTTAGTTTCATTTGGAGTTGTACCTTCTAAGACAGAGCCATCTTCAGAGGGCAAAGGATATCATTTGTTTTTAAAAACATGTGAATGTTTTTCAAGGGTTAGCCTGCAGCTCTAAACAAGTGATTAGCTGTGTAGAAAAAAATGATGTAAAAGGGGTTTGAATATTAACAGGACTGTGCGTGGTTTGAGAAGGGCCCGGTCTGGGAGAAGAACACAGGTGCACAACCATTGTGGGGAAGACACTTTAACGGTACTGGGGAGTAAGTGGCTTGCGGGGGGAAAATTAAGGGTGTGGTTAATACTAAGAGTTAAAACTAACAGGCCGCTGTTGAGGGGGAAAAAATGAGCACCTCTACTGGTGACAACCTACAAAATGCCAGTTTAACAGAGGCTTACAATATGCAGTCTGACCTTGAAGACCTTGGGTCCAGGAAGGGGGCAGCGTGGGATGATATCCACTCACAAAAAGAAGCTGTTGACAACCCTCTAGAAAGAGAAAGGTGCAGCCCAAGCCTGAATGTATGCACTGCAAGTAAACAGCCCGTAGCCCCACGAGCCTGACTCTACACCCCACTCTCAAAAAGCGTCAGCATTGAAAATGGCAATTATGACTTCTGGTAGCTAGACACAGTAAAGCAAAACTCACAAAAATCCCTGGTACCATACACATTTTTTACGTTCAGAACTCCATCATAATGATAATCATGCAACTATAAAAATGTTATAGGATAAAGAGGTTCCTTGGTTTTAAATTTTCCACATTCACCCTTTTGATTGTATAGTACCCTCTTAATGGTGACTGCTAAGCACTGTTCAAGCAAGGCCACATCAGTGAAAAGCCTAGCTTCTTGTATAACTTTCTCACCTCATCTAACAATGCATCATAAGTGGGTTTCTGTGTCCATAACTGCCACAAGGCTGCCTGCAAAACACAGATTATTGCAGTAGTTATTTAAGTCCCCTCCTCTTACAAGCTATGATCCAGCTTGGGATAGATCTTATTACTCTGTGCATTCCACCACTTTTTTTATAACTGCCACAATAATCGCCCATTATCTCAGTTTACTTAGTTAAAGATTACCAATCTAATCTAAGAAATAGTCCACATTCAGGGGCCCCTTTTATCTCCTTACTGAACATGCATCTGACGAAGTGGGTACTCACCCATGAAAGATTATGCTCCAATACGTCTGCTAGTCTATAAGGTGCTACAGGACTCTTTGCCACTTTTACAGATCCAGACTAACACGGATACCTCTCTGATTACTGAACACAGTAGATCATTCAATTCACACACACCCTCCAAACAGAGCTATACAAAATTATCTGAATCTATCCAGACATTAACAGCACTTACTGCATATCTCTATGAACATCTTCCAGCATCTACGTGCATGATTCAAGCATGTCCAGATTAATAAAATGAAATGTCTCTCAACACAAAGTAGGTCTAAACCTCAGTAAATCCCAATGGCCCTTATCTATTTGTTCCATTATAATCTTGGGGGGATTTTTGTGGGGTCCCAGAGCCTGAGTTCCAGTCTGAGCCTGAATGTCTACACATCAATTAAACAGCGACTTAGCCCGAGACAGGTGGGGCCAGCCTTAGGGAAAATGGCAGCCTGGGCAAACTTGAATTTTGGCATCCTCCCATCACCCCTGTTGTGATGTCATGGTATATGGTATATTGCCATCCTTACTTCTGTGCTGCTGCTGTGGCTTGTGGTGCCTGGCTCTTGGCATGTGGCTCAAGGTGGGCTTTGTGATGTTACATGGGGGCTGCATCTTGCCAGAGCCCACAGCCAACATGAAGCCCTCTGGCAACTCCTGGCTCACCAGGGGCACCATGTCAGATTTTGGTGGGAGGTGGGTGGGAGGAAACTTTAACTGTGATTCCAAGGACTACTTAGGCACCTGAAAACTCTAGGGTTTTTTGCAGGTAATAATTTAGGAATTAGCTGACAGGAGCACTGTATCTAATTGTTATATAAAAAAGAAAAAATACATACAAATGCCAATTAAAGCCACATTTTAAGTTTATATGTAAATTTGGAACAATCAGGAGATAATACAGCAAGATATTCCCAATCCAAAGCCTTGAGGTAGCAGTTCTGGAACTTTAATACAGATATCAGAAACACAGGTTTGATACTTTGTACACTATCTTTAGTAGAGATAAATAAAAATAAATAAAATCTGCTTAAAATCAGCTTACTTTTCTCTAACAGACACACTCTGTATTATTGGCATTATCTACTCTATTTTAATCAAGTGTTTTTCATTCCACTAAAAACATACTTAATTTTAGCGTACGTGATTAAGGGTTTTTCCTCGTTTATTAAGAAAGGGAATTTATTTTTTTAATTATTTTGGCATTTATGTTGACTGATCACAATCATGTATGTGATTCACTAACATGTGACTTCATCATTTCTGTTGGTATCATGCTTGGAACTGCATTTATTTTCATACAAATTTTAAGTTATTTTAGATATGATTAGATATGATATGAATTGGGTCTTCTCAAAATATTTTGGAGTTGCCAAAGTTAAAAGATTAAAGAGAAAAGGTGGATGAGGTAATATCTTTTACTGGACCAACGTCGGTTGGTGAGACTGACAAGCTTTCGAGCTACACAGAGCTCTTCTTCAGATCTGGGAATGATACTCCAAGCATCACAGCTTAATGCAAGGTGAAACAGATTGTTTAGCGTAAGCAGCGAGCACATATTCTAAGGGACCATTCAAGGTAGAGTGTTAGCAACACTCCTTTCCCGCTATTCTCATGGGACCAATTAGCTGTGGGCAAAGTTTGTTTATAATAATCCTGTTATAAAATCTCAATAGACTGTTTTCTTATGCCTGAGGCCATCTACACTACAGACCTATATCAGTATAAACTACGATGCTCAGGGGTGTGAAAAATCCACACTGCTGAGTGACATAGTTATACTGACCTAATCCCCACATGTAGACAGTGCTATGTTGACAGGAGAGCTTCTCCTACCAACAGAGCTACCACCTCTCAGTGAGGTGGATTAACTATGCTGATGGGAGAAACTCTCCTGTCAGGTTAGGAGTGTCTTTGATGAAGTGGCACAATAGTGCTGAATATGAAGAGAAACCTGATAATGTCATTTGGTGTTATAGCTGTTAGCCACCTTTGTAAATTCCTTTTATCAACTTTGAATGATCACTTGTTTCCAATCAATAAAGTAAATGATTATTGTAGATGATTTGATGGACTTTGCTGATGAAAGTGATGAAATTGAGAAAGGACTTTACCAAGTATGTGCAACACAGAAACCTGAATATATTATGTGTATAGTTCAGAATGCATTCTTTCAGGGAAAAGAGACCAATGATAAACCTAAACACAAATGTACTTGGTGGTTTAAACAACAAAAGAAACAGAAATAAGTTACATATCTCACCCTTGGGATGGCAAATATATGCAGAAAGGCCCCATGTTGTTCAGAAGCTTTTGAGGATACCCAAAAAGCCATACAAATATCTGGTGGTGGATTTAAAGATTCCTACCCCCTCCCCTCATATGCTTTCAGATTAAGAACAGGGCTTTTCCTTCTAGACTGGCTATTATACTTTCTTTTTAAGTATAAAAAAGATGATTTGTTGGCAGGCCGCTCTAACAACCAGATCTGCCAACTAAAAGCATGTCCAGTTGTGTGCAGAGAATCCTGCCCTCTATAAAACTACTTAGCAAATCACCCCCACAGCAGAAACAGGCCAAACAGAGTATAGCCTTCAATTTAGTAGCGGCCATCTCAGAAATAGCACTCAATACTTTAAAGGGAAATATACCTTTGACACAGAATCAAGTGTGTGTGCTGAAAAAGACACAAATTTATAAAAACTGTAATAAAGAGGGCTTTGAAAAAGAAAGAAGCATCTGGTGAAGCAGGCTAGGGGGCTTTACATTGGCCTTCTGTTAAGTTTTGTAAACCCTCTGGTAACAGGCCTTTTGACTAATTAATAATAGAAGATGCAGAAAAAGAATGTACCTGGTTTCTAGCCACCAGTTAGAGCAATTGAGGGCTCCCCCACTAGTGGAGGAAGATATCAGAACCACAGAGACTCACTTACTAGACACTGACATGAGGGATATTCTCCAAAAGACAGATTTATCTGATTACAAAAAGGCTAAACCTTACGTCAGTGTGCTTCAAAAATACCTAATGTATTTGAGGAAGGGCAATGTGGATAAAGGGAAAAATAAGTCAGTTTCTACTGGAACAGAAGCAGAGCGTGACTGTCAAATCCCCAGAAACACCAAAGAATTTTGAGACTATTCAGGAAGTATTGGACAATGTGAATAGGGTGTTATAAGAAAAAGACACTTGTATTGCTAAATACATTGGGCTGGGATAAAAGCATTTCTTCTTGGAATGATAAAGGGGCTTTCACATACAAAGGTTCAGATGTTAATGGTTCTAACTTGCTCAGTTTAGAGAGGGCTGTCACACAGGCTCATTCTACTTCTAATAAATGCACACCTAAAGGCTGGGATGCTTTCAGGAATGCCACAGCTGAACTGAACATATCATCTTCTATCAGTGGCAACAGCATTAACAAATCTTTTGGAACGTCCTCAGACACAGGGCATGATCAAAAAAACACCACTGTCACATCCCTTTTTGCCTCCTAAAAAGCAAAAACTGGCTAATAGACATGAATGGTTCAGTGTGTAATGTTCTTCAGGTTTTAAAAATGATGTTTTGCTTTAAATAAAATATATTTACCCTTTTCAAGAACTGTACTCTCTATGTGTTATTTCTCTGAACTAGCCAGTTTTAAAACAAAAGAAAAACACCAGACACCAATTGTCTTTAAACCCCAAAGGAGGTGCTTTATTGAGAAACATATTTATGAAAGTCACCGCAGGAACCATGTCTGGGCATGTGGAAATATGTTTTGAGTGGGTCTAGACATGCCCAAGAAGTTGTTTTATTTTTTACAAAATCCATCACCATCCAGCCATTTTGTACAAAAATCAATCATGAGAAGAGTTGTCTGTTCCAAAGATAAATCCTTGCTGCAGTGGTGTAAGAAAAACACATAGTTATATCTGCAGGTGAAAGGGGGGGGGGGGGAGAGGTGGTCTTGTAACTGAAATACAATTTTATTTTTGTTTATAAAAATCATAATGTTTATAGGAAAGAACACAATCACCGTATAGGGATGACTGAGTCAAAAAACAAACAAAAAACCTTCCAGTCATGCTCCATTCAGTACAAGGCAAGCCAATGTTTGCCCGGTTGGGTATGTGTGTTGGGGTTGTTGACCAGTAAATTTAGGGATGTGAGAAAGCCTGCCACCTTGGAGCCACTCACAAGGGAACATATCTAAGAGAGTCTCTTTTGTGTAACAGTCCTCTAATAAAATCTGCTAGATGTACAATGTCCATATTCTCATATAGTCAAACGGGATGTTTCTCCTTAGATTTATCTGGGATAATGTAAAAAAAAACAACACCATAACCATGCTGTCACTGTTAAAAAATTCACACAAATGTCTGCCTGCTCTCAAGTTCCCAGTTTTAATCAGGGATTAGTGATTGGCACATTCCTGGTTGGGAGACAGGTCAAAGAAAATGAAGTGTAACATTATGAAAACTCGTATAGGTTGATTAACAGTGTGATCTTTCATATGTTTACCAGCCACCAGTGCCAGATTCAAGTATTCTCATACGTTCAGTCTCAAAATCTGGTTGCAAAGGCTTAGCCATATGTCTTCACCATCCACATTTTGGGCCACATAATTAATATAATAATGTCTTAAGTTGAAGGGGTTTATAGCATAATTTGCACTAACAGCATCATTATCCACAAACTCAGTGAGAATCAAATTGGGTAACTGCCTCATGAATAGAGTCTCCTGGTTACTGACATGGCTATTCAGCAATGCTAACCACATTCACCTGGTTCATAGGCTATTTAGCATTGATGGTAAGCAGGGCCTCTGCCTACCCCAGCTGGACACTGGGAGGCTACTCACACTTTCTTCACAAAAAGGGATGTGGATATAACCTGCAGATTAAAGTGTTCCGTCAGACCATCTCATCATTTTGAAGCACTTGGAGGAGAGGAAGGTGATCAGTAACATTCAACAGGGATTCACCAAGGGCAAGTCATGCCTGACCAACCTGATTGCCCTCTATGATGAGATAACTGGCTCTGTGGATATGGGGAAAGCGGTGGGCATGATATATCTTCACTTTAGCAAAGCCTTTGAAATGGTTTTCCCACAGTATTCTTGCCAGCAAGTTACAAAAGTATGGATTGGAAAGCTGGCTAGATCGTCAGGCTCAACGGGTAGTGATCAACCGTTCGATGTCTAGTTAGCAGCCATTATCAAGCGGCGTGCCCAAGGGGTCTGTCCTGGAGCTGGTTTTGTTCAACATCTTCATTAATGATCGGGATCATGGGATGGATTGCACCCTCAGCAAGTTTGTGCATGACACTAAGCTGTGGGGAGAGGTAGATATGCTGGAGGGTGGGGATAGGGTCCAGAGTGACCTAGACAAATTGGAGGACTGGGCCAAAATAAAGCTGATGCGGTTCAACAAGGACAAGTGCAGAGTCCTGCACTTAGGATGGAAGAATCCCATGCACTGCTACAGGTTGGGGACTGAGTGGCTAAGTAGCAGTTCTGCAGAAAAGGACCTGGGAATTACAGTGGACGAGAAGCTGGATATGAGTCAACAATGTGCCCTTGTTGCCAAGAAGGCTAACAGCATATTGGGCTGCATTAGTAAGAGCATTGCCATCAGATCGAGGGAAGTGATTATTTCCCTCTATTCGGCACTGGTGTGGCCACATCTGGAGTATTGTGTCCAGTATTGGTCTCCCCACTACAGAAAGGATGTGGACAAATTGGAGAAAGTACACTGGACGGCAACCAAAATTATTAGGAGGCTGGGTCACATGACTTCTGAGGAGAGGCTGAGGAACTAGGCTTATTTAGTCTGCAGAAGAGAAGAGTGAGGGGGGATTTGATAGCAGTCTTCAACTACCTGAAGGGGGGTTCCAAAGAGGATGGAGCTTGGCTGTTCAAAGTGGTGGCAGATGACAGAACAAGGAGAAATGGTCTCAAGTTGCAGTGGGGGAGGTCTCGGTCGGATATTAGAAAAAAGCTATTTCACGAGGAGGGTGGTGAAGCACTGCAATGGGTTACCTAGGGAGGTGATGGAATCTCCTTCCTTAGAGGTTTTTAAGGCCTGGCTTGACAAAGCCCTGGCTGGGACGATTTAGATGGGGTTGGTCCTGCTTTGAGCAGGGGGTTGGACTAGATGACCTCCTCAGGTCTCTTCCAACCCTCATCTTCTATGATGATTCTATGATTAAGCACAATGCGTCTTTACTGCATATCAGTTTAATTTTCACACCCGCACCTTTCAACAAGTTTTCTTAAAAAAACAGGTTGGGGAGATGCTCCAACAACTCTTTCTCATAGAATAGAATCATAGAATATCAGGTTTGGAAGGGACCTCAGGAGGTCATCTAGTCCAACCCCCTGCTCAAAGCAGGACCAATCCCCAATTTAATCATCCCAGCCAGGGCTTTGTCAAGCCTGACCTTAAAAACTTCTAAGGAAGGAGATTCCACCACCTCCCTAGGTAACGCATTCCAGTGTTTTACCACCCTCCTAGTGAAAAAGCTTTTCCTAATATCCAACCTAAATCTCCCCCACTGCAACTTGAGACCATTACTCCTTGTTCTGTCATCAACTACCGCTGAGAACAGTCTAGAGCCATCCTCTTTGGAACCCCCTTTCAGGTAGCTGAAAGCAGCTATCAAATCCCCCCTCATTCTTCTCTTCCGCAGATTAAATAATCCCAGTTCCCTCAGCCTCTCCTCATAACTCATGTGTTCCAGTCCCCTAATCATTTTTGTTGCCCTCTGCTGGACGTTTTCCAATTTTTCCACATCCTTCTTGTAGTGTGGGGCCCAAAACTGGACACAGTACTCCAGATGAGTCCTCACCAGTGTCGAATAGAGGGGAACGATCACGTCCCTCGATCTGCTGGCAATGCCCCTACTTATACATCCCAAAATGCCATTGGCCTTCTTGGCAACAAGGGCACACTGTTGACTCATATCCAGATTCTCGTCCACTGTACCCCCTAGGTCCTTTTCTGCAGAACTGCTGCTTAGCCTTTCGGTCCCTATTCTGTAACGGTGCATTGGATTCTTCCATCTTAAGTGCAGGACTCTGCACTTGTCCTTGTTGAACCTCATCAGATTTCTTTTGGCCCAATCCTCCAATTTGTCTAGGTCCCTCTGTATCCTAGCCCTACCCTCCAGCGTATCTACCTCTCCTCCCAGTTTAGTGTCATCTGCAAATTTGCTGAGGGTGCAATCCACACCATCCTCCAGATCATTTATGAAGATATTGAACAAAACCGGCCCCAGGACCAACCCTTGGGGCACTCTACTTGGTATTGGCTGCCAACTAGACATGGAGCCATTGATCACGACCCATTGAGCCCAACAATCTAGCCAGTTTTATCCTTGCCCTGGGCTGTCAGGTTCGATTGCCTCCAACCCTTGGTTCTCACTGTCCAGTTCCATTGTTTCATGTTCTCCAGGGATGTCTTTAAAACTGGTCACTGTAAAATTGTGTGTTGAGGGTATCCATGCTGTAGTTGAGGACTGATTCTGTACAGTCCCTACAAGGACAACAGTTTTTGCTCTGGCTTATGAAATGACCTCCCAATGTGACACCCAAGTGGCTCAAAATTGAGGCCATAGGGTATTTCGGGTCAGACTAATTGAGGTGCCACCTCTATGTATGTACTATTTTGTATGCTGTTCTGCATGGGAAGTCTAGTTTGGATTTTGTGCTTTCTTCAGACCCACAGTGAACAAAAACCATGTTTATTAAAATATCTTTTTTTACCAGTCGAAGAGCATCTCCTTTTTCTACCTAGCTTCCTCTTAGTCTTAGAGATATAATGTGGTTGATCATACATGATGGTGACAAACTTCTTGTTCCTTCTATGGATGGGGATGCAGTGTAGTAGGGGTACAGAAAAGTCCCACACATCTGGTGTTTTTCAATGTCAGAGTACAAATACAGGGAGTTGAAACCCTCTGATGTCTGCTGAGAAGGCAATTTTTTTTACACTGATTGAGGAACAATCCCCTAATACTGGCATGGCTCCTTCTGGTAGAAAATACATAAGTGCCAGCTGAGGATTTAAGTATAATTTTTCTACACACAGCACTGTAGTTCATGACCAAACACAGTGGTTCAGATTAACTAGTCATAAGATCTAGTAATTGTTCAGATGATCATATGGCTAGCTGACCTGAATATGATCTAGTAATTTGGGTATGGATGAGTAATAACCACATCATAGGAAGAAACTCAATTTCTTCACTCCACAGATTATTTTAAAAGGAGGGCTATGGTGACACTGTTCCAACTGTGCTGGTATTGTATTTCCATCAACCCCACCCTCCAGGGGTTTAACTAGCAGTATTTTAAAGTTTGAACTGGTAGTTCCTGGGGAAAATCCCGGAGCAGTAATTCCCCTGTAAATTGATGTAAAAAGCCACTGTCGCTCATTCCCGCACCACCACCTTTGCAGGGGTAATTGTTTTCTTTTACATCTAAATATCAGATATGAGAGACTTCTACCCAACTGTTAAATTTATTGGGCCACCCCAATCATTTCACTAGAAACCACTTTTTTCTACCCCTTTTCTTTCACAGTTTGAACTTTTGACAACACTGTAAATCCTGTCTGGGGTTAACTGGGGTTATCTGGGGTTAACTTGTTATAATTCCTTAGGTAAAAAGCCAACAACTGTCTCACCCTCAATCTGTTAACCTGTATACAGGCCTCTGGTCCTTGGTTAAGGCTTCCATCTACTATGAACATTTTATCAATAAATATTTGTTCATAACCTCTTTCTAAATCTCCTTTGACCTCCTTTTCTAAAAGGGGCCACAGTCAGCTTTATTTTAAAAGTGGCTCCATAAATAGTTTTCTGTATCTTCAGATAATTTGTTGGATTAACAACAATAGGCCTGGTATGGATAGTTATGTGAAAACTTTGCTTGTAACTCTTTATAAACACTAATAACGCATTGATATAATAAAAGGTGTTGTGAACCATAAATTACCACATCTTAAATTTCAAACTTCTGTTAAATTGCTCCATAATCCCTTCCTTTATTATTAGTAACAATATGGTGAATCTTATGCTGCTTTAACAATTTGCTTAAAGTCTTGTTTAAAAGATACTACACCTCCTGGCTTGTCTTTTAGGGGTAAGGCCCAGACATATGGTCTAAACATGCCTGACATAAGGTCTAAACATGCTTGGTATAAACATGGTTGACATAAGGCTGAGACATATGGTCTAAACATGTTTTTTTCCCAGAAGGAAAAAAACCACACGCACTGCATAGGCCCCAGGGGCAGGGCCCTGGGAGACTTTAAGGGCTGTGATTTCCAGACCCATCTCAGCTCTGACTGGTCACAAGAGGTCTGCCATGCTTTAAGAATGCTGGGCTTGATTTCTGCTACTCTCACTGCTTTTTTTCCTTAGAATCATGAAACTGATCGTTTCATAATCACTTTCACATAAATTGCCTTCCACCTTCAGATTTGCAATTAATTCCTCCATGTTGATCAGAAGCAAATCTAAAACAGCTGTCCAAGCTATACCCCTTATACTGATATTCCAGTGAAGAGGTTTATCCCGCCAGTTTATGAGCTGCCAATTAAATCATAATTTAATTTATGTTCTAGTAATTCCAGTTATTCCTGTTTATTCTCCATATGCCTTCAATTCTTATATATAGACATCTAAGATATTGAACAGCCCCCCCCGCCCCTGCCTCCGCCAATCTCCCTCTTCTTGCTTCTATGACCCTACTGTGACTTTCCATGTCCCCCACACCTGTCAAACATCAAGCCATCTGTTAAGGTTGTCTTTTTTATGCTAGTACTTGCTCCCTTTGAACCTAGATTAAAGTACTCCTCATAACTCAAAACTGGTAAGTGAGGTCCCATGGGAAGAAAAAATTAAGAGACAAAGGAGTTCAGCAGAACATATCATTTCTCAAGGAGACAATATTAAAAGCACAACTGCAAACTAATCTGATGAGAAAGAAAGATAGCAAGAATAGCAAGAGGCCAATATGATTCCATCAAGAGCTCTTTAATGACCTGGAAATCAAAAAAAGAATTCTTCAGAAAGTGGGAACATGGATGAATTGCTAAGGAGGAGTTCAAAAGAATACCACAAGCATGTAGGGACAAAGTTAGAAATGCTAAGGCACAAAATGAGTTGCACCCACCAAAGGTAAGAGATTTTTTAAAAATACATTACCAGCAAGAGAAAGACAAAGGAAAGTGTAAGTCTTCTACTTAGTCAGGAAGGAGAGCTAATAACCGAGTACCTCAAGAAGGTATTTTGCCTTTGTCTTCAATAAAAATGTTGTAAGTGACCGGATATTCAACATGATTAATATTAACAAGGGGAAAGGAATGCAAGTCAAAATAAGGAAAGAACAAGTTAAAGAATATGTAGATAAGCTGGATGTATTCAAGACAGCAAGATCTGATGAAATTCATCCTAGGGTATTTAAGGAACTAGCTGAAGCAATCTCAGAACCATTAGCAATTACCTTTAAAACTCATAGAACAGTGGTAAGGTCCCAGAGGATTGGAGAAGGGAAAACATAGTATCTGTCTTTAACATGGGGAATGAAGAGGACTAGGGAAATTATAGAGCAATCAGACTAACTTTGATAGCTGGAAAGATACTGGAACAATCAACTATTAAATAATCAATCTGCAAGCATCTAGAGTGTCACAGGGTTATGAGGAATAGCCAGTATGGATTTGTCATGAACAAATTATTCCAAACCACCTAATTTCCTTCTTTGATAGTGTTACTGGACGAGTGGATAAGGGGAAGCGGTAAACATGCTACATCTTGATTTTAGTAAGGCTTTTGACATAGTTCTACATGACTTACATATGAGTAAGCTAGGGGGATGTGATCCAGATTAAGTTACAATAAGGTGGGTGCATGGCTGGTTGAGAGACCATAGTCAGAGTAGTTATCAATGGGTTGCTGTCAGACTGGGAAGGTGTATCTAGCAGAGTCCCACAGGGGTCAGTCCTGGCTCCAGTACTATTTAATATTTTCATTAAGGACTTGATGATGGAGTGGAGAGTATGCTTAAAAATTTTTGTGGATGACATCAAACTGGGAGGGTTTGCAAGCGCTTTGGATGACAGGATTAGAATTCAGAATGACCCTGACAAGTTAGAAAACTGGTCTGAAATGAACAAGATGTTGTTCAATAAAGATAAGTGCAGTACTTTGCACTTGTGCATCTGATTTGTTTTCCTAACTATAAAATGGGAAAAAAACTGGCTAGGTTGTAGCACTGCTGAAAAGGATCTTGGGTTATAAGTGGATCTCAAATTAAATGAGTAAATGTGATCCATCTGTGAAAAGACACATAATTCTGGGGTGTATTAACAGGAGTATATGTATTGAAGATATGGGAGGTAATTGTCCCTCTCTACTTGGCACTGGAGAAGCCTCAGCTGGAGTACTGTATCCAGTTCTGGCCACCAAACTTTCAGACGTGGACAAACTTGAATGAATCCTGAGGAGAGCAACAAAAAAGAAATGATAGTAGTCTATGGGTTGACTGTTGACCCTGCCCCTAAGCCCCACTGCACCTCTCCCCATAAGCACTTCCCCTAAGCTATTACTTCTGGGGTTGAGATTGGTACACGACCGGAAGCAAGGGATGCCATGTGACTCCTCTAAGACCTCCTCCCACCACCCCTTACCAATTGGAGTATGTTTGAGCCACACAGGACCTCCCCGAGAGTAGGTCTGACCAATCAGGAGAAGTTGTATGATCCACAAGAAGATTGTATGATCTCTCTAAGAGCTCCTCCCGCCACTCTCTACCAATCGGCTTTGGTGTCACTTCTGTAGGCCCTCATAGAAGGGAAACACATACCATTCAGAATAGGTATAGCAAAAGTGTCTAGGCCAGAACCCTTGATATCTAGAGCTCAACAGTTGGCTGATCAGCAGCACTACCTTCAGAAGCCTCATCGCTGTATGGCAGAGGCTGTCTTGTTCCAAGAGCCTATTTTTCAGAAATCATGGAAATGCAACATCGGCAACAGTTCTGAGGAGGAAGTTGCTGAGGGCAGCCCTTTGGCTCAGCCATTGATGGATATTCCAGAACCTGAACCTGACTCAAGCACTTGAGAGACAGACTGATGGTAGTGATGGCCATCCAGCATCCATGTCCAAGGAGAAGGGTTCCTGAGGCTTTCCAAAGAAGAAGTTGCTCAGGTAAAGGGACTATAAAAGTGGCAGTACAGTGGATGTACAGCTGTTTCTCTGAAAATCTCTCAACAGCTCAATTACACATTTCTTGAGATCCTACATGTCAGTAGCCCTGTGAGGGGTAAAAATCAGCTGCTTTTGCTCATGCCTGAGACACAGATCTCAAGAGAAGACCCTGGATAAGAACAAAATGGAAGAATGAACCAGCTTGTACCCCCTCAAACAGCATGTTTTCCTAGAAGCATTGTGCATTTTTTAAACAAAAATGCCTCCGACAGTGTTTCACATTAAATAGTTACAAGATCCCTGCTCTGTCCCCTGTGGCTGTTACTGCATGTTTTTCTTACATCACTGTAGCAAGCTTTTATATTTTGGCCAGATTTTAAAACTTTATTTTAAACAACTTAGTGCAAAACCACCAGATGGTGATGAATTTTGTAAAAAAAAAAGATGTGAAATCTCAGGTGCGTCTAGGTCACTCAAAACATGTTTCAACAAGTCCAGATGTATTTATCTTGCAATAACTTTCATAACCATGTTTCTCAATAACCTCCCACCTATGGGGGGTTTAAAAACAACTGCTGTCAGGTGGGAGGTTTGTTTGTTTTTACAACAGCCAATTCAGAGGCAGTATATATAGACAGTAACATTTTTTGAAAAATATAGACATGTTTTATTTAAAGCTCAGCATTACCAGCTTTAAGCATGAAAAACAGACAGTTGGGTCTATTAGCCAATTTTTGCTTTTTATGAAGCAAAAAAATAGATGGTTGTATTATTTGTTGATCAACCACAATGTCAGTGGTCGAAGCCTTCAGGCATTCCAAAACATCTGTTGACTGTGTTGCCCATGATGGAAGATGGCACATTCAGCTCCACCATGGCATTCATAAACACATCCCAACCTTTAGGCATGCAGCTGCTAGGAATGGAGTGTGTCTGGTTGAGCATGTTAGAACCATTAACCATTGAGCCTTTGTACACAAAGCCCCTTTATATTTCCATGGAGAAGTGTTTTTATTCTGGCCCAGTTTATTTAGCAATACTATTGCATTTTTCTTAAATATCTATTCCACCCCACCTGAGCAGAGTCATAGGCACTGACTTCCCCTCTTTCCTCTAGGTGCTTGAGCCCCCTCTGCCCCCATCCCCACTGCACACCTTCCATGAGGCCCTACTGCTGATCCACCCCCATTCCAACTCCTTCCCCAAATCCCCGCCCCAGCCCCGCGTCTTCTCCACCTCCTTCCTTGCGCGCGCCACATTCCCACTCCTTCCCCTCCCTCCCAGAGTGTGCTAACCCTGCCAAACAGCTGTTTGGAGGCAGCTGGGTGGGAAGCGCTGGAAGGTATGCAGAGGAGTGGGGACAGAGCGTGCTCATGGGGGGAGGAGGGGAACTTGGCTGCCGGTGGGTGCAGAGCACCCACTAATTTTTCCCCATGGGTGCTCCAGCCCTGGAGCACCCATGGAGTCGGCGCCTATGAACAGTGTCAAAGTTCTTTGGTGTTTCTGAGGGTTTGGCAGTTATGCTATGCTCCGAGCAGATGTGCCTGGTCACCTTCCTCCATAGGGGTGGACGCTGACCGGGCATCATGCTCATCAGTCTGCCTCATGAGTGTTTGGGCTCAGGGTCAGGTTCTGGCATATCCATCAACAGCTGGGCCAAAGGGCTCCCCTTGGCAGCTCCCTCCTCCTCAGAGCTGTCACTGATATAGCACTTTCTCCGCAGATGAGCAAGTACCCTCAGAGCTAAAATGAATTTTGTAGTTCTCATGGGGGCTGATGAAGGATGCCATGTTTCCCCTCAACATTCCCATGATTTCAGAAAAAAACAGGCTCTTGAAACAAGATGGACCCTTCCATACAGCAATGGGGCCTCTGGGGGTGAGGCTACCAAGTGGCCTACCATTGAGCTCCAGAGATTGAGGGTTCCAGCCTAGACCCTCATGCTATTCCTATTCTGATTGGTACACATTTCCCTTCTATAAAAGTCTATGGGTGAAACCCACCATGATTGGTTGAGGGTGATGGGAGGAGTTTAGAGACATCACATGGCCTTTTTGCAGACAAGTCACCCTACCTTAGAACTTGCCCTGATTAGTCAAACCCCCTCTCACGGAGGTTTTAGGGGGCTGAAACCCATTCCAACTGGTAGAGGGCAGTGGGAGGTGTTCTTAGAGAGGGTCACATGCCACACCTTGCTTCTGTTAATGTGCCAAACTTGACCCCAGAATTAAATACTCTGGGGGAATGGCTTATGGTGTACAATTACAAGCAGAAGCTTAAGGGTCGGGGCCAACATTTGACCGTAGACCCATAGACTACTAAAGATAAAGTATTTAGAAAACCTCATACGAAAAGTTTTAAAAATTGGGCATGTTTACTCTTGAGAAAACAAAACTGGGGGGGAGGGGACCTGATAACAGTCTTCAGGTATGTTAAAGGCTGTCATAAAGGGGAAGGTGATCAATTGTTCTCCTTGTCCAGTGAAGGTAAGACTAGAGCAATTGGCTTAATCTGCAGCAAAGGAGATTTAGCCTTAGATATTAGGGGAAAACTTTATAATAGTAGATCAGTTCTCAAATAGGCTTCCAAGGGAGGTTGTGGAATCAGTTTCATTGGAATGGGTTCATTGGGTTGCATAAACCTAGACCATCTCTGCCAGGTTGTTTACTTAGTCCTGCTTCAGCCCACAGGGCTGGACTAAAAGACCTTTCAAGGTCTCTTCCAACCCTACATTTCTATGATACTATGTAAATATAAAATATTTGCAAATTGCCCAACTGATGTTTCTGTTCTCAAGCTTACTGATAGAGCACATTCATTTTTCAGAAAACTGAAGTATTCAGAACTTTTTCTCTTTGTAGAGAGTCCATTTTTGGTACGTTGGGGAAGAATTGTGTTGGCTGTTCACTACTGGACTCTTTGCAATAACTAATGAGTATTGTTTTGCTGACTTTGTTCCCTTAACCCACAGTATAATGAGTCTTTTTTACTTACTGGGTAGAATTGAGTAGTGCGTAGAATTGCATATAGTTTAGAGAGGTTCTCTTGTTTTAAAGCTGCACTCATGAACTACAGTCCCACCCCAATGAGAATAAGTGGCTAGTGAGTATCCTAACCCTATTCTAACCCTATCTCATAGAATTATGAAGGGGGAAACGGTGGGACCAAAAGGGACATTACACATGAGGAAAAATGATGTCTCTTTTCTTAGACACAGAGCCTACTGAGTACGCCCTCTGGCCACCCATGAGGACTGCTTGAGGGGAATCTAGGCTTCTCTGCTCTGGATCCCAGAGGTGTTTTAGGCTCCTGGAGTCTGAATGGAGTCCAGCCACTGCCCCAGTCTTAGGGTCCAGAGACATTCTAGGGGTACAGACCCCTTCAAGTGCTGGAACCCACTGTCCAGCTCTTCTGACCCTCCAGATTCCCCAGTACTTAAACACACCTCTTGCCCAAAATTCCACACAAAAGGTGTGCAGCTTCTGGTTACAGTTTAAGTCTCTCAGGGGCACTCAGCAGTGGTGACAGTCAATACACATACAATTTGTTCAGTCTAGCATCTGCATACTTTTATCCTTAATCATGCGAGCTGCAGAAGAGTAGAGGTCATACAAAACAATGAAATAGCCAAAATGCGATGTGCCTCCCCAGCTCACCCTTTCCTTCATGATTATCTGTGTTCCAGTCAGTCAGGATCCCCCATTCCCTTGCCTACCTGCCCCTGCAGCAGCCTCTCTGGACTTATTCACTTACACCAAAAAAAATCACATCACATTGAGGTTTCTTCCAGTCCCAACGGGCCAGTCATTCACCCCAGATCAAATGGTATCCTAGACCTTACACCAAAGACAATGCCTGTAGTCAATGCTATAATAAACTATCTAGAGGTTTCTTTTTCCAAGTTAATAAATGAGTTATTTACAGGTTAAAGCAAGCAAACATACACAGAAATGAGTTACCAGCTAAACCTTAAGAGTGACAAAGTTATAGTGAGCTGTTAATTCAAAAAGTGTCTTTCAGGGCAGATCCTGGAGGCAGTACCTGGAGATCTCTGGCTTCAGTTTAGAGTCTCTGGCCTTCCAGAGTTCAAAGAATGAAAGGGAGAGAAAATTTTCCTGAGGCTTTATTTCCTTCATTCTGCTTCCAAGCCCAGAGGATGAGCTACCTTGCACATAGCCATCAACTAATCCTCTGTACTGCAATGATTCTTGATGTCCCATCTGATTTTGATAGTCCATCTGGATGGGCAGGAGAGGGAATGATTGCCATGATTGAGTAAACAGCAAACATTTTCAAAGTTATAAAGCAAAACTTACATATTTCCTTATAGCATGGAATACAGACATTACAAGTGAAATTAATGCATGCAGCAATTTACAAGAATTTCAGAGTCTAAACACTAAATACATTTTTATAAGACTGATAACTATGGTAGAACCTTGATAACTATGGTAAAGCCAAGGAAAGTGTGGGCCCCTTAATGAATGAGGGAGGCAACCTAGTGACAGAGGATGTGGAAAAAGCTAATGTACTCAATGCTTTTTTTGCCTCTGTCTTCACGCACAAGGTCAGCTCCCAGACTGCTGCGCTGGGCATCACAACATGGGGAATAGATGGCCAGTCCTCGATGGAGAAAGAGGTGGTTAAGGGACTATTTAGAAAAGCTGGATGTGCACAAGTCCATGGAGCCGGATGAGTTGCATCCAAGAGTGCTAAAGGAACTGGCGGCTGTGATTGCAGAGCCATTGGCCATTATCTTTGAAAACTCGTGGCGAACGGGGGAAGTCCCGGATGACTGGAAAAAGGCTAATGTAGTGCCAATCTTTAAAAAAGGGAAGAAGGAGGATCCTGGGAACTACAGGCCAGTCAGCCTCACCTCAGTCCCCGGAAAAATCATGGAGCAGGTCCTCAAAGAATCAATCCTGAAGCACTTACATGAGAGGAAAGTGATCAGGAACAGTCAGCATGGATTCACCAAGGCAAGGTCATGCCTGACTAATCTAATCGTCTTCTATGATGAGATTTCTGGTTCTGTGGATGAAGGGAAAGCAGTGGATGTATTGTATCTTGACTTTAGCAAAGCTTTTGACACTGTCTCCCACAGTATTCTTGTCAGCAAATTAAAGAAGTACGGGCTGGATGAATGCACAATGAGGTGTGTAGAAAGTTGGCTAGATTGTCGGGCTCAACGGGTAGTGATCAATGGCTCCATGTCTAGTTGGCAGCCGGTGTCAAGTGGAGTGCCCCAGGGGTCGGTCTTGCGGCCGGTTTTGTTCAATATCTTCATAAATGATCTGGAGGATGGTGTGGATTGCACTCTCAGCAAATTTGCGGATGATACTAAACTGGGAGGAGTGGTAGATACGCTGAAGGGCAGGGATAGGATACAGAGGGACCTAGACAAATTGGAGGATTGGGCCAAAAGAAATCTGATGAGGTTCAATAAGGATAAGTGCAGGGTCCTGCACTTAGGACGGAAGAATCCAATGCACAGCTACATACTAAGGACCGAATGGCTTGGCAGCAGTTCTGCGGAAAAGGACCTAGGGGTGACAGTGGACGAGAAGCTGGATATGAGTCAGCAGTGTGCCCTTGTTGCCAAGAAGGCCAATGGCATTTTGGGATGTATAAGTAGGGGCATAGCGAGCAGATTGAGGGACGTGATCGTCCCCCTCTATTCGACATTGGTGAGGCCTCATCTGGAGTACTGTGTCCAGTTTTGGGCCCCACACTACAAGAAGGATGTGGATAAATTGTAAAGAGTCCAGCGAAGGGCAACAAAAATGATTAGGGGCCTGGAACACATGACTTATGAGGAGAGGCTGAGGGAACTGGGATTGTTTAGTCTGCGGAAGAGAAGAATGAGGGGGGATTTGATAGCTGCTTTCAACTACCTGAGAGGTGGTTCCAGAGGGGATGGTTCTAGACTTTTCTCAGTGGTGGAAGAGGACAGGACAAGGAGTAATGGTCTCAAGTTGCAGTGGGGGAGGTTTAGGTTGGATATTAGGAAAAACTTTTTCACTAGGAGGGTGGTGAAACACTGGAATGCGTTGCCTAGGGATGTGGTGGAATCTCCTTCCTTAGAAGTTTTTAAGGTCAGGCTTGACAAAGCCCTGGCTGGGATGATTTAATTGGGGATGGGTCCTGCTTTTGAGCAGGGGGTTGGACTAGATGACCTCCTGAGGTCCCTTCCAACCCTGATAGTCTATGATTCTATGATTGATTCTATGAACCTCAAGATCATGAACACCAGAATTATGAACTGACCAGTTAACCACACCACTCATTTGGAACTGGAAGTATGCAATCAGGGAGCAGCAGAGACAAATGAAAGAACACAAGTACAGTACTGTGCTAAAATATAAACAGTTAAAAAATACACAGAAAGCAGCATTTTTCTTCAGTATAGTAAAGTTTGAAAGCTGTATTGAGTCAATGTTCAGTTGTAAACTTTTGAAAGAATAGCCATTACATTTTGTTCAGAGTTACGAATTTTTCAGAGTTACGAACAACCTCTACTGTATTTTGAGCAAAAAAAACCCAAACAAAAACAACTCAGGTGACCTGATCTGTCTCCAGCTACAACGTTGTCAGGTCTTATCTAATGTCTGCAGCCTGGGCAAGAACAGGCATCTGGCCTGCCAAAATCACAATGGATTCTAGCCAATACATAGGAAGGGTCTATCATTTGAGCTACAAGGAAAAGATATCGTCCCCTTTTTACTTCTGTATCATCTGTGCCTTTATAATATTTTACTTTTTCTTCATCTTCCACCCCGCATCCAATGTTCTGCAGATACCACAGCTGGAGCCATATGTAGCCAGTTTAAAATGGTATAAAACACACTATTTTCTGATTCCTTGGCATGTTAATTACACCTCAGACTCTAACTCCCTAACACATATTGACTCCCACTGACCGATATGTAACTTTTAACACCATCACTTCTAACTTTGCCCCCCTCCCCATGTATCTGCCCCCTAGCTGTGGTTTGTAGTTTTTTAACTATATAGTTACAGGAAATGCTGGTACTTAGAAGAGGCAATTTAGAGAATGGGTGGGAAGTCAAAATGATTATATTCACGGAATCAGACTTTTAGCTAAACCTGGAGATAGCTTTGGGTCTCACTTGTATACAATCTTTTCTAAAGAGTAGGATTGAGTGTAAGTCATATCATAAGCATATCTGGGCCAGAGTCTCCCGCCTGCCAAGTTTACAGTGTCACTAAGCAAATTTAAAAATGACTGGGATTATTCCTGGGGAATTCCTCCCTGATAAGCGGAGGCAGAGGGTTGTCGGGAGCAGAGATGGATGAGAGAGTAACAGAGCAAAGCTCAGTTTTACCCGATTCTCCAAAAATGAAAAGTCTGCGAGAGACCTTATGGCAGCAACCCAAACTGAGTCAAAGCTGCATGGGAGCAATTCTAACCTACTCCAGGGCTGGGTGACAAAGAATCAGGGAACTGTGGTGAGCTCTTCATCAGTCTCCATTTTTTACAGAGGAGCCGGAACCTAAATGGGCTTGATCCTCCATTGAGCTGGTGCAGAGTTCAGGCACAGTGAAGAAGTAAGCCCATTCAGGTTCAATACGTACAGGAGTCTTCTCTTCTGCTTCATCTTTGATTGGTCAATAATGGATCCTTCAGCAAGTCCATTGATGCATATCCGTATAATTGGTTATAAAACTGCATACACATACTTTCAGTACACAGCGGTGGTTTATATAATCAAATCTCTCCTGTTCTACCTTCTAAAAATGTTGTGCACTTCAAGGAATAAAAACTGGTCTGTGGTGTTGTGTACCACATACTGCAACATCTAGGCACACCAGGAAAAAAGTTAATTATGGCACGTCATTCTTACCTTTGGATTTTCACACTTTAGTCAATCTGTACAACAAACCCTTAGTGCTACTTAAGTGCAGGTTTTTTGTGATAAAGTACAGGAACAAAACGATGCATTGTATGACTTAGTTTTGTAGACAAAATGTCAGTTTTGATTTAATCCTTTTTTTGAAGCCACACTTGGCTAAGCAAACAGAATATTTCAGCAAATGCCAAAACTAACCTTTCAGCAAAGTAATAAAAGCTGCAGATAAGAACATGTAGTTTTGCAGTTGCCTGGGAGCAATATAAGTGTCACATGCAGCATATTTCATATTCTTTTTTCCCCTTTTGTCTACGAAATTGAATACCAGTGAATTGCTAATAAAGGGGTCTAGTCTGTTCAGAATAAGTACAGATTTATACGCATAAATTCCTGAGTATTGAGATGACAGGCCTCATAGTATGTAATGAGAGTTGTACACTACTGCAAAATGCAATTTCCCTTTGGCCTTAAATGTACTCTAAACATGGAGATTGGCTTGAAAACTAAGGGGCAGGTTTTGCACTGAACTTCCCGAGAAGCACAGTACAGGCAGCCCAAAAGGGGTGCAGAACCCTGGGGCTACTCTGGCTTATGGAGACTCCTTATAGCTCCCCATCCCAGAACCTCCAGAGTGCTATGGGCCTGAGTCCTCCTGTCCTGATCATCCACCAGCACACCTTCTCCATCAGACCCTGTGATAGGGGTTCAGTGTAGAGACAGCATAACTTTAGCCCTGTGCTGCTCCTCCATCATGAGGTGACTTCACCCTTGTCCCATTGTAGAGCTTCCTCACCCTATAGCAGCAGGAATCAGCCCCTCTGTGCTCCATCTTGTGAGGTATCTTGAGTCTTTTCTGATTGACTAGCATGCTCGATCCGTGCTGTTTGAGGAAGCTCAGCATTGCAGATTCAGGCCCTATAGTAATATCCAAACAGAGCTTGGAAAAAAATAGCATATTAAAAAGTAAGTGATTAACAAACGAATATAAGAGACTAATTACTAATGCACGTGTTTTCCATATACAGTATTGAGGAAATATTTTAAGGTCCCATGATACTCTGCTTTTGTGAGTAGAGCTGAGCAAAGGTTCAAGCTATCCTGTGTGGGTAGGCTCCACACCACTTTCCTTTTAACGTGAGTCATTCTGCCACATGTGCTACACAGTTATGGATGGACAGGCTGAGAATGAGAGGGGGTGAACCTGGGGAGATGCTTCTCACTGACACCATCACCCCATCGGATACACAGAGCAACTCAGGCTAACCATGCAGGAAAACCTATCCCTCACCCTGAGGACAAATTCCAGAGTTAGTCACCCTCAGGAGAGCTCTTAGCAGGAGGGCTCTGCTATGGAGCTAGGGTTCCATGGCACATGGCAGCAGCATGGAGGCACGTGTCTTTGAATAAACAGCCCTTCCCACTAGCTATCACTAGTTCAGAGGTAACTCTGCTCCATTGGTATTGGGAAAATCCTGTACACTCACATCCAGAAAGTCACTAACCCTGGAATTCCATCCCAGCGAAAGTATGAGTCAGAAACACAAATGCAGAACTAGTAGGTTTAAAAAAAAAACACCATTATGTAGTGGATTTGTTCAAACAGTTAAAAAACTAAGGTGTCAGTGAACCTTAGTTTTAATTCAGTATTTGAGTAGGTATTTAAAATATCTGAATATAGACCTAACTATGTAAAAGCCTCATTTTTTTAAAACCTACCCATCATATCATATATTTTCCCTTCAAACGAAAATATTTTAGTTCTCAAGGAGGCAAACTGGACTGATGACCTGTAACCTGCTTCCACTAAAACAGGGGGTGTTTTTTCATTGACTTCACTAAGTTAGGGCACTTACCCTCAACTTGGGAGACCTAGGATCAGTTCCCTGCTCCACTACAGACTTCATGTGTGACCTTGGGAAAGTCACTCAGGCTCTCTGCATCAGTTCTTCATCTGTAAAATGGGAATAATAACACTGCCCAAACTCACATGCTCATATACTCCAATTATGGGAGATAAAAGTGCTTCATATTGATGGAAGGAGGACTGGATCCTTTGGGCCAGATTCTGCCATGCTTACAAGGAATAATGTCTTTTGATATCAGCTCTTCCACTGATTTCACTGGGTGATCAAAACAGACAGGGTGTTTTGTCTCGGAATCTAAAGCAACCTTTATCCTCTGTGGCCTTATCTTTGCAGCTGTAATTTCTACTGGTGAGGTACAACTTTTGTGAATGTTTTTGAAGAGTTATTCAGAATTTTTATATGAAGTTCTTCAACTAACAAATTTCTTGACATTAAAGGCAGTGAACAAAACAACTAGAAAATGAACAAGTTAGCAATATTGTTTTGGGGCTTTGTGTTTCATCATAGCTAAGTCAGATCAATTTCATTTCACTGCATCACTTCAAGCTTTTGGAAAACCAAACTGCCTCCAATCAAGCAATACACCCAACAGAACAAGATTTCAGTTCCATTAAAAGTACACAATCATTTTTTTTTGGGGGGGGGAATCTATTTGGAAGGGTCAAGGTATTTCTTCTGCCTTCAATGCCTCTACCCAAGAGGCACTTGTGCAGCTGTGAGGTAACTAAACATTTTTTCTGAGTTGTTTCAGGGACTAAAAAGCAGGTGGGCAGCCACATTAAACATATCAAAAGGGTTGTGAAGCCCTATGAGCCCCTCCTCTTTGTATCTTCCTATCAGATACTGGATTATCTTCAACAGTGCTTATTTGGAACTTTACGACTTCTCTTCATTAAAGATGAACATTGACACTATGGATGGGGGAAGGAGACTGTAATTTAAACAAATACAACTTTTAAGAATAATTTTCTGCTTCTGCCTCCACATTGCTGATATGAAGAGTGGTTTCTTTAACACACACACCTTATTATTTCAATCTTTCTTCTAAGTGGCTCATGACAAAAGGTCCCAGGTAGCTCAACCATTCCTGAAGTAGTAGATTGTGAGAGAGGCATGAGAAAACTTGTTTTTCAACATGTGTAGTGTCTTTATTAATCTGCAGCTCAAAGAAAGTATCTGTACATGGAAAGTAGACTGCATCCCATTTAAATTATTGCTTACTTTTTGGTTTAGTAAAAGTAATCTTCTACATAACATTCCAGAAAATGTATATTTAAGAGTTTTGTCATAGAAAAATATGCTTGAGTGTTTTTCCCCTTTTCTCTTCCACTCATATTAATTCACTCACATGTGCTTGCTGATGTACACATTTTGAGGAATACAGTTACTCACTCAAGTTGTCTAATGTTATTCCAAGTGCAGTAGAGACATGTGATGCATTCATATGTTTAGCTATGGTCCTGGCTCCAGTCCATCTCCTCCCTACTCACTAGTCACACAGTTAAGGAAAATACTTTCAAAAGGGTATAATAAATTACCCCAAACCTTTAAAGTTGGCATAGCTGGCTGGCACAACATAAACTAGGGGTCAGGGAATGGAAAGGACAAAGATCCAGGTAGTGCACTGATTCGTACTTCCTTGGGGCAAGTCCCCTTTGGAGCTGAGAATAGAAGCTGAAGCTGTCATTTCTCTACAGAACCCAAAAGGAGGACTGATAGGAGGTGGTGAATCAAACTAGACATGCACCATATAAAAAGATGCATGACTGACAGTTTGTAAATTATACGCTTGTCAGGACAGGTACCATCTCTATTTCTTTGTGCAAAACCTGACAAGATTGGGGCAAAAATTTGACTGGTGCTACTGGGTGTTATTACTTTAACATTTATCTTGTGATAACAGCAAATGCAGAATACAGAAAGGAATGTAACCTGGTATCACGTTTTGCTTTCATTCAGTCATAGATTTTAAAATAAAAGTTACCAAAGTTCAAAATTGCACGATTTGCATCACAAATCACAGTTCAGAAAAGTGTTTCCCTGTGATATTCCCCCCCACCCGGAATGGCTGCAGTCTAGCAGCTTCCTAGATTTCCACTGTATTTCCCATGCTGTCTTTGGTTGTTCTCCCCATCTTTGCACCTGACGGATGACTGCAAGCCAGGTTTCTCTTCTCTGACTAATGCATTGTGAATATTAAGTTACTTCCCTATCCATGCGGTTGCTGCTTTGCAGTCCAGCCCACCGGCTAAACAGCTCTGATTGCAACAAGGGTTGTGCAACTAAACTGGCACTGTTTGGGAAACAAATCACATTTTGGCTAGAATCATGAAAATTAAATAAGGTAGTGATTTTACAGCAAATTGCAAAAAGCAATTTACATCTGTCTCCTTCCATGAGCCTCTTTCCCCAGCTTAATTGTCAGAAATTGTTCTTCATTTGCCTTTCTATATGGAACAAATTCTGAGGCCCTTTTTCGGATTTTTATTATTTGTATTGTGGTAGCACCTAGGATCCCAAATCATGGATAAGGGCTCTATTGTACTAATCACTATATTAGCTACAACACAGACAGACAGAAAGAGCAGCCTCAGCACCAAAGATTTTACAATCTGTGGAATTTTTTTGTTGTTTTCCTTATTCAAACATTTCTCAGACTTCACTGGGAGTTTGCTTAGATAAGAGCTGAGGCCATACCCTGTGGTTGAGTAAGGACCACAGCATCTGGCCTGTGATTACAGCTATTGTTCTTGCAGTTCAACTCGAGTGGTTGTAGTGGAAAGACAGCCTGAGACATAAGGCCTTATATCAGAAGCCTGGTGTGAGGCCTGAAGGCCTGAACTAAAGTAGTGGTCAAGTTTTGAAGCAAAGAAGCAAAGTTAGCAGAAGTCAGGCTCTGCCTGCTTGCAAGCTCATAGAACCTGGCAAGAACGGGGCTGGTAATGCAAAAAAAAACAAACAAACAAAAAAACACCACACACATTCCTAGGAAAGGCTAGCACAGGACACTCACACAAACACATTCCAGAAGGATGGTACCAGAACACCCCAATACCAAGTATAGTACAAACATCCCACTCCCCAAAGGTAACGAGAACACACTGACCCCCTCCTAAAGATAAAGTCAGGATGACAGTGTGATGGATAGAGATGTTTTGATCAAACCAACATGTACAAGGTAATGGATGGTAAGAACCCACATCAAAGGGAAGTAACTAGCCACATCAGAGGGGCAATATGTAACTTGTTTGTCTTGGTGTATAAAATGACGGCTCAAAGGGAGTGTCTTTGGCTAGCCGAGGGGGGAAATGGAAAGTCCCACCATTCACTGAGCTGTGTCCATTGTCACAGGCAAACATATCTTAGTATCCTCGTGGAGTCTGCCAGGTGCTATTGCCATACTTCATCGAAAATAAACCTGGCCAGGTGCCTTTGTACTTCAACGGATCTTGTGCTCATTGGGTGGTTTGCTCAAGGTCTGATTTGCCAGCTACCTGCGCAGAGCTGGGATAGGATACAGAGGAGCACATGCAGCCAAACACCTGACAACAGTGGTTACTGATTTAAAACTAACACTGAGGGTGAAGTTATGTGAATGCTTGATGGGGGAGGCTACTAAGAACCTCTCTCCCCACTTCTACCCTCCCCCACGAGGAGGCAGACAAACTTTCAGTTCCTGCACAATCCTGAAGGCCTGCTCCCTTCTACCATACTCCCTGCCCCCTGCCACAGAGGAGTTAATTACCCCAAGGGACAAGACACATAAGCATTGCCATACTGGATCAGATTAGTGGTCCATCTGGTTGAGTATCCTTTTTGAAAAGGGCTACCACCAGCTGCTCCCCAGAAAGCAGCAAGAAGTTCTACATTAAGTTCATAGGGATTACTATTTAAGTATGGATATTCCTGTTATCCAGATAAAAGTCCAATCTTTTTTTAATCCTACTAAGCTCATAGCTTCAATAAGAGCATGGCAATGAGTTCCACAGGCTAATTGAGCCTAGTATACCAAAGATTTCCCCTCCTCTCTGTTCTGAACTTCCAACCTTTCCATTTAATTTACTATTTCCTTATTCTTTAAATAGGAGAGAGGTTGACTAGAAGTTAAGGGCCATGGAAGGGAATGCATGTTGTACCCCCTGCTCCCCACCCCCCAAGTATGCTGCAGTGTGCACTCTGTCCATATGCTCTGGGGAGTGCTGGGAAACAATGTGCTCAGAGGGATGTTCCAATGCTCCCTCTGCCACAGTGTAACTCAACACTGTCCTCCGGTCAAGATGCTCCACATTTGGAATCCTCTTGAACCACTCAGAGTGACTGGCCAGAATCATTGCACACACACCCCCCCCCCCATGGGACACAAAGCTGGCCACAGTAACCCCTAAATTTGTGACCACCGTGATTAACTATAGCGAAGCATTCAAGCTCCTTGAAAAAATTCCAAATGGTACAGAATGAATCAGCCAGTCTCTTTAGTCACCCACGTTCCCATAACTAAGCCATGTCTACGTTGGAGCGGAGGTGTAACTTCCAGCTCAGAAAGACATAGCCATGCTGCTCTGATCAAGATCCTGCTAGTTTAGCATGCTATTGCTGAAGCAATGTGAGAAGGACAAGTTAGCGGCCCCTAACACAAGCTTGTGTGAAACCTTCGGTACGTGGTCAGGGCAGTTAGCTGTGCTTGCATGAGCACAGGCTATGCTGACATTTTCAGTGTAGTAGCTTGGTCAGAGTTAGCACAGGTACATCTACTTGATTAGAAAATTACACCTCCAGCTCCAGTGTAGACATGCCTTAATTCTCCTTCGCTTCCTCCCACCCACCACTACTTCTGTCAACTAATCAAGCTATTTTGAAGGAAGGAAGGAAGAGGTTATTGCTATTTCTTGTTTTAAATGTGTGAGGCATTCAGATACTATTGCAATAGAGGTCATATAAGCAAATATATAGCTCATCTATCAAAAACACAGTTTGGCTCTAAGGGTCAAAGGCTTCTACCCTCTGGAGGTCACTGGTTCAGTCCCCAGTGAGTCAGCCAAGAAGGTGACCATCATACATGCACACACCTAAGGGCACAAATAAGATTAAAAATGAAGGAAGTGGGGGCTGTATTGTATGTATTACATTTACTATTACTATAGGGTAATAGCTGTAGTATCCATCCCCAAGTACTTCCTGTTCTGTCATGCTGATTCTAATCTATTTTTAAAAGTGTGACTTAGTCATTACAGTACAATTATTGCAGGGCTATCATTACCTGCCACAATTTCAAGACTGCAATTTGAGAACTCCAGAATTTAAAATTTTGATATGTGATCATTCATATTTCTGGTAGTTTGCATATGATAAGCTCCATATCATTATTCAGTAACCTGTGTTGTTGTTGGCAGTCCATTGTTGACCATGAGGACAATATTGTCTCAATTCTCATCTATGGCTATGGATATAATTCTGAAGTCTGAACCCTGATGCACAGAGTTGGCTGCACTGAGGACATGGCAAGTCCTTATCTATGATGTTTGATGATGCAGCTCTGTGGTGCCTTTCAGCCTGTGTGCAGCCTGGAGACAATTTCATTGATCCCAATCCCACTTGAACTTGTTGAAGGATGTTCTTGTCAGAGACTGCCAGAGAGTCCTTTTCTGAGTCATTTGCTCAAGTTCTTTGAGGTTGATGTCAGCTCACTGGAAACTGCTCTTCGTGTTATCTTTGAAGGACTCATACAGACAACCCTTCTTTCGTTTGCCCTGCCTCAGCTCCCCATACAAGACCTGTTTTGGGAGATGGTCTTCCATTCTGATGACATACCTGGTCCATCTAAGGGCTTGTCTACACTTACTGGGGGATTGATGCATGGCAATTAATGCATCAGCGGTCAATTGATTTAGCAGGTCTAGTGAAGACCTGCTAAATCAACGGCAGATCATTCTCCCCAGGGCTGGCTCTAGGTTTTTTTGCCTCCCCAAGCAAAAACTTTTCCACCCCAAGCTCAGGTGGGGCTGGGGCTCGTAGGCGGTGCTAGAAGCAGAGGGAGTGATGTCACCTTCTCCCAGTGCCTGCAGGAGCTATACCCCCTCCCCCTCCCGCCCACACAGAGAAGCCCCGAGATAAGGGGTGGCACAAGGCAGCGCAGCAGCCAGTGCGCAGAAAAGGACCTAGGGGTTACAGTGGACAAGAAACTGGATATGAGTCAACAGTGTGCCCTTGTTGCCAAGAAGGCCAATGGCATTTTGGGATGTATACGTAGGGGCATTGCCAGCAGATCGAGGGATGTGATCATTCCCCTCTATTCGACACTGGTGAGGCCTCATCTCATAGAATCATAGAATCATAGAATATCAGGGTTGGAAGGGACCTCAGGAGGTCATCTAGTCCAAACCCCTGCTCAAAGCAGGACCAATCCCCAATTTAATCATCCCAGCCAGGGCTTTGTCAAGCCTGACCTTAAAAACTTCTAAGGAAGGAGATTCTACCACCTCCCTAGGTAATGCATTCCAGTGTTTCACCACCCTCCTAGTGAAGAAGTTTTTCCTAATATCCAACCTAAACCTCCCCCACTGCAACTTGAGATTATTACTCCTTGTCCTGTCCTCTTCTACCACTGAGAATAGTCTAGAACCATCCTCTCTGGAACCACCTCTCAGGTAGTTGAAAGCAGCTATCACATCCCCCCTTATTCTTCTCTTCTGCAGACTAAACAATCCCAGTTCCCTCAGCCTCTCCTCATAAGTCATGTGTTCCAGACCCCTAATAATTTTTGTTGCCCTTCCCTGGACTCTCTCCAATTTATCCACATCCTTCTTGTAGTGTGGGGCCCAAAACTGGACACAGTACTCCAGATGCCTCACCAATGTCGAATAGAGGGGAACGATCACGTCCCTCGATCTGCTCTCTATGCCCCTACTTATACATCCCAAAATGCCATTGGCCTTCTTGGCAACAAGGGCACACTGCTGACTCATATCCAGCTTCTCGTCCACTGTCACCCCTAGGTCCTTTTCCGCAGAACTGCTGCCTAGCCATCGGTCCTTAGTATGTAGCTGTGCATTGGGTTCTTCCGTCCTAAGTGCAGGACCCTGCACTTATCCTTATTGAACCTCATCAGATTTCTTTTGGCCCAATCCTCCAATTTGTCTAGGTCCCTCTGTATCCTATCCCTGCCCTCCAGCGTATCTACCACTCCTCCCAGTTTAGTATCACCCGCAAATTTGCTGAGAGTGCAATCCACACCATCCTCCAGATCATTTATGAAGATATTGAACAAAACCGGCCCAAGGACCGACCCATGGGGCAATCCACTTGATACCGACTGCCAAATGGACATGGAGCCATTGATCACTACCCGTTGAGCCCGACAATCTAGCCAACTTTCTACCCATCTTATAGTGCATTCATCCAGCCCATACTTCTTTAACTTGCTGACAAGAATACTGTGGGAGACAGTGTCAAAAGCTTTGCTAAAGTCAAGAAACAATACATCCACTGCTTTCCCTTCATCCACAGAACCAGTAATCTCATCATAGAAGGCGATTAGATTAGTCAGGCATGACCTTCCCTTGGTGAATCCATGCTGACTGTTCCTGATCACTTTCCTCTCATGTAAGTGCTTAAGGATTGATTCCTTGAGGACCTGCTCCATGATTTTTCTGGGGACTGAGGTGAGGCTGACTGGCCTGTAGTTCCCAGGATCCTCCTTCTTCCCTTTTTTAAAGATTGGCACTACATTAGCCTTTTTCCAGTCATCTGGGACTTCCCCCATTCGCCACGAGTTTTCAAAGATAATGGCCAATGGCTCTGCAATCACAGCCGCCAATTCCTTTAGCACTCTCGGATGCAACTCGTCTGGCTCCATGGACTTGTGCACGTCCAGCTTTTCTAAATAGTCCCTAACCACCTCATCTGGAGTACTGTGTCCAGTTTTGGGCCCCACACTACAAGAAGGATGTGGAAAAATTGGAAAACGTCCAGCGGAGGGCAACAAAAATGATTAGTGGACTGGAACACATGACTTATGAGGAGAGGCTGAGGGAACTGGGAATGTTTAGTCTGTGGAAGAGAAGACTGAGGGGGGATTTGATAGCTGCTTTCAACTACCTGAAACGGGGTTCCAAAGAGGATGGATCTAGACTGTTCTCAGTGGTAGCTGATGACAGAACAAGGAGTAATGGTCTCAAGTTGCAGTGGGGAAGGTTTAGGTTGGATATTAGGAAAAACTTTTTCACTAGGAGGGTGGTAAAACACTGGAATGCATTACCTAGGGAGATGGTGGAATCTCCTTCCTCAGATATTTTTAAGGTCAGGCTTGACAAAGCCCTGGCTGGGATGATTTAGTTGGGGATTGGTCCCGCTTTGAGAAGAGGGTTGGACTAGATGACCTCCTGAGGTCCTTTCCAACCCTGATATTCTATGAGGCGGCACAGCCCCAGCTCCCCGGCAGGACTCACCCTCTCCTCCCCAGGTAGTGGCTGGGCCCTGGCAGCTCAGCATCCTGGGGCCGGGGCTTCCCCTTCCTGCTATGGCCAGGGGCGGGGCGCCCTCGCCCCATCTAAGTGGTGCAGCTCCGAGAGCACAACTGCCCCGAAAAAAAAGGATGGCTGGAATGCCGCCCCTGGAAATTTGCCACCCCAACCACGGTGCTTGCTTTGCTGGTGCCTAGTGCTGGTCCTGGGTTCTCCTGTCGACTCCTGTACTCCACCTGAATGAGAAGCGCAAGGGGAGTCGACGGGAGAGCATCTCCTGTTGATGTAGCATAGTGTGGATACTGCAGTAAGTAGATCTAAGTACGTTAACTTCAGCTACATTATTCACATAGCTGAAGTTGCCTAACCTAGATTATAGTGTGAACAAGGCCTTAGCTGTACTCTCAATAGCCTAACCTAACTTAGATTATAGTGTAGACAAGGCCTTAGTTGTACTCTCAATAGCATTTCCTCAATGCTGGTTGTGTTTGCTCTCTCAAGGACCTTAATATTGGTCACTCTGTCCTGCTAGCGAATGCTCATTATTTAGTGGAGGGAGTGTATGTGAAATTGCTCAAGCTGCTTAATGTGCCTTCTATAAACAGTCCATGTCCCACATCCATACAGGAAGAATGTTAGGACCACTGCCGTATAGATCTTCAATTTGGTAGAGAGACAAATGTGGTGGTGTCATAAATATAAAGGGAAGGGTAAACCCCTTTAAAATCCCTCCTGGCCAGAGGAAAAATCCTCTCACCGGTAAAGGGTTAAGAAGCTAAAGGTAACCTCGCTGGCACCTGACCAAAATGACCAATGAGGAGACAAGATACTTTCAAAAGATGGGAGGAGGGAGAAAAACAAAGGGTCTGTGTCTGTCTGTATGCTGCTTTTCCCAGGGACAGAACAGGAATGGAGTCTTAGAACGTTTAGTAAGTAATCTAGCTAGGTATGTGTTAGATTATGATTTCTTTAAATGGCTGAGAAAAGAACTGTGCTGAATAGAATGACTATTCCTGTCTGTCTTTTTTGTAACTTAAGGTTTTGCCTAGAGGGATTCTCTATGTTTTGAATCTAATTACCCTGTAAGGTATCTACCCTCCTGATTTTACAGAGGTGATTCCTTTACTTCTATTAAAAGTCTTCTTGTAAGAAAACTGAATGCTTTTTCATTGTTCTAAGATCCAAGGGTTTGGGTTTGTGGTCACCTATGCAAATTGGTGAGGATTTTTACCAAACCTTCCCCAGGAAGTGGGGTGCAAGGGTTGGGAGGATTTTGGGGGGAAGACGTGTCCAAACTACGTTTCCCAGTAAACCCAGTTAAAGTTTGGTGGTGGCAGTGGAAATTCCAAGGGCAAAGGGTAAAATTAATTTGTACCTTGGGGAAGTTTTAACCTAAGCTGGTAAAAGTAAGCTTAGGAGGTTTTCATGCAGGTCCCCAGATCTGTACCTAGAGTTCAGAGTGGGGAAGGAACCTTGACAGCTGGTTAAGGACTTTTGTTTGAAGTTGGCCAAAAGCCTGACTGGCTTCACTGATTCTGGAGGCAATTTCCTTATCAAGCGAACTATCACTTGAGATTGTGCTGTCCAAATACGTGAACTGATTCACAGTTTTCAGCTGTGTGCCATGGATGAAAATGGCTGGCACTGGTTGGAACAAGTCCTCTTTCTTCCCGAGACTGATGGTGAGGCCAAAGAGCTGGGATGCTTCAGAAAATATATCAACTATGACCTGAAGGTTGATAATCGGTAATGGGTTTCTAATAGTCTCCATTGCCTTTTTTGAAATTCAAAAGTACTATAATTTGGAAGCATTGTATACTTAGTAAATATGCCAAGTGTTAATCATTGTCGATTACATACTAGAACCATTCAGCTTCATCAGGTTCATATAATAGTGTGACAGAAAAGGTATTGAAGATCAGGTACTGAAGAGATTTAATGCAACCCTGCCAGGGGAGGAGAAAAATGGGGGTGAAGAGGAATCAAAAATATACCAGGTATGAAAGAAGGATCATAAATTAGTACCATTGTTCTTTACGCCAATGTTGTCATGTTAGTGGATTTAATCGCTTTCAGGGCATACTGTAAATTTCATCTATTTAGACAGATTTTTCTAGGAGTAGAGGTTGAATAGGATATGTATTAGGAAGGAGGAAAGTTTACTTGGATAAGCAGGGTCTTTAATAATTTTATGATTATACACTGTATAATTAGTTAGAAATACAGAGTTCAGGAAAATTGCTTTAATAATACTGTAAGATGCATTACACACCTGTTCTAAGGCGTCTTACAGCAATCATAATAGAAATGGCATATTAATTTGGTGACTTTTCACAGATGGTCCAAAACTGGGACCTTTTGTCAGAATCTACTCCCCTCCCTGATTTTGGGAGGAAGACCCAAAGAATTGTGAGTTGTTTCCAAACCACCCTCAGTTGATGCTTTGCAAAACATCAAATGGATATTTGTTTTGTAAATACAATCACCTGTGGTTTTACCTGTGTGTAAGTGAAGTTTGCCGCTGCCAAACAAATCAAAGAAAGGTGAGACACAGCCCCACTGTGAATGATACAGTAGACCAATAAGGATCTCTGTTTCTTTCAAGTTATATGCCTGTGAGGTCTACTACCAGTTAGAGTTCAATACAAAAGCCATCTTTTTTATTTTCTCTGAAGAAAAAAAAAAGTGATTCCTTTAAAATAACAGTAGCAATAATAAAAAATGGTGGGTTGTGGGAGCAGAGAGAACTAGAAGCCATAACAGGCCTCCCTTCAAAGTACCCTGTTTATTATTACCTGGGAATCCAGGGAGATTCTCTTAAGCCTGGTAAATATCAACACTAAAAATGAGCTTTTAATTTGGTGGCAGCAAAATCCCTAGTTGAGTTTACCCATTTTTTAAAGACATACCAAATTGTCTTGTGTGATGTTAAAATTGGGGCCTAGCAGTCCTACTTTAATTGTTAGCCTAACTAGTGAAAAAATAGTAAAGGTTCATGAATTGTCATAATGATCTGTTATTCACCACTAAGAAAAGATGTGAAGAGACAGAAAGACTGACTTAATTTAAACAGAAAGGGACTGCGGATACCACTCAGGGTCTGTGTTAAGATTATGACTGGTAAAGAAGAGGAGTAGAGGATTGAAAATTAATTAACTAAAACAGGTGTGTTACCGGCACCCAGTGCCAGAGGCAAACAACAGCAAGGTTTGTTGCCCGGTATGCATCACACAATAATCACAACGGGGTGGAGAAGCAGAAAAGTTTATTTGCAGCTGCAAACAAGGTACAGGGAGAATAGAATCTCAAATCCTGCACACAGAGCAGGAAGTTACACAGGCTTTTATACATCCTTTCTTCAGCATACTTATCCAATAGCAAGCTGCCCTAAGTATCCATATAGCCAGCCAATCCAGTTACCAGCTAGTTCCCTTGTTCTCTGTACCATTTGTTAAACCATACATAAAGCTGCTTTGTTCAGCATTGTTCTGCCATATCTGCCCTGTTTGGCCTTCTTTAGTTTCAGGCAGTCTAACTTTGCAACATATTGTTGCAGGTCCTCAGCATAACTGCTGTGAGTGCCTCCAGGCCGGGGGGGGGAGGACAGTTGGGCCTAGTGCGAGGGGGCTTCATCGATACTCGTAGTCTTCCATTCCCTCGAGTTACCTAGTGGCCATGCCCAGTGTTCCCAACAGGTGTGTCAGAAATAAGGCCTAATTGGTAGACAAAATAAGGAAGGGATGGATTACTCCTCCCATTGCCCTTTTTTTTTTTAAGAGCCACAAAAAGACTTTGGGGGAGGATTGTTGCTATGACACCAAACTTTGATACTTCTCTGGGGATGCTTGACCATCATTGCTGTGCCAGTGAGGATCCCAACCTGATACATGTGAGATCCTGTTTTCCACTCTCTCATGTGCTCCTTTCTGTCCCTCTCCCCCATCTTCTTTCTGTCCAGTCAGTCTCACCCACGCTCCCTCTCTTCCTGATCCTGTACTGGATGGCACCAGCATGGTGTGTGATGAGACAGCCCCTCCAGCTCTGCTTGGACTGAAAAGCACTAGTGCAGGAGACAGACCTGATCAGACCAGCCAGATTATGCCCCTGACTGGGGAGATCAGCCAGGGGACAGAGTAACAGCTGTTGCAGCCAACATGTCAGCCCAAAACATCCATCCCTGACTGACCAGCCACCCTGTATCTTGAGAATATCAATAAAAGCCGTATTTCCTGGCCCCATCTTAACTCTCCTGTCATCTCTTCCTTCTGTGCCTGAAGTAGGAAAGGGACTATTATTCCCAACACAGAATTCAACAACAGAACTAACCCTTTTCTTCCCACCAAGGCTGTTTGAATGAATAAGAGACTTTAACCAATATTCACTGCTTCCAAAAAGGGACTTTGACAGATTTTCATTAAGTTTATTTTGCATAAATCAATTTCAGTTTCAATGCTCTTTTCCTCATCTTCTTTTCCTTTTGTGTGATTCAATCAATACAATTCTAACCTTTGGCATGAATTTTATAGAGTTTGCCCTTGTACTAAGCAGGCTGAGATCTCTGTTTGCCAAGTCCCAAATCTTGTTTAAAACTTTTTAATGTTGGACAGTAACAGGGTCATGGTAACACCTTTGAGTCTTTGGGCCTTGTGATGGGGGACACTTACCTCTGAGTACCTCCTAGCAGATGGGTGTGGTACTGCAATCTTTTTCCTGCTTCTGGCTCCCCACTAGGTTGTCAACCTTGTGAGGAAGCTCTCCAGTGGCTCAGTCCTCCAGCCAAGTCACACAGTCAAAAGAGGACTTTTTCCAGGTAGCAAAAAGTTCAGTAAACAGTCTGCCCTCCTCTGGGTCTTCAGCCCCATCTCTGGACCCTTAGAAGCCAGGACTTTTCTTTCTGGCTTCTTCATGAGCCTTGTCCCCTTCCTGGGGATTAGACCGCTTTGCCAGTGGGGAGAAACCATGCCTGCCCACTACTCCAGGTCCCAACCAGGGGCCCTATAAACAGCAGACATGCTTCCTTTAATTAGTAACCACTGCCTTCCCTGAACCTCTTTCCATCTGGTACCTTTACCTTCACCCAGTTACCTTAGGGTTAGAGTCTTCAGGTCCTCTCTCTCCTGGGTCCAGTAAATGCAGCCAATCAAGCTCATCTGGCCAGAACACAGCCCCCTCTGGTCCCAGCCAGGAACTGACCTGCTTATCCCTTTCAGACCCTTTCATTTGAGGCTGCTGGGCTCTGATTGGCTGCTTCCATGAGGCTTCTCTAGGCAGGCCTGGAGGACACACCTCCTCTTTTCCTTCCTGGGAAGGATGTAGTATGATTGCAGGGCCTCCAGCAGGGGGCCACAGAGGGCCAGGTATACCCCATTACAGGCCCTTTATTCCATCTAATACAAACAACAGTGGCCAGCTCAACAGGTTAGATTTGGAGTATTACAATTCAATTTCCTAATACACACAGTGTGTCTCATTTCATTAACCATATTAATCAAAATAATGTCTTTGTTCTATTCAGTAACATTAAAATAAAAAATGACCCTGTTCCCTCTGGATTATGCAACTGGCTTGTTTTAACTATGCAACTGCTGCTCATTTTTCACAAACTCCTTCTTTCCCATCTCTCTCCTATTACAGACATTTTCTCCTGTTAATCTGCTTTTAACTTTGAGTTTCTTATTCCTTTGGGCTTTTCCAATATTTTAGATCTTTTAAATTGCATTTTATTTTCTCATCCTGTTTCCCCCAGCTTCCCTATACTTTTTCTTTTCTCTCTTTTACTTTATAAGTCCAAAGGAAGAGTGTTAAGGGTCCCTATCTTTTTCCTTTCCTCTTCTACTGATTCTCTTCCTGTCTGTTGTTTACCAGATCAGCCTTTCCTCTGTCTTAGACTCCTCTCCATTCAACTCTGTGCATTTCCCATATCTCTTCTCCACCCCCACATATATACATAAAAGAAAAGACTGATTACAGTAGGGATATCCAGCCCACCCATCTGCCAATGTACAGCTCTCCCTCCAGTGCATTTTCAAATGTTTTTTCCAGCCCAACTTTAAATTTCCCACATGATTAGGGCTCTATCATTTCCTTTGGGAAAGTGTTCCACAACACGATAGCTGTCAATGTCAGGAGTCTCCACTCCCAGGATGATCAGCCTAAATTTCCTCCAATCTTCTGTTGCCTCTCCATTTAGAGATGATTTTTGAAAGAAAGTATAAAAAGTGCAACAATACATCATTAGCTGCTTAGGGTCAAATACTACCTTCTCACCCAGTGGTTGTAGAGTACCTTGTTACAGCAGAACCGGTAAGGTTTTGGGACATGCTGAGAGACAAGAGATAGGAAGAAAGAGTCTAGATATAGGTGGACACTCTTTGTGTGGTGCGGATCCAGAGGTGTACAGAAAACCAGGCCTGGTATGGGACAAGGCAGGTTTGTATATGCTGAAATTTTTCAAGTATTCTATCATCTACCCTTTGTTAATAGTTCCTTTTACAGTGAATTCCTTACTTCCTAAGGGACTAATTCTGCTCCCCAAATACTTAAGTACAGTGGAATTAATATGGTACCACTGAAGTAGGAGTGAGGAGGGGAAATCACTGAGAGGCCAGACAGAAGGTCTCCATTATGATTCTCATTAGAACAGCATGAGCAGGGGAAGTATAAGGCCAAGTCATAGCCAATGGTCCACGACCATGCAGATCCACTGGCAACACACCATACTAGGGTAGATGAACCCTGTCTGATGCAAGATTTTTATCTATTTTCAATCGTTCTTATTTATTTATCAATTACATAATCCAGATTCTCCTCAGGATTCTTTCTGCCTTCCCTGATTATAGTCTCTAACATTGTTTTTGGCATCTTTTCTTTCATATTCCTTTGTGAACTCTAAGGGGGAAGAAAATCATTTTTGTAAGCAGTATCTTGTCTAACTCCACCATCAATTAATTATCCTTGCCATAGTTTAGAGTCCCCAGTTTTTGTTTTTTGGTTTGCTCTTTATATAGTTGTGGGGGAGGGTGCTATTTAACTTGACCCCTCCTGCAGGCTTATATTTATTACATGTGCTTCTCTTACCACTCTGTTTACCCTTTCTTCTTCTCCACTCTCTATCAGATGCATTACACATCTCACACTATTGCCTCTGATTAGAATTTGCGCTTCATTTGTTTAACATATCTTGACCTTTATTTAATCACTTTACACTTTTTATTTGATGCCATTCATAATCTCTTCTACATATACAAAGACTTATCTTGGAACCTTTCCATTTCCTTTTCTTCCATGAATTTATCTAATTTATTTTCACCCACCATTTCATGCATTTTTCAAAGTCATTCTACTAAAATCTAGAAGGGGGTAGGGGAAAATGAAAAGCAGGAAATTCTGGATTAAATCAGATCTGATGAATGAAGGAAGAGAGCACAGTATTATGCTTTGTGGACAACCACACTGAAGTCGTATTTATTGTCTAATTCCCTCTTGAACATATTGTGCAAGGGAACAACTACAATGTGTCAACAAATGTATTGATTAATTTATTCCTTCGAATGTGTGTGCCCATCTTTATTTCCAGATAGCTGAAATCTCCTTTTTAGATTAGTGATGACTAATCGCTATAGACTTGGAGACAAGCTGTTCCAGACATTTGAAGGGGCCCCTTTCTCTTCCTACCTGCCCTCCTCTATTTACACATTCCCTGCTTCTGCTCAGTAAATAGAGGCGAGCAGGTGAGCAGCCAGCAATATTCTTTGGGAATGCATCCCTCTTTGTGCTAACAGCACTGTTCAGGAGGTAAGATCCCCACCCAGCCCACACTAGGAGCACTCCAAAACTGTGCCCTGTGGATCTCCCTCCCTGTACACTGTGCCCTTCATAACCTCCCACCAGTAGTGTTGTTCAGGTAGATGGCTTTTCACTTGCACTTATAGCACCTCTTCATGGAAGAAGGTTCCACACATTTTAAGAAAATCAGCCTTTCCAACCTTATCTAGAAGGGTCACAAGTTGACATCCCCCAAGCCATCAGTTACTGATAGGTTTATGAAGCACCAAGGAATAATTCAGGTTAGATCTCACTTGGTTTGCAATTTTTTCACCTTTAAATAATTTGTTCACGTAGCATAACTGCACCTAAACTATATGGGAATAATGTACTGTCTTGACCAATAGCTGTTACGTTTATGGGCAGCCATGCATGAACTCTACTTCCTTCAAGTTGTAAAACATCTCACTTAGTTCTACAGGAAAACCGTCCATATCTGACAGTCAAAACAGGATTTGCTTCAGGGGATTCACTTTAAGACTTTGGAGCACCAAGAGTTCCACACTGTGAGATGGTTCTGTGCTAAAGTCACACAGAAACACTATCTACCTTCAAACAGCTAATCCTTTGTACTGGGGACACTGACACTGTGGAGCGATACTGGGTCAATGTCACCGGCTATACAGGACTGGTGGGGAAAAGGGGTAATGGCTCCTTTAAGAGTCTCCCCTCTCCTTGGGGCTGAGCATAAGAACATAAGAATGGCCATAATGGGTCAGACCAAAGGTCCATCTAGCCCAGTAACCTGTCTTCTGACAGTGGCCAATGCCCCAGAGGGAATAAACAGAACAAGTAACCAAGTGATCCATCCCCTGTCGTCCATTCCCAGCTTCTGGCAAACAGAAGCTAGGGACACCATCCCTGCCCATCCTGGCTAACAGCCACTGGTGGACCTATCCTCCATGAATTTATCTAGTTCTTTTTTGAACCCCCTGTTATTGTCTTGGCCTTCACAACATCCTCTGGCTAGGAGTTACACAGGTTGACTGTGCGTTGTATGAAAAAAATCTTCCTTTTCTTTGTTTTAAACCTACTACCTATTAATTTCATTTGTTGGCCACTAGTTCTTGTGTTATGAGAAGAAGTAAATAACACTTTCTTATTTACTTTCTTCACACCAGTCATGATTCTATAGACCTGTATCATATCCCCTCTTAGTCGTTTCTTTTCTAAGCTGAAAAGTCCCAGTCTTATTAATCTTTCCTCATATGGCAGCTGATCCATACCTCTAATAATTTTTATTGCCCTTTTCCAAATCCAGGAGCCCTTTTCTGAGATGTAGCAACCATATCTGTACACAGTATTCAAGATGTGGGTGTACCATGGATTTATATAGAGGCAATATGATATTTTCTGTCTTATCTATCCCTTTCTTAATGATTCCCAACATTCTGGTCACTTTTTTGACTGCCGCTGCACATTGAGTGGATGTTTTCAGAGAACTATCCCCAGTGGCTCCAAGATCTCTTTCTTGAGAGGTAACAGCTAATTTAGAACCCATCATTTTATATGTATAGTTGGGATTATGTTTTTCAACGTGCATTACTTTGCACTCATCAGCATTGAATTTCATCTGCCATTTTGTTGTCCAATCACCCAGTTTTGTGAGATACTTTTGTAGCTCTTTGCAGTCTGCCTCGGACTTAACTATCTTGCATAGTTTTGTTTCATCTGCATATTTTGCCACCTCACTGTTTACCCCTTTTTCCAGATCATTTATGAATATGTTAAATAGGACGGGCCCAGTACAGACCCCTGGGGGACACCACTATTTCCCTCTCTCCATTCTGAAAACTGACCATTTATTCTTACCCTTTGTTTCCTATATTTCAACCAGTTACCAATCCCAGAGAGAACCTTCCCTCTTATCCCATGACTGCTTACTTTGCTTCAGAGCCTTTGGTGAGGGACATTGTCAAAGGCTTTCTGAAAATCTAAATAAACTATCCTGGATCCCCCTTGTCCACATGCTTGCTGACCCCCTCAAAGAATTCTAGCAGATTGGTGAAGCATGATTTCCCTTTACAAAAACCATGTTGACTCTTCCCAACAAATTACGTTCATCTATATGTCTGAAAATTTTGTTCTTTACTAAAGTTTCAACCAGTTTTCCCGGTACTGAAGTCAGGCTTACCGGCCTCTAATTGCCGGGGTCTCCTCTGGAGTCCTTTTTAAAAATTGGCGTCACATTAGCTATCTTCCAGTCATTTGGTTCAGAAGCTGATTTAAAAGATAGGTTACAGACGACAGTTAGGGATGCATCACTTGAGCAGGTGGGTTGACCAGTAGGGCTCAGGTAAACCATTGGTCCCACTGCATCTAGGAGAGTATTTACTCCACTCCACTCGAGGTCAGGGTGGGCCCTCTCAGAATTTGACACTATACACAAGGGTCTGGCATCACAGGTTAGCTGGGCTGTTTATTGAGCTGTACACTGTGCAGAAGGATACCCCCAAAACCTTAGTAGGTTTCAGAGTAGCAGCTGTGTTAGTCTGTATCCACAAAAAGAAAAGGAGGACTTGTGGCATCTTAGAGACTAACAAATTTATTTGAGCATAAGCTTTTGTGAGCTACAGCTCACTTCATCGGATGCATTCAGTGGAAAATACAGTGGGGAGATTTATATACACGGAGAACATGAAACAATGGGTGTTACCATACACACTGTAATGAGAGTGATCAGGTAAGGTGAGCTATTACCAGCAGGCGAGGGGGGGAGACCTTTGTAGTGATAATCAAGGTGGGCCATTTCCAGCAGTTGACAAGAACGTCTGAGGAGCGGGGTGGGGGGGAGGAATAAACATGGAGAAATAGTTTTACTTTGTGTAATGACCCATCCACTCCCAGTCTTTATCCAAGCCTAAGTTGAAACCTTAGTAGTTGGCTTTGGTTAGGATATTGCAGGGGGTGGTCTTGATCAGGGCTGATAAGGAGTCAGAAAGGAAGAATTCAGAGAGGGCTTGGAGTTTAGGGATCTGCAACAGGGATGGTGGAGAGAGATCTGTCACACTGAATGTGTCAAGGGGGAAAGAGAGAGAAGAAACAATTAAGGGATGGCAAGGTGAGTAAGAGTACTACAAGAGTGTGGGGAGGCTAGGATTTGCCCAGTCAAAATAGTACAGACCTGCCTAGTTTCGAGCCTGCTGTGTCAAACCACTCTCTTCTGGGGAAGGGAATTACCTGATAAAAGAAAGTTTCAGTTTATGGTGACGTGAAAGAGCACATAGTGTTGAGGTTCCCCCTGTGAAGTGGGATTCCATTTGTTCAGGATTGGAGTGGTTACATCCACAGCATGGCTTGGAATAGGAATGCAAGAGGTTATGCCTATCAATGGTGGCATCCAAATGCAAACAAAGGTATAGAGGCCTTTGTTGGGGAAGGTAATTAATTGGCATAAATCTGCTAAACTCTTCCATGTTATCCCTTCTTTCAGGATAAAGTGAATAGATCACATGAGTGGGTGACTGAAGCCTTCAGTCATAGTATTGTTCATTGGTCCCAAGGGGGAGGGGAGTGGCCAGTTTGGAGGTGCACATTGGGTCTCACAAGAAAAGCCGTTCTGGGCTGAAATGACAGGAGAGGCATGCTCTGGGACCAGCTGAAGTCCCTTTGAGGCAACCAGGAAGCAACCACCTGAAGTGATTTTCATACGCCTGGGTGAAAACAATTTAGGATTTTGTAAGGAAGTTGACTTACTCATCAGAGCACAGAGACACTTAGGGGAGAACCATGACCTCTTCCAGAGACAATGAGGTCCCGCTCTCCAACTGGGGAAGCAGATGTATTTTTGGCCAACACTAGGGAGGAACTGTTGAATATATGGGAACCCAGCTGAGGAACGTGGGAGGCAGCCAAGCTAAGTGCTGGTGTCACTGAGTGGCAGGTGTGCAATTCAGGTACTCATTCCATAGGGGGTCCAGTTCTCTGTCAGATCAGAGCTGAATTTAGGGGAAGGCATCCTCTAAAGTGGGAAGAACAGATTTAAGGCACTTAAATGTCTAACAGACTGACATCCCACTTTCCCCAGCCCCTTGTATGATGGGAGGGTGGTGAAGTCCCAGCAATGGTTTGGGATCAAGATGGTGAGGAAGGGGTGGCTGGTGGCAGCCCTCCACCTGCTAGAAAAGATTAGGAAAGGAATCGTGACCTGCACTGTACAAGTTACTGCAGGATAATTCCCAGATGAGTTACAGTTTTAGCCTAATTAAACTGTATACCTTCCGTCTTGTCTTTCTGCCTGCGCATACAGGATAGACTCCAGGCTATGTTACTAGAACCTGACATTTATATAAAATCTGTTGGGTCTAGTATTTTCTTCTATTTTATGGGAGCCTTTTGTGTCTGTTGGTCCAAAGCTTTCTACTTAACCAAATTCTCGTCATATTAAATACAGCTTTCTCCTTGAATTCATCTCTTAAATGAATGGCTCTATTGCACATTTGATCTTAGTGTTAGAGTTTGTTTTAATGTGTTTCTCAAAATTTCCCAGTTGTGGCTCAGAGTATCACCATCACTGCATTGTCTTGCAACCCTATTAACCACTCCACTAATCCTACCACCACATATAGGCAAACTCCTTTCCACCTCTCTGGCAGGTCATCATTACACTAAAATCCTTAATTGTTGTCTCCCTTCTAAATAGAGCCTGTCTAATCCCTTCTCTACAGCTCATGCTTTGAAACCTTATGGAATTTTCAGCCCTTCTTTAGGATCTCTCTGGTTTATCAACATCTTTCTGATTTGTTGAACTCAAAACTGAATTCAGCCCTGTAGTAGTCTTACTAATCTGATGTAAAAAGCTATTCTGACTACCCTTTATAAGAGGTGCCCTTATAGATGTTATGAGAGGTATTTAACTTTGCATCCAGGGTTCAGATGAAGATCCTTACCACATTCTGTGTTTAGTCCATTGGACCTTGCCCACTTTTCTGAACACTCTAGGTCCTTATGCAGTTTCAATTTGTTCCTTAATACGTTTCATTCCAGTCTAATTTGGCATTATTAGACATATGATTATTAGCTATATACTTCAACTCACAATTCATTTATGTAATTAATGATAGGGTAATGACAGTAAATAATTTGGGGGGCTGTATATAGATCCCTTAGCATCTGGTCTGATACCTCAGCCTACTTCTGCAAAGTACTCTTTATCTTTCCGTTGTGATCTGTAATCATACTGCCATAATCAGGTTTCTTTAGTTGTTTGAATTCAGATATTATATTTTCCAGTGACAAGGCCTGTATACAAGAAGTCACACTGACCAAGTTTTATGGTTGATCGCTTTCTCGGTATATTTTGTGCTGCCCAGCAAGAAGGACGGGGAGGTAACTAAGACACTTCTTCTGATTCTTGGCTATTATGGGGATTGGTGAGGCCTCCTGGCATACTTTAGGCAACCCTAAAGCCCCACTTCTGACATATCTTCTACCAAGGGATGGAGGCAGGACCCTCGTAGGGATGCATCAGCTGCCTTGCACAAAGTTTGTGCCAGAAGAATACTCGCCTGGCTAGATCTGGAATTCTAGTGGTCTTTTTATACTGCTCCAGCTATGCAGAATGACCCTCGCATAGGGGAATGAGTATACCTCCCTTGGACTTTATGCCAACAATGGTCTGTGGTTAAATAAAGCACTGGCCTGTGACTCAGGGATGAAGCCCGAGCTTATAAACTGGAAAAATACGCCCCCCTGGCCGACTCCCTGAAAGCGAAGGGCTACAAGGTGCACTGAATATTAAATCTCACCAAATGAGGGTAAATCCATCCTCATATCGTATCTACTCATTATACTCCACACCTGAACATAGCCATTATATGAACAACATAGCCCCATATCTCAATGTCTGTATTCTGACCAGTTAACCTTTTACCCCCAATCGGGGATATTGCAGATTATGTATTCCTTACGCCATCTAATCCTAAACCTAACTTTGCACCCCTTGATAATCTGTACCTTATTCCCTGATAACCAGAAACTTCTACGCTTGAACTCTGTACCATTTTTTTTAATTAAACATCTTAATAAAATTATTAAATCTGTTGTTTGTATTACAATAGAACCTAATGGCCCTAATGAATAATTATGGTCCATTATCTTTGGCATTGTCCGAAGAAGTAATGAAAAGACAATCCCTGCCCCTAAGGGCATACAGGAATACCAGGTGGAAGAACCAGATTCCCGGAAAAGATAAGGTAACAGTAGAAATGAGCATATTTGGTACATTAAGAAGTAATCCCAAATCATTACCTGCCCAGCCATTTTCAGATGGCAGGGTTATTATAGGCATCATGGCGCAAATGAGAGTTGGAGGGTCAGGTGGTCAGTTTATGGATTTTGAGGCATGTTCCCCCTGGTGCCCGCCACAGGAGGAACAGCAGCATGGAAACAAGCACACAGAAATGCTTGTAGGAGAAGAAAGCTAGCAGGTGACTGTGGCTGGCATCATTGGTAGTGAAAGCAGGAGGTCAGCAGTGTGGACAGATGAGAGATCTGATCCGTGGGGGAGGCTAAAGTTTGAAGGGCTTTCAAAGAAGAGAACTGGGTTCTGCTTTTGTCACTTGCTATTTAGATATTATGAACAATAATTTTGCAACTGATGCCTACAGGACATTGTCTGATACCCATACTCCGAGTAGCAGCTAACCCCACAAGTACTCTGACTGAAATTGGAAATATTCGTGGAGTGCAGTACTATTTAATGTGACTAAGGGTCTCAACCTATTTCCATTTTTTCTTCTGTTTAGTCAATTTTAATATTGACTTATACCCCTGCAGTACACAAACCCAAGACTTTGCTGCACTAAAAAAAAAAAAAAAAAACCTGAAAAATGACAATAATCAAAAGTGAAACTGATGTCAGTTATTTGGATAGAAAATGAAAAATAAACAAAATGAAAAAAATAAAGATCATAAATAGTGGCCAATTGAATTTTAATATCTCTAATTTTTAATAATCTAAGATATTAGTCACAGAAGATACAAATATAGTTTGGTTTATAACTGTTTAACCTTTTTTCATTTGTGGACCCACAAAAAAAAATTTCAAATGGAGGTGCGGACCCCTTTGGAAATCTTAAATATAGTCTGTGGACCCCAGGTTGAAAACCACTGGTTTATAACATATGATGGTTAAGAGGATAGTGTTCCTTTAAAAAACAGGCTTAGAAAAGATAAATGTGAACTAAAACATTGTTAAATTAGTAAGAAGCTGCACTTCTATCGACCAACATAAATCAAGCTAGAAGATAACTAAATCATGTCTGCTTTTATAGAAAGCACTTGACATACTTTATGAATTTTACTAAAGCTTAAATTCCAACTTTGGACAATGGCACAGGGTTCCTGTTCTATTACTTTCATGGTAGCCGTACTATATTTCAACAGAGTAACAGCCCTTGAGTGTTCATCCACCTGAATCATTTCAGTTCTCATCCATTATGCACCTACAGAAATGAAACAAGCACCTTTTTCTCTGCATAGTCAGTAAACTTATGAAACACTGTGCAGCTGGCCAGTATAAATGATTAACTGAGATCAAGAGATCTTTCACTGAAATGACTCATTCTTCGCAATCAGAATCATAACTTGGTATGTCAGATCAGAAGGTGATATCTGCAAGCACTGTTACTCCGACCCTTGGAAAGAGCTTCATTTCATGGCAACTTGCAACCCATTCAAACTTCTTACATAAAAATAAAACAAATCATGAATATTTTTAGACAGTTTGGGACACCTTCTTTGTACACGATCCTAAAGTTCTAATTAGAAGCTTTCATTATAAAAGCTGGAAGTTTTGCCTAAATTTCAATTTCATGACAAACCTAAAACTCAAATCTCAGCAAGACTTTCAGTACGTGTCTTGCTAATCTTTCAATTTATCTAGACCAAATTGCATCAAAATCTGAGTTCTGGATGAGCCTGGGGTAGAAACCAGGAAAAGTTAAGCAGCTTTGGCTGATTTTCACATTGAACTTCAGGGATTGTTAAAACTTGAAATTCAAAGCAAGACTCAGGATGTATAAAACCCTTGCAAACCTAAACAGAAAAAGGCTTATACAACCCCTTGAGGAACTAGTACTTTTGGGTCTTGTACTGCTCTAGTTTATGTTGTGGTAGCCTGATGTGATGCAACAAGATGCTTTTATTAGAAACTACCTTTTGACCTATGTTCCCTCTATACCAAAAGAGAGATGCTATAGACAATTATTTTTTGAGCCAACAGATCAAGGCACTGGAATTTTGTTTGTATTCCTCCTTTCCTCCCTGGGTTACTCAAGAGCAGGCAACACTCACCTATGTGTCTGGGTGCCTGATATTGTTGACATTAAAGAAGATCCCGAGTATCCCAGTGGTGTGGTTGGATAGGGGAGAATCCTCTATTCACCCCTCTGCTGCAGTCCCTATACTCTAAAGGAATTTAAAATTGGTTGTGCCTCCACCTGGCTGGCCCCTGTACACACTCAATGGTGTGCCTTCGGAACCACCAGGAATAAAGCTATTATAATAATAAAATAATAATAATAATAATAAAGTAATCTGTGGCATGGGTGTAACTCAAAAATACCAATTCTAAATAATATACATCCAATAGACTTTAGTTAAAGTTAACACACCTTTACTGAACAACTTAAAAAATCAGGGTATAACAGTCTAAGATTATGTCACTACTAATTTAAATCCACTGGGGGCAGTTGAATACAATCAATTAACAAATATGATACACAGTAATAAATGAAACTTGTATAACTAGCATTTACACTGTCACCGTTCACCACACCCCGCAATGTGCACGCCTCTGGATTTCAGAGTCCTAGGCACTGATTTGCTGGTCGCGCTTGACGATCTGCAGCTGGAAACAGTGCTCTGTTGGTTCTGTGTATCAATCCAGCCAAGGCAACAAGCTGCACAACCCCTCAAATGTCAGCAGCTCTGGATCCTGGGTCGATGGGAAGATCACTCTGCCTCTCCTCAGACTCAGTCTCTCTGCTCTGCACCTTCCCTTGCAAGTATTTTCCCAAACCAAAGTAGGGGTTACTCCCAGTTCCTTCACTGCAGGCCCAGCTCAGCTAGCTCCAGGCACAGCAATAGTCTCTGCTCTGACTTCAGTGAAGCCACTAATAGCCTCCGAGGCTCCCTGCTTGATCAAGGCTCCTGCAGGTTCTGGGCAGCAGCATCTGGCTTCCTACCAGCAGCTCCTGGTATGGACAGAGCTCCACAGCAGCGATCTCACTCCTTTTCCCAAAATGGAGTCCACCACTTGCTCTCCCTCTTTCCCCAGTGCATCATGGGAGTTATAGTCTCTAAGGCTAGATTGAACCCCACAGGCTTTCCCCCGGAACAGTCCCAATAAAGTTGAGACCCCTCTAGTAAAGAGTGCCTGCATGTTGGTAGGCTCGCAGACCTATATATCTGTAACTGCCTCTGATGCATATTTCATATTATTCTGGAAGTACACATTTGTGGTGACTCTTCCTTCTTGAAGAAGAATCAGACATTATTTTGCATGTTGCGCTGCTCTGTATTATCCACTATGGCAAGCGGAAACCAATGATTATTATGCTGAGTTTACTGCTACTTCCCTCTCCTTCCCCCTCCCTCCTTTTTTTCCATTGCACATTTTGTCAAACACACACCCCACCCTGCAAACACTTACATGTGCCCTTAACTTTACTTATATTAAAAATAGTGCCAGTGAAGTCAATGGAACTACTCAAGTGTCTAAATTTATTCATACATGTAACTCTTTTCAGGATTGGGGCCCTACGCTGTAACTCTCTGGAGCTGGAACTCTTTGTAGTGCTTATCTCTACAATGCCCAGCACAACGTGGCCCTGATTTTTGACTGAGTCCTTACATGCTGCTGAACTACAAATAATTAAAAGGGGCTATCATCCACAGGTCTTAATTTTCACAGCCTTTCATTCATTTGTGAGTATTGAATTATGTGGTTCCTTCAGTAATTCAAGCAAGCAAACAACGCATACAGGCTTCACCTATCACAGTTCCTCTTGTAACCCTTCTGCCCGTCAGAGTTGGCAGCAACAAGGGCCGGGTTCAATATCTAGGGGATCCATTCCAATAACACAATGCAAACCGGCTCGAGCCCCCACCCAGTGACCTGGGACAAATATATACCACCCCCGCTGGGCGCCTCCAAGAGGCAATACTTCCCCTCTCGCAAGCACATAGTCTGAGTGTAGCAAAAGCCTTTTAATAACAGAGAGAAACAATGTGGCATTATGTTGGGGAAACACCACCAACAGGATTCATAACACAACCCATGAGCAAAGAAAAACCCACCCCAAGCAAATTGGGGCATGCCCTTTTCCCTTTGGTTCTTGAGTCCAGCAACCCCAAATCACCCAAAGTCCCAAAAGTCCAATGCCCCAAAAAGTCTCTGTCCCTGGTCAGGGCAGCCCCAGAGTTCGAAAGTTTATCTGCGGAGCTTTACCTCCCAACCTGGGTGGAAATGGGACAGGGGTAAGAGGCACCTTACAAGATCTGAAGCTGACCGCCCCATAGCGCCATAGCGGTGCTCCGCTCTGCCAGCCGCCCCATGAACTCCTTCGCTCAGCTGCGCTCCGCTAGCCGCCCCACGAACTCCTTCGCTCAGCTCCACGGCCCACAAGCAGCTCCTGCCATCCACAAACTGCTCCGCGTCGAACTGCTTCACCAGCCGGTCCGCAAGGCACGCCAGCCGTCCCGCAAACTGCTCCACAATATATCTTCAGGCTCCCCCACTACTTAACACAACACTCAGTGATTTCAGCTCTTAGGTAAATTCAGCTTGTAGTAGGGGAGCCCCAGTGCTGGTGCACTGTCAGCCCAAAGTGAGCTCAGCAGCCTATAACTAGACTTCTAATGAAATCAAAATTAGCTCTGATATTCCACAGTGGAGAGAGGAGGAAGTGCAATTAGCATGTAAGGCCCTCACCAAGGGGCCCGTGCCACCAAGTATTAATACTTGTCCCCAGCCTCTCTCCCTTCACGCAGTTTTGGAACCCATGACCCTTTCCTAGCAAGTGCTACTTAGTTGATGGTGAATCCCTCCATCATAACAAAAGGCCACGTACAGTTCCAAGCACAGTTCCCATAATCAGGGTAATAACAATTTATTCTTCCTGCCCCAATAACAGAGACACTGGGGATCCCACAGCAGCCAAAGTGACCATTTGGGCAGCTATGGTCTCATTCTAGGCGGGGTGGGTGTGCCTATGCAAATGAGATCGGCCCCTGAAGTTCTTTTCCACAACTTGCCACACCTCACCACCAGATGTCAGGGTGGAGCTCATCCTGACACTGCTTACACTCTCATTCACAGAGATACAGAGTTCAATTTCATCACACATGCAGTATATATCTGTAGAAGCAGTGTGCCAGAAATATTGTAGATAGGAAAATTTATTTAAAAATAATCCTGTATTTTCTGTCATTTACAATTCTTGGATAAAAATTCCAGGGCTGAAAACTGGTATACTTGTGGTTGTCACTGGGGGAAATATCCTTATGTTTTAAGTTAAAAAATTTCTGAGGGTTTCATAATTTTTTCCCTTGAATTACTAATAACAAGGAACTAAGGGCCCGCTGCTACAACCAGCTAAGTAAATGGGGCTATTTGCATGAGTAAGGTTTGCAGGAACACGGTCTAAATTTTCAATTGCTTGGGCTTTAGTAGGGTTCAGTTTTGGATTCTTAAAAAAAAAATTAGAATAATGACATAGCATCAGACATGAGCAGTAGAAAAGTTTGCCTAAGGGAGCCTGGTTTTTGAAGGGGACTTTAACCGTGACTCCCTTTTCTGATGACAATTTTGCATGTGCTAATAATTCTCACCATCACTGATTGGTTACCAATAAATAGTTTCCCATTAATCCTTACAAGCATTAGAAAGATAAGGAAACAGGTAACAGTATCATGAGTTAGGCATAACCATATAATTCACAAGATCAAAGCAAGGTGTCACAGAAGACACTCACTGCTAGGGCACCTGCTCCTTGTTGCTCTGGGGATTAGCTCTTTCCAGGTGTGACACCCACGTCTGTTCTCTCACTCTCTGGAGCTCAGTATGCTCCCTCATTGTGATTTTGCCCGCCAGCTAGGGCATGTTTCCCCCTTCCAGGGTAACAAAGTCTCTCTATCGAAAATGATAGTCTCCCCTTCATGGCCCAGATAGTGTCCCTTTTCCTAGTGGCCAGTCCAGAGACACTATGTCTAGCAACTGTCGTCTGCTTTCTTCCAGACCCAGTTACTATTTCCATGGACTCCTTCCTACATATTCTGGCTCCCCCATCTGAGTTTACCAACCCAAACTCCCTCTAACCAGGGAGTAACTGCAAACTACTTAACTCTGTAGCTCCAAACACACCTCCTTTCCCCAGGGACTGACTGCAGATTACATTTCCTGCAGCCCCTATCTGCCGCCAACATCTACACTTCATACCAGCGCCACCTGATTCTCCTCAGCTGGGCCCCATCATTGTATGATTATTCTTAGGGAAATGAAAGTGAGTAGTACATTTCATGACTCACCATGCTATATTATAGTTACATCTTGCAGATTATATTAGATGGATGGGCTAGATATTGTTGTATTGTGTACATGTCTATAACATACACATTACTTACAAGCAATTCTATAACATATATATTTCATTTTTAGTCATGTGTATGTATGTTTTCTGTAGAAGTGTTTGTTTTAATTCAGACACCCATGGAAAGAAGAAGACAATATTGTACTTCATTTCATTATTGAAGAATGGCTTAACAAAAGAGTTTTCCCCAAGGAACATAGCTATTTTGAGATTCCTCATACCTAGGAGCATCAACTAATCTACCATCCTAAACAAACACTCTTTAACATTTTTGCTTAAAATAACTCTCACTTATTAGGCACTAGCTCTGCTCAGAAGGATAGTTTTATGGCCCACAGATATTTAGTAGCTCAACTGCAACTGATCTGTCTGATGTCTAGAGTTTTTAACTATGTTATGATTTTTGGAAGACCATAAGCGGTAGGGAACTAATTTAATTGGATTTTGAATTGATTGAGGGTTTACTGATGTTTGATGCATAATGAAAACAATTTAAATCACCTTTAAAAGAAGAATTTATTTGACATTGGGAATATCACTGTGATGCACAGGCTTTTCCTAAGGGTGCCAATGGAAGCCACACTGAACTGGCAGCGTTTCACATGTGTGAGTCATATTGTCAGTAGGATAGACAGCCACTGCAGGGCCTGAATGGTGCTGTACACAGGAAGCTGTTAAATTGGGCATGTCTTTGTGCCAGGCTAGAACAAGTAGCTAGTCTTCTGCAAAGCAAAATGCATTCATCATTCATCTTAACTAAACTAAAATCCATTTCAGGTATATTGAATGCAACTCTGAACTCACTAGTGGCAACCTTCCCTTTACACTTTTCACTGCCTCAGATTCATGGAATTCTTTCACAGAAAATATCTGGTCTAAGATGAGTGGTCTATTTTTCATGACATATAGCAGTCAATCTTAACCTAGCATGGTGCAATTAATTGCATGGCTAAATCTGGCAGTAGATAAATCAGTCATAACAAGACTAGCTAAAAATGCTACTAGATCTGTCTTTGTGGACATTTTATATTGTGCTCATCATCATGATCTTTGAGCATTTAACTTATTTTAAAAGTAAACACATCAATGATCTCTGTACTGTTCCTTTCTCTATCCCTAGATCCTGTCATTGCCTTTTTTCTTTTGCCATCTGAACAGCTTCCAGGTTTTTTTCACCCTTCTGCTGACAATGAAAAGATTTAATCTCTCTCTTTGTGGTGTCTCCATTCATGATCCTTTGAATCACCTTCAGGAAGTATTGCTCTTCAGTGACAATGCATGCCTGGATGACCAGACTCTTTACTAGAATGTGTTGGGATACTGCTAACTTGCCTGCCCTTAGTCATTTTTGTCATGTTACTTGGTCAGTGTCAGCATCAGAGACATTCTGATAGTTACCTATTTCATCTGCCCTATAAAAGACTCATAAGCAACACCACAAAGTATCTATTGGACTCCAGTTTTATACACAATCTATGATATTTTCAAGTACCACGCTCATCTTCCAAAGCAGTTCCTATAAGCTATCAAAGGGATTTACCTCTACAGCCATGGATCTTCAAATGATAATAAGAGTGAGGGTATATTTACACTGTCTGGGCTATACTTTTCAAAGCTATTCCATACGACAGAAATAGATACTAACTAGGTCTATGCTAATGTCTAACACAGCAGTGGGAATGTCTCTGGTTGGAGCATGACGGAGTATACAAAACAAGTTGTTAAAGGACAGCCTCTCTATGAAAAAAAGCTATTAGTAAGTTATAGACTTTAATTTTAGCATTATTTTATTGCCTCCTGTGGGTCCATATTGCAGTAAGCAGCCTGCGCGGGTCCCGTTAAATACAGGACGAGAATAGTGACCCAGTGCTTGAGGGGCCACTGAGTGGCCATAGCTACCCGCTCAAAAGTTACTAAGAAGGCTTCGGGGTCGTCCCCTGGCTCCATCTTCATCAGCCGCACTGGTAGTCCCCCGCAGCCCTCCCCTGGCCCTCCTCCAGCTGGGCTGGGGGAGGACTGGCTTCCGTTTTCAACAAGGACGCCACCTGTTGAAAGAGTCGATCTTGACTCGCTTGCTGCTGGGCTGCTAACTGCCGAACCAGCTGCTGCTGATATTCTTGTTGCTTTGCTGCCTGCAGTTGCTGCCGCACTGCCAGTTGCTGTAACAGCTGCATCTTCTGTTGCTGCTGTTGTACAGCCTGTTGCTGCTGGTTTTCCAGCAGCCATTTTAGGAACTTGTCCATCTCCATCTTGTACAAGTGGGTCCTTCTAGCAGGTCCTGGTCATTGCCCACATTCTCCACCACTTGTGAAAGGGTTGGGACTCACCACCACAGCACCTCCTGCTGTTTGTCCTTGGGAATTAGCTCAGTTCATGCTGAGAGCCTTCTGCCAGTGGTGTCCCACCCATCTCTCGCCCTTTCTTGGCACCTGGACCCGTGTTGCTCCCTTCTTGCGGTGTCCTCTTCAAGACACTGCCCTCCAGCAGTGCCCCCTAGTTCTCATTTACCCCCTTACAGGGATGGAGGGGGGTTATCAGCAGTCTTTCACTTCGCCCAGCCACTGTGGCCAACCACGCCCCAAAGTCTAACCCCTTTTGCCAGGGGTCCGGTGCAGTCCACTATCGCCACATCCAACAGCTGGGTGTATGTGCAAGGGGGAGAACCAGGCCCGCCCTCTACTCTGGGTCCCAACCCAGGGACCCTTTGGCTGCAGCCTTCCTGCCCTCCTTCTCTCCCCTTGTCTGCCTCTCTCCCTGGGTCGCTTCCCCTTCGTCCCCTTTGCACCAGCCAGGCCCTTCCCTTGGGGCCTGCAGCCTGGCAGATACCAGGCTGGAGTTCTTTCTGCTCGCTGCCCCTGGTGCTAGTCCCCTCATGCAGGAGACAGACCTTCACCCTCTGAAGGCCTGGGAGAGACTCCCTACTCCCTTCCTGGGCAGCCTTTATATAGGGCTGAGCCTGGCCCTGACTGGCTATCTCTTACTCAGCCTCTGATTGGCTCCCTAGAAAGCCTTCTCTGATTGGCCGCCCACCTGCACAGCCCCTCTGGCCTGCTGGAGCTCCCTCTAGTATAGGAGTGGGGAAGCCACCACACTACACCACCAAACAATTGAATTCCGGCAACGTGTCTGGAAAAGTGTTTCATGATATCAGTTCAAGTATTTGGACAGCACCATCTCAAGTGTAGGTAATAAGGAAATAAGGAAATTGATAAGGAAATTGCCTCCATAATCAGTAAAGCCACCTTGGCCTTTGGCTGACTCCGAACAAAAGTCCTTAACCAACACAACATTTATCTCTCTACCAAATTGAAGATCTATAGTGCAGTGGTTCTAACTTCTCTCCTTTATGGCTCTGAGATGTGCACTGTTCATATGCAGCACATTGAGCATTTCATATGTACTCCCTTTGTTCAATAATGAGCATTCACTGGGAGGACAGAGTGACCAATATTAAGGTCCTTGAGAGAACGAACAAACAACTAGCATTCAAGAAATGCTATTGAAAGTACAACTTAAGTGGACCAGACATCAGAATGGCATCAGAATGGAAGACCACCATTTCCCAAAACAGCTCTTGTATGGGGAGCTGAGGCAGGGCAAAAGAAAGAAGTGTTGTCTGTATGAACATTTCAAAAATAAACTGAAAAGCAGTCGTCAGTGGGGCATCAACCTCAAAGAGCTTGAGCTCAAAGAAAGAAGTGTTGTCTGTATGAACATTTCAAAAATAAACTGAAAAGCAGTCGTCAGTGGGGCATCAACCTCAAAGAGCTTGAGTTCAAAGAGCTTGAGCAAATGGCTCAGAACAGGACTCACTGGCGGTCTCTGACAATATCAGCATATAACAGGTTTGAGCGGGATTCACAAAATCATCTCTGGGCTACACATGAAAGGCGTCACAGAGCTGAATTGTCAAACATCATAGATATAGACTTCCCATGCCCTCAGTGTGGCTGATTCTGTGCATTAGGGTTTGGACTTCAAAGTCATATACGTAGCCATAGATGAGAATTGAGACAACATCATTTTCAACAATGGACTACCAACAGTGAAGGACAAGAGATATCACAGTGAATGTCACTGGCCTAGTTGTAGGTGTAGATGGAACTGGAAGAGTGGCTGCAGATGATGCATTGCTAAATGGAACCTAGAAAGACCACAGGGTTTTCCAAGAACCAAGTGAAGTATCTGACAAGTATGTACTAGTGTAGCTGTAGCCTCTTAAAGAATGTATTATGTTGCAAATGGTGAAATGCTGAGTGAATAAAGTCAGCTTTGAGGGGACAGAGGGGAATAAGTGTTTCCCAGAAAAGGTGGAATGAACACAGCTTTTTGGAGATCACTGCAGAATGTGAGAATAGGAAAGTCTAAGCAAAATCTTTCTTTGCTCCCTTATAAGTTGTCAAATCAAACTGCTGCAATTTGCCTCTCTCTCTCGTCCCACGCAGTTAGATTATGTCCAAGTCTTGCCACTTCTTCCTCTACAATGTTTCTAAGATCCATCCTCTCCTTTCTGACCAGAGAACCAAAACTCTTGTCCAGTCCCTAGAGTCATCTCCCATCTTAATTATGGTAAACTCTTCCTTTCCAGAATCCCTGATACCCACATTGCCCTCTCTTCCTTCAGATCTCTGCTCAAGACCCATCTCTGTCATAATGCCTGTTGATATTTGATATTTGATTCTCTCCCCACCACCATTGTTATGTCACTTGTCTGCTTAGCCAGGAAAGCTGGAATGGAAAATATTTGAGTTTTTGAAATGTGTTCTGATGTGGAATAAAAGTAACAGTCTTTGAATTTTTTTCCAACCCCTACCACCCAAACAAATGAATGACATATCCCAGGACAGCCAGTAGCACAGAGCTTAGGGCACTCACCTAGAATGTTAATGCTGCAGATTCAAGTGCCTGCTCTAAATCAGACATAGCAGGGACTTGAATCTGGTCTGCCCACATGCCAGGCAAGTGCAATAATCACCAACCTATTGGTGTCTCACTTTTTTGTGAAAACTTTCAAAGGATCTCATTTATGTTCCGTATCAGAACACATTCCAAAATCTCAAAATTTTTAATTTCCCAGTTCTATCCTGGACCAGAGAAAGTTTCCACAAAACATGTTAGTTTTGAAAAAAATGGCATTTTTCACTGAAAAAGAATTTAGTTCAACATTTTTTAACCAGCTCTACTTCTTTTGTCCAGACTGAAGGCCCATCAAGTCAATAGAAAGACTCCCACTGACTTCAGCGAGCTTTGGAGCCTGTCCAGACATGCCAAACCCGCAAAAAACCACAGAAATTGGGCTTGTTTTTGACTTAATTGGCTTGTGAGTTGCTTGTTGGCTAGTTTTTGGCTTGTAGCTTGTTGCTTGTTTGGCTTGTATCTTGTTGTAGCTTGTTGCTTCTTTTTCTTCTTTTCGTTTTTGATTGGCTCCCAGCAAGCAGGGGTAAGGGACAAGCAGGAGCAAGAGGGGGAGAGAGTCAGGGGTGCATAGCAGGCCCACCACAGTCCCAGGCTGCACACTGGGGGGATCTAGTCACATAGAGTGTTAGGGTTCTTAAGGCCTGGCTTGTTTTGGCCTTGTTTTGAAATAAGATTAGCTTGATTTTTGGCTTATTGTGAAAGTTGGGGTGCTTATTTACCGTTTGAAAGTTGGCAACTGTGATCCCGTCCTTAGATTATAAGATCTCTAAACAAGGGGCTATGTCTCTGCATGTTTTTATGTAGTACCTAGCATAAGGTAGTTCTGATCCTGCTTAGGAACTGGGGGCTTTACTTCAGTCTTAATATTAAACAGCAATTATAATACAGACAAAGACACAGAGTAGGATACAATGTAGATAAATAAAAATAAGTTTAAATACATAGCTCAGATGAAAAAAAGACTTTAGAGTTAGGAAACTTTTTACAATGGTCAACCAGCACGGTATATACAAACCTTCAGAGAATTTAAAGATTCCTTTACGTGGCAATCATAATTATGTTAATAAAATTATACACAGGAAAACAAGGTTCTGTTTGCCAAAGGAGGATAGAGAATCTTGATTACGAGGGCCAAGTTTTGATCTAGCCACTCTCAGCTGGCTCTCTCCAATGAAGCAATTGCCATTATAATCCTGGTCACAAACAAATTGAAATCTAAAGGTTTCTTACCATTAAAAAGAAAAGAAGATCACTTCAGCCCCATGAGACCTGGCCACAGCTACTCTATATAGAAACCTTGGGAAGTGGTCACTCTTTGAGGCTAATCATATGCCGCACTTTTGCTTGAAGCAAACTGTTTTCTGAATAAAATGGGGACTAATATTCAGTATGTGTGATTAAAACAGCGGCCTCTCTTTTAACACAATCCCACCCCTAGACTACTTCCTTCTTGCCTCCAAATGTGGACTCTCCTTCCAAAGTCTCCCTCGCCCTCAATCCAGAATATTAAGTTAAGATCTCTTACCATACACAAGGGCTAGAAATGGAAGTTATGCTAGTGAAAAAGGGGGATTCCCAAATTCCCAATGAAAAACAAAACTTGCTTCTGTAGTTAGCCCTGAGGTATTTGACCACAATTTCAGATTATTATTATTAGGGTTCGTTGTTCTTTGTTTTAACTATAAAAGCTATTTTAAGTCATTTTTGGGGGAATTCTAGTTGTTTATATTGTCTTTTTCCCTCCCAGGACAGAACAGTGAGACTCCTGGTATCAAGCAGAAGGCATTCTAGGCAAAATCAAAAAGACTAGTTCAAAAATATTTTAGTTTTATTTTTTTTTTCTCTGAGGTATCTAGCATATACAGAATATACAATGGAGTATGTGATATACTTTTTTTGGCACTTGTTTGGAATGTGTCTAACATAAATTACTCAGCTTTCTCACTACTTACTGACAGTTGATAACCTATCATGGGTTTTATATACAAGAATTGTGCATGGGTATAAACAAAACTGCTATGCTACATTAAATCAGAAATTAAGCATAAAAAAGAACTGCAGAGTTGAAAGTGAACCTAAAATCTTTCTTTGCATCTTCTATGCTGGGGTTTGAGGGATTTCAGCACCTCACAGGATAATATCAAGGTGACATTTATTTTGAAATAGCACAACATAACAGAGACTGGAATTTCTTATAACCTTACTTATGACACTAAACAATAAGCCATGAGTAGGAGTTGACAAATAAGATGGAGCTGGATTCCTTGTGAGTGTTGTAAAGCATGAAGTGGAAGGCTTAAGTGCATTCTGCCACCCTAAAAGTGCACTGGTAGCTGACTACTTCATGTGTCTTGGATTTCCTTATTGATACTAACATTTGGATTATTCGTTTAAAATAATACATTTTTAAAACAGTTGTGGATAGCATGTGCATCCTCTCACTAGGAAAAGTAGTTCCTAATAAGAGACTTCTTTATGTAACAATCAAGGTCCAGACACACCAAGGGAAGAACGTTTCAAGCCCCCAAATAAGCATAAAATGAACTGACTGTATACATTGTTATTGTACAACAAAGATATATTGTGTGAGGTCTTTTAAGAAAGCTTGGAATGCTCTAAACTCAGTAGTTATTAAGAGATAGGTATACAGACTGTGGTTATGAATGTATATATTTGTGTATATAGAAAATTGTGCTCCTACTCTGTGCTGCAACTTCAACTCCATCTCACAGCAGGGCAATGAGCAGTCAGACAGGGAGAAGCACTTCCCAAGCTAGTTGTTTACAAAAAAAAACAACTTCAAGTAATTGGCCATTGTCCAGCCCAGCAAAAGACAATGATGGACCATTAGAGCTAATGGAAAGACACTGAGGGCTTGTCTACACTGGCAATTTACAGGGCTGCAACTTTCTCCCTCAGGGATGTGAAAAAATACCCCCCTGAGCGCAGCAAGTTTCAGCACTGTAAAGCGCCAGTGTAGACGGTGCACCCCTCACTGAGGTGGTTTTTTAGGAGCGCTGGGAAAGCTCTCTCCCTGCGCTCTGCCATGAGTGCAAAAGCCATGTTAAAGCCCTGCCGCAGCAGCGCTTTAGTGTTCCGGCATAGACAAGCCCTGAGACAACTCAAAATTGACAAGAACCTCCTGGCTTTCAAGTCAGGAGGGAGTTACACCACACTGACTAACCATGAATCAACATGGACAAAGAGCTTGTCTACACTACAAAGATATGTCATCATACAGCCACTGCAGTAATTAAAGTGGTGGTTCATGTCTACACTTGCTCCTTCTGTCTGCAGTGTGCATCATCGCCAGGATGCTTCCACTGACTGAAGAGGGGCATTGTGGGACACTGACAACTGGAGCCTACAGGTGATAGCTGAGGGGAGGGCAGTTGTGAGCCTGGCACCCAGCTGACAGGGTTGAGGGGAGAGGGCTCCAGCTGTCAGTCCCATTTGGGGCTGACAGCCAATGTAAGTAACACAGTGTCTACACAGATACTGCAGCCATATCTACACTACCACTTATGTCAGCAACTCTTATGTTGCTCAGGGGTGTGAAGAACTCCCTATCCCTGTGAGCGACATAAGTTACACTGATAGAAGCGCCAGTTTGGACAATGCTATGTCGGGAGAGCTTCTCCTGTCGGCATAGAGCGACTACACCAGTCATCTTACAGCAGCACAGCTGCATCGGTACTGCTGTGCCACTGTAAGCTTGCTAGTGTAGACAAGCCCTAAGAGGGGGAAAATGGGAAAAGAATTAAAGGCAAGCTTTCAATTGAGGTTTTTACCCAGAATTTAGGGGCTATCTCTGAGTACTGGATCCCTCCTACAGCCAGAGGGTATTCTGGAAAACAGTTCAAAGGCAACAGGTAATTCTTATTAGAAAAGAGTTTTTTTTTCTAATATGGAAGTGTAAAGCCTGAGGTTGTATTTTTATGTTTGTTTTCTGTGTAATTTGTATGTGTTTGGTTTCCTTTATTATATCATCTTTGAATCTGTAGTTTTTCCATTAAACAAACTTTAAAACAAAAATCCCAAGAGTCTCTCTGGCTTGCAATTGTGTGGAGTGTATATGAAAAGGGAGCTGGTAACTGCTGGTTTCACACTTTCAGGGGTGATGAACCAGAGGGAATAGTCTGAGTGTCTAGTCATTAGGAACTCGGGGAGAACAGATTTGGAGAGACTTGGGACTGAGAGGGCTGTTGGTATCACTCTGGGCTGGTGAGAGCCAGGGGAGACTTTATGCTTGTGAACTGACTACTGTTGTCAGGGATCTGAACCATAGCTACATAGCACAAACACCACCTAAGATACAAGACAGGTGGTAACAAAACCCCTTACCAGTCTGCGTGATCCCCAAAACATCAAACTTTGTTTCAAAGAAACTAAATTTGGAACAATAAATGCTCCTAGTGTAGTTTTTACACTAGAAAGTGAATTAAAATTGTTGAAGAGGCCAAAAACTGGTCACTGGGGAAAGGGTGTAGTTAAAAACTCTTCCTCTTCTCATCCATTCCCAACTTCCTTGCTTCGTTCCCCATGTCTGCAGTGTTCTTTAATTTCTGTGCCCTTACCGCCTCAGTATTTTCCCCACACCCATTTAACATAATGGACATACAATATTTTTTGTGGAGGCATTTAGTTAAGAGGCCCCAGCTGTTCAAATGAGAGTAACTTCATAGCTATTACCTATGACCTCATCATCAGGATCAAACTAGCCAATTAAAAGGGTACTTTTTCCAATTAGTGTGCCCAATCACACTAATACACCATCTGCATTGAAGATGCAATGTGAGTCTTTTTTGGAAACACCACAACAAAAATTAATAGAGCAGAACTAATGCTGGTTGGGAATTTTTTGATGAAACAATTTTTTTGAAGAAAATGCCAATTTGTCTTACACAATGCTTCTTACAGCAAAAGGTTTGTTTTGATTAAACTTTTATTAGGAAGATTACTCAGGTCCAGTATAGAATTTCTAGTCAAAAGGAGAGAGACAGCCTCATATCAAAATAGGCAATAATCTGGGAGATAGAGCAGTCACCTAGGATGTGAGAGACCCAGGTTAAAATGTCTGCTCTCCCTGATTTGGAGCAGGGATTTGAACCAAGTCTCCCACATGAGTGCCCTATACACCACACTATTGGCTGTTCTGGGGTGGGTGCTTCTGTCTTCCATTTTTCATGAAAAATGTCAAAAAGACTGTTTCATCCCAATGCATCATGGAAAAACTTTCTAAAATCTTGAAAATGTTCACAGGATGGGAAAACCATTTCCTGCCCATGCCCAGGTCAGAAGAGAACGTTGCACCTTCTGATGTTTCTATTAAAATCCTTTTGGGGAGGGCGGGGCAGAGAAAGTATTGTTTGAATAGGAATTGTATAATTCTTCACTGAAGTTAAGAAGTATGGTATAGACTTCCTAAGTTGCATGACTCAAAAATATTGACAGAGCAGGAAGATAATAATTATCACAATAAGGAAATATGTAAATGATAAGAAACTTACTGAAGGGGAGAAAAGCAAGCTAATTAGGAAATTGCAATCAGTCTTCTCATCATCTATCAGAAATAATTAGCACAGCATACCATTCAGCTGTTGATTAAAGGTATTTGCTTAATATATTTGAATTAATTATGCTTGTTCATGAGGCTCTGTTAGCATTTCTAGTAGGAACTCTGTTCCTCAGGGTGTTGTACCTTTAAAATTTGTTCAAGGATGCATACAAGATTTAATTAGTCTGTGTTACAACTCTTTTAGCCACATTTGATCAAAATCATAGTGTGTGTGTGTATCTAATATGAATATTAACATATGCTTTACAAACTGTGGATCCAGCCTTGCACACTGCAAATCCTCAGTTAGGTAAATGGGAATTTTGGGAGCACAAAGGAATGCAGTAATGGGTAAGAAGTCATAGAATCATAGAATATCAGGGTTGGAAGGGACCTCAGGAGGTCATCTAGTCCAACCCCCTGCTCAAAAGCAGGACCAATCCCCAATTTAATCATCCCAGCCAGGGCTTTGTCAATCCTGACCTTAAAAACTTCTAAGGAAGGAGATTCCACCACCTCCCTAGGCAATGCATTCCAGTGTTTCACCACCCTCCTAGTGAAAAAGTTTTTCCTAATATACAACCTAAATCTCCCCCATTGCAACTTGAGATCATTACTCCTTGTCCTGTCCTCTTCTACCACTGAGAATAGTGTAGAACCATCCTCTCTGGAACCACCTCTCAGGTAGCTGAAAGCAGCTATCAAATCCCCCCTCATTCTTCTCTTCTGCAGACTAAACAATCCCAGTTCCCTCAGCCTCTCCTCATAAGTCATGTGTTCCAGACCCCTAATCATTTCTGTTGCCCTTCGCTGGACTCTTTCCAATTTATCCACATCCTTCTTGTAGTGTGGGGCACAAAACTGGACACAGTACTCCAGATGAGGCCTCACCAATGTCGAATAGAGGGGGACGATCACGTCCCTCAATCTGCTCGCTATGCCCCTACTTATACATCCCAAAATGCCATTGGCCTTCTTGGCAACAAGGGCACACTGCTGACTCATATCCAGCTTCTCGTCCACTGCCACCCTTAGGTCCTTTTTCGCAGAACTGTTGCCTAGCCATTCTATCCTAGTCTGTAGCTGTGCATTGGGTTCTTCCGTCCAAAGTGCAGGACCCTGCACTTATCCTTATTGAACCTCATCAGATTTCTTTTGGCCCAATCCTCCAATTTGTCTAGGTCCCTCTGTATCCTATCCCTGCCCTCCAGCGTATCTACCACTCCTCCCAGTTTAGTATCATCCGCAAATTTGCTGAGAGTGCAATCCACACCATCCTCCAGATCATTTATGAAGATATTGAACAAAACCGGCCCCAGGACCGACCCCTGGGGCACTCCACTTGACACCGACTGCCAACTAGACATGGAGCCATTGATCACTACCCATTGAGCCCGACAATCTAGCCAACTTTCTACCCACCTTATAGTGCATTCATCCAGCCCATACTTCTTTAACTTGCTGACAAGAATACTGTGGGAGACCGTGTCAAAAGCTTTGCTAAAGTCAAGAAACAATACATCCACTGCATTCCCTTCATCCACAGAACCAGTAATCTCATCATAGAAGGCGATTAGATTAGTCAGGCATGACCTTCCCTTCGTGAATCCATGCTGACTGTTCCTGATCACTTTCCTCTCATGTAAGTGCTTCAGGATTGATTCTTTGAGGACCTGCTTCATGATTTTTCCGGGGACTGAAGTGAGACTGACTGGCCAGTAGTTCCCAGGATCCTCCTTCTTCCCTTTTTTAAAGATCGGCACTACATTAGCCTTTTTCCAGTCATCCGGGACTTCCCCCGTTCGCCACGAGTTTTCAAAGATAATGGCCAATGGCTCTGCAATCACAGCCACCAGTTCCTTTAGCACTCTCGGATGCAACTTGTCCGGCCCCATGGACTTGTGCACGTCCAGCTTTTCTAAATTGTCCCTAACCACCTCTTTCTCCACAGAGGGCTGGCTATCTATTCCCCATGTTGTGATGCCCAGCGCAGCAGTCTGGGAGCTGACCTTGTTAGTGAAGACAGAGGCAAAAAAAGCATTGAGTACATTAGCTTTTTCCACATCCTCTGTCACTAGGTTGCCTCCCTCATTCATTAAGGGGCCCACACTTTCTTTGGCTTTCTTCTTGTTGCCAACATACCTGAAGAAAGCCTTCTTGTTACTCTTAATATCTCTCGCTAGCTGCAGCTCCAGGTGCAATTTGGCCCTCCTGATTTCATTCCTACATGCCCGAGCAATATTTTTATACTCTTCCCTGGTCATATGTCCAACCTTCCACTTCTTGTAAGCTTCTTTTTTATGTTTAAGATCTGCTAGGATTTCACCGTTAAGCCAAGCTGATCGCCTGCCATATTTACTATTCTTTCGACACATCGGGATGGTTTGTCCCTGTAACCTCAACAGGGATTCCTTGAAATACAGCCAGCTCTCCTGGACTCCTTTCCCCTTCATGTTATTCCCCCAGGGGATCCTACCCATCCGTTCCCTGAGGGAGTTGAAGTCTGCTTTCCTGAAGTCCAGGGTCCGTATCCTGCTGCTTACCTTTCTTCCCTGTGTCAGGATCCTGAACTCAACCTGAACTCAACTCAAGTCAGTTGGGAGTAGTTTATACTCTGTGTATAATATTTATATAGGGCAGGGGTCGGCAACCTTCAGCACACGGGCCATCAGGATAATCTGCTGGCGGGCCACAAGACATTTTGTTTACATTGACCATCCGCAGACACGCCACTTCCCCCCCCCTCCCCGCAGCTCCCAGTGGCCGTGGTTCACCATTCCCGGCCAATGGGAGCTGCGGGAAGTGCCATGGCATTGGCCAGGAATGGTGAACCACGGCCACTGGGAGCTGCAGGGGACCATGCCCATGCACGGTTAACGTGAACAAAATGTCTCGTGGCCCGCCAGCGGATTACCCTGGTGGGCCGCGTGCCAAAGATTGCCGATGCCTGCTTTACACTTCTGCTCTCAACTGGCCATGAATCAATTCTCAGGTGAAATTTAAGGTGTTGGGTTTGACCTATGAAGGCTAATGACATTGGCGCTCATATCCCAGAGACCTCTTCCTGCAGGATACTATGGCTGTTATGATCATCTGTGTTACTCAAGGTTATGTTGTCAGTGAAAACACCTAGCACTTGTCTTCACATACAGTCAAGCTGTAGCACTTTAGTGAAGGTGCTACTACACTGTTGGGAAAGCTTCTCCCATTGGTGTAGTTAATCCACTTCCCCGAGGTGGTAACTATGTCAAGAGAAGAAGCTGTGTCATCCACCTAGTGCTATCAACACAGGGGGAGTGATTATACCAATATAGGTCTGTGATGTAGTCCTGGTCTTAGACTATAGAACGCACATCAGCCTTTGATCTACCACACTCTGGATTTGGTGACCTTCAGATGATGCTGTAAAGACTATTGATTCTCCCTAGAACTTTTTCCGCAAAGAAGGGTTGAGTGGATTGTCATTTAGATCGTGATAATGCCCCAAAACTTGCTAGGTACTTTTCAAACAAATACACATTTCCTGCCTGGCAAGAAGATATGGTGGAAATGTTTATGTTCATGGAGTTTGGGATGTTTATATTTTTTTACATTGGACCAACGTGCATCAATAATGCAATTGTGTGCATCTAGCCGGAGCTCAGAAATGGCACATTTTAAACAAATGGATAGAAAAGTGTATTATAATTCAAGTAAATAATAGGAATTCCATTTACTTGTTAAAAATTGAAAAACTAACACACGTCTCCAGTATTCCTTTTCAGAATCTATCTTGTTATTAATGAAACCATTATTATTAATTACAGCTAGTATCATAGGTTCTGGAACTATGGGTGTGGGGGGTGCTACAGCACCCCCTGGCTTGAAGTGGTTTCCATTATATACAAGGTTTACAGTTTGGTTCAATTGCTCTCAGGGCCCCCACTATAAAAATTGTTCCAGCACCCTGGCTAGTATCATCTCTGTTGCTTAATGAATGGAGCAATAGTTACATTTTGAGGCAATGCATGTTTAGGGATCTGTAATTTAACATTGGCATTATATGTATTATCATATTATGCTTCTCTTTGGCTAATGAATTATGATATTGGGGCTGAATTTTGACCTCGCCTATTGCATCCATGAAATGGGAAAGAGTAGAGGGCGCTTTTTATCAAGGGCAGCTACGGATATTCTTTGTTTGCATAATTTTCAGTGAGCATCTTACTGTTCCTTTTAAAGGGAACAAAATGGACCTTCCAGTAGCACCTGTTGTACACTTCACTAGGGATTGCGGAAGACTGTGTTAAGGCCTAGCTAGGGAATTTCCACTTTCTCGGAGCCGACGGGTCACTGTAGGACATAGAAAACCAGCTATAACCAGCTTTAAGCCAGTTTTGTCTGCCTTGCATGGCCCTTTGCCAGGTAGCAGAAATCCCCTTTAGGAAAGTACTTAATTTTATATTCATGAGCTGTTTCTGTGTACTGCTTATTATGGCTCGCTGGTTGCCCCCTTCGTCGGACTCCGTCCCAGGCAGAGCTCCGGTGCGCTGGGTTCCCCGCCTCCGTGACAGCAACGCTTGGAGTCCCTGTTGCGGGTGTGTCCCTTACCTTCAATAAAGCCAATAACTCGCTGCTTTGCTGCGTGTAGGCCTCGTTCTTTTGGAGCACTCCTGATAGGCCTGCGGCCTAGCACAGAACAACTATCTATGACATAGGCCTGGGGGTTTCGGGCTGAACCCTATCCTCAAAACAATTAAACCTTCCACATTGGGGTCCTAAATGTATGTACTAGGTCAATACAACAGCCAGTCTGTCAGCCACACTACACTGATGTCTCACTGCTGTACCACAGAAGAGAGATTTTCTCTGTTCTCTTCCCTTAGTTTCATAAGCATGGTATCCAAGGGCAAAATCCTTACATATTATCATTCTTCTATGGCATTACACTTTTTCACAAGGCATTTGTATTATTTAAAACCCAACTGGGATAATCCATCCTTGGTGCAATTCCACTGAAATCATTGTGGTTGCAGTGGGAATAACTCAGTTTGTATTTTTGCCCTATGAATTTATTGTTAAGAAATCAAAGTAATTCACTAAGCTGAATATTGAAAGACATTTTTCAAAAGAGCCCACACTGCATCCAAACACTGAGTATTGAAAATGTATTCTTTTCTTCACTTGAAACCAGTCAGTACCATAGTTTTAAGTATAATGATTTAAAATTACCTTGCATCCAAGGGTCCCATGTTTGCAAAACATAGTAAGTAGAGCTGGTTTAAAAAATGGAAATACTTCATTAAAAACATCAAGAAATTGATTTCTCATTTTGTTCAAAATTTTCATAATTTGTTCCTTTGACAAAAATCCTTGTTTCATGACAGTGAGGAATGATTAGACACTTTTCCCCCTCTTCTTTTTGTATCCCCCCTCCCACTAGAAAAGAATGGGGAGGGAGTGAAAAGAGAGTGTGATTTTTCTCCTGGAAAAAAATTATACCAAATTTTCATTTCAAATTCTCATTGAACAATGGGAAATTTCAAAGTAATCTACACGTTCTTGCAAAACATTTGAACTTCACAGAAATAGCACTTCTTAATATCCCCCATCTAAAAATTTGAAACAGCTCTAGTAATGAATTAGATAAATATCATCCCCGTTTTACAGATGAGTAAAACTGTAGCACAGAGCAGTGAAAAGAAAGACAGGAAATATGTGCAAAACCAGGAACAACGCCCAGACTTCTTGTCTCCTAGAAATATGTTTGAGCCACCAGACCTATTTTCTGCTTAAGACCTTGAGAACAGAAAAAAAAACCAAGTATTTTATTGTATTATACAACATTAATTGATAACATTAATAGAGTGTTTAATGTTACTTGTATAATAAACAACTATTTTCTTTTCATGAATTGTCCAGTACTAATTTAGAATGTGCCATCAGTTCTTTTTATAAGCCCTTTCCTCATGAGTAGTTTCACATCTACCTTTTTTAACTTCAAACTTAACTCACTTGCTGTTCCCCTGAGCACTCCTTTTTGCTGCTGAATTCCTAGCAGTTTACTGGAGATCATGTAGGTCAGGGTGGATTTTACATATATCAGATCCAATCTGACAGTGCATTTATACTGAAGTATCCACACCAAGGGGTTAGCTTTGCTTTCTGATACTGTGCTGTCCCAGTATAAATTGTACTCTTTGCTGATGGCAGTGGAATTGCACTGGAATCACAGAGGGCCAAATTTGGCTAGTGTATTCTGTTTGTGGAAGTTCAAGAAATCTGTTCTTTATTTTTTGTAAAGCTTCAGACACAAGGGACTAGCTTCTGTACTACTTGTCCCTGGTGGGGCAGCACAGCCTGCAGGGTCACAGCAGGTGGGTAAAGGTCCCTACCGATTTGGACTGCTCCTAGAGTAAGATGGAGCAGCTCTTGGGACTGCTCTAATTTATGGGAACCTTGCATCTCTTCCTATGAGCTACTACACAGCCCAGCATGCATCCAACCCTCACACCCTTTCTCTTTGTCCTTAGCACACTCTGTCCCTAGCTAGACCCACAACATAATCCTGTGCCAGGGGCTGAGATGGACAAGGCACTATAGATTTACCTTGGTTACCTAGCAATTTCTTTTCACCTTTACATCTGCAGTTGTGGCGGTTCAATACAAGACAGGACACGGCTTTAGGCAAGCAAGCAGGCTGGTCTGCTGATGGGATCCCCCCTGTCAGCTTTTCCACCTCTTTTATTTCTCTCCCCCCTGCGCATCACATACCCCAACCGACCGCAAAAGGCATCAACAAAGGAAATAATATGACTTTGATTAATATTCCTATTTACTAGCCTCTATCTACTACAATCTTTATTCTCAGGCCTTGAGTTTCGGCCGAGGAAGCTTCCCACGGCTGATGTCCTTATTTTGACTTCCCAGATGGTCCATGTTTTCATGGTCCATGTCCTTGGATAGAACAGAGCAATGTGTGCATTGCTCCTACACAACAGTCAGGGTGTGCCCTGACTGTTTCCAGGTGCATGAACGCTACATGAACCCTTCATGCAGTTTTTCATATTTCATCTTTTTAAAAAATCCACCAACCATGTAATTATTAAAGTCGTGCTCTGGGCGGACTCCTCTGTGTTTTATTCAGTATGGACTGGATCCGACTCCTAATGTAATCAATTAAAAGATCCATTTACCTTCTATGGGAGTTGGACCAGATCATAGCCTATATGCTGCTGCTATCTGTAATGAATTGTACTGTTTATTCAGTATTTTTACTCAGAGGTTCCCCTTTCTCCTACTCTCTCCCTGCAGAGTCCTACATCTTTCTCTCTGTTGTGAGGGCTGCATTTCTCTGCTACCAATTACAATTAAAGATCCACTGAAATCTGCCTCTTCTTTGTTGTTGACTTAACGCAGAGGACAGTTTGGGTGCCTAAAGAAAGCTATATTCCTCTTTCAAAATCTGCATGGTCACCAGTTTCCTTAATGGTGATGCCTATGTCTCCATTTCCAGTGTGAGAACTTCTGCTTGTACATTGAGTTTTGTGCTACAGTATCTATGATGGTAGATTTTTTGTGGTCTTCTTCCTTTGCTTTCTCCTGGTCCTGTGATTTCTAAGAGGTTCCCTGATATTTCCACTGGAGCAGATGTGTCCAAAATGTCTCTGTCTCTCTACTTTATCATTTAAGAACTCAGACTATTTATTTATCACAAAGAATGGAGGATTTGGGGTTTTGTTTAATTTTCTACTTCTATCATGTGTATGTTTATACATCTTTAGATCAAGTTCAGTGAGGTAATTACTATGTTATATACGTGAAGTGTAAGAAGGTTACCTAATACAGGGTGTTTTTAACAATCTGATTTCATAGTGGGCAAGAGACCTATTACAGCACAAAACCACAAGCTATAGCAATGGTTGTCAGTAGAACAAAGAAACAGAGAATATGTGACTATTTGAGTGTTACCCATAAGTAAGAATAAAAGTATCATGTGTTAATGTGATGACTAGTATGTGTGTGTGGGGAGCTTCTTGAGCCCTGTTCCTGTTCTGTTTCCTGCTCCCTGAATGCACTGTTCCTTTTCCTGGTCCTCTGAAGGGAAAACAGAACAAAATAAAACAAAAATGCAATGTGTACATAGCATTGGGTGTGTGCAACTACTTGGGGCCTGCTGCTATGTATCTGCTTTTTGGACTGTTATGTTTTGTTCAGACTTGCTGACCTAACCAGTTCATGGTTGCTGCATATTTTGATTAACAACCTACATGTGTGTCTTGGAGGGAGGGAGGGAATTGTGTGTGTGTGTTTTGGGATTGCTGTTCTGTGATGCACCAGAATACAATATTATGGCGAGGAGTGCTTCTATTCTGCAACCCTGCCGCCTGCTCATCCTTCAGCTGTTGACTGCCCATATCTCATTTGGAATTTTGGGAACTAAGTGCAGGTCATGCAACCCTCCAATGCTGCCAGGTTACCCTGGTGGCAGAAAAGCTTAGGCCATGATGTCATTGATATTTATGATGGACTCCCAGAGCCCAAGTCCTCCTTTGATGTGGCTGTGAAGAGCCTCAATGGGTATTTTGGGACTGGAGATTCTGTTCTGTGAAAGAGGAACATGTTTTTTGAAGTTCACTCACAGCCCAATAAAACCCTATATGAATTTCCATGTCATTTGTGGTGGTTGGCTGAGAACTGTAAATTTGGGAAATTATGAGGATCATACTCAGAGATACTTTTTGTGATTGGCATAGCTAATGACCGCCTGGGCGAACAGTTACTACTAAAGATGCTAGAACACTAACTTTTGCTGACATTGTTACTAAGAATGAGCCATTTGAGAAGTCTTAGTCTTAAAGGGGTTCTATGTCTCAGACCACTGCTACCTTTGTGTCGATGCTTAAATGTCAGCAGCTCTGTCTACTTCCATTGTCCTGAGTCATATGATGCTAACTACTCCTGTTCCACAGCCTTGACAGAGTGTTGCCAGCTCCTCATTGTTTCTGCTGTGATAATATGAGTCACTTGGCCAATGTCCCTGCCAGTTTTACAGCTATAACTGCTATGTGCCGGGCTTGTGGGAAGGTAGGACACTAATTTAGTGTGCTGCTGTACACTGGTTCAGAAAAACAGGAGGCCTGAAGTGCATATGGTAAATGTGGACCACCTGTACCTGAGACCATAATGTTTCCTTTAATACAATCTTTCATGTGGCAAGGTACTGGAGCTAGTATCCTATATCATGGAAATTAATGGTACCCCACTGACATTGATGGAGGATATGGTTGCTGAAGTTAGTATTCTCTCCTCTGTATTAGTTCAAAAGCTGGACATCTGCCTGACTACAGGGTTATAAAAGCTTGGAAGTTGTATGCCTTAGAGAGGTGGGTGAAGCTGTATACTCTACGCTGTACCAAGGCATAGCCTTGACTGAAAAGTTTTACATTATTAAAGGGGCAGCTGTGAATGCTATTCCATTATTGTGGATCTGTGCTTACAGTGTGGTGTTATGCACAAACTTGCACAGGACACCTCAGATATAATTATGTTGGCTAGGATAGAAGGGGATACTCAAAGTATCATTCAGAGAGACCATGATTTATTTAACAGTGATGGTGTTCTGCCCACAGGATATATATACTCTCTGCAGTTGGACTTGAATGTCAAACCATTTGTACCATCTGCACGTCATGTACCTCCTGCACTTGTGGACAAGATCCAAATGATTACAGCACATGAAAGATAATGGTATAATTCAAAAAGTGGAAAGGCCTAGGGGTTGGAGCTCTATGGTGATCAGATACAAGAAGAATGGCAATATTTGACTCTGCACCGATTTAATAAATGTGTGAAACGTGGTAAGTGGATCCCAGATTTTCTCTGTGTTGGATTACCGAGCCAGTTATTGGCAAAAACCTGTAGCTGAATGTTTACAGCTGTTATTGACTTTCATCAAGCCTTTTGGGAGGTACTGTGATCAATGACTCCCTTTTGGCTTAGCTCAGAATCAGAGACTATTTCAGAGAGTGGTCTCTCAGCTCCTGGATAATATCCAGGGTGCATGCTGCTATTTGGATGACATTCTCATCTTTGCTAAGACCCTTCCTGCACATAATGCTATTCTGGACCAGGTGCTAACCTAACTCCAACAGAGTTTTTAGGGAATTCTCTGTGGGCTGGTGGTGTGAAACCAATGCCTGAATGTGTACAAGAGGTTGCTTTGCTACCATTACCCATTGATTGTAGCAGTCCATGTTCATTTCTTAGCCTAACTTAATACATGGGTGGCCATGCTCTGCCCCATTTTAATACCATTGCCACGCCACTGTGGGATTTAACCCAACGCCAAGGATAGTTGGCTTGATCTTAAAAAAATAAAAAAGCAAAGCAGGCTTCCCTGCCTCAATTCCTCTATCAGATTGAATTCCATGCTTATTTTGATCCATGGAAGCCCACAGTGATTCAGTCAGGGTTTGGGTGCAGTTCTGCTCCAGGTGGGATAGCCAATTATATGTGCATCCCATACTCTCATCCCAACAGAAGCAAAGTGTTCTCAGACTGAGCTAGAGTTCTTGGAGATCATTTTTGCTATTGTATGCTTCAAACTTTACTTAGTGGGAAGGCATTTCACCTTAGAAACTAATCATTAGCTTATTCTGGGCCTGTATCATAAAGCCACTGACCTGATGAGTATAGGGCTGCAGTGGTAGATTATTTATTTGCACCAATATGACTTTAATTTGATAAATATCAAAGGAAGACATAATTTACTTGCTGATGCTCTTTCAAGAAATGCTGCTGGGTTGGCACCCACGTATGCAAAAATGGCAGAATACACGGTATACTTCTTACTGAAAAATATGCCAGTTGCTTTGGGCCAGTGTTTCTCAACTGTGGTCCACTGCTTGTTCAGGGAAAGCCCCTGGTTCTCCGGGCCAGTTTGTTTACCTGCCGCTTTCGCAGGTTCAGCCGATCGCAGCTCCCACTGGCCGCGGTTTGCCACTCCAGGCCAATGGGGGCTGTGGGAAGCAGCATGGACCAAGGGATGTGCTGGCCGCCCTTCCCACAGCCCCCATTGCTCTGGAGCAGTGAACCAAAGCCAGTGGGAGCCACGATTGGCCGAACCTGCGGATGTGGCAGGTAAACAAACTGGCCTGGCGCGCCAGGGGCTTTCTCTGAACAATCGGTGGACCACAGTTGAGAACCACTGACTTAAGCCAAACAGCTGACACCCTCTTTTAGATGTTGAATTTTGCAAAGTGATACGTTCTACACAAGTGGGTCAGGTGGACCCAGTTCTTAAGAGAACTTGGTCTTCATTCTACAAAATTCATTCCAAGCTCACAGTGAAGACAAATACTACTCAACATATCTTATTCAGAGGAGCCTGGGTGATCATCCCAGCAGCAGTGTGACAAGCAGTCCTGGACATGGCTCATAAAAGACATTTGGGAGTTATGAAGATGAAGGAACTTCTGTGTGGTTATGATTGGTGATCAGGGTTGCACTCAGTGTCATGTGAAAGTATGCTCAGCCTGCACGATGCATAGAACTAGTGTTCCTCTGGCCTCTGTGAAACTGTTAGTAGTAGACAGACCATCCCAGACAATTGCATTGGATATTATTGGTCCCTCAATTGCACTGCATGACTACACATTGTTGATTGTTGTAAATTATTACTCACTTTACCCCTTTGCATTAATAATTTCACAGGGCACCTCAAAGGAGTTCATTTCTTGCCTAATCACTTTATTCGCTATGTTTGGCCTACCAGAGAGCCAAATAATGTTTCAGGTAATGTGACATCTTTTGTATCAAGAGACTTTGAAGACTGACGAGTATTGAACACTTTATAAATCTGCTGTGTACCAGCTCCAAGGAAATGGGATAATGGGAAAACTTCATGGGACTATGAAGAAGTGTGTAGCTCACATACTGGAGGAATGTCTGGATATACCCATCCCTGTTGCATTAAGTCATGCATTATATGATATTCAGTGTATATCTCATGAACGTATTTGAGAAACCCATTCTATTGGCTCTTCAGCCAACCTGCCAACCGATGAGGACCAAGTTGCCTATGTTGCCTGAAAAGATCCATCCCGCACCTTTGCCATCCTCAAAGCCAAGTGATGTGAAGATGAAATATGCAAGTTTCAACAAGCACATCCATGCAAGATTCCATGTGTTCTATCCCAGACAAGCAGTGTATGTTAGGCGAGGGTGGTTTTTGATACTTGTAGTGTGATCGTGCAGGCCACCGTATATGGAGCATGGTGAGTATGTTCACTCCAGGGAGAACACATTGTTAGCCAGCAGGATATACTGGCTACGGAAAGGGGAAGAGACAGGGAAGAGGGTGTTCTTTTTGGGTATGATGATGTCATGTGATCAACTTGGGAAGTTGTGCCACAGAAACAGCACTCACCATCCTGAGCTGAATAACCTACATCCCCAGGGTCACCTGGTGTCTCGAGCCAGGTCTCACTAACTTTAGGGGATGATGATGACTGATGAGTGTGTGTCACCTTCCTGTGCCCTGTTCCGTTTCCTGCTCCCCGAACTCAGTGTTCCGGTTCTTTTGCAGAAAGAAAAAAAAAACCACGTCTGTGCGTCTGTGCGTGTACACGGTACTGTGTGTGCAGCTCTTCAGGGCATGCTGCTACATATCTTCTGTTTGGATGTTTTACTATTTGGTTCATGGCTATTATATGTTTTGATTAACAACCTACATACGTGTGTGTGTGTTTTGGGGTATATCAGAGCGTTACAACTAGGCTGCTATCAAACTGTTAGTATTTATATGAGAAGCAGAGATGAATGGGCAGCAGATCACGTATGAATCCTTTCCATCCTATCAATTAAAAAGACAATTCTCAGTTTCTACAGGTCCATCAGATAAGATTTTTATGATAGATGGAATTCAGACACATCATACAGTGTTATGTCAATTTGGAGGCTGTATCTCTGCTATTTCTGATTTGTCTGTCATTATTTGTATTACAGCAGCATGTAGAAGCCCCAGCTGAGATTGGGGCTCCACTGCGCTAGGCAAAATAGAAAACACACAGAGGCCACTTTGGCTATAGGCAAGTTAGGCAGCTGCCTAAGGTGGCAGATTTAGCCTGACTGTCCTTTTGCCATGACAGAAGAGCAGTTGGAAATACCCCATATGGCAGTTTGCAATGCCACTTGCTGAAACTTCTCACCAACACAGGAGCAGTTGGACCAAATTTGAGTGACATGGGGCACGGGAGTGTTGCCTAAGGCCACAGAGTTTGTCGAATGGCCTTTCAGCACACAGCAAGAAATAATGTCTGCCCTGAAGAACTCAGAGTCTAAACACGCAAGACAGACGGGGGGGGGGGTGTAGATGAGGAGGGAGGAGGAAGAACTGAGGCTCAGAGACGAAAAGGGCTAGATTGACAAATATACTGAGGTGCCTAAACCTCACATTTAGGCACCAAAGTCTCAGTTTTAGGTTCTACTGTGATTGGCAAAACTCTCACTCAACCCCATAGGCATCTAAACTCACTCGGCAGGTATGTTTGCAAGATAAAAGTTCTCTCTGCGTGTAAGTTTCTGCCTCTGATCATGTATGCTAGGCATCCAGACACCTATCTCCTGCCTAAGCTCCAGAGTGATTCATGTACCAGGAAAAATAGGTGTTTGTCTGCCTGACTCAGGTGTGGGGCCTGATCTGGTAGACTTAGAGGCCGCCTGCTGGTTTAGATCTCATTCAAAATCTGGCCAGAGGCAATTCCTGGCTCCGTTGGAGGAGGAAGAAAGAAATTGAACGGGGGTTTCCCTCCTCTCTGGGGAGTGCTCTAGCCACTGAGCTATGGCATATTCTGATGCAGGGATCTATCAGTCTCTCCTGGTGAAGCTGTTCCACTGTGGATAAATAGTGAAAGAGTCATTGGAGCTGGGGTATAGGACCCTGGGTCAGGTCTGCCACATCCGAGGTGGGTGTCCAAACAACCAGGCTACAGAGTCACTCTCTCTGGCTCAGTGACTTAGCATTTATACAGTGCAATAGCTTCAACAGGAGAGATTGAGATGTTACACTAATAAAAATGATACCAACAGGATCTTGTAAGAGGGACAAGGCAAAATGCCATGTTTATTGTAAATACAACAAAATATTACTATATGCAATTTCTATATAAATCCATTCACACACACAGACATTCACACAGGTTCTGCAAAAAGGTTGTTATAGTTACCCACAAATTGCCCACAAGGGCTGGGGGGGAAGATACCAGCGAAAGAAGGTAAGAATAGTAAACTATGCTTTATTGAAGGAAGGAAGAATTTACACTCCAATCTGTGTGGAGCGCCCCTAAGACGTGTGGAGGGGCTGCAGGGGACTCTGGCCATTCGGGACAGCTGACCAGGCAGGACTCCGCCGGGATTTGAGTCCTCTGCAGCACTATATTCTCCATGCTTATCTCGGGGTTACATGGGGTCAACAGCTGACTACATTCTTATATGTACGATTTATGTTTATTGCATAAACTGACTTGTTTACAGGCAAAAATATGCTAAGCTATGCTACAATGTCTTTTGGCAGGGTCTGTTGGACAAAGTTCATTGAAACTGCCTGCATCCTCCGCTTACATCCAGTCACATACTCAGTCCACCACTTAGCTCCTCGCCAATCTTCTGCAACCTTGCCCCTACACCAGCCTAGACATTGCTCTTGCCAAGTCACTGGCCAGGTGGCCTGGACATGAGAGTGGATCCGAGTTGTTGTCAGATGCGCATCCAATGCTCCTGAAGGATGGTCGTAGAACCAGACTCAAAGAACACAGTCCCTGGACCCAATTTTTATAGGTCTCTGGTTCAATACAAGTCTATGGAAGTTGCTTCATCATGCTGAATTTACAATTGAGATGACCATCAATCACCTTGATCAGCAGGTGGTACATCCATGACAGCTCCATGATGGCTAGGTGTTATCTTCTTGTTCTTCCTTGATGCGTTTTGGGTGGATTCCGGTTCGCCCTCCGGGGGTCATCAAGTTATCTCCACTTCGCATATTCTTCGGCCCATCGATACTAAGGTTTAAATTCTTAGGATTAGGCTGGCACCATTTACTAACCAATTATTTCACTGCTTCAGGCTCTCAATTCCATGCACTCATCATTCATTCTTTTGCTTAACAACACAATCTATAACTCTTGATTCATTTAACAAGTTTTATCCCACTATCTATTTTTCCCTCTTTGGATACCAAGATTTACATAGGCATGACAAGGGGGAAGAGCATCAGGATGTTGTTTTAAGGAACAGCATTGTTTTGTCAAAGTTCTTATCACTTTCCAGCACAGACTCTTTATCCTGTACTGGCCTGAAATAATTAGCACTTTGGCCTTGCATTTGTTACAGCGTGAAATTCAACAGCATGGAACTGGTGTTCATACCCTTTTACCATACCTATATACTCTTTTGTCTATCTTTATTTCTACTATGACATAATTATAATTCTATCATACTTATATTGACCCAACAGAGAGACCCCCGAGGTCAGTTGTTAAAGCACTCATCTAAGAGGTGGGAGACCCTTGTTCAAATTCTCTCTCGCCCCCGGCAGAGATAGGAATTGAACCTGCATTCTAAGGTGCCTATCTCTCTCCATTCATTGTACAAGTACCTAACTTAGTCTTTCTGAATCACAACGTTGTTCCTGTGATTTTCTAGGTGCCTAAAAGTTAAGTGTTGCATGCTCAGCACCCAGGGTCCAATCCCCCTGCTCCACATACCTAAATCCCTTTGTGAATCTAGCCCAAAGAAATTCGCCCACACAGATTAATGGCAAGATTTGGAAGACATTTGGATTCTAATCCCAAAGACAGACAATTGCCCAATCCATTGGGCCATACTGCCTCTACATTAATAGTAGATTCTCTGTCCAGATAGTGTTAGGCTTGGAATGCCTCTGAGCATTCTCCTGATAAGCTAGCCATGCAATTTTGTAACATTTACAGCAATCATCTTTTTAAATTTCAGGTTTTGTCCTAATGCACATTTGTATTTACTACAGGGGGTCCCCAATATACATCTCTCCCTTATCCATCGTTTCGCATATCCATTGCTTATCAAAAGGGGAAGGTGCTCCGAGTCATATCGGTCACAATCCACATATCCATCATTTGCAGTACTGTATTATAAGTTGCAAAGGATGGATATGTGGACTCCTGATTCAGAACACGTTCCCCTATTGATGAGCGATGGATATGCAACAGATATGGGTAGCCAGAGGCAGGCTGCAGTCCACCCACTTAACATCCATACTCATCCCACCCCAGTCCCGCTCTGCTCCTGCCCCAGCACTTGCCTCACACTGCCCGCCCGGCACTCGAGGCATGGGGGTTTGCCCAGCTTCAGTGCTCCAGCCAGGGAGTGGAGTCAGGGGCTTGTCCCGGTCCGCTCACCCAGCCCTCCTGCTGTGGAGCAGGGTCGGGGCTTGGGGGCTTCCAAGCCCCCAACCCCTGCTCCCTGGCTGGAATGCTGCAGCAGGGCAAGCCCCTGTACCCTGACCCTGCTCCCTGGCAGGAGTGCCGGGCAGAGCGGGGCAAGCCCCCAATCCCGCTCCCAGGCAGGAGCGCCGGGCGAAGCAGGGCAAACCCCCACGCCCTGACCCCCCTCACCGGCTGAGCCCCAGGCAGGCGGAGCACAGCAAGCCCTGAGCGCCAGGCAGGGGTGGAATGGGTGGATGTGCAGGGTCACACATTTTTCCAGGAGCCCCTGGCCAGGACCTCTATCACCCCCACCCCCTGCAAGGCCAGCTGGAGGGGCAGAGAGGCTGTCAGATCACTCCTACCCCTCCGCCCCCCATCATTGCCCACCCAGCCACCCAAATGTCCCCTCCTGCCTATGCCGGTATGCATTGCTTCCATATATGTGGCCCTTTTCAAGAACACAAGCCCGTTGTATACTGGGGACCCGCTGTATGTGGAAAATTATTGAGGAAATACTCATGTTGACACAGAGTCATTAAAGAGTTGTCTTTTAATTCAGATACTACACCTGCCAGTTTGTAGTGTTATAATTACTTTTTCCTGGTTTTTAAAATATTTTCCCCCTGCTGTTGCAATAGACACACACAAGTAGCAGAACCCAGCTAAACAACTGTTCAAGGAAAATTGACTATATACAATATGCTGCTAAATGTAGAAATAACCACACTGAATAGAACAGAGTATTTTAATCTATTTTAGCCAGACTAATTTTAGCTATTAATTGTAACATTAATTGACAGTTTCAGACAGTAGATTTTTAAGTTAGTTATGTGTCTTTATGCAACACTGTTTAGGGAGTTGTAAAGTTATTTGCCCTAGTGTTAAAGATGGTTTGATATTCAAACCACAAAATGTGCTTTGGATTTCTGTACTGTTTCCTTAGTTACCATACTATATAATATCCTTGAAATAACTTGGCATTTAAAAATCTAAGACTTTAGGACACTCATTAATGGGTTAGTTGTATTTTTTTTATTCATTTTATATTTTTTTAAGTCAGAAACACTTTTGCTGTGGACTGATATCTATCAAGAGAACTGCAGAATCAGATGCAGACATTGTTTGCTTTAACTATGCCACACCTTTGAAAAAAATATTCATACTGTATTTTTGGCACATGTAGCCACATGCAGAGAAATGTCTGGGCTTGTATCTTAGATTCTGTACAGTAGGTAGCAATTTCTAGCTGAAACCCTTTTATTTCTTTCTCCTGTACATGGGTATTTGATGTTATTCATTTCCAGTTTACTCTTTTTGCTGTAATACCACATGATCAGGGCAACAAAAATGATTAGGGGACTGGAACACATGACTTATGAGGAGAGGCGGAAGGAACTGGTATTGTTTAGTCTGCGGAAGAGAAGAATGAGGGGCGATTTGATAGCTGCTTTCAACTACCTGAAAGGGGGTTCCAAAGAGGATGGATCTAGACTATTCTCAGTGGTACCAGATGACAGAACAAGGAGTAATGGTTTCAATTGCAGTGGGGGAGGTTTAAGTTGGATATTAGGAAAAACTTTTTCACTAGGAGGATGGTGAAGCACTGGAATGCGTTACCTAGGGAGGTGGTAGAATCTCCTTCCTTTGAAGTTTTTAAGGTCAGGCTCGACAAAGCCCTGGCTGGGATGATTTAATTGGGGATTGGTCCTGCTTTGAGCAGGGGGTTGGACAAGATGACCTCCTGAGGTCCCTTCCAACCATGATATTCTATGATTCTATGATGTTGCTGCTTATTCTGTATTGGGTTATTTAAGACTCTTATCATATCAATATACATTGTACCAACCCCCAACCTCTCCAAGTTCATCATCAAAAGCAATCCCTCCACAGACCAGGACACACCAACTCAAAGCAGCACCAGACCCTTCCAGAACAACAGATGCAAAACCTGCAGACATATCTCCATTGCTACGATGATCAACACGTCCCACTCCAACACACCTCTCAAGATGCATGGGTCCTACATATGCTAACACAACTTGTGGTGTACCTCATCCAGTGCACTAAATGTGCTAATATCAACTACATGGGTGAAACAAGAAAATCACTATGCTCTCTATATCTGACCTATCAGTTCTCATCCTCAAAGGAAACCTATCAAACACTTTCAGAAGAAGTGAGCCTGGGACCTTAAATTCAGCAAACTGTAACCCCTAACAACCTCCTCCCAAGATATTTTCCCTCCCTATGACTAGAGGGGTGTTAATGCGTCATCTTGAATGGTCCCTTGAAGTGTGTTAACTCCTTATGCCAAAACAATCTGTTTGACCTTGTATTTAGCAATGCCACTGAATATCTTTCCAAGACCTGAAGAAGAGCTTTGTGTAAGCTTGAATGCTTGTCTCTTTCACCAGCAGAAGTTGGTCCAGTAAAAGATATTATCTCACCCACCTTGTCTCTCTAATATCCTGGGACCAACACGGCTACAACAACAATGCATACAACTAAGGTCAATGATTCACATCTCAGAACAACTTGATCTCAGATCTAATGATGAAGTGCTGCAACATGAGATGCTAAACTGTTAGAAATACTATCAGGAAAGTTTCATCATCACCCAGAATACTCATGTTAGCAAGAAGATTGCCATAACACCACTTTACTGTAGCATCTTGGTGCAAAACATAGCACTCTATATTCCTTAAGGATTACTAGGCTTGTTTTTCATTTATTCAGCTACCTACTATCATAACATGTTCCATTTTTAGATACTGATCAGTTAAAATCGATTATTTTCCAGTCAAGATATAGAGGACCACTTAGGTAAACTTTAACTTTCAAAGACCCCAAAAGATGTATATGTTCTTTTGTATTGGAAACAACTTGGTCATCAGTAATCTCACAAGCATGTTTTACCTTTTTGATAAAAGAAAAGGAGTACTTGTGGCACCTTAGAGACTAACCAATTTATTTGAGCATGAGCTTTCGTGAGCTACAGCTGTAGCTCACGAAAGCTCATGCTCAAATAAATTGGTTAGTCTCTAAGGTGCCACAAGTACTCCTTTTCTTTTTGCGAATACAGACTAACACGGCTGTTCCTCTGAAACCTGTCATTACCTTTTTGATAAAAGCGGTAAAGAGTCCTGTGGCACCTTATTGACTAACAGACTTATTGGAGCATAAGCTTTCGTGGGTGAATATCCACTTCGTTGGATGCATGTAGTGGAAATTTCCAGAGGCAGGTATAAATATGCAAGCAAGAATCAGGCTAAGGGATAACGAGGTTAGTTCAATCAGGGAGGATGAGGCCCTCTTCTAGCAGTTGAGGTGTGAACACCAAGGGAGGAGAAACTGGTTTTGAAGTTGGGTAGCCATTCACAGTCTTTGTTTAATCCTGAGCTGATGGTGTCAAATTTGCAAATGTACTGAAGCTCAGTAAGGACTGGTCTGCCTCCCAAGGCCTGTGAAAGTGAGGGATCAGATCAACAGAGCCAGACGTGTACCCAGAAGCCTGCTGCTGCAAGACAAGCCCAAGAAAGAAACCAACAGAACTCCACTGTTGATGCATACACATACAGTTCTGAGCTAAAACTTCTCCAATGCACCCTCGGTGATCTACAACCCATCCTGGACAACAATCCCTCACTTTCACAGGCCTTGGGAGGCAGGCCAGTCCTCGCCCACAGACAACCCACCAACCTGAAGCATATTCTCACCAGCAACTACACACCACACCATAGTAACTCTAACTCAGGAACCAATCCATGCAACAAACCTCGATGCCAACTCTGCCCACATATCTACACCAGCGACACCATCACAGGACCTAACCAGATCAGCCACACCATCACCAGTTCATTCACCTGCACGTCCACCAATGTAATCTTCGCCATCATGTGCCAGCAATGCCCCTCTGCTATGTACATCGGCCAAACTGGACAGCCCCTATGTAGAAGGATAAATGGACACAAATCAGATATTAGGAATGGCAATATAAAAAAACCTGTAGGAGAAAACTTCAACCTCCCTGGACAAACAATAGCAGATTTAAAGGTAGCCATCCTGCAGCAAAAAAACTTCAGGACCAGACTTCAAAGAGAAACTGCTGAGCTTCAGTTCATTTGCAAATTTGACACCACCAGCTCAAGATTAAACAAAGACTGTGAATGGCTAGCCAACTACAAAAGCAGTTTCTCCTCCCTTGGTGTTCACACCTCAACTGCCAGAAGATGGCCTCATCCTCCGTGATTGAACTAACCTCGTTATCCCTAGCCTGATTCTTGCTTGCATATCTATACCTGCCTCTGGAAATTTCCACTACATGCATCTGACGAAGTGGGTATTCACCCAGGAAAGCTGATGCTCCAATACGTCTGTTAGTCTATAAGTCCGTTTCTACAGGACTCTTTGCCACTTTTACAGATCCAGACTAACACGGCTATCCCTCTGATACTCAACACCTTTTTGATGTTATTCATCTCATTCTCTGGTTTCTCAAGGTCCAATATTGGCTCTTCATTCTTTGGCAAAGGTCCCATCCTTTTAGTTTCTGTCCTGCCAAGTGCTGCATATTTGTATCCAGTTCTAGCTGACACTCAAGAGCTTCAGTTTTCAGTTGAGTTGACTCCTGTTCCCTTTATAAATACATTCATTCTTACCAATCACTTCAATTCCAGGACATGAGACGAGGCGTATATGTCAGTAAATACTAGGATAGATAGTAAATACTGGAAGAATAAATGGACACAAATCGGACATCAGGAATGGTAACACACAAAAGCCAGTGGGAGAACACTTCAATCTTCCTGGACATTCTATAACAGATTTGAAAGTAGCTATACTTGAACAAAAAAACTTCAGAAACAGACTTCAAAGAGAAACAGCCGAACTAAAATTCATTTGCAAATTTAACACCATTAAGTTGGGCTTGAATAGGGACTGGGAGCGGCTGGCTCATTAGAGAAGCAGCTTTGCCTCTCCTGGAATTGACACCTCCTCATCTATTGTTGGGAGTAGACTACATCCACCCTGATCGAATCGGCCTGTCAACACTGGTTCTCCACTTGTGGGGTAACTCCCTTCTCTTCATGTGTCAGTATATTTATGTCTGCATCTGTAACTTTCACTCCATGCATCTGAAAAAGTGAGGTTTATACCCATGAAAGCTTATGCTCAAATATATCTGTTAGTCTTTAAGGTACCACCAGACTCCTTCTTGTTACTGAGAAAATATGGGATTTGAAAATACCATGCAAGTCTCTATAAGTGATTCTACAGAATCAGTCTCATGAAGAAACAATACAGTTCTTACATCTATGCAATGCAAAAAAAAAAATGTATTTTAGGCACCCAGACACTGAGTGGTTTGGCAAGAGTGTGTGGAGGAAATTCAGATTCATTTTCCATTATTGGTTTGTATTTATTTTTTGTGGCTGACTTTATTGTAGTTCTGTTCCTGGTTTTTCACTCTAACTAAAGGAGACATACTGATATTCCTACTGTAATAGCACTCAGTGCCAAAACTGTTATGCACTGCTAAATAAGAGATGGACAGAACAGAATTAGCTAATTAATTGCCTAAATTATTAAGGTTGATTTTATTGCATTTTCCCAATTTAATTAATAAAGGAAAAAGAGAAAGGTAGATTCTACTAGCTTTAAAAAAAGCAGACCCAGATATTCAAATATGAAGTTACACCATTTTCTTCTCCTTAAGGGGCTAAAGTTATTTTATCTGTCAAAAATCTTCTTTATTTTCAGCTGTCTTGTTATGCAAGATAAGCCAGGACGTTTGGAGCCTGAGGTCACTCGCTGAAGCCATGATTCTCTCCAGATATACTGAGGATGGATCTAATAGTGTAGCTATCATATTTACATGAAGTAGCGTCTCCTCTCTGCTATTGCACTGAGAATCCTTAACAGAACTGGTTCCAATTGTGCCTAGAGTAATGGTTCAAATATGATTTTCTACTGACATCCTGCATGTCAAATTTTAGCTCAGTACTATAAATGAAAAAAAAAGGGTTATATACACTATTAGAACACTGATAGTTATAGATGCCAAATAAACTCAAGGAGAAATGTTTAAACTATCTGTGATGTCGGCACTGTAAAAGATTCCATGAGATTTTCTTTCGTAAAAATGCTCCTCCAGGTGGTTTGCATTTGAGTTCCTACTGACTCACATTAGAAAAAAATAGTAGTATTCATGTCCCAAGTTACCAAACCACACTTCCACTGCCATTCACTGGTGGGGATGGTGTTGGGCCCAGTTGATTGGCTCCCATTTGGTGAAAATAGAGCCTGAGGGAGAGTTGCCACAGTTAGCTGACTAGGCAGGGTAGCCACTGGGGGCTCCCTGTTTCAGCCCCACACTTAATCTAGTTGCTGGATTCCTAGTGATGTTGGGTGTTCAGCTGATTGCCAATTTTGGGGTCTGGAAGGGATTTTTCCCATGTGGCAAAACTGGGAAACTGCTCTGTGGGATTTTCCACCTGGTATCCCGGTGGTCAGTTTTGGGAGTTGTTACATTTGTTGCAAGTTTATCAGGTTCCAGTGCAGGTGGGAGGGTTAGAAAGAGTCTGACTGAGATCCCTGTAACCCAGTGGACTACCTGGGCATTGTAAATGGGCATGACAATGCATGGAAACAGGATACACCTCTGTGTCTCATACCTTCATCTTAGCACTCCGACCTTCTGGGGGTGGGACAGAATGTAGATAGGACAAGACTCTAGCTTCTATTCAGGATCCCTGGGCAAGCCTGAGGATATAGAAGGGGCATAGCCTTCATATCCATCCTTGGTTTTGTAGTATACCAGGGCTATTGGAGTTAATCGAGAGATGCAGTGGAACAACCCTGTTGAGTAGTTTAGGGTGGTTCCCCAGTTAGGTAATGATTTTAAATAACTTGTTGCCTCCACATTTAACTATATTATGATGTCTGATTGCCATTGTTTCCATGGCCACATGAAAAGGCTTTTGTCACATTGCAGTTTCTGTTCTCCTTTTTATACACAATGAAACTTATAACAAAACGAATCATAGCACTTGTCTACTCTTGTACTTTACATTGTATGAAGCTCCTTTTTGTTCGTTCCTTTAGGATATCATTTCCATTTCTTTTCCTACTGCTTTTTTTTTAATGTTTACCCTTTCAGGACTATAGCCATTGGTGCTAGTCTTACTCTTTCCCAGCAAGAGTTCATATATTAAATGGACATATAAGTTTATTATCCTCATTTTAGCATGCTGTAGGGGTAAACCTCAATATTAATGCAAAAATAAATAAAATTAGAGTATTTCACTATAATAATTTTAGGTTATTACAAACTTGCTTTTCCTGAATTTTAGGAAATACAATTATTTTTAAACACATGATGACTGGAGAAAATAACTCACATGTTCTATTATTAAATGAAATGCTCAAGCTGATTAAAATAACAGTTAATTTTTGCTTTCTCTCAGTAAGCAACACGCACAAAAAGTGTGAAGAAGGTTACCTCTGTGGTTACTAGACTGTACTTATAGCTCCCCAATCTGTTTGTACAGACTCTGGAATGCAGCTTTATAATGCATTTAGCTTTAGTATTCTATGGTTTAGTATATTATTTTTGAAAGACGTAAGTGTTATTGTGATTTGTGCCTTTCATAGAGTATTGGTGGGAATCTTTAACTGCAAGTTGTGGGTGAACCTACTGTGGCATGTAATCTTGAGATGTTTGGTTTCAAGCAAACAACCAACAAGAACAATATTCCCCCATCCCTCCAGTTAAAGGATGTGAAGATATTATTTTTCTACGGTGTTTCAAGGAGAATTAGAGACACAAGGTGGGTGAGGTAATATTTTTATTGGACCAACTTCTGTTGGTGAGAGATCTCGGAAAGGTATTCAGAGGTTCACAGCTAAATTCAAAGTGGAAAAGATTGTTTAGCATAAGGAGTTGACACGTATTGTAAGAGACAATTCCAGGTGAAGTGGCCAGTTAACACCTCTGTAACACAGGGGGGAAAAAAGGGAGATTAGTAGGTTACAGATTGTTGTATTAAACCATAAATCTAGTGTCTGTTATTGAAACTGATTTCTTGTAGAAACACTCTATAGTCTTCATTTAATTTTAAGGACAACATAGTTAGGAAGTGTTTGGGTTACCTATTAAAATAAAGTTTTCAATTAAAGATGAAAACATTTGTTTATTGCTCAGATGCTTAAAATGACTTAAATTATTTTATTATGTTTAGATGTTTCCATTTGTATCCAAATCTAATGTAATGATTGCTGATATCATTGCTATGTGAATAGTGAAATGTTTTATGTACCAATGTGGAACCAAATAACCCTATTGTAATTGGTTACTAAAATAAGAAAACCAGGAGTATAAAATATAGATATATTACACACCAAAACACCCGATATTAAAACATTTTAAAAGCTGCAAAGTCAAGATTCAAAAGTTAGGATGTGCCAGAATTATGGTTGTCTATGCAACCCTTCTGCATATGCCTCATGGTCTAGCCTTTAATTATATGATCACATACTTTTTTGTCTATAGGCAACCTGCCTCATTCAGTGAATGAGCTGGACCAGCTTTGGAGATAAATCAGGGTTGTGTAGAGAAGGAGACTTGGAAACTAGGTCAAACTGCAAACAACACAAGTATGTAAGGACAAAATTAGAAAGTACAAGACACAAAACGAGATTAAACTAGCTAGAAACATAAAGGTAACAGGAAAACATTGTACAAATACGTTAGAAGCATGAGGAAGACCAAGGACAGGGTAGGAAAATGAGGGTGGAAGCAATAATAGAAAATATGGAAACAGCAGAAGTGCTAAATGACTTTTTTGTTTCAGTTTTCACCAAAAAGGTTTGTAGCAATTGGATGTTTAACATAGTAAATGCCAGTGAAAATGAGATAGGATCAGAGGCTAAAATTGGGAAAGAACAAGTTAAAAATGACTTAGACAAGTTAGTTGTCTTCAGGTCACCAGGGCCTGATAAAATACATCTGAGAATACCCAAGAAGCTGACTGAGGAGATATCTGAGCCACTAGCAATTTATCTTCAAAAAGTCACGGAAGACAGGAGAGATTTCAGTGGACTGGAAACAGGAAAACATGGTGCCCTATCTATAAACAGGGAAATAAGGACAATCTGGTCTGTAATTCTCCAGTCAGCTTAACTTCAGTACCTGGAAAGATAAATGGAGCAAATAATTAAGCAATCAATTTGTAGACACTTTGAAGATAATAAATACAAAATCAAACAGATTATCATAAATATTTGGAATATGTGCTGTTTGACCTTGTATTTAGCTATGATACTGAGTACCTTTCTCAGACCTGAAGAAGAGCTCTGAGTAGTTCGAAAGCTTGTCTCACTCACCAACAGAAGTTGGACCAATAAAATATATTGCCTCAACCACCTCGTCTCTCTAATATCCTGGGACTGACCACAGCTACACTACATACAATAATTGGGAAATGTTAATTAAATATCTGGTAGAGCTTAAGTAACTTCCTTACCAAACCCAGGAAGACAAGAACAACCTCTCTAAGAAGAAGAGATAATACTTTTTTTGATGACCACTGAAGTTTAAAGATTCTCTTGATGAATTGTTTAAATTTAAAAAGATTACTTTCGTTGTAAAAGACTGGTACATTGAAAGATAGAGTGTTTGGTCTGATTTGACTCAGAATTTCAGCTCCTACTAAACTTTTATGGAACTAAAAGGATATCTCAGTGAATTAGCTGAATAAGAATGAATTAAAATGCTAACTTTCAAAGACAAAAAAGAGTATAACCATAACATTGAATTACAATCCTACTGCAAATGCATTAGCAGATTGCATATTCATGAGTTGAAAATGCTATCAAGACCATCCCATAAACATGCTTAGCCAATTAAAGGTAACAACAGCTGATATTTGGATCCAGCCAAGCCCATGAAAGGTGTGTCCTCTATCTTCAATGAAATTATAGAACACGTATAAATCTTTCTGAATTGAGATACCTATACTCCGTAGCCTTATCCTAGCTCAGTTTGTTCATTTTATCCAAGCAAGAAAACAGCAGCAAAAGACAGCTAAGAAGACAAGAAAAGTCACAATGTGGCCTCAGAAGCAAGTGACCTTCCAGTTCAGAACTATTACTGAAACACAAAGACATCACAGAGATGGCAACATTATTGACAAGATGGAGTTTGGAAAAATCCTGCCATGGAATTAGATTTACTTTTCTTCTTGAAGTGAATTTAAGGGGATTTGGAGGTGCTATTGTAGTGTTAGGTACTAACACCTTTCTGTTAACCACTAAATTGTTTGAACTATGTATTCTTGGTAAGGAGACATAAACTAACCTTAGTAAACACAGAGAGAAAGTTGATGTAATTTGAATTGAAGATTCTTAATATTCATTTATTTGCCTGTCTCAAGACCACTCCTTAGAGTGTGTTGGTGGTTTATAAGAAGCATTGCTGTTTCATTGAATGGGTTCTCTTAAGTAAATGAGGTAAAGATTTCCTTCATTTTCATAGGACTTAGTTAACATCACTTACCTTTGCCCATTGACAGACTTTTTAGTTTATACATGACAAACTCAAACACGATTCTCCAAACCTTAAATTAAATTCCTTTTCCCTTCTATAATCTGTTATAAATTATCTTTTATATGCTAAGACAGAACTTGCTACTATTTGTATATACTTTGGTCATAAATTACCTAAAGAAGATTATCTTCATATGGTAGGCCCACTTTCAAAGGTGTAATCTCTGTTGAAAGATCTTTACAGGCAAACAGAAGAAATTGTGTCTGGAGTAACCACTGTTTACTGTTTGCTGAGGATTTGGTTTGTTTTATTTCCCCCCTTTCCTTTTGTAATAAAATATTCATGATTGTGAGCATTTTGCTTGTCTTTAATCATGGTGTACCTAAGGTACACATATCTGAATTGGCACTGAGAGACAATCAAGACTCAGCCTACCATTTCTTGTTTTTCTAGATGGCAAGTTCGTAATTTTGGGGATAATGACTTGGCACTCAACATTTTGAAAAAAAAAATACCCCACATCATAGGTGCTGGAACTAGGGGTGCTGCCTCTCCCCTGGGCTTGAAGTGGTTTTCATCATATACTGGGTTTACAGCTTGGTTCAGTGGCTCTCAGCACTGCCACTATTAAAATTGTTCCAGCATCCCTGCCTCTTGTCCTTACAATGTGAAGCTTTGGTCTACGTCCCTTGCCACATTTTGCTTCCAGGGTTTGCATTTCCAGGGCAGCCAGCTAGACAGACTGCCCCAGAGTTGGGGACCCAGGTGCTTTCCCTTTGCAGAGAATTTTGAAAACTTTTGATGTACATTTCTAATCAGAATGAAACCAAATTTTAAAAATCTTTGTGAAGTGGATTTATCTGTCTCCACACAACTCTAATTTTGAGATTTTCAATTAGCTACCTTTTAATCCATTTACCATGTGCCATGTTGATGTTGGCCATAACGCAGTATCTGTTCAAGATATTTTTATAAAGTCCCCTTCACTGTAATGTCAGAGTGCCAATTATCTGTGTAATGCTATTCTCTTATATGATATAGTTTTACTCTCAGTGTCTAAAATACCCTCAGTGACTAAAAGTTGAAGTATCTACTTTTGGACAAATCTGTCCAGAACATAAGACACTCTCACCTCATGATTAGACACTTATGTATTAATGATGCTTGAGTGCACTCATTGTTTACTGAACTGTATAGAAGATCAACTAGGGAAAGAAGAATACTTGCATGCAAGTAGAAAATGTCAGGTACCTTTAAAGTCAATGGCTGCTTGCACCCTCCTATATTCTCTATGACACATTCATTTTACCTGCTTATGTAAGCTAGAAACAACATTTATTAGGCCTTCTAAACTAGAGAAAACAACATTTGTCTTGTCCAGTACATTAGTCCATGAAAAAAGGTTAGCAATGCATAATTCGTAGAGATTTTGGTCTGCATGACTTTAGTAACTAAGGCACAGTATGCCTCATGCTAGCAATTTATAACAGAGGAACAGAAAGCCCAAATTGTTGAGAAAAAGACATTTATGGTTTTATATGTACCATTATAGCAATTTCTGGTGAGTATAAGTGTGAATAAATGCAATAATTTAAGTTCATACTGTTTACAATGACACAGGACTTTGCCAATACCGAATGCATTTGGTTACATGTGAGACAAAAGAAAATAAATTGCATAAAATAAAATTAGAAATGTGACACAGTGTTTATAATAAGCAGCACCAGAAAATTATCAGAGGGTTATGCTGAGCGTAGGATGTACATTTTGTATATGATGCTTTCCTACTCCAGAATAGATTACGGTTTTGCTTTCAATAATACAATATTCATGAGATTCATTTCTGTATTTAGGATCCTGTGCCTTTGACTTGTCAAGCCATGATTTACATCATATAATTGCATATTTGACGCAATTCTTTTTTTTGCACAATAAACATGCATCATTAAAATATGTTTCATTGCTAAGAAATATTAGTCAGCGTAAAGGCATGTTGAAAACATCTAGCGAGTTTAATGTGAACCTTGGTACACTGGTTCATATATTTATTCAGTATATGATTTGATTATAAAAGATCTTTTTTGTACTGTGGTTCTTAAGCCATGAGCCATCTCTTCCAAGAGATGTACTTACTAATGCCAATGGGCATAATCAATAGGTATTTGTTTGAGTCAGGGAAAAAAAGAACCAACTATGTATAAAAGGTATTGGCCCAATCTCAGTACAGTTATGAGGGCTCCAGGAAAACTTGCTGGTACACAAGTTCAGCTTTTCAAGTTCACTCATCTAGTTTCCTAGGCTCATAAACCAAGATAAATGCTGTAAGGAATTTTATAAGGAGGGCAGGGAGGGGAATAAGGAAAATAATTGGATCCCAAACAGCCTTTTGAAGTGGGAACAATAACATAATGAAGGAATACAATGAGATAGCATAGGAAGATTTTTTACTTAAGTAATTTTCAATAGAGATGGTCAGAACGTTTTCAGCTACATGAAATTTGGTCTAAATATACTGTTTTGTCAAAGCCAAAATATTTCATAGAAAGGTGTCAGTTTCAATGAAGTTTCCAGACGGATTGTGTGTGCATGTGTGTGTGCATAGAGTTCTCTGGTCTCTTCTGACCAGAAGGAGAGGACCTGAGTAAAAAAGTTCAGGTTTTTGATCTGAAAATAGATGTTTCAGCATAATTCTGTTCCACAAAAACATCCATAAGATTGTTCATCATTGCAATGAAAACAAAGACAAATGTCAAAACCTCAAAAGTTCCTTCAAAACAAAATTGTCATAGTCCAGACAGCTCTAATTTCGATATCTTATTTCTGAACATTTCATCATAAACTATCATAGTAGCATCACAGACATACGACAATAAAAGAGCTGATCAGAGTAGGGCAAATAGCTTGATCCTTCCCCAGGTACCTGTAAAAAAAAATATGGTCATTCCAGTATGCCTGAAGAGTTAACAAACCCAGGCTCAAGTGGACAGAAGCCAGGTGGGTGGATGCAGTGAGCAAATTCCAAAGGTGAAGACCCTTCAGAGCAAGTATCCTTTCAGATTCCCCATTGATTATAAATGAGAGGCAGTATTAGTGCCAACCCATCCATGGAGCTCAAGTGAAACAGCTATCACATTGTTTTAAAGTGGATATGCAGTAACAGTACTCCTATCATTGTGGTATTTGGGATCATGCACATAATCTGTGACATCTAATTCTGTCTCCAAAAAAACCAGACTTTCCAATCCTCCCTTGGTTATTGTCTTGAGTAGGATTGTTTTATGTCTTTCTTACTGACTGTGCTGTTACTCCATTATTGGGGAATGGTTTCACAACATGAATGGACAGCGACGTGACTGGAATTTATCCAAATTTCCTGTGGAAGGCTGTTACACAGCCTGGGGCCCTGAACTGAGAGGAAACAACCCCTAGTTTCTGGAAGTTTCTGCCAAGGATCCATCAGCTGAAGTATTCCCGACAGTCATAGTGGCATATAGGTGGAGTATGAACTGGCTTAAGCTAAGCCTGTTCAGTGCTTTGAATATCGAGATATCCAATTCTAAATCCATTTCAAAGTGCTTAAGTAGTAATAAGATCTTTGGAAAATAGGATTTTTACACTGAAGACAACATATCCTGGATGCTGAACATGGGTAGGTAGGGGAGAAGGGGACGGTATAAAATGGAAGGGCAATTTCTATGGTCCTGCAGAGGAATGCAAGTCTCCTACGTTGAGTCATCCGAAGATCGGTTGCTAGAGCCCTGCATAAAGCTGCACAGCAATTGCTGCTGATTCATGCTAACATATGAACTGTGTTAACTGTCTTCCTTTTGGAGCTTGGGCAAGACACTTAGGAAACTGCAGTGCTGAAAGTTTTCTGTAAAATGCTGATAACAGCCCTCTGAGGTAGGGTAGTAGTATAAGATGACTAATATTCATTAAGTACTTTCAGATCTTCGTGCAGAAGGTCTTATTTTGTACTTTAAGTGCATAGCTTTTCCTTTCAAGGTTATTGTGAAAGTATCAACTGATCTAATTTCTTTATATTTTTTTTAATATTGTGTGACTCATTCAATAAAAGCATTACATCCATATAATGGAATATAGTTTTATCAATAAACAATGGACCATATCTGCAGTCCTTTTCTGACAAAACTCCCTTTGGCTTCCATAGTTTGCTAAAATAAAGATTGAGCAATGACTCTTAGGATTGAACCAATATACAATATTTCTTTGAATGGGGTTGAAGTGCATAATAAGAAGCTATTGAAAAAGCGACCCAAGGTTGTTATATCTTTATTTATTAGCCCCAGAGGGAATTTTAACCCAGAGGGCAATGGTTTTAAATGAAATTTACAGTCTTTATGTGTTATATTCTTTAAAAATGTATTTTTACTCAGAATGGGCTGCAACATCTAATATCTTCTACTAAAGTAATGCTATATTAGCCCACAAGTTGATGTGACCCTTTCAGTTACAAGCAAAGCTCCCTCTGTAACAAAATGTAGCCATCTTGGATAAACAGAGGTGAAAAAATGTGTTAACATTTTATTGTTTCTGTTCCTCTCCTTACAGTTAGTATTGGATTCACTCAGATTATCCTTCAGTTCACACTTCCTGGTGCCCTGGGAGCTTTAAGTGTGTTTATATTTACACTTGATGTTGTGCCATTCTTACTACATTGTTCCATGAAGTTTATTTCCTACAGTGTGAACCTGATAAACTGTGGAAGAGCCTCCAAACCTGCCCTGAAAGTTAAGTGTGGACTCCATTCACATATTTCCCTGTCCAAGTCTCCTCCCACCAGTTAAATGTGCTACAGTATCAGAATCTGTCTTCTGCTTAAACTCTTCTACTTTAGGTCACACTAAAAATGTCAGATCAAGGAAAAGGAGAGCCTGTCAACAGTGGCATGATCTTGTTTCAGCCAACTGAATTGTACTGAGCAATCCAAAGGTGTAATAAGAGTGTTTATTAGTTATCTTCTGTTTCTCTGAAGAGTCTAAAGAACCTTCCAATGTTAAGACAAATTAGTGCCACAGGGATTTTCTTCCTCCATAGTTTTGACAGTTTTCAGAGTAACAGCCGTGTTAGTCTGTATTCGCAAAAAGAAAAGGAGTACTTGTGGCACCTTAGAGACTAACCAATTTATTTGAGCATAAGCTTTCGTGAGCTATAGCTCACTTCATTGGATGCATACTGTGGAAAGTGTAGAGGATCTTTTTATATACACACAAAGCATGAAAAAATACCTCCTCCCACCCCACTCTCCTGCTGGTAATAGCTTATCTAAAGTGATCACTCTCCTTACAATGTGTATGATAATCAAGGTGGGCCATTTCCAGCACAAATTCAGGGTTTAACAAGAACATCTGAGGAGGGGGGGGGGGAGTAGGAAAAAACAAGGGGAAATAGGTTACCTTGCATAATGACTTAGCCACTCCCAGTCTCTATTCAAGCCTAAGTTAATTGTATCCAATTTGCAAATGAATTCCAATTCAACAATTTCTCGCTGGAGTCTGGATTTGAAGTTTTTTTGTTGTAATATCACAACTTTCATGTCTGTAATCGCATGACCAGAGAGATTGAAGTGTTCTCCGACTGGTTTATGAATGTTATAATTCTTGACATCTGATTTGTGTCCATTTATTCTTTTACGTAGAGACTGTCCAGTTTGACCAATGTACAAACTTCAAATCCAGACTCCAGCGAGAAATTGTTGAATTGGAATTCATTTGCAAATTTGATACCCTTAACTTAGGCTTGAATAGAGACTGGGAATGGCTAAGTCATTATGCAAGGTAACCTATTTCCCCTTGTTTTCCTACCCCCCCCCCTTCCTCAGACGTTCTTGTTAAACCCTGGATTTGTGCTGGAAATGGCCCACCTTAATTATCATACACATTATAAGGAGAGTGGCCACTTTAGATAAGCTATTACCAGCAGGAGAGTGGGTTTGTGTGTGTGGTGGTGGTGGTGGGGGGGGGGTGATAAAACCTGGATTTGTGCTGGAAATGGCCCAACTTGATTATCATACACATTGTAAGGAGAGTGATCACTTTAGACAAGCTATTACCAGCAGGAGAGTGGGGTGGGAGGAGGTATTTTTTCATGCTTTGTGTGTATATAAAAAGATCTTCTACACTTTCCACAGTATGCATCCAATATAGTTTTGACAGTGTATCATAACTTATCTTTGGTTCATCCTTTCTTAACATGGGTTATTTGCAAGCTGTTCACTTTGACTATTTGCTATGCAAGTGGTGTGTTTAGTCACATAAAACCAAATTCTACCCCCTGACTGTAGAGATCAGGCAATTCTAAAGAGAAAACAATAATAGCATATTTCTATTACAAGTGTTTAAATGAATAATCATTCATTCAAAGATTCAGGATTTAAAGTCTCTTGTGAACAGAAGATGGTTGTGCAAACACTGATAAAAAAATTACAGACGCACTATATAGAGAACCAAAGTTGGCGCTCATCTGTGAAAATACTCAGGAATCAGTTCTTATATGCACACAAAAGCAGAACTACCGAACCAGATACATTTGAACTACATTGATTCTAACATTTATAAACATTGGGGCTAGGATTTAACAGGGAAAGGTCATTGGAAGTCAATGCAATTGAGGAACTTAACTCTCTCAGTCCTCGTGGAAAAAACCCACCTTGTTCCTTAACTGTTTGAAAGTGTGATTGTCAATGAAGTTGAAATTTTCTTATGAAAATAAACCTCATGGATGCATTAAAGACCTCTGACAAATATCAAGACTACCCATATAACAACTCACATTTTGTCAGCTAAGCTCAGAAATGTAGTGGGAAGGATGGGTTTGTTTGCTTGATCTCACTGGCAGGGTAAACTGTTTTCTTCAGGTCTAAAAAGAGTATTTGAGATCTCTATGGTCTCCAAGTAGGAGTCTGATAACTGAGCATTTGATGTCACAACAGCTGTTTTCTTCATTTGTAACATGATTCTAGAGGGGCTGACAAAATACTGAGTGACTGTGTTTGATGATCAGAAATCTACATTCAACCACCAGCGGCTGAGAGTGGGATAATCATACATACTCAGAAGTTAGTTAATATGTATAGGGGTGACATGATAAATAACGTGTAATAAAATACTCCCACCCTCACTATTTTTCCTGGTGGAAAAAAGCAGAACAATGTGGCAAGACGCAGCTATTCCTTCTGATCTTAGTTTGCTGTGAAAAAGCATTCAAGCAGGATGATAATGACAGCATGGGTACTGGAAAAGAGAGAAATAGGGCAAAATCATAAAGCAAAGGTAGCAAATGTCAAACTGATAAGACTTTTATGTATCACAAAGCCCACAGAGGAAAAAAATGTCTTGTCTTACTAAATCTGCCTCTTTCACTACAACTAGAGAATATATTTCTCATGAGCATTGACTGCCACTATACACTGGTCTAGCAAAGGAACTCAACTATAACTGTACCATGTAACTGAAATTGCTCATTGCAAATGAAAATGACTTTGGGTCAGAAAGAGTGATAGGTGTGCTATCAAATAATCTAATAATAGCTATTCTTTCCCCTCACCAGCCAAGGCTTGCTGGGAAGTAGCTTAATAGGAGATGAGCACAGACCTGTCTCTCACATTCAACTGAGAAATCAATTATGGCTGTTCATTATGCAAACCATGTTGTATTTTAAGATACCCTGCCAGAATGGATGCAATCTGGTTATTTAATTTCCAAAAATAAAAATGCAAGAGAGGGGGGAAAAGGACATTTGAAATATCAGTACAGTACACTGTTCTACAATGGTCAATGAAAACTCTCTCACCAAAATGTGACCTACACAACAATATAATTTCAGATTTACAGAAGTCAGAGTTAAGCAGTAAGCACACCGGTAATGTTTAAGAACACCAAATTTAGCATTTCCTCCTGGGAGTTCTGCTATCTTGAAAAGACAAGACTTGCAGCAGCTATTATCCATATCCATCAAGGTGGTGTCTGTGTATTTAGTGAGATATTTTGCTACATTGTTTCCATCACTAATGCTTTCAGTGTGATTCCCTTCCAAATGCTGGGATGAGATATAGATTATGGAAGCCAGCCAATAATAGAGTAAACAAAATAACTGCAAACTGCATAGTGCATTTCTTTTTGCAACCAGAATTAGACATCATCATCATTTTATATCAAAGCCTTACAGACGAATCTCAGAAATAATGAAGAGGTCTGCTGCTCATTTATCTAAAAACAATTTGTTTTAAACAAACAAAAAACCCTTATCTGCAAAGCTGTTACACTCTGGTCCTGATTCTTCATTGTCCTGCACTGTGTGATGTCATTGACACCCATGAAAAGTGAGTGTAAAATGCTACCTAATCATAACGGTAACATTTTACATCCACTTTGCACCAATGTATGAAAATACACAAGTTGAGAAGCTATAGAGAATCAAGCCCAGTAGTTCCAACAGATCTTAGAACTCTGAAGTCAACCCCTCCCACACGAGAGCTTTTTTTGAGACCTATGATGGAATCACTTACCTGGTCCAGCATCAGGCTAGCCATTCCTATATTTATTCTTAGTGGTTGGATAGTTGATGTGAATTAGCTCTCCAGCCAAACTGTCAAATCCTCACCTTCCGGGTGAACAAAAGACTCCCAACAAAAAACCTAGCACTTCAACCTTCTTAGCTAGAGCAGTAATTATCCAGTGTGTGCATTGGTCTTCCACCTTGATGAAGGGAAGCAAAGCAGAGCTTCTGTACAAATCCAAACCTGGGATCCTTAAACAAGGACAGGATGCACATAGGATTTAAGCCTACATGGCTTCTCTTACCACAGGCCATTCTCAACTGAACAACTTACCACTCACCATACTGCTTCCTCTCCAGTCCTCCTAGGTATTTAGAACTATAAAAGCTACTCCAGGTTTTACCTTTCCCTTATCTCACCAGAGAGAGACAACCTGAATCTCTTTTAACTGAGAAAAGGCTTGGCTTGAATAGTCCTGCACCCTTTCCCAGCAGGCCTTGTTTGTAGCCTGTCACTTGATACGTGTTGGACTTTAATCATCAAAATTCCCCTGGGTTTGGGCCAAACCCCGCATGTAGCTTCTCTTAAGAAGTCACTATGTCCTGCTACATACAGGGAAAAAATTTAATTTTTCAATGAGCTGTAGACAGTGTTTAAAAATTGAGTAGTAGAGCTGACCAGGAACTGGAATTTCCATTCCACAGGAAATTTGAACATTTTGAAGGAAGAAAAAAAGATTGCTCTGATTTGGAACAAAAAGCTGAAATTTCAAAATTTCCTTCAAAATGAAAATTCTGAAAATTTTCGATTCAGGACCAAAATCTCCTTTTGAAAATGCCAAAATAAATAGGTAAAATATCAAATTTAGTATATATTAATATATAGAGTATATGAAATATATTTAATATACTTTGGTATTAAAATTAATATTAATGTTCTGTAAACATCAAAACAACATTAATAAAAATGACACTAATGAAACAAAACAATTTGACATTGTCAAAAAGAAAGGTTTCAACTTTTTCCATTGAAAAACATCACTAAAATCAACATGTTCATGTAAAATATTTTGATTTAAACAACATTGTATTTTTTTATGGAAACTGGTCCATCAAATTAATTTTTTTTGGACCAGCTCTATTGAGTACCATTCGATGGGTGTGAATTACAAACTTCAGATCTTGGTTCAAGCCAAGAATCTGAATCTCATTCTCTAGCAGCTCTTATCATAGGATCACATGGAAATGGTGTGAGTCTTGGCAGGTACGTGTATTGGGTTTAAAACAGCAGTCCTTTATATAATCTGTCAAAGGATTGCTCTTTCATAGCACTTCTGTGTGTTTATTTACTGGCCAGGATGACTATAGGAATAATGCAGATATTCAGGTATCGTTTTATGAAGATTTTATCATTTCAAGACTCCTTTTTTAAGATGCTCAGAATCTTCAATTACCAATTATTTCAGCAGTATTGAGGTGCTCAGTTTCTCAGGACTAGGCCCTGTGTGTTTACAAACACCATAATACTATGTTGAAAATAGAGCATGAAGCTTGTCAGGGACCCACAGCTGAACCCAAATGCAGCTCATTGTCCTCAGCTGAGTCAGCTAATGAACCTGACCTCCTGATTGGCGGAAAACTGAAGCAGGCATATTCTTAAACCCTGCAGCAGGGCTGTGTCTTTGGTTGCTCAACAGGATCTATGCCTGTAGCTGTGTTTCTTGTCCTACTTCTGGCTTCCATGCCTGGCTCCTACCTGATATCCTGGCTGTGATCCTTGGTTCTTGATTCTGAGCTGTTTAGTCTGTCTTGCTTCATGGGCTTGTTAACTTGACTTCTAATTATTTCAATGGACACTGAGAGCACCTAGTACCTATCATCTCATAAAAAAACTGCCATACTGGATCAAGCCAATGGCCCATCTAACACAATATTCTGTTTCTGACTGGTTTCGGAGTAACAGCCGTGTTAGTCTGTATTCGCAAAAAGAAAAGGAGGACTTGTGGCACCTTAGAGACTAACCAATTTATTTGAGCATAAGCTTTCGTGAGCTACAGCTCACTTCATCGGATGCATACTGTGGAAAATACAGAAGATGTTTGTTTTTATACACACAAATCATGAAAAAATGGGTGTTTATCACTACAAAAGGTTTTCTCTCCCCCCACCCCACTCTCCTGCTGGTAATAGCTTATGTAAAGTGATCACTCTCCTTACAATGTGTATGATAAGTAAGGTGGGCCATTTCCAGCACAAATCCAGGGTTTCTCCCCCCCCCCCGCCACACACACACACCCCAAACAAACCCACTATCCTGTTGGTAATAGCTTATCTAAAGTGATCACTCTCCTTACAATGTGTATGATAATCAAGGTGGGCCATTTCCAGCACAAATCCAGGGTTTAACAGAACGTCTGGGGGGGTGGGGGGTGTTAGGAAAACAAGGGGAAATAGGTTACCTTGCATAATGACTTAGCCACTCCCAGTCTCTATTCAAGCCTAAGTTAATTGTATCCAATTTGCAAATGAATTCCCATTCAGCAGTCTCTCGCTGGAGTCTGGATTTGAAATTTTTCTGTTGTAATAACGCAACTTTCATGTCTGTAATCGCGTGACCAGAGAGATTGAGTGTTCTCCGACTGGTTTTTGAATGTTATAGTTCTTGACATCTGATTTGTGTCCATTTATTCTTTTACATAGAGACTGTCCAGTTTGACCAATGTACATGGCAGAGGGGCATTGCTGGCACATGATGGCATATATCACATTGGTAGATGTGCAGGTGAACGAGCCTCTGATAGTGTGGCTGATGTTATTAGGCCCTGTGATGGTGTCACCTGAATAGATATGTGGGCACAGTTGGCAACGGGCTTTGTTGCAAGGATAGGTTCCTGGGTTAGTGGTTCTGTTGTGTGGTATGTGGTTGCTGGTGAGTATTCGCTTCAGGTTGGGGGGCTGTCTGTAGGCAAGGACTGGCCTGTCTCCCAAGATTTGTGAGAGTGTTGGGTCATCCTTCAGGATAGGTTGTAGATCCTTGATAATGCGTTGGAGTGGTTTTAGTTGGGGGCTGAAGGTGACGCCTAGTGGCATTCTGTTATTTTCTTTGTTAGGCCTGTCCTGTAGTAGGTGACTTCTGGGAACTCTTCTGGCTCTGTCAATCTGTTTCTTCACTTCCGCAGGTGGGTATTGTAGTTGTAAGAATGCTTGATAGAGATCTTGTAGGTGTTTGTCTCTGTCTGAGAGGTTGGAGCAAATGCGGTTGTATCACAGAGCTTGGCTGTAGACAATGGATTGTGTGGTGTGATCAGGGTGAAAGCTGGAGGCATGTAGGTAGGAATAGCGGACAGTAGGTTTCCGGTATAGGGTGGTGTTTATGTGACCATCGTTTATTAGCACTGTAGTGTCCAAGTGCCACAAGTACTCCTTTTCTTTTTGTTTCTGACTGTGGCTATTACCAAAGCTTCAGGGGAAGTGTACAGAACAGGGCATCTGTCTGAACTGATCCATCCCCATCTTCCCTTTCTGGCAGTCAGAGTTTCAGGGTCACCCTAAGTATAGGGTTTCACATATCTGACCATCTTGGCTAATAGCTGTTAGATGAGCCAGTTCTTTTTTTAACTCAGTTACACTTTTGGGCCTCAACCTCCCATGGCAATGAATTTTACCGGTTAATTGTGCATTGTGTGAAAAAGTATTTCCTTTTGTTTGTGTTAAATATTCTGTCTCTTAATTTCCTCAGGTGACCCCTAGTTTTTGTATTGTCAGGGAAAGGGTAAATAACTCTTCTCTGTTCACTCTTCCCACACCATTTATTATTTTATTGACTTCTAGGATATCTCCCTTTGTTATCTCTTTTTCAAGCTGAGCAGCCCTAATGTTTTTAGTCTCTCATATGGAAGCTATTCCATACCCTTGATCATCTTTGTTGTCTTTCTCTGAACCTGTTCCAGTTCCACAATATCCTTTTTGAGATGGGACAATCAGAGATGAACACTGTATTCAAAGTATGGGCACACCATGGATTTACATAGTGGTATTATATTTTTTCTTATTTTCTATTCCTTCCCTAATAGTTCCTAATATATTTTTTGCCTTTTTGACCATTGCTAAGAATTGAATTGAAGTTTTCCTAGAACTATCCAATGTAACTCCACTTTCTTGAGTGGTAATAGCTAGCTTCCAACCCATCATTATATATGTGTAGATGGGATTATTTTTTCCAATGTGCATTATTTTGCATTTATCAATGTTGAATTTCACCTCCAGTTTTGTTGCCTAGTCACCCACAGTTGTAACTCTGCAGTCAACTTTGGACTCAACTATCTTGAGTAATTTTGTGTCATCTATAAACTTTGCCACTTCATTGTTCACTCCCTTTTCCAGATCCCCAGCCAGTTTCCTGTCTGATTTTTAGCTTGAAAATCAAATAACAAATACAATGTGTACAGCCTTGTTTCATTAAAGCATTTAACGCAAGTGCTTAACATCAACGGGATTTAAGTGCTTGTGATGGGGTTTTAAGACCCGACACAGAGACTAAGGGAGTGAAGGAGCAGTACTGGGTCAAGAGGGCCTTGCCCCACAGCAGCGGAGGTGCATGCTCCAAATGGTCAAAAAGGGGACTGACAGACAAGTTAGGAGGGAGAGCAAACGAGAGGCAGTCTACAAGAAGGAAGCCAGTCACTACCTTCTGGGGACAAAGTGATCCACAGGAGAGGGTCTGGATTGTGGGTAACACCTAACCTGGGTGGCAAATGCCTGCCCTTTTCCCTCCCCCATTCCCTGCTGAGGAAGAAAATTGCACAAGAGGAAGAGAGCTGGGAAATGCTCAGCTGACTGACTGAATTGTTGGGATTGACTGACTGGGAACTCCCGCTGGGGGCAATGTGGACTGTGACCACATCCCAAACTGAAGAGTACAGGACGGTAGGAAGTGGCCCAGGGAAGGCTGTTCAGGTGTATCAGGGCATTCTATGCCTCTCTCCCTTGAACCTTGGGCTTGGTCCCAGTGGAGGAGAGGGCCCAGGTCCCCCTACCTTCCCTCTCTCTCTCCATCAGGGAGATCTCCATGCTTCTGGGGAAGTGATGGACCATGGCCTGCCCACTAGGCCTGCTGGACCCTGAGTTAAACCCTCTACAATGTTGAATAAAGACATACGTTTAGAGTTAAGCATGTGTGTAAGTGCTTTGCCCAAGTAGGACCTATGTGAACATATCTGCTATCTGTATAAAGACAAAGTGGGATTTTCTTAACGTCTTTGTCTAGGGGCTCCAATACAACAGCATCATTAATGCATGCTGGCCAACTTAGAGAGGTTTTGCTAAAATACCGTAGATGTCTTCATGGGCCTCTACTCAATCTAGGTTTAAAACAGACATTGGCCCAAGCTCCATAACTCAGCCACAGCTTCAGTTCTGGATTTTGATCTGTCCTTTTCCATCTCATCCGAGCAGTTCAGGAGTATTTGGATTCACGGTTCTGGTTAGATGGAAAGAAGACTCAATTCTTAAATTTGCATCCAGACTTGGGGCTGTATTTAGAACCTCTCTAAAGTTCAAAAAAGACGGAGATTGGATTCACGCCCAACTTTAGTGCAAAGATGCTGACATTAAAGGGTTCAGGAGCAATGCTCAAGGGACAAATTCACTGACAATGTCAGCAGGCTCAACTCCATTGATTTTAATGGCGTCAAGCCTGCTTATGCCAGCAGTGAATTCTGCTACTTCTATTAAACTCTTGAGCCAAAGTACAAAAAGACATAGCTTAATGTCTTAGTGTTATCATTTACTTTTAATTAAGAAGAGGAGTTTATAACTCTTTTGTGTGGCACATTAAACAGCTATTTTGTAGATGACTGTGTCTCATTTCAAAATCTTTATGGTTCCTTTCTTCAATTTTATTTTTAAAAGTGCTAAAGAAAATGGAATGGGTATGAGATGAATCACAAGTCATCTAGAATTAATATTTATATTACTTTAGGATCTGTAGCAGGAAGTATGAGTTCCTCCACTGCTGATCCTTCATAACATGCATTTTAATAATTAGCACTTTCTTCTTTGGACTCATCTTCTGGCCTGCAAGAGCAATCTCAAGTTTTTCATAGTCTTCAAAGAATTATTTTCATACACTGAGTCTGACATAGTGTTAAAAGAGTTAAATATGCACTCAGAAAGGCAAGAAGTAGTTATCAGTACTGCAAGCACTAAATAGCTTTTAGATACTTCTGTACTATAACAGGTTCTTTAGAAAAAATTCAGTAGACAGAGGGAACTCCAGATGTACATAATTATACCAAAAAGAAAAGGAGTACTTGTGGCACCTTAGAGACTAACCAATTTGTTTGAGCATGAGCTTTCGTGAGCTACAGCTCACTTCATCAGATGCATACTGTGGAAACTGCAGAAGACATTATATACACAGAGACCATGAAACAATACCTCCTCCCACCCCACTCTCCTGCTGGTAATAGCTTATCTAAAGTGATCATCAAGTTGGGCCATCTGAAACCTATAATTATACCACTAATAAAACCAGACAAATTGCAATTCCATAATAAATTGATCAGTTGTTTTGTGGAACCTTAATATAGCTACAAACATATTATATATGTTTGTAGCTATGTTCCATTATCAATACATACTTCCTCTCCCTCTCTGTCTTTAGTTTTGGCACTTGAACTCTGACAGAGGCAGAAGCCCAAATGTTATCCACTGTTATCAACCGTGAAGGACTTAGATTTTATTATTCAGACTTATGCTGCCATTGATGCTGATCACCCAGATTCTTTCGCACAATGATGTGTTTTAGGACTTTGCACAAATACTTAGCTCAATTACTAGTAGCTTGCACTGTAACATATAGGAAGTGGTTTAATGTACAATTTTCATTACAAGAACACTCTCCCAATCAGTATTAAAACTTTTCTTCTCTAAAGTCCAAACTATGTTTAAACACAGTTCTTGTCTGCCAGCTGCCAGTATGGTTTCCTCTGCCAGTTTAGACACAGAAGAGCTGCACTGGAAACTGTTTTACAAAACCATGATGTGGATCCAATTGAACAATAGGGTCCCATGTAACTTTTTTCTTAAAAATGTTGTATTTTTCATACCAATACCAATCAAAAAGAGGAGCATTAACTAAGACATTTCTATTTGTTAATTAGTAGACACACACACATACACACACACACACACACACACACAGGATTAAGTGTGTGGGCTTGACTGGAACTATTTTTCTATGAATTTAATAAAAGGTAATCGATTTTTAAAACACTTTCCAAATCTTTTGGTTGGTTGGTTTTCTGTCACAAATATTTCCCAAGTTTTGTTAAACCACAGTATTGATACTGAGGATCTTTCTTCATCCAGAGATTTCCAACTGGACATTTGACTGTAAGGTCTAATTGGAAAATGTTCATCAAAATGGCTTTTCAACAAAAACTGCTGTTTCAGTTTTAACCAAAAAGTTTTTAAAACATCAATTTAGAATACTTTAAAAACAAACTAAATGAAGCATTTGCATAATCTTGAAATGTCCTATTTTGATATTTTTGGAATGGAACACTAGGGTTTTTATTTTCAAAGACACTTTTAAAGTTATATATCAAAATTAATGTTGAAAAGGGTCAAAACTGGAATCAAATGTTTCAGTTTTATTGAAATGAAATGTTTTCATCAAACCAAACCTTTTTTTTCCAGAATTTCATGTAACAGGAAAATTACAATTTTGTTGTTGTTGATTTCATTAGATTTCAAAGTTGTTGTTTTTTTTTCTTTTCTGAAACTGCAGGATTTTCCACAAAATCAGGTTTCTGCCCAGCTCTATACCTGCAACTGATACTTGGAACATGTCTTAGTTTTCATAAATATTCATTTTTCAATAGAAGTCCCCAAAGTAGTTGCACTTGGTAATATCTTTAATTTTATGGCGTATTTGCTTCTAAAGTGTTTCATTTTAAGATAAAACCATCAAATTATGCATGAAACTTCAGGTTCCTTCCAGTACTCGTCCCTCCCCTTCACAAACACCTTATTTAATCACCGTTTATGGGGTTAACACCGCATCTTCAGTGTGCAATCTGCTCTACATTTTTGTCTTCATTACTTTGCAACACATTTTTCCTTCCCAACAATATCTTTCTCGTTTCTTCATAAAAGATGGTTCTTATTCTGTAATAAAATTTTCTTGATTTCTACTTGACACTGCAGATCCTTGCTACTCCTATACGAAACAATATATATTCTGTTATGGATTATCTTTATTTAAAGCCTTTTTCAGCATTGCTTTGGGTGACAGCTCTTTGATTTGTAAATATTGTGAATATTACAGGCCTTGGGAATTGCATTTTTTCCTTATTCTGTTTGAAATCTAATAAAGCACTATTTTGAACTGCTAGACAAAAAACTATGTTAAGTAATATCAGTAATTTGGGGGTAAAATACATTTTAGGGATGTAGCAATTATCCCCAAATCTATCACTGTAAACACGGTAAATTCAGATATAAGATTCAAGTTAAAAGAATTCCAAGCATGTTGAAGTATGGAAATGCAGAGTTAGAACACCCAAACAACTTTAATAATGCCATGTAATGGACACCATAGAATAACCATATAATTATAACTAAAGGAATTTTAGTGCATATGAACCCAGATTATATTAAACTGAATTTTAAAGACACATTCAATTCCCCCACATCAGGCTGTCACTACAGAGTAGTTAAGATTATTTGTGCATCCTAACTGCATTTCCATATCTTAAAATATTTGGATTCCTTTGAAATTTAAATATGGATTTCCTGGGTAATTGAAAGATCTCTGTTATTTATTTTACCATTAATTAAAAATATGTACTCTAAACCTTAATGCTATTTTAACTTAATGTTTGCTTTTTAATTTCCTTGCTTTTCCTTTGTTTTGTTTGCTTTTGTTTTTCACGTATAAACTTCCAACAACAAATCCAAAGAGATAGTTCCCAGGCAATATTTCGAATAACATGACTATATGAAGTACGTACTTCAATCATTTTAAAAAAAAATAACCTTTGGCCCATTTCACTGGTATGGTCTGGCTGCTTTATGCCATTGTTGAGCAGTGCAGAACAGCAAGGGTGAACTAGCCAGTGAAGTTCAGTTTACACCTGCTTTACATTACTGTAGCAAACAAAAAGGCCAACATGTATACCCTAGTTTCCTTCTATCTCTTGTCTTCCAAATTCCCCTTGGCCTCTTTCACCTCCTTATATTCCTTGTGCACCACACTCCAAATTTCCCCTCTCCTGAATGACTCCTTCCCAAGAGCACAACATTTCTCCCTCCCTCTTGCACCCTACGTTTACCTGCACACACCCAGTTTTCCTCTCTCTCCAGCCCTATTTATGTACTCCCCTGCAGACGTCCAGCCCATTTTCTGCCTCGCTTCAATTTCTCCCTCACATACATCTACCTTGTCCTTCTTGGAGCAGATTTGGTTCAAAGGGTACATTTTTGAAAATATATATTTAAGATTCATAGTCTCTTTTTACCATGATTTTTCATAGCTGAAAGATTATCCTTCACCGAAGACTGGTGCATAAATAAAGAACTTTATTCTTCAGAGAAATTCGTGAACTATCCTCTTTCAAAATAGCGACTACCTATCATTGTTTCCAGTGAAAGTGGAGTCAGCTGTCATCTATGTAAAGAGCAGCCTGTGGCTTCAGTCCCACTGAGAAAAATGGGAAATTGCAGCCATTTTGAAAGAGGGTAATTCGATAGGGAATTCACTATAGTAGACATTTTTTGTCTGCCCCGCTGAAGAAGAAACTTTCAGTTATGAAGAGTAGTGATAAACAAAATACCATTGAATCTAAGTAAGTCCTCAAATGTAGCCTATAGCGAAGATTTCTGTGAGTATTTAGCAAAATGTGTTTAGTGCTAGCTACAAAATTTAAAGTCACTGTTATTCTGCTAAAATAATCTGGGGCAAAATATAGGTCAGATACTGTGGAAAATGTTTTAAAGGGCCCGTATTTAAATAATTTTAATTCAACCTAATGAACTAAAGTTCTTATAAATTATCAGAAAATTTATTCTAGACTCACCCATAGCTATTAAAGGTTTCAAGTGTGTCAAGCTATCTGTGAAAGCAGCTGGACCCCAAGACATCCCTCACCACTCCATTAAAAAGGCTATGTGCAAAAATAAACTATATGACAGTTGGCCCAGAACTTACCTAAAACTGCGTTTTTGCCAAAGGATCTTCACTGGAAATGTTCCTCCCACTGACCCCATTTACCAGATTAGCATGGACTGATCAATAGGTTTGGCCCCATATATTTTATGTTGCCACCCAAGGCATTGAAGTCAATAGTGGTTGTGCGGGAGGGTGTTTGACCCACCCAATGCCAATCCAGCATGTGCATCACAAGTGAAGCCTGACAATTCATTAAAAGACACACATATGGGGATAGGGAGGCTAAATCTCAATGCCGCCAGTGTCCATCAGGAGGCCAGTAAGAGCACAGGAGAAAGATATATGCCCTATTGTCAGTGCCTGGACCTGGACCCAGACCCAGAGCCAGATCTAGCACAGCTCACAGCAGCACCAAGCTGCATTTTCAGACCCTGCACAGACCCTGGCTGTAGCATGCCCAATAAGGACAGAATATTCAAAGAATTTAGCTGCTAAAAATCTAAAATCTCTACTGAGCATGTGCAAAGTAAGATTTTTTTCAAAGTCTTATAACTTTGCCAGATTTGGGCAGTTTTCCCCAAGGATGGCAAAAAGGCACATTCCTGACACAAAGTTCATCCCCTTGGCAAAGTGAATACTACCAGGCCGTATTTATAATTATTTAAAGATATGTAGTATCAACCTTAAATCATTTTTAAAAAAGTTAACTTTCATGGGCATATTCACCAGCACTCTGGAACAATTCAAAGCAGCCAGTGTGCACTGGCCAGTTAAGATGGGTTTACAGCTGTTTTCCATCACCAAAGCAGCACAAAGCAGTCCAAGCATACTGATGAGCAAGGCCCTTAATTTGCATTTAACTGATCAGTTTATTGTCTAACAGGGCTGTGATAGAGAGACCTGTGCTATGTGAAGGGGAAAGCAGGGATGGGCATGGCAGAGAGAATCTAATTCTTGAGTCCCAATGTACTGTAAGAGCTCTTTTGCTCCTGCCTCAGTCCCTATGGCAATGCTACCGCAATGCACATTGCGGCTCATGTTGCAAGTTCCATGCAGAATTTTTCAAGCACCGATACCCCAGCTAGCTGCATAGAACCTTTAAAGAGCAATGATAGTTAGGTCAAGTAACTTACCTCATTTTAACACTTTTGGGTACTCTCTCTTGCATCAGTGAGCCATTCCAACTAATAGAATTTTTACATGGAAATTAGCTCTTGAAGAGGCTGGTGAATGGCTGAGTTAACACTCATGTCACAATAGCCTACTTAATGATTACCTGAGCTGTTGACCTGTCCTTCTTTGTAGCCTATATAATCATAATAATTAGATACAATCATTAATAATTAGCATAGTTACAACCTATTCTCTCCAAATATAGCCTATGCACAAGATTTCAATTAATTTTAACTATATGGAAAGTTTGAAGGGTGCATAATTCCGTTGTTAAGATCATATGAGACCAAAAAAAAAAAAAAAGACTGAAACAGACCCTACATTTCTTAAATGACCTAGTTTTTAATTATTGTTTACTCTAATTGACAGATTTACTTGTAAATTCTCAGAAAATTCATTCTGAATTAAAGAACATAAGTTTGGGGAGGAAATGTTATTTTTCTTATGTAACAAAGAGGTTGAATTTCTGCTTTAATGCAAAATTAAACTTAGCCTTACCTATAGAGTCACCATGTGTGCCTCCATAGTATGCCACTGACTATAAATATCTGCTTTTCTCTCAGTCTTTGAAGTTCTGTTTAACTAAGCTAGCCATGAAAGCCTGATTGTTATATACTGGTGAAAGAGGAAATTGTTTATGCTCAATGCAGTGGTACACAGGTCTATGGCATGTCTTTGTAAAATAGCATATGGTATAGTTAATGCCTGTTGGCATTCCATCTGAGACTACTTTCCCCTCCGTTCCAAGAATTCAGCTTGACTCCAGCCTTTGTCAAGCAGGTATCTTTATTTGGCATGTAGCAATGCTACCCTGAGTTGATCAGACTCAAACACAGGGGCATCAATACAGGATATATCACAGCTTCAAAGTTACACAGAAGACCTCTCCGTTTATATTCATTACACATCTCATTGCATTTACTATATATTGCATTACACATTTTTGGATTGAATTATTTATTTTGCAGGAACCAATCCCTGTGCAGCATGCTCCCTCCATAGTTCGATTTCCTCTTTACTTTATCTCTACAGTCCTATCTTATTTTGCATATTGTTATCTTATTCATAGTAAATAGTTCCCTGGGTGTTCTCCCTCTTATCTTAGGTGGCTCAGACATACTGTCTTTTTAGGTTACTGACCTATTTACTTATTTTATTTAGCACAAATGTCCTTTTTTCATCCTGATGATTCATTTACCTCTCTAATCTTATCTTCAAAAGAATGAGGCCTTCCCCATGTGTTAATTAGTCATTTCAGGCCAGGCCCCAGCTACATTCTCCTTTCTTTTTATATTGGCTTTTGTTTCATTTGCATTATGTTCCTATTTTTCTGTGCTTTTTTAAAAAAAAGTTTATTACCCAGCATCATATCCGCAAGACCACAGTAGTTGTAATTATTTGAACCACCATTAAAATTAGGCCCTAAATATGAACCAGGGGTGCAAGCTCACCTCCTCTAGTACAGCCCACTGGTGTGTCTCCACTGCTTGTACAGTATTGTCCCCAATTTCTTGTTGCTTGGCTATTAGTTGAGCAATGGGCACCATGCTCTGTGTTCCACTGTTCCCAATTAATGGGCACGGGGGTCTGGGGGCAAAGAGATTGTTCACCAGTGACTCTCACTCAGGGTTGCCTGTCAATGTCTTCTGTTACATTCATAGAATCATAGAATATCAGGGTTGGAAGGGACCTCAGGAGGTCATCTAGTCCAACCCCCTGCTCAAAGCAGGACCAATCCCCAATTTTTGCCCCAGATCCCTAAATGGCCCCCTCAAGGATTGAACTCACAACCCTGGGTTTAGCAGGCCAATGCTCAAACCACTGAGCTATCCCTCCCCCCGCCTCAGTCTGCACACGTGGCCATAGGACATAGGTCCCAATCTGAGTCAGAGAGGTTCGGTTTGGACAAAATCCATTCAGGCTCCCCTGGCATGGTGTTGTCTCCACATAAAAGTTGTGGTATCCCAGAATGCATGCTGTGATTACCCCAAGCAGTATCACTTCCTTCACTCTCTCTTTAATGACAAGTCTGGCCCAACCTCCCTCCTTTGTGGTCAGGTTTATTTGTGCCACGCACTCACAGAACCATCTATTCTTGATTCATTTACAGCAGGCTGTGTTTATTTCATCTCTGTGTGTTGCCATTTTCACAGTGGGATGATGCTGTTTATAGGTCCCATTCTCTATTGTACCCATACTGTCAACATACACCAATTCTTTAGAACCCATAATTGGCACAGCCAAATTATTAATTTCATGTGGTGCCTAAGGTCCAGGATCATCTAGCCTTGCAAATTGCAAATTTTCCTACCCAAGGTTATGAAATCCTTTTTTCCACTAGTGTGGTCCAGGCAAGTGTGCTGATTCACCTGATCACTCCTTCTGTATTAGCTGTTCTATTCCCGGCATCAGATGCAAAACAAGTTTGGCACCATATATGCTCATGCAATTGCCTGAGAGCCATTATTATTATTCGACAGATTACAGTACTTACAGATAGATCAATTAGTTTAGTGAATTAAGGTTAAGGTTTAATTTTTTAATGACTGCAGAATTGTATAGGGCGACCCCAACTCCTGTGCCACCCAGTATGGTTGCCACAGTGTCCCTTCTGACTCTATGGTTTCTGCAGAGCACCATTTTCAACTGATTCTGTAGTAGAGTATTTGGCATTGGGGCACGGGATGTTGAGTGGTATTTATTATTTGCCACTAGAACAGCTGGATTCTATTTACATGCCTGCCCACCAGCCATCTGGGCCTACTAAAGTACAAATGTTTTGCCTTAGAAAAACTGCAGACTTGTTTATATGTGACAAGATTCCATAGTCTTGTTTAAAAGCCCCAGACTCATTTATATGCTACCATCTTTAAAGGGGTCTTTTCGGAATGTATTATAGATCCATAAACTCTCAAAGCATACAGCTCCTTCCCCGTGGCCCACAGATACCATTCAAATGAACTCCTTTTAGTTCTCCAACTGCCACCAATACTGCCCCAGTGTCTGAACAAGACACATTTCTTAGAAAGGTGGATTGATTTTCTTTAGTCTTAGACAGTGATTTGTAGATGTTTTTTGTTTATTTTTATAGTACAATTGGATTCTGTTTCATTTTTGAGGTGGTCTTGGCACCAGGGAATTACTGACTGGAGTGTTTTTAAACCTTAGGACCAACTCTGCACTGTCCACACTAAGACACATAATGTTGTAAGCCTCCACCACTTCATGATTGCAAATTTGTAAGACAAAAAGGGAAGAAGCCATTTCTTGCTTCTTTCTTTACTTACTTAGAATCATAGAATCATAAAATATCAGGGTTCAAAGGGACCTCAGGAGGTCTTCTAGTCCAACCCCCTGCTCAAAAGCAGGACCCATCCCCAATTAAATCATCCCAGCCAAGGCTTTGTCAAGCCTGACCTTAAAAACTTCTAAGGAAGGAGATTCTACCACCTCCCTAGATAACGCATTCCAGTGTTTCACCACCCTCCTAGTGAAAAAGTTTTTCCTAATATCCAACCTAAACCTCCCCCACTGCAACTTGAGACCATTACTCCTTGTCCTGTCCTCTTCTACCACTGAGAATAGTCTAGAACCATCCTCTTTGGAGCCACCTCTCAGGTAGTTGAAAGCAGCTATCAAATCCCCCCTCATTCTTCTCTTCTGCAGACTAAACAATCCCAGTTCCCTCAACCTCTCCTCATAACTCATGTGTTCCAGACCCCTAATCATTTTTGTTGCCCTTTGCTGGACGTTTTACAATTTTTCCACATCCTTCTTGTAGTGTGGGGCCCAAAACTGGACACAGTACTCCAGATGAGGCCTCACCAATGTCGAATAGAGGGGGACGATCACGTTCCCCGATCTGCTCGCTATGCCCCTACTTATACATCCCAAAATGCCATTGGCCTTCTTGGCAACAAGGGCACACTGCTAATTCATATCCAGCTTCTCGTCCACTGTAACCCCTAGGTCTTTTTCCGCAGAACTGCTGCCTAGCCATTCGGTCCTGTAGCTGTGCATTGGGTTCTTCCGTCCTAAGTGCAGGACCCTGCACTTATCCTTATTGAACCTCATCAGATTTATTTTGGCCCAATCCTCCAATTTGTCTAGGTCCCTCTGTATCCTATCCCTGCCCTCCAGCGTAGCTACCACTCCTCCCAGTTTAGTATCATCCGCAAATTTGCTGAGCGTGCAATCCACGCCATCCTCCAGATCATTTATGAAGATATTGAACAAAACCGGCCCCAGGACCGACCCCTGGGGCACTCCACTTGACACCAGCTGCCAACTAGACATGGAGCCATTGATCACTACCCGTTGAGCCCGACAATCTAGCCAACTTTCTACCCACCTTATAGTGCATTCATCCAGCCCATACTTCTTTAACTTGCTGACAAGAATACTTATGTGAGCTTCGAGTCGGCTTTGAACCCAACTTTACTTTTTACTTTCCAGGTTTACCAAGCATACAGAGGGGCTAAGTCAATTCAATATTACTCATGGACTGTACCACTTTGCCTTTGGGAGAGGGTGGTAGGGAGTGCATTATAACTTTAGATCCCACTTGATGCTTGGTGAGGTCACCTTTAGCATTCACCCATATCTTGCTTTTTTGTACTGTTGCCTTGTTGGTTGCCACACTTTTTTATAGTTTTATTAAAATTTCCTAGAAAAATGTGTTGACATATTCCTAGAAAGAACTAAGTTTATTATTCTGTTTTACATGGCCTGAACTCTAGTGCAGCCATAGTCTTTTTTTATCCTATGGGAAAATAGGGTTGATTCTTCCTTAGAATACTATTTGAGTCATGTTGCTAATGTTTTTTCCACTTTCAAACAGTTTTTTTATTCTATATAAAGTGATACATCTCGTGTAAAGCTATACCTCCAACTGTATTACTGTAAAGGTGGTTTTCAAATCTTCCAGGCACAGGACCTAACAAAAACTCATCTTTCTGAAGGGCATTGCAAGTGGACAGAGAAGGGAACAGAACTGACTGTCAATTACTAATGGAAAGAGTTCAAACAAATTCTGTTTTGCCTGTTCTTCACCTACTGTACCTGCTGACTCTGTTTTTCCAGGAGTCATTGGAGCACATAATAAGGAGATATCTGATGCATTGGACTTTGCTGCCTCAGGAGCTGTTTTGGCGGTTTGTTTTCCAGTTGCAGTTCAAAATATCATTTGACATTTAACTGAATGACAGTGACCATAAATGTTCTTTGCTATTTTGAAGATATTTCAAGTGCTTCATTTTTTAAAAAAATCTATAATGCAGAACAGAGCTGAAGGTTCACTAACTAGCAATCACAGCCTAGGATACACTTTTTTGGTGCTATGTTAGGACACTGAAATCAGTGTTGGAGTAAGCCAAACAGACAACATTTGTCTCTTTTGTTTGCTTCTTGAGACTATGCTCTAGATGATACCCATTGAATTTATCCTCACAAGGGATTAAAAGAGTAGGAAACCCACAAGATCTATCCAGAATGAAGGCAGCTGATCCTATCTCTCTTCCATCCTACTTTATGGAAATCCGTCTGTATGAACTTTGGAGGGGCATAGCTAGAAGGGGAATGTGTGGAGCTGATGAGATCCTTCCATCAACAGCATCTCCTTGGAAGCCCACAGGAAAATATATGTAAGCATTAATGCTGACCATGGCTTAATTCAAATTCCTTTGGTTTAGAAATTCCTTTGGTCTCAGGCATTGCAGTAACGCTCTTCCTCCACAGACACCCTAAGTTATGTTGTATTTTCCTACAGAATTTAGGAAATCTCGGAGGCCTGGTCTACACTACAAATTTAGGTTTCAGAGTAACAGCCGTGTTAGTCTGTATTCGCAAAAAGAAAAGGAGTACTTGTGGCACCTTAGAGACTAACCAATTTATTTGAGCATAAGCTTTTGTGAGCTGTAGCTCATGAAAGCTTACGCTCAAATAAATTGGTTAGTCTCTAAGGTGCCACAAGTACTCCTTTTCTTACTACAAATTTAGGTCATCATAAGTCATGTTAAGTCAATCTAATAATGTATGTGTCTACACTACTGAGTCCCTTCCACCGACCTAAAGAGTGGCCTGTAAAGTCAACTTCTGTACTCTACCTCCCTGGAGATGTAGTGCTTGATTCGACATCCACGGGTCGACATGGGAATAGTGCAGACACTACATTGTGTAATTCGAATGAATTGGCTTCGAAGAAGTGTCCTACCGTGCTCTGCTGTGACCACTCTGGAGAGCACTTTCAATTCCACTGCATGTCAGCCAGGTAAACAGGAAAGAGCCGCTCCCTTGATAAAGCCCCAGGGACTTTTGAATTTTCATTTCCTGTTTGATCAGCATTGAGAGCTCGCCAGCACAGCTGATCATGGAGACTCAAGGCTGCAAACGTACTCCAGCATGAAGTACACAGGAAGTGGTGGACCTTATTGCTGTGTGGGAAGAAATCTTTGTGCAGGCAGAGCTCTGATCCAGCAGAAGAAACATTGACATCTATACCAAGATTGCATGGTGTATGGGGGAGAAAGGCCACACCAGGGACACGCAGCAGTGTTGCGTGAAAATAAAGGAGCTTCGGCAAGCATACCAGAAGACAAGGGAGGCAAACAGTCATTCTAGTTCTGCCCCACAGACATGCCGCTTTTATGAGGTGCTGCATGCGATTCTCAGCGGCAACCCCACCACTACCCCAAAACACTCTGTGGATAGCTCCCAGGAGCCCCGAGCAACCTCAAGCAATAACCTTGTTGAAGAGGAGGAGGAGGAGAATGTGAGGCAGGCAGGCAAATGGATGATCCATTCTCCCCGACAGCCAAGAATTGTGTTTGACCCTGGAGCCCATCCCTTCACAGGACCAGCTGGTGGCAGAGCATGATTCTAGGGAAGGTATCTCCGGTGAGTGCACATTTCCAGTCAAACTGTAGGAGTTACAGGCTATTATTTTTTATGTTTAATATGAACAAAAAAGTACATGTAGTGGGTATCGGTGGCCACTTCAGCTATGCAGAGGGTGCTCTCCAAAAATGTGCCAGGGTGACTCAGAAATCCTCCATGGAGATCTTTAGGAAGCTTTCATGGAGGTTCTTTGCAATCCTTTGCACAAGGCTTCTGGGATGGGCTGCCGTATTTCATCCATCATGGTAGGACACTTTCCTGCGCCACTCCAGTATTAACTCCGCTGGCATCATTGCAGCACACAGGATTGCAGCATAAGGACCGGGTCTGTACCCAGCCGCCTGCAGCATCCGCTCGCTTGCTGCCTCTGTTACCCTCAGGAGAGTGATATCGTATAGGGTCACCTAGGGGAAACAGGGGCAGTTTTCAACGCTAGTCTTTAAACTGCAAACAATTCAACTAGTAATCCACCCCTCCTCCCCCCGTTTGGTGAAATCTGGGTCACACAACCACGCTTTCCCCAACTTGCCATGGTTGAGCTTGGAAGGGATCACTGTGTATTGCATGCAGCATTCCCCCCCAAAAAAGCGTGGGGATGCTGCTTCCTGTTTGTCTCCCTTCCCCCTGACCTGGTGCCGCTTTTGTAAAAAACAAACTATTTGAGGGGCTTTACACTGGTGCCTGTCCTCAAGCACCATCCAGGCTTTTCTTAAGTTCCAACCTGTGAGCCCAAGGATGTGTTTACAAAAGCAGCAGCACAAGACCTCTCACCCATGCCTCATGGCCTTACTCACCATGGCTGGAGCAGCAAACCGACTCTCGCAATAGCCAGTGGTTGGGATTACATTGTGGCTTGCAGAGCATTGTATTGAGGGGGGTTTTTTATATAAAAAAATTAACCTTGCACCAGAAACAAGGTATGCACTGTTAGTGCTACCCTTGTGCTTTGCATTCTTTGCAGCTGAATCCTCCACACTGGCACAGAAACTTTCCCAGATTAGAAGGTGGAAAAAGAAGATTTCGGGAGGACATGTTCAATGAGTTAATGCATGTCACTTTTGACAAGAAGAAGCTCAGAGCATGGAGGATTACACTATCTGAGAACCTGGGCATGGACAGGGAGGACAGGAGAGCATGCAGGGAACAAGAGCGTGCCATGCAGAAAGAGATGCTGCAGATTATGAAGGAGCAATCAGACATGCTAAAACATCTGATTGAGGTTCAAGAAATTCAGCTGGACGTTAGAGTCCCTCTGCAGCCTAGGCTGAATCTGCTGCCCTCATGGCCCAGTTCTACATCCTCCTCCCCCAAACATCCTATGAGGTGGGCGAGGGGCAAGGACATTTGATATCCCTTGCACTCAACATTAGGGGAGGGTACAAGGACCAGAAGGTGCCCATTCCCACACCTTTGATTCTTATTTCAATGCATCTGTAAGCAAGCTTTCCTTGTTTCTCCCCCCACAGCGTTATCAGCCCAGGTTATCTTACTTTTCTTTGCTGTTTCTGTGTGTTTATGTGCATAGTAAAACTTAACAGATTGAGGAGAAAAGGCTCTTTATTCATTCAACACACAGTGGTTGGTGGGGGTGGAGTTTACAGGCGTGAAAATGCAATGGAGAATCATAGAATCATAGAATATCACAGTTGGAAGGGACTTCAGGAGGTCATCTAGTCCAACCCCCTGCTCAGAGCAGGACCGATCCCCAATTAAATCATCCCAGCCAGGGCTTTGTCAAGCCTGACCTTAAAAACTTCTAAGGAAGGATATTCCACCACCTCCCTAGGTAACACATTCCAGTGTTTCACCACCCTCCTAGTGAAAAAGTTTTTCCTAATATCCAACCTAAATCTCCCCCACTGTAACTTGAGACCATTACTCCTTGTTCTGTCATCTGCTACCACTGAGAACAGTCTAGATCCATCCTCTTTGGAACCCCCTTTCAAATCCCCCCTCATTCTTCTCTTCCGTAGACTAAACATCCCCAGTTCCCTCAGCCTCTCCTCATAACTCATGTGCTCCAGTCCCCTAATCATTTTTGTTGCCCTCCGCTGGACTCTTTCCAATTTTTCCACATCCTTCTTGTAGTGTGGGGCCCAAAACTGGACACAGTACTCCAGATGAGGCCTCACCAGTGTCGAATAGAGGGGAACGATCACGTCCCTCGATCTGCTGGCAAAGCCCCTACTTATACATCCCAAAATGCCATTGGCCTTCTTGGCAACAAGGGCACACTGTTGACTCATATCCAGCTTCTCATCCACTGTAACCACTAGGTCCTTTTTTGCAGAACTGCTGCTGCGCTATTCGGTGCCCAGTCTGGAGGGGACAGTTTGGTCAGGAACACCACAGGTAAGTGTCACATCACTGAAGCTCATTGCTTAAACCCGTATTCCAAGCCTCACAGAGACGCAGAGCCCCTCAGTGTGCTCTTCTTAGTGCCCTGGTGTCTGGCTGCTCAAAGCTGGCTGCCAGGTGATCTGCCTCAACCCCCCACCCTGGCAGAATCTTCTCCCCCTTTGTCTCACAGATATTGTGGAGGGCGCAGCAGGCAGCAACAGCAACGGGGACATCGCCATCCCTGGGGTCGCGCTTAGTCAGCAAACAGCGGCAGCAACTTTTTAAACGTCCGAAGGCCCATTCCATCCCCATTCTGCACTTGCTCAGCCTGCGGTTGAACCGGTCCTTATTGCTGTCCAGGCTGCCTGCGTACGGCTTCATGAGCCATGGGAACAAGGGTTAGGCGGGGTCTCCTCGGATCACGATTGGCATTTCAACATCCCCAATGGTTATTTTGCAGTTTGGAAAGAAAATCCCTGCTTGCTGCTTTCTAAACAGACCTGTGTTCCTGAAGATGCATGCGTCATGCTCCTTTCCTGTGAAACGGCCCCTATGATCCCCCGGAGCTTGCAACGCCATTGAGAAGTACCCCTTGCGGTTTATGTACTCTTTGGCAAGGTGATCTGATGCCAAGATAGGGATATGCATTCAATCTATCGCCCACCATAGTTAGGGAACCCCGTCACAGCAAGACAGTCCACTATGCCCTGCACATTGCCCAGAGTCACTATCCTTCTTAGCTGAAGTCCGTTAATGGCCCTGAAATCTTGGATCACAACAGATCCCACGGTAGATTTACCCACTCCAAATTGATGCCCCACTGACTGGTAGCAGTCTGGGGTCACAAGCTTCCACAGAACTATCACCACTCGCTTCTCCACTGTCAGAGCAGCTCTCATTTTAGTATTGCTGAGCTTCAGGCCTGGGGAAAGCTCTTCACACAGTTCCTGGAAAGGGGCCTTATGCATTTGAAAGTTCTGCAGCCACTGCTTGTCATCCCATAGCTGCATAACGATGTGGTCCCACCAGTCAGTGCTTGTTTCCCAGGCCCAGAAATTACTCCCAGCCATTTCAAGGCGATGCGTGACTGTTGCCAGCAACCGTGAATTGCTCTATATCTTACAGCAGGGCTGCTTTGTAGTATCACGTTGTTGTATGTGGTGGCTCCTGTATTGGCTGTGTAAATACTGCAGAATAAGGAGCAAGGTATTTGTAGTGCTCACAACAACAGTGTACAGCTTATTGTGCTATGGCGTCCACGTGGGTAACCCAGGCTTTTGAAAAAAGGCACGAAAAAGGCTTGGTTTGTTTGTCGTTGATTCAGGGAGGGAGGTAAGTGCATCATTGGAGGCTAACACCATGTTCCCATAACCACCTCCCAAAATTCTACTTGGCTACGTGCACTGTGGGATAGCTACCTACCATCCAGTGCTCCTTGCGTCCATGCAAGCCCTGCTAGTGAGAATGCAGTCCGCCAATACAATCAGCATAGTGTGGACATGCAAGACTGACTTGCTTAAAACTTACATAAAGTCGACTTAACTTTGTAGCGTAGACATGGCCTGAGGTAGAAGCAGCATGCTACTGTCAGCTATGCAGTGGTGGTGGTGCTGGAACGTCTGCAGTTCTGAGACCACAGAGTTTTCCACCTAATTTTGGTCTTCCCATGATTTTACTCATAGACATGAGAGATCGGGGCCTATTGTCTGTACGTGTTTCAGATATGGATAGTGAAGAAATATACTGTAAAATATGTACTAAAAATATAGGGGCATTTTCAAAAGTGGTATCTCCTTAAGTTGTAGAAAAGGAAAATACTCATTAGAGAGGAAGTCTGGACTTGAGGCTAGGGTTTAGGAATGATAATTAGGAGCTCTGGTTTCTGTGTCTACCATATTTATTGCATGATAAATCTTTTAACCAATTATCCACTCCTTGCCTTATTTTCTCTAGGTTTAAAATAGCAACAATACTTCCTGTACTTCGTAGGAGTTTTAGTCACATATTAGTTAGTTCACTGATGTTTTTACAATGTTTTGCTTCCTTCAAGAAATAGAGAAATTAAATTCAAAAACATATGGAATGTGGCTGTGTAAGGAGGGGAGGAGAAAATAAGACTGAACAGATTATAATGCTATTATATGAATTAGAGCTGATCAAAATACAGCATTTGCATTCCTTAAAAACTTCAAGATGTCAGAATTTCTTATTCTATATTGGAATGAAAACTAGAAATTTCCCAAAGAATGAAAAATTTAGGAACTTTTTTTTGAGGGGGAAAAATAGATCTTTTTTTTCAAAATAAAATGGAGTAGCCCTAATCTGGGGGACTTTATGCTGCTTATGGCTCCATGAATTTCTTCTTGTCAGAAAAATGCCTGACTAGCTCTAATATAAATAAATGTTTGCACTTATTTGGATTAGTTTGTGCAATACAGGTCACCCTTCTCAAAAGAAAATATTGCAGATTTGAAGGGGGTTCTGCGAAAGGTGATCTGGGGTATGGAAAAAACTGTCCTATCAAGAGAGAAGAAGAAGATTGAGATTATTTACTTTAGAATGGAGACAAAGAAGAGGGGACATGATAAATTTTACAAAATTAATTATATAGAGAAGATATATCAAGACCTTCTGTTCTCCCTGTCTCATAACTGGAGCTGGTTAAAAAAAATTCTTATGGAATGTTTTCCCTTCGGCAAGTGCGAATTCATTGAAATAGAAATGTTGTATGAGAATGTGTTAATTTGACAAAATATTGTTTCTAAAGAAAAGCAAATCAAAATGAAGCAGTTCAATAAAGTCAAAATGTTCTGTTTTGAGGTTATTGAATTGGAATGTTTTGAAGCAAAAAGTTTTATTATATATAATCAGTTTCATATGCTTTTTATTTTATAACTTAAAATTATAAATATATGTCAAAATCAAAGCAATGTTTTAATTGACCCAAAAAAAACATTCTATTTATTTTATTTTTGTGGGAAATTTCAAAATTTTGACTTTTGTTCCAATTTGGAACGATTTTTTTAAAAAGTCATTATATCCTGGAGAGCAGAAATTGAGTTTTGACAAGATGTACTCATAATACCAGTATAGCTCCATAGAGGTAGTCCTGGAACTTGTGTTCTACTGTCCTCACAGGTGCAAAGAATTCCAAATTGTCATCAGGATACCATCCTCCGAGTTTGAGAGTCCTCTATGGCACATACTACTGGCTGCATCCCTTCAGGGTGCTCCTGGTAAACCATAACTCTAAGCCCCTTAAGGCTTGCCACAATATACAGGATGTACGGCTTAGTGCTATCAGAACTGGACAATACAGGAAAATGAGTGAAACAGTGGATGTTTCTGAAGACTTTTTCACTGAGTATCTCCCATTGATTTCCATAGGATTCAAATACACCTTGATGGGTGACTTCATGATGTACTTCTCTTTTGCTCAAGTGGATTGGTAACCCTGATATCCCAGAGCTTCAGTTTATGATTCACTCTGAGGATTTTCAGGTGCTAGAGAGATCCAGATTGGTAAGAGGATATATATATATAATATATACATATCTCTCCTCCCACCCCCACCTTGGGAATTAGGTTGGATCCTTTTGGTAGGAATCCTTCCAGGAGGTGTAGGCTTTGTCTGCTGGGCAGTCCCAGCAATGTGCGGGCTTTCCAGGGCCTGCACTTGGTAGCTCAGCTTGTCATGCAGGCTCCCTGATCTGGCCCTGTCATAAATATAAAGGGAAGGGTAAACCCCTTTGAAACCCCTCCTGGCCAGGGGAAAGCTCCTCTCACCTGTAAAGGGTTAAGAAGCTAAAGGTAACCTCGCTGGCACCTGACCAAAATGACCAATGAGAAGACAAGATACTTTCAAAAGCTGGGAGGAGGGAGAGAAACAAAGGGTCTGTGTCTGTCTGTATGCTGGGTCTTTGCCGGGGATAGACCAGGAATGGAGTCTTAGAACTTTTAGTAAGTAATCTAGCTAGGTATGTGTTAGATTATGATTTCTTTAAATGGCTGAGAAAAGAATTGTGCTGAATAGAATAACTATTTCTGTCTGTGTATCTTTTTTGTAACTTAAGGTTTTGCCTAGAGGGGTTCTCTATGTTTTTGAATCTAATTACCCTGTAAGATATCTACCATCCTGATTTTACAGGGGGGATTTCTTTATTTCTATTTACTTCTATTTTTTATTAAAAGTCTTCTTGTAAAAAACTGAATGCTTTTTCATTGTTCTCAGATCCAAGGGTTTGGGTCTGTGGTCACCTATGCAAATTGGTGAGGCTTTTTATCCAACATTTCCCAGGAAAAGGGGGGTGCAAGTGTTGGGAGGATTGTTCATTGTTCTTAAGATCCAAGGGTCTGGGTCTGTAGTCACCTAGGCAAATTGGTGAGGCTTTTTACCAAACCTTGTCCAGGAAGTGGGGTGCAAGGTTTTGGGAAGTATTTTGGGGGGAAGGACGCGTCCAAACAGCTCTTCCCCAGTAACCAGTATTAGTTTGGTGGTGGTAGCGGCCAGTCCAAGGACAACGGGTGGAATATTTTGTACCTTGGGGAAGTTTTGACCTAAGCTGGTAAAGATAAGCTTAGGAGGTTTTTCATGCAGGTCCCCACATCTGTACCCTAGAGTTCAGAGTGGGGGAGGAACCTTGACAGGCCCCCACTGACTATTTGTGTCTCTCAACCACAGTAGAGGACGCAGCCTCCATTTCATTCCCATAGTCTGTGTCTCTGTACAGCTGTCTGTGGGAGCCCATAAGCCATTGGAGCTAACTTACCAGCCTGTGCACCAAAGAACCACAGGATTTTGATCCCTTTCCTTCAGAGCTTAGATTTTATTTCTTCATATAAAATTGTTTAAAATAAATTCACTATCTCAGTCATGTCCTCTCTGTTTGGGGTCTTCTTCAGGAGTCTACCTACACCCTGCAGTTCTCACACTCCTTGCTAGCCTGCTCCCTGCAGGGTTGCACTCCCAGGCAACCAAACTAGGAGCAAAGGCAAGCATCTCTGCTCCTTTTTTCTCTCTAGCCTGCTCTTTCCAGGATTACAATCCATAAACCATTTACCTTGGAGTCACACATGAACTGGATTCTATCACTTGCTCCAGGAACTCCTACAGGAGCCTTCCTACTTACGTCAGCTCTCACTAGCAACTGAGCTACTTGCTAGCTCTTATGAAGAACCAGGTGGTCTTCACGCTATCACCTGATCCCTACCCTCACAGCACCAGCTGGGAGGCAGCTGATTAGTCACAGGTAAGGGCTAAACCCAACTCCCTTAAGGGACACTTTGCCCAATGACATAGCTGCTTCTCTCAAGCCTCTAAACTGTCAAAGGGGTTACACAACATGCAATGAAATTGAAAGCTAGTAAATTTAAAAAAAAAGGAAATACTTTGTCATAAATTGTGTAATTAGACTGTGGAATTCATTTGTCACAGGAGGCTGGTCAGGCTAACAACTTATCAATGTTGAAAGAAACTGGACATTTATATGATTAAGAACACTATTCAGAATTATAATAGGTAATGTTAAAAAAAGTTTGGAAAGGATATAAAATCTCATGATTCAGTCTTAAAGTCAATTTCTAAGTATCAGGGGTTAAGATTATCCAAGATCTTCCTAGTGCACTGTCTCCTATTCATAGAATATCAGAATTGGAAGGGACCTCAGGAGGTCATCTAGTCCAACCCCCTGCTCAAAGCAAGACTAATCCCAATTTTTGCCCCACATCCCTAAATGGCCCCCTCAACGATTGAACTCACAACCCTGGGTTTAGCAGGCCAATGCTCAAACCATTGAGCTATCCCTCCCCTCTATTCCTTCTTCTGAAGCATCTGGTGCTGGCCACTGTCAGAGACAGGATTCTGGATTAGATGGGTCTGATTTAGCAGAACAGTTCCTATCTTCCTAACATTACTTCAGCGTGAAGTGTAAAAAATTTGGAAAATCCAAAAAGTTAAAGGTTTTTGAGTAAATGTTAACTTGACCATGCTACCTGATATTTCTTCTGAAATGTTCTCAAACTTAGCATTGCATTAATATTAAGGGATCCTCACCCCCATACAATAAGGAGCCAAAAATTCTTCATGTAAATAATCCAATTAAAGGTGAGCAGGAGCCCATATTTGTAAACTTTGTTAATTACTTTGGGATCCTTCACGTAAAAGACATAATTTGTATTACTATCACACTAGCTAACACTTGAAATGTACAAAAAGAAAAGGAGGACTTGTGGCACCTTAGAGACTAACCAATTTATTTAAGCATAAGCTTTCGTGAGCTACAGCACAGTTATTTAAACCTATTTACCTTATTATAACCAACACATTGCATGAGCCTCACTACTTTGGAACAGCTTGCAGTATTGCTGGTTGGATGGTTTGCCACATACACTTACAGGATGAGCAAGCAAGAAATTAACTTAAATTACCATGTTTAAGTTTCTACAAATTAATTACATGAGTTTCATACAAAGAAAAAAAAAGATAATTCAAAATATCTCCAATCTGCCATCGATATATCATGTGAAATCCTGATCCCACTGAAGTCAGTGGAAGTTTTGCCATTGTCCTCAATAAAAAGAAAAGGAGTACTTGTGGCACCTTAGAGACTAACCAATTTATTTGAGCATGAGCTTTCGTGAGCTACAGCTCACTTCATCAGATGTTTACCGTGGAAACTGCAGCAGACTTTATATACACACAGAGAATATGAAACAATACCTCCTCCCACCCCACTGTCCTGCTGGTAATAGCTTATCTAAAGTGATCAACAGGTGGGCCATTTCCAGCACAAATCCAGGTTTTCTCACCCTCCACCCCCCACACAAATTCACTCTCCTGCTGGTGCTAGCCCATCCAAAGTGACAACTCTTTACATAATCAAGTAGGGCTATTTCCTGCATAGATCAAGGTTTTCTCACATCCCCCCCACCCCCATACACACACAAACTCACTCTCCTGCTGGTAATAGCTCATCTAAACTGACCACTCTCCAAGTTTAAATCCAAGTTAAACTAGAACATCTGGGGGGGGGGGTAGGAAAAAACAAGAAGAAACAGGCTACCTTGCATAATGACTTAGCCACTCCCAGTCTCTATTTAAGCCTAAATTAATAGTATCCAATTTGCAAATGAATTCCAATTCAGCAGTTTCTCGCTGGAGTCTGGATTTGAAGTTTTTTTGTTTTAAGATAGCGACCTTCATGTCTGTGATTGCGTGACCAGAGAGATTGAAGTGTTCTCCGACTGGTTTATGAATGTTATAATTCTTGACATCTGATTTGTGTCCATTTATTCTTTTACGTAGAGACTGTCCAGTTTGACCAATGTACATGGCAGAGGGGCATTGCTGGCACATGATGGCATATATCACATTGGTGGATGTGCAGGTGAACGAGCCTCTGATAGTGTGGCTGATGTTATTAGGCCCTGTGATGGTGTCCCCTGAATAGATATGTGGGCACAATTGGCAACGGGCTTTGTTGCAAGGATAAGTTCCTGGGTTAGTGGTTCTGTTGTGTGGTATGTGGTTGTTGGTGAGTATTTGCTTCAGGTTGCGGGGCTGTCTGTAGGCAAGGACTGGCCTGTCTCCCAAGACTTGTGAGAGTGTTGGGTCATCCTTTAGGATAGGTTGTAGATCCTTAATAATGCGTTGGAGGGGTTTTAGTTGGGGGCTGAAGGTGACCGCTAGTGGCGTTCTGTTGTTTTCTTTGTTAGGCCTGTCCTGTAGTAGGTAACTTCTGGGAACTCTTCTGGCTCTATCAATCTGTTTCTTTACTTCTGCAGGTGGGTATTGTAGTTGTAAGAAAGCTTGACAGAGGTCTTGTAGGTGTTTGTCTCTGTCTGAGGGGTTGGAGCAAATGCGGTTGTATCGCAGAGCTTGGCTGTAGACGATGGATCGTGTGGTGTGGTCAGGGTGAAAGCTGGAGGCATGCAGGTAGGAATAGCGGTCAGTAGGTTTCCGGTATAGGGTGGTGTTTATGTGGCCATTGTTTATTAGCACTGTAGTGTCCAGGAAGTGGATCTCTTGTGTGGACTGGACCAGGCTGAGGTTGGTGGTGGGATGGAAATTGTTGAAATCGTGGTGGAATTCCTCAAGGGCTTCTTTTCCATGGGTCCAGATGATGAAGATGTCATCAATATAGCGCAAGTAGAGTAGGGGCTTTAGGGGACGAGAGCTGAGGAAGCGTTGTTCTAAATCAGCCATAAAAATGTTGGCATACTGTGGGGCCATGCGGGTACCCATAGCAGTGCCGCTGATCTGAAGGTATACATTGTCCCCAAATGTGAAATAGTTATGGGTAAGGACAAAGTCACAAAGTTCAGCCACCAGGTTAGCCGTGACATTATCGGGGATAGTGTTTTTGACGGCTTGTAGTCCATCTTTGTGTGGAATGTTGGTGTAGAGGGCTTCTACATCCATAGTGGCCAGGATGGTGTTATCAGGAAGATCACCGATGGATTGAAGTTTCCTCAGGAAGTCAGTGGTGTCTCGAAGGTAGCTGGGAGTGCTGGTAGCGTAGGGCCTGAGGAGGGAGTCTACATAGCCAGACAATCCTGCTGTCAGGGTGCCAATGCCTGAGATGATGGGGCGCCCAGGATTTCCAGGTTTATGGATCTTGGGTAGTAGATAGAATATCCCAGGTCGGGGTCCTCAATGGCACCAAGATTTTACTGTTAGAGAGCAATGATCATACACTGTATCTTAATATGCAATGAAAGAAAATAAAAGAAGTTTGATTCAGTCATGAAATTCAAGCTGGCCTGACAATATGTATAGAAAACTACCCAAAAGCAATATAATCCAAAATATTTTACATTTACAATTTGCAACTGAAACTTCTAAGTAAAAGTATACTAAATGACAGCATACAATATGTTGCCTGTGATAGCTGGGGACTGGACTCAGTAACCCAAGACATCTCTTTCCATCTTATGTACTATGCAGTTTCATGCATTTGTTTAATGTGAGAATTTTATAAAAGTGAGACTAGAGAGAGGAGAAATCTAATAAATTAACTTGAAAATGTGCTGCTTCTTCAAAAAGTAAAGTGTAAAATGTACAGAAATGTCACCTTCTGTAACAATTCAGGTTCCTCAAGGATTCAGAATCATAACTTTAGTGGAGGGGAAAGATGTAACGACTTTTTACCAGTGATGGAAGAGTAAGCTGAGTTTTCCTGCTTCTCAGGCTTTGTCAATAGAATTGTCCACTAAGTTCCAAATGTGTGACCAACTTTTGCCTCAGCTACATATGTTCAACCCCATAGAGACCCGTTAGTTACACCTGTGTAACCCTATTAATAAGAATTATCAGGTGAACCTGAAGGTATAATTTCATACAATCTTTATTACTGGTGATCATGAAAGAGAAGGAAAGAACCCAGCTTGACTCTCAGATTGCAGGATGCATTTTCAGAGTTGCCAAAACTAAGTACATTTGGTCTGGAAACATTAACACAATAAATGAGAAATTTTACAATCTCTTGTGCTGGCAGAACCACAAATAACTCTGGATGTTTCTTTTACTGTCTTATTTCTTCTTCCTGTTAGAACTAGAAGCGATAGTGCTAAAATGCTATGAGAAAAGTTGCCCTCAGGAAATCTGCATGACTAAAGATGATCAGGTTTGGTAAAAACACTGGAACCTTTCTGATCCAAACTGAACATCCCAAACATTTTAGTGAAGCATCACTAGAATAATGGTCAATACATTTCCCTATGTTTTCAGTGCTGAATTAAAATTGGGTTATGCTGTATAATAAATGTATGTTTATTAAGGATGGTTTGCCTTGAAAAGGGAAAGATGGAGGGCACCCAGCAACTGAAACCAGGATTTTTTGATGGAAAATGGCATATATTACCAAATTCAGATGCTCTTAATACAGCTTATGTGCACACTAAATATGAATCATTCCTGAGCTGCCAGACATCACTTAGGGCATGAACAAAACCTTGCCATCCTTGTCTATCATGCTGGTTACTGGAATAGCTACCTTGTTGTGCTTCTATACATTAACTTTGTTATGAAGATAGCTTTTTTGGCCTATTGCACAACACCTACTCTGGAGGGCTAGTGGACTGCTTTTCATGAGGTTCCTATCTGGTTAAACCTCCTGCTGGCTTGGCTCTCAAGGTCATTGGAATGCACATCTCACCATGTCAAGGTGGATTCCCCAGGGAATGCCGATGCACATTGCTGTTCACTTATTTCAAAATCCTATGTAATGAAACTACACCCACATTACAAACTCCCTTAGACTTGATAAAACATGAAGGAGTCCTTTAAGCTGCTTTGTTATGGAATAATGTTTGGAGCAGTACTACCTTCCACTTTCTGTTTTCACAATAAAGGACCTGAAGGGGGTCTTTTGTATATCTTGGATTTAAGTTTTTATGAACCCGGGTCAATGTTTGTATTTTTTTTCCCAATCCTCCACTTGAGGCTGAGCCTGAAGTACCTTTCACAATTATAAACTAGTGCAAATATAATTCAAGTGTGGTGGAATTGCACCAGACAACATTCACCCTGTGTTCTTGAAAACTGAAAGAAAAGGAAAGGCAAGGAGGTCAACCCTGGGACTCACTATGAGCCATCAACCTCAACTGAACGTGTCTGAAATGTAAGGGAGTTTTCTGGTTCTCAGTTTCTCGTCTGTTCCTGGTCTCTTCCCACCTCTCCTCACACAACTTACTTGCACTGCATTATGCAAATAGAGTCAAGAAAAATGTAATGTGAAATTAGATATTGGAGCTAAGCAGACGTGATCACATATGAAAAACAAATACGGATACTAATTTTAAAAACACTCAAAGACTTGTAATACAAGTAGTAGTACAAATATTTAGATAATCAAAACCACTTCTACTTATGGACACCAAACATGTAGTTTCTGGCAGGTTTCCTGCTAATTATGTATAGGCACATCCAGTAGGTCAGACATTCCTAATACAGTTACTCAGCAGTGATACAACAGGGCTGACACAGGAAAACAAAGGGGTGGTGCATTGATCAAAAAAGAGAGAGAACATTCTGCATTATTTTTGTGCTGAAATTATCCGGCTGTGTTTTCCATTGCTCTGGTTGTGCAATGAAATCTGTGCAGTTGTAAATTATTTTGAAAGCATAATAGGTATTTTATTTAACCAGTTAGTTTGATTCGGTGATGCTGACTACCTGACAAGTGTGCTATAGACTGCATCTTTGTGCGACAAAGCAAAGAGCCCCAGACAGCCCTAAACGTAACTTATCTTCATGAGAAAAAGACCCACCATGTTTAAAAAAATATATAAATTGCAGCCTTCAGTTATGTGTGTGTTATGGCTGCTGCTTGCAGAAGAGGCATTAGCTGTGATGTCAAATATGCTCAGGGACATGCTTTATCGTGGAGTAACACATCTCTTTTCAAATGGGTGAGACTTCAAGGAAATGACAAAAAGATCTTCCTCATCCTGATGGGGCAGATGAGCATGTCTGGAGCACAGCTAAATACAGATGTGTCACAAAAATAACAATAAAAAATGTCATTTGCCCAAAGAGAAAGTAACTTATTCTTATAACAGATAAAGGGCCACATTCTGATCTCTGTTACCCTGGTGTGAATCCACCAAAACTGCAGCACACCAAATCTCAACACAGAGAGAGAAACTGGCCCTGATTCTCTCCTTGGTTACTTTGGGGTAAATATGGAGTTAACACATCCAGGTTTCTTCTTGAGCTACTGTAGTAAAATCTCTGTGTGTAGTAAAGTCCATGGATGAAACCCTGGCCCCACTGAAATTATTGGGAGTTTTGCAATTGGCTTCAGTGGGGACAGGATTTCACTCCATGTATGTATAAGAATGTGTGTGTGTTGGATTCACATGATTCATCATTACCCAAATTGTCTACTCCGTATTATGCAGGATGGGTTTTTTAATGTTTAGGGAGGGCAATGATTTAGAAGCTCCAAATTCAGAGATATCTGAAACATAAATCTGGGCCTACTCTATGTTGTACTGTTATACACTTCCCATGTGCAGTATTTTAAAATTTCATCCCTAATAGTCAACATTGTAGACTATAAGAGATAGTGTTTAGCTTGAGGCATGATGCTGGGGAAGAGTACAGCTGAATATAAATGCAGTGTTTGAAATTAGAATAAGGGTGACTACTGAGATGGAATACATAAATGGAAATTGCTCAAGAAACACTAAGAAGCAAGTAAAGGAATGCAGCAGTGATTCATAATAGTTCAAGTTAAGCAGATGCTTAACTTGAAGTATGTGTTTAAGTCCATCCCGATTCAGCAAAACATTTAACTATGTGCTGAGAAACATACTGTATTCCTTTGTACACCCTATTGGCCAGATCTTCATCTGGTGTAAATCAATAACACTCCATTAGCTACAGTAACGTAGACCAGCTAAGGATCTGAACCTATATTAGTTTAAAAGTAGAAGAAAGCTGCTGTAAGTACGTGATACCCAGCAGGAATCTTGGAATCGTCTACACATTTAAAAGAATAAAACACTTGAATAAAACAAAACAAAACAACAGAAACAAAACGAGTTCAATCCAGAAGACAGGAGATTGAAAAGAAGAGACTCTATTAGAATGAGAGCAAGACAGATAAGTTTGTTTCAAGGCGGATTTAGATATTTTGAAATATGTTTATTATCTGATTTGGAACAAACTCCCAAATGTTGAAATTCACCATAAAAGGGATGTTGGATCCCTGGCTCTGAGACACTCTGCCTGATGGTCTGTCCTGGAGCCGAAGACCTGGGAAGCTCTGAGGTCTGTAATGCTAAAGCCATGACTTTAAGTTGTCCAATGAAACAAAAGTCCAACTCGGTCTTTTCCATAAAATTGTTTATAAATGTCAGCAAAAGTTGAAGACAAATAGACCATTACAAGAGAAGCAACTGAAAGAGAATAAGTGTTTAGGAATTTTCTTGCCCTTTTTAACATATTCAAAGGAGGAGGTCTGCCCAGCCACCAAGTCAGAGTCCCTAGCTAAGTTCTTTGAATATTCACCTAATCCTGAATAAGTAAGAAGTAATGTATGATGTAGTTTGTTCATGTTTTATTGTAACTTTGCCTTAATAAAATGTTTCACAAATAAATAATCCAATTTCTACCAGTATAGGTTAAAAGAACTGTCATAGGGGGTCCTAAAGACTGCTGGTAAATGCATGGATTGATATGACAAGGAGTTAAAAGATTCTAGAAATGGGGGGAATTTTTTATAGTAGAAATCATTGAACTGTCTTTCGGTTATCAATGGGAAGAGCCTGTCACCTCTTACTGGACATTGTTTATCTGGAGGCCACTCAAAGGGAGTGAAGGGGGAGAGGGGTGGATTGTACAGCGTGAGTTTCAGCACCATGACATCCCTCCTTATCCTCAAACCCTGGGATCCACCATGGCAACATTGGGGATTCATCTTCCTGATTCTAAAAGATATCCTGACCAGACAAGGCCAGAGAGAGAAAACCAACAACATCACCACCACAAGTTTTGGCTAAATTCTGAACTCCACCTGGGAGACTTTGGTACTGAGACTTTGGTACTTGCTGTCACCCACTTCTTCTTGTGACCTTTTCCTTTCTCATCTTATTTCTTCTTCTTTCCGTCTCCCTCTCTTTGCCTTCTGTTTAATAAGACTTTGCCTTAGCCAAGACTTCACCTTTTGCAACACTGCTGTGAGACCATGACCAGGGAGGCAGCTAAAAGTGATGCTTTAAACAGCCCGATGCTGGTGGAAATTTGCTAGATGAGTTGAGTTGAGTTGAGTGGCTGTTAAGACCATGTGCTGTGCTTGCATTTTTTTCCCAAAACTAAGCTTGCCAGTAAGAGTCAGGAACAGAGACAGAACTTGCATTTTGTCTCTTTGCTGTTCTCTGCTCTGTCTTTTTGTGTTTGGTTGCCTTGTCTTCATGGAAACAGGATCAGACTTCAACAGCAACAGCTCTATCTCAACAAACTTCTTCTTCTTTCCCCAGAAACAACAGTTAATATCATCTTTGATACAGGGGGCCAGAACGGGGGGGGCCAGGGGCCATGGCTTCCACTTTTTACCAGTTATAAGAGTGAGCAAAGGGGAGAGAGGGCAAAGAGGAGTGAGAGGCTGGCGAGGTCTTGGAGGAAGAGGTGGTGCGGGAGCGGGGCCACAGAGGAAGAGGCGGTGCAGGGGTGGGGTTTTGGGGAAAGGGATGGTGTGGGGGCTCGGGGAGAAGGGTCTGTGTAGGGGTGGGGCCATGGGGACAATGGGTGTTGCAGGGGCAGGGCCCTGGGGAGAATGGGCACTGCAGGGATGGGGCCTTGGGGGGGGCAACACAGCATTGGAGGCGGGGCCACAGTTCGGGCCACTTTTAGGGTGCTTCCGTAGCTCCTACTCTGATATCATCTAAAAGACTGTCAAATAAGGATTGTTTTTCCATATATATACTCTCTACAACTAAAAGGAATAAGGGATATTGTTAAAATGAAAGCCTTAGTCAACATTGTATGTTTCAAATGCTGTAACTGGTTTTTCCTTTATTCTGTGTATTTAGTAAAAAGTTTAAAACACAGGTGCCTACTTTCAGCTTTCCCCAGGGGTGCTCCATCTCTGCTCCATCCGGAGGCCCCACCGCCACTCCACCCCTTCCCCAAGGCCCCACCCTTGCCCCGCCTCTTCCTGACCCTGCTCCACCCCCTCCCCTGAGGCTCCGCCCTGCCTCTCCCTGCCCCCAATCCTTCCCCTCCCCACCCCAGGCAGGTGGCTGGTGGGTGCTGAGCACCTACTATTTTTTCCCCATGGGTGCTCCAGTCCCAAAGCACCCACGGCATCAACAGCAATGGTTTAAAAGAATTTTAATAATCGGTGTTACACTTAAGCCATTGATAACTTGCCATAAAACTCTGAACACATTTAACTGTTTAATATTTTAACTGGGAACAAGTGTTTCATTAACATCTTCTCTCTTGCTGGCCCCAGGACTAGAGCCCTGTGCAGATGCGCTGGAGAGGTTTTAGTTGGGGGCTGAAGGTGATGGCTAGTGGCATTCTGTTACTTTCTTTGTTGGGCCTGTCCTGTAGTAGGTGACTTCTGGATACTCTTCTGGCTCTGTCTGTCTGTTTCTTCACTTCACCAGGTGGGTATTGCAGTTTTAATAACACTTGATAGAGATTCTGTAGTGAATTCTCCAGTGCATCATCAAGGATCTACAACCTATCCTGAAGGACGATCCCTCACTCTCACAGACCTTGGGAGACAGGCCAGTCCTTGCTTACAGACAGCCCCCCAACCTGAAGCAAATACTCACCAGCAACTACACACCACACAACAAAACCACCAACCCAGGAACCAAACCCTGCTACAAACCCTGCTGCTAACTCTGTCCACATATCTATTCAAGGGACACCATCATAGGACCTAACCACAACAGCCACACTATCAGGGGATCATTCACCTGCACATCTATCAATGTGATATATGCCATCATGTGCCAGCAACGCCCCTCTGCCATGTACATTGGCTAAACCGGACAGTCTCTACACAAAAGAATAAATGGACACAAATCTGACATCAGGAATCATAACATTCAAAAACCAGTAGGAGGACACTTCAGTCTCTCTGGTCACTCAATGACAGACCTAAAAGTGACAATTCTTCAACAAAAAAACTTCAAAAACAGTCTCCAACGTAAAGCTGCTGAATTGGAATTAATTTGCAAACTGAATACCATCAGATTAGGCCTGAATAGAGACTGGGATTGATTGGGTCATTACAAAACCTAAACTTAATTTCCCCAATACTAATTTCTCCCTATTGTTACTCACACCTTCTTGTCAACTGTCTGTAATCAGCCACTCTCTTAACACTTCCAAAGTTATTTTTCCTCCCTTGGTATCCTGCTGTTAATTGATTTATCTTGTTAGACTGACCTCACACTTGGTAAAGCAACCCCCATCCTTTCATGTACTTATACCTGCTCCTGTATTTTCAAACCATGCATCTGATGAAGTGGGTTCTAACTCACAAAAGCTTATGCCCAATAAATTTGTTCATCTCTAAGGTGTCACAAGGACTCCTTGCTATTTTTGCTGATACAGACTAACACAGCTACCACTCTGAAACCCATCTCTGAGAAACGTTTCAATTCTGATGAATTGGCATATGAAAACATGTTTCATTGGAATTTTTCCAACCAGTGATAATCTGCAGTAAATCAAAGACTTTGGAAGAATACTGAGGACTAACCTAAACAAGTATGATAACTGCAGAAGGTAAAGTTACATTTTGCTCATGAGACACAGGATCCCAGAAATCACTCACAGAGTACATGAAAGGTAGCTGGAGCTCCTCTCCACTGAACAACATGGCAACAACCTACTGAAGCAGAAAACTTACAGACTCATAACTTGATCTCGTGGTTACATTTGTACAAAATTGGAATTTGACAGCATAGATAAATAGAGTAACATACACATTGTCATGGTTTGGGATTACCACAGAACATTGTTATTTGGCATTATTATAATTTAAAAGATAAAATGAAAGTTAATGAAATTAATTCTGTAAAAGCATGCTAGCAAACAAACAGCACCTTAAATGTCCAGGAAGAAAAGAAAGTGAATAAATCAAAGGAAAAATATGACTAATCATAAAATGAACTGGCAAATTGTTATGGATGAACAAAGATTGTACAGTGCCTAGCACTGATCTCACTGGGGCCCCCTAAATGCTATGTAACGTATCTGATAGGTGGCAGTGTTGGTAAAATCAAGAAAAATACCATGGCTTAGCTGGATTTGTGAAAAGTGAGAGACTACATGGTTCATCTGTGCATGGGTGCTGGGCTTGGTGCACAGACCAAGGGGGAACGACTGGTGCTTCCTTCTGACCTGGGGCTGCCAGGGGCTGCTGTGGCCTGGTTGCACTGGCCATCAGGGGCCATTTCAGGAGTAGGAGCTCACCGGACTGGACTGAAATTCCAGCCACGTATGCATTCCTCAGGACATGTCCTGGTGGCAAAGGACCTAGTAAGCTGACCTTTGTTCATCGAAGCATCCACTTATGCCGTTGTGACCCTCCAGTGGCTGGCTATCCTGGTTTTTGGGCTGTTTTGCACCAAGCAGACAATCTGACCCTAAAAATGCACTAACATTAAAGTCCTGGTATACAGCTGAATTAGCCTTAAGCCGCAACATTGGGAAAATATTTGCTATTTCCCACAACTCTTTCACCAGCTTTTCTATTTCAATTAGTTTTTCTCTACTAGCCTCTGTGTAACTTTAACATGAGTACACTGCATGGTGTTCTCAATTCTGCAAAACTCATGCTGTGCAATGTGCAATTCTTCACCCTTTAATTGAGTGCACACATTATTTCTCCAGCTCTTGCCTGTTACGGGTTTCTTATTGATTTCTATTTCTTTTAAATAGTGGAGTTACCGATTGTCTTCTGATTAAGAAGCGTAACCCTAGTTCAGACCCACTTTATATCCAGGTTTTTATCACACTGCTTATTACCATAAGTATTGACACGAGGGGCCAAATTTAAAAAAGCAGCCTACAATTAACTGCAGATGCACCATGTGGATTTTTAGAGTAAATTACAGTTATACACACAAGTCAAGTCAACACCCAACAACATAATTAGCACATATGTATCTGAGATTTTTTCCATAGAAAAAATAAATTGTAGTTTCAATTTTGGAAAATTATTTGCGGCCCTATTAAAAAGTAGTAATTGAATCATGAAACTTTGAATTTGATAACTTTACCCTATAAAAATTTTGCTCTCAAAATCCTCTAAACTTTCTCTTGTTGTTTTTTAAATTTATTTTGCTCCTTATTTTAGGTCTTTGTCAGCTATTTAAAATGTTGCATCACACATTTGGTCCATAGTAAGTTGAAAAATGCTTAAAAAATAAAGGAACAAAGGCTTGTTTTTAAAGTATAATGCAAACATTCAAACTTCAGTTATCAGAACTTCATATAGTATCAGAAGAAGTGATGACTAAATTAATACAAACAATGATCTTCTCTGCAGAATCAGTGCTTTATTATTCTCCATTATGATTTCTTCTTCTTTGCTTCATTTCAGGAATATTTGCATTACAATTGCTCCAAGTCTCTTGGCTGTGCAACTCTGAACTGAATCCTGTTAGCTGAGTGATATCAATGGCAAACCTTTCAAGTTGAAAGTACTTTTTGTATTCAGACTAATGGTTCTGTAATGTGCCATGAGCAGGCAAGCAGAAAAGATGGGTATGGAAATACTGTCTTTTGTTGTTTGTCACCATTTGGGGATGTCTAATAATCCATGTTTCAAAATATCAGCTGAAACAAGAGAGAGTCAGCAGACTGAATAGTTACTGCTCTGGGTATTATGAACATGTCTGGGTGAAGATATGCATAGAAATGCTTTCTCCTGGTAGTGAGTTATTGAAATGCCACATGATGAAACAGGCAGCTAAGATAAACCTACTGCTGCATATAATAATGTTCCATCTGCCAACATTGACAGTCTTTGTTATCTGTGCCTTTTCCTTGCACAAGGGTTTTGCAACAACTTTGATAGCATTATTATTATTCTACCCTAGATACATTTTTCATAAGCATTTATTAATAGCTGTATTTATAACAAGGAAGACATGAGCTTCACAGCCATTTTGCATACACTTTGTAGGTATATTTACATTTGTGTAGTTTAATGAGTCAGCACACCACATTGCTTTTATAGAGATGAAAGACATGATTAGCATATAGGCTGATCCCCTCCCAGATGGCTGTCTTCCATCTAGCTAGCTAAGAGACCTTTTCATTTTTTAACATATTCATTACTAACTAAAGCATGTTAAATTGCTTCTCAAATAAAGATTGACCTCAGGAACAGGGAAAATCATAACCATAGGATTAGATCCTGCTCTCCATACTCACACAAGCAGTCTAATGGTTTTCCATAGATCTAGTCACATGAATAAGCCAAGCAGGAATTGTTCCATGCTGACATGCAGTTAGGCAGCATGCAGATGGCAATTTAATTAATATACCGCTGAATGTTCATTTCCTTTATATGTGTATGCACTGTAACCAGTGTAAATGTATTCTGCTGCCTTGCTAATCGCTGCACTGCTTAGACTGACATAATTGTTTGGTTACATATTCAAGATACAGTAGGATTTTTGATGTTTTTCCTAATGTGAAGTTAGTGCTTTTCAGAGATTTTCGATTAATACACTTGACAGTGAAGTTCTTTATTTATTTGCAAAAGAGGCAAAGCACAAGGAGCGGTAGTACAGATTTTTCCATACTTGCCATCCAATGTCCCAATGCACTGAGCAAATCTCACGTTAAGTGTGTTAACTACACCTTGTTTTTATGAATAGTGTACTAGCCAAACATGTTCATTTGTTTTATTTTTTGCCAACTGTTTCATATTGCGTAACCCATAAAAAAAGTCATTGGCTGTCAGGTCTGATGTGCTTTGTCTTTTGGGCATGCAGTCAATTGCATAGAAATATGTATGTTTATAAAATTGATATTCAGAAAAAAATGATGCTTTTAGTCTTCTCTGCAAATGATTAAAGAAAATGTGTACTTGTGTGAAATGTTCATGGGAGGTTAAAATATGTTCTGTAGAAGAAGCAATCAAGCTAGAGTGAAAATTATATTTCAATCTCTCAAAATGTTTTCTTATTGTAGGTGCTGCCTGTACAGGTCTTTGCAACAGGTGATAATTTTGTTCACTCTGGAGAGAGCCATGGAAAAGGATGAATTAGATTCTCCAAAATCAGCTGGATAGATACCTGGTTTAGTGTAGCAGACAATAGACTCTCTTTAGATAAGCATTTTGCCCCAGAAGGGTTTTCTGTCACTAAAGAGAGACAGAATAATAATGATGCTTTCTTGAAGATTTGAATAACAGTGTTTACCTGGTCTTGGAGAGAGTGGACACTTTAATTAGACATCTGAATGCAAGGGGACATTCTTTAATTTAATGGAGGGTAAGCAGCTGCCTATCACCAGCATAAATTAAATTTGCTCTTCTATTAAATGCAACCTTGAGGTTAATGTGATATTAAAGTTCCACAAAAAGAAAAGAAAAGTTTATTTTTGTTTTTAAATGCAGAATTACAGTTTAGGTTCTACAAAAACATTGGCTTAGCCATGATGAACAACTGTACTATATCTTGACTCATCATGGCCTAAATTATGCCTTTTGCACATAACCCTGCATTGGTGCTACAGTGTCCCAGGAAAGCACTAGAAACATTCTGCCTTACAGGCACAAAATGCCTCCCAGAGCTCTCCAGTGCAGGGAAGGAGTGAAGAAATTGCTTAGCCCTTTAAGGAGACCAACCTATTCCCCAAGTCATCTCTTGTGGTTAGCATCCTGGTAGCAGTCCTGCACAGTGCAATTCTGACCAGCTCTTATGGGAGGTCTTTATTTCCTCTCTCCTCATAAAGGCCAGATAGACTCTAAGCCTGTGTTACATTTCTATATTAAGTTATAAACTACCCAGATCAGAAACATGCTTAAATTTGCTACCTATAAAATGTCATGTCCATGTCCTCTGCTATACCAATCATCCATATTTGATCATTCACATTAAGTCATTGGGCAGCACAGCATGGGGAGGCGGTGACCAGCCTTCTGTGGAGAAAGAAGTGGTTCAGGACTATGCAGAAAAGCTGGATGAGCACAAGTCCATGGGGCCAGATGCACTGCATCCAAGGGTGTTAAAGGAGTTGGTGGATGTGATTGCAGAGCCATTGGCCACTATCTTTGAAAACTCATGGTGATCGGGGGAAGTCCCAGATGACTAGAAAAAGGCTAATGTAGTGCCCATCTTTAAAAAAGGGAAGAAGGAGGATCTGGGGAACTACAGGCCAGTCAGCCTCATCTCAGTCCCTGGAAAAATCATGAAGCAGGTCCTCAAGGAATCAATTCTGAAGAACTTAGAGGAGAGGAAAGTGATCAGGAACAGTCAGCATGGGTTCACCAAGGGCAAGTCATGCCTGACTAATCTAATTGCCTTCTATGATGAGATAACTTGCTCTGTGGATGAGGGGAAAGCAGTGGACGCATTATTCCTTGACTTTAGCAGAGCTTTTGTTACGGTCTCTCACAGTATTCTTGCCAGCGAGTTAAAGAAGTAGGGGCTGGATGAATGGACTATATGGTGGATAGAAAGCTGGCTAGATTGTCGGGCTCAATGGGTAGTGATCAATGGCTCCATGTCTAGTTGGCAGCCGGTATCAAGTGGAGTGCCCCAAGGGTCAGTCCCGGGGCCAGTTTTGTTTAATATCTTCATTAATGATCTGGAGGATGGCATGGACTGCACCCTCAGCAAGTTTGCAAATGACACTAAACTGGGAGGAGTGGTAGATATGCTGGAGGGTAGGGATAGGATACAGAGGGCCCTAGACAAATTAGAAGATGGGGCCAAAAGAAATCTAATGAGGTTCAACAAGGACAAGTGCAGAGTCCTGCACTTAGGACGGAAGAATCCCATGCACCGCTACAGACTAGGGACCAAATGGCTAGGCAGCAGTTCTGCAGAAAAGGACCTAGGGGTTACAGTGGCTGAGAAGCAGGATATTAGCAACAGTGTGCCCTTGTTTCCAAGAAGACTAGCAGCATTTTGGGCTGTATAAGTAGGGGCATTGCCAGCAGATGGAGGGACGTGATCATTCCCCTCTGTTCAAGATTGGTGAGGCCTCATCTGGAGTACTGTGTCCAGTTTTGGGCCCCACACTACAAGAAGGATGTGGAAAATTTGGAAAGAGTCCAGCGGAGGGCAATACAAATGATTGGGGGCTGGAGCACATGACTTATAAGGAGAGGCTGGAAAAAATAACCCCAAATATAGAGGAGAGGTTGGAAAAGATAACCCCAACTATCCATACAATATGATGGGGGCTAATTTAGCTACAGATAATCAGGAGAAAGATCGCAGAGTCATCATGGATAGTTCTCTGAAGACGTCCACGCAGTGTGCAGTGGTAGTCAAACAAGTAAATGGGATGTTAGGAATCATTAAAAAAAGGATAGAGAATAAGACAGAGAATATCTTATTGCCCTTATATAAATCCATGGTATGCCCACATCTTGAATACTGCATACAGATGTGGTCCCCTTATCTCAAAAAAGATACACTGGCATTAGAAAAGGTTCAGAAAAGGGCAACTAAAATGATTAGGGGTTTGGAACGGGTCCCATATGAGGAGAGATTAAGAAGGCTAGGACTTTTCAGCTTGAAAAGAGGAGACTAAGGGGGATATGATAGAGGTATATAAAATCATGAGTGGTGTGGAAAAAGGAAATAAGGAAATAAGGAATACTTGCTTCCATCATATAAGAACTAGAGGCCACCAAATGAAATTAATGGGCAGCAGGTTTAAAACAAATAAAAGGAAGTTCTTCTTCACTCAGCGCACAGTCAACCTGTGGAACTTCTTGCCTGAGGAGGTTGTGAAGGCTAGGACTATAACAGGGTTTGAAAGAGAACTGGATAAATTCATGCAGGCTAAGTCCATTAATGACTATTAGCCAGGATGGGTAAGGAATGGTGTCCCTAGCCTCTGTTTGTCAGAGGGTGGAGATGGATGGCAGGAGAGAGATCACTTGATCATTACCTTTTAGCTTCACTCCCTCTGGGGCACCTGGCATTGGCCACTGTCGGTAGACAGGATACTGGGCTGGATGGACCTTTAGTCTGACCCAGTATGGCCATTCTTATGTTCTTATTAGGCTGAGGGAATTGGCATTGTTTAGTCTGCAGAAGAGAAGAATGAGGGGGGATTTGATAGCTGCTTTCAACTTCCTGAAAGGGGATTCCAAAGAGGATGGATCTAGACTGTTTTCAATGGTACCAGATAACAGAACAAGGAGTAATGGTCTCACATTTACACATCCCTAGGGAAGTGGTGGAATTGCCTTCCTTTGTATTCACATTATATATACATTTACATCTTCAGGTACTTTCTGTTGATCTGTAGGAGACAAATGCTAAAATAAGAGTTCCCCATTTGAATGATTGTTGCCCACTCTAAAACAAAACATAAAAACTCCACCATCATCTCCTGGATACACATACCGTAGAATAGGCTCCCTATGAACATTACTGAACCATGTCAAAGGATTTTGTTCAAACTTACAGAACAAAGTTCAGCTTCATGCAGAACCCAAGCATGGAAAAATGTAAACCAAAATGGTGAATGCGTAGTGAATATGTGAATGTATAAACAATTCTGTGAGTGAAAAATGGGAATATAGTATTGCTTTTCAACCTTAATTATAGACGATTCTATGATTCACCATCAGAGGTTTATTCTACAGAGAATTGTATTTGTGGTAGTTATATATTATCTGGTGTAGCATGGACACATGCACAAGGAGCCATCTATGACAACAGCAAAGTTCCTGCTTTCTGGTCTGGTCTGTCCCTATTGCCCCCCCACACCTTCCTGTGGTTCAGTGCCAGTGCAGTGGCTGGGCTATGTTCCCAGCCAAAGCTGTGGCTCCAGCCAGAGGAACAGCCATGTTGGATAGATTTCAAACTACTTTATTAATTTTCTTATATTTTTGGCTGGTGGAAGGTGGTCTGGAGTCCCCTACAGCAAGCTGGGAAGGAGGAGTGTCTTGAGAGAAGCAGAGTGTGAAGGGGGCTTGTCCCGGTGGAGCTTGTCACAAGCTGGGGGCAAAATGTGGAAATGTGTGGGTAACGAGGAGAGGGAACTCTGGTCAGCCCTGGTAGAAGCATTCCTGCTGCTGTCATGGGGTTTCTCTGACGGTAACAGTAAGAGCTGCTACCACAGAAATACTGTGATGACAGTTACAATCACCACTGAATGGTTGAAAACAGTTTGTATACTAACAGCTGTGGAGTTCCCTACTTTTATTGTTGGTAGACCACAGAAGCAGTAACAGCTGTTGTTTTCAAGTTGTACTAATAGGTTCCAACTAATTTTTTCACTGCAGAAAATGCTGCCAAAACTTCAAGATATGATATTTGAAGGATTCAAAAACCATAAAAAGTGATTCACTAATGCACATATGGTTATCATAATCTTTAGTGCATAAATATTAGCTCGGATACAAACCCACATAGTATATCTTGTGGCTATCCACCTATATATCTCTAATTGACTAGATGGGTCTGATTTATCACTGCCTTGCAGCTTGGGTAATCAATTCAGCCTGTGTAAAGGAAGTGCAAAGAGTGTGTAAATGCTTCCATTCTGATGTGATAGAATTGTATATGACTGCCCAAGATGCAAGGCAATGGAGAATCATGCTCTGTGCGCTTCCCAGTATTGTACTGTACTAGCTCTGTTTGTGTGTGAGTCATTAACCCCTAGTGACTGACCAACAGAGACACTCAGGTGTCTATTATTACTACCAGCAGCTTTTATATGCATGTTGGTGTAATGTCTGGCTAACAAATGACATACTACATTACCAACTAGGCTGATGATATTCCTTATGCCAAGAGCTCGAGACCTGTGGTTTTGGACTGAAGAGCTAGATTTTTTCCTTAGGTCCTCAGAGGAATATATCATTTATCTACTTAGTATGTTTATTTGCAACACAGGGATTAATTACAGACAGGTGCCTGACTGCTGGATTTGAACTCCTGTGAACCTTTGATACTCTGGATGAGCATTATTGAACTGAGATGGGATATGTAATATACTTCCTTTTTTTCAAGAAGAGACAGGACATATTACTACAACTGGCTAATGGAGCTCTCCTTTAGCTCATGTGCTAGTGGTGTTTGCTTTTGCCACTGAAGGACCCAGGTTCTACTCCGGGATCCCATGCATATGATTATTCTAATAATTTCATGATGACCACAGCACAGATGACTTCTGGGGCTGAAGTGTTTATTCTGTATGCTAAGAGGACTTGGCATAGGCAGAATATTTCTCTCTGGGACAAATAGCTGCTCCCTCTGGCTGGGGCTCTCTGGGGTTGTGGGTGGGATAAGAAATGAGGGGGCTGGCAAATCTCCATGTCAGCATCTCCTCCAGACCCACCAGATTGCTATATGGAGGTTCATTAGGGAGTTAAAACAGGCAGGTCCCTTTGGCACCTACCCCTGATCAGCTACACCCAGTTGTCTATTCCCTCAGCATGGGTCCCACAAGAGCTATGCTGCCAGAAGAAAGGGACCAGGAACAACACAAAAACTCAGAGGAAAGCCACCCATGCAGTTGGAAGGAGAGGGAGGTAAAGCATCCTTGTGAATCCATTCCCCCTCCAAACTCTGGGGGCTCCCTAATCCTTCCCTCAGAGGGAATGATTTCTAGGTAATTTTACCTGGTAACCTTGTAGAGTTTTCTTGGCTCTTTGCCCCACTCCTGCAGGCTTCTCTGTAGGAAGGAGTGATCTGGCCCATCATGTTAAATCTGAGTGTGTGCCTCACATTTTTAATCCTATGTAATAATTATTCTCTAGAATACTCAGCTGTGTAAGATAAAACAAATACTGCCCTAAAGGTTGTGCTGTCGCTGAGCCGCATTTTGCCCACAATTAGAATTGCTAGAAGAAAAGCTTACTTATTTCTCTGAGAAGAAATACCTGAATTATCAACTTCATGTTTTATACCTTTATTTTCTTCTTCCATACAGCTGAGAATGTTAAGCATATGAAGCCCCAAATGCTTATTTATTATTATTTTGTTGTTGTTGTTGTTGAGCATCACAATTGTGCATGGCACTTTACTGACAAATAAAAGACCTCGTCCAAGTAGTTTGCAATCTGTGTTCCAGATCATGCATAAGCAGACACGGGGATCCACTTACATGAAGCTCATTGCCTGATCATAGCAAAGGAATTGATGGCATCAGAAAATGGAACTTTGGGAGGAGATGAGGTGCTCAGATAGATGAGTGTGGTATAAGAACCTATATAGAACAGAACATAATTTCTATACACCAAAAGCTGAGCTACAGCCAGTTGTCTATTCCCTCAGCATGGGTCCCACAAGAGCTATGCTGCCAGAAGAAAGGGACCAGGAACAATACAAAAACTCTATCTCTCTATTATAATGTATACACTGTGTCGTTCCCTTTTTAAAAGCAAATATTATTTCTTAGGTTTAGGTTTTTACTTTTTTGTGAGTTTCCCATATACGTCTGAGGGCAGAATTTGAGCACTAGAAATAAGTGTGCATTCTCGGAAAGTTACATTCAGATGTAATTACCTCATGTCCAAAAGTCAGTGGTGAAAGTAGATAAAAGGGAGCTGCTGTCTAAAATGAGTATTTTATCCAGCCTCTTTTAAATTTTTTTTTGACATCTTGGAAAAATTGTCTACATAATTTAAAGCAACCACTAGATAGCTTCACATTACACAATCAGCACTTACACAGCTCATATCCATAGGTCTCTGCCATTGGCAATATAACAGGGGTAATATTTTCACATAGATGAACTGTCCTTGAACAATGTACAGTGTTAGACATGAATTAGGATGTCTCTACATTAGGAATGCAGGGCCTTTCCTTTCAACTATTTGTCTTCAGAAGATATACTTCTTATAGATACTGCAAGGAAAAACCTATAGTCTATTAATGTTGGATTTCCTCTGTTTTCAGACTATGTTATTTTATTCCACACTCATGTCTCTTTTGTTTTTAACCGCTGTACTAAAATTGCTTATTACTGCTGTTCCTGAGTAATAATTTTGGTTCATGGTGTTTGAGATGGATCATCATTATTTTGGCATGTGAAGATCAGTTATGTGAACTCTTTGTTGCACTGGTATAGAAGTAGCAATAGACCTGTGCATAAACCTCCATACAAAGCAGGAACCAACCACACCTTTCCACATACACAAAAAAAAACTAACTATGGGAAAATGCAAGAAAGCACTGGTGTAATATATTATCACCAGTCCAGGGCTCTCTGGTAGGCTTAGTCTTATACCAAAGTCCTCCTGACTGGCTCTTCAACCTGTTTATCAGCTGCCCGTCAAACAAGAATGATAGGCCTTATAGAAGCATTCCTGTAACTTTATTAATGCCCAGTCTCAATTAGCTTTCAAACTGCACCACTGTCTGACATCCCTACTTTTGAAACTGTGTTTTCTAGGATAAAGATGAGTCTGTGCTAGATCTGAGCCTCTCCACTGTGACTCAGTCGCCCTTTAATGTTCAGGTCCATTTGGAGGATGCTAAATTGCAAAGTACGACAGATCACAAGAGAATTCAAAGTGAAAGTTCCATGACAGGAGAGGCTCAGATGTGTCCTTCAATCAATACCTTGGTAAAGGTGTGGGCAGAGAGTTGAGGGCTATTCAGAGGATGGAAGTCCTGGTGGCTGCAGTGGAGAAGGCTAAAGGGAGAGTGAAGTGTCTCCAACGAAACTGATCCAGATCTTACATAATCTTTTATAACTCACTTTTATTTCATCTAAATCCATTTGCCCATCTGTAATAATTATATGTTATGATACGTATTGGTATTTCCTTGAACAGTGTTTTTCATACTATTGTATGTTTTTTTACAATATGTTGTGGCTGGAGAGGAGGAGAAGAATGTTTACAGATAAAACCAATGAGTTACCTTTTCACTCACCATCTCTTATAAGATCCAATAACACTTTCCTAGAGTGGAAAGCTATAAAAGTATTAGCAAAGTGTAAGAACAAGACCATCGAACCAGCATGCCGCTTCACAGTGACACTGGTTTAATCCCATGTGTTTACTTGTCATTATTGTCCAGCCCTGATCTGGTAGCAGGATGCTGCTACATAGTATAATTTTCTTCTCTTCCCCTCCTCCCACCCCCCAAATATAGCTCAGGTCTTGTGTAACATATTATCCTATGAGATAGTCATAATTTGGGGCTTCTCTCCACATTAGACTTGTATATTCCAGTTACTTATATCAATAGGTAATTTTCAAAGTTTTTATGAAAAGTAACTTAGGGCAGGCATTATGAAGTAAAGCAGTATTTGTTATAAACTAAAGAGGCTTCTGAATTTCTTTGGGAGGTTGTAATCTTAAATAATCCATGTGCATAGCTAATACATTGGTGACTGGTACAAGGACAGAGATTGACCTGCACCATACATTCACCTGTAGGTTACCTATAGTTTTGTTTAAAAAGTTTACAAGGGAAGTTTTATCCAAGTGAAGCCTTGAAAATAATGTTTTATAGGGACTAATTTCAAAACTGCTCTTGGTAGAACGTTGTTCCTTATGATGGTGTTTGTAATTCTAATAAATACCCTCATTATTGTTCTATTTGATTTAATAATTCTAAGCCATATACAGAGTATTAATGCAAACAACTAAATAGGAAAAATTTTGAGATCTCAAACAGAGTCTGGAGCTTATGTTTATCAAAACAGTTGAACAAACTTGCAATTTGCCCAAGAAGGTTAGTCAATTCTTAAGTGTGCATCTTCAATTATTTACCTAGAAATCTCATCCGTATTCTACTCACAAAGAAAATAGTATCAGATATGAGTTTGGACTCAGCTGGAGTCATTGTCCAGCATTCAATAGATGTAATCTAGGTGATGCTGAAATTGATTCTTAATTAGTCCCACTCCATCATCTTTTGTATAACCATTATTTGTGTCCTTTCCAGCCTATTTATTCATTCTGTCACATGATGTAGTGTTTGAACAGTTATAAAAGACTGGGGCATCAACTTTAGCTGGTTTGTCAGATGAATGCCAAATGAAAATCTGCCTTCAGATGATTGCTTCGGGTAGATGACAGCTGAGCATCAATAGGCTAAAAGGTCTATTCTCCTAGAACTAAAAATATTGTACAGTAACTATGCTATACATGTGGGTTAATTATGTCAAAAATTCACATACGATTTCAAAATCTGCTCTTTGAAGTTAACTATGGCATAAAGGCTATTCTAACTTATTTTATCAACTGCATGAACTGTACTGGCCTACATTCCCTGCAAAATTTCATATATACAAACACACTTTTATGTCCACTAGTATAATTTTAAAATAACATGCACTTTTTTTTTAGATTTTGCAAATTACAAGTGGTTATGCCAATTCAAAAAGGTCTGAAAATCAGGTGTATTGTGCAAATGTTCATACAATAGAGAATAAATTTCATACAGAAAAGATACTACAATACTTATCCATCCCATCACAGACTACACTGCACAAACCATTTTTACATGTTTATTACCTGCACCGATTTGTTCATAAACCCTGATGCTAATTTTAAGTGAGCTGAGCCACTTTTTGAGATAACGCTTGTGAATATTTTGAGGTAATAATAATAGGTTGTCTGAGATAGCTGGGGACTGGACTTGATGACCCAGGAGATTCCTGTCAGTCCTAAGTCCCTAATACCTTGCTCTTCCAGCATTTTTCAACAGTAAATCTCAAAGCACTTTACAAGGAGGTACAGCAAGACTTTCCCCACCATTTCCTCACCTCCCTACACAATATGCTGGCACTGTTTAGAAAATCACAATGCTACTTACTTACACTAATTACTCTTATCTATTTGGATTTATACAAATGCAAATAAAAGAGTGACTAGGGATGGGTTTAAACACGTTTAAGTTAAGCACATGCATAGATATTTTCATAAATGAAGTCTTATTTACAGGGCCTGGAGAGGTCTGAGAAGGTTCCGAAAAAATCAGATAAATGTCTGAATTTTGGATGTTTATCTAAAACATATCTACAGACTTTTAGGTGTTCCTGTCTCTAAAAAGTATTTTATCTCTAGTCATTTTGTCTACAGCCAGAATTCAGACCTGCAGTTGTTAGGTTGCCAGTTCAGTGTCAAACGTTTGCTGTGCTGAATTTTTTGAGGTGCAAAAATGGGAAAGGCGGCATTTTCATATTGGAAACTGAAAAGAATTACATCCACAGTTTCTTTGCCAAAATAAAGCTAGCTAAACTATATGTTTGGCTCCATATTAACTTCTTGTTAACCCTAAAAGAGTTCACCCAAGAATAGTTTAAGGTGCACATATAAGGAATCCTACTTGAAGGAGGTTAAATGTATTCATCTAAAATTCACCTACAGTTTGCAAACTTCAGCTAAGATTACCTTCATCTCATTTGACATGTTGCCTTTTGTCTGCAAGAATTCCCTGAATCCAAATTTCTAATAACATTTCCTATGTTGAACTGCTCTTAATCACAGCAGATCCAACCTCCTATTCAGTCAATAGCAGCCTTTCAATTGACGTAATAGGGAGTTGAATCAGCCCCCCCACACCACCCAGACAGTATGGCTTTACTTCTTATATTTCATTCCATGCCCTTCAGCATGTGGCAGAAAAACCAAACCATTGTCAGTAGCAGAATATTTCAAAGTTTTCAATATTAATTTATATTTCACTCCCTCCCCAACTAAAAAAAAGTTTGTACTCTTTCTTCCCTCATTTGGAACTTGGAGAATAATTCAAATATTCAATTTTTATATTAATTTGCTTCAGCTGTGCTTGCAACCATTTTGTGTTTTCTTTCAGCAAATATTCGAGTGATTAAGTTTTACTGGCAGATGCAAATGTCTATGCCAGAAGAGATTGCATATCCTGCCATCTAGGGAACACAATCAAACCATGGTCCTGATCTCACACTGAGCAGACCTCTGCACAGAGATCAGTATAGGAGCGGGGCCCAGGTGACTTATCTGACCAGTCATAACAAAGCAGAGCTTGAATTTCAAATATTTGCTATCAGTCCCTAGGGTAAACAGTGCAAAGACATATTTGAATAAATTCACAAGAACAAATCCATAGAGGAAATCACAAGGTCTTCTCAGATATTCCATGAGCAAAAAAAAAAAAAGGCTTACTTCATCAAATTAACAATTTGTTGTTTGCCATTGGCTTAGCTATACTTAATAGCTAGCCTGTTGAGATTCCCTCTCAAAGTGCTTATCTGATTTTTAGTTTTAAAAAATAATATAATTAGTTGAGTGTTCAGCTCTCGGAGTTCTTTGCTCAGCCAGCAGTCTTTATTCTTGGTGTTATTTTAGTTGAGTGATGTGGCATTTAATTGACTGCTAGATAAGTTCTCTTTTGCAAATGAGACTTGAACATTTTCCAAGAACTTTAGTTTATTATTTGTTCCCAGGAAAAAACTGGCATGAATTAAAGAGCTAATTACATTTCCTTTTCCTTTTATCCCATTTAATATAATAATTAATAAACAATTACCTCTAAACAACAGTACACTCTAGTATAAACTATGGTCCAGATGAATAAGTAATATGGCCCTTACAGGACCTTCAGATAGGCTAAAATGAATGTCTGTGTGGTCCATACTGAAGATCAGTGAAATACAAAAAGCATTTCAGAACTTTTTACATGGCTCCATATTAATAGTATAAGGCAGAATTTATGTTATAATATCTCATATTGTATAGAGTTGGCTAACTATCCATTGCAAATAGTATCCATTAGAAATTTAGCTGCCTTTTTGGTTACCAAGTCAGCCACACAATAATCCTGATCTATTAACGTGGGGTAGTATTTTCAAGGATATAAAGGACATTGAAAGTTAATAGGTGCCTAGCTCCCACCTGTGCCTTTGAAAATGTCTCCCAACAATAAGACAACAATGAATAATGAATAGGAAATAATGAATATGTGCAGATGGTAAAATACCTGATATGGAAAAATGCTAAGATTTGTAAAACTTTTGGAATTCACAAACATTTTCTGAAATATACAATGGCTGTTGAAATACTCTCAAATAATGAATTTTGTCCCCAATCTTATGGCCCCAATTTGCTGCATCAGAGGATGGAGGAGAAAAAAAAACACAGCTAAGTTACCAAACCCTAAAATACATCTCGATTTAATAAAGCTGTCTACACTTGCCGCATAGTGTATTCCCATTGGTATATGGTAAGTGCTCTTTTCTAAAAGTAGCTGTAAATGCTCTAATGCAAGAGTTGTAGAAATAAATCATTGCTTTGCTTATATTAGCAGACAAGTTTTGTCTGTAAGATCATTTATTTTCTGTCAGTCTATAGATCTTACCCTTTCTCCAGCCTACTGTACCTTTTTAATAAAATTTCTTTCTTCTGTAAAAATGATGGAAATCAGAGAGTTCAAAGTCTGAAATGTTTAAGGGTTCCTACTTTATAAACTTCAGTTATGGTGAACTGCAGGCTCACTGGTCAACCTAAAAAAGAAATAAAGTATCCTTAAAATTTCCCATAGCATGTGTATAGTGAAATTTGAGGTGGAAATAAATAGTTCCCAAAATTTAGTAGAAGAAAAATCAGACTTTAAGACAAGTATAATCTCATAAGAATATATCAAAAACTTCCTAAGCATCAACGTGACTCAGAGAGATTGAGGTAAAGGGGGAAGAAGAAAGAATCTAGTCCTCAGTCTTTTCTACTTGATGAAAAATATATCAACACACATTCACACACACTCCCCACAGAAGCTACAGCTGGCAATAACCTAAAATGAAGTGCTACTAGCAAAAGGCACCACTGAGGAACAAGGAGCTCATCTCTCAATGTTTGCATAATCTCTATGATTAATAATAAAAATCTCAGAGACCGAAACCTAATTTAATTTCTATAATAAACTTTTCATGTTTGGAAAGTTTCTCCACTTGGGAGGCTCTGTCTCTCCAACTTGCTCACTCATCCAAACACACAAGAACATCGCTGTTAATTAACTCATAATTTACTCATATGATGCCTGAGATAATTATTTTTTATTTATATGTCTTTACATATTAACATCATCTTCTCCACAAAGGTAACACAGACATTTCAATTTATGCAATAAAGGCTCCCGAATCCAAGATACAGATAAAGATTAGTAACATTTGATTGAGGGAATGCTACAGATTAATAAAGCATTTATCCAGCGCTTTCTGGGATCTTACTAGCACAATTACTTCAGCTTTATTTGGATGGATATGTGCTCTGTCAGTTAGGTCCCATTTTATTTACCATCTTCATTAAACAGAGCCATATTAATTCAATTTTTAGATGCTAAAAAATAAGAGGTATTTAGAGAGGCTAGCATTATGGGCAAGAAATAATAACAGTAAAATGAGATTCAATCTGAAAAAAAAAGCAAGCTGATACACATTCATCAAACACAGCTATGGAATGAGGTAAGAATACATGAGACAGATGTGTTGAAAAAATCCTAGGGTTAATAGTAGATCGCAAATTGGACATGAGTTTGTAATGTGATACAGCTACACAGACATCCATGCAGTATGGGTGCCCGCATCCATACACAAAGGCCTCATCACAGACCAGGAAGATGATAGTCCTTCTCTATAAGCCATTGATGAGAACTGTATTTTGAGTAGTGCACACTGATCAGAGTCCCTCCATACTAGAAATATATTGTTAAACTGATGGTGTACTTTCACTAGCTGGTTAGTCTTTCATTCATATGAACATGAACATACTGTTTTAACCTTTCAGAGGGGTAACCGTATTAGTCAGTATCAGCAAAAACAACCAGGAGTCCTTGTGGCACCTTAGAGACTAACAAGTTTATTTGGGCATAAGCTTTTGTGTCCTATAACCCACTTCATCAGACACATGGAATGAAAAATACAGTAGGCAGATATAAATATACAGCACATGAAAAGATGGAAGTTGCCTTACCAAGAGGGGGGTCAGTGCTAATGAGGCCAATTCAATCAGGGTGGATGTGGCCCATTCCCACACGAAGGTGAGTATCAACAGAGTGAAAATTACTTTTTGTAGAGACCCAGCCACTCCCAGTCTTTATTAAGGCCTAATGTGATGGTGTCAAGTTTCCAAATTAATTCCAGTTCTGCAGTTTCTCTTTGAAGTCTGTTTTTGAAGTTTTTTTGTTGAAGAATGGCCATTTTTAAGTCTGTTATTGAGTGTCCAGGGAGATTGAAGTGTTCTCCTACTGGTTTTTGAATGTTACAATTCTTGATGTCTGATTTGTGTCCATTTATTCTTTTGCGTAGAGACTGTCCAGTTTGGCCAATGTACATGGGAGAGGGCCATTGCCAGAACTTCAATGTCCAGTAGGAGAGCACTTCAATCTCCCTGAACTCTCAATAACAGACTTAAAAGTGACCATTCTTCAACAGCTATCTCTGGGGTACTGAATTAATGATTCTGCCATCGGGGAGATCTTGAAACCATTAGTGCAATGAGCTATCTTCCTACTGGAGATTTTATGTGTCATTTCTTCTCATATGTCACTTGCTTGGGATGCCAGAGTCCTGAAGTGACTCCCAAACGTTGGTCTTGTCACATGACTGTGCAATCAAGTACCACTGCACCACCAACTCAGCCCAAGAGATCTTATTGTAATAGCAGAAGACATCACTACATAAATTCTCAGAATTTATTGATGTGAGTTTATTTGTATAAGAATTTTAAGCTGCAATGATTTATACAGTGTTCAGAAGTCAGGCATTTGGGATCTTTTTTTTTTTTTTTTTTTTTTATTTGCAACAGTTTAATAACATGGGCCCATGCTTCTTTCAAATGGAACTGTCTAATTTTGGAAGCCCAATTTGAGACATCCAAAATAAAATATGCTAGGTTGAATTCTCTGATCTGCCACAGTGACTTTGCACTATGCAGCACTCAGGTGTCAGAGATTTGCACTGGAGAATTTCGCCTGCAAAGGGTGAATATTTGACAGCTTCCCATTTCCTCTCTGCCCAAGCACTGAGCTCTGAGCAGAGGCTGGGTGCAGTGCCTAATCAAACTAATAAACTTTAGGTGGCATAATTAGGACATATTCTCTTTTAATGTTCTTCATCCCTTTCTGGGATTGTGCTTCCCTAAGTTCACAGACAAGGATGAAAAAGACATTCTATATAAATGTAGGGGAAGTGTGGTTGAATGCTTCACACACAAGTTGATCTGTCACTGGTGAAGAGGAAGACATCCCATTGGCCGCTGGTATAGAACTGCATAGTTAGAAAGCTGGGGTGTATGCAATGTGTGGTGGTTAACACCTTCCTCTATCACCCAGCCCTGCCCTCTTTGTCAGAGGCAGCATATCAGTCAATTGTAGATGGACCAATGGGCGGTTCTGATACAGCAAATTCCAATTCCCCGTTGTTTGCAAATGATTCATAGAGAAAAGCTTACGTAACACCAAAAACATCCCCAGAATCCAGCCGTGCTTTTGTAAGATAAGATTTCAACATATGAAGGTATGTACATTTCTGTAACCATATCTCAGATCACCTTTTATACTCTTAAATACTTTGGGCCATATTCTATTCCTAGTTACACTTGTGTAATTCTGCAGGAACTCCATTAAGAGCAGAATTTGGCTCTATATTCATAAATCCTGAACCATAACATCTGTAGCAATGCATATTTTAATTACACTTTAGCTGTGACAGATATACAGATAAGACGACAGTACTAACATTGATGAACGTTTTAGTCTTTTCTTTCCTTTGCCTTCAGGAATGTCTGAGGCACACTGAGAATAGTAAAAAATGGTGCAGATTAGTCTTGAGTGTTTAACCTAAATGTACAATGAATTATATATATATATACAGAGAGACAGAGAGAGAGAGATAAGATATCTAACAGATCTTATCTTTTGGAAAGGCATCTCATAACCGGATTGAGGCAGGGAAAATGATCCCTGATTAATAGATAGAGAATATCACGCAATATACCTTTCCTTGGGGGTGAAGGTAAAGTTTAGAAACAATTCCTGCTAAGAGATATTCAAACTTATGTTAGATAAAGTTCTGGGAAAAGTAAAATGCAGTGTCTCTGGAACTTCAAAGGTATAGAAGCAACTGAAAAAGAGTAAGACTTCTGAAGCCCAGCTGAACTGTGCAGTTTCTTCACAGTCTGATAGGATATACTAATTCACCAAGAGCTAACTCCTGTACTAGGCACTGCTGGTGGGTAGAAGGGGAAGAGGTAAAAAGGAGCTTTTCCACACACCTTCTGACAATTCATTTACTATTTATACAGCAGTAGATCCCAAACTATGATACATGGAACATTCACTCGTGGTCTGCAGAGAGCTGCTAAGTCACATGATGCTGGCTCATCCCCTTGATTCCAGTTCTTTCTACAGGCACACAGGCACTTCTTTGCCAAAGAAGAGCATGTATGTAGAAGTAGCTGGAAACAAGAGGCAGAGCCAGTTTAGCTGCACATAAACAACTGCTGTAGATGCCAGAAAGATGTTTGCAACTTTGTGAATGTTGTTATGATTAGAGCTGGGCGAAATTTTTTTAGCAAACAGTAAATTCCTTGAAAAATGCATTTTTCTAGGCATCAAACTATTTGAGAATTCGGGTTGAATTTGCCAAGTAGTTTTGATTGAAAAACATTTTAGAAGTGTCAAAACATTTAACAATTTTGTTTCTTTTCAAAAGTGTTGATTTGAATCAACATTTCACTTTAAAATATGATTTAGAAACAATGTTTGAAATGTTTCAACCAAGTAATTTTTTTCCCTTTTTTCATTTTGTAAAGAAAAAAAACAAAACAAAACAAAAATCAGTTTATGTTCAAAATGAACAACAAAAAAAGGCAGTTTGGCTACTGAATGGAAAAATCAGTTATTCATTCTCTAGTTTTGATGAGATGGATAGGTGGTCCTTGCATTTCCATCCCAAGTATACATACATACATACATACATACAAGGGGGGAGGGATAGCTCAGTGGTTTGAGCATTGACCTGCTAAACCCAGCATTGTGAGTGTAATCCTTGAGGGGGCCATTTAGGGATCTGGGCCAAAAATTGGGGATTGGTCCTGCTTTGAGCAGGGGGGTGGACTAGATGACCTCCTGAGGTCCCTTCCAACCATGATATTCTATGATATGTGCCAGCAGAGGCCACTCAGGATGGGAGTTCCTCCATATTCAGTTTTTAGTCATCTTCTTTTCTTCTGTACTCCTCTGGACTGTTAGGCAACTTGAAATCATCTGCATGCCCATATGCAGATGATATTGTATTTTGTATCACATGTAAAACTGATGTATTGATGAATGAATTCATGAGGACATAGACATTGTAAATAGATGAGCAAAAAGGAGCATACATTCCAGGTGAATTCAGGAACAACAAAGTTTATCTATTTTATCACAAACTGTAAGAGGTTCAGCTACAGTCTGAAACTGACACTGGATGGAGAAGGTATTACTGTTGAGAATAACCCAGATACCTTGGCATGACTTGGACACAGAATTAAGGTATGGATCATAAGCCAGAAAGTTGGCAGCCAAAGCAAAGAAGACACTGAAACCTCTATGATCTATCACCAGCACCAATTGGGGTTCATGTATGAGGACCCTGAAAACAACATACTGCTCAATAGTTCGCCCAGTACTTGAATATGCCTCACTTCTCTGGTCACGTGCTTCTCCCAGGAACCTTGCCAAGACTGACGTGCAGATGCCTGCAGTTCACATGATAATTGGAGCTGTAAGATCCACTCCAAAAGCAAGTTTTCAACAAGAATCTGATGTTCAACCTCTTGAGAAGTGTAGAAAAAAACAGTTAATTCAGTATGGAAATAGTCTTCTTTACCTACCTCAATGCCATCACTCTTCAGGCCTGTTCAGAAACTGGAAAACCAAATCAAGGCTCAAACAATCATCTTGTTTTGAAAGGTGTGTAAAGGTTACTGAAGAAAACCAAAGCATTTTTTGAGGTTAGGAGGGGAGAATGTGTGAAGAAGGTTGTATGCCCAATACTTCCTCCACATGAAACTATTTACTTTAATAAATGTCTTTCTTTTGGAACCTTGCTTGAAGGAACACATGGACTACACTACACTAAGGAAATTGCAGAGAAGACTATCAAATAGTATTAGTCACAAGGCAAACAGATTTATGTGTCTCTGATAGTTCATCAGTTATATCTTTCAAGAATGGTAGTTTAGTGACTTCATTCAGTGACATAATGGAAAGAGTACAAGAATAAGCATTAGTTTGAGCTATATCAGTTTGAATTATATAGCTGAAATGAAAGCTATTCTCACTGTACTGCCAGAAATAAACAGAGAAGAAATAAAGGTGGACATTGTGACTTGCAGGAGGCAATCCTCAGTTCCTTTAGAAGTAACCAGAATGCTCAACAATTCAATTCATAAGGAGGTTTGGAGGATCAGAGAATGAGTCAATAAATTGTTTTTTCAATAGATTTCATCACATGTTGGTATATTCAGGAGTGAGGTAGCTGGTATCTGGCCAAAGTTAGATCAGAAAAATCAGGCTAGCATGATAAAGGATAGGTTATTGATACTTTATCAAGGCAAACATTAGCTGCAATAAAAGATTGGCAAGATAAAGATCCTCGGATTAATATCAAAGCATCTTGAAAAACAATATTCACTATCATGAGCAAGTGGACAGGGCACACTACAGGAATGAAAATCAACTGAGCTGGGACCGAGATACAGCCACTCTGCAAGATGTGTCAGTGTCACAACCAGGACATGATCAGTTATATCTAGTGGTCAGAGCAGGGGTTGGGTCCCAGGTGATAGACAGCAATTGAATAGCAAAGTCAAGGACAAAGGGTTGCAAGCCAGAGTATAGGGTTTCTTGCAAGAAGGATTTGGAGCAGAGACAAGCAGGCAGTCTTTGTTATCGCTCAGATAGCTCCCTTTCATGGTTTCCTGCTTTAAGGGCTTGCCTACACTGACAACTACCTATGCCAACGGGAGAGCTTCTCCCATCAGCATAGGTACTTCACCTCCCTGAGGGGCTGTAGCTGTGTTGACAGGAGAAGACCGCCAGTTGACATAGTGCTGCCTACATCAGGAGTTAGGTTTGATTTTCCACACCCCTGAACAACATAGTTACACGGACATAACTTGATAGTGTAGACCAAGCATTAGTACTGGTACCGACCAAACAGTGGGCTGTGAGATGCTGCCACTCATAGAATCATAGAATATCAGGGTTGGAAGGGACCCCTGAAGGTCATCTAGTCCAACCCCCTGCTCAAAGCAGGACCAATTCCCAGTTACATCATCCCAGCCAGGGCTTTGTCAAGCCTGACCTTAAAAACCTCTAAGGAAGGAGATTCTACCACCTCCCTAGGTAACGCATTCCAGTGTTTCACCACCCTCTTAGTGAAAAAGTTTTTCCTAATATCCAATCTAAACCTCCCCCACTGCAACTTGAGACCATTACTCCTCGTTCTGTCATCTGCTACCATTGAGAACAGTCTAGAGCCATCCTCTTTGGAACCCCCTTTCAGGTAGTTGAAAGCAGCTATCAAATCCCCCCTCATTCTTCTCTTCTGCAGGCTAAACAATCCCAGCTCCCTCAGCCTCTCCTCATAACTCATGTGTTCCAGTCCCCTAATCATTTTTGTTGCCCTTTGCTGGACTCTCTCCAATTTATCCACATCCTTCTTGAAGTGTGGGGCCCAAAACTGGACACAGTACTCCAGATGAGGCCTCACCAATGTCGAATAGAGGGGAACGATCACGTCCCTCGATCTGCTCGCTATGCCCCTACTTATACATCCCAAAATACCATTGGCCTTCTTGGCAACAAGGGCACACTGTTGACTCATATCCAGGTTCTCGTCCACTGTCACCCCTAGGTCCTTTTCCGCAGAACTGCTGCCTAGCCATTCGGTCCCTAGTCTGTAGCTGTGCATTGGGTTCTTCCGTCCTAAGTGCAGGACCCTGCACTTATCCTTATTGAACCTCATCAGATTTCTTTTGGCCCAATCCTCCAATTTGTCTAGGTCTTTCTGTATCCTATCCCTCCCCTCCAGCGTATCTACCACTCCTCCCAGTTTAGTATCATCCGCAAATTTGCTGAGAGTGCAATCCACACCATCCTCCAGATCATTTATGAAGATATTGAACAAAACCGGCCCCAGGACCGACCCTTGGGGTACTCCACTTGATACCGGCTGCCAACTCGATATGGAGCCATTGATCACTACCCGTTGAGCCCGACAATCTAGCCAGCTTAGACTCAGGTCCTATTGGGTGATTTTCCCTCCTAAAGCCAGCCTCAGAGGGTCTTCCCATAGGAGTTTAGCCTAAGCCTCCTACGGCAATACAGAGGCATCAGATGTCCAGGGTCCCAGCCCTGTAGGTGTTTACATTGAGGAGCAGGTTTTTAACACCTCCTTGTGTTTTTGAATGCAGTATTGTAAGAAAAGTGATGTTCTTCAGATTTGACAACTTGGGTACGATGACAAGACAAAAAAACCCAACGATCACCAGCAGCGTTGCCACCTGAAATTTGATATGAATTGTAATGTAACTACTAGCAGACACAAAATAAAAACCTTATTGTCAAGAACCAGAGAGCAAAATACTCAAACTGAAAGTTGTTCTGAGCCGAAACGCTGTTTCATATTTCATTTTTACTCTTACAGGATTCATTAAACTTTCCTATGTCTGTATGCAAATATAATATTCACATCCATTCCCCTGAAGAGTAACTATACTCTGCCCATCAAATTTTTGCAACAGATCAGTGACTAAATACTTAAACCATAGCATTACAGAATGTACGGTAGGATTATCCTTACAGACAGTAAATCCAAAGCTGGAGGTCTTGATAAAAGAACTGAAGTTTGTTTCCATGAATAGTTCCCATCAAATGTCAAAAGGAACAGTGGATAAAAAGTGTTTTTATTTTGGATTAAATACATCACTGTGTGATGCTAGTCCTTGTATGTTTGTTTTCTTATTGTATGTGTTCATCAAAGAGTATGTCTACATCAGCAACTGTACACATGTCCAATTACGTGGTCGTGCCATAATCTCCTGTTGTCCACACCTAAACCCCAGAAGCACATGTCTAAAGGTGAATGGTGAGCGAGTACCTAGCATGCCTGAGAGGTCTGATAAGTATATGGCTCAGACTGTGGTATGGCCCTGTACCCATACCAGTTTTGCAGAGTGTACGAGCCATGGCAGAAACAAAAAACCCAGGATGGTAAGTTACATTGGACCTCCATCTTCTCCACCAATATCACCTCTTACCTGGGTGCTACATTCCAGATTTTAAGCCCAGCCCCGATCCTCTCCACCCAAATGGTCCCTGAGCAAGACACAGGTATAAATCAATTATTTTACTGATTTACCATGAACCAGTATTGTGCATTTGACAGAAGGAATGGCTTAAAAACTGATTATTAATGAAAAATCATTGTACCTCTGTGTCTGTGCCTTTCTCTGCCAGCATGCAGGCAGCAATGGTCTTGGGGCTGTGCGGACCAGGGAAGAAAGGAAGGGTGGGTTAGAAAGGTCCTGGCTGGAGATAGGAAAGATGTGGAAAATGTCTACTTATTGTCTAAATTTAGTAAGAGCTGTCTTTGGTCCCCTGGAAGATTACAGAATTTCATTTCTTCCATCTGCATTCCCTCTAATCTTACCATCCGCCTTATAAATGGGAGCTCCACAGTATGGAGGTGTGTGCATAGGGATAACATGAAGGGGGTGTTGGGTCCAACAAAGGGAAGGAAAAGTTAGTCACAGCAGTCTTTTTTCCCTTGGAAGATTACAACATTTTTACCATTCATGGTCTTGCCTTTCCCCACACTCAGCCATGCTATATAAACCAGGGAAAATGGGGGAGAAGTATCTAGTCTGGTGGCATGATATACCTTTGTTGTGGAGAGGTAGGGGCTTGTGGTGCTGATCTGAAACTTCAGAGAACAAAATAAAGTTGTGATGTGCCTCTTTCTTTTCCTGCCCATTTCACCATTAGGTAGGCTCCGGGATCAGATTTTCTGGCAATGTTGAGGACAGGGATGGGCAGTTTTCATGGTTTGCATCTCCCTTTCCATGGGAACTCCATATGCTGGCTGAGAAATATAGTCAATTTCCAGTTGAATTACCTCCCAAGCCTATAAGCATATTTCAGCAAATTTCATATATAGCAGAAACCCCAGCTGGATCTGGAGGTTCAACAGTAATGCAAATCTGTTTGGTCCACTTCAAACCCTTCCATTCAGCAATATGTAGATGGATGACCAATAGCAGAAACATATCTCTGGCATAGGTTTCCAGATCTCATCCACTTTCTTTTCTGTTTGGGGACCTTGAAAACTGCTATGTTCTCCAAATGTTGGCCAGCCTTTAAAGATGAAATTGAAAACTGGTAACATAGTCCCTGGAATGAACTGCCAGCAACCTCCTTGAGATACTATGATAATTTTAAATTTTGAAAAACATTAGTACATGTATCTTACCATCCGTAGCCTCTGCTCCTTCCTATTAGACTCCAAAAGTGGTCTGAGAATCAAGGATAGTCTAATAGTCACATTCCTGGAATAATGAAGAGTATCAATTGTGACCTTCTACAACAATCTTATGTTACGTGGGGGGATTTCTCAGCTTCTTTCAGAGGAAAAAAACATGATATGCTTGTCTTTGAATTGGGTGCACTTTTGGTTCCTGAGTGGGAAACCATTCTGCCAGAAGCAGTTTGGGTTCCTCATGGCACAGGAGGACCTGGCTCTTCATCAGCTGATGAATGAGGTCATGAAGCAGGAGGCACACCATAGGGAATGGGACCATTCCCTGATGGATAGGCTGATAGAACTGGTGGCCAAATGAGTTTGTGGTCCACCTCCTGCTATGGCCACTGCACCTGTACATGAGCCACCACCTTTTTGGCATCCTCTGGCTGCTGCCCAGGGTGCTGCTGAGCCAGAGGACCCAATCCCCTAAGTGACCATGAGGAGCCTGCAGGATTCCCAGGACCACACCCTCCACTGGCATAGAGAATCTCTCACAGAGGTATCGAGGAGTGTCCGTCTCTCAAGCCCAGTGAAGGAAATGTCCCCAAGAATAATTTTCTCCTGAAAGATGTGTGTGGACCCTTCTTTCTAAGTATGTTGAACATACGATGTTTTCAGGTTTGGGATTGGGCCACACAATTTACAGAACGGGAAATGGAATGGGGTAACCCAACCCAACCATTGTGACAGGGTTGGGTCAGATGGCTACAGGAGAGTAATAGAAGGCAGATATATTAGCCCCAGGTTAAGTAGGTCCCTTTTCCCTGGGTAAGGTAACAGGGATGTTTTTTTTTTTTTTTTTTGAAACAGAAAGAAAGTTTATTGGTAACGCTTACAAAATTACCAAAGGAAACAAAACAACTATGCAACAAAACAACGCAATCAGAAGGTATAACACAGCAGATTTCAGGAGGGAGAAGTGTTCAGGCTAGCCTGGGCCCAGAGCGGGGGGGCTTCCTCAACACTCGTGGTCTTCCACCCCCTTGAGTTACCCAGTGCCGCGCCCAGTGTCACCGATCCTCCCTCTCCTGACAGTGCCTGGTAAGATGGGCACGGCTGCGGGGTGGGCGGTTTGGGGGGGGGTAGACACCCATGTATTATAGGACCCCTCCTAGATGACAGGAATGATGGTATCCACAGCGGCAACGGCTGGGGCTGGCGTCTCTTGCTCTTTCCCTCAATCAAAGGGTCAGACGGAGGGAACCGGACGGGATCACTGAGCAGAGAACCCCAGACAGTGCCCACCGCTCCTCGAAGGCTTCAAGGGAGTCGGTGGAAGCTGCCCAGAGGAACTCCGCCCGGATACGTGAATGTACTGAGGATTGGAAAACGGCCCCACAATCGCAGGACGTTTCATGGGCCAACCTCCTCTCTCTGGTTTTATAAATGGCTGTTTTAGCCAAAGCTAGGAGGAGGTTGACCAGAAGATCCCGCGACTTTGTGGGGCCACGGATGGGAAGTGTATAGATAAAAAGGTGGGGGGAAAAATGAAGCCAGAAGCATAATAGAATATTTGTGAGGAGCCGGAAAAGGGGCTGCAATCTGGCACACTCTAAATACACGTGCGCCAGGGTTTCCCTCACATTACAGAAAGGACAAGTGTCCGGAATGGGGGTAAACCGTGTCAAAAACACGCGCGTGCTCACAGCTCCGTGAAGGAGCCGCCAACTGATGTCCCCGACGGGCCTTGGGACCAAGGTGGAATACAGGCTGGCCCACCGAGGTTGCTCACCCTCCAAAGGTGGCAGGAGATCCCGCCACTTTGTATCGGGGCGGGACACCAGGGTGTGGGCGTGAAGGGTGTGAAGCGTAAGTGTATATAAGTATTTCCGTGGAGCAATTTGAAAGCTAACCGGCTGCAGTTCGTGCAGCCGGCTTGCAGTGAAAGGGTGAGGGGTTTTTTGGGATCTACAGGGTGGGGGCCCGATGGAAAGGTCCGGCGGGCCTGGGGTAAGGGATCGGCGGGGTGCGCCCTCGCACAAGGCTCGGCTAACGTAAGCCCGAGCAGCGGGGGTCAAGGCGGCCTTCACCTCCTGAAGTACGCGCCGGGGGGTACGGAGGCTGGAGAGCCCCATGCGCCGAGCGAGCGTCAGGGGATCCAGCCAGTCTCTCCGGTCGTAGTCCAGGAGGTCTCCGACCCTCGTGACTTCCGCCAGGACCAACCTCTGGCGCACCGAGCGGGACTCCGCCACCTGCACACGGAGCTGGGGGTTGTGTAGCAGGGGCTCTGTGAGGAGATCTGCTCCCAGGGTGGCCGCCACGGACCTGGTTGTTAGAAACAGTTTCCAGGTCCGGAGGAGGTCCTGGTAGAAGACCGGCAGCCCGGAGAGGTCTCGTGGAAAACCCCTCGGAGAAAGATAAAAGAGCTGCCGGTCATATCGAAGCCCTTGGAAACGGCGCAGGAAGGCGTGCGCCAGTATGCTCCACGCCGAACTACGTGCACTATAAAAGAGCCTCTGCAGGGCCTGGAGGCGGAAAACGCGGACCTGAGTGTACAGACACTTCAGGCCCTGCCCTCCTTCCTTTAGGGGTAGATGAAGAACTCCAACAGGGGCCCAGTGCATTCCTGACCAGAAGAACTCTAGAATCAATCTCCGGAGGTGGGTCAGGAAACCTGGGGCCGGGGCCAGGGTGTTGAGCCGGTACCAGAGCGTGGACAGGACTAGTTGGTTAAGCACCAGTGCTCTCCCTCGGAGGGAGAGACATCGGAGTAGCCTCGTCCATCTCCGGATCCGCTCTATCACCCCGCCCTTTAAATTTTGCCAGTTCTCCGGCGGGGAAGGATGCGTGGCGGAAAGGTAAACGCCGAGATAGAGCAGTGGACCCGCACTCCATCGGATGGTCTGAAGTGCGGGTGGGAGGAAGCTTACCCGCTGCCAGTCCCCCACCGCCAAGCCAGAGCTCTTGACCCAGTTGACTCGGGCGGAGGAGGCTGCCGAATAGATGGCTTGGCATGCCTCCACTCGCGCCAAGTCGTCCGGGCCCTGGACCACGAGGAGTACGTCATCGGCGTACGCCGACAGGACCAGCCGCAGCTCCGGCTCCCGCAGCACCAACCCTGTCATCCTCCTGCGGAGGAGACAGAGGAAAGGCTCGATCGCCAGAGCGTACAACTGGCCCGAGAGGGGGCACCCCGCCGCACTCCTCGCCCGAAGCTGACCGGTTCAGTCAGGGTCCAAAAAGCCTAACCAAACACTCCGCGGAGGCATACAGCACCCGGAGAAAACTCACAAACTGAGGTCCAAATCCAAACACCCGCAGAGTGCTCAGGCGGTACCCATGGTCTACTCTATCGAACGCCTTCTCCTGATCAAGAGACAGGAGGGCGAACGATAGACCATCTCTCCGCCCAAGTTCCAAAAGGTCTCGGACTAGAAAGAGGTTGTCGAAAATGCTGCGACCCGGGACAGTATAGGTCTGGTCTGGATGGACCACGTCCGCCATCACGGACCCTAGCCGCAGTGAGATTGCTTTCGCTACGATTTTGTAATCCGTGCTAAGGAGTGAGACGGGACGCCAGTTTCGTAGATCACGGAGGTCCCCCTTCTTCGGCAGCAAAGCGAGCACCGCTCGCCTGCATGACAGAGGGAGGACCCCGCTCTGCAAGGACTCAGCCCAGACGGTGACTAGGTCTGGGCCGAGAATGTCCCAGAACGCACGGTAAAACTCCACGGTCAGCCCGTCCATGCCCGGAGATTTATTGGTGGGCATGCGACGGAGGGCTTCCGAGAACTCGGCCAGGGTGAGAGGCAGCTCTAGTCGGTCTCGGTCGCCCACGCTGACCGTAGGAAGTTCCTCCCAGAGCACCCCGCAAGTGTCAAGATCGGTCGGGTCCGGGGAGAAAAGGCTTGTGTAGAAGTCACTGGCCCTCCCACACATCTCCTCCGGATCCATGAGGGGGGTGCCGTCTTCCGCAAGAAGGCAGGTGACGTGTTTCTTGGCCCCCTTCGTTTTCTCCAGGGCATAGAAGAAGCGGAAGCCGCGGTCCATCTCCCGAAGGAGGTGGATGCGGGACCGAACGAAGGCACCTCGGGCCCAGTGGTCCTCAAGGACCCGGAGCTCCTCCCGCTTCTCCCGGCACGCTCCGCAGAGGGACGGGTCCTCGGGATCGGCGGCCAGGCGCCTCTCCATCTCTAAGACCTCCCGTTCCAACTGCTCTATCACCGCATTTCGCCGTCGGCTGGTGCCCCGAGTGTAGTCACGGCAGAAGAGCTTGGCGCGCACCTTCCCGAGATCCCACCATCGCCGCACCGAGGGAAAGGCACGCCACTGCTCTCGCCAGGCCAGCCAAAACTCCCGGAAGGACATCACAAAGCTCTCGTCCTCCAACAGGCTGTTATTAAAGTGCCAATAGGCCGGCCCCGGTCTCTCTGCACGGAGGGAGACCGTTACAGTGACTAAATGATGATCGGAGAATGGGGCCGGCCGAATGGCGGAGGAGTGGGTTTGTGAAAGATGGAAACGGGATAAGTAAATACGGTCCAACCGAGAGTGGTGTGACCGATGGGCCTCCACCCGGACAAAGGTGAACGTGGAGGTGTCATCTGGGTGATGGTCACGCCAGACGTCCACTAGGGAGTGATGGTCAACTATCCCTTGGAGAATATTCGCAGCGTCCGGACTCGGTTCGGCCCCTGAGCGGTCCCGTTCCTCGAGGGTGGTGTTAAAGTCCCCTCCCAGGACCAGGCACTCATGTGAATCCAGGGTGCCGAGAAAGTTGGACACCTGCTGATAAAATTGTGGCCGCCTGGAGCTCATTTGCGGGGCATATATTAACCACGAGCCCCTCCATACGGACTCGAAGGTGCAGCACGTGGCCCGGCACGGCCTCATTGACCCCTAGCACCTCAGGCCGTAGGTTGGGGGAGAACAGGGTTGCCACTCCAGCCTGCCAGGTCACGAAGTGGCTAAAGTATACCCCGTCCCCCCACTCCAGCCGCCACCTATCCTCGGCGGCCGGGTCCGTATGGGTCTCCTGCAGGAAAACTACAGAGTACCTTCCTTCCCGAAGGTAAGAGAGCACCTGGGACCTGCGGAGAGCCATCCTACAGCCCCTGGTATTCAGGGTCGCAATAATAAGAGGCGTCATGCGGAGGGCTGGGGGGGTGGGGGCCTCGTATTGGCGGGGGGTTCAGGGCCCCCGGCGGGTTGCGCAGCAACCCATGACCCATCCCGTGGGTGAGTAGATCGCGTCGGAAGCTGCGGGCTCACTCGTAGGCCGCAGCACCGTGCTTTCCTTCCCCCCTGCCTTCCTTTATAAGGGCCTTTGTGGCCTGGAGGATTTGATCAAAGTCCCCCCATAGCTGAAGAGCCAGCTGTGCCCTATCGCGGGCGCCACGGGTGTGCTCTAGGAACTTCCGTAGCGCATGCCGCAGCTCATGGGGGGGTGGGGTTACAATTCCCGAGGTATTCCCTGATGGGCCTCTTAATACAGCCTCGTGGTCCGCTAAGGCGGGTAGACAGGGTGCGGACCACCGACAGGGCGTCTGACAGGCTGGGGTTATTAAATTCATTTCATGCCTTGGGGTGGAGGGGGATGGCAGGGGAAAAATTGCCACTCCTAATGGGTCGCGGCTAGAAAGTGGAAAGACTGCTCCCTGGGGGGAATCTGCGAAAGGCGGAAAGGAAATAACCCCAGGGGCGGCATTAACAGTGCAGGAGGTGGGAACTTGGGCAGGGGCAGGGGTGGGGGCAGGGGTAAGGCTCTGGGGTGCAGGAGGCAAGCAGCTAAAGGAAAGTGCCTCCTGAGCAGAGTCAAGGGTTAAGGGGTAAGGGAGGGGGCTCCCAATAATGCTAGATGCTGGCTCCATGGTGGTCTTAGTGGCCATGGCATCAGGTGGGGGACCACCCTCTGCAGGGTGCTCACCCGGGAAGGCAATTAGGGGGAGGGAGCATGGGGAAAGAGAGGCTGGGGTAAGGCTGCCCAGCTCGAGGCCAGCCGGCAGCAGATCATCCCCTCCCTGGGTGACCGGGGTCAAATCTAGGGCCTCAATCTCCGCGTACACAGGGGAGAGGCCAACTCCTGCCACCCCGGGGGCCTCTCCTCTCGGGCCCGCCTCAATGGTCGCCTTGGGGTCCGCGGGGGGTTCGGGTAGCGTCCAGGCAGAAGGGGCGTCCTCAGAAGTCTCGGAGGGGAGGGTCTCCCGTGGAGGGGGGATTCTGCCCTCCAATGCAAGTCCATCTTCCCCTCCCGACACCAGCGGATGGATCTCGCTCGTGGCCGTGGCGGGAGGCTCGATAGCAGTGCCTCCTTTCCTGGTCTTCCGGGGGGCTTCCGCGTCGGGTGGATGCAGCGGAGCTCGAGCCTTCCGCTTGCCTCGCTTCCCCTGGACTAGGGTCCAGCCCTCCATAGCGTCATCTGGGGGCTGGTTAGCAGGGGTCGTGTCGGGGGGGGGGAGGCGATGGTTTAGGGGTTCAGGGAGGTAGCGGTGGGGCAACATGAGGGGCGGGGGCTTCTCCTTGGGGAGGGCCCTCTCCTATACCCGATAATATCCTTGCCACACCCTCCTCCATGGGCTCTGTTGGGTTGGTACTAGCGAGGGTGGAACTCCCTTGCTCGCCCGGGCGTTGTAGGGAAGCTATCTCTTGGGCCCAGACGGGAGCAGCGATCGGTCGAGTAGGAGGAGGGTTGGTTTCAGGTGCCGGGCAGCCAGGGGCGTCGGCAGCGACGGGGCCGATGTCCTGCCGGGTCTCGGGGGTTTCGGGTGCCCCTCCCCCCCGGGCCAAAGGGCAGTCTCTGCGGACATGCCCCGCTGAACGGCAGAGGTAGCACCGGGCCTCTCCGGTAGAATAAAAGACCCGATAGCGGGCTCCCTGGTAGGGGACTAGAAAGGACCCCTCGAGCGTCTCTTCGTCACGCGCCCCTACCGGTGGTAGAAGCTGCACTTGCCGGCGGAACGAAAAAATGTGACGGAGGGTGGGGTCCTTGCAGCCCAACGGGAGAGGGCTGATGACAGAGACAAGTTTCCCCAGGGTGGAAAGAGCGGGTAACAGGGCAGCATTGGGTAAGAAGGAAGGAACGGAGGTAAGGACGAGGCGAACGCCCAGGTCTTCTAACGGTTCTAGGGGGACAAACACCCCCCCCCCACCGTCAGGCCCCTCTCTACCGCCTCCTGGGCGGCATCCTCCGAGGCTAAGAAAAAAACGACCTTCCCATACATCTTGGAGGCCGCCACAATAGCCGTGGGTCCTACCACCTTCGCCAACGCCTGCACGTATGTCTCCACGTGGGGCGAGGCGGGCACCAGGAGGCAACGGACGCCGTGCTTCCTGGTCAAGGCGGGGAAAGGGCCTCAGCCGCTGGTGATGGTGGCGGAGGCGGGGGAGGGGCGAGATGACGAGGCGGCAGGCAGGGGGGAGCCCACTGCTGCCCGGGCATACGTCCTGGGGGCCGGGGGAGGGACAATCGCAGAGCTGGTGGAGGGAAACGCAGGGAGGGGCGCCACGGTTGATGACGAGGCCGCAGCGGTGGGGGCAGCCCCTGCCATGGAGGGCTCAGTGGTTTTAGTGGGGCCCTTTCCTTTCCACCCGCCCTGGCCCTTCCGGCGAACTGGGGGGGGTTTTCTAGAATCTGGGTGGGCGGTGGGTGCAGCAGCAGCAGCAATCACCCTGGTGCCTCCTGCTACCGGTGCCCCAGCAGGGGGGGTGGCAAGTATCTTGACAATAGTGGGGGGGGGGACCTTGGGGGTCGGGCAGGGGTGGTGGTGGGGAAGGGACAACTAATTTTATTGAAGCAGTCTCGCCCCTCTCGTTCCTCGCCATTGTGAGCAGGGAGAGACAGGGAGACGCCGGAAGGAGGAGGGGGGAGGGGAAAAACAAAGTAGCCCCTCCTTCCGCTAGGCTGCGGGCGGGGAGGGAGGGAATGCCGAGGGGATTAAACTGCGGGAGGGGGGAAAAAGCAAAATCGGGGTCCGGTAATAGGGGCAAATTGTGGAATAAGCAATTCCGGGGGGGGGGGTGCAGACCCACACACGTTTTTCCAAGGAGTCTCGGTTGGTCAGCTGTTATGTCCGGTCCGGAGGCAAAGTTCAAAGCGAACAGCTGGATCCGAAGGGAGATGGCAGGTTGCCAGCAGGGACAGACGGCGGGGGGGCCGTGACAGTTGTAATAACGATGGGGGGGTAGGGGCACCGATGGATCGGGGGTGGGGGTCTCCACGCCACACCCCCTGTGCCGCCACAAACGCAAGTAATCACAGTCAGACTCCCCCCCACGAGAGTATAATTCAGAAAATTACTCAGTCTTACGGCCCTCTTCACAATGATTTATAGCTCTCCTGAATTATTTCTTCTGTCTGCTGAAATCTTCTTCTCCGGCTGTGTTGGCTGTGTTCCAAGGCTTCCGGCATGTTAAGAATGTTGTAAAGTCCGAGCTGCTGGCAAAACGGCTGGGTCTGGGGGTTTCCACTCCCCCCTCCGGACAGCAAATCGGCAATCTTCCCCCCCCTCCTCCGGAGGCTCAGCTGAGGCAAGTAGCTGCGCCCGAAAGCAGGCGTGGGGGGGGGCGGGTGCTGGCGAAGGACGTAGACGGAAAAAAACACAAAAAATGAAAAGAAAACAAAAAAAGCGTCTGGCCCGGTCGGGGGGGGGGACTAAGGCAGGTGCAAAAAGTAAGAAAAATCCGGGCCAGGGGGCTTTAGGAAAGAACAGAAAGCAGATAGCTGAGGAGCAAGCAAAAGACGTTCCGTTTCCCAACAGGGAAGGTTTTTTTTTTTTTTTTTTTTGAAACAGAAAGAAAGTTTATTGGTAACGCTTACAAAATTACCAAAGGAAACAAAACAACTATGCAACAAAACAACGCAATCAGAAGGTATAACACAGCAGATTTCAGGAGGGAGAAGTGTTCAGGCTAGCCTGGGCCCAGAGCGGGGGGGCTTCCTCGACACTCGTGGTCTTCCACCCCCTCAAGTTACCTAGTGCCGCGCCCAGTGTCACCGATCCTCCCTCTCCTGAGAGTGCCCGGTAAGATGGGCACGGCTGCGGGGTGGGCGGTTTAGGGGGGGGGGTAGACACCCATGTATTATAGGACCCCTCCTAGATGACAGGAATGATGGTATCCACAGCGGCAACGGCTGGGGCTGGCGTCTCTCGCTCTTACCCTCAATCAAAGGGTCAGACGGAGGGAACCGGACGGGGTCACCGAGCAGAGAACCCCAGACAGCGCCCACCGCTCCTCGAAGGCTTCAAGGGAGTCGGTGGACGACGCCCAGAGGAACTCCGCCCGGATACGTGAATGTACTGAGGATCGGAAAACGGCCCCACAATCGCAGGACGTTTCATGGGCCAACCTCCTCTCTCTGGTTTTATAAATGGCTGTTTTAGCCAAAGCTAGGAGGAGATTGACCAGAAGATCCCGCGACTTTGTGGGGCCACGGATGGGAAGTGTATAGATAAAAAGGTGGGGGGGAAAATGAAGCCAGAAGCGTAATAGAATATTTGTGAGGAGCCGGAAAAGGGGCTGCAATCTGGCACACTCTAAATACACGTGCGCCAGGGTTTCCCTCACATTACAGAAAGGACAAGTGTCCGGAATGGGGGTAAACCGTGTCAAAAACACGCGCGTGCTCACAGCTCCGTGAAGGAGCCGCCAACTGATGTCCCCGACGGGCCTTGGGACCAAGGTGGAATACAGGCTGGCCCACCGAGGTTGCTCACCCTCCAGAGGTGGCAGGAGATCCCGCCACTTTGTATCGGGGCGGGACACCAGGGTGTGGGCGTGAAGGGTGTGAAGCGTAAGTGTATATAAGTATTTCCGTGAAGCAATTTGAAAGCTAACCGGCTGCAGTTCGTGCAGCCGGCTTACAGTGAAAGGGTGAGGGATTTGTTGGGATCTACAGGGTGGGGGCCCGATGGAAAGGTCCGGCGGGCCTGGGGTAAGGGATGGGCGGGGTGCGCCCTCGCACAAGGCTCGGCTAACATAAGCCCGAGCAGCGGGGGTCAAGGCGGCCTTCACCTCCTGAAGCACGTGCCGGGGGGTACGGAGGCTGGAGAGCCCCATGCGCTGAGCGAGCGTCAGGGGATCCAGCCAGTCTCTCCGGTCGTAGTCCAGGAGGTCTCCGACCCTCGTGACTTCCGCCAGGACCAACCTCTGGTGCACCGAGCGGGACTCCGCCACCTGCACACGGAGCTGGGGGTTGTGTAGCAGGGGCTCCGTGAGGAGATCTGCTCCCACGGTGGCCGCCACGGACCTGGTTGTTAGAAACAGTTTCCAGGTCCGGAGGAGGTCCTGGTAGAAGACCGGCAGCCCGGAGAGGTCTCGCAGAAAACCCCTCGGTGAAAGATAAAAGAGCTGCCGTCATATCGAAACCCTTGGAATCGGCGCAGGAAGGCGTGCGCCAGTATGCTCCACGCCGAACTACATGCACTATAAAAGAGCCTCTGCAGGGCCTGGAGGCGGAAAACGCGGACCTGAGTGTACAGACACTTCAGGCCCTGCCCTCCTTCCTTCAGGGGTAGATGAAGAACTCCAACAGGGGCCCAGTGCATTCCTGACCAGAAGAACTCTAGAATCAATCTCCAGAGGTGGGTCAGGAAACCTGGGGCCGGGGCCAGGGTGTTGAGCCGGTACCAGAGCGTGGACAGGACTAGTTGGTTAAGCACCAGTGCTCTCCCTCAGAGGGAGAGACATCGGAGTAGCCTCGTCCATCTCCGGATCCGCTCTATCACCCCACCCTCTAAATTTTGCCAGTTCTCCGGCGGGGAAGGATGCGTGGCGGAAAGGTAAACGCCGAGATAGAGCAGTGGACCCGCACTCCACCGGATGGTCTGAAGTGCGGGTGGGAGGGAGCTCACCTGCCGCCAGTCCCCCACCGCCAAGCCAGAGCTCTTGACCCAGTTGACTCGGGCGGAGGAGGCTGCCGAATAGATGGCTTGGCATGCCTCCACTCGCGCCAAGTCGCCCGGGCCCTGGACCACGAGGAGTACGTCATCGGCGTACACCGACAGGACCAGCCGCAGCTCCGGCTCCCGCAGCACCAACCCTGTCATCCTCCTGCGGAGGAGACAGAGGAAAGGCTCGATCGCCAGAGTGTACAACTGGCCCGAGAGGGGGCACCCCTGCCGCACTCCTCGCCCGAAGCTGACCGGTTCAGTCAGGGTCCAGTTGAGCCTAACCAAACACTCCGCGGAGGCATACAGCACCCGGAGAAAACTCACAAACTGAGGTCCAAATCCAAACGCCTGCAGAGTGCTCAGGAGGTACCCATGGTCTACTCTATCGAACGCCTTCTCCTGATCAAGAGACAGGAGGGCGAACGATAGACCATCTCTCCGCCCAAGTTCCAAAAGGTCTCGGACTAGAAAGAGGTTGTCGAAAATGCTGCGACCCGGGACAGTATAGGTCTGCTCTGGGTGGACCACGTCCGCCATCACGGACCCTAGCCGCAGCGAGATTGCTTTCGCTACAATTTTGTAATCCGTGCTAAGGAGTGAGACGGGACGCCAGTTTCGTAGATCACGGAGGTCCCCCTTCTTCGGCAGCAAAGCGAGCACCGCTCGCCTGCATGACAGAGGGAGGACCCCGCTCTGCAAGGACTCAGCCCAGACGGTGACTAGGTCTGGGCCGAGAATGTCCCAGAACGCACGGTAAAACTCCACGGTCAGCCCGTCCATGCCCGGAGATTTATTGGTGGGCATGCGACGGAGGGCTTCCGAGAACTCGGCCAGGGTGAGAGGCAGCTCTAGTCGGTCTCGGTCGCCCACGCTGACCGTGGGGAGTTCCTCCCAGAGCACCTCACAAGCGTCAGGATCGGTCGGGTCCGGGGAGAAAAGGCTTGTGTAGAAGTCACGGGCCCTCCCACACATCTCCTCCGGATCCGTGAGGGGGGTGCCGTCTTCTGCAAGAAGGCAGGTGACGTGTTTCTTGGCCCCCCTCGTTTTCTCCAGGGCATAGAAGAAGCGGGAGCCGCGGTCCATCTCCCGAAGGAGGCGGATGCGGGACCGAACGAAGGCACCTCGGGCCCGGTGGTCCTCAAGGGCCCGAAGCTCCTCCCGCTTCTCCCGGCACGCTCCGCAGAGGGACGGGTCCTCGGGATCGGCGGCCAGGCGCCTCTCCATCTCTAAGACCTCCCGTTCCAACTGCTCTATCGCCGCATTTCGCCGTTGGCTGGTGCCCCGAGTGTAGTCACGGCAGAAGAGCTTGGCGCGCACCTTCCCGAGATCCCACCATCGCCGCACCGAGGGAAAGGCACGCCACTGCTCTCGCCAGGCCAGCCAAAACTCCCGGAAGGACATCACAAAGCTCTCGTCCTCCAACAGGCTGTTATTAAAGTGCCAATAGGCCGGCCCCGGTCTCTCTGCACGGAGGGAAACCGTTACAGTGACTAAATGATGATTGGAGAATGGGGCCGGCCGAACGGCGGAGGAGTGGGCCTGTGAAAGATGGAAACGGGATAAGTAAATACGGTCCAACCGAGAGTGGTGTGACCGATGGGCCTCCACCCGAACAAAGGTGAACGTGGAGGTGTCATCTGGGTGATGGTCACGCCAGACGTCCACTAGGCAGTGATGATCAACTATCCTTTGGAGAATATTCGCAGCGTCCGGACTCGGTTCGGCCCCTGAGCGGTCCCGTTCCTCAAGGGTGGTGTTAAAGTCCCCTCCCAGGACCAGGCACTCGTGCGAATCCAGGGTGCCGAGAAAGTCGGACACCTGCTGATAAAATTGTGGCCGCCTGGAGCTTATTTGCGGGGCATAGATGTTAACAAGATTAACCACGAGCCCCTCCATATGGACTCGAAGGTGCAGCACGTGGCCCGGCACGGCCTCATTGACCCCTAGCACCTCAGGCCATAGGTTGGGGGAGAACAGGGTTGCCACTCCAGCCTGCCAGGTCGCGAAGTGGCTAAAGTATACCCCATCCCCCCACTCCAGCCGCCACCTATCCTCGGCGGCCGGGTCCGTATGGGTCTCCTGCAGGAAAACTACAGAGTACCTCCCTTCCCGAAGGTAAGAGAGCACCTGGGACCTGCGGAGAGCCATCCTACAGCCCCTGGTATTCAGGGTCACAATAATAAGAGGCGTCATGCGGAGGGCTGGGGGGGTGGGGGCCTCGTATTGGCGGAGGGGTTCAGGGCCCCCGGCGGGTTGCACAGCAACCCATGACCCATCCCGTGGGTGAGTAGATCGCGTCGGAAGCTGCGGGCTCGCTCGTAGGCCGCAGCACCGCGCTTTCCTTGCCCCCTGCCTTCCTTATAAGGGCCCTTGTGGCCTGGAGGATTTGATCAAAGTCCCCCCATAGCCAAAGAGCCAGCTGTGCCCTATCGCGGGCGCCACGGGTGTGCTCTAGGAACTTCCGTAGCGCATGCCGCAGCTCATGGGGGGGTGGGGTTACAATTCCCGAGGTATTCCCGGATGGGCCTCTTAATACAGCCTCGTGGTCCGCTAAGGCTGGTAGAGAGGGTGCGGACCACCGACGGGGCGTCTGACAGGCTGAGGTTATTAAATTCATTTCATGCCTTGGGGTGGAGGGGGATGGCAGGGGAAAAATTGCCACTCCTAATGGGTCGCGGCTAGAAAGTGCAAAAACTGCTCCCTGAGGGGAATCTGCAAAAGGCGGAAAGGAAATAACCCCAGGGGCAGCATTAACATTAGAAGAGGAGGGACCTTGGGCAGGGGCAGAGGTGGGGGCAGGGGCAGGGGTAAGGCTCTGGGGTGCAGGAGGCAAGCAGCTAAAGGAAAGTGCCTCCTGAGCAGAGTCAAGGGTTAAGGGGTAAGGGAGGGGGCTCCCAATAATGCTAGATGCTGGCTCCATGGTGGTCTTGGCGGCCATGGCATCAGGTGGTGGACCACTTTCTGCAGAGTGCTCACCCGGGAAGACAATTAGGGGGAGGGAGCATGGGGAAAGGGAGGCTGGGGTAAGGCTGCCCAGCTCAAGGCCAGCCGGCAGCAAATCATCCCCTCCCTGGGTGACCGGGGTCAAATCTAGTGCCTCAATCTCCGCATACACGGGGGAGAGGCCAACTCCTGCCACCCCGGGGGCCTCTCCTCTAGGGCCCGCCTCAACGGTCGCCTCGGTGTCTGCGGGGGGTTCGGGTAGCATCCAGGCAGAAGGGGCGTCCTCAGAAGTCTCGGAGGGGAGGGTCTCCCGTGGAGGGGGGACTCTGCCCTCCAATGCCAGTCCGTCTTCCCCTCCCGACACCAGCGGATGGATCTCGCTCACGGCCGTGGCGGAAGGCTCGATAGCAGTGCCTCCTTTCCTGGTCTTCCGGGGGGCTTCTGCGTCGGGTGGATTCAGTGGAGCTCGAGCCTTCCGCTTGCCTCGCTTCCCCTGGACTAGGGTCCAGCCCTCCATAGCGTCATCTGGGGGCTGGTTAGCAGGGGTCGTGTCGGGGGGCGGAGGCGATGTTTTAGGGGTTCGGGGAGGTAGCGGTGGGGCAACATGAGGGGCGGGGGCTTCTCCTTGGGGAGGGCCCTCTCCTATACCCGATAATATCCTTGCCACACCCTCCTCCATGGGCTCTGTTGGGTTGGTACTAGCGAGGGTGGAACTCCCTTGCTCGCCCGGGCATTGTAGGGAAGGTATCTCTTGGGCCCGGACAGGAGCAGCGATGGGTCAAGTAGGAGGAGGGTTGGTTTCAGGTGCCGGGCAGCCAGGGGCGTCGGCAGCGACAGGGCCGATGTCCTGCCGGGTCTCGGGGGTTTCGGGTGCCCCTCCCCCCCGGGCCAAAGGGCAGTCTCTGCGGACATGCCCCGCTGAACGGCAGAGGTAGCACCGGGCCTCTCCGGTAGAATAAAAGACCCGATAGCGGGCTCCCTGGTAGGGGACTAGAAAGGACCCCTCAAGCGCCTCTTCGTCACGCGCCTCTGCCGGTAGTAGAAGCTGCACTTGCCGGCGGAACGAAAAAATGTGATGGAGGGTGGGGTCCTTGCAGCCCAACGGGAGAGGGCTGATGACAGAGACAAGTTTCCCCAGGGTGGAAAGAGCGGGTAACAGGGCAGCATTGGGTAAGAAGGGAGGAACGGAGGTAAGGACGAGGCGGACGCCCAGGTCTTCTAATGGTTCTAGGGGGACAAACACCCCCCCCACCGTCAGGCCCCTCTCTACCGCCTCCTGGGCGGCATCCTCCGAGGCTAAGAAAAAAACGACCTTCCCATACATCTTGGAGGCTGCCACAATAGCCGTGGGTCCTACCACCTTCGCCAACGCCTGCACGTATGTCTCCACATGGGGCGAGGTGGGCACCAGGAGGCAACGGACGCCGTGCTTCCTGGTCAAGGCGGGGAAAGGGCCTCGGCCGCTGGTGATGGTGGCGGAGGCCGGGGGGGGGCGAGATGACGAGGCGGCAGGTAGGGGAGAGCCCACTGCCGCCCGGGCATACATCCTGGGGGTCGGGGGAGGGGCAATCGCGGAGCTGGTGGAGGGAAACGCAGGGAGGGGCGCCACGGTTGATGACGAGGCCGCAGCGGTGGGGGCAGTCCCTGCCATGGAGGGCTCAGTGGTTTTAGTGGGGCCCTTTCCTTTCCACCCGCCCTGGCCCTTCCGGCGAACCGGGGGGGGGTTTCCTAGAATCTGGGTGGGCGATGGGTGCAGCAGCAGCAGCAATCACCCTGGTGCCTCCTGCTACCGGTGCCCCAGCAGGGGGGGTGGCAAGTATCTCAACAATAGTGGCAGGGGGGGGACCTTGGGGGTTGGGCAAGGGTGGTGGTGGGGAAGGGACAACTAATTTTGTGGAAGCAGTCTCGCCTCTCTCGTTCCTCGCCATTGTGAGCAGGGAAAGACAGGGAGACACCGGAAGGAGGAGGGGGGGAGGGGAAAAAACGGAGTAGCCCCTCCTTCCGCTAGGCTGCGGACAGGAAGAGAAGGAATGCCGGGGGGGGGTTGGAAGAAGGGGGGGGGAACAAAATCGGGGTCCAGTAATAGGGGCAAGTTGTAGGATAAGCAATCCGGGGGGGGGGGTGGTGCAGACCCACACACGTTTGTCCAAAGAGTCTCGGTTGGTCGGCTGTTATGTCCGGTCCGGAAGGCAAAGTTCAAAGCGAACAGCTGGATCCGAAGGGAGATGGCAGGTTGCCAGCAGGGACAGACGGCGGGGGGGCCGTGACAGTTGTAATAACGATGGGGGGGTAGGGGCACCGATGGATCGGGGGTGGGGGTCTCCACGCCACACCCCCTGTGCCGCCACAAACGCAAGTAATCACAGTCAAACTCCCCCCACGAGAGTATAATTCAGAAAATTACTCAATCTTACGGCCCTCTTCACGATGATTTATAACTCCCTTGAATTATTTCTTCTGTCTGCTGAAATCTCCTTCTCCGGCCGTGTTGGCTGTGTTCCAAGGCCTTCGGCATGTTAAGAATGTTGTAAAGTCCGAGCTGCTGGCAAGACGGCTGGGTCTGGGGGTTTCCACTCCCCCCTCCGGACAGCAAATCGGCAATCTTCCCCCCCTCCTCCGGGGGCTCAGCTGAGGCGAGTAGCTGCGCCCAAAAGCAGGCGTGGGGGGGGGGGCGGGTGCTGGCAAAGGACGTAGACGGAAAAAAAAACCACAAAAAATGAAAAGAAAAAACAAAAAAGCGTCTGGCCCGGTCGGGGGGGGACTAAGGCAGGTGCAAAAAGTAAGAAAAATCCGGGCCAGGGGGCTTTAGGAAAGAACAGAAAGCAGATAGCTGAGGAGCAAGCAAAAGATGTTCCGTTTCCCAACAGGGAAGGTTTTTTTTTTTTTTTTTTTTTTTATTAAAACAGAAAAGAAATTTATTTGTAACAATTACAGAGGGTACAAAAGGATAAAGAAAAACTTAGCAACAAAACAACGCAATCAGAAGGTATAACACAACAGCTTTCAGGAGGGAGAGGTGTTCAGGTTAGCCCAGGCCCAGAGCGGGGGGGCTTCCTCGACACTCGTGGTCTTCCACCCTCCTGAGTTACCTGGTGGCCTAGAGCGGGGGGGCTTCCTCGACACTCGTGGTCTTCCACCCTCTCGAGTTACCTAGTGCCACGCCCAGGGTCACCGACCCTCCCTCTCCTGAGAGTGCCCGACAAGATGGGCACGGCTGCGGGGTGGGTGGTTGGGAGGGAGGGGGGTACACCCATGTGTTATAGGACCCCTCCTAGAGGACAGTAATGATGGTATTCACAGCAACTAACGGCTGTGACTGGCGGCTCTCGCTCTTTCCCTCAATCAGAGGGTCAGACGGAGGGAACCGGACGGGGTCACCGAGCAGAGAACCCCGGACAGCGCCCACCGCTCCTCAAAGGTGTCAAGGGAGTCGGTGGACGCTGCCCAGAGGAACTCCGCCCGGATACGTGAATGCACTGAGAGTCGGAAAACGGCCTCACAATCGCAGGATGCCTCATGAGCCAACCTCCGCTCTCTGGTCTTATAAATGGCTGTTTTAGCCAAGGCTAGGAGGAGGCTAACCAGGAGATCCCGCGACTTGGTGGGGCCACGGATGGGGAGTGTATAGATAAAGAGGTGGGGGGAGAAATGAAGCCAAAAGCGCAAAAGAATATTTGTGAGGAGCCAAAAAAGAGGCTGCAATCTGGCACACTCTAAATAGACGTGCGCCAGGGTTTCCCTCACGTTGCAAAAAGGGCAAGTCTCCGGAAGGGAGGTAAAACGTGTCAAAAACACGCCCGTGCTCACAGCCCCGTGAAGGAGCCGCCAACTGATGTCCCCGACGGGCCTCGGGACCAAGGTGGAGTACAGGCTGGCCCACCGAGGTTGCTCACCCTCCAAGGGTGGTAAGAGATCTCGCCACTTTGTATCGGGGCGGGACACCAGGGTGCGGGCATGAAGGGTATGGAGCGTGAGTGTATATAAATATTGCCGTGATGCAACTTGAAAACCGACCGGTTGCAGTTCATGCAGCCGGCTTGCAGTGAAAGGATGAGGGGTGTGTTGGGATCGGCAGGGTAGGGGCCCGATGGAAAGGTCCGGCGGGCCTGGGGTAAGGGATGGGCGGGGTGCGCCCTCGCGCAAGGCTCGGCTAACATAAGCCCGAGCGGCGGGGGTCAGAGCGGCCTCCACCTCCTGAAGCACGCGCCGGGGGGTGCGAAGGCTGGAGAGCCCCATGCGTCGAGCGAGCGTCAGGGGATCCAGCCAGTCCCCCCGGTCGTAGTCCAGGAGGTCCCCGACCCTCGTAACTCCCGCCAGGACCAACCTCTGGCGCACCGTGCGGGACTCCGCCGCCTGCACACAAAGGTGGGGGTTGTGTAGCAGGGGCTCCGTGAGGAGATCTGCCCCCACGATGGCCGCCACGGACCTGGTCGTTGAAAACAGTTTCCAGGCCCGGAGGAGGTCCTGGTAGAAATCCGGCAGCCCGGAGAGGTCTCGCGGAAAACCTCTCGGACAAAGATAAAAGAGCTGTCGGTCATATCGGAGTCCATGGAAGCGGCGTAAAAAGGCATGCGCCAATATGCTCCACGTCGAACTACCTGCACTATAAAGGAGCCTCTGCAGGGCCTGGAGGCGGAAAACGCGGACCTGAGTGTACAGACACTTCAGGCCCTGCCCTCCTTCCTTCAGGGGCAAGTGGAGAACTCCAACAGGGGCCCAGTGCAATCCTGACCAAAAGAACTCCAGAATCAATCTCCGGAGGTGGGACAGGAAACCCGGGGCCGGGGCTAGGGTGTTGAGCCGGTACCAGAGCGTGGACAGGACTAGTTGGTTAAGCACCAGTGCTCTCCCCCGAAGGGAGAGACATCGGAGTAGCCTCGTCCATTTCCTGATCCGCTCAATCACGCCGCCTTCCAAACTTTGCCAGTTCTCCGGCGGAGAAGGGTGCGTGGCAGAAAGGTAAACGCCGAGATAGAGCAGAGGGCCGGCACTCCACCGGATGGTCTGAAGCGCGGGTGGGAGGGAGCTTACCTGCCGCCAGCCCCCCACCGCCAAGCCAGAGCTCTTGACCCAGTTGACTCGGGCGGAGGAGGCTGCCGAAAAGATGGTTTGGCATGCCTCCACTCGCGCCAAGTCGCCCGGGTCCTGGACCACGAGGAGGACGTCATCGGCGTACGCCGACAGGACCAGCCGCAGCTCCGGCTCCCGCAGCACCAACCCCGTCAACCTCCTGCGGAGGAGACAGAGGAAAGGCTCGATCGCCAGAGCGTACAGCTGGCCTGAGAGGGGGCACCCCTGCCGCACCCCTCGCCCGAAGCTGACCGGTTCGGTCAGGGTCCAGTTGAGCCTAACCAGACACTCCGCGGAGGCGTACAGCACCCGGAGAAAACTCACAAACTGAGGTCCGAATCCAAACGCTCGCAGGGTGCTCAGGAGGTACCCACGATCTACCCTATCGAACGCCTTCTCCTGATCGAGAGACAGGAGGGCGAACGACAGACCGTCTCTCCGCCCGAGTTCTAAAAGGTCTCGGACTAAAAAGAGGTTGTCAAAAATGCTGCGACCCGGGACAGTATAGGTCTGGTCTGGGTGAATCACGTCCGCCATCACGGACCCTAGCCGCAGCGAGATTGCTTTCGCTACGATTTTGTAATCCGTGCTGAGGAGTGAGAGGGGACGCCAGTTTCGTAAGTCGCGGAGGTCCCCCTTCTTCGGCAGCAAGGCGAGCACCGCTCGTCTGCACGAGAGAGGGAGGACCCCGCCCTGCAAGGACTCAGCCCAGACAGCGACTAGGTCTGGGCCAAGGATGTCCCAGAACGCGCGGTAAAACTCCACGGTCAGCCCGTCCATGCCCGGAGATTTATTGGTGGGCATGCGACGGAGGGCTTCCGAGAACTCGGCCAGGGTGAGAGGCAGCTCTAGCCGGTCTCGGTCGCCCACGCTGACCGTGGGGAGTTCCTCCCAGAGCACCCCGCAAGCGCCAGGATCGGTCGGATCCGGGGAGAAAAGGTTTGCGTAGAAGTCACGGGCCCTCCCACACATCTCCTCCGGATCCGTGAGGGGGGTGCCGTCTTCCGCTAGAAGGCAGGTGACGTGTTTTTTGGCCCCCCTCGTTTTCTCCAGGGCGTAGAAGAAGCGGGAGCCGCGATCCATCTCCCGAAGGAGGCGGATGCGGGACCGGACAAAGGCACCTCGGGCCCGGTGGTCCTCGAGGGTTCGAAGTTCCTCCCGCTTCTCCCGGCACGCTCCGCAGAGGGACGGGTCCCCGGGGCTGGCGGCCAGGCGCCTCTCCAGCTCTAAGACCTCCCGTTCCAACTGCTCTATCGCCGCATTTCTCCGTCGGCTGGTGCCCCGAGTGTAGTTGCGGCAGAAGAGCTTGGCGCGTACCTTCCCTAAATCCCACCAGCGCCGCACCGAGGGAAAGGCACGCCACTGCTCCCGCCAGGCCAGCCAAAACTCCCGGAAGGACATCACAAAGCTCTCGTCCTCCAACAGGCTATTATTAAAATGCCAGTAAGCCGGCCCCGGTCCCTCTGCACGGAGGGAGACCGTGACGGCAACCAAATGATGGTCGGAAAAAGGGGCCGGCCGAATGGTGGAGGAGTGGGCCTGTGAAAGATGGAGACGGGATAAATAAATACGGTCTAACCGAGAGCGGTGTGACCGACGGGCCTCCACCCGAACGAAGGTAAACGTGGAAGTATCATCTGGGTGATGGTCACGCCAGACGTCCACTAGGGAGTGATAGTCGACTATGTCTCGGAGAATGGTCGCGGCGGCCGGGCTCGGCTCGGCCCCCGAGCGGTCCCGTTCCTCGAGGGTGGTGTTAAAGTCCCCTCCCAGGATCAGGCACTCGTGTGAATCCAGGGTGTCGAGAAATTCGGACACCTGCTGGTAAAATTGTGGCCGCTGTGAACTCACTTGCGGGGCATAAATATTAACAAAATTGACCACGAGCCCCTCCAAACGAACTCGGAGGTGCAACAAGTGGCCCGGCACGGCCTCAGTGACTCCTAGCACCTCGGGCCGCAGGGTGGGGGAAAACAGGGTTGCCACTCCAGCTTGCCAAGCCGTGCAGTGGCTGAAATATACCCCGTCCCCCCACTCCAGCCGCCACCTATCCTCGGCGGTTGGGTCCGTGTGGGTCTCCTGCAGGAAAACCACAGAGTACCCCCCCTCCCGGAGGTAGGAGAGCACCTGGGACCTGCGGAGAGCCATCCTACAGCCCCTGGTGTTCAGGGTTACAATAATGAGAGGTGTCATGCGGAGGGCTGGGGGGGTGGGGAGTTCTCATTGGTGGGGGTACTCAAGGCCCCCGGCGGGTCGCGTAGCAACCCGTGTCCCATCCCGTGAGTAAGTAAATCTTTCCGGAAGCTGCGGGCCCGCTCGTAGGCCGCGGCACCGCCCTTCCCTTGCCGTCTACCCTCCCTCATAAGGGCTCTCGCGGCTCGGAGGAGTCGATCAAAGTCCCCCCATTGCTGGAGAGCCAGCTGTGCCCTATCGCGGGCACCACGGCATTGTTTTAAGAACTCCCGTAGTGCGTGCTGCAGCTCATGGGGGGGTAGGGTTACAATTCCCAGAGCAGTCCCTGGTGGGGCTTTTGATACAGCCTCGTGGTCCGCTAAGGCGGGTAGGCAGGGTGCGGACCGCCGACGGGGTGTCTGACAGGCTGGGGTTATTAACTCCATCTCATGCCTTGGGGTGGACGGGGATGGCAGGGGGAAAGGTGCAACTCCTGGGGAGTCGCAACTAGAAAACGTAAAGACTGCTCCCTGGGGGGAATCTGCAAAAGGCGGAAAAGAAATAACCCCAGGGGCGGCGGTAGCCTTGCAGGAGGAGGGAAACGGAACCGGAATAGGGGTGGGGGCAGGGGCAGAGGTAAGGCCCTGGGCTTCAGGAGGCGAGCAACAAAAAGAAGGTGCCTCCCGAGCAGGGTCGGGGGTTAAGGGGCAAGGGAGGGGGCTCCGAGGAATGCTAGGTACTGGCTCCGGGGTGGTCGTGGCAGCCATGGCCTCAGGTGGTAAACCACTTTCCGTGGGGTGCTCACCCGGAAAGGCGGTCAGGGGGAAGGAACATGGGGAGAGGGGGCCTGGGGTGAGATTGCCCAAATCGAGGCCGGCCGGCAGGAAATCATCCCCTCCCTGGGTGACCGGGGTCAAATCAAGGGCTTCAATCTCTGCGTACACAGAGGAGAGGCCAACTCCCACCACCCCAGGGGCCTCTCCGCTAGGGCCCGCCTCGACGGTCACGTCGGGGTTCGTTGGGAGTTCAGGTGGTATCCGGTTAGAAGGGGCTGCCTCCGGGGCTTCGGAGGGGAGGGTCCCCCGCGGAGGGGGGATTCCACCCTCCAATGCTGGTCTATCTTCACCTCCCGACACCAGCGAATGGATCTCACTCGTGGCCGAGGCGGGAGGCTCAAGGTCGGTACCTCCCTTCCTGGTCTTCCGGGGGGCTTCCGCGTCAGATGAATGCAGCGGAGCTCGAGCCCTCCGCTTGCCTCGCTTCCCCTGGACTACAGTCCAGCCCTCCATGGCGTCGTCCGGGGGTTGAATAGCAGGGGACGGAGCGGGGCGCGGAGGCAGAGGTTCAGGGGTTTGGGGGGGTAGCGGTAAGGCAGCATTAGGGGCGGGGGGTTCTCCGTGGGGCGAGCCCTCTCCTGCACCCGGCAAAAGCTCTGCCACACCCCCCTCCATGGACTCTGCCGAGGTGGTTACGGCAAGAGTGGGACTCCCGTGGTCGCCCGGGCGTTGTTGGAGGGGCGCCTCTTGGGCCCGGACGGGGGCAGCGGTGGATCGGGTGGGAGGGGGGGTGGTGTCGGGTGCTGGGTGGCCGGGGGTGTCGGCAACAACAGGGCCGATATCCCGCCGGGTCTCGGGGGTCTCAGGTGCCCCTCTCCCCCGGGCCAAAGGGCAGTCCCTGCGGACATGCCCTGCCGAGCGGCAGAGGTAGCACCGGGCCTCTCCGGTGGAATAAAAGACCCTATAGCGGGCTCCCTGGTAGGGAACTTGGAAGGACCCCTCGAGCGCCTCTCCGTCACGCACCCCCGCCGGCAGTAAAATCTGCACTTGCCGGCGGAACGAAAGGACGTGACGGAGGGCGGGGTCCTTACAGCCTAACGGGAGAGGGCTAATAACAGAAACAAGCTTCCCCAGGGCGGAGAGAGCAGGTAACAGGGCAACATTAGGCAAAAAGGGAGGAACGGAGGTGAGGACGAAGCGAACGCCCAGATCTTCTAGCGGTTCTAGGGGGAGAAACACCCCCCCCACCACTAGGCCCTTCTCCACCGCCTCCTGGGCGGCAGTCTCCGAGGCCAGAAAAAGAACGACCTTCCCATACATCTTGGAGGCCGCCACAATGGCCATGGGTCCTACCACTTTCGCCAACGCCTGCACGTACGCCTCCACGTGGGGCGAGGCGGGCACTAGGAGGCAACGGACACCGTGCTTCCTGGTCAGGGCGGGAAGAGGGCCCCGATTGCTAGTGATGGCAGCGGAGGCAGTGGGTGGACGAGATGAGGAGGCGGCAGGTGAGGGGGGGCCTGTCGCCACCCGGGCATACGTCCTGGGGGCCGGGGGAGGGATGGTCGCAGAGCTGGTGGAGGGAACAGCTGGGAGGGGTGCCGCGATCGATGACGAGGCCACTGTGGTGGGGGCGGCCCCTGCCATGGAGGGTCCAGCGGCATTAGCGGGGCCCTTCCCTTTTGGCCCGCTTCGATTTTTCCGTCTAACTGGGGGGGGGTTCCTAGAATCTGGTGGGGCAAGAACCAAAGCAGCAGTAGTAAGCGCCCCGGTGCCTCCCACTGCCGATGCCCCAGCGGGGGCGGTGGCAGGGGTTCTAACAATGGAGGCGGTGGGGAAATCTTGAGGGGTGGGCAGGAGGGTAGATGGGGAGGGGGCAACCAATTTCGGTGGGGGGGCCTTGCGTCCCTCCTTCTCTGCCATTGTAAGCAGGGAGAGACAGGGAGACACTGGGAGGGGGAGGGGGGGCAAAAATCGGGGTCCGGTAGTAGGGGTAGGCTATGGGGTAAACAATCCGGGGGGGGGGGGTGGAGGGAGGACAACCCACCACAAGTGTCCAAAGAGTCTCGCTTGGTTGGTTATTATGCCGGTCCAAAAGGCAAAGTCCAAAGCAAACAGCTGGATCCGAAGGCAGATGGCAGATTGCCAGCAGGGACGAAGCAGCGGGGGCCGTGATAGTCGTAGTAGTGGTGGGGGGGTTGGGGGCACCGATGGATCTGGGGGTAGCTCCCTGCTACACCCCTGTGCCGCCACAGACGCAGCTGAAATGCAGTCAACTCCCCCCCCCCGAGGGTAGAATTCAAAAGAAATCCCTCAGTCTTACGGCCTCTCTCCACGATGATTTATAGCTGCCCGGGCGAATTCTCCGGCCTCTGGCGTCTGCTACAGCTGTTGGCTCTGTCCCAAGGCTCTCGGAAAAAGTCCAGGCAAAAAACAAAACAGCTGGATCTGGGGGGGGTCCACTCCCCTCTCTGGACAGCAGGTCGGCAGTCCTCCCCCCCTCCTCCGGGGGTTTCAAATAAGCAAAGAGCAAAGTCCAAAAGCAGGCATCGGGGGGGGGGGGGGGTGCTGGCAACCGGCCAGCACACTGACGCAGCTCAAAAAAACGGAAAAAAACGAAACCAAAAAAACAAAGCGTCCGGCCCAAACGCGGGGGGTGGAACTAAGCAAAAGAAAAAGTGCAAAAAATCCGGGCCGGGGGGCTTTAGGAAAGAAAGGAAAGCAGATAGCTCAGGAGCGAGTGAAGAACGATTCCGTCTCCTTAACAGGGAAGGTTCCAGAACAATCACGAACCTTCTAGAGACAATTAAGACAAACAGGCTGATTAGAACACCTGCAAGCAATCAAGAAGCTGCTAGAATCCATTAAGGCAGGCTAATCAGTGCACCTGGGTTTAAAAAAGGAGCTCACTTCAGTTTGTGGTGCACGTGTGAGGAGCTGGGAACAAGAGGCACTAGGAGCTGAGAGGGAGAACGCAGACTGTTGGAGGACTGAGGAGTACAAGCATTATCAGACACCAGGAGGAAGGTCCTATGGTGAGGATAAAGAAGGTGTTGGGAGGAGGCACTCTAGACAGCTGCATTCCACAGGGCCCTGGGTTGGAACCCGGAGTAGAGGGCGGGGCCAGGTTCCCCCCAAACCTCCCAACTCCTGGTCCGACACAGGAGTCATCGACCTGGACTGTGGGTTCACAAAAAAGGCCAAACTGAGGGCTGCCGTGAAGCTCCAAGGCGAGCAAATCCGCCGATAAGCGCAAGACCCACCACGGTAGAGGAGGAGCTTTGTCACACCATCTAGTGCCATCATACTGCAAACACTTTTTGGTCTGCCCCACATCCACCCATCCATCAGGTTCAGAACTATAAAATATCCAAAGCATACACAGGCAGGATGGGGAATCGCTGTTCGTGTCACGCGCACTGCAAGTTTTCAAAGCTGCAGAAGTCTAGAATACAAAAAAGGGATAGAACCTAGATGAACATCTTTAAGTCCCAGTGCACGTGCAGAAAATAGAAACACAATTCCAGTGCCAGTATAGGCAGTGACCGCATCTCCCACTACCTCGTGTATGAACAACCCCTCCTTTCTCCCCCCACCACCCCGCAATGTCAGCTGTACAAGGCTCTATACCAGACACTAAATGCAGTTAGTGCCACTGACGATGAACCGTTTTAAAAAAGAATGGCTACTTATAATGACCCCAAAAAGCAAATATTGATAAGGTCATTAAGAGAGATTGAGTGCCCCGATGACAAAGGTTTGTAAGTAAGTGTGAACAGTGAAGATAATAGCATTGCACAATGACCCCATTATAATTCCTCTCCCACATCACAAACCCAACCCAAAGGCATTAATCCTGTTATAATTGTCCTTAATGTGCAAATTGTCACAGGAACAAACAGCTAATGACCTTTGTCTACAGGGAAACAAAAACCCGCACAAAGCTATGTAGCCCCACACTTGTGAGACAGTGTTTCAACATGTGCTTTTCCAGCAGCTGCATAGCATGTGAAGGTGTCCCTGGGCACAGGCAGATGTCACTGCCTGCCCTTCCCCACCGCTGCTGTGCCAAGATATATGCACATATGGCATCCCTGACTTCCGTTGCCCACTGAGAACCAGGACCAGTGTGTATGTGGGTGGGATCCAGATGCCTGTACAGAGTTTGTAAACCATATTTGTCCTGAGCCCACTCAGGAAGGAGGCACTCCCCTTTACCTTCACATAAGTTATGGAGTTCATGGCAAGAGACAATTATGGGAAAGGTGTTTACCACACTGGCATCCAGACAAGTGTGTACAAAGTGCCAACAAGATTTTAGCCTTACTCCACAACTATTCTTGTAACTGAATTCCCTTTTTCCAGGGTGATTCATAGATTCCAGGGCCAGAAGGAACCATTGTGATCACTTACTCTGACCTCCTGAATAATACAAGCCTTAGAACTTCCCCAAAATCATTCCTAGAGCAGATCTTTTAGAAGAACTTCCAATCTTGATTGAAAAATTGTCAGTGATGGAGAATCCACCTTGGCACTTGGTAAATTACCCCAATGGTTAATTACCCCTACAGTTACAATGTACACCTTATTTCTAGTCTGAGTTTGTCTAGCTTCAACTTCCAGCCACTAGATCATGTTATACCTTCCTCTTCTAGACTTTTATTCCATATTCTAGACTGTTATTCAATAATGTAGATACTTATAGAATGCAATCAAGTCAGCCCTTAGCCTTCTCTTTGTTAAGCTAAATAGATCAAACTCCTTAAATCTATCACCATAAGGCATTCTTTCTAATCATTTAATCATTCTTGTGGCTCTTCTCTGAACCCCCTCCAGTTTATAAACATCCTTTTTTAACTGTGGAAAACAGACCTGGACACAGTACTCCAGCAACAGTTGCTCCAGTATCAAATATAGAGATAAAATACTCTCTCTATTGCGAGATACCCCTATTTATACTTCCAATGATTGCATTAGCTCTTTTGGTCACAGTGTCACATTACGAGTTTACGTTCAGCTGGTTATTCACCATAACTCCCACGTCTTTTTCAGAGCCACTGCTTCCCAGGGTAGAGTTCCCCATCCTGTAAGTATGTCCTATGTTCTTAGATATATATTTTTACATTTAGTGGTATTGAAATGCATATTATTTGCTTGTGCCCTGTTTACTAAACAATCCAATTTGTTCTGAATCAGTGATCTGTCTTTTTCTTTATTTAGTTCTCCCCCAGTTTTTGTATCATCTCCAAACTTTATCACTGATGATTTTATGTTTTGTTCCAGGTCATTGATAAAAATGTTAAATAGCATAGGACAAAGAATTGGACCCCCGCTGAACCGCATTGGTGAGAATTCCCTGTTTACAATTACATTTGAAATCTATCAGTTAACCAGTTTTTAATTCATTTAATGTGTGCCATATTAATTTTATATTGCTCTAGTTTTTTTTAAATTAAAAAAACTTGATCCTATGGCATCAAGTCTAATTCCTAATGGAAATCTAAGTATACTACATCAACACTCTTAACTTTATCAGCCAAATCTGTAATCTCACCCAAAAAAGATATCAAGTTAGTTTGAAAGCTCTGTTTTCCATAAACCCATGTTGTTTTGCATCAATTACAGTACCTCATTTAATTCTTTATTAACTGATTCCCATATCAGCTGCTTCATTTTAGCCCATAATTACCTGGGCCATTCCTTTTACCTTTTTTAAAAAATTGGCACAACCTTAGCTTTCTTCCAGTCTTCTGTAACTATTCAGTGATCCAAGACTTCTTGAAAATTAACACTAACAGTCTAGCAAGCTCTTTTTAAAAACTTTTTGGATGAAAGTTATCTTGACCTGCTGATTTAACATTGCTGTGGTGTATGTGGGGTCCCCCAAAATAATACTCAACACAGACGCACTGTATAGAATAATATAATTTCGCACTGTTCAAAACAATATTATTTCCAGGGGGAAAAGTCCCATTCTTCTCCCTTCTAGTACAATCCTGATCTCTTCAGTAGCTTGGCGTTATGATCCTTTCCAGTGTTTCCCACCTTGGTATTCATGAATCTGCCTTTGTGGTCCACAAAGCCTTGCAGAACAAGTGAATAGCAACATTTTGGTTCACATCCTCACTTGCACTTCTTGGCAGGCAAAGAATTGGGTGCAATCAATGGCCTCTGAACAGTCTGGAAACCCCATCCTCTGAAATCCAGCTTTTATTTCTAGAACTTTTCATATGGCAATCATCCATGGGTAGATCAGAGCGTTAACTGCCTTGCGAACCTACACAAGCATAACTCCGACAGTGGACTTTCCAACCAAAAAGTGGTTTGCAACAGATCTATAGCTGTCTTGTGTTGTCAGCTTTCATAGGGATATATCCAGCTGCTTCTTCAGTAGTATGGCTTTCCTGACTCCACTGTTCTGGTGCAAGCACCTCACACAGCTCCAGAGAGTTCTGTTTCCTCATTCAGAACTTCTGAAGCCCCTGTTGGTCATCCCATGTTTCCAAAATGATGTGATCCCACCACACCGTGCTGCTTCTCTTGTACCAGAAATGACTGTCCACCCAAGGTACACTATATCAATATCAGCATTCTCCATACCTGTACCACGTGAGTTGAATGAATTATCATTGGCCATCAAGGTCAGCCATTTTCAGCGTGTCAGAAAGTTCTGCCCAAACTCCATCCAGTATCTCTCCAATTGCTTATTCTACTGTGTAACTGTGCCTTTGCTCCATGTCTTCCACCCAGATTGGCAAGGAATAACAAAGAAGGGCAGCATGATTAAGAACTGCCATGAGTAAATGTGTGAAAGCAGGAGACAGCACCACCAATACACAGCAAAGCAGTTCCTAGAGTGTCTCTCTTTGACACCAACCCTGAAATAGTAGTGTTAACCTCTTGTAACAACAGAGGCTATGTGGACGTGGTTATACATGTGTACAAAGTGTAATATCCACGCCCAGCACAGCATAATGTGGACAGCTTGGGTATGGGGAGCATGCGTGAGTATATACCTGGTCCAGTAATCAACTATGCATACCACTGTAGACATAGCCAAAGTTAGATTCCATTAGCTGGTGTCAGCCGAGCTGAAATGGCAGAACTTGAAACTAAAACTGGTTCTGACAGAAATGTACAAAGGAACTACAGTTTTTGACTTCTCAATTTTAAAGGAACAAAGTCTACTTTCAGTTAAACTGGTTAGGCTACAATATATCCACTGACTTCCATAGAGTTACTCTAGATTTATAGGTTTCATAGTGGTAGCCATGTTAGTCTGTATCAGCAAAAAAAACCGAGGAGTACTTGTGGCACCTTAGAGACTAACACATTTATTTGGGGAAAAGTTTTCATGGGCTAAAAATCCATCCTATTAAGTGGATTTTAGCCCATGAAAGCTTATGCCCAAATAAATGTGTTAGTCTCTAAAGTGCCACAAGTACTCCTTGGTTTTTTTTTCTAGATTTATAGTGCTTTAAATTAGTATAGGGTTTGAAATATTTTCATGTTTTTGAATATAATGTATTCTCTTTTTCAGAGTTAATAGCTCACTAACTACATACATTTTTTCTATATCTGAGAAATATTTGGGATTAAGTTCCTATCTATGGGAAAGCTTAAAATGACGTCCTCTACTAGTTACTGCCTTTATTTTCAAATTGGATTCACATTTGATAGTGCAGGGAGTGAGTATACCTGGTGTGAAGCATTACCTGAGAGAGATAACTTCTGATTTCCTAAGTGACCATCCAAAATAGATATAGAAGATGGACTGAGAATACTGAATAGCACATTTCAGTAAGTGAAGATCTGTTTAACATCTTTCTTGTCTTTTGATGTTTGCTTTTGCTCTTATCTTATGTTGGCAAAAGAAGCTCAATCCATTGAAGTTAACAAAAAAGGTTAAGGGGTGACTTGATCACAGTGTGTAAGTAGCTACAGGGGAACAAAAATTTGATCATGGGCTCTTCAATCTAGCAGACAAAGGCACAACAAGATCCAATTGCCGGAAGTTGAAGCTAGACAAATTGAGCTAGAGGAAATGAGGCATAAATGTTTAACAGCTAGCATAATTAACCACTGGAACAACTGACCAAGGGTTGTGGTGGATTTCCCATCACAGGCAATTTTTCAATCAAAAATTGACATTTTTCTAAAAGATATTCTCTAGTTCAAACAAGAGTTTATTCAGGGAAGTCCTATGGCCTGTGTTATACAGGAGATCATACAATATCACAATTTTCAGAAAAGATGACAATGATCCCTTCTGGCCTTATAATCTATGAACAGACAGTAAGAACTACACCAAGGATCAAATTCTGCCTCACACAATGCTGAATTGTTGTTAAGCCTCTATTTTGACTCAAAGGAGCTCACTCTCTAGTAGACCTGATTCAATGGGCCTGATGTTTAGGTTGTGCAAAACATCCTTTGCCCCTAAATTAATATTTAAGAAATGAGGGGGAAGAAAAGGGAGAGGAGGAAGATATGACAAGTGAAGCAGCTGAATTTGCTAAAGGTTTGGATTTAAAATATAGATTTTTTAAGAATTAATATGATAAAATTAATAATAAATCTAGCTCTAAATAAGTCAATGCACTATGGAAGCATTTGAAGGCCAAGGAAATATGAACTAATACAATGATTTATTGTAGTGAAGTACAGGGTTTCTCATAGGGAAAGCAGAGAAATGTGAATCAAATGGAACTGCTATGTGATTGACACAAAAGTAGCTAAATTGAGAACACAGAATAATTATGAATGGCTAAGTGTAAGTGTCATGCTGGGAAGAGATGTTATGTAAAGTCCTGCAGGCATCTGTTCTCATTTTGAAAGTATTCAATATACATATCTGAATGGTTGGGAGGGAGGAGTGGAGAATCTACTAATTAAATCTGGGGAGATCTGTAGCTGAGATGAGGAGAGGACACTTTGGAGGAGATTAAACTGCTTTGTGCTATGCTTTTGATAAATTAGAGCAGTGTTGGAAATTAGCAAATTGTGATTCAATAAAAAACAACATACAGTGATTCTGGAATAATTATATATATATATATATATGGAATGAGCAATAGGCAGAATTAAAACAGAGGAGTGATAACATATGATAATCTGAATAGGAGGTTGCAATGTGATCCTTTCTTATTTAAAGAGAGAGAGAGAGAGAGAGAGAGAGAGAGTGCACACAAATGCTTCACAGAGTGGGTTAAAAGCAGATTCATATGAAAAACAGAGAATGGGCCTGATCACACATTCCCACAGAAAAGCTGTAGGAAGGATCCTGGAGGAGGAAATTTCACAAGGTTTTCCTTCCAAAGTTTCTTACATATTTTTCCATCAAAGGAAAATGGTTTGAGAAATCAAGGATCCAGCACCCAAACTTCAAAGATACTTCAAGATCCATATAGATCTGAGGACAACCCCTGAAGTTATCTGCATGGTGGTTCTGTACCTTCATACTGCCCCCTTGATGCAGCAAACATTAATTGGGGCACCCCTCATCCATCCTTACAGAATTTTTTCCCCTGTCAGCATGGGAAGATGTCTATTGGCACGACTCTTCCTGCAAGAAGCCACTCCTCCTCGCTCCATTGGGCCCTTTCAAACCTTGCACCTTTGAGAGAACAATTTCTTCTACTGTAAGCATCTAGCTTGGGGTTGCAAGTTGACCCTTACTTGTCATTTCTTAAATTGTCTGTAGACAATCAAACTTTCTTTCAGATCTTCGGGGGCTTTTATGCAACTATTTTCCAAAATGTTTTAATTTACATTTTTGTAACCTTGTTTATCTATCTAACCTAGCTATGCAATTTTCATATTATTTCCTTTTCTATATTTTGCAGATTCCCATGTCTTGGAAAGACAACAGAATTTGCAGATTTGCTTTAAGTAACCACTGATATAGATTAACAAGTTGTTTCCAACAGTAGCATAACAATTTGTTGGTGAAATATAGAAACAAGGTTGAAATTAGAAATCTTGGTAGGGATCATATAATTAAAATATCAGTAATGATTTATTTTCTAGAAAAAAAATGTAAATCTTTGTCTTTACAAACATATCATTAAATTTTACTGGTAGCTAGTTTCTCACAAGTAACTGGATAATTAGAAAGATGTGCTGCATACATAGAAAAATAACTTTTGTATGTAAATTCCCTCAACGGGATTTATTTTAATAAAAGAATCAGACCAAAAATAAACACCTTCATTTTATAGCACAATTACTGCCACTGATGTATTACTGCAGTGAACTGTTTAATTTCTTTTTAGTCTAACATTGCATATTCTTTCTATTTAATATGCGTAGTGCTGAAGTGCTGTTCAGTGCAGGAAAAATTGTTCATTGTTTGTTAATAATCATTAGTTTGGACTTTTTAATTACACAGTTTAGATGTGCTTAAGTTATGAAAATTATTAACTTTGAAGCTTAGCGAACGATGGCTCATGAGGAGGAGTCACAGGTTCTCTTGTGTTTAACACGGTGATGACACCCAGCTCTGTGGCTCCATCTCATCTGATCTGACTGATGGGGTGGAACAGTCATCTGCATAACATCAAGATTTGCTACAGTGAGTGCGCTTTAAAAATTAATTCAGGTTGTAGAGATATTACTAGTTCTAGCAGTATCCCCCATTTTAAGTATAGGGAATATCTCTGAAACCTCTGCTATCACTGAAACCATAATAAGAAAAGGAGTACTTGTGGCACCTTAGAGACTAACCAATTTAGGTGCCACAAGTACTCCTTTTCTTTTTGCGAATACAGACTAACACGGCTGTTACTCTGAAACCTGAAACCATCATGAGCTTCTTAAATACTCCTCTAGTAGCTGGCTGAGGATCAGTTCTTACAGGGTTGAGGTTGATAATTTAACAGAAACAAAGTTGTCAAAGACAATGGGTCAGATTCTGTGCTTTGTCTCTAAGAGGTGGAGCAGAGAACTCAGCCCCTGCTCCCCTTAGGCTCCAAGGTGGCTTAAACCAACTTTGCACCATCCCAATCCTGGGCTGCTCCATAGCCCCTGGAATAAGTTAGACAGATCCAGGTGCCTGTCTAAAAGGTATGTTGACACATTCCTTTTGGCGGCATATAGAGTGGATACACTACATGCCTCCTTAGAAGTGGTAAAATAGCAGTGTGGCCTCTGAGGCACTGCTTGGGCAGGTAGAGTAATGATAGGCCTGAACCCTTTGGGTATGTACCCAGATATGTTCCACACATATCTTTCTAATTACCAAAGCAGTGCCCCCCTCATCTACGCTACTACTTTTAGCAGTGTAGTCTCCCATTGTCTCCCTGCTCCTGGAATCTGCCATGGGGAAAAAATAAAGATAAAAAGCCATTGGTGGGTTCCCTTAATAAAATGTTTGGGAACCACTGGCTACCCCACTGCCTAGAACCTCTGCAGTGCTGCACAATGCAACCCGCTCCTGACATTACCCCTCCCACCTTTAGCCCTGCACTGGCCTACCCCCTATGCTAGGGCTTGTGAAAGCATCCTTGAAGGACAGACATACTGTTGTCTTCCACAGTATCCATTCTGGAGGAATACTGCCCTAGCCAGACTTGGAGATGTGGACCCCTTTACACCACTTTGGCCCTTTTTACCTGGAATAAAGATAAAGAAGCCGGAACTCTGGGGAGTTCATTCTATATCCACATCTCTGATTGAGGAGGTGCTTCTGACATTTATTACACGTTTGAAATTTCAAGGACTTCTTAGATCCTGGGCTTCTCCTGGACACTGGGGTCACAGACATATCAGGCATACTTTTTCTCATTGACAGCTTTGTTCAGATGCTTTCCTTGTCACAGTTATCCATCCATCTATCTTAGCACTGTCAACAATAGCATTCATCCCTGTAGTATCTAAGCATTATCCATACCTTGACTAGATTACTCCAATGAGCTCTAGAGTTAACTACACCATGAGATCATCTGGAAGCTGATACTAGTAAAGAATGAGTGTGGTCATGTAGTAAGCAGTACATAACTCAGAGAGCACACTACATACATTTTATGTCATCTGCACTGGCAGCTTATTAGTTTCTAAGTATTCAGCAGAGATGAAGCATGAAAAATGCCAGCCTTTTTTTAGAAAGTTATGAATGAGTGAAGGTTTTGGATACTATATTGGAAATACTTCCAATTAGTGTCATTGCCAGTGACTGCTACATAATTATAGCACCATAATTTACAGATTCAAAATTATGTCGTATGCAAGACTTTTAAGAGTTTATTCTATCAATCAATTTGACATGGCTGATTTACACATCATTGTTCAAAGACCTGAGATTTACTATAATTTTTATTTTTCATCTTTTAATACCCACATTAAAAACAACCGCTTTGGAGAAAACACTTTAAAATATTAGTCATTGTTTACATTCTTGCATAGATGCTGAAACAAAAGTACTGGCATAGAGCGCTAAAATTCTTCTTCTCCACCCGATTCATTATAAGGAGTAAGATAAGTAGTTTATTGGATTTCATCAGAAAAGCCAGCCCATTAAAAGCACATATTTTTAACGTGAGTTCATGCCTGTTTGAAATGCAGGGTCAATTTGCTCATGCTGTTTTTCTAGAATCTCTGAAAAAAATTATACTATATTTTCTGTAGGTCAAATCCTGCCCCTAGCAGCCATTCTGTGTAATCAGGTTGTGCATTCAGGAGATCTATGATGGTGGGAAGCTGGAGCTGAGATAGGTGCTGTATAAGCAACTCAGGCCAGATTTTTTAAAGGTGTTTGGCACCTTAAGATGCAGAGAATCACCTAATGGGATTTTCAAAAGCTCTTAAGTGTCTAAACTGGCCTGCTCGTACAAAGGTTCTTCACAGCCAAATACAAAATGTCTAGTCTCCACTGAATTTCAGTCTGCAGTATGCAGGAAGTGTGGCCAGTTTGTAAGGCTTCCCAGATCCTGCACTTCCCTGCAGTGCAGAACCATACTGGCTCCAATGCGGACAGGGCCCTCCCTTCAATGGTGAACAAACTATGAAGTGTTACACAAACCTTTGGTTCTGTATTCTAGGGTTGGTAACAGTCATTTAGAATCAACTGTAATGCTGGAAATGAATTAAACTGAGTGAACCTATTTTTAAAGCACATTGTCTGCTTCAATAACTCTATTTCAAAACTGACTTTTTGTAAAGGATACTGGAGTTAAAAGCTTTCATGGAGTTAATATCATTTTTAATCTTTTACAGGGGATAACAATTTAGACGTTATTCCAGAGAGCGATCACACCCTCATTCTGCCAGATTCTGTTCACAGATATAACCAATAAGATAATCCCTGCATTAAATAATTTACAAAGCTTACTATGTGCTTAATTTTGTGCACTGTGAGTAGTCAATGGGACTACTCAGTGAGTAAAGTTAAGCATGCATGTAAGTCTCTGCAGAATCTAAGTGTATAACAAAAAAACAACAACAGGCAGTTGCAACAAACAGACGAAGGAAGTACGAGGTAACAGTAAGACAAGTAATTGCAGTGTAATAATCAGCGGTGACAGCACACCAGTTGCCTAGACTTACGAAGAATTGTGTAGCTATTATATCATGATTTTAAGGAAGCATTTTAAGGAAGATGATGTAGTAGTTTAACAGATTTTTACTTGGAGCTCTTCCCAGGCAAAGGGGGCTGCAAGCAAGGAAGCACAGCCATGCTTTTTGGAAAAAAACTGGCAAATGGTTAGTTAAGACCAGTATAACTGCTGATCAGGCTCAAGAATAATTCTCAGAGGAGACATCTGGTTAGTAAGTACCCGGCTTTCTAACCTATTTCAGGATATGGCCCAGGATTTGGGTATAATATATTTAGGTACTGTCTCTTTCAAATTACTCACCAAAGATCCTCCCATTGTGAGGAATTCTCACATGAGGTCAACACACTTAGGGTTTGCACGCTCAGAGTCTGTAAGAGCCATCTTGTTATGTACTTTGCCTACTGCTCTTAAAGAAATGTTAATTGCAGACATGTTATCAAGAGCTGCAGTGGAGCATACTACAGAATCAGATGATGAAATCACTGATGAGGCCACCTCTATACTCAGCACTGATTTGTTAAATGAACTGAAGGAGGACACACAGAAATATCCTGTAATGCAAGGTTTACATTATATTGTATGTGAGGGTTTGCCATGCAGAAGAACACACGTGAATTCCAGACGGCAACCATATTAGCCGGTGAAAGACACTACTCCATTACAACAAGGTTTGTTAGTGGTTGGTGACAAGATAATTATTCCCAACAGTACAAGGCAGGAAATGGTTAACTGCTTGCATGAGGCATCTGCAGAAAAATAAATGCAGGCAGAGAACGTACTTGCCAGGTATAACCCAATATATAGAATAAATTTATAGAAGGATGAAGAATATGTCAGGAATATAAGCCTAGTAACCAAAATAAAGTCATTATGGTTTCATTAGATTCTTAATCTACCAAGCACAATACAGCTACAGATATTTTTGACTTTGGCAAACACTCATCCCGATGTGTAGAAAGGATAGTAAATATGGCAGGCGACCAAGTTGGCTTAACAGTGAAATCCTTGCTGATCTTGAACACAAAAAAAAGAAGCTTACAAAAAGTGGAATATTGGACAAATGACCAGGGAAGAGTATAAAGATATTGCTCAGGCATGGAGAAGTGAAATCAGGAAGGCTGAGTCACACCTGGAGTTGCAGCTAGCAAGAGATGTTAAGAGTAACAAGAAGGGTTTCTTCAGGTATGTTAGCAACAAGAAGAAAGTCAAGGAAAGTGTGGGCCCCTTACTGAATGAGGGAGGCAACCTAGTGACAGAGGATGTAGAAAAAGCTAATGTACTCAATGCTTTTTTTGCCTCTGTCTTCATGAAGAAGGTCAGCTCCCAGATTGCTGCACTGGACAGCACAGCATGGGGAGGAGGTGACCAGCCTTCTGTGGAGAAAGAAGTGGTTCAGCGTCAACTATGCAGAAAAGCTGGACAAGCACAAGTCCCTGGGGCCGGATGCGCTGCATCCAAGAGTGCTAAAGGAGTTGGCAGATGGGATTGCAGAGCCATTGGCCATTATCTTTGAAAACTCATGGCAATCGGGGGAGGTCCCGGACGACTGGAAAAAGGCTAATGTAGTGCCCATCTTTAAAAAAGGGAAGAAGGAGGATCCTGGGAACTACAGAGCAGTCAGCCTCACTTCAGTCCCTGGAAAAATCATGGAGCAGATCCTCAAGGAATCAATTCTGAAGAACTTAGAGGAGAGGAAAGTGATCAGGAACAGTCAGCATGGATTCACCAAGGGCAAGTCATGCCTGACTAATCTAATTGCCTTCTATGACGAGATAACTGGCTCTGTGGATGAGGGGAAAGCAGTGGACGTGTTGTTCCTTGACTTCAGCAAAGCTTTTGACATGGTCTCCCACAGTATTCTTGCCAATAAGTTAAAGAACTATGGGCTGTATGCATGGATAATAAGGTGGATAGAAAGCCAGCTAGATTGTCGGGGTCAACGGGTAGTAATCAATGGCTCCATGTCTAGTTGGCAGCCGATATCAAGTGGAGTGCCCCAGGGGTCAGTCCTTGGGCCGGTTTTGTTCAATATCTTCATTAATGATCTGGAGGATGGTGTGGATTGCACCCTCAGCAAGTTTGCAGATGACACTAAACTGGGAGGAGAGGTAGATACGCTGGAGGGGAGGGATAGGATACAGAGGGCCCTAGACAATTTAGAGGATTGGGCCAAAAGAAATCTGATGAGGTTCAACAAGGACAAGTGCAGAGTCCTGCACTTAGAACAGAAGAATCCCATGCACCGCTACAGACTTGCGACTGAATGGCTAGGCAGCAGTTCTGCAGAAAAGGACCTAGGGGTTACAGTGGACTAGAAGGTGAATATGCGTCAACAGTGTGCCCTTGTTGCCAAGAAGGCCAATGGTATTTTGGGCTGCATAAGTAGGGGCGTTGCCAGCAGATCGAGGGATGTGATCGTTCCCCTCTATTCAACATTGGTGAGGCCTCATCTGGAGTACTGTGTCCAGTTTTGGGCCCCACACTACAAGAAGAATGTGGAAAAATTGGAAAACCTCCAGCAGAGGGCAACAAAAATGTGATTAGAGGACTGGAACACATGACTTATGAGGAGAGGCTGAGGGAACTGGGATTGTTTAGTCTGCGGAAGAGAAGAATGAGGGGGGATTTGATAGCTGCTTTCAACTACCTGAAAGGGGGTTCCAAAGAATCAATCAATCATAGAATCATAGAATATCAGGGTTGGAAGGGACCTCAGGAGGTCATCTAGTCCAACCCCCTACTCAAAGCAGGACCAATCCCCAACTAAAAGAGGATGGATGTAGACTGTATTCAGTGGTAACAGATGACAGAATGAGGAGTAATGGTCTCAAGTTGCAGTGGGGGAGGTTTAGGTTGGATATTAGGAAAAACTTTTTCACTAGGAGGGTGGTGAAACACTGGAATGCGTTACCTAGGGTGATGGTGGAATCTCCTTCCTTAGAAGTTTTTAAGGTCAGGCTTGACAAAGCACTGGCTGGGATGATTTAGTTGGGGATTTATCATGCTTTGAGCAGGGGGTTGGACTAGATGACCTCCTGAGGTCCCTTCCAACCCTGATATTCTATGATTCTATGATTCATATCTTCTCCTGCTGGATTAGTTTTCCAAATTTTCAGAAGTTCTGCATCTGCCAGGCAAGTCAGAACAATCTGTTATTGCTAACCTGAGAGCTGTATTTGCATCCCTAGAGAGTTAGTGAATGACCATGTTCCATTTGCAAAGCAGAAGAATGGGTAACTGAGAGATCTTGCATAATGACAGGTTTCAGAGGAACAGCCGTGTTAGTCTGTATTCGCAAAAAGAAAAGGAGTACTTGTGGCACCTTAGAGACTAACCAATTTATTTGAGCATGAGCTTTCGTGAGCTACAGCTCACTTCATCAGATGCATACCGTGGAAACTGCAGCAGACTTTATATACACACAGAGAATATGAAACACCACCAGCAGGAGAGTGAATTTGTGTGGGGGGGTGGAGGGTGAGAAAACCTGGATTTGTGCTGGAAATGGCCCACCTGTTGATCACTTTAGATAAGCTATTACCAGCAGGACAGTGGGGTGGGAGGAGGTATTGTTTCATATTCTCTGTGTGTATATAAAGTCTGCTGCAGTTTCCATGGTATGCATCTGATGAAGTGAGCTGTAGCTCACGAAAGCTCATGCTCAAATAAATTGGTTAGTCTCTAAGGTGCCACAAGTACTCCTTTTCTTTTTGAGAGATCTTGGGGAGTGCAACTCACTCACTCCAGTCCCGGATACACACAATCTAATGGAATAGCTGAGAGAACCATTCAGATAATAGAATCAACGTTTCACAAAATGGCTGAACCAGAAAGAGATCCCTATATAGCTCATTTGGAGGCGGGAAATGGCTGTACCATTGATAGGAATGGAATACTGTCCTGCACAGTTGCTGATGGGGAGGATGTTGAGAACAACTCTTCCATCCTTACATGAACTCCTACAACCCAAAATACCTCAGAGGGCTCACAGGTTAAACCACAGGTTACACAGGTTAAACCAGCTACAGGAAAAACAGAAGAAATACTATGACTGGTCAGCTAAGCCACTTTCTGTGTTCCATCATCAAGATACTGTTTGCAACACAAAGCTGACAACCACCAAGGACAGGTAGCCACAGGTTAAAAGCATTGCCATATTGCATTAAGACATGTGTAGGCAACAGGTACATACATAATAGAGGGCACCTAAGAGCTCACCATACAGTGCCAATAATAGATACAACAGAGACCTAAATCAGAAAGATCACAGGAGCAGCAAGAAGTATCTGTACCACAAAACAAGCAATCAGAGTCGACACAGGTTACATCAGAACACAGGTTGCATTAGAACCATGAGAAAGTGAATTCACAGAAAGTGGATATCAGGTGTGTGTGTAAGCATGATACCAAGACTTGTACAACAATTTTATGCAGGGACTAGACACGAAAACAGATTGAAGCAATGATAATGCTTGAGGTTCAACAGGTTAAGTGTTAACAACCTCCAACCCGTGCCAATGAAGCTTAAACAGGGAACAGTCAGCAGTGCTGTAACAGTCTTGTCCTACCTCAGGCCTGGTGTCAAGGACATTATTTGTTTGAGAAGATAAGTTATTTATTGGGGGTAGAGAGGATTTTAAAAATTAAGAAAGGTGGAGATGTAGACGGAGATGTAAATTAAGAGATGTAGCATACTGTGGTACTATTTCTTTAAATTAGTCATGTGTAATCACCAGAGGGCCTCTTAGCATAAGAGGTTTACATGCTCAGAGTTTGTAGGAGCCACCTAGCCATGCAACAAATAAAGACAATGCTGTTTTAAACTTTATATCCCTGGCCTCATTCTGGTGTCTGAAGTCAGAGGCTGCAGCATACACATGAGGAAGCCATTCTCGACTGCCTGACCATGCTAGAAAGCATGACATTTAGTTCTTTCACTGATTCATAGATCCTCAGGCCAGAAAGGACCACTGTAACTAGCTAGTCTGACCTCTTGTATATCACATGCCATATGACTTCCCTCAATTAATTCCTGTTTGAACTAGAGTATATCTTTTAGAAAAACATCTAATCTTGATTTTAAAATGGCTACTGGGAATCCACCACAATCCTTGGTAAATTGTATCAGTAGTTAATTACTCTCACTGCTAAAATGTGAAGCTGTGCTTCTCCTTCTAGAAGAGAAAACAAAGGTGGAAGCTTACCTACACCAGGCTGAGGCAAGAAGTCTGGATAAATGTGACCAAGGGTTGGAAAAATACAAAACGGTTTCAGAAATAGGATGGGGAAAATTAATGTCTTCATTCCCTCAGAGGAACATAATTACTGATTTTAAATCAAAGATAATCTGTTTGTATATATTAAGGAATAAAACAACAGTACATGGACTTCCATGGGACACAAGCACATGATTAAGTGCTTTTCTGAACAGGAATGCTTTATTGGTGGTCAACCTGAAACAAACTTCAAAAAAATCTTCAATATGGCTGGGCAGAAAGAAAAAAATGCGGCCAGCACTGACTCACACATGTGGTTACTCAGCTTGACATGCATATTGGAGCACAACTTGGAGCAAGGACCAATCTTTGTTCAGCATGGATTTAACTGACTGGCTGCTAGGAGAATCAGTTAGTCTGGGGGACTGGAAGGAAGACTCAGCTGAAGACGAAAGGCTGCTACTGGGTTGAGGAGGGAGAACAGATAACTCATCACAAGTGAAGAGAGAAAATGCCTGGGAACCCAAAGCTGTCAATGAGCCCGAGTTAGCTTGAAACTACTCCAGTTACTCAAAACAAGGACTGATAAACGGAACAGCTTTATTTTTTTTTCTAATTATTGTCTTTTCCTCACACCTTAGTTTAGTGTAATTAATTTGATGCAACATGGACATTTTTAACAATGAAATTGAAATACCGGTAATATTACTGAAAAGTGCTTTGTAAAAAAGAGGCTTATAGGAATAGTGTAACTTTCAGATTTGGAGGGCCTGATAACATTCAAGAGTGGTCACTAGCACCACTGAGACATGAGAAAGTTTGGACAGGAGCAGTTGTAAGACCATCAGCCATCTTCCCCAAACACAAAGGTGAAATGGCTTTTCATGGCCTGTGTGAGGAAGAGTGCTAGTGTCCAGGGAATCAGGTATGCCAGGATAGGAGTAATGGGATCTTTGAAATACAGGAGGATAAACACAAATACTCAAGACTCTCTTGAGTCAAGACCCAATATTTATAATTAAAATTCTGAAATTTCCAGTACCTTTAAAGAGGCTGGAATGTGGACCATATAAGAAATATATTATTCAGGCTGCACATTGCTAGTAAAAAAAATTAAAAATACAGGCTCATGCAGGCTGTTAGTTTCAAACATTACTAAAAATGCATAGTTGTAATTAGGCAGGTTTGTTCTGTTCTTCCCGGGCTGCGTCACTACTCTCTGCCTGGATTTACACTGTATTAGGTTTTTTTCCAGTTTCAGTTGATCTCAGTTATGTAACTGTTCTCTCTAGTTCAAATGATCATTACAAGGACAAGCTGTAACATCACTGTATATGGGATGTATAAGTCTCTGTAAAGCATATGATATTGCCCCAATCCACTTTATAAACACTGGCTTTCTGAGGCTAAAATTGAAACAGGCAAAGTATCCAGACAAAATATTATTTATTATCCTCAAATATGGCCTGTGCTCTTGGAGCAAAGGCTTGGATTGCTCCTTTTGTTAAAATGGATCAGTTTGACTAGCCTATCCTTACGGTGCTTGTAAGGTAAAGTATTGTTTCAATTCATGTATTCAGTTTGGGGTTGTTATGCCTAATAAACACTGAGCACTGGAGCTCAGAAAAACTCAATGGATTTGTTTATTCGGGAATTCATGGAAACCATTTTTCTAGTTTTACTTTATATGAGTTCACTCTCACACATACACACCCTCCACCCCTGCCCTTGAGTCTTGGTTTGCATTTTGGCTTCAAATGAAACAGTTTTAAAGTGAAAGCTCTTTGTAACTAGCCTTTTTTAAAATTTCCAGTTAAATCATGCAAAGCCTAAACATTTTGTATGATTTATAACAAAAATGATAAACTCAATCAAGTTTGCTTGATTCATAATCTATATCACTTCAGCCAAAGCTTCTCTAAAGGTTTATGGACCTCAGCGAATTTGGCCCAATCCTAGGATTATAAGAAATGCTTTCCACAACTTTTGTTAACAGCTATATTATTTGACTAGGATTTCCAAAAGCATTCAGCATTAGCCTAACTCTGCTCCCAGCTATGACAGAAAATTCTTTGGTAAAACTCACATTAACTTCATTGGGACAGTTGTTAAGTCAATACTGGCCACTTTTGAAAATCCCCTTTTCTGTTTATCCAGAGATTGGGTGTGATTCCCCAGTGCTTTGCTCCATCTGTAGTCATTTACGCCTGTGCAAAGTGGGTATAAATAAAACAGCTATAGAACGTACCAGGCAATCAGGTGTTCCATCTTTTAGCCATTTTTTAACATTTCATATGCGTCTTTTTGCTATTCACATTCTTATAAGCTCTCGAGTCTCCCTGTTGCTGCTTTTCTGATTTCAGCTCTTGCATTTGTTTAAAAATGAAAGTTGCAAAACTGAAGTGTATTTTTAACTGAGAGTTTGTTTTAATTCAGGGACAGTTTTTAAGCTCACACAGTTGCTTAGTTTTTCAGCTCAAACATTTAATCTTTCTTAAAGGTGCAGTAGCACAAGAGTACAATTTGATATATGGAAACTGCAAAAAGCTTTCTTTAGAAGAACCATTATGGCCTACTGTGCAGTCAAAAGAAAAGCCTCAAACAAATTCCTGACTTTAATATAGAATTGCCATGCTGAAAGGAAGAATTCTCTGGAGCATATGATAGAGTAGAAAACTGTTAAATCCACATATAATCAGAGACTTATTGAACAAGTCATTTTTGTTCTTGTTTTTCTGACAAGGAAAGGATTTCTGAAAAGGGGTAAAAGGTTCAGATAATGCTGGGCACAATGTTTTGGGAACCTAATTCAGAATCCTTAGATAATTCTAGCAGCTAAATCCAGCTGGCAGAAAAGACCTTTTGGTAGTAGTCAGATTAGCTGGATTGTCTCACTGCATTCATTGAAAACAGCACTGACTGAGAGACATTGGACTCCCAATTAACTTTCCAGATTTAAGGCCAGAACTATAGAAAGTAAACCTTGACGAGGGAATAAGTAAAGCTATTAAGAGCCTAAGAAGCTGAGGGACTTCTCAGAGTTTGGAGAAATTATATAAATCTCAATGACCCGATGTTCAATTATTAGATATATGTATTGCTATAACCCTTAATATATTTTGTCACTTTAATCACAGTGCTCTGTAACTCCTCTACACCAAAAGTCACAATTTTCTGGTACAAATTGGAACTGGTAATTATCCACGAAAAAAATTACCTCCCCCCGCCCTCCTCTTCAGCCTTCAAGAAACATGGTTTTTACATGCGGCAAAGAGTCCTGTGGCACCTTATAGACTAACAGACGTATTGGAGCATGAGCTTTCATGGGTGAATACCCACTTCGTTTTTTACAAGCTTCATTCTAATTTTTTCAGCCACCAAAGTCAAGAAGATCTGATTCTCCTTTACATTTTAATAATGCTTTTTGCGTTGGCAAGAAGGAATTTTCTTTGGCTGACGCTTCAGCAAGTGTGCACATCGCACACACACACACACAACCAAAAAGAAACTTTGCTGTTGCAGCTGTCAGCTGACAAAATAGAATTTTTTCCCCTATACGGGCATTGGCAAATGATTACGCATTCTAGTCTATGGAAATTTGGAGACCCCTTTCTCAGCTAACTCTTTCCGCAGGCAACAGTGAGGTGCTCTGTTATTTCAAAGACTTGTCTTGAACTGAACACTTTCATGTCTTAAAATAAATCCTTGATTCCTGTCTTTGTCATACCGTTTGCAGTTCACCAACGTTTTTGTTCCTTTTACTGCTATTTCTCTTTCTTTTCCTTGATGTTCTGAGCCACATGAAGGAGTCCACACTTGGGAAAAAATACCCATTGATTACAAGATGTGGCTCTTTTTTATGGTGTGATCCAGCTCCCCTTGAAGTCTTTACATTGATTTCAAGGGGAGCTAGATCAGGAATCTTTCCATTCCTTTCAATGAGAGATGGACACTGTGAGGCAGACGCTCAGCTGGTGAAGCAGCGTTGAAGACAGAGGTGGAACTCTGACTGTTTACACTAGCTGAGGATCTGCCCCTGTATCTGGCTGATACGATATGACAGAAGATTTCTCCAATATGCATTGTCAACCTTTTACCATTGAGGATATTTTTACCTTACTGTGTATAGCTCATGCACAGTAATGGGGGGGGAGGGATAGCTCAGTGGTTTGAGCACTGGCCTGCTAAACCCAGGGTTGTGAGTTCAATCCTTGAGGGGGCCATTTAGGGATTTGGGGCAAAAATTGGGAATTGGTCCTGCTTTGAGCAGGGGGTTGGACTAGATGACCTCCTGAGGTCCCTTCCAACCCTGATATTCTATGATTCTATGATTCATGCTTGCCAACTGACAATATAAGCTACATACACAATAGTTACATTAATGTTTTTGCATGAGTACAAAGGAACCAAGAAAGGTGGAGATGTTAATATCCTGGCATGCTTAACACAGCTACCTGTGATTTAACATCATCCAGCTATATAATGTCAATTCACATCTCAGGAAAATGTTCATGTAGATATGTCAGCAATACTTTAGGCTCTGAGCCTTCAAATACTTAGGTACATGCTTAATTTTAAGTACATGAATCACCCCTTTGACATCACTGAGACTCCTCACAGGACGGCCTGTTTGAAATGTTTCTAATTTTGACAAAATACCACAATTCATAATTTGAAAAGAAGAAAAAATGGGAACACGTGAATGTTGTGTTCATGAAAATTTTCCTCTTTTTTCACCCACTATAGAGCTGATCAAAATTCTTTAAAATTCTTTTTTTTTTTTTAAGAATAGAACATAAAATTGAGGATATTTTCCCCTTTTTTCTATCAGCTCTACTGATGGCTTAAAGTTAATTATGAACATTAACTGTTTGCTCCAGTTTGTATCATTTTTCAAGTAGGGTGTTTGGGTTTTATCTGTGGAAAAGGCTTATTAAAAGGGGAAAGATTCCCGTAAAGCCCAGGAAAAGGTATAAATTCATGGGTGGTGGGAGCCAATCAGACTCTGCTGCCCCCTGACTGGCCAATGGGAGGCAGAGAGTCAGAAAAGGAGGAGGGGTCCAGTCCTGGAATGTCCAAGCATGTGTTCTTTCCCCCTTTCCGTCCCCGTTTTCACAGTTGTCTATTCTGCTGTCGGTCCACTCAATCTCTCCCTAACCTTTCTCTCGTGAAGCAGGGGGTGGAGGGAAGCATTATGCTCTTCAGGGCCAAGACTCTTTCTTTATGTGTTTGTAGAACACCTAGTACAGTACAATGAGGGTGTGTCCTCTAGATGCTGTCGCAATACAAGGAGTAAGTGATAATAATAAAAACTTATACTGCATATATATTTAATATTGTTAGGGCAATATTGTCAGCTGCACAGCTGAAAGGAGAAAAAGTCAGGAAATGCAGAAGTAGCAATATTATGTCAGCCTTGTTGCATATCCTATATGTTGTTATACATTTAACAAGAAAAACAGGAATATACAATCATGCATATATGCAATGAGGATGAGTTCATGTTTCTTTTGAAACCTAAGGGCACAGTCCTGCACTAAATCAATAGCAACTACCTTGTCCCCTTTTTTCGGTTCCTCCATCCATTGTGTCGTAATCTATGCATAGACTTTCAGCATGCTGGGGGAAGGGCTGTATTCCTATTATATATATTTATATTGCCTAGCACAATGGAGCAGCCCCCAACCATAGATTGGCACCTCTAGGCATAACCAAAATATAAGTAACAAGAAAAAAAAAGTAGCACTGGGTTGTTAACTTTTGCATTTCCTGACTTTGTGATTTTTGACTGTGCAGATTTAATGTGGCATTAGCACCACTGTCTAACCTAAGTTTCCAAGGTGTTTTTAAAGAAAAACAAAAAAGGCATGGTGGAAAAGAAAACTAATTGAGCAATTAATCTTGAAGGGCTCACAAACCCAGAAGACAGGTTTCAGAGGAACAGCCGTGTTAGTCTGTATTCGCAAAAAGAAAAGGAGTACTTGTGGCACCTTAGAGACTAACCAATTTATTTGAGCATGAGCTTTCGTGAGCCACAGCTCACTTCATCAGATGTGTACCATGGAAACTGCAGCAGACTTTATATACACACAGAGAATATGAAACAATACCTCCTCCCACCCCACTGTCCTGCTGGTAATAGCTTATCTAAAGTGATCAGCAGGTGGGCCATTTCCAGCACAAATCCAGGTTTTCTCACCCTCCACCCCCCCACACAAATTCACTCTCCTGCTGGTGCTAGCCCATCCAAAGTGACAACTCTTTACATAATCAAGTCGGGCTATTTCCTGCATAGATCCAGGTTCTCTCACTTCCCCCCCACCCCCATACACACACAAACTCACTCTCCTGCTGGTCTAAACTGACCACTCTCCAAGTTTAAATCCAAGTTAAACCAGAATATCTGGGGGGGGGTAGGAAAAAACAAGAGGAAACAGGCTACCTTGCATAATGACTTAGCCACTCCCAGTCTCTATTTAAGCCTAAATTAATAGTATCCAATTTGCAAATGAATTCCAATTCAGCAGTTTCTCGCTGGAGTCTGGATTTGAAGTTTTTTTGTTTTAAGATAGCGACCTTCATGTCTGTGATTGCGTGACCAGAGAGATTGAAGTGTTCTCCGACTGGTTTATGAATGTTATAATTCTTGACATCTGATTTGTGTCCATTTATTCTTTTATGTAGAGACTGTCCAGTTTGACCAATGTACATGGCAGAGGGGCATTGCTGGCACATGATGGCATATATCACATTGGTGGATGTGCAGGTGAACGAGCCTCTGATAGTGTGGCTGATGTTATTAGGCCCTGTGATGGTGTCCCCTGAATAGATATGTGGGCACAATTGGCAACGGGCTTTGTTGCAAGGATAAGTTCCTGGGTTAGTGGTTCTGTTGTGTGGTATGTGGTTGTTGGTGAGTATTTGCTTCAGGTTGCGGGGCTGTCTGTAGGCAAGGACTGGCCTGTCTCCCAAGACTTGTGAGAGTGTTGGGTCATTCTTTAGGATAGGTTGTAGATCCTTAATAATGCGTTGGAGGGGTTTTAGTTGGGGGCTGAAGGTGACCGCTAGTGGCGTTCTGTTATTTTCTTTGTTAGGCCTGTCCTGTAGTAGGTAACTTCTGGGAACTCTTCTGGCTCTATCAATCTGTTTCTTTACTTCTGCAGGTGGGTATTGTAGTTGTAAGAAAGCTTGACAGAGATCTTGTAGGTGTTTGTCTCTGTCTGAGGGGTTGGAGCAAATGCGGTTGTATCGCAGAGCTTGGCTGTAGACGATGGATCGTGTGGTGTGGTCAGGGTGAAAGCTGGAGGCATGCAGGTAGGAATAGCGGTCAGTAGGTTTCCGGTATAGGGTGGTGTTTATGTGGCCATTGTTTATTAGCACTGTAGTGTCCAGGAAGTGGATCTCTTGTGTGGACTGGACCAGGCTGAGGTTGGTGGTGGGATGGAAATTGTTGAAATCATGGTGGAATTCCTCAAGGGCTTCTTTTCCATGGGTCCAGATGATGAAGATGTCATCAATATAGCGCAAGTAGAGTAGGGGCTTTAGGGGACGAGAGCTGAGGAAGCGTTGTTCTAAATCAGCCATAAAAATGTTGGCATACTGTGGGGCCATGCGGGTACCCATAGCAGTGCCGCTGATCTGAAGGTATACATTGTCCCCAAATGTGAAATAGTTATGGGTAAGGACAAAGTCACAAAGTTCAGCCACCAGGTTAGCCGTGACATTATCGGGGATAGTGTTCCTGACGGCCTGTAGTCCATCTTTGTGTGGAATGTTGGTGTAGAGGGCTTCTACATCCATAGTAGCCAGGATGGTGTTATCAGGAAGATCACCGATGGATTGAAGTTTCCTCAGGAAGTCAGTGGTGTCTCGAAGGTAGCTGGGAGTGCTGGTAGCGTAGGGCCTGAGGAGGGAGTCTACATAGCCAGACAAGAACCCAGAAGAACTTTTCAGATCCTTACAGCTCTTCAGCTTATGAGCTTACAAATTCTGCCAGCTTCTGGAGATTGTAATCTTCTTGCCATGCATGTATTTATTCATGCAGCTTGTGGAGTTTATAAACATTTTGCTCCTGAAGATAGAGAAGCACAGCTTGTAAATTTCCACAAAGGAAGTGGCATGAATCACATTTAACTATCTGTACACTCGTGTGGAGTGCATCTGTATTTAAATGTGTATCTGTACATTTAAGGACATTTCATACTGTGCATGAGCAAAGATGAACCCAGACAAAAACTCTGTATCTGAACACCTGTGAACTTTGATTTAGCTATTTGCGGGAGCTGACTACAGCTCAAGCTATGAAGATTGTATTGTAAGATAACAGTACTTGAACATTTCCTAAAAAAGGATAGCAGGCTGCCTTTTCTTTTTAGGTTTGGTACTAACTTCTTATTCAACTAATTGATGCCTGTTCCAAATTTCCTAGGCGGGTTAAGCACCAGCAGCATAAAAACACCCCAAATTAGTGAGTGCCCATGTGTACTGACTATTTGAATTATTTCTGGGTAGTTTAACACATATTTATTTTCTTCCTCTCAATGAGTTGCTTTTTCCCCTTTGCCACACTCTAACTAGAAGCAACTTCATAGTGTAGGATGTCAAAAAGCTTTCTGTGGTGGGTTTATTAGTTCAATAAAGCCATCAACCCTCTGTTGACTGATTGTAATGGCAGTTCAGTTTGAACATTACTGAGCACAGCTACTCCAAAGGAAGAGACAAATATGTCAATTTTGTTTTCTCCTCTTGTCATTTTTAAAGTATGGCTCCCTCCAGAGAAGAGAGAGAAATGTGGTAGGAATGGTTAAGCAAGGTCATGTCACTCCTTGTGATAATGAAATTGAATCCAATGCCCCATTGCCATGCTTTACAATCCTCATAATACATCACTAAAACCTGATCCAACAAATTTAACATACATTTAAAAAGGCAAATTATAGGCAGGAAAAAATGATATGTAGGGGAGGTGCTGACCAAAAAAAAATAAATACATAAAAAAAAATCCACATTAGAAAAAAGTTCTATTTAAGGCCCCAATTCTGGAGTCTGATCTAGGAGGATGGATCTACCTATTGACTTCAATGGGATTCTACTGGGGCAGATTCTACTGTCAAACCCTGCAGATTAGATTTAAGGCCTAAGCAGCCAAGTAAAATAAGTGTAACTGGGGCAAATCCAGTTCAGTTTCCAGTTCAGAACTCCAATACGTAGAAGAAAGTTGGACTTTGATTCAATTGTTGCCTATCGAACTTGACTAATTTGAAGTCAAAATATGAATGTTAGTTGTATATTTATTTCAATTAACTTTTTCTCTCATTGTTTAAATTTTGTGGAGAGCTTTCTATTGATGTCCATACATGAGTTAATAGTTACTATATGGAGATCAATACATCCTTTCATTTCCAACAATTTGTCTTTTTGTTAATGGGTCTCTTTCCAAATATTTTTCCTTTTCAATAGCATGTCTTTTCCCCCTCCCTGGGGCATTTGTTGGCAACAAAAAAAACACATATATACCTCAGATTTGATATAGTAGATGAGTTATTTATCATTTTAAATATAATTCAATCCTACCAGATTCATCATCAGCGCATTAGGATATGTGCTTTTATTTATTTATTTACTTTTTAAAAGATCTTTCAGATTATCTGGAATGATCAAGTTGTGGGATAGCTATCTAGATAACTATATGCTTATTTTGGTAGCCTTGTCCTCCCCTCACGCTGTATCCTCCTGTTTGTCTCACTTGTTAAAATCTTGTTTCAAAGTAGTCTGTAAATTCTTCAAGGCAGGGGCCATGTTTACTTGTACGTTTGTACAGCATCTACCATGACAGAATTCCAGTTCTGATGGGGGCTTTTCAGTGCTACTGTAATGCAAACAAATATATTCTAATAATAATATTGGTCAAGGACAGGTCTCTTTCCATTATTCCGTTAAGTCAATTTATCCCCAATCACACTTTCACTGTGGTGATAACGTCAGAAGATTGGAAGTTCAGCTTGGGGAGGATTCCCAAAATCTAGATATTCACTGAAACCTCAATCACATTTCTGAACCTATGAAAATCCTTCCTCACTCCTGTTCATTCCATATATCCTTCTTCCTACACACAGTAACTGCACAACAAGCTTAAATCATCTTAAGTCTTACCTTCCTGTCTTGTTCAGGGCTGATACCCCATCCAGGACTATGATCCTACTAATCCAGTTCAGACCTATTCTGGACTCTTCTGCAGCTTTCTTAAATGTTGGGTCCCAGTATGCGCTGTACACCTCTGACAGGCAAAGGTCAGATTGGAACAAAAAGGTAGGGATTCTTTATCAAAGCTCAACATGCCATCCCAGTGTAGCTTCATATTTCTAGTAAAATGAGCATTAGCGCAGTAGTTAACAAAACAGACTTTTACATTGTCATCATAAGGCTTCATATTTAACACCCAAGTGTGATTAATGGGAGCCATTTCACACCTTTCTTATGAATACCCTTTTAATCTGTCTCATTTTACACAGAATCAGTCAGCACTGTATTAATTCACTTCTAGAAGGTTGGTGTCAACCTTCCAAAGGCTAGAAACGTCTATGAAATCTAAAACTGTGTGGAAACAGCTGTGTTTCCCAGAGAAGCTCTGGAAAAAGGTATCAGCCACTCTTGGCTCAATCTAAGTCCTTCTGAAGGAAAAACCAGGAAGTGCACAATGTGGAATGAGAAAATTGCAGAATTTCTGCCATGCCCAATTTTCTTTCAGTGCATCTGGATTTGGGGGATAAAAGGATGACAACGTTAACCATAACTGGATTTGAGAAGATGTGAACTCCCAAGGCCAAATTCTATTCTGTTACATTGATATAAATCTTGAGTAATAGCACTGACTTGATGAGTGCAAATAATTTCAGATAACTCTTGGGCAAAAATAGAGGCTATATTTGTCTGACAAAATATTCCAGTTTTCTGGCTAAACTATAGAACTGAGATCTGAGTCACTATGATTTTATAAGAAACTAGTTTGTCATTTAATTTTCACATTCTTGGGAATACATTTGTGAAACGCAATTGAAGAAAGTCAGTTGACATGTACACTCTGTGGAGGACTTACACACTAGATCCTATTACTAATTTAATATAGATTCCTTTGTGTTTGGTTTCTTGTTTCATGAATTATTATATAAGAGACAGAACTCAGACTTTGACTCATAAAAATGCAGTTCCAACGAGATTCTGATGGCTACACAGTGTGTCCATTGAAATATTACTGAAAATCATCAGTTTTTCCTGTTATCATTGTAAAGTTCTCCAAACAATTATAGGTATAAGAGTTCTTACTCTGAGTATTGACTATGTATATTTTTATGTATATTTTATATTTTTAAAATTTGCTTTGATAATAAAATCATTAGTTTGTCCTTCCTAAAATCTGATAATTTAAAAATGTATTTCCCATCAAGAATAAGGCATTCACAACAGAACCTAATCCTTAGTGGTTCTGGTTTTCTAGACCAAGCTAGGGTTAACAATGTAATATATTTTCTGACACAGGGCAAACTGGTGTGACTATAATGGGACTGTAGTAATGAAACTAAGAGAAGAATTTGATCTCATATTTTTAAAGAAAAAATATTTTCATTAGCAAGCATAAATAAAACTATAAAACTGTATCTGCATTCCATAGCAGAGAATATCTAGGACATACCACTTCTGAAGTCTTAGCAAAAGGGAAAACATGCTAAGTTGGAACCATACATTTTATTGTGTATTGAATTAATTTTTTTCTGATAGAAAATCTACAACCAGAGTGGATACTTCCTCAGTAGAATTTTCAATTCCATCTCTTGTCCAAGAAATGAATTTGCCAAAAATTCCACAGTAAGATCTCTGAGTAGATGGTTTAATACACTTTGACAGCAATTCAATAGCTGTATCTGAAAGGCCTGTTGTTTGAAATTATTTCCTAGTATGTGACAAGAGATTAATTTAGAATTCATTTGGTGGACAAAACTCAGTCCTACTTCAAGAGGTAAATCATCTCTCATACTGTACTTTCTCCACAGTTGTGGGTAGTAGATCATCATTTGAATCAATGTCAGAAACCAAGGTCAGGGTAGTCATGGCAATATTGCTAACGTGCTCTTGTGGTTTTCATTATTTTGGCAGGTTTCAGAGTAGCAGCCGTGTTAGTCTGTATCCACAAAAAGAAAAGGAGGACTTGTGGCACCTTAGAGACTAACAACTTTATTTGAGCATAAGCTTTCATGAGCTACAGCTCACTTCATCGGATGCATTCAGTGGAAAATACAGTGGGGAGATTTATATACACAGAGAACATGAAACAATGGGTGTTACCATACACACTATAACCAGAGTGATCAGGTAAGGTGAGATATTACTAGCAGGAGAGAAAAAAAACCTTTTGTAGTGATAATCAAGGTGGGCCATTTCCAGCAGTTGACAAGAACGTGTGAGGAACAGTACGGGGGGGGGGGGATAAACATGGGGAAATAGTTTTACTTTGTGTAATGACACATCCACTCCCAGTCTTTATTCAAGCCTAATTTAATGGTGTCCAGTTTGCAAACTAATTCCAATTCAGCAGTCTCTTGTTGGAGTCTGTTTTTGATGTATTTTAGTTGTAATATTGCCACTTTTAGGTCTGTAATTGAGTGACCAGATAGACTAAAGTGTTCTCCGACTGGTTTATTAATGTTATAATTCTTGACATCTGATTTGTGTCCATTTATTCTTTTACGTAGAGACTGTCCGGTTTGGCCAATGTACATGGCAGAGGGGCATTGCTGGCACATGACGGCATATATCACAGTGGTAGATGTGCAGGTGAACGAGCCTCTGATAGTGCGGCTGATGTGATTAGGCCCTATCATGGTGTCCCCTGAATAGACATGTGGACACAGTTGGCAACAGGCTTTGTTGAAAGGATGGATCATGTGGTGTGGTCTGGATGAAAGCTGGAGGCATGTAGGTAAGTATAGCGGTCAGTAGGTTTTTGGTATAGAGTGGTGTTTATGTGACCATCGCTTATTAGCACTCCAGGAAGTGGATCTCTTGTGTGGATTGGTCCAGGTTGACGTTGATGGTGGGATGGAAATTGTTGAAATCATGGTGGAAATCATGTTTCAGAGGCCTGGCATGAGGCCTAAGGCCTGGGCTAAAGTAGTGGTCAAAACTTGCTACCATAAAGCAAAGTTAAGTTGTGAGCAAGAGGCAGGCCCTGCTCACAGAATTTGGCAAGCACAGAGGTGCTGGGCACAACGCACTTACGCAAGCACATTCCAGAAGGGTGGTACCAGAACACATAGGTACCAGCACATTCTCCAAAGATAACAGCAACTCATGGACCCATCCTAAAGATAATGTCAGGATGACAACATGATGGATAGAGAAGTTTTTCTCAAACCAACATGTACAAAGCAATGGATGGCACCCTAATACGTCAGAGGGTGGCACCCTGATACATCAGAGGCAATACATAACTTGTTTATATTGGTATATAAAAATGTAACTCAGAGGGAGTATCTTTGGCCAGCCTAGGGGGCAGTGGAAAGTCCTGCCATTGACTGAGCTGCATCCATTGTCATGGACATACATGAATTAGTGGTCCAGCAGCGTCTGCGGAATACTAGTACCACGCTTCGTCGACAATAAACCGGTGGGTGCCTCTGTACCTTAATGGATTTTGTGCTCATTGGGCAGTTCACTTGAGGTCAACTGTCTGCGCAGAGCTGGGACAGCACACAGGGAGAACACACACACATAGCCGAACATCTAATCACAGTTGTTGTAATAAATGAGCCCAAGGAAGGCTAGTATTGAGGCAAAGATGCCCAAAGTGAAGTTACTGAGTAACCTGAGAGGGGAAACTGAGTCAGACATGCCTGTCATGCCGCTGCCTGCTGCAGGAAGGAGCTCCAGGTGAAGCGGCCCTATTTCAGACAGATACCACCTTTAATCTTTCCTTTTCTCTGTTTTTTCTCTTTCCTGGCTCTGGGAGTATTCGTGTCGCAGTTCACTAATGTTCATTTCTACTTGGTCACTTTCTCTCCTTTTAAATTTCAAAAGGAGAAATAATTCTGATTTAGTCTAACCCTAAGTCATAATGTTATGGAAGTCAGAGAGAAGGAAGGCCCTGTCCATCTTCCTCAAAATATGGGGCTGTTCCTTTATAGAGTGCACTGTAGCATTTTGTGCATTTTAAGTGAGGAGATGTACATTTTTCTTGGTACACCACACCTATAACAATCCATCTCATTATCAGGAAATTTCTTTCACTAATCAGCCTAAATTTTTCTCTTCTGAACATCATCCCATTTCATCTCACAATGCCTACACTTCCCATATACAACAATCACCCTCTCGTTCTGTTTCCTGAATATTCTTACCCTTCAAACACCTGTAGGCCAATTGTCACAGTTCAGAGTAACTGCACCGGCATTCCCTGTGGGGACCATCAAGGGTATCCACTCTTTACTTCTGACTCCTAGATATTGTGCAGAAACCCACGTCTCTCTCCTTCCTGATCGTGTTTTCTCTAGGCTGCACAATTTCCTGACTACACTGTGATATCCCTACTAAGCTAGATGACCTAAAAAGCCACCATCTGTGCTTTACTTTATCTCCAGGGGTTATACACACAGCTACAAGTCAATACATATTTCTTTATAAGCAAACACACTTTTTCTTGAGGGGAAAGCATGACAGAGGAAACATATTAAAACAATATGCATGAGAACAATCTTACCTGGAGGTCAACCCAACTCCAACTTCTGGCTCGGGTAGGTGTCAACTGGGTTATCCCTGTGGTTACATGTTCATAACTGTCTCAGATTCAGAACCAGAACAACCATGAATAGTTCAGTATTTCCTTTATACGGTTTAAGCCTTTGATCTTGGCCTTATGTAATATGTGATCTGCAGAAAATGGCCCACTCCTCAGAGCATAGCTTCAAAAGCCTGGGTTTTTGCATAACCAGAGTTGGGGAATTTGCATTCACCTCCCCCTAGATATCCCCCAGGAAAACCACTTATCACTTTTTTGTTCCCAAAGTTTATTCTTGTCTGGCATGTCATTCGGTATAGTCTCTTGAACCCCTACTCATGAGGTTCGTACAATCCCAGATCACAATAGTACCTAAACCATTCATTTAATACAATCCCAAAGATAAATAAACTTTAATTCAATAAGGTTTCTCAAAGATATGGCAAGAAATTGCCACAGCTGTCACACTGACATCACTGGTTTCTCCCCTCACCTTTCTCCTCCACTTTTCAGGGCTATATACACATCTAATTTTTATAATCTTTCCTCCTAGCTGCATGTTAATGAATTAGGAGGCGAGAGGGTAGCTATTTTTGTCTGCTACCACCCATCTGCTTTCGAAGACATACACCGGGACCCCTAAAGGATCTGTCACTCACTGGGAAGTGTTAAGAGATGGAATGCTGGGACTGTAATAGGGTAATAGGGTTAGTAAATTCATTATGTTTGAATTGGCTTGGTTATACCTTGAATCTCCTTGTAGTCCTGTGTAATTGACATCCTATGATTTTAATTATTTTAAGTTTATTAGCTTGCATGGAAACATAACTGAAGAATTCCAGCTGATTAATTGGAATTGTATTCAAGTATATACCTAGGGCAACTTTGAAGGAGAAATGTCTTTTTATCTAAAGGTGGACTGATGCTGTTTTAAAGTGTTCTGTGGTTTTTGTGATAGATTCACATGACATGGAAGGGTTTTATGAAGAGCAATAGTCTTACACCTCTTTGTCTTCAGCCTTTTCTCTTGTTCCTTAAACTCAAAATGTTTGCTATTTGGGTCCCTTTAATGAGATCCCCAATTAGCTTGTGTAATGCCTTGTCTCTTTCTTAATAACACTGTATTGTTGTAACTGGAAACCCAGCAGTGCTCGAGGTTTGTGTGGTGCTGGAGTTTTTCAAGTGAAGAGCAGGCTGCTTGAGTTGTGATAATAAAAGCATTGCACCTGCATGTGGGTTTGTGCGTCTGAAATTATTCTCAGTAAAGTGCTGTAAAGAGAAATGTTTTTTCCTTTTTCATCCCCCCTGGCCCGAGGCAGAATTTTGCTCTTAGTGTCATTGTGGGAAACTGCTGCAGAAGTAATTTTTTGAAACAAAAAAGGATTTCCCTGAGAAATCTCGGCTGAAGAAAGCTTCTCAGTCAATTCTTGAAAGAAGCGGGACACAGGAGCTAAAGGGAGAGTAGGACTACTAGGGGAAGATAATGAGGAAAAGATAGGTTTCAGAGTAACAGCCCTGTTAGTCTGTATTCACAAAAAGAAAAGGAGTACTTGTGGCACCTTAGAGACTAACCAATTTATTTGAGCATAAGCTTTCGTGAGCTACAGCTCACTTCATTGGATGCATACTGTGGAAAATACAGAAGATGTTTGTTTTTATACACACAGATCATGAAAAAATGGGTGTTTATCACTACAAAAGGTTTTCTCTCCCCCCACCCCACTCTCCTGCTGGTAATAGCTTATGTAAAGTGATCACTCTCCTTACAACGTATATGATAATCAAGGTGGGCCACAGGAGAGTGGGTTTGTTGAGGGGGGGTGTGGGGGAAGAGAGAAAACCTGGATTTGTGCTGGACATGGCCCACCTTGATTATCAAAGACATTGTAAGGAGAGTGATCACTTTACATAAGCTATTACCAGCAGGAGAGTGGGGTGGGGGGAGAGAAAACCTTTTGTAGTGATAAACACCCATTTTTTCATGATTCGTGTATATAAAAACAAACATCTTCTGTATTTTCCACAGTATGCATCCGATGAAGTGAGCTGTAGCTCACGAAAGCTTATGTTCAAATAAATTGGTTAGTCTCTAAGGTGCCACAAGTACTCCTTTTCTTTTTGAGGAAAAGATATTTCACGTAGCTTTGACTTATTTTGTTCCCTTCTAGTCCACATGTGTAAATCAAGCATATTTCACAAAAGTGTAGCTGCTGAGTTTTGTGCAGCTTGGTGACATTTCACAAAGGAAACAAGTCACTGATTTCCCTCACAGTGTTCTCTCTAGCAATGGGGAACGTCATGGGGAAGCAGGACCTTCCTTGTACCCCTCAGAAGTTGGAGACAGGGCTTGTTTAATGAACCAGGAAAGTATGAGAGAGGGTTGGCTATGATGGGGCGGGAGAGGGCTCTTGACATAGCTGGGGCTTTGGAATAAGCAGGGAATCTTTGAGGTGATATGGAAAAGAGTCTTCCCATTGTTCCTGTTCCCTGTTAACTCCCCCATTCACTCACCCATGTTCTATCTTTGCTTCAGTCCCTATCCCCAATTGTCATTTCAGTTTCTTGCCCAGTCCTGGACCAGCCGTCATCCCCTCCATTAGTCTGGTCCTATCCATCTTTTCTCACCAGCCCATCCCCCAAATGTTCCTGTCCATCATTTTCTACTCCTAGTAGCTCCTGCTCTCCCTTTAGATCCCGTGTCCCCCTTTCTTCAGTTTAGTGCCTCAGTTCCCCTGCTTGTGGGGCAGAGATACTGCTCATGCCACTTTCTTCCTTCTCTACTGCTCCATGAGGGCTGAGAGAGCAGTCAGACAGGGAGGCAGAGAGGCAGCCTGGTTCAGCAAGCATCACAGTAGTCTCTGACAGTCAGGAGGATCAACTGCACCTCAAAAGGCAGGTAACTGAATGGGTGACACTACGACTGTGATGGGGAAGGAGGCATCATGAGGGTCACACAGACTGTCTGGCCTTTGGCAGGTCTGCAAACATTGTGGACAAAGAGGGGAACAGATCCCCCAGCCATTCTGTTGGAAGAGGTTGCAGCCAATGTGGTGAATGCAGAGAAACTGGTACTGAGTAAACCACCTTGCTAAACTGCAAGACTCTAGGTAGTGCATTGATCTGGTGCTTTGTCTTTGAAGCACATGCTTACAATAAGCAATGGCTCACTGAGTGAGATGCAGAAACAGGATGGCAAAGAGTCTGCAATAAAGTGAAAAATGGTGGATAGCAGCATGATTGTGCTAAGTCACATGCACGATACATTCTCTGAATGCTGAAAAAATGTAGATGATACTTTAAGCTGGACTCTAACCATTCAAAACCTATCCTTTCCCCAGGTAAGTATGGGTTGTGATAGGGTAGGTAGAGAATATCTCTAGGAAATTAAGGCCCCAGTACTGCAACTAGCAAAAGGAATGAATGGGACTTTGTGACACTGTACATCTTATACCATTAATAAAAGCATCCATAGTCATGAGTGGACCTGTACAACATCCTACCACTCTGATGCAAGAAATCTATTATAATTAATAGGATGCTTCAGAGTGCTATCGTTCAGTAGATCAGCTGGCACTGTCATTCACTGATATTACCTGGAAAAATCATAGTTAATGATCCTTAAATATGCAAACAAGGAAACCATTTCCTCGAGGCTTCTCTAAATTTATCAGCAAATGGTGACAGTCACAACTACTGGTAGAAAGAGGATACTGATGCTACTTCTGAAGATTCCCCATCAGCACAGTAAGTCAAGGTGGTTGTTTAGAGCCAAGGCTTCCCAGCTGGGATGGATTCTTCATCATGAAAATCAGCCATACTCGTTAAAAGATTTGAATTACTACCATAAAGTATATTGCAAGAAGGCTCAGATAACTTTCTGTGAGAGATTAAAGACCTTTCAACAAGATAATGCATGATATGGTACCAGCAATAGACCATTTAGGGTCTGTTGGATACAGTCTCGTTGCAGCATTACAAATCTGTGACAATTTTTAGTTTATTTTTCCAGTCCTTAGTATGGTTATTGCAGTCTGTTCATTTAAAAAAAATGGATTGGTGAGGTCTAGAACTGCTTGCAAATAATTATGTTTTAAATATTTGGAGTCACTGTAGACCTTACTTTTAATCCTTGGGTAATTTTATCCTTTTATGGGTAATAGCACAACACTGGCCCTACAATCCTTCAGGAAACTTCAGGGATTTAACTATGAGTTGTATAGCCAAACCATTAAACAAATGCAATACGTTCCCTATTTGCAGCACTGCAACTATCACTGGAAAATGTCTTTCCCTCTATTTTTTTTTCCTGACAGATCCAAATGCTGTAACAGTGGAGAGGAGGTAATGGGGCATAGCCCTAGTCTGGGATGAAAAGTAACAAATCAGAAGTGAATATTGCTTGAAGACAGCTTCCGTTGTGCTCATTTTTCTTGGATGTGTGAGGAAAGCTGACAGGCAGAATTGCTTGCCTCACAGATCACTGAGTGAACCTTGATGAGATGGACATGTGAAAGAGCACACACAAAATAAACTTTAATGATCAGCTTGCCACATTTTATTTGAACTAACATGGAAGGTACACAGTAGCTGCAGGGCAGATAAATAACATTTCAGATGGCATTCATCATTTAAACAACTATTAAAGGATGACTAGATGACTTAGGGCAGTAGTAATAACATACATAGCAATCAACCCCAGGTTACAAGTCTGAGTCAGACCTTGTAGATAATGATTGAAACTTGTTAGACTGACAGCTTATTTGGTGGCCTTGTGAAATTATCTATGTCAGTCCAACTCCTAGTGAAAAGGAGTCAAAAGTCCCACAACCAACAATATTAGCAAGCACTCTTATGTAGCTTTGACGCCCTTGCCAAGGGGTGAGTGAAGAGAGCAAGCAAACAACCTTCTTGCCCCGTCAGGTGATCCTCTCAGAACAGAAGTGTGTGTGTGTGTGTGTGTGTGTGTGTGTGTGAGTGAGTGAGTGAGTGAGTGAGAGGATGTTTCTATACCTTCTGTTCTATGTTCTATCTTCTGTGGATAGAGGACCAAAGTCTGGCTATCAAATAACTCCTTTCATGAGCAGTTAAGTCATTTTAGAAAAATCTGATGTGTGGATATGTGTTGAGATGGTCTAGGAAACTAATCACTGAGAGAAGATTGTTCTCTGAAAAGCTATCTTCTGCTGTTCTTGTAATGTAAAAGAATGATGTGGAATGGGAGGGCTAATAGACATATGACTATATGAAAACTTCAGACATGATAGTAGCAAGCTGTACCCTTTTAACTTACAAGGCAAAATCTGATTGTCTGGGTCTTTATATTGGTAAGCCTCTGATTTCAGAATTAGTGAGTAGCTCAAATACCACCTGTAAAAGAGATGGAACGAACTTCATGATGCACTTAAGTGGCTGTTCAGAGCCTCGGCTCGTATAAATCACTATGTAGCTCCTTTCAAATGAGTGATGTCAATTTACACTCACTGAGGATCTGACCCAATTTATTTATAGATAATAGAAAATGAGGGAGTCACAACAGTTAAGGGTAGTTATGGACAGTGATCTGAAAATATAAGGCCACAGTCCTGCAAAACTTATTAACATGCTTAACCTTAAGCACCTGAAGTCAATGAGACTGCTCAAGCACTAAAGTTAAGCATGTTTAAGTGTTTTCAAGATTAAAGCCTAAATTTAGCAACAAGCCAGCTACTTTAATTTAAAAAAAATAATTGAACAAAATAAATATAAATGAAGTCAAAGAATTTCAAGATTAGGAGCCTTAAATTAGATAGCTATGTACATATGCAGGCATTTGAATATGTGATATGGTTTTAAAAAGTGCTGAACACCCAGCAGCAGCAGCAATTGAGATGGTGGGAAATTTTATTCATATAAGTAGTGCCACGTGTATAAGAGGCTGTAGGATTTCCCCTTTTATTTGTGCTTGGACAACTCATGAACAATTATTCTTTAAAATTTCAAAATGTGCCATGGCCATAGTTCAGAAGAAATAAAGTAAAGTAATGATCTAGTACAGCGGTTCTCAAACTTCATTGCACTACAACGTCATTCTGACAAGAAAAATTACTACACAACCCCAGTGCCCTGTGTTACTCTGGATAGTTAGTATTTTAAGTTAAGATATGCATTACAAGGCCATATCTACAAAATCTACCATATCCACCGCCTCCCATGAAGCTCTGGGTTGGGATTTCAGCCCCCCACCCCCACCCACTGCCTCCTGAGCTGTGGGCTAGGATTTCAGCTGCACTGCCAAACCCAGATCTCCGGGCTGGGGCTTTCTGCCCTGGTGACCCCATCAAAATGGGGTTACAACCCACTTTGGGGTCACGACCCACATTTTGAGAACCGCTGATCTAATACTTATTCTCTGTAAAAATGCAGGGGTGCTGGAACAATTTGTATGGTGGGGGTGCTGAGAGCCATTGAACCAAACTGTAAACCCTGTACATGATGGAAACCACTTCGAGCCTGGGAGTGTGGCCACACGCCCAGCACCTCTAGCTCCAGCACCTATGCTACAATATATCATTAAGCTGTAACTATAGGTTGCTCTCTTTTAGTTCTCTATATAGGTATTCACACTACTTTTGAATGCAAAGGGTTCTGAACCAGTTTTTGTTAAAATTGATTCTTCACAAACATGGAATTTTTTTTAGGTTAACTCAGTTGCTTGTCTTCCGGTATTCTGCACCATCAACAACAGGGGTTGTATACCTTTATATGAATCCTTGCCAAAGGTGACTTTTGCATTAGATGTTCTTATTTTCTAATGTTCCTCTTACATATTGAACTTGAGTAGGCAGTAAGCTGAACAATTAATGAAAGTTGCTGCTACTGCTGGACAAGGACAGTGAGAAGGGGCTACCGCAATAAGGAGGGGAGGGAAAGAATCTGGCTTATTTGAGATAGGGATGTTATGCTGAAAATGGATGCTGTAATCTTGCAGACAAAGACATAACAAGATCTAACGGCTGAAAGCTGACTTCAGACTGAAAATATGGTGTGGGTTCCAACCACTGTAACAACTTACCTAGAGATGTGGTGGTATTCTCCATCACTTGGAGTCTTTAAATTAAGACTGGATGCCCTCAAATATATACTGCAGCTCATCAAGAAGTTTTGGGTTTGCAGGAATTACTGGATGAAATTCTGTAGCTTGCGTTATGTAGAAGGTCAGACTACATGATTATAATGGACCCTTCTGGCCTTAAAATGTATGAAAACTAGGAAGTCCTTCTGAAAAACAAAAATGATCCTTAGACCAGATATGAAGTTTGACAGATAATGACTATAAATACCAAAAATACTTGAATCTATGAAATATGCGATGGCTTCTCTATGCAGAATATAAAATTCTTTGTTTTATAACATGCCAGGGGGCAGAATTAAGGATTCTGTATGTACCTAAACCATAAAATCTAGTACTGATATGTATTCCAATTATTGCTCCACTAACTTAAAACAGCATTAACAGTGTTTTGTTTATAATAAGAATCTAGTGGAAACATTCTTGAAAACATTTTCTGTGCAACTGAGCCTATTAAATTCTTATGAACTATTTACTAAACTCATACTGTAGATGGCCTCCCTCTTATCTGTTATTGTGCTGGGTGTGTGCGCTCGCACAAAAGGTTCTTTCACAGTGCATTCTTCCGACTGCTCAATCTACTTTTCCCTCCATTAGCACAAAAGAAAGCTGTATTAGTTTGTTACACAGGGGAAATCATTGGGAAGCCAGGAATTAGGATAATAAAGAGAATCATCTAGTTTCATCCAGATGCTATTAATGTGCCTGATCCAAAGTCAATTGAAGTCAATAGGGGTCTTCCCAGTGGGTTCAATGAGCTTTAGAACAGGCTTAATCTAAGCATTTATACCACGCTACCCAGTAATATCTGAGCACCTGTATTACAAATCCCAGAGGATGAAAATAGCGGAAACAGCCAACGACAACATTTTAATTGTTAATTTTCTCTCACCATCCATTTTAGCAATAAATAGCAAAGCAGGGAACTGATTGTTGGCTTTAGTGGGTTAATTTGAATGTGATACCAATGCAAGCTGTACATTACAGAATTAACATAACTAGGAGTTACACACCTGTGTCAAGGAGAAAACAGACCCTTAGAATATGATTTAGCTTTGGTCGCTGGTCTAGAAAAGGAGCAAGGCAGCACCCTGCACAGAACTCTCAAAATGAGAGGTTAATTTTGGATTCATGTGACTTAAGTGACACGGATAGTGTATGTTGCAGACCAGCTCATGACTGTAACGGCAACGCTGATTTCCAGGAATAGAGTCCAAACTCCTGTTGCCTAGTACAAACTGACTTGCTATCTTTTGATGATTGACACCTTTTGATTTCTTAACTTTTGTCCTCATTATAAAACTGAGTATGAAAATAATGTTTGTACATGTAAAAGATGTTGTATTTCCTATTCCTCTCTGAAGCTAGCAAGGTAACGGTATCAGATGCTTCAAAAGACATATTTATTTAATACCAACCATTATCTCAGAAATATCTGCAATGCTACTGTTCATATCAACCATAACTAATTCCATTTTATACGCAGGCCATAAAGATATATCAACTGCCAGTGATTTCTGAATCCACTAAATCAAGAGATAAAAGAGCATGTACTTAGTATGCACTTTCCTCTGAAAGCAAATCCTAAACAAACTCATAAACTGCAAAGACTAAACCTTTCAAAACTTTTCAGCTCACAACTCTTCCATTAGTGTTACTGTCAGATCTATAAAAAGAAAACCACAGAAATCCCTTCTGCTGTTCCATCAGGTATATAAGATATTGTCCTTCTTCTCAATCTCTGAAAGTAAGAGGAAAGTTTTTTTTTAATAAAACTATAGCAAGAATCCTTTGACATGAATCCCAGTTTTACCTGTGGATTACAGTGTAATCCCATTATAGACGTTTAATAACCTTTATCTGACATGAAAAGTGATGTATTAAAATCCCCCTTTATTTGAAGTGAGATATGTGCAATTTTGTTTGTTATATAACCAAATATGTTAATATCTAGGGCAGTGGTTCCCAAACTAGGGGCACTGTTTGTGCAGGGAAAGCCCCTGGAGGGCCGGGCCGGTTTGTTTACCTGCTGCGTTCGCAGGTTCAGACAATTGCAGCTTCCAGTGGCCGCGGTTTGCCACTCTCGGCCAATGGGGGCTGCAGGAAGCGGCACGGGCTGAGGGAGCGGCGAACCGCGGCCAGTGGGAGCCGCGATCCGCCGAACCTGTGGATGCGGCAGGTAAACAAACTGGCCCAGCCTGCCGGGGCTGAACAAGCGGCGCCCCTAGTTTGGGAAACCACTGATCTAGGTGCTCCAAAGTCAAGATGCTAACCCTAACAATTATTTTAAGATTAATTAACATCTTCAATACATCTTCAACACTTAGACTTTCATAATAATACATATTTATATAAATCTAGCGCACGATCTGGGAAGTTAAGCATAACAGCAAGCTAAGATTGGCTCTGTGTAAACAAGAATTAACTGGAAATCTTACACACACTCTAAATAAATAAAATTGGGTGAAATGAGGGAGAAAACATATCCTTGCCCTGAAATTTGTCATTCAGTTTTTCAGTCAAATCTAATGCAAACCCCATAGATGGCCAAACATACTAATTTAGCCCATGAACAAAATGAAGGCCAGGTGACAGTCTAGCTCCCAATGACCATTGTTATGATCTAACAATATTCTCCATATAAAATAGAGTACATTGGGAGCTACTCTCATCTCTGTGGTCCCACACTAGAAAAGAGATGCCGCTGTTCATTTAATTACAATTACCTTGGAGTAAGCAGGTTAGCTACTGCCACCACCCTCCCTGTTAACATTTTTTTAAAAAGTTTAAAAGCTTACTATTTTTATGGCCATATTATATCAGAAAGCATTATATCATCTGTATCTATGAACTGAATATTATGTGTAAGGCCAATACTCGGCGGAGTTCCACACTTTTGTTCTTTTTTCTTTTGGGCTGCATACTGTATCCACCGACCTGTGGATGCTGGATGGATGCTGATGCTGGAATTTATATACCTAAATCAGAGCACCAAAAGGGTGTGTTATTTCAGTGAGGACGGTCTTTCGAAAATTTGGGCCTGAACTTCAATTTCTTTGTTTTCACCTTTCAGTAACAGCCTAATGAGCCACTCTGCTGGAGATATGTTTGCAGAAATACTACATCTGAAATTAATATTAGCGAATGTTCACAAGAACACAAACTTTGAGCTATTCAGCAGGAGTATTCATGCCAAAAACCTGATCAAGTCTGAATAATGAATACATGCACACAAATTCTGAATTGCTCATGGACAATTTGCGAACAGAAAAAAAAAACAAAAAAGGTTAATTCATTGTCTTAACTATTTCTTGTCAGTGATTGATATTGAGCTTCCTAGGCCCTGTTCTTCAGAGCTGAGCAACTATCTTTGCTACATGTCCAGCAGAAACACCTTAAGAAAACTAAGGTCACTGGGCCAAATGGGGAAGTGGTACTGGTGTATATGGTTGAGTGTGATGGGGAAAACACACAAGTCATAGACTCAACAAGATGCCTACTATACATCACCTCCTTCTTTTTGCTTATTCATTGCATCTCCTTCCTCTCATCTTTAACCCTGGTCCATCTAGATTTTCAACACTTCGGGGCAAGAAACTGCCTTAACATATTTAGAAGACACTAAGCACACTTTTGTTGTTTATGTGTAAATGAATGTTGTGAATGGGAATGTATTAGTGGCATGCTATGTACATTCTCCATTCTACCCATCTAACATCAAGATGTCTCTATGCCAGGACTATGACTTTTCATGAACACTTTCTATAACAGAGTTGCTGTCCCCATTAGTCACACTTCTTCTTTGAAGGATTTAATTTAAATTTAATATGACAGTATATGTTAAATCCTAATTAATAATTTCAAGGTGAAGCAAGGAATGTATCTAAACATCTAGTAAACAATTTCTGGATCTCAGATATTAAAAGCTAATTGGTATTTAATTTATTAACTCATGTATCTAAAGGCATCTCAAGAATTAATAAAATCTCTTTAGCATATTAACCGCCATTTAATTATTATTTGTAGAATTCAAGCTGATCAAATATAACACCATTTGATCAGCTTGAATTCTACAAATAATATATATACAGCTATTACCTTCTTATTACATAGCTGCTGCAGTATAATATTGTTACCCCTTTGCCAAGCAGTAGCATGTTTTGGAGGCTTGCAGGTAATTTTTCCATGTGGAGCAGAAGTCTGTGCTGCAGAATTGGACATTTTTCTTGAATAATTTGTTTATTTACAAAATGTTTCCTTGAACAGAGAGGATAACAAACTGCATGCAGACAACCTCTTGCAGAAACTTTAGATAAAGCACCTCTGCCCTGTCCCAAGAAGCAGCTGTTGTAGGCCTCTGTCTCTCTCTGGAGTCTCACACAAATGGAAATTGCTTAACAAACAGTGTTCTCTTTCTGCCCCAGTCATTGAGCTTTATCTCTGGGATACTCCTCTAGCTGAAAACTCCTCCTACAGGAACACATGATCCTCAAAATTGAGCTTGGGCATCAACAAATGCAAAGGAACCGCAGAGTGTTAACTGGAAGACAAAGGAAAGTGTTCTTCTAATCCACACAATTTCCTTAATGAGATTCTGGTACTTCCATATTAAAGGCCACTAATGGACAAGCCAATTGTACTTTTCAGCATAATTGTATTATTTTTGGCAATTGGCACTTATGTAACCTTTAATAAATATATTGTCTCAGGCCCCAATGTTGCAAACATTTAAGCATGTGCATAACTGTATTCATGTAAATAGGCCCATAGGTGTCAATAGGGTGACTTATGAGTAAAGTTATGTTTGCAATTTAGTGTTTTCAGGGCCTGGGCCTAACTGTCTAACATAAGAACATAAAAATGACCATACTGAGTCAGACCAAAGGTCCATCCAGCCCAGTATCCTGTCTGCCAACAGCGGCCAACACCAGGTGCCCCACAGGGAGCAAACCTAACAGGCAATGATCAAGTGATCTCTCTCCTGCCATCCATCTCCACCCTCTGACAAACAGAGGCTAGGGACACCATTCCTTACCCATTCTGGCTAATAGCTATTAATGGACTTAACCTCCATGAATTTATCTAATTGAGGAACAGAGAAGAAGCAAACAGAAGGAGTTTGCCTGGGAGTTCCCACAAAGTTTTTGCCTTTCAGGCTTCTGTGAGCAGTAAATATAACATCTGAAGAGGTTCTTAGAAGGAAGACAACATGGATAGTGAGCGATCAGCTGTTGTGACCTGCACAGGATGTGCCGTTTTTGTCTTTCTCCCAGAGGATAGAAGCGACTTCGTCTGTACGAAGTGCAAGCTGGTCTCCATTTTGGAAGAGAAGGTTAAAGGACTAGAGACCCAAGTATCAACCCTGCGTTGCATCAGAGAACATGAAGACTTTCTGGATAGAAGTCAGCATTTGGTACTGCAGGCACAGCATGCTGAAGAATCAGAAAGGGCCGTGCAAAACAGGGAAGAAAATTGGCAGCATGTGACCTCCAGAAGAAGAAAGAGGAGAATTCATGTACCCCCAGTGCAGACAGAGGTAAGAAACCATTTTCAGGCTCTCTGCACAAGTACTACGGAGGAGAATAGTTTGGAAAAGTCATCTGAGGGAAGGGATCAGAAGGAGACCCCATTGACCAGAAGGCATGGGATGCATTGTCCTATGGATGTGGGTTCCTCAACCACCACTCCCAAGAGGAGGAGATGGGTGGTGGTGGTTGGTGACTCCTCCTAAGGGGGAAGGAGTCATCCATGTGCCATCCAGACTGGGAAACTCAAGAAGCGTGCTGCTTGCCTGGAGCTAGAATTCAGGATGTGACAGAGACTGAGACTGATCAAGCCCTCGGACCACTACCCCTTCCTACTTCTCCACATGGGCACCAATGATACTGCAAGAATGACCTTGAGCAGACTATGTAGCTCTGGGAAGAAGGATAAAGGAGCTTGAGGTACAAGTCATGTTCTCGTCCATCCTCTCTATTGAAGGAAAAGGTCCAAGTAGGGACTATTGAATTGTATAAGTAAATGCGTGGTTATGCAGGCAGTGTCGGAGAGAGGGCTTTGGATTCTTTGACCATGGGATGTAGTTTCAGGAAGAAGGATTGCTAGGCAGAGATGGGATCCACTTAACGAAGAGAGGGAAGAGCATCCTCACAGGCAGGCTTGCTAACCTAGTGAGGAGGGCTTTAAACTAAGTTCACTGGGGGATGGAGATCCAAGCCCTGAGGTAAGTGAGGAAGTGGGATACCGGGAGGAAACACAAGGAGGAGGGTGCAACAAGGGAAGCCTCCTGATTCATACTGAGAAAGTATGGCAATTGGCTAGTTATCTTAGGTGCCTGTATGTGAACGCAAGAAGCCTGGGAAACAAGCAGGAAGAATTGGAAATCCAGGTACAGTCAACGGACTGTGATATGATTGGAATAACAGAGACTTGATGGGGTAGCTCATATGATTACAGCACTGTCATGGATGGGTATAAACTGTTCAGGAAGGACATGCAGGGGAGAAAAAGTGGAGGAGTTGCACTGTATGTAAGAGAGAAGTATGATTTCTCAGAGCTCCAGTATGAAACTGGAAAAAAGCCTGTTGAGAGTCTTTGGGTTAAGCTGAGAGGCAAGAGCAACAAGGGTGATGTCATGGTGGGTGTCTGCCTTCGACCACCAGACCAGGAGGATGAGGTTCTGCAGAAGAGGACCTGGGGATTACAGTGGATGAGAAGCTGGATATGAATCAACAGTGTGCTCTTTTTGCCAAGAAAGTTAACAGTATATTGGGCTGCATTAGTAGGAGCACTGCCAGCAGATCAAGGGAACTGATTATTCCCCTCTCTTCGGTGCTGGTGAGGCCACATCTGGAGTACTGCGTCCAGTTTTGGTCCCCCCCATTACAGAAGGGATGTGGACAAATTGGGGAGAGTCCAGTGGAGGGCAACGAAAATGATTAGGGGGCTGGGACACATGACTTATGAGGAGAGGCTGAGGGAACTGGTCTTATTTAGAGAGAAGAGTGAAGAGAAGAGTGAGGGAGGATTTGATGGCAGCCTTCAACTACCTGAAGGGGGGTTCCAAAAAAAGGATGGAACTAGCCTGTTCTCAGTGGTGGCAGATGACAGAACTAGGGTTTTCAAGTTGCTGTGGGGGAGATCTAGGTTGGATATTAGGACAAACTATTTCACTGGGAGGGTGGTGAAGCACTGGAATGGGTTATCTCTGGAGGTGGTGGAATCTCCATCCTTCAAGGTTTTTAAGGCCTGGCTTGACAAAGCCCTGGCTGGGATGATTTAGTTGGGGTTGGTCCTGCTTTGAGCAGGGGGTTGGACTAGATGACCTCCTGAGGTCTCTTCCAACGCTGATATTCTATAATTCTATGATACTATTTCTTTGGCACAGGACTGAGGCAAAAATAAACACAGAAGAAGGAAGGTAAAAAGAAAGAGTAGTATTAAGAAAAAAATATTCTGAATGACTGTCGTTTTGCCTTCTAACAGGTACTCTGCTAATCCACACTAAACCCGTGATTCAGCAAGCACTCAAACACATCTTTAAAGATAAGTGATGTGCACCCTCAACAAATTTAAAGCAGGATTATCTAAATGCTATGTTTCCTCAAAGCCCTGCTCCTCATTCTGTGCTCTTGAAGAGGAATCACTAGGTGTGCTAGAGCAGCATTCAGTGCACCGGGGAAAATGGGGCAGTTAAAAGTGGCCCTGAGGGAGCAAGTATTGGTTTAGCTACAGAGATAACTTAAAGTAGTACCAGGGCCCTGGTGCCTGGTAGCCATGCCCACTCCTGCACCCTCCCATCCCAGGCACACCCCAATGCTGCTGGTTGTATTTTGTACAATTTTACAATATATAATATTTTGTGAAAGCTCTTGAACCATTTTATGATGGCTGGTGCTATCTTTTGATTAATATATGAGACTGGTTCAATCTGATTCTATATTATGTTAATCCATCAGCAGACTTTTGTCACTATAATGATGTTATTACTCAGTAAAACACCTGCTGATATGAATGTTTTTGGCTGACTTAGACTTTCTTTTAAATAATAATACTAAATTACTATGGATAGTAACTGCATAATCTAGCTAGGTGGGCAGAGATGTGAAAACAAACATTGTGCAAGCTTCCAGTGTCTTCTGATATATTTCCCCTCTGATCCAATGCTGCAATTATGGCAGAAACACAGGTTTCATCTTTCTACAATGCAAATTAGCTTTACGGGCAAAATATGCTTTTCAGCTGAAGAGAAAAATAGAGGAAATGCTAAGTAGAGAAGGTATGTTTACATTGCTTCTTTTTGCAGTAACCGTGAAAAGGCAAAATTTCCCACTGGCACTTTACACGCAGATCCTTTTGCACATGTTTCATGAAAACACTTTTTCTTATCCTCCCCATTCCCTGCTTTTTCAAATAAAACCTTAAAGAATGCCTTTCTTTACTAACTTTCATATGTTATTCTAGACATCCCAAAAGCAAATAACACAATGTTTGTGAGTGGGGATGGGAGTAGGAATATGGGGTTCATTTTCATTCTTATCTTTGGTTAAAACAAGCTGAAAACATTCCATAGATCTTAGACGAAATTTGCCCCAAAGTCATGAAATAGAAATTACTATATCCCAAATCTGAGTATATGAAATGTCACTGTGTTTCCAGAGAACCCTAATCAACATCTCACTTACCCTTGTTACTACTTTTGCTGGAGTTCCTGAAGTCCAGGTACTGAATATTGTGTCACCTGTCATTGGGCTGGATCCAATTCCCATTAAAGGGGAAGATTCCCAGTGACTTTACTGGAAGTTGGATCAAGCAACTGTCACACCCACCATGATGTTAATATAAAGTTTTTGTTATGACATTGCCCCATGGTGCTGTTAAATATAGTCTTTTGAGTACTTTTTCTTAGCCTGTAAGCAAATATTCAGTTTTGGGAATACAAATGGTGGTGGTATTAGTTTTAGGCTTTGCGAGGCTCTGTGTGAGCTAGCAGTCCCTTGAATGGGAACTGCATGAGCAGCAGGAGCATCTGCTTTCTGCCTCAGTCTCTGCTTACTCAATTCTTGAGGCAGAGTTGCTCTCTGGGAACCAGGCATTAGTCTCTGACTGAGATTCCTGAAAGACGGATTGCCTGTTTGCTGTTTGACCACCGCTGTTTCAGGACTGGTATGTGTGTAAATGAAACAAGTTGCATTTAGAATATAGACAGTCTACATTTCACTGATTTCTCCTCCACTGGGAAGCTGATCTGCAATATTGCAAGGTCTCAAACAGCTACCACAGCACATCAGAGGTATGGTAATGGTGTCAGAATGGGACAACTGTATCATAATACACTTCTGGCTATCCTTGTGTTGTCTAGTCACTCTACATTCTCTCCCACTAAAGGAGTTTCTTGTTCTTCCTTTTCTTCTAAGCCTTTAAGTACTTTTCCTATTTCCAGCACAGTTAAATGACTGCTTCTGCATCAACCACAGATAGATTCTTGTTAATTCAGAACCCTGTATTAAATTTTGAATTATACCTCCTCCCCCCAAAAAACCCACAAAAAGGTCAAATTGTTATTAGGAGACTGACTATATCAAATGGAAGTATATTGCTAGTCTTGTTTGATTTGTAATTAGCAATTAGCCCCTTTGCAAGGCAGACTAGATTATGGCTGTCAATAAAAGAACATGGGTCAGGCTGAGTAAGTGGAAGGGAAATAGCCATTTAAATCCAGATGAGACAGTTGGCATTTCTGCAGTTTTCTCATACAATGGGGGGAATAATAGACAGGGAACATAAGTATATGAGGTATTTATATACACTACCTCCATCAATACGAAATGGGAAACTCAGAGGTCTAGACTTATATGAACAAAGATAAACAAACCACTTTGCTTAATACAATATTACCACTAGAAGTGGGTGTACAGAAATATTGCAAGTTTTTGTTGTTGTGAGATTTGCAATCCATCTGGAATTTACAAGTAAAAGAAATCTCATATGACAATGTTCTTCTGAGGTTACCAGCCATGTTTCTAGTCAAAAGTGATTTAGGTAAGTTTGGGCGAGTTTCAGCTAGAACCAGAATACTTGAATGCTTACCTGAATCAAACTGTTTAAGATTCGTATATCAATTATCTGATTCCATCATCTGCTGAATGATTAGATGAGGTAAAAGTTTGGCAGGAATGAGACAGGAAGGCCCTTTTAATACTTCATGGGCAGAATTCTGGCCCCATTTAAGTCAATGTCAAAACTCCTATTGACTTCAATAGGGCCAGGATTCAACCCTATATATTTTCTCAAGTAAAGGCACTGACACATCCTTTTTTCAAAAAAGTGAAAAGATTTAATTATGAAGCTTTGTTTCTGAGACTAGTGATGTGGCATAAAACTTAGCATGTAAATTCTCAGCAGACTTCCCTTATTTTCTTACTTTTGTTTTGAAACCCACCAGTTTTTGTCCACTTCACATTACGGCAGGGTAAAAATGCAACTCAGAGGTTTATCTTACTGTGTTTCCAAATCAGTATTCATTTTGGGTTTTTCAAATGAAATTTTGAGGGTCATTCTTCTGAATTATGAACTAGTGGTTCTGTAGTTAGGAACATAAATGGAGATAAGTTATTTAATCAGAAAAAGTGACTAGTTTTGTGTGTGCACAGTAACTTGCAATAGGACTTTCATGGGGATACTTGGGAGGTGAATTCACAGTAAATGCTGGGCACTGTCTGAAATAATCTGTTAATAGACCAATAGTTCCAACAGCAGACACATTTGAGAGCCATAATGGCAATCGTATCAATGATCAGTGACCTAAGAAGGTTATAAATACACCATAATTGTCTATTGTCAAGAATCTGCTTACTAAAGGGTGTCTAAGAACCATAGACTGAGGCAAGGAAGTCCATAAATAGGAATTTACGTGATGGACTGTGACTATTTAGAATGAACTGTTATCCCTTATTGGGTCAGCAATCTGCATTTTTAACATTTTTGGGAGTCACCCAGCTAAATTCCCTTCCATGCCATGCTGAGGACGTATTTCTAAAGCCTTTAACTTGTCCAGTTTCATTTTTTGAAGTATTACTAATTTCCCATCCTTTGAAATTGTACTGTGGCTTATGAAAATGTATTATATGAAATTTTTAAGTTACAAAATAGGAACTGTTTTTCTTTTGCTTTTTAAAAAAATGCTATAAAGAACCAATTAGCTACGGGACCTACCACAAGGTCCAGGTGTTCATTTTGGGTGCCTCTTCGCAGCTCATCTAAAATATTCAAGATTCTTGGGTCTGCAAAATTGAGCTAGATATCTCCTGAGAATACATTTTAGTAATTTCTCCTGCTGGTTAAGTAGGACATACTGCAAAAAAGACTTTTCATGGTATTTTAATATTTCTGCTTTCAAACCGAGCCAGAACCAGTCAATACAGAAAAGTAAAAACCAATAAGAAACTCTTTTGTTGAACTATATTAGCTAAACTTTGAAAACTTTCAAGGGTTTGGTCCAAGTTTTAGGCAAGTTTACTGCCTTTTAACTCATTCCTATAAATATCCAGGTTTGCCCCAACTCATTCTTGAATTTTAAATGGTGCAGTGAGAAAAAAGAAAATAGGGTCCCAGAAAAGTTAAAAATAATCAAAACATTCAAGGGGGGGTGACAATCCATTTGTGTATGTGAATTTTCAGAATTTGGCCCTCAAACTTGACTAGTTTCCCAAGGAATTGGGAAAAGCTGCATTTTTCTAGACATTTAAACTTGACTAAAAACACGTTCAACAATTTAGTATAGGAAACAATCTTGCATTAGAAGGGAATGGTTCATGTGGCTTACTATATCTTGTCCATATAGAATTTTTATGATATAGTAATAGAAGCTAGCCTTTTCTCTATGTGATTGCAATATTAAGTGTTATTAACACTGGGCTAGATTGCCCCCTCCTGTGGTAAAGCTCAGAGAGTGGGATGAGAGAGAAGAAATCTTTTTTGCAAGTTTCCCCTCCTGGAGATTCCTTCACATTGTTCCAATGAAGCAGTTGCATTTGCCCATGCATGAAACAGCCCGTGCGCCCTGCTTCCAAACACCACAGATCTCAGAAGATCATTAGGCAGTCAGACCATTCATTTGGAGCATGCTGTTCCTCCATAAAACTACTATATACCTGCTGCTTGTGGTTCCAGGCCCTTCTGTCAAATATTGATGGGTCCACTCTCTCAGGGTCTCACCTCTGGCCATGGCTGCCCTTGGGATCACACCTTAAAGGAGCAGCCCCAGAAAGGGGATGGCTCTGCAAAAAGATAAATCTTGGGATGCATGATCTATTCTTAGGAATCTTTGGAGATGAAAATCAAGAGTTACCCCAGCCTCACAGCTATCTCCTCTTTCTGTTCAGCCACAGACTGTCGTGTACACCCTGTTGGACTGGCAGGGGAGAAGGAAGTGATGAGAGGAATAGTTATCCCCCCTGCCCTCCCAGTATGTTGTATTAATTCTAAATAGTTGGGGGGGGAGGTTTTTGAGAAGACCACATTTTAAAGGAAAATGCTTTTGAAAACACTTTCGTAGTGATCTCATGCTTGCCCATCACAGTTTCTCTGTCACAGAGAGGGAGAAAGAGTGTCTTTACAGGCTATCTATGATTTATTTGTGTGACTAGGTTGGTGGTAATGTAACATTTTCATAATATAACTCCTACCAATCCAGTATATGTTCACAAATAATTTCTGCCTTGAACTCTATGTAAAGCAAAAGAAAACAACCAGCAGAATAAAGGAGCTAAACTAAAGCTGTATAATAATCACTTCATATACTCAGAGTAATCCTCAACTTTAAGAGTATATAAATGTGATTTATATCTTTACAGGGCGTACATTAAATAGCTAACATATCAGCAGGAAATATGACCTTGAGCACCATTACACACTTCACTGATGAAATGAAGCATCTCTCTGTTGCCTTGCTGCTTCTAGCCATCTAATAAATGTCATTTTGACTAATCTTCCCTGATAAAATAATTTATGGTACTCACCTAATGTATGTACTCACTCTGTACACCAACATCAGAGGGTAAGAGCCACTCAACATCAACACTAGGCTTCCTATTTTCAGAGAAAGTTAGCAGAGCTGTGGGACAGATGACTTAAACTAAAATGCCCAGCTCACAGCACCCAGGACAAACTTAATCAAACCAGCTGGCATTTTCACAAGTTAGGAGGCTTTAGGAAAATGGAGCTATGAGTTAGCTGTGGTCATTCTTTCCTATCCAATTTTTCAGTGTCAGACATGACCTTTTTCTTCATCGTGAATCCAATAGGCAAACTGTACCGATTCTAAAAACTCAAAGAGGCTTGTTTGCTCATGCTTGAACCTCTAGCAAACATATTCCTGAAGGTCAGGACTTGAGTATTTTTAATTTTTCATGAGATGGAAGAGGAAGGTTATGCCAACAAGAAAGCAATTTCAAAGGAATTGCTATGGTATTTTCAGCATGAAGAGACTCACAACTACAAATTTTTTCCCCTCAAACTATCATTATGTTCTTTATTCTTATTAGCATTTATTTTATTCGATTGAACCAAAGGGGATTCAGTTGTGGATGGGCAGGAATGGAACTCGATGCAGCAGTGGGTTTTCGTTAAATTGAACTTACAGTGGCTTATGGTGACTGCCAACAGGGCAGAAAGGGAGAATTAACTGAGGCCATACTGTCATTGCCAAGTATTCACTGGAGCTCACTCAGGAGAAAATAAATAATATATTGGACTGATTTCATCCTACCCTATCAAGCAGAAATAAGCATAGGCACTGAATCTCTGGGAGCCTTAGAGAAAATACAGACGATAGTAAGCTCTATCATAAAGTGTAAGTTTCAGAAACATTATGGAAGCAGAAGTAATATACTTTAGAAATCAAGGCATGGCACAGTAGCACACTGCCCTTAGTAAAGCCTAAGTAAAAGACTCACTTGTATACTCAACATAAGAACATAAGAATGGCCATACTGGGTCAGACCAAAGGTCCATCCAGCCCAGTACCCTGTCTACCGACAGTGGCCAACACCAGGTGCCCCAGAGGGAGTGAATTTAACAGGTAATGATCAAGTGATCTCTCTCCTGCCATCCATCTCCATCCTCTGACAAACAGAGGCTAGGGACACCATTCCCTACCCATCCTGGCTAATAGCCATTAATGGACTTAACCTCCATGAATTTATCCAGTTCTCTTTTAAACCTCTTATACTCCTAGCCTTCACAACATCCTCAGGCAAGAAGTTCTTCAGGTTGACTGTGCGCCAAGTGAAGAAGAACTTCCTTTTATTTGTTTTAAACCTGCTGCCCATTAATTTCATTTGGTGGCCCCTAGTTCTTATATTATGGGAACAAGTAAATAACTTTTCCTTATTAACTTTCTTCACACCACTCATGATTTTATATACCTCTATCATATCCCCCTTTAGTCTCCTCTTTTCCAAGCTGAAAAGTCCTAGCCTCTTTAATCTCTCCTCATATGGGACCCGTTCCAAACCCCTAATCATTTTAGTTGCCCTTTTCTGAACTTTTTCTAATGCCAGTGTATCTTTTTTGAGATGAGGGGACCACATCTGTACGCAGTATTCAAGAAGTGGGCGTACCATAAATTTATATAAGGGCAATAAGTTATTCTCCGTCTTAGTCTCTATCCCTTTTTTAATGATTCCTTTTTTTGCTTTTTTGACTGCCGCTGCACACTGCGTGGATGTCTTCAGAGAACTATCATTGATGACTCGAAGATCTTTCTCCTGATTAGTTGCAGCTAAATTAGCCGCCATCATATTATATGGATAGTTGGGGTTATTTTTTCCAATGTGCATTACTTTACATGTATCCACATTAAATTTCATTTCCATTTTGTTGTCCAATCACTTAGTTTTGTGAGATCTTTTTGAAGTTTTTCACAGTCTGCTTTGGTCTTAACTATCTTGAGCAGTTTAGTATCACCTGCACAATTTACCATTTATTCCTACCCTTTGTTCCCTGTCTTTTAACCAGTTCTCAATCCATGAAAGGATCTTCCCTCTTATCCCATGACAACTTAATTTACGTAAGAGCCTTTGGTGAGGGAACTTGTCAAAGGCTTTCTGGAAATCTAAGTACACTATGTCCACTGGATCCCCCTAGTCCCCTTTGACCCCCTCAAAGAACTCTAATAGATTAGTAAGACATGATCTCCCTTTACAGAAACCATGTTGACTTTTGCGTAACAATTTATGTTCTTCTATGTGGCTGACAATTTTATTCTTTACTATTGTTTCAACTAATTTGCCCTGTACTGACGTTAGACTTACCGGTCTGTAATTGCCAGGATCATCTGTAGAGCCCTTCTTAAATATTGGCGTTACATTAGCTATCCTCCAGACATTGGGTAGCTGATTTAAAGGACAGGTTACAAACCATAGTTAATAGTTCCGCAATTTCACATTTGAGTTCTTTCAGAACTCTTGGGTGAATGCCATCTGGTACCGATGACTTATTACTGTTAAGTTTCTCAATTAATTCCAATACCTCCTCTAGTGACACTTCAATCTGTGACAATTTCTCAGAGTTGTCACCTACAAAAGACGGCTCAGATTTGGGAATCTCTCTAACATCTTCAGCTGTGAAGACTGAAGCAAAGAATTAGTTTAGTTTCTCTGTGATGACTTTATCGTCTTTAAGTGCTCCTTTTGTATCTCGATCTTCCAGGGGCCCCACTGGTTGTTTAGCAGACTTCCTGCTTCTGATGTACTTAAAAAACATTTTGTTATTTCCTTTTGAGTTTTTGGCTAGCTGTTCTTCAAACTCCTTTTTGGCTTTTCTTATAACATTTTTACATTTAATTTGGCAGTGTTTATGCTCCTTTCTATTTACCTCTCTAGGATTTGACTTCCACTTTTTAAAAGATGCCTTTTTAATCTCTCATTGCTTCTTTTACACGGTTGTTAAGCCACAGTGGCTCTTTTTTAGTTCTTTTACTGTGTTTTTTTTAATTTGGGGTATACATTTAAGTTGAGCCTCTATTATGGTGTCTTTGAAAAATGTCCATGCAGCTTGCAGGGATTTCACTCTAGTCACTTGCCCCATAACCTCAGCCATGCGAAACACAATGCCATCCACAGCCTCAGAAAAAACTCTGACATCATAATCAAAAAGGCTGACAAAGGAGGTGCTGTTGTCATCATGAATAGGTCAGAATATGAACAAGAGGCTGTTCGGCAGCTCTCCAACACCACTTTCTACAAGCCATTACCCTCTGATCCCACTGAGAGTTACCAAAAGCAACTTCAGCATTTGCTCAAGAAACTCCCTGAAAAAGCATAAGATCAAATCTGCACAGACACACCCCTGGAATCCCGACCTGGGATATTCTATCTACTACCCAAGATCCATAAACCTGGAAATCCTGGGCGCCCCATCATCTCAGGCATTGGCACCCTGACAGCAGGATTGTCTGGCTATGTAGACTCCCTCCTCAGGCCCTACGCTACCAGCACTCCCAGCTACCTTAGAGACACCACTGACTTCCTGAGGAAACTACAATCCACCGGTGATCTTCCTGATAACACCATCCTGGACACTATGGATGTAGAAGCCCTCTACACCAACATTCCACACAAACATGGACTACAAGCCGTCAAGAACACTATCCCCGATAATGTCACGGCTAACCTGGTGGCTGAACTTTGTGACTTTGTCCTTACACATAACCATTTTACATTTGGGGACAATGTATACCTTCAGATCAGCGGCACTGCTATGGGTACCCGTATGGCCCCCAGTATGCCAACATTTTTATGGCTAACTTAGAACAACACTTCCTCAGCTCTCGTCCCCTAATGCCCTTACTCTACTTGCGCTATATTGATAACATCATCATCTGGACCCATGGAAAAGAAGCCCTTGAGGAATTCCACCATGATTTCAACAATTTCCATCCCACCATCAACCTCAGCCTGGTCCAGTCCACACAAGAGATTCACTTCCTGGACACTACAGTGCTAATAAATGATGGTCACATAAACACCACCCTTTACCGGAAACCTACTGACCGCTATTCCTACCTACATGCCTCCAGCTTTCACCCTGACCACACCACACGATCCATCGTCTACAGCCAAGCTCTGCGATACAACCGCATTTGCTCCAACCCCTCAGACAGAGACAGACACCTACAAGATCTCTATCAAGCATTCTTACAACTACAGTACCCAACCTGCGGAAGTGAAGAAACAGATTGAAAGAGCCAGAAGAGTTCCCAGAAGTCACCTACTACATGACAGGCCTAATAAAGAAAATAACAGAACGCCACTAGCCGTCACCTTCAGCCCCCAACTAAAACCCCTCCAACGCATTATTAAGGATCTACAACCTATCCTGAAGGATGACGCAACACTCTCACAAATCTTGGGAGACAGGCCAGTCCTTGCCTACAGACAGCCCCCCAACCTGAAGCAAATACTCACCAGCAACCACATACCACACAACAGAACCACTAACCCAGGAACCTGTCCTTGCAACAAAGCCCGTTGCCAACTGTGCCCACATATCTATTCAGGGGACACCATCACAGGGCTTAATAACATCAGCCACACTGTCAAAGGCTCGGTCACCTGCATATCCACCAATGTGATATATGCCATCATGTGCCAGCAATGCCCCTCTGCCATGTACATTGGTCAAACTGGACAGTCTCTATATAAAAGAGTAATGGACACAAATCAGATGACAAGAATTATAACATTCATAAACCAGTCAGAGAACACTTCAATCTCTCTGATCACGCGATTACAGACATGAAAGTCGCTATTTTACAACAAAAAAACTTCAAATCCAGACTCCAGCGAGAAACTGCTGAATTGGAATTCATTTGCAAATTGGATACAATTAACTTAGGCTTGAATAGAGACTGGGAGTGGCTTAGTCATTATGCAAGGTAGCCTATTTCCCCTTGTTTTTTCCTACCACCCCCCCGACGTTCTTGTTAAACCCTGGATTTGTGCTGGAAATGGACCACCTTGATTATCATACACAATGTAAGGAGAGTGATCACTTTGGATAAGCTATTACCAGCAGGAGAGTGAGTTTGTGTGTTGGGGGTGGGGGGAAATGGGTGAGAAAACCTGGATTTGTGTTGGAAATGGCCCACCTTGATTATTATACACATTGTAAGGAGAGTGGTCACTTTAGATACGCAATTACCAGCAGGTGAGTGGGGTGGGAGGAGGTATTTTTTCATGCTTTGTGTGTATATAATAAGATCTTCTACACTTTCCACAGTATGCATCCGATGAAGTGAGCTGTAGCTCACGAAAGCTTATGCTCAAATAAATTGGTTAGTCTCTAAGGTGCCACAAGTACTCCTTTTCTTTTTGTGAATACAGATTAACACGGCTGTTACTCTGAAGCTCTAGTCACTGTACCTTTTAATATCTGTTTAACTAACCTCCTCATTTTTGCATAGTTCCCCTTTCTGAAATTAAATGTCACAGTGTTGGGTTGTTAAGGTGTTCTTCCCACCACAGGAATGTTAAATGTTATTATATTATGCTCACTATTTCCAAGTGGTCCTCTTATAATTTCCTCTTAGACCAGATCCTGCTCTCCACTCAGGACTAGATTGAGAGTTGCCTCTCCCCTTGTGGGTTCCTGTACCAGCTGCTCCAAGAAGCAGTCATTTAAAGTATCGAGAAATTTTGTCTCTGCATTTCATCCTGAGGTGACATGTACCCAGTCAATATGGGGATAATTGAAATCCCCCACTATTACTGAGTTTTTTATTTTGATAGCCTCTCTAATCTCCCTGAGCATTTCATCATCACTATCACTGTCCTGGTCACGTGGTCGATAATAGACTCCTATTGTTATATTCTTATTAGAGCGTGGAATTACTATCCATAGAGATTCTATGGAACATGTGGATTCATTTAAGATTTTTATTTCATTTGATTCTACATTTTCTTTCACATATAGTGCCCCTCCCTGCCCCCGTACGACCTGTTCTGTACTTCTGAAATATTTTGTGCCCAGGAATGATTGTGTCCCATTGATTGTCCTCACTCCACCAGGTTTCTGTGATACCTATTATATCAATATCCTCCTTTAACACGAGGCACTCTAGTTCATCCATCTTATTATTTAGACTTCTAGCATTTGTGTACAAGCACTTTAAAAACTTGTCACTGTTTATTTGTCTGCCCTTTTCTTATGCGTCACATTCTTTATGTGAATGTTTCTCATCTGATCTGGCCTATACTTTATCCTCTTCCATCCTCTCCTCCTGACTAAAACCTAGAGAATCTCTATCAATAGACGCTCCTCTAAGAGAAGTCTCTGTCCAATCCACGTGCGCCTCTGCAGCAATCAGCTTTCCCCCATCTCTTAGTTTAAAAACTGCTCTGCAACCTTTTCAATGTTAAGTGCCAGCAGTCTGGATCCACTTTGGTTTAGGTGGAGCCCATCCTTCCTGTATAGGCTCCCCATCCCAAAAGTTTCCCCAGTTCCGAATAAAGCTAAACCCCTCCTCTCTACACCATCATCTCATCCACGCATGGAGACTCTGAAGCTCTGCCTGCCTACCTGGCCCTACGCGTGGAACTGGTAGAATGCCACAATAGAGGTCCTGGATTTCAGTCTTTTTCCTGGCAGCCTAAATTTGGCTTCCAGGATGTCTCTCCTACCCTTCCCTATGTCATTGGTACCTACATGTACCATGACCACCGGCTCCTCCCCAGCACTACACATAAGTCTATCTAGATGCCTCAAGAGATCCGCAACCTTTGCACCAGGCAGGCAAGTCACCATACGGTTCTCCCGGTCATAACAAACCCAGCTATCTATGTTTCTAATGGTAGAATCTCCCATTACTAACACCTGCCTTTTTCTAATGACTGGAGTTCCCTTCCCCGGAGAGGTAACCTTAGTGCGAGAGGGTACCCCAATATCATCTGGAAGGAGGGTCCCAACTATGGGAAGGTTTCCCTCTGTTCCCGTTGACTGCTCTCCTTCTCTGGGCCTTTCATCCTCCTTAACAGCTCAGGGGCTGTCTGACCAGAGGTGGGACAAATCTGTAGTGTCCTGGAAAGCCTCATCAACATACCTCTCTGCCTCCCTTAGGTCCTCCAGTTCCACCTGGCTTCCAAAACCCGTACACAGTCTCTGCGGGCCAGGAGCTACTTGCCCCGAATGCACACATATGCCACCCGCCCACAGGGCAGGTAATCATACATGCTACACTGAGTGCAATAAACAGGATAGCCCCCACTCTGCTGTTGGGCTTCTGCCTGCATTTTCTCCTACAGCTACCTAGGTTAATGAGAGGGTTTTTGTTTAAATCAAGAAGTTTTGATTATAGTTTAGTTTAAAGGTTTTAAAGAATGGCAAGTGTACCTCGCCCCCTTTCCAAACTCCTTCTCAAAACTCCCTGTTAGTAGTCCGTCGTTGCAAAGCTCCCTGCTCGCTTGCTCACTGCTTTATAAAGCCCTGGCCTTCTTGATAGCTCCGCCCCTTGACTAAGGCTCAGCAAATGAACAGAGGCTTCTAGATTTCAAACCTTGTTTAGAAGCTCACAACTTCCAACTGCCGGCCACAGCACACAGTCCTTCAAACAAGCAAACAAACAAACACAAGCTCAGCACACAGCAAGTAATCCACAAACACACACTACAGACAGCCACTTACCCCAAGAGTCCCATATTTACTCCTCCTTCACCTGGAGAACTCCCTCTCGAAACTCCGAAACTCCGTTAATGGTCCCTGTTCACAAAAGTGAACAATTTAGGACCTTTAGATGAGGTCTAAAGGCTGATTAGATCTTAGCCAATAGTCAGAGCTTCTGAATGTTATTCAAGTTCACATGGTCAACAAAGACCAGAATCTGTCATTTAATTTTTTAAGCTTCTAGAGCCACACTGTTTTGTTTCTATGTTTGTTAAATGATTCATCTTTTTATATCTCATGTACTGTTCAGTTAGTCTCACTTGTCAATATGGCCAGATCAAGTAGTAATTAGTTAGCTATAGGCTAAAAATGTAAAATATGGGAAGGAAGTAGGGATGGAGCATGAAAATATAATTGAAATATAATTACTCAATTCTATTACATTTTCTAGTAAAAGCTTTAATTTAAACATTCCCCAGTACTGTCACAAACCTAAGCAACTTGTTTCATAATAACCAGAAAGAGAAACTGATCCGCACAGCAATAGATGTGAAACTGTTACATTCAGTACCTTTATTCAATCTGAACAATGAAAGAAATGCAAATAGCAAATAATTGGCTAAACTGGTGAAAAATAAACTCAGTTTAAAACAAATGCATTCAGTTTAAATGCTTTAGGTGTTAGAGTTGAGATAGAATACTGAAATATCAATGTTATGCTGATGCTGTCAATTTAAGGTGCAGGTGACAAAATTTAGGTCAAATGTTACAAAGCTTTGCCACACTATGATAACAGTTAGGGAATGGAACAAACTGATAAGAGAAGTTGTGTATTCACCATCATTACAAATATGCAAAACTAGACTAGACACCAAATCATGAACTGAAAGGAGAATGGACAAAAAGACCTAATATACAAGAGGCATTCCCAACTAAAATGATTAATATCATTATTATTTATTTTTATTGTTCCTTAGGCACAACCATAATAAACAATAAAAATAAATAATAATGATATTAATCATTTCGGTTGGGAATGCCTCTTGTATATCAGGTCTTTTAGTCCATTCTCCTTTCAGTTCATGATTTGGTGTCTAGTCTAGTTTTGCATATTGTTTGAAGTTTGAGAACCCCTGCACTGCAACCCGCTTCTGACAACAAAAATTACTACATAACCCCACAAGGGGAGCCAAAGCCCAAGACCAAGTCCTACCACCCCGGGCATGGGAGTCAAAGCTTCAAACCTTCAGAATTAGAAGTATTACATTTTGTCAATTCTTAATATGTATTTGTATAGCAGCTAGCACAATGAAGACCCCAATCCTGATTGGGGCTTCTTGGCACTATTGTAATACAATAATAAACAATAGTTATTTAATAATTGGAATATGAGGCAAAAAGGCACATTATAAAAAGTGTCAGGCAACATTTGTGCTCTGCTTAAACTATCGAACAGCAAGTGTTAGGTTTAAGAGGTGAAGAAAACTTGAGAACGATAAATTAACAGCCCCCCTTCCCAGGGTTACCATACCTCCTGCCGTTTTCCAGGTCATAGCCTCTTTTTTGAGCCTCTGTCCGCTGTCCTGATGGATTTTTCAAATAACAGGAAATGTTCTGGATTTTTGCAAAGCAGACACTGTAGCTCAGAAAGAGCCCTGATTGGTCCTCTTCCCTCCTAGTCCCACCCCTGCATCTGAACCTGATTGGCTCATTTCCCTGCAGCCACAGCTGCTGGATCCCACCCACCCAGGCTCACTGTGAAAGGGAGCAAAACTGTCCCCACTTCCAGTGAGAATGCCCACTGCAGGTAACATCTCCAGTACCCCCAGCACCCCCAGTACCCCCCCTTCAGATCCCCTTGCCCCCTACCAGATCTTCCCCCTGCAGTGTTTTCTTTTTGGAAACTGAAATATGGTAACCATACCAAGGGAGTCCACCCAGATTTGTAATAATATTGCAGAGAATTGGAAAATATTTCAAATGCTGTCTGAATATATTTAGCAGCAATTGGTGCAGAAAAGTGAAAGTGAAGTCATAAATTTTCTGCTTGTTGTAAAAGGCAGAATTAGATATTTACAATAACTCTAGTTTGGAGGACAAAATGTAAGCTTTACAATAATAAATATCTCGTATCCCACACCAAATGAGATTTCACTTTCTTTCAAGTGCATGCACCAGGATAGGTTAACAATAGATCAACATGTGACAAAATGAAGAACAAGTAATAAAACCTACTCAGCACAATTATCTCACAGATTCACTAATAAAGAATAGACTCATCCATGGAATTGTAGTGTGATGCAGTGTTCAGACTAACTCCTGAAGGGGTTTAAAAGGCTCAGAAGGGGCTACTTGGCAGGATGGGCTGCACCTGTGTGAGGTGTAGGCAGTATATATGGCCCTAACTGAACCTTAAGGCCAGCTGGGAAAAGACTGAACTTGTATAAAGCCAGAGAGAGGAGAGAAGAGTTCTAGGGTCCCTAGGCTGGAACCCAGTGAAGAGGGCAGGCTTGGGTTCCCCTACAGCCCCTGGGAGTGGCACCAACTGGACAGTGGACTTTGAAGACAGCCTGAGGCAGTTTGTTTAGAGAGAGTTTGATACCCTGGAAGCAAGGAAGCTATACTGATCTGGCCGGAGGGCCAAGACACAAAGAGGAAATGCTGCAGCACATGGAGTGTGAGAGAGGCTGCAGAGTGAGATATTGGGACAGGGGCTAAAAAACTCCAAGAGGAGGGATCACACCAGTGGTGGGCTAATCCCCAGATGAGCCACAACGAGGCCACAGCAGTGACTGGAGCGCAACCCGTGATATGTCAATAAGATGTTTAGGGAAGGGCTGCTTTGTGTACAAGAGCTGACACTAGACAGCACAGTAGAAATTATTAAACACAACAAAAGATTGGCACATATGAAAAGGGGCTATTCTTTCAATAAATAAGGTGTAGAGAAATCATTACAAAGGTAGGAAATGAACAGAAATAAAAGAAAAAAGACAAACTTTTATTGAAAGCTTTACCCCTTTTGGAACTTCTATCCACAGCAGGGTCCTATTTCCCAGCTACCATTATATACCAAACTGACAGACTCGACATGAAAACCTAAGTTAGACAGCACATTTTTTGTCTCTGATCTCAGTAAATCCTGCCTGTTAAGAGTACAGGGCAGGGGGCTACGTCAGCATTGCAAGTGCTTGGCAGATGCATTGAGAGTCTATAAGATTCCAGGGTTGTCACTTTGTGTGTCTCTCGAAAGCCTAGAATGTCTGTCGAGTTGATGTGAAGCAATGGAAACAGCTACAAATATGGTAGAGAGCTTTTCTCGTCCACAGTATCACCATGTTAAATTATCATTGGATTTTTAAGTCTGTTTCAGTCCAGTTTGTAAGTTCTCAGCCATTTTTGACTCTGTGATTTACACCTGTGCAGTGTACAGCTACAATAAGGCATGCGTTTATGCCATAGATCCATAGATTTCAAGGTCAGAAGGGACAACTGTGATAATCTAATCTGACCACCTCTATAACACAGGCCATAGAACTTCCCCAAAATCATTCCAAGAGCGTATCTTTTAGTAAAACACCCAGTAAGGATGTAAAAATTGCTATTGATGGGGAATCCACCATAACTTGTGGTAAATTGTTCCAGTGGTTAATTAGCCTCACTTTTAAATTCCAGACTTATTTTCAGTCTGAATTTGCTAGCTTCAACTTCCAGCCATTTGATCGTGTTATACCTTTCTCTGCTAGATTGAAGAACCCATCAAATATTTGTTCCCCATGTTGGTACTGATGCACTGTAATCAAGTCACCCCTTACCTTCTCTTTGTTAAGTTAAATTTATTGAGCTCATGCAGTCTGTCACTATAAGGCATGTTATCTAATCTTCTAAGCATTCTCATGGCTCTTCTCTGAACCCTCTCCTTCTTGAATTGTTGATACCAGAACTGGACACAGTATTTCAACAGCATTTGTGCCAGTGAGAAATATAAAGGTAAAATAACCTTGCTACTCCTACTCGAGATTCCCCTATGTATGCATCCAAGGATTGCATTAGCTCTTTTGGCTACACTGTCACAATGGGTGCTTGGGTTTGATCCCAAATCTTTTTCAGAGTCATTGCTTCCCCAGATACAGCCCCCTAGCCTGTAAGTATGGCCTATGTTATTTGTTCCTAGATGTATATTTTTACAATTATCTGTATTGAATAAAACCTTGTTTGAACCCAGATTACTAAGTGATCCAGATTGTTCTGTATTAGTGACTTGTCCTCTATTATTTACCACCTCCCCCAATTTTTGTGTCATTTTCAAAATTTATCAGTTATGATTTTATGTTTTCTTCCAAATCATTGATAAAAGTTAGACCTATCAGTTAGCCAGTTTTTAATTCATTTAATGTATGCCATGTTAATTTTATATTGCTCTATATATTTGATATATTTATATCAAAATGCTGTGCAGTATCAAGTGAAAAGTCTTATGGAAGTTAAGTATATTACATCAAGACTATTACCTTTATCAGCAAAACTTGCAATCTCTTCAAAAAATATCAAGTTAGTTTGACAGGTTATATTATTCATAATCCCATCCTGACTAGCATTAATTGTACTACTCTTCTTTAATGCTTTATTAATTGAGTCCCGTATCAACCACTCCATTATCTTGCATTGGGATCAATGTCAGACTGATAGGCCAATAATTACCTGTGTCATCCCATTTACCTTTTTAAAAAATTAGCACAAAATTATCTTTCTTCTGGAACTTCCCCAGGATTCCAAGACGTATTGAAAAATCAGCGTTAATGGTCCAACTCTTGGATGAAACTTATCTGTGATTTAAAAACGTCTAACTTTAGTAGTTGCTGTTTCAATTCCATTAGTATCCTGGGAGGAAGTTAAGTATTGTCATCATTGTATGACATGACTACATCATCTGATTTTTCCCCCATATATAGAACAAAAATATTTATTGAACGCTTCTTCCTTTTCTGCATTATTATTGATAATTCTACCATTTCCTTCTAGTAATGGACCAATACCATTGTTAGGATTCTTTCTGTTCGTAATATCCTTAAAAATTCTCCATATTGTCCTTAAATCTGATGGCCGCAGATTTCTCATTGCCAAGAGTCCTAGAGCATTCTGATATTAGAGGTAACTCAATCATCCCACTTATGCTATAGCTAATTTGCATGCAACAATTTCAGTGGTTGGATGAGGCAGACTACCCAGATGGGAGATTACTTGGCGCAATTGTCACGGTTCTTCAAAACCACCCACACAACAACACAACCATCACATATAATAACCCCAAACACACACAGCCCCTCACTGCAGCACGCACCCTTGACTTGCCACCTGCATAAATCAACCCAAATCTCTCAGTACCGACCACCCCCAGACACAAATCACCACAACCAACTGCACAACAACACAACAAGCACACACAATAACCCTAAACATAGGCCCTAACCACAGCACACAATGCCACTGTTTCATTCACAAACAGTGAAGATGAGTGCAGGTTAAGCTGACCAAGTGGAATTTATTAATGTGCATGGCTCTGTCCATGTGGCTGAGTTGCTTCCAAACTAACTCCCCATGTTCCTTGTTCCGCTCATGATCCGTCAACTACAGACCTTCCACAGAACATGGGCCATCTAATTCCATTTCCACAGAACATGATACATCTTCTCTAGAACATAAGAATGGCCATGCTGGGTCAGACCAAAGGTTCATCTAGCCCAGTATCCTGTCTTCTGACAGTGGCCACTTCCAGGTGCCACAAAGGGAATGAACAGAATAGGTAATCATCAAGTGATCCATCCCCTGTTGCCCATTCCCAGCTTCCGGCAAACCAAAGCTAGGGATACTATCCCTGCCCATCCTGGCTAATATCCATTGATGGACCTGTCTGCCATGAATTTATCTAGTTCTTTTTGAACCTGTTATAGTGTTGGCCTTCACAACATCCTTTGGCAAAGAGTTCCATATTCTGACTGCGTTGTGTGAAAAAATACTTCCTTTTGTTTGTTTTAAACCTGCTGCCTATTAATTTCATTTGGTGACCCCCTCGTTCTTGTGTTATGAGAAGGAGTAAATAACACTTCCTTATTTACTTTCTCCACACCAGTCATGATTTTATAGACCTCAATCATATCCCCCCTTAATCGTCTCTTTTCCAAGCTGAAAAGTCCCAGTCTTATTAATCTCTCCACATATGGAAGCCATTCCATATCCCTAATCATTTTGTTGCCTTTTCTGAATCTTTTCCAATTCCAATGTATCTTTTTTTTGCGATGGATCGACCACATTTGCACACAGTATTCAACATGTGGGAGTACCATGGATTTATATAGAGGCAATATGATATTTTCTGTCTTATTATCTATCCCTTTCTTAATGATTCCCAACATTCTGTTGGCTTTTTTGACTGCTGCTGCACATTGAGTGGATGTCTTCAGAGAACTATCCACAATGACTCTAAAATCTCTTTCTTGAGTGGTAACAGCTAATTTAGACCCCCTCATTTTATATGTATAGTTGGGATTATGCTTTCCCATGTGCATTACTTTGCAATTATCAGCATTGAATTTCATCTGCCATTTTGTTGCCCAGTCACCCAGTTTTGAGAGATCCTTTTGTAGCTCTTCGCAGTCTGCCTGGGACTTAACTATGTGGACTAGTTATGTACCATCTTCAAATTTTGACGCCTCACTGTTTACCCCTTTTTCCCAATCATTTATGAATATGTTGAATAGGGCTGGTCCCAGTACAGATGCTTGGGGGACAGCACTATTTACCTCTCTCCATTCTGAAAACTGACCATTTATTCCTACCCTTTGTTTCCTTTATTTTAACCAGTTACTGATCCAGGAGAGGACCTTTCCTCTTATCTCTCTATTTTACAAACACTTTAATATAAACATTAAAAACAAATTAATTGATGCCCAGATCCCACTCTGTGTCCATTCAGCCAGAGCCAGCACACAGCCAAGTTGAAGTCTTGTCTTTACCTCTGACTCAGCTGGTTACATAATCTTTGCCTTGGTCTACACTAGGAGTTGAGGTCGAATTTAGCAGTGTTACCTCGATTTAACCTGCACCCGTTCACATGACAAAGCCCTTTTTTCAACTTAAAGGGCTCTTAAAGTCGATTTCCTTACTCCACCCCCAATAAGGGGATTAGCGCTGAAATCGGCCTTGCCGGGTCGAATTTGGGGTACTGTGGACGCAATTAGACGGTATTGGCCTCCGGGAGCTATGCCAGAGTGCTCCATTGTGACTGCTCTGGACAGCACTCTCAACTCAGATGCACTGGCCAGCTAGACAGGAAAAGGCCTGCGAACTTTTGAATTTCAATTTCCTGTTTGGCCAGCGTGGCAAGCTGCGGGTGAGTGCAGAGCTCTTCAGCAGAGGTGACCATGCAGAGCTCATCAGCAGAAGTGACCATGATGGAGTCCCAAAATTGCAAAAGAGCTCCATCATGGACCGAACGGGAGGTATGGGATCTGATCACTGTATGGGAAGAGGAATCCGTGCTATCAGAACTCCGTTCCAGTTTTTGAAATGCCAAAACATTTGTCAAAATATCCCAGGGCATGAAGGACAGAGGCCATAACAGGGACCCGAAGCAGTGCCGAGTGAAACTTAAGGAGCTGAGGCAAGCCTACGAGAAAACCAGAGAGGCAAACGGCCACTCCGGGTCAGAGCCCCAAACATGCCGCTTCTATGATGAGCTGCATGCCATTTTAGGGGGTTCAGCCACCACTACCCCGACCGTGTTGTTTGACTCCTTTAATGGAGATGGAGGCAACATGGAAGCAGGTTTTGGGGACGAGGAAGATGATGATGATGAAGTTGTAGATAGCTCACAGCAAGCAAGTGGAGAAACCAGTTTTCCTGACAGCCAGGAACTGTTTCTCACCCTGACCCTGGAGCCAGTACCCCCCAAACCCACCCAGGGCTGCCTCCCAGACCCGCCAGGCGGAGAAGGGACCTCTGGTGAGTGTACCTTTTAAAATACTATACATGGTTTAAAAGCAAGCATGTTTAATGATTAATTTGCCCTGGTATTCACAGCACTCCTGGATGTACTCCCAAAGACTTTGCAAAAGGTTTCTGGGGAGGGCAGCCTTATTCCGTCCACCATGGTAGGACACTTTACCACTCCAGGCCAGTAGCACGTACTCGGGAATCATTGTAGAACAAAGCATTGCAGTGTATGTTTGCTGGTGTTCAAACAACATCCGTTCTTTATCTCTCTGTGTTATCCTCAGGAGAGTGATATCATTCATGGTCACCTGGTTGAAATAGGGTGCTTTTCTTAAGGGGACATTCAGAGGTGCCCGTTCCTGCTGGGCTGTTTGCCTGTGGCTGAACAGAAATGTTCCCCGCTGTTAGCCATGGAGAGGGGGGAGAGGCTAGCCACGTGGTGGGGGGAGGCAAAATGCGACCTTGGAACGAAAGCACATGTGCTATTTATGTAATGTTAACAGCAAGGTTTACTGTGAAAGAGTATATCCATTGTTCTATAAAATGTGTCTTTTTAAATACCACTGTCCCTTTTTTTTTCTCCACCAGCTGCCTGTGCTTCAAGGATCACAGGATCTTCTCCTTCCCAGAGGCTAGTGAAGATTAGAAGGTGAAAAAAACGCACTCGCAATGAAAGGTTCTCTGAGCTCATGCTGTCCTCCCACACTGACAGAGCACAGACGAATGCATGGAAGCAGACAATGTCAGAGTGCAGAAAAGTACGAAATGACCGGGAGGAGAGGTGGCGGGCTGAAGAGAGTAAGTGGCGGGCTGAAGAGAGGGCTGAAGCTGAAAGGTGGCGGCAGCATGATGACAGGAGGCAGGATTCAATGCTGAGGCTGCTGGAGGATGAAACTAATATGCTCCAGCATATGGCTGAGCTGCAGGAAAGGCAGCTGGAGCACAGACCGCCATTACAGCCCCTGTGTAACCTAGCACCCTCCTCCCCAAGTTCCATAGCCTCCTCATTCAGACGCCCAAGAACGCAGTGGGGGGGCCTCCGGCCACCCAGCCACTCCACCCCAGAGGATTGCCCAAGCAACAGAAGGCTGGCATTCAATAAGTTTTAAACTTTTAAAGTGCTGTGTGGCCTTGTCCTTCCCTCCTCCACCACCCCTCCCAGTGCTTCTCTCCTCCACCACCCCTCCCTGGCTACCTTGGCAGTTATCCCCCTATTTGTGTGATGAATTAATAAAGAATGCATGAATGTGAAGGAACAATGACTTTATTGCCTCTGCAAGCGGTGATCGAAGGGAGGAGGGGAGGGTGGTTAGCTTACAGGGAAGGAGAGTGAACCAAGGGGCAGGGGGTTTCATCAAGGAGAAACAAACAGAACTTTCACACCGTAACCTGGCCAGTCATGAAACTGGTTTTCAAAGCTTCTCTGATGCGTGCCGCGCCCTCCTCTGCTCTTCTAACCACCCTGGTGTCTGGCTGCGCGTAACCAGCAGCCAGGCGATTTGCCTCAACCTCCCACCCCGCCATAAACATCTCCCCCTTACTCCCATAGATATTGTGGAGCACACAGCAAGCAGTAATAACAGTGGGAATATTGGTTTTGCTGAGGTCTAAACGACTCAGTAAACTGCGCCAGCGCGCCTTTAAATGTCCAAATGCACATTCTACCACCATTCTGCACTTGCTCAGCCTGTAGTTGAACAGCTCCTGACTACTTTCCAGGCTGCCTGTGTATGGCTTCATGAGCCATGGCATTAAGGGGTAGGCTGGGGTCCCCAAGGATAACTATAGGCATTTCAACATCCCCAACAATAATTTTCTGGTCTGGAAAGTAAGTCTTTTGCTGCAAATTTTGAAACAGACCAGAGTTCCTGAAGATGCGAGCATCATGTACCTTTCCCGGCCATCCCATGTTGATGTTGGTGAAACATCTATTTTGATCCACCAGTGCTTGCAGCACTATTGAAAAGTACCCCTTGCGGTTTATGTACTCGGCGGCTTGGTGCTCCGGTGCCAAGATAGGGATATGGGTTCCGTCTATGGTCCCACCACAGTTAGGGAATCCCATTGCAGCAAAGCCGTCCACTATGACCTGCACATTTCCCAGGGTCCCTACCCTTGATATCAGCAGATCTTTGACTGCATTGGCTATTTGCATCACAGCCAGCCCCCACAGTAGATTTGCTCACTCCAAATTGATTCCCAACTGACCGGTAGCTGTCTGGCATTGCAAGCTTCCACAGGGCTATCGCCACTCACTTCTCAACTGTGAGGGCTGCTCTCATCTTGGTATTCATGCGCTTCAGAGCAGGGAAAAGCAAGTCACAAAGTTCCATGAAAGTGCCCTTACCCATGCAAAAGTTTCGCAGCCACAGGGAATCGTCCCAGACCTGCAACACTATGTGGTCCCACCAGTCTGTGCTTGTTTCCCGGGCCCAGAATCGGCATTCCACCGCATGAACCTGCCCCATTATCACCATGATGCCCACATTGCCATGGCCTGTGCTTTGAGAGAAGTCTGTGTCCATGTCCTCATCACTCTCGTCACCGTGCTGACCTCGTCTACTTGCCCGGTTTCACTTTGCCAGGTTCTGGTGCTGCATATACTGCTGGATAATGCACGTGATGTTTAGTGTGCTCCTAGTTGCCAAAGTGATCTGAGCAGGCTCCATGCTTGCCGTGGTATGACGTCTGCACAGAAAAAAGGTGCAGAACGATTGTCTGCCATTGCTCTGACGGAGGAAGGGGCGACTGACGACATGGCTTACAGGGGGTTGGCTTACAGGGAATTAAAATCAACAAAGGGGGTGGCTTTACATCAAGGAAAAACAAAAACAACTGTCATACAGAATGGCCCCCTCAAGGATTGAACTCAAAACCCTGGGTTTAGCAGGCCAATGCTCAACCCACTAAGCTATCCCTCCCTCTGGTATTTCAGGCATTACTGAATCTCCATTAAAGTATTCAAGGTGCCCCTGACAAACCTCACCAAAACGATTGTCGGCCGTTGATTTCACAGAGGGAAGGAGAGAGGGAGGGGGGAGCAAATGAATACAAAACATATCTGTTCTATTTCTTTTTTTGATTCACTCCATCTATCTTTTACATTTTTGGTTGGCAGCAAACGGTAGGACTGCAAGCCATCCACATCTTCTGGCTGCCCGGCAGAAGGTGGTGCAATAGAACTGCTAGCCATCCTCATCTCCTGCCTGCTCACCATAAGATGGTACAATAGGACTGCCTGCAGGACTAAAGAGAATAACCTGGTTGAGTCACTCCTAATTTAGTCCCTGCGCCCATGTCTGCCCAGATGCTCCTGATCGACCTTACTGATGCGGCCAGGAACACCTCGGACACAATGAGGATGGTTTTCAGGCCTATTACACCATCTGCTGCCACAAGGCAATGGGTTGCTGCTGCTGTGTAGCAATGCAGTACCGCATCTGCCAGCACCCAGGAGACATACGGTGACAGTGAGCTGAGCGGGCTCCATGCTTGCTGTGGTATGGCATCTGCACAGGTAACTCAGGAAAAAAGGCGCGAAACGATTGTCTGCCGTTGCTTTCACGGAGGGAGGGAGGGCCTCACAACATGTACCCAGAACCACCCGCGACAATGTTTTTTGCCCCATCATGTATTGGGATCTCAACCCAGAATTCCAATGGGCAGCGGAGACTGCAGGAACTGTGGGATAGCTACCCACAGTGCAACACTCCAGAAGTTGACGCTAGCCTCGATACTGTGGAAGCGCTCTGCCAAGTTAATGCACTTAATGCACTGAGAGCATTTTGTGTGGGCACACACACAATTGACTATATAAAAATGATTTCTAAAATACCGACTTCTATAAAATGACAGGTTTCAGAGTAACAGCCGTGTTAGTCTGTATTCGCAAAAAGAAAAGGAGTACTTGTGGCACCTTAGAGACTAACCAATTTATTTGAGCATAAGCTTTCGTGAGCCAATGAAGTGAGCTGTAGCTCACAAAAGCTTATGCTCAAATAAATTGGTTAGTCTCTAACGTGCCACAAGCACTCCTTTTCTTTTTGACTTCTATAAATTCGACCTAATTTCATAGTGTAGACACACCCTTTGAGATAATTTGGTCTTCTCAATAGGTGACCACACCAACAGTGACCTATCTCTGACTCCATGTGCCTTCTCTGAGTCTAGCAACTCTCTCTCTCTCTATGAGGTTTCTTTGCCTCCCTGTGGGGTCAGCTTCTAGCTGTCTCTCTGTTCTGTGATGATCTCTGAAGGCTGTCTCTGGGTATTGTCTTCTGGCTCATGTTTCCTGTTCCTTTGAATCACTTGTCACGCTTGTGTAGTCACCTCATATGACCTTAGTGCCACTGCAATCTGCATGAATCCTTTAGTCCATTCCTTCTAGTGTCTCTGTAATTGTTAGATCCTCATAGGAATGCCTGTCTCCAGGGCTGGTAAGTCCTTGGCTGACCTGCCATGTATAGGTGCCTGCTTTCGCTGATTGTTGATCATCTACCCTCGGTGGCATCTCCTTGCTTCTGGATGCAACAGGTCTCCCCTCATGGGTAGCAGGGTTTTGTTCCTTCATCCCAGCAGTGCCTGCACTGAACTGTTTTGGTATCCCTGTGATGGGATATTCCTTTGTGCCAAAAATGGTAACTAGGGGTCTGAACCAGAAGAAACAGCCTTGTGTAACAGCCGCTTACATTATGTCTGCACTATGAGCTCACCATAAGATGGTACAATAGGACTGCCTGCAGGACTATGAGCTATGAGCTATGGATGTGATTTCCAGCTCCCAGAGACATACTCATGCTAGCTCTCATCTGAGCTCATGTGCTAAAACTAGTAGTGTAACCAGGGGAGCACAGGCAGCAGCAACATGGGGCTAGCCTTGCTTAATACAACGCCTCCTAAATCCCATGAGTACATACTCAGCACAGCTAGCCCTTGATACTGCTGCCCATACTACCCTGGCTACACTACCAGTTTTTAGCATGCTAGCTCAAATGAGAGGTAGTATGAGCAAGTCTATGCAAGTTGGGAATCACACCTCTAGTTCCAAGTGTGGATGTAGCCTTAGCAGTTTACACAGCTGATTCCACCTTGACACTTGTCTTTGGGTATGCTCGGGAAGAGGTATGGTGGTCATACACCTATTAGCATGCAAATTCCTTGAATTCCTCCAAGGCAAATGGGGGTCCCTTATCAGTGAATATAGCGTGTGGAATGCTATAGCTCACAAAGAAGGCCTTCAGTTTGCCAATCTCGTATCAGGCAGGGCATCGACCTTCCAAATATTTGAGTAGTAATCTACTGTAATCAAGTACTGCTTTTCATTGAAGGTAAATAAATCTACTCCCACCTTTTTCTCAAAGGCCAGTGAGTAGCTCACGTGGTATCAGTCTCTTTCTGCTGGTGGTTATTACACAACCCGCAGGTGTTACACCCTTCTTTCAAACAAAGGAGCTGTGTATTCATTCCTGGCCAGCAAATGAACTCTTAAGCCCATCTAAGGGTACATCTACACTGCAGCTGGGAGTGTGCTTAATAGCAAGGATAGACAGACATGCACTAGCTCTCCTCAAGCTAGCATGCTAAAAATAGCAGTGTAGTTGAAGGCAATACACGTGGTGGCTCAGGCTAACTGCCCAAGTACATACCTGGGGGACCACATGGATTTGTACTCCAGCAGTTATGTCCAGCTGCTACTTGTGCTATCCCTGGCTACACTGCCAACTTTAGTGCATTGGCTCAAGCAGGGATCCCAGCTTGGGTAGACACTAGCTAAGGCAGCTGTCAGTGCCCGGTGTGAGGCATACGGGGTTTTTTTTTTTCATTATATCCTTATACAATAAGGCAGGGACAACAGCTCTCTGTCCTTGAAATAAGATTCCATCCTACACATTCAACTCATCTTTAATCTGAAAATATGGTTCTGCTCCTCCTGGTACTTGGCTTTTTATTTTCTGGCCAAGCTGCTAGTATTGCTCTCTAGACTCTCTGTAGTTGGATGCCCTTTCTGTAGTCTCCTTGATTTCCATCAGCTTTGCTATTGGAACTGGGAGATAGTGCCACATGTTAATGGATTCAGTGTCCTGATCCTCTTCTCCCAGCTTGCTGATGCTGGGTATATATGCCCTGCTCATGGTGTCAGCTAACACTAGCAATCATCCTGGACAATATCAGTTCTCTCCCTGGCAGGGCTGGCAGTGCATTGACATGTGCTGCAACCTCTTTGGGACTTTGCAATGATTGTCTCTAACATTTTGTGGTTTGATTGCACTATTCCTGATGGAATCGCTCCACTCCAGATACCACACCAGAAGATCTTTTTCTATTTGGGTGTACCCTGTTCAGTCTCTACAGGGCACTCCTGGCATAAGCAACTGGCTGCTCCTGCAAAAGACCTAAGCCCAATCGTTTCTCTGATACATCACATTGGCACGTCAGTCACTCTGGTGACTGATAGTACCTCAGGACAGGGTCATCAGGTGTGTTTTTTTTTTTAACCATGTCAACTGCCTGCTGTTGGGGATCTGCTCAATCCCATTCAACATGCCTCAGGAGCCTGAGTTCCGCTACTACAGCCAGGCGTGGACAGAACTTGGACAGAAAATGTATCATTCCTATGAAGCACTGGACCCCTTTCTCACCCACTGGATCTGGCCTGTCTCTGACTGACTTAATCTTGTTGGGACCTGCTTTCAGTTCCCCTGCTGTAAGCAGATGTCCAACATATGTCACCTCACTGTGGCTGAGCCACATTTCTTCCTGGATTGAGTCTGATGTTGTTATTCCTGCATCACTGTAGAAAAGCTTGTAGTTTCCTCTCATGATCTCTCATGAAAAAATGGTGCCACTCCACAGTTTTGTTCTGCTTTGGGGCTCAGCAGTTCCCCAGGACTCCGAAAATTGCCATGAGGCTCGAGGCAGTGGTGAGCTTCAGAGTGGTGCAGGTCTCTCTCTCTTTTCCCCCAAGAAGGTAAAATAATAGTTTTATTTTCCTGTTGTTGTCATCCTCTAGCATGGCCAGGTGTGTGTACAGCTCTGCAGTGAGGTGGGGTGGCTTTCCTCCGAACTGGAGAGTGAGGGACCACTACACTCCTCTGCCCCACTCACTGGAATTACCAGGACAAGACAGGAAGTAGAAAAGGAGAAACCTGGAGCTCAGTTGCCACTGAGCCACAGGAGAGAGTGAACGTGTCTTCTTGGGAGCAGATGCCTCTGCATGACCACCCCTGGAGCGGACTAACCCCTTACCATCAGGGGAGTCAGTCAAAGACCCTGAGGAGCTGCCGGAGCTGCCAGTGGTGCAGGAGGTGGAGGATCTCTGGATGACGGGACCCTACACCCAGACAGTGGTGTGAAGTAGCCCAGGGGGACCAGACTCAAGTCCAGTTCTGCTGCTAGAGTGTGAGTTATCATGTTTTGGGAGGATCCCCACTGACCCAGTGGCAGACCCATCTGCCACTCTTAGGGCCCTGTGCTGAGACCCAGTAGAATAGGGTGGACCCGGATCCCCCTACCCCCTGATGCCAACCCTACCCCTGTGGTGTTGGCCTATTCACCCCTAGGTCAGAAATCCAACATGCTGCTTGTAGTCTGCCCCAGCCAGGCAGCTGTGACTAAAGACTGTTTGTGGCTCTGCCTCACCCAGAGGTCAAGAGCCCCTCTATAGACTGTTTATTGCTCTTTGCCCCAGCTAGGTGGCTGTGGGCTAAAGACTGTTTTGCTTTGCCCCCAGGGACTGGAGCTTTCCCCTATAAGGCTGTTACTTGTGGTCTGCTAGTAGTGAGGCAGAATGGTGTCTCTCCCTACTTGAGTGTGCAGGACTACTACAAGCTCAAACTCCTCTTTACACCAAGTCCATTAGAATCATAGAGTTCGAAGGGACCTCAGGAGGTCATCTAGTCCAACCCCCTGCTCAAAGCAGGACCAGTCCCCAATTTTTGGCCCACATCCCTAAATGGCCCCCTCAAGGATTGAACTCATAACCCTGGGTTTAGCAAGCCAATGCTCAAACCACTGAGCTATCCCTCCCCCATCGCTGGAGTAGGTTTGTATCTGCAAAATCCAGGGCTCCAAGGGGCTTCAGACTGAGCTCCATGGCTCACACTCCCAGCTGTTGCACTGCAGAGAACTCACAGCTCAGACATCGCCATTATGTTTCATTTGTAAAGAGTGAAGCTGAGTGCACGTTAAGCTGAACAAGTAGAAATGTATTAAACCCTCTGCTCTGCTCGGTCCACGTGGCTGAGTTACTTCCACATTTCCTGTTCCTCTGGTGTCCCGTCAATAACAGCCCCTACCCCCAGGGAATATGCACCCTCTGAATACAGTTCCATTGATCATGATACAGCCACCTGCACAAATCCACAGAGATCTTCCAGGATTATCCCTCTGTGTGTGTGTCACTCTGAAGCCGAGAATGTTTGAGTTAGTGGGAATAATGGAAACAGCTATAAGCATGGTTGAGGGCTCCTTTTGGTTAGAATATCACCAGATTAAGTCATCACCAGGCCCAGCAAGAAGCAGATGGAATTTTGGAGTCCAAATATTCCATGGCACTTGATCAGAGGAGGTGAGAGTAACAGCTTTGTGGGGTAACAGAGAGGTACTTGTGCCTCCAAGCAGCGGGCAGCTCTGTGCACAAACTTTAGGGAACACATACAGATAGCCACACTACTTACTAAAACACAGTGCATGGAAAAAAAGAACTCCAAAATGCCTCACCAAGTGGCTTTTCTGCTGTTCTGTATAAGTTCCTGTTGACTAATACACCCTGCTTTGTGTTCTGTTAGTGTTATCTGTTTGGTCACATAGTACGCAGGCATACTGATGTGAGGGCCTCCCAAATTACTGACATAATCTGATTCCAAGATGTACAGAATTGGGCACAAATGAAAACAGCTCCCACATGTTCTGGTATATGGTGGTACCAGTAGCACTCTAAGCTTTGACCACACAGTGCCAAGAAAGAAAACTATCCTCATAGGCCAGAGAAAGGCTAAAAGAAGAACACAAAGGGAAAATGAATCAGGTACAAAGTACAGATAGTGGATGACTGCGCTGAATGTTCACACCTGTGTTACCACAGAGGCTTTCATCTACTAGTTCTGTATAAAAATTCAACCCATGCCTTGTACCCAGAAAATCCATTTATTCTAAAGCCTCCTCAGTCAAACGGGATACTAAGGAAGATGCTGCAAAACTCCTCTCATCTCTATAGATGCATTGCTATGGTACAAAAAGTAAATGTGCCCCTCCATTTTAACAGCAGTAATTGCGTTTACTTAACACCTTCAATCCAATGATCTCAAAGCACTTTATAGACAATGAGTTTATCTCCACATTATCCTGTGCAATAGGTAAGAGCTTATACACCTTTAGAATGCACAGTGCTGTTAGCATGGCCCATGTGATTTCCTGCTCCTTGTAAAACCCAAATACTCAGATTAATTTCTAAGAAATGTCACTAAAAGCAGTGTGAATCTAGATTTGTTTCCATTGTGAAGGAGAGAGGATTTGTGGCTAATAAGGGTAACAAGATTCTAATTTACTATTGGCCAACATTAGGGAACTTTACAGCATGGATATACTGAAGTATGTGCTGGATAGCTTTCTAGCTATATAGCATATAACCTTTTCTTGGTGATTACCTCACCTTATTCCAATTTTTGTTAATCAACGGAGATGGAAGAAATGCGAAGCACAAATAGTCATGTTAAACATATACATTGGAAGTGACTATGTAAGCTATATCATCAGCTATAATGCTCAAAAGATGGTACAACAAAGGTAGAATAAATTAGATGTACAGTGGGCTTCTTGGTCTCTTGAGTTTCATTGCTTTTTGTTACGAGACAAGGACAACTAAACTAGGAAACTATTCAGGTCTTGTGTTTTGATACCCTTTTACCTTCAATGAAAGGAAACTATTAATTTTTTCCATTACACTGTCAGTCACATAGATAATAGAAGCTGATTACTTATAATTCATTGCTTTCTGTTCTGTCTAAAAGTATTGATTGGGAATATTATTAATGGATATTGCTGAATAGTCTTTTCACAGTCTTCAGAGGATGTAGAAATAAAAGGATGATAAGGCAACCAAATTTTATTTTAAGCTCTGTACTTTCATTTCCAATATTTCCCCTTATAAGAAATGGAATTAGTTTCTTTTCTGTTATGATAAAAGAAAAATGAATTTTCTGTTGTCCACCAGGTCATGATGTGTTACCAGTGAATTTATTTTAACAGGCCATTAATACCTGTATATATATATATATATATATATGATAATAAATATAGGTTTAGGCATTAATACGCTATAGACAAATAAGATAGGCATGCAGGGATATTATAGCAGAATGCTTTTTCCAGCAACTTATTTTTGTACTAATATATTGAGTAAATTATGTCTTCTAATACAAACTTTTAAGACAAGAATAGTACACACCTATCTAAGTTGGTAATATTGTGGTTCCAACTCATTTCTACATTATTAAAAATACCTAATTTAATGAAAAACATATTTAGCAAATATTGTATACAGAGGGGAAACTTGAGTTTTCATGTCATTTTAGACAATGATATAATTAATCAGGTAATATTTTGTGGCCAGCCTTGGGGCCTAGTTAGACTGCAAATAAGTTATGAAGTGGCACTTTCTGTTTCCCATTTTTCTATAAAAAAAGAAATTTTTCATAGTCACTTCTCATCTGATCCATGGTTTGAAGATAGTGCATTAATGTACCTGGACAAACCGGATGTGCTGTATACTTAAAGTTATAGGTAAAACTATACCTATAGTTTAAAATTAAAACTACAAAAAACTTCCATGAATACTCATTCAAATTTTAAAAGACATTTTCTTCAATCATGCTTTTTCTTTTGTGTTTGCTTTGCACAATTATTTTAGCAAATGATCTCTTCTGCATAAGAACGGCCATGCTGGGTCAGACCAAAGGTCCATCTAGCCCAGTATCCTGTCTTCTGACAGTGGCCAGTGCCAGGTGCTTCAGAGGGAATGAACAGAGCAGGTAATCATCAAGTGATCTATCCACTGTCGCCCATTCCCAGCTTCTGACAAACAGAGGCTAGGGACACCATCCCTGCCCATCTTGGCTGATAGCCATTGAGAGACCTATCCTCCATGAATTTATCTAGTTCTTTTTTGATCCCTGATAGTTCTAGCTGAATATTTGCAAAATTCACAGGTTATGCTTTGATTCATATCATATCATATCATATCATAATCTTGGATATTCACAAGTGAATTTCAGAATGCTTAACTAACTAGCAACAATATGAAGTAAGAATCTTATACTCCTCTATTCCATTTAAAAGGAGGGATGGTTTTGGTTAGTGTGGGGAAACTGGAATGAGCCAGTTAGAAATTGTTCTTTTGTTATGCAGAGGCTCATGGTTTTTCAATTCTGATCAGTTAAACTCAGACACTGAATAAAACAGATCTCTTGCAAGTAATTTAAGCACTGAGCACCACAGTTAATTAATCTATGTCATCCAACTGAGGAAAAGAAACAATATCACATTGCTTTTATAAATAATCAATAAAACAAATATTTTAAATGTCAAGCATTTGCATTGAACTGTTCCCAAATGACCAACAGTTATCCACTGAAGACATTCTTACCTACTTCAAGTAACAAAAACATTCAAAAATTTTACAATATTTTCTGTGAAAATGCAGAATGAAAAAGGCATTGAATAAATTATTCATTATGAATTATTTACATGCTCTCATTAAAATACAGTCCTTGGCCACCCCATTGATTACATGTAATCTGTCCAGATGTGCGATAAATGTAAGAACGCCATGCATCGCAAGTGCGGCAGAGACTAATCTCTCTGTACAAGGAACAAGATTTAACCATGTGCTTTCCTTGTGAGAGTTGGAAAATTAACCCATTTTATCCTGCATTTTGTTGTCTGTGTCATCCTAAGTGTCGATTCAGTTTTATTGAGTGTCTGTCACACTTTAGTTGATGCCATTTAACACGGAATATTAAAGATACCTAGATGTCAAAACTCTTCTGTGCTTTGAGTCACAAAGTATTTCTAATATTAGAAGATTGGGTTCACCTCTGATTCATATCTTCAACAGTCTACAGTACAGAGTATGCAGTGTGCAGATAAAAAAAGAGCCATTAATATTCTGGAATTCTTGCTGTAAAGCCATTAAATGAATGGATATTAATAACACTTTAATAAAAACTGACATTATTCTGCCCCATGATATTAACGCTTTGACATAATGGCTATAATATCGTCTATACAATGTGATCAAATTATATTAAAAAAGATATAGACAGGTGGATGCACTATGAATAAGGGGCCATATATTGTAAATCATGTCATCATAAAAGTAATAAAAAAGGGAATTGTTACATAAAATGAGATAAATATGAAAATTTATACTTTCTAATCTGCTGAATATTTCTTTCCTTTACTATAAATTTTAGCAATGTTTTACAGCTTGCAAATGGACATGACACATTTGAATATCCTGCAAAAACTTAATTCATGGAACAAACTTATCCTTGCTTTTTCAAAGTATCTAATCCCCAATTTTATTGATGATAAGCAAGTTGTCTCTTTGTGACCAATTTCTGGATCAAATGATGACATGCACATGGATTAGTATTTCTCAAACCGTTAAATTATTAATGCCATTATTTCCAGTCTTTTTAAATCTGTGAGTTTTGGCCATCTGTGAGTAAGAGAGCACGTGAATGGACAGTAGCCAGTTATAAAATTCTTGTGAGTCATTAGAGAGTAGCCATTAGGACTGCACAGTAAGTGATACGGAATAGATAGATGGTGACTAGACTGGCCATATACTATACCAATACCATTTGTAACTGTTGCCTTTATGTACATAGGGTACAGTCTAAAAACATTTTTAAAATACAGATAATTTTCTCTTCTATTAGTGCTTTCATTTACCAATTTGCCTTCTCCTTAGGATATGCTAATGTACATAGTTGTCACTGCTTGATTTCTGAACATCAGTACATTTAGACCTACCATGTCTTTCCCACATAACTGTTGTCCAATTTCTTAGAAAAATATTGGGCTTGTTTCAGCCCTTTGGTGCGAGGAAATACAAATTGCACCAGCAAGCTTAGTTGTGCCTTGATGGATTAACTCATGGACTTTAAGGCCAGAAGGGATCATTATTATCATCACAGGGGAGGGAAGGGATGTTTTTTTTCCACTGCTCTCCCTCCAGGATTCACCAGAGAATGGCAGCTTTGAATGTCTGCCACTTCTGGGGGCCTGCAGGTGTTAGCAGCAATAAGACCATATTCCAGAAAAAAAAAAGCCTAGTTTATACAAGGCCTGAAAGTCAATAGTCTTCTCCAGCAGTTGGTTTTGGCCTTGCCTGAAGACCTACGCGCACATCCTGAGTCTCTATGTCCTCATGAGGCTAAAGACGCTATGGGAGAGAGATTGCCAACAAACTGAGGTGCTGGAATACTGTGCTGTATACTGTGACAAGCACTACCATACCTGGTTGGCAGTGCTTGAGGAGATTTTTTTAAGTGTTTTTTTTTTTTGTGTGGTTTTTTGGTTTGCCCTGTTCGAGGCACAATCCTGCAGCCGCTCCTACTGTCAAAGTAGTACCACTGGGCTCCATTTTTCAGAAATAGTAATGATTTCTATCTCTTCAATTCCAGAATCCAGCTGGATTAAAGACCTCCAGTTAACTTTGTCTCCATTCCCCTTGCCCTGACTGTGCCTAGTGTTGGGGAGGAGAGGGTGCCACTGATGGCAGCAGTGCTACAAGAGGGAAAGTCTAATATTTCGTATGGACAGTGTTGCTAACTATCACTATATTTAGTGATTGTTGTTTTTTGCTAAAGCCCCTGATACCAAAGGCATGTGATTAGATGAGTATCTCAGCATTCATTTTAGAAAAAGCTGTCGGTTTCTAGCCCTCATGCTTGCAGACCAAAGCTTGAGGCTGTAACATGAGTATATCTTAAAGGTTCAGAAACCAGAAAGCAAATAATAAAACCCCCATTTTTTCAAAACATCGTGCTTTTTAAACCAATATCACAATTTTTTTGTTCATGACTGATTATTTTTGAATTCCTGAAGTTAACAATACATAATGTGTATGGGGCTCCTGGCTTTGCTCTGTACAGAATAGCTGTAATTTAGTTGTAATTTCATTCTATTGTCTCTTTCTTGTTTTATCTCCATTCAAATCACAGAGATCTGTGAAAAGAAAAGGAGTACTTGTGGCACCTTAGAGACTAACCAATTTATTTGAGCATAAGCTTTCGTGAGCTACAGCGTGACCTGTAGCTCATGAAAGCTTATGCTCAAATAAATTGGTTAGTCTCTAAGGTGCCACAAGTACCCCTTTTCTTTTTGTGAATACAGACTAACATGGCTGTTACTCTGAAAAGAGATCTGTGAGCAGCTTCTTGGGTACCTCCCAGAAGAACATGTAAATCCTGGGTGTGAAGAGTATAAGTAACACTTTTTCCCCTTTCTATTTTTCTTGTCACTATTAGTTTTTGTCCAATTGTTTAATAACTTTATATCATTCAGGAACTGAAGCATTAAAAATCAAATGTAAAAATGCATCTACTGTTCTCTTAATCTTAGAAATAAATGCAGGTATCTATTTCAATTTAGTATTATGCATATTTTTTAAAAAGTTTCTATAGAAGAGTTTACAACAATCCAGAGAATGCTGTTGTCAATGCATAATGGGACACACCCTTAGTAATGGGTTGGCAGGGCTGGCTGAAACACCCATATGTTCTGTGCATACTCATGTTCCAACAGTGCACACTGAACTAGTGTAAAGAGACATGTTGTCAATAATAGAGCTGGGCAGGAAATTGATTTCCCACCCTATGAGAATTTTCAAACTTTAATTTTTTTCACATCACAAATTGGAACAAAGAATCAAAAAATAAAATATTGTCACAAACTGAAATTCCAAAACATTGTTTGAATCGGGTCAGTCGAAACGCTGCATTTTAATAATTTTGAAACAGTTCCTTTCCATTTTGACCTTTTAGCTATTTTTTGTTTGTTTTTACAAATTAACTTAAATTTGTAAACAAAAAGTCATTTCAAACTGAAATACCAAGCGTATTCATTTAGAAAATGCTGAATCAAGATGTTTCAGCAATTTTGAAAGGCTGTTGTATTTTTTTAAAAATATTCAAAATGGGAAATTTGTCAAAACTGACATTTTCCTGTGAACAGTTTAAATGAAGCTGGATTTTCCAATGGAAAAAAATATGGAGGCGAAAAATTCATAACCATCTCTAGTCAATAGATTTCCGGAGGAAGTGCAATCACAACAATTCTAGCAACATGTGTGTAACCTGGGGACTACATTTGTGTGTGGTCATGAAGTAATTTACAAGTGTTGCAAGGCACCTAACCGGGGCTGAAACTGCTTTTTCTCCTCTGTTGTAGACATGCCCTGATGTATACCATTGTAGCTTGAATATTGGCAACATTACTGAGAGATTTACTGGTTTCCCATTCCATGTTATGATCCCCCTCATTTTCTCTGAAATTTCTTTTAAGAGGACAGTGACCTACTACCATTCTGTTATACTCAGTAGAATTTATGTGGCATGGAAATGACTTCAGGTCCAATGTGCACCATTGAGAGTAAAAAAAAAATTATACCCACAGTATCTCTTTTGACTGTTTAACTAAATGCAATAGGTACAAAAGGAAAAAGGCCAGAATAGAAAAAAAATAAATCAACTGTATAAGAGTATAGTTGATGGAATTAAGTTTGGAATCACTTGTGCATTATGTGAGCATGTCTATTTTTGGCCTGTTGAAAAACAGACTTACTGAAACAAATACATAACATAATAAGCAAACACTGATGAAAGGAAATCTGAAATGAAATATCAACCTGCCTTACCATGGATATTTTCATGTGTTTCTTGTTCACTTTATGAAATTTTGACTTTTAGGGGGAGGGGCAGTATTTAAAGATATATTTTGTTTTATGTTAGGAAAATCAGTGAAATAAATCATTTTTAATTCCAGGGACATGCTAAAATAAAGGATACAAATACAGAAATTTGAAAGTGGATTTAGAAGTAATGAAAGGATTTTGCCAGTGATTACAACAAGTAAATTAAAGCTGAGTGACACAGTTTTAAGATGTTCCAAAGTTCAAAGAAACTCATTAAAGGAATTCTTTAAAACTTTGGCTAAAACATCCTTCTAAAGGGCATTAATAGCCTACACCTCATCAGGACTGTAATGAAAAAGGAAAAATTTGTCAGTGTGGAAATCTAGCTACTTGCCTGATGACACTGTTATGAAAGGTTACAGCACTGTACTCCTACAACATTGCATTAAATCCTCAGGGATAGAGAGTGTCTGGGCTTGAGGGGACTGAGGTTTCCACAAGTCATGTGTATGGGGCAACGTATAGCAACACCAATCTGGGAGCAACACAGGGAAGGATCTGTGCTCCAGAAAGCTTTTCTATGTGTAGAGTTGCCTTAGAGTAAGTTCAGGTGTGATTAAAAATTGATTTGGTTAAACCAGTGCAAAAGGCTGTGTGAACACTCCCTTATTTCAGTTTAAACCAGATTGATTTCAGTTTAGTTTAAGTCAATAGGACTAGCTTTAGGGCTTGTCTACACTTACATTTTACAGCGCTTTAACTTGCTGGCTCAGGGGTGTGAAAAATCACCCCCCCTGAGCTCAGCAAGTCTGAGCGCTTTAAAGCACTAGTGTAAACTCCCAGCGCTCTGAGCGAATCCCCTCATGGAGGTGGGCTACCAGGAGCGCTGGGAGAGTTTTCTCCCAGCGCTCACGCACAACCACACTCGCACTTCAAAGCGCGGCCACGAGAGCACTCCTGCAGCAGTGCTTTGAAAGTTTCCAGTGTAGCCACGCCCCCAGTCTACCCTGAAGTAAGACACTTGGGCCTGGTCTACAATAGGGGGCGGGGATCGACCTAAGATACGCAACTTCCACTACGAGAATAGCGTAGCTGAAGTCAACGTATCTTAGATCGACTTAGAATCACTTACTTCGTGTCCTCGTGGCGCGGGATCGATGGCCGCCGCTCCCCCATCGACTCTGCTTCCGCCTCTTGCCCTGGTGAAGTTCCGGAGTCGACAGCAGAGCTATCGAGGATCGATCACTACCCGCCGATCCAGCGGGTAGTGTAGATGTGGCCTTAGACTGAGGGTTTTCCATGGGGGTTTGTACTGGTTTAACTAGACTTTTTAATTGAACTGGGGGAACTTTGTGTGTTGACAAGTCCACAGAAGCACAGTTCCCTCCTTCCCCACTTCCTTCTTGCTTTGGGGATAGAGAGGGGAGTTCAGTGACTAGGCCTAGTGATCTGAGCAGGAGTCAGAGTCTGGAGGACAGAGACAAAGTTAGAAATCAGGACTCAGAGCCAAGTGGCGGAACCCAATTACCTGAACTGAGACGAGGCTGGGAACAAGTAGGCACTATCACCTGCTGATATTACCCCTGGGCAAATGCTTTGAGCAGTGGCTGCACTTTTGCTACTGCTGGGCATAACAGTGGTTTACTGTCTCTTCCAACTACTCAAGGTGTATAGCCACTTAGGCAGACTGCTACAGGCCAGCTGTGCTCATTAGGTTGCCTGGAGACTGGCTCTGTTGCAGGCCCTGCTTCCAGACTAGGAACAACGTGGCTCTGGCCTGTGGCAGCAACAAATTGCAACAACTCCCACAGCAGCACAGATGCCCACTGTGACGAGTTCGGTCACAGAGAACCCCTTGGGACTGTCACCTGAAGTGCTGAAATTACCACGGAGCCTTTTTTCCCTGCTGGCTTGGGACTCCAGAACCCTGCTTTGTTGAGCCAGACACACTAGCCTGCTGCAACACAGACTCAGGGCCTGGGCCAGGCCCCCAAAGCTGGAGACTTTAACCAAAAACAGCTCAGCAGGTTACCTCTCCAGCACCCAGACACCCAGTTCCCAATAGGATCAAAACCCCAAATAAGTCTGTTTTACTCTGTATAAAGCTTATACAGGGTAAACTCATAAATTGTCCTCCTTCTATGGCACTGATAAAGAGATATGCACAGCTGTCAAGGTTCCTCCCCACTCTGAACTCTAGGGTACAGATGTGGGGACCTGCATGAAAAACCTCCTAAGCTTATCTTTACCAGCTTAGGTCAAAACTTCTCCAAGGTACAAAATATTACACCTGTTATCCTTGGAATGGCCGCTACCACCACCAAACTAATACTGGTTACTGGGGAAGAGCTGTTTGGACGCGTCTTTCCCCCCAAAATACTTCCCAAAACCTTGCACCCCACTTCCTGGACAAGGTTTGGTAAAAAGCCTCACCAATTTGCCTAGGTGACTACAGACCCAGACCGTTGGATCTTAAGAACAATGAACAATCCTCCCAACACTTGCACCCCCCCTCTCCTGGGAAATGTTGGATAAAAAGCCTCACCAATTTGCATAGGTGACCACAGACCCAAACCCTTGGATCTGAGAACAATGAAAAAGCATTCAGTTTTTTACAAGAAGACTTTTAATAAAAAATAGAAGTAAATAGAAATAAAGAAATCCCCCCTGTAAAATCAGGATGGTAGATATCTTACAGGGTAATTAGATTCCAAAACATAGAGAACCCCTCTAGGCAAAACCTTAAGTTACAAAAAAGATACACAGACAGAAATAGTTATTCTATTCAGCACAATGCTTTTCTCAGCCATTTAAAGAAATCATAATCTAACACATACCTAGCTAGATTACTTACTAAAAGTTCTAAGACTCCATTCCTGTTCTGTCCCTGGCAAGAAGCAGCATACAGACAGACACAGACCCTTTGTTTCTCTCCCTCCTCCCAGCTTTTGAAAGTATCTTGTCTCCTCATTGGTCATTTTGGTCAGGTGCCAGCGAGGTTACCTTTAGCTTCTTAACCCTTTACAGGTGAGAGGAGCTTTCCCCTGGCCAGGAGGGATTTCAAAGGGGTTTACCCTTCCCTTTATATTTATGACACGCCCCCCAAATCGCAGCTAGGGTGAAACACTGGCTGGGATTTCTTCCTGGAGCTCTAGGAAAAACAGAGTTAATAAGACACATGCATCTCTAAATATACTACCAAGTACATAAAGACTAACAATATTTTCCACATCTCAAGGACGATTTTAACCAGTTGATTCTGGGAAACTTTCACGGGAGAGTGCATCAGCCACTTTGTTAGAAGCTCCTGAGATGTGTTGGATGTCGAAATCAAAATCTTGGAGAGCTAAACTCCACCGAAGAAGATTTTTGTTAGTTTCTTTGACGGTGTGAAGCCACTTCAGTACAACATGGTCGGTTTGCAGGTGGAAACGCCGTCCCCAAACATATGGGCGTAGCTTTTCCAGAGCGTAGACAATGGCGTAACATTCTTTTTCAGTGACTGACCAGTTGCTTTCCCTCTCAGACAGTTTTTTGCTGAGAAACACTACAGGGTGGAATTCTTGATCAGGGCCTTTCTGCATTAAAACTGCTCCCACATCACGCTCAGATGCATCTGTGGTTACTAGGAACGGTTTGTCAAAGTCTGGGGCCCTTAGTACAGGGTCAGACATGAGTGTCGCTTTAAGCTTGTTAAAGGCCTTCTGACACTTTCCGGTCCACTGAACAGCATTTGGCTGTTTCTTTTTGGTTAGGTCTGTCAGTGGGGCAGCGATTTGGCTGTAGTGCGGTACAAATCATCTGTAATAACCAGCCAAGCCTAAGAAGGATTGAACCTGTTTCTTTGACTTTGGGACAGGCCACTTTTGGATAGCATCCACTTTGGTCTGTAGGGGGCTGATAGTTCCTTGACTCACCTGGTGTCCAAGGTAAGTCACTCTGTTTAGGCCTATTTGACACTTCTTAGCCTTAACAGTTAGTCCTGCCTCCCTTATGCGCTCAAGGACTTTTTGTAGATGTTCCAGGTGGTCTGCCCAGGAATCCGAAAATATGGCCACATCGTCAAGGTAGGCGACTGCATATTCTCCTAATCCTGCTAGGAGACCATCTACAAGTCTTTGGAAAGAGGCGGGTGCATTTCGCAGCCCGAAAGGGAGTACATTAAATTCATACAGCCCGAGATGTGTGATGAAGGCTGACCTTTCCTTGGCAGATTCATCTAGCGGTACCTGCCAGTACCCCTTGGTTAAGTCCAAGGTAGAGATGAACTGGGCCCGTCCCAGTTTCTCTAATAGTTCATCTGTGCGTGGCATTGGATAGTTGTCTGGGCGAGTTACAGCATTTAGCTTACGGTAGTCCACGCAAAAACGTATTTCCCCATCTGGTTTGGGAACTAGAACCACTGGAGATGCCCATGCACTTTCAGAGGGGCGGATTACCCCCATCTGTAACATATCCTGGATCTCCCGTTCTATAGCAGTTTTAGCTTGAGGAGACACCCGGTAAGGTTGGACCCTAATTGGGTGAGCATTACCTGTGTCAATGGAGTGGTATGCCCGTTCAGTCAGTCCTGAGGTGGCTGAGAACGTTGGCGCGTAGCTAGTGCACAGCTCCTGGATCTGCTGTCGCTGCATACGCCCAAGGGTCATGGAGAGGTTCACCTCTTCCACACCACCAGCACATTTCCCTTCGTAGTAAACACCTTCAGGCCACTCAGCGTCGTCTCCTCCCTGGGCTGTAAACTGACAAACCTTTAATTCTCTGGAATAAAAGGGCTTTAGAGAATTAATATGGTACACCTTAGGCTTTCGGTTGGAGGTGGGGAATGCTATGAGATAATTAACAGCTCCCAGGCGCTCCTGGACCATGAATGGCCCTTCCCACGATGCTTCCATTTTATGGGCCTGGAGCGCCTTTAAGACCATGACCTGGTCTCCTACTTTGAAGGAACGCTCTCTGGCATGCTTATCATACCAGGCTTTTTGCTCTTTTTGAGCATCCTGTAAGTTTTCTCTAGCAAGGGCTAAAGAGGTTCGGAGGGTGTTTTGTAGGTTGGTTACGAAGTCCAGAATGTTAGTTCCTGGAGACGGTGTAAATCCCTCCCATTGCTGCTTCACCAACTGCAATGGCCCCTTAACCTCACAGCCATATACAAGTTCAAATGGGGAAAACCCTAAACTGGGATGTGGTACAGCTCTGTAGGCAAAGAGCAACTGCTGCAACACTAGGTCCCAATCATTGGAGTGCTCATTTACAAATTTACGTACCATGGCCCCCAAAGTTCCATTAAATTTCTCCACCATGCCATTTGTTTGATGATGGTAAGGAGTGGCAACCAAGTGATTTACCCCATGAGCTTCCCAAAGGTTTTTCATAGTTCCTGCCAGGAAATTAGTCCCTGCATCGGTGAGGATGTCGGAGGGCCAACCTACCCTGGCAAAAATGTCTGCTAGTGCCTGGCACACACTTTTAGCCCTGGTGTTGCTTAGAGCTACTGCTTCCGGCCATCGGGTGGCAAAATCCATGAAAGTCAGTATGTACTGCTTTCCTCTGGCTGTCTTTTTCGGAAAAGGACCCAGAATATCCACAGCTACTCGCTGAAATGGAACTTCAATGATGGGGAGTGGCTGGAGAGGGGCTTTGACCTGGTCTTGGGGTTTTCCCACTCTTTGGCACACCTCACAAGACTGGACATAGGTAGAAACATCCTTGCCCATTCCCTCCCAGTGGAATGACCCCCCAAAACGGTCTTTGGTCCTGTTCACCCCAGCATGGCCACTAGGGTGATCATGGGCTAAGCTCAAGAGCTTGGCCCGGTATTTAGTTGGAACTACCAACTGTCTCTGAGGATGCCAGTCTTCCTGGTGTCCACCAGAAAGAGTTTCCTGGTATAAAAGTCCTCTTTCTATAACAAACCTGGATCGATTAGAAGAGCTGAGAGGCGGTGGGTTGCTCCGTGCCGCCGTCCAAGCTCTCTGGAGGCTTTCATCTGCTTCCTGTTCGGTCTGGAACTGTTCCCTTGATGCTGGAGACATCAGTCCCTCATTGGATTGTGGACCTAGGCTTGGTCCCTCTGGAAGCGATATAGGGGATGGAGCTGTTTCTGTTGACTGTGAACCGCTCTCCGCTGGTGCACTATGTTGGGATTCAGGCTCCGGCTGAGCCTCTTGTGTAGGGTTATCGGCTGCTGCCAGTTCAGGTTCAGTGGGGCCCTCTGGTGTTGAGGTTGCAAGTACTGGATTCAGTGCTGACACGGGGTCTGGTGTTGGTTGTTCGGCTGGTTCCGGTTCTAGGACTGGTTCCGTCTGGGTCTCTGGGACTGGATCCACTACTGCTGTTGCAGACATTGGCCTGGGGTCCGGGTCCATCACCTCTGACTGGGTCCTGATAGAAGTTTCCGGAACAGAGCTAGGCCTCACGGCTTGTTTAGCCTGGCTGCGGGTGACCATTCCCACCCTCTTGGCCTGCTTCACATGATTGGCCAAGTCTTCCCCCAACAGCATGGGGATGGGATAATCATCATAGACTGCAAAAGTCCACATTCCTGACCAGCCCTTGTACTGGACAGGCAACTTGGCTGTAGGCAAATTGAAAGAGTTGGACTTGAAGGGTTGAATCATCACTTGGATCTCTGGGTTGATTAAATTGGGGTCCACTAAGGAAGCATGGATAGCCGACACTTGTGCTCCGGTGTCCCTCCACGCGGTGACCTTCTTCCCGCCCACACTCACAGTTTCCCTCCGCTCCAAGGGTATCTGGGAGGTATCTGGGCCTGTGGACCTCTGGTGTGATTCCGGTGCAATGAACTGTAATCTGTTGGGGTTCTTGGGGCAGTTGGCCTTCACATGCCCCAGCTCGTTACACTTAAAACATCGTCCAGCTGACGGGTCACTGGGGCGAGGAGGGTTGCTGGAGAACGGGGTGGTGGGACGATAAGGGGTCTGGAGGGTTCTTTGGGAGGTAGGTGGGGCTTTGGCCGGCCCCCGGTAATAGGGTGTGGTCTGGGGTGGTCCCTTCTGGTCTCCGCTCCAACTGCGACCAGTTTTCTTCTTCTCTGCCACCTCCACCCATCTGGCTCCAATCTCTCCTGCCTCAATTACAGTTTTGGGTTTCCCATCTAGGATGTATCTTTCTATTTCCTCAGGAACACCCTCTAAGAATTGTTCCATTTGCATTAGGAAGGGCAAATTTACTGGAGATTCAACACTTGCTCCTGATATCCAGGCATCCCAATGTTTCACAATGTGGTAGGCATGTCGGGTAAATGACATGTCTGGTTTCCACCTTAGGGCTCTGAACCTCCGACGAGACTGCTCGGGTGTTATCCCCATTCTGACTCTCGCCTTGGATTTAAACAGTTCATACTTGTTCATGTGTTCTTTAGGCATTTCAGTTGCCACCTCAGCTAAGGGTCCACTGAGCTGCGGCCTCAGCTCTACCATGTATTGGTCAGTAGAGATGTTGTACCCAAGGCAGGCCCTTTCGAAGTTCTCTAAGAAGGCCTCAGTATCATCACCTGCCTTGTAGGTGGGGAACTTTCTGGGATGGGAAGTGGTGCTTGGAGAAGGATTGCTAGGGTTTGTTGGGATATTCCGCTGAGCCTTTATCTTCTCCACCTCCTCCACATGCTTCCTCTCTTTTTCCTTCTCCTCCAGTTCTTTGTCCCTTGCTTCCATTTTCAGCCGCATGAGTTCTATCTGTCTTTCATGTTCCCTTTGTTTTTCCGCAGCCTGAAATCTGGCTAATTCCAGCTTTTGTCGAGTCGTGGATTTTGTCATTCTAACCTCTCTGTTTTTAACTAACTTTACACCCAAGGTTTAGAAATAAACAAACAAAACTTGGCTGTAAAATTTTGCTGTGCTGGAATAGAATACCTATTCTCTGATAGTGATTGTCAGCCTACAGAAAAAGACAATTCCCTTGTCTCTGCTCTGGGCCCAAATCAAAGCAAAAAACCTCCAACTACTTGGAAACCTGCTTACCAGCAGCCCAAAGGAAAAAAAAAAAATTCCTTTTCAAACCTGTGCTCCTTGTAAAACAAAAAAAATCAAAATCCTAAAAAAAAAACCCTGCCACTTTTGTCTCCAGGCAAATGGGTAGAACACACACCCCCTATTTACTTTTAGGAAGAAAAGAAAAAAAAAAAAACTCTGGGTTGGAAGACTGTGAATTTCCCTGCAGGAGTTAAGTACCCTGCCTCCAGGCAAAGAAAACCTGCAATTCACAAAGATAATCCCCTTTTGTCTCTGCTTGGCCACAAAGCAGAGAGAAACCAAGCTGCTTTCAGTTTCAAAGCTGCTTTCTGGACTTCCTAAAAATTCCTTTTTAAAATCTGTATTTCTGGTTCAAAAAATCTCAACTGGATCTCAAAATGATTTCAGGTTAATCCCACCACTGTGCCACCATGTCAAGGTTCCTCCCCACTCTGAACTCTAGGGTACAGATGTGGGGACCTGCATGAAAAACCTCCTAAGCTTATCTTTACCAGCTTAGGTCAAAACTTCCCCAAGGTACAAAATATTACACCCTTTATCCTTGGAATGGCCGCTACCACCACCAAACTAATACTGGTTACTGGGGAAGAGCTGTTTGGATGCGTCTTTCCCCCCAAAATACTTCCCAAAACCTTGCACCCCACTTCCTGGACAAGGTTTGGTAAAAAGCCTCACCAATTTGTCTAGGTGACTACAGACCCAGACCCTTGGATCTTAAGAACAAGAACAATCCTCCCAACACTTGCACCCCCCCTCTCCTGGGAAATGTTGGATAAAAAGCCTCACCAATTTGCATAGGTGACCACAGACCCAAACCCTTGGATCTGAGAACAATGAAAAAGCATTCAGTTTTTTACAAGAAGACTTTTAATAAAAAATAGAAGTAAATAGAAATAAAGAAATCCCCCCTGTAAAATCAGGATGGTAGATATCTTACAGGGTAATTAGATTCCAAAACATAGAGAACCCCTCTAGGCAAAACCTTAAGTTACAAAAAAGATACACAGACAGAAATAGTTATTCTATTCAGCACAATGCTTTTCTCAGCCATTTAAAGAAATCATAATCTAACACATACCTAGCTAGATTACTTACTAAAAGTTCTAAGACTCCATTCCTGTTCTGTCCCTGGCAAGAAGCAGCATACAGACAGACACAGACCCTTTGTTTCTCTCCCTCCTCCCAGCTTTTGAAAGTATCTTGTCTCCTCATTGGTCATTTTGGTCAGGTGCCAGCGAGGTTACCTTTAGCTTCTTAACCCTTTACAGGTGAGAGGAGCTTTCCCCTGGCCAGGAGGGATTTCAAAGGGGTTTACCCTTCCCTTTATATTTATGACAACAGCTGTTTGCTCCCCCAGGTATTAATAACTTCCTCTGGGTTCATTAATAAACAAAAGTGATTTTATCAAGTATAAAAAGTAGGATTTAAATGGTTTCAAGTAATAACAGACAGAACAAAGTAAGTCACCAAGCAAAATAAAGCAAAACCACACAAGTCTAAGCCTAATACATTAAGAAACCGATTACAGGTAATATCTCACCCTCAGAGATGTTCCAATAAGCTTCTTTCACCTACTAGACGACTTCCTAGTCTGGGCCCAATCCTTTCCCCTGGTACAGTCCTTGTTAGTTCCAGCAGAGATCTCAGGTGGTAAGCAGGGGCTTTCTCATGACTGCCAGCCCCTTTGTCCTGTTCCACCCCCTTTTATAGCTTTGGCAAAAGGCAGGACTCTTTTGTCTCTCTGGGTCCCCACCCCTCCTTCTAAATGGAAAAGTACCAGATTTAAGACGGATTCCAGTATCATGTGACATGGTCACATGTCACTGTAAAACCCCTAGACTCCATTCCCCATGGTCTGGCCCACACATACACAGGAAGGTTTGCAAGTAAACAGAATCATTTACAGTTCATTGATTCTGAAGCACCCTTAATGGCTTCCACTTAATATGTTTACATCGGTAATAGAAGTTTATATCTTATTCTCCTAACTCCAGACATAGAACTAATACATGCAAACAAATAGGATGAACATACTCAGTAGATTATAAGCTTTGTAATGATACCTTACAAGAGGCCTTTTGCATAAAGCATATTCCAGTTACATGATATTCACACTCATAAGCATATTTTCATAAACCATATGGAGTGCAACATCACACCCACCTATCACTCACTGTGTACTGTCCACTCACTCTTGCCTGCCACACGTGATGCAGCCAGAGGAGGGATGTAAAAGGATTCTAACTCTGTTATGTTCCTGTGTGGGAACAAAATTCAAGTCACAGTCTAGTCCTTAGAATTCTGTGGCAAAAATTAGTAAAGATAGAATCAACAGAGTCACAGTATTTAGTATTATGATTTTATTATCTGTTACAGAATGAAATGTTATGGAGGCAAAACACCTTCTAGTGATAGTAAAGCACAAAGATTTCAGAAATGTGGGGTCCAATTCTAAGAACTGCTGACTTTTCCACCCCTCCACACTGTTTCATATGGTAGCATATATTAGCATAAATAAATAATACTAACAGATCTAATAGTGTGTTATTACGTGCTTTATATCTTTGCAGCATTGTAAGGATTTAATGGAACTTGACTGTGGAAACATATAGCACCTTGCTCCTGCAGAGTCAGAAAGCTATTGGCTAGATTGATATACTAACATAGTTTGTCCTTTTCTGTTACAGACCTGATGAAATGTAAGACATTAGAAGTTTTCTTCTGGAAAATGTTGTTGCCAAAGTTTTCAAGAATGCCTTTAATGAGTTTCTTTAAATTTTGGACCACCTTAAAACTGTGTCACTCTGCTTTAATGTAGTTGTTGACTTCACTGAGGGTGGAAGGTGCTCAGCTCTTCTTAGGAAGAACTTTAGCAAATCCCAGTGTTACCCATTTGATTTAGTTGAGATAAGTATCCAAAATTGTGTTATCAAAATTTCAATTGAACTTCTGCAGTCAATGGATCTGTCTTGTTCCCAGCCTCCAGACCCATACAAAACAAACATCCAAACTCCTGCAGAGTCCCCTGTTTTTGCAAATACAATGCAGATTTCAGCTGTTTCTCTTCTAGGTTCTTGTACCTTACTCTTCAGTTCAATCATGCCTGATTGTTCATTGTATCAAGATTCACAGTGTGTGAGGATTTATAGTATCAAGGTCCATGTAGTCCCCATAATTATAAGTAATAGAAAGATGGAGTCCAAGAGAAACTGAAGCTCTGTGTGGCAGGCTCCTGAGCTTACAATCCGGGAAACAGAGGGGACTTGGGGAAATAAAGCTGAGGTTAAGTGTAAACTAGACATGGAGCCATTGGCAAACGGATGCTTTGTTATGAACACTCTGGGAGGTAGCATAAAGACTTCATGAGATCTTCAAGCTCTTTTAAAAAAAAAACAGTCCCAAAAGCTCTGGTTTGGTTTGCAGAAAGGCATAAAGTTTTGTGTTACGAAATGGTCTGTCTGTCCTTAATTCACATGGATGACACTGAGCAAAGGAAATGTTCAATGAATATTGGGAAAGTTGTCCTCAGGGTGAAGTCCGTGGAATACTCTTTTGATGGAAGCAATGAAAGCTCAAATTATGTTGTTACCTTTAATGAGAGAAATCATTGGCAGTTCCAAATTATCTTTACCTTTTCTATAATTATGATTATGATTTGTTAAGGAAAATGGAGAAAATATATCTGGTTCGAAAAATAGATGCTTTCTAGCATGAGTCAGAAGCAAAGTTCAATGGAAGTTGTCGTAAGATGAGGCCCTGAAACATAAACCCTTGCATCAGAGGCCTGGTATGAGACCTAAAGCCTGAACTAAAGTAATGGTCAAGACTTTGCTAACATAAAGCAAAGTCAAGCTGTGAGTCAGAGGCAGGCACTGCTCACAGAAGTTGACAAGAAGAAGGCTGCTAATTGCACATATCCAAATATCTAAAAGGTATCAAGTACTAATAGGAACATGTGCCAGGATGGCACCAGAACATTCTGGTATGAACACATTCCACAGAGATAATGAGGAACAGGCTGACCCATCCTAAAGACAGGGTCAAAAGGATAATATGATGGATAGACTTGTATGTTCGAACCAACATGTACCAGGAGAGAGGCAGCACCCTAACGCGTACCTCAATGCATCAGAAGTGATGTGTAACTTGTTTGTACCTGTGTATAAGAATGCATCCCTGAGGGAATGTCTTTGTCTGGCCTAGGGGGCAGTGGTAAATCCTGCCACTGACTGAGCTGGTCCATTGTCAGGGAGCACATATGTACTAGCAGAACTGTAGACATTTGATCCAGGGAGCTAAAGACTGTGTTTTGTTTGGCAATAAACCTGGCCAGGTGCCTTCATACCTTATCAGAGTCTGTGGTCTTTGGGTGGTTCACTCAAGATCTGCTGTGCCAGCTTTCAGCACAGAGCTGGGACAGCACACAGGGAGAACACACACACACACAACCGACTGTTATGAATAGAGCAGAGCACCACACACGTGATGTCTGACGACAAGTCAGTACTTATTTCAGAGGAGAGAGTTCAAAAACATTCATGCATGTTGAGGAGGATGGAAGTTAATTTTATGCTAACCCAGGTTCAATCTCTTATATAGGTTACTATACAGTTGACAGTCCTCTTTACTTGTACTACACTGAGAGCAGGATAGTGGTGAGTGGTAATTCAAGGCTGCTTAAAGATACTCACAAAGCAACCATCATTCAGTGGTGCTGTCTTGAAAACACTCCCACTGCTAGCCAAGGTGGGGCTGTAGAGGGGCTGGGAACAGAAAAGATACCAAGGGAAGGTGGAATCTCAGCTAGAAGTGGTTCAGGAAGTGGTGCACATGCCCTTTCTTTTCCCCACCTGCTCCTCCAGTGTGTGAGGGATACTTCTTCATTTCCCACTCCCCTTTCGTTTTCCTCTGCCCCCTTTTGCTGCATGCTGTGGGAGACCGGAGGAGGAGAAGAAGGTCACATGTCACATCTGGGTTCTGGTATGTTTCCCTCTCACCACATCCAACTTTGGATGGTGGTGTGGAGCTCGGTGATTGCCTCAATATGTGGTAGTTGGTGGTTGGGAAGGGTATATAAAGTGAACTTCCCAGGTTCAGGGCAGCCATTGCAGGCACCCTCTATCAACCTACTCTGCTTATTCACCTTTAAACCCATTGACATTCATGTCCCTCTCTAAGCACTCTATTTAGAGCATGTTCTACTTTTTCTGGTAGTAATTTTCTCCGGAATCCAAATAGTAAAAAAAAAATCTTGTTTTTCCAGATGGGTTTCATGAAAAAACTAATTTAGTTTTAAGATATGGTACATTCAAAATATGATCATATATCTGAAAAATTTCATTGAGAAGAGAGTTTGGTAGCAATGGATGGACTTGCTAATCAGTTTAGCCTCCAGGCTGAGCAGCTGATCATTTCTGGGAATAGCTGTCAACAAATCCTGCAGGTATGTGTATAAATTGCTGTATAATCTGCTATGCAGATGTCTTATTCTCTTTCTGAAACGTCTAGCCTTGTATAAATGGAAACAGGGCACTGCAGAAGTGGACAGTTAATTGCCAGTTGCAGTGTTTGAGAGAGTAGCTGTTTCCTATAACTAATCACAGTCAATATGGGACTGTTTAAAATAAAAAAGCAATGGGCAAATTCTGTTGATTTTTGTGTGGCTGCACTGTAGTGACTAAGGGCAGATGTTGGCACACAGATTAAGAAATAGTCTATTAAAAGCCTACACTTAATCAAACAGCTATTTTTCTGAAGCCTGAGATTTTTGAGAACTAAGAGCTTTATGGCTAGATTGTAACTTAGCTTTAGGAAGCCACACAGAGAGTAAGAGGATGTAGATGCTTTCTATGCAGCCAGGCAGGGTTTATCCAGATTGAGACTCCAGATATGGGGGTATAGCAGTCTCTGCAGGGCCACTACTCCCTTTGTGAACATGCTGGCAGGGAGGAGGCAGAACCTTGAATTCCCAAAGCACGGACCGGCGTAGCTGAGCTGGTGCAAAGTTAGCTGCACTACCAGTAATTTACGAAGTAATTTAACAAGGAAGAGAAGACCACCCACATTACCTCTTCCCATCTCCAGGCACATCACCCAACCAGGCCTCCCCACACCCTTTATCACCCTCAGTTCTCTCCTGCATCAGTTGCCTTTCTACCTCATCTAGGATTTGACAGACCAAGTCACCTTCCTGGCCACCCACTAGGTCTGCTGTGAAGGAACTCCAAGCCTCCGTGCTCTGGATCCCAGAGGTGTTCCAAGCTCCTGGATCCTGAATGGAGTCCAACTATTGCCCAATCTGGGGTCCCTAGGCACACTTTCAGGGCACAGACTTTCTATCTGGCACCCCCCTCTGAGCGCTGGAACTCACTGTCCAACCAGGTAGCTCCTCTGAATGCAATGTTGACCCTTCAGACTCCCCAGTACCTAAACACACACCCCTCCTAGAACTTCATCCAAAAGTGTGAAGCTTCTGGGTTAATTTAACTCTCAGCAGCAGCCTTCCTAATCTTAATCTGCTGCAAAATGGCTTGCTTCCCAGTTCTCTCAACCCCTGTTCCCTTCAGACAAGAGGAGGAAGTGTCTTTTCCCAGCTAGAGCAAACCCATTTTCTCAAGGTGTTTTACTTTCAATAGATCAGTAATTTTCAACCTGTGGTCTGTGGATCCTTGGTAGTCCACAGACTATGTCTAGGGAGTCCATGAAAGGTGGTTGTTACCATAGAATAGTGGTTTTCAACCTGTGGTCCACAGACCCCTGGGGGTCCACAGACTTTGTCTAAGATTTCCAAAGGGGTCTGCACCTCCATTCGAAATTATGTAGGGGTCCGCAAATGAAAAAAGGTTGAAAACCACTGGAATACATGATTGTTCAGTACTGATCACTTACCATGGTCTGTGGCCTGGCAGTAACCCGACACAATTCTGCTAACACATGGTGGAGCCACATACGTATACATTTTCCCTGACACAGTAATTTCATGGTACAATTTCATAAAATCATCCATAATTCTGAAAATGGTACAGACAGAACTCTCAGCTTGTTACACAAACACAAGGAAATAGTTATACAGTGCTGTTTTTCTACTGGTAATTATGACCAGATCTATGAATCATTCATCTACTTTCAAATTTTAATATTCTAAAATGCTGTTTATTCACCAAAATTCATAAAACACAACAACCGTTTATCCATTTGCCCTTGGATGAATCCAACCCAGTATGAGTCTGAAAATGTACGCACAGTTCTTCCCCATTGATATGAAAAACAATGGCTATTCTGGGAGAATTCTGTTTGATAAGGTCATTTTCCTGGCATATGAAAGGGAAGTACTGAACAAGGTGCATGGAGAGTGCAAATGTATTGTTAGACTCATACACTTTACTGACTGTGCACCCAAATGGAAAATGTTCTGCCTGGAATGCATCTGTCACCGGGTGGATCACCCAAAGGGCATGCAGCAATAAACATTAATCATTCCAAGCATATGCTGAAAACTTAATAATAAAATATTAGGCAGTGAGGTTAATTATTGAATGTGATATGAATACACTGATGTAATAAATATAAGGAGACTAAAATCTAAAGGGAAAGATCCAAGCAATTTGATGGTGCAGCATCAATTCATTCTCATCACAATAAGCATTGATGGTATAGAGGACTTTATAGGCCAGATTCTCTACACAGTTAAATTCCCCTGACACCGCTCAGGTGGCACAAAGGTGCTGTAATCTGAATGAATGTTTAGCAGAGAATTCTGTGTTGGTGGATAATTCCCTGCTGACCCAAGCCTGATGTGCCCAAGCACCATACTTCTGTCGGTAGCCTCTGACATAGGATACGTGGGGGAGCTGAGCTACACCAGTTACCCACTGGTGTAGAGTCCATTCACAAATCTATGTCAATGGCACTAATTAGAAGAAGCCTCACAATCTCCATAAGTTTCAGAGTAACAGCCGCGTTAGTCTGTATTCGCAAAAAGAAAAGGAGTACTTGTGGCACTTTAGAGACTAACCAATTTATGTGAGCATAAGCTTTCTTGAGCTACAGCTCACTTCATCGGATGCATACTGTGGAAAGTGTAGAAGATCTTTTATACACACAAAGCATGAAAAAATACCACCCCCCACCCCACTCTCCTGCTGGCAATAGCTTATCTAAAGTGATCACTCTCCTTACAATGTGTATGATAATCAAGGTGGGCCATTTCCAGCACAAATCCAGGTTTTCTCACCCCCCGCACACAAACCCATTCTCCTGCTGGTAATAGCTTATCTAAAGTGTCCACTCTCCTTACAATGTGTATGATAATCAAGGTGGGCCATTTCCAGCACAAATCCAGGGTTTAACAAGAACGTCGGGGGGGGGGGGGGGGCGTTGGAAAAAACAAGGGGAAATAGGTTACCTTGCATAATGACTTAGCCACTCCCAGTCTCTATTCAAGCCTAAGTTAATTGTATCCAATTTGCAAATGAATTCCAATTCAACAGTTTCTCGCTGGAGTCTGGATTTGAAGATTTTTTGTTGAAGAATTGCAACGTTCATGTCTGTAATCGCGTGACCAGAGAGATAAATGGGGGGGGGGTGAGAAAACCTGGATTTGTGCTGGAAATGGCCCACCTTGATTATCATACACATTGTAAGGAGAGTGATTACTTTAGGTAAGCTATTGCCAGCAGGAGAGTGGGGTTGGGGGAGGTATTTTTTCATGCTTTGTGTGTATAAAAGATCTTCTACACTTTCCACAGTATGCATCCGATGAAGTGAGCTGTAGCTCACGAAAGCTTATGCTCAAATAAATTGGTTAGTCTCTAAGGTGCCACAAGTACTCCTTTTCTTTTTACAATCTCCATATTAAGCTGGAACCATGAGCGATCTTCAAACAGCCAGAAATGGTTCCTTGAGGTCTCCCATCACTTTCTTGCACTGAATGGTGCTGTGCACTGAAGAGAATCTAGGCCTTTGTCCTCAAAGGATTGGTACAAAATTTAAATGATTGGTTACATAGTGAAGTTTCCAGTATCCTTAGCCAAACAGTGGACCAATAGGCATTCCTTAATTCCAAAGTGCCCAGAGCCATCTCTCTGTGCACTATGTAATATACATATTTTAAGTGAAGGACTAAAGACTGGCCTGGGAACCACTCTACATGAGGTCATTTATCCTTTTCCACAGAAAATGAAGATGGGCTTATAACTAAGGTAGTGAACTGGAAGTTAGAGGATCTGGGTTCAATGTCTAGCTCTGCTACAGACCTCCTGTGCAACCTTAGGTAAGTCTTGATCTCTCCCTCATGTCCCCATTTGTAAATGGGTATAATAACGTGTCCTTTTCCCATCCTTATTATGTCTTGACTATTCACAGTAAATTCTTCAGAGTAGGGACTGTCTCCTAGGGCTTGTCTACACTAGCGAGCTTACAGGGACACAGCTGTACCAATGCAGCTCCGCCGCTGTAAGATCTCCTGTGTAACCACTTTATGTTGATGGGAGACAGCTCTCCTGCCAGCATAATTAAATCACCCACAACGAGTGGTGGTAGCTATGTCGGCAGGAGAGCATCTCCTGCCGACATAGTGCTGTCCACACCGGTGCTTCTGTTTGTGTAACTTATGTCAGTTAGGGGTGCATTTTTTCACACCCCTCAGCAATATAAACGTTACTGACAAAACTGGTAGTGTAGACACAGCCTTACTATGTGTATGTGCATTGCTTAGCATGTTGGGGCCCCAGTTCTGACTGGGACCTCTATGCACTATTAATAATTCAAATAGCAATAATCTGTATCTTTTCCCTGCTTTGATAACCTGTGGTTAAAAGATGGATTGCAAACAAATATTAAAATAGCAAAGGAAAATATTAAATTGATATCTTTTTTTCTAAGAGGGTAGTGATCTACTATGAAACTCAGTGGTTATGTTTTCCGTATGTTATGCAGTTTAACCTGGTTGTAGTAATTGGTTTTATGCCATTTCCTCAATTGTATATCTTGTAGCTATGTGTTTCAGCTGTTTTCCAATACTTGTATTGATTTTGAAAGTTGGCCAATGCTTTTGGCTTTTGTTGGTATGCAAAGAGTTGAGGGTTAACCTTTAAAATTATTGATCCTTTTTCACAAAGGTGCAAAAAAGGGTTTTTTTCAGCTTTAACATGCTCTTCTATATTTTGCTTCCATTTCTTAATTGGATTTTTAAATATTTTTTAATTAACTGAGTTAACATCCAACCAAAAATGACAAAATAGACACATTAGCCTGGCCTGGCTTTCATTTACACTCGTGTAAATAAGTACTAAAGCCAACTGAAGCCAACAGAGTTGCATCAATATATGGGACAACAGAATCAGGCCCATAATATTTCCATGGAAGCTAAGGATGTTCAGTAACTCACAGGACTGGCCCCATACTACATTTGTGTGTATTAAAAGGGGGGGGGCTGGCTGGCCGGGGGTCAGGCATGGCCCAGGAGGCTGGCGCCCCAGGGCCGGGGGGGGGGGGCGGGTGTTGCGCTGCCCAGCTCTCCGGCACTCCAGGGCCGGGGTGGGGGGCTGGGGGCACTAGCCTGGGGCAGGGGCCAGCGGCCACAGTAGGAGCTGGGCTGCAGTGGGCATGGAAGGGGCAGAGCCTCGGATGTAAGGGCGGGGCTGGGGCCTAGCCTTCCCAAGTCAGGGTTTCACCTACTGCCCATGCATATGGTGGTTCATTCTTGGTTGGATCTAAAACTGGAAGGGGCCTAGTTCCTGAATGAAGCCAAAATCTTGCAGAATAGCTCATAGGGGATAGTACCATTGAACCCAGACTATAGTCCTGATTGTCCTTAAACAGAACCCTAGCCTAAGCAGGATCCAAATACCACCTGGCTGACTTATGTCTAATGAAATACTTGTACTTAGCCAATATCAGCTAAGTATATGGCTAAGTGAACCTTCTTCCATTACTCAGTACTCTAAGGACATCTAGTAGAGGATAATTATATAGGGCCTGATGTTCAATTGGGTTAAGTCAGTGGATCTTTGCCAATCTCCATCATTTTAGGATCTGGCCTATAGGCTGAAGGGCGCTGAAGTGATGATGCTATGTGCTAGTGTTAAATATTTGTTTTATTAGGTTTTATTTCATGTGTCTTAATACAATGTTCAAATTAATTTTTATGTTTTAAATTATAGTGTAATTTATATTGATAACAGGCTATTATCTTGAGAATATAACAAATTCAAAACCTTGCACTGAAAGCCATCTTGACATATTATTGGATTTCCACAGTCTTTCACTGACATCCTTTTCCCAATGTCTTGACATAGTTATGTCTACTAATAGACGTGCATTGAAATAATTTTTCTATCAACTTGACATGGCATTGTCTCCATGGACTTGTACAGGCATTTAGTGTGAATGGAGAATTAGCATTGCCATTTGGCCATTTATATTGCTACAGTCACAAAACAGTTTTGTATTCACCATAAAATAATCCAATTTAATAATTTTAATTTTAAGTGGTTTATTCTGTTTTTTGCCCGTGCTTCCTATTAAAAAAACCCTCTCTAATACCAGAGATGAATTTTACCTCTGCATATCTAAAATGGTTTAATATATTGAAATGGATTTGGTTTAAAATAAAAACAAAGTGTGAAAAAAATCACCCAATTACAGCAAAGATGAGTGAAGCAGTTCATATAAAATAAGAAGTAACCAAATGCTTTGACTCAGACTGATCAAAATATTTGTTCACCGCTGAAAAAGTTTACGTTACATCAAAAACTGAGAATGATATTATATATTAATTATTCTCAAATTTTCCATCTCTTGTATTCATGACAAAAATAATTTTAAATTTGTACATGTCTTGATGCAGAAGTGTTAAAATGCAGTAATAAAGTATGTTGTTGTGGCAATTTCATCCTATCCCAAAACAGTGTTCAGCAATTCCAACAAAATCTTGTCTTAAGAAATGTTGACATCAATCTTGTAGTGTCAGAGGGTTTGGATGTTCAGATGAGCATCCAGATGTTTGGTCACTTATCGGACCTAAACCCAACCATCTGAGTTTCAGTCCGAACAGATTCACATGACTGGAACTTCCCTATCACTAGAGCTGGTCACACAGGAAGGTCAGAGGTCTGGATAGAATTTCCAGTTAAAATGAGAAAGAAAAAGAGAGTAAGCCCAGAGTAGCCATGTACGACGTTCTCCTGAGATGTGGGAGACCCGGTTGAAATTATTATTTGGCCTTATTTGGAGCAGAGAACTGAACCTGTAAGAGATTAATGGAGCCCTTGGGAGGCAGTGCAGAAAGCAGCCAATAGGACAGGGGCTGCAAGGAGCAGCCAATCAGGGCTAGGCAAGCCCATATAAGAAGACCTGCAGGGCAGAGCAGGTTCAGTTGCTCCCTGGAACTCAAGGAGGGAGAACTTCCAGGCAGAAGAGAGCCAGAATCCTGGAAAGAGCAACACTCCTAGCAGGGACCAGGGGAGCTAGGGAAGAGCTCCTAGCTGGTCGCTGGGAGTTACAGGCTGAGGCCCTGACGCAAGAGCAAAGAAGGTGCAGGGAAGTGGCCTAGGGAAATAGTCTGAGAGGTTGGAGGGGACACAGCATGTGGCTGCCATCTACAGGGTCCCTGGGCCAGGACCTGGAGTAGTGGGCTGGCCTGGGTCCCCTCCTCCCGACTCACCACTGAGGAAGTGGCTGGATCATTAAACTGTAATACTTTTTCCCCTGAAAGGGAGAGCATAGAGTGTGACACAGATGGAGGGCGGTGTCCTGAAGTGGGCAACATGGGTCCAGGAGCAGAATTGATGGCAGGCAAGACACCACCAAGAATCGGCATTCCAACCCATGGAGCTGATCCACAAGAAGACCAGCAGAAGGCACTAGTGTGGTGAGTCTCTCCCCCCACCCCCCCGCAATGTTACAATGGTTAATCCATTTAAGCCAGTTGTGTCCAAACTTGGTTTGTGGCTTGTTCAGGGTAAGCCCTTGGTGGATTGCAAGATGCTTTGTTTACCTGAGCGTCTGCAGTTACGGCCGCTCACAGCTCCCTGTGGCTGTGGTTCGCTATTCTTGGCCAATGGGAGCTGTAGTAAGTGGTGGTCCGGCCCGCACTGCGTCCCGCAGCTCCCATTGGCCTGGAACGGTGAACCACAGTCACTGGGATCTGCGAGCGTCAGTACCTGCAGACACTCAGGTAAACAAAGCATCTCGCGGCCTGCCAGGGCTTACCCTGAACAAGCCGTGAACCAAGTCTGGGAACCCCTGATTTAAGTTGAAATTCTCATTTTCAAAAAGAGGTTTAGGCACCTGGATGTCTACATCCCATTGATGGTCAATGAGATTTTGACGCCTAAGTGCCTAAATCATTTTGAAAATTAATTTTAGGTTCCTAAATCAGAAAGACATCACAATGCTGAGAGCAGTAACACCTAAAAACCTTTACAAAATTGGGCCTAAGAGACTAGATTTTATCAATCAAAATCTAATTCTGCAAATCACCCGGAAGTGCAATTGTCCTTTAAAGGAGACTGAATAAATTCAAAACAATGGATACCCTGAGCAGAGCTCGTGTGGCATAGGTCCTCTAACATCAGTAGAGTTTTGCCAAGTTACTTTATCCGAGGATCTGGCCTAACATTAATGTTCAGCCTGAATGTTCAATAACCATGTTGTTGGATATGTTGCTATATTACGTTGCTGTAATATCTTTTCACCACAAAAAAAACAAAAACAAAAAAACAAAAAAAACAACAACCCTGAGAATGCAGGACATCCTCATGATAATGTATCATTCTCATTTTGTACAATTGTATCCCGATTTGTTATATTCCATATGACACACCATATAAGTTCAGGGTTAGACCATAACACTAAGGCTCAGTCCATATTTTGAGATGGTATGGAGCTACTTTGCTCTAGGGGAAATATTGAGGAAAAAAAATGTTCTTCCTGAAGAAGACTTCCCAAGTTCGGCATCTGGGCTGGAAGCAGGCCTCCTGTTCTGCATGCCACAGGGAAGCTTTTGATGCAAGTGACCATGAGCTGTTTCTGGTGTGTCTAAAACAGCTCTTGAGTTGTTCCAGTCATTTCTAAGAATAAAGGATTAAGTTGGTGGTGGGCAATTGTTACCATTGAGAGATTTGAAATTTAATATGGTTAAAAGACACGATACAAAAAAATGGAAACTAGGTCAAATTACAAAGGATGAATATAAATAAATAACACATGCATGTGGGGACAAAATTAGAAAGGCTGAGGCACAAAATGAGATTAAACTAGCTAGAGACATAAAGTATAACAAAAACATTCTACAAATACATTAGAAGCAAAAGAAAGACCAAGGACAGGGTAGGAGGAAAAAACAGTAACAGAAAATGTTAACAGTGTTGCAAAAAATGCAAACATTGTTCTGGGATGTATTAGTAGGAGTGTTGTAAGCAAGACACGAGAAGTAATTTGTGTGCTCTACTCTGCACTGACTAGGCCTCGACTGGAGTGTTGTGTCCAGTTCCGGATGCCACATTTCAGGAAATATACGGAGAGTTGGAGAAAGTCCAGAGAAGAGCAACAAAAAGTATTAAAGGTCTAGAAAACATGACCGATATGGGAAGATTGAAAAACTGGGTTTGTTTAGTCTGGAGAAGAGAAGACTGAGAGGGGACATGATAACAGTTTTCAAGCACATAAAAGCTGTTACAAGGTGGACGCAGAAAAAATGGTCTCGTTTATCTCTTGGGATAGGACAAGAAGCAAGGGGCTTAAATTGCAGGAAGGACAGTTTAGGTTGAACATTATGAAAAACTTCCTAACTGTCAGGGTTGTTAAGCACTGGAATAAATTGACTAGAGAGGTTATGGAATCTCCAACACTGGAGATTTTTAAGAGCAGGTTAGACAAACACCTGTCAGGATGGTCTAGCTAATACTTAGTGCTACCCTGAGTGTGGGGAATTGGACTAGAGGACCTCTTGAGGACGCTTCCAGTCCTACAATTCTATGATTCTATGTATGAAGCCTCTAAGGGTATATTTACACTGCAATTAAAAACCTGTGGCAGGTCTGTGCCAGGTGACTTGGGCTTGGGCCTCAGGGGATATTTAATTCTGGTTTAGACTTTCAGACTCAGGTTGGAGCCCAGGCTCTAGGACTCTACAAGGTGTGAGGGTCCCAGAGCTCTGGCTGAAGTTGAACCTGAATGTCTATGCTGGAATTAAACACTCAGCCCTGCAGCCCAAACCCCATGAGGCCAGCTGCAGATGTCTAACTGTAGTGTAGACATACCCTAAGAGAGAGAATTTCTACATAGAGGGAGAGTATAAAATATTTAAATGGATGATACAGCTGTTGATTTCTCACCTCATAGATCCCACAAGTATGATCTGTGTTTACAAGAAATGTTTGAATGATGGTCAGTCCCAAAAGCTGGGACTGGAGAACAGGACATGGATCACTCTATAATTACTCTGTTCTGTTCATTTCCTCTAGAGCATCTGGCACCGGCCACTGTCAGAATACATGATACTGGTCTGGGTGGACTTGTCTGACCCAATATGGCCATTCTTATGTCTTTATGTTCTAATGCCAGGCAACTGATTTGTTTTCCACACTTTCAGCTACCTACTTCTGTTGACAAAACCCACAGTGCTGCATATTACACAAGAAGAAATCCAGAACTATTTTTAGACAATATAAATTTTAATCTTAACCAGCTCGGCTAAGATGACAGTTGACAAAATGTAAATACATGTCATTGTCCCAGGTAAAGTACACAGTGGAATGTTTCTAGAATTTATAAATAGCACTTTAAGCTGCCAAGCTACAAAGGAGAAATGTGAATATTTAATGGCATTCCCTACAACCTGCACAACTATGTGCTTTGTAGAATTATTCGAGTCTCCTTGAACTTGATGTTTTAACTGATGGAGTAGCCTGAAAACTTTAAAATGAAGTGAGCTGTCACATCAGGTTAAAGATGATTTAACACATATTGGCCTATATGAACTATTATTGAACATCACAAAATGACAGTATATTATATATCATTGAAGGAGGGTTGTCATAAAGGTAATTTCACCAAAAAGTAAACCCAATTCACCTTTACTATTTTGACTTAGATTTTCCTGCTTTCCTCAGTATAGTGCCTCCTCTCCAGAGTTTATAGTTATTTTTAGTCACCGTCTCCTTAACAGTATAATTAGACATACAAAATTAAGTCTCAGGTAAAGCTACTGATGCACAAGAAACACAAGTCTTCCTAGGAAACTGGTTGGAAACTATTAAGAGTTGATTAGCACCAATGATTTTTGTGAGAGCTGTGATAATTTAAACAGATCCGTTTATTAGAGGTAATTTTAAATGGAGACAGAAGACATTTGACTTGGTGAAGCAGAGCAGAATCTGTGCATGTATGCTCATTGTCAGAGCATGCATAGATGGAAGGATGGAAACAGTAGATGATTGCAGGCTTTAAAAGGGAATTTAGGAATGGGAAGGTGGCTGTGATCTCCCATTGAGATCAGGAAACTAGAAGAGGGAACAGGAGGCTACAGACTGCAATAAGAATGTGGAAATTACAGAGAACAGAAGAGAACAAAATATAGAAAATATACTGTAGGTTATAATATATGCGGGGGGGGGGTAATTTAAAAATTTGCTGATTTGATTTTCTGACCAGTTCTGCAACTATTGCCCATAGTTTGCAAAATAAATATATCCCCAGCTGTTAAAAGCTTTCAATGGATTAGAAACAAATTAAGTGCACTGCATATTTAAAGAAACAAACCAATTATTGCAAAACATACATTTACACAAAGAACTAACAACCTTCATGGCATAATATTAATACATTAGAAAAATAGAATTTGTTGTTTGGAAATTATAGACTGTCAATTATAGATGAGAAAAATCTTTCTGATCTTAGACAGCTCTTTAATCAAGAAGAAAAAGACATAGGAAGATCCAGGAGCTGGAAGTTGAAGTTAGACAAATTCAGACTAGAAATAAGGTGCATATTTTTAACAGCTAGGGTAATTGACCATTGGAACAACTTACTGAGGGATGTGGTGGAATCTCCATCAGCCATAGTCTTTAAATCAAGACTGTATGTCTTTGTAAAAGTTGTATTCTAACTCAAACAGAAGTTAAGGACTTGATAGAGAAACTATTGGGTGTGGTTCTTTGGCCTGTGTTATGCAGGAGATCAGCTGAGATGATCCCTCCTAGTCTTAACATCTATGAATATTTTGAAATAAACAGTAAAGAACACATCAGCTGCAGCATGGCAACAAAACTCTCACAAATAGACCAAGACTTAAAAAGATCCTATCACATAATTTAAGGTAGAATGTTAAGATGGACTACTGATTGCATGAATAGCTTCACAGGATATTTGTAAACAACAAACAGTACACAGTATTTTGCAATATACTTCTTTTTAATGGAAGCAGGAAATAATACATGACCGTCTCTGCAGTATTTAGGCTATCTACAGGTGCTCTCTTTGCCTGACAGTCACAGAGACAGCCAAAGGACATTTTTCCCATTTATAAACATGCATTTTCAAGGTTTTATAATTGAGGCCCTAATTCGTCACATACATGCAAACATAGGAGTTGTAACAGTTAACCCCTGCATTTGCTGGACATCCACCCATGTCCTTTGGAATCCTGACCCATATTATGTGACTGGAACCAGGAAATAACAAATGTTGTTCCCATACATTATTTATCCACTTTTTAAAAATATGGCCGTTATTTAAATTAAAGAAGAGTAGGAAATTTATAATTTTGAGACATTTTGGTCACATAATACTGTTATCATGTCAGTACAATGTAATCTACTAGTAACCATAATCAGGTATACTGTAGGTGTTGAAACCATTATTTTTATTAAAGATATAATGTATGAGTTCTTTGACAGTTTTCACAAGAGCTGACTATTATTATCCATCTACTGTCTATTTCTACCCAGTGAGTTTTTATTGGCAATCCTGGTGACTAGAAATTGATGTTAACAGATTATGTTTCTAAACTAATGAATGAACTGCTGGATAAGTTTGCAGACGTTGCTGAAAATGCCTTTTTGTCTTAGAGAATGTTTACAAGTTAACCAATGAGAAGGTGGGCATGAAGGCCAAGGGGGATTAATTGATTACAATGTCAGAGAGAGCAGGTTAACACTCCCATTGCAGTAGATTTGGTCTGACACTGTAAATGAGAAAGGAGAGAGGAACAAAGTATGCAGCACACTACAACAGAATAACATTGAGAAACAATAAGGTAGTTCATTAGAGGAAAGGATTCTCAAAATTGTTAGCATTTCAAGTGTAGTAATTATATAAAAGTTTCAATTTTTTTTACCATGCCTCTCTTCAGCACAGACTTTGTAGACTTGCTAGAGAATAGCTGCTCTCTGGCTTTACCCAATGTAGTGCACGCTGGTATTAGGGCATAAGGAATGTAATGATATCCAGGGTCTGTTCACCTGTTTGAACTTCCTTTGTCTTTCCTTCCTGCTTGATGGCTATGTTTATTGCTTAAATGCAAGTTAAGGCAAGCACACATTCCTTTGTCTCGGACAGACCTTAACTTCTCTTTGACAACTTCTGTTTGGAACATGTGTTAATAACACCATACAGGGCAATCTTATAACTTCCCATAAAATGGTGCCATACATATTTTACCAGGGCAATACTGACCAGCAAATTATGAGTTTTTAAATGATATCTCACAAGACATGTCTTGTACAAAAACTATTACAATAGCATGTAGGGTGGGAACACAGAGATATAGTCTGTCACACTCAACTCTTTCAAAGCTCCTCTCCTGGCCTGAGCCATCCTGTTCTGGAAGGAAGGATCTAGCGCCAGACATGTTGCTGGCACTATTTCTCTCCATCATCCTTGCCACACATCAATTAATGGCAGGATTTCACTCCTAAATTGGATTTGAAATGGTGACTTTCAGATGGAAGGCTGTAAATCTCAATGTTAAATCCCCTGAGCTGTCAAATACTGTGCCTCTCTTTCCTTTCAAATAACAAACTGTTTCTTTTAAAAATAAAAGGAAAAAGCTAATATTGGTAGCACTTGCCCTTATTATTAATAGCTTTCTGAATAAAAGGGTGAAAAACATTCATATTCCAATCAAGATTACCATGGTGTTTAAGAAAAAATGTAATCTTGGATTACTTAAAACTGGAGGATTTAAATTAGATCTGTACCCTTTTGTAGATATAATCCTTCTGCCAAGTGTTGGCAGCAAAAAGGGCTGGGTTTGATTTTCTAGCAGTTCCTTCTGAAAACATAATTGACAATGACTCAAGCTCCCACCCAGAACCTGGGAAACTATATATGGGCTCTTGTTTTATATTTCTTTTGTTGAACAGGCTGGTAGGGGGCAGTGTGTTCTGAAGGAAGCAGAGTCTTTGATCACAGCAGAGCCCTGATTAGGGGGCATGTCTTGCCTGATTAGGAGCCCTATAAAGGCAGCAAAGAAGCCAGCCAGTGGCACAGGAACCAGCAAACAAAACTGAAAACAGGAGTTTGAGTGGAGATCTGCTGGAGAAGGGAGGTAAATCTCTGTTCCTAAGAAGCAACGACTGAGTTAGTCAGAAAATTTATTTGTTTGCTTTTTTTTTTTTCTTCAATTTGCAAAGGCGGGTAGGGGGCAGTGTGTTGTAAGATGCTGACTCTTTGATCACAGTGAAACCCTGACTATCAGGAGGTGCTTCCCTGATTAGGGGGCCTATAAAGGTAGCCAACTGTGCAGCCATTGGTACAGGATGAGCATCACAGGAACCAGCAATCTGCTGAAAACAGTGGAGCTTGTAAGGGGAGTTTGGGGGAAGGAGTGTGTGTGTTTGTTTTTCTTGACAGGTGCTTAGGAGGGAAGACTATAAGTGTTACACAGGAAGCAGTGATAGTGACCCAAGGAATAAAAGAGACAATGAAGATGACTGTATATGGAAGCTGCAGGATGTACATGGTCCTGGAACGGATGCAAATGAAGCACCTCCTGAGGGATCTTATGGAAGAGAAGATCTGAGGTTTGGAGATGCAGGTAGAAACTATGATTGAGTTTCAAAGGGGATGGAAGGAGAGAGGAGGCTGTAGGGAAAATTTGAGACTTCCAGATGCAAATTGGACTGGAGACCTGTGAGGGTAGACGGCTGGATGAAGCAAATGGAAGCATGTGAGCAAGATAAAAAGGATTGGCTAGTGAAGGAGAAATAGAGCTGAGTTGCTGAGTTTGCTGACTCGGTAAATGAAGGGGCATGGCAGGCAGTAACAGAAGGTGGGAGGACGAGGAAGAAGAGAAGAGTGTCTAGTCCTACAAGAAGAGGGGAAGAGTCAGTGGAAATAGCCAGAGTTCAGAGGCCCAGGAAGCTAGAGGATGACTCGCAGAAGATTGCATTTTATTCTCACTTGCAAGAGGACTTGCAGCCAGAAAGAACAGAAGGAGGAAAGTCGGAGAATTGCACCAATACCAAGAAGAGGCAGGTCTATGTGATTGGGGACTCCCTACTGAGAAGCATGGACTGACCTGTCAACAGAGTTGATCCAGAGAACAGAAGGGTGTGCTGCCTGCTGGGAGCTAAGATATAGGATGGGGGATTCAGGCTGAAGAGCATCCTAATGGGAGCAAGAAAGAATCCACTGTCCTTCACATGGGAACAAAGGATACTGCTAGATTCTCACTGGAGCACATCAAGAGAGACTATGCCAGGCTGGGGAAGATGCTTAAAGAAATGGAGGCTCAGGTGATCTTCAATGGGATTCTACTCATCCCTAGAGTGAAGGCAAGACATAATTATGGTGATCAACAGATGACTCAGGCAGGGATGCTATGAGGAGGGCTTTGGGATGTTCGACTACTGGAAGGCATTCACAGATAGAGGACTGATGTCATGGGCTGGACTCCCTTGAATATGGATGGAAATAGACTTCTGGGGTGGAGGTTGGCACAACTGATTAAGAGTTTTAAACTAGGAATTTGGGTGAGACAGTTAGGAGATGCTCATGTAATCTCCACACCTAATTCTAATATTGAGCAGGGAGTAAGAGAGGATACAGCAATGGAGAAAGGAACAACAGTGGGTAGGAAAATCTTCATGAAGAAGAAATATAGTGCCAATAGCAATGACACTAACAGTCAGGTAGGCGATACTGGCAGTAGAATGACTGTACTTAATCGGGTGAGGTATCTGGGAGAAGCCAAGCAGAAACAACTAAGATGTCCGTACATCAATGCAGGGAACATATGTAACAAAATTAAGACTAGAATTACTGGTGCAGGAAGTGAAACCAGATATTATAGAGATTACAGAAATATGGTGGAATAGTAATCATTATTGGAGTACAGGTATTGAAGGGTATTGCTATGCAGAAAAGACAGCAATAAAGGTAAAGGTGGTGGAACAACATTGTATATTAATGGGGCGGTAGAATGTAAAGAAATTATAAGTGATGGAATGGACAAAACAGACTCTCTTTGAGTCAAAATCACTTTGGGGAAGAAAGCTAACACAGTCCCCTGGGATAGTACTTGTGATATGCTACAGATCCCCAGGATCCGATTTGGACATGAATAAAGACCTCTTTAATATTTTAGTGAAAATAAATACTATTTGGGATTGTGTGATAATTTAATTTCCAAGATATAAATTGAACGACAAGTGTTACTAAAAATGGTAGAGCCCAGATATTTCTGAATGTGAAGCTGACAGATTTCATCACCAAATAGTCTCCAAACCAACAAATGGTGATGCCATTTTAGATTTAGTATTTGTAAGTAGTGAGGACCTTATATAGAAGAACTGGTTGTAGAGGACAACCTTGGTTCAAGTGATCATGAGCTAATGGGAGGATAAAGAAAATTAAGTCAGCAACTAGGGTCCTTGATTTCAAAAGTACAAACTTAAAAAAATAAGGGAATTAGTTAGGGAAGTAGACTGGACTGAAGAACACATGGATTTGAATGTGGAGGAGGCTTGGAATTACGTTCAGTGAAAACTGCAGAAACTATCTGAAGCCTATATTCCAAGCAATGGGGGAAAACAATGTAGGGAAGGATTGCAGACCAAACTGGATGTATAAGCATTTCAAACAGGTTATTAAGAGAAAGTAGAATGTCTACAAGGAATGAAAGAGAGGTTGCATCAGCAAAGAAAGATACTTCTTGCAGGTCAGAAAGCATAGGGGAAAAGTGAGAACTGCAAAAAGCCACTCAGAGTTGGACCTTGCAAAGGAAATTAAAACCAGTAGTAAAAAGGTTCTTTAGACATATGAATAAATAGAAAATGAGATAAGAAGAAGTGAGCCCACTAAACACTGAGGATGGGGTGGAGATTAAAGATAATCTAGGCATGGCCCAACACCTAAATTAATACTTTGCCTCCATTTTTTAATAAGGGTCATGAGGAATTTAGAGGTGGTGGCAGAGTGACTAATGGAAGTGAGGATATGGAAGTAAAAATTACCACATCCAAGGTGGAAGTCAAACTCAAAAAGCTTAATGGGGAGGCTGATAATCTCCATCCAAGAATATTAAAGGAACTGGCAACATGAAATTGCAAGCCCAATAAAAAGGATTTGTAATGAATTCATAAACTTTGGGTTGTACCCTTTGACTGGACAATTGCTAATATAGTATCTATTTTTAAGTAAGGGGGGAAGTGATCTGGGAAACTATAGGCCCATTAGTTTAACCTCAACTGTATGCAAAGTCTTGGAACAAATTTTGAAAGATAAAGTAGTTATGGACACAGAGGTAAACAGTAATTGGAATAAAATACAACATGGTTTTACAAAAGGAAGATCATGCCAGACCAACCTGATCTCTTTCTTTGAAAATATAACTGATTTATTTAAACAAAGAAATGCAGGTAGACCTAATCTACCTGGATTTCAGTAAGTCATTTGATATAGTTCCACACGGGAAATTATTAGTTAAATTGGAGAAGATGCGGATTAATATGAGAATTAAAAAGTGGGTGAGAAACTGGTTATAGGGGAGACTACAATGGATCATACTGAAAGGTGAATTGTCAGGCTAGAGGGAAATTACTAGTGGAGTTTCACAGGGATCTGTCTTGGGACCAATCTTATTTAACATTTACATTAATGACAAAGAGTGGGAGTGTTCTAATAAAATTTGTGGATGGCACAAAGTTGGGAGATATTGCCAGTATGGAGGAGAACCAAAATATCATACAAGAAGATGTAGATGACATTGAAAACTCGAGTAATAGAAATGGAGTGAAATTTAACAGTGCAAAGTGACAGGTCATGCACTTAGGGACTCACAACAAGAATTTTTGCTATAAGCTGGGAGTGTATCAGTTGGAAGCAACAGAGGAGAAGAAAGGTCTGTGTGTATTGGTGGATCATAGAATAACTATAAGCCAGTAATATGATGAGACGTGAGAAAACCTAATGCAATACTAGGATGCATCAGGCAAGATATTTCCAGTAGAGATAGGAAGTGTTTGTATCATCATATAAGGCACTGGTGAGACCTCATCTGGAATACCGTGCGCAATTCTGGTATCTCATGTTTAAGAGAGATTAATTCAAACTGGAACAGGTGCAGAGATGGCTACTAGGATGACCAAAGAGATGGAGAATATATCTTATGAGAGGAGACGCAAGCAGAGCCTAACAAATCAAAGTCTGAGGTGGATAGAAAACTGGTAGATTGTCAGGGTCAATGGGTAGTGGTCAACGGCTCCATGTCTAGTTGGCAGCCAGTATGAAGTGGAGTGCCCCAAGGGTCGGTCCTTGGGCCGGTTTTGTTCAATATCTTCATTAATGATCTGGAGGATGGTGTGGATTGCATCCTCATTAAGTTTGCAGATGACACTAAACTGGGAGGAGAGGTAGATATGCTGGAGGGTAGGGATAGGATACAGAGGGCCCTAGACAAATTAGAGGATTGGACCAAAAGAAATTTGATGAGGTTCAACAAGGACAAGTGCAGAGTCCTGCACTTAGGATGGAAGAATCCCATGCACCGCTACAGACTAGGGACCAAGTGGCTAGGCAGCAGTTCTGCAGAAAAGGACCTAGGGGTTACAGTGGACGAGAAACTGGAAATGAGTCAACAGTGTGCCCTTGTTGCCAAGAAGACCAATGGCATTTTAGGATGTATAAGTAGGGGCATTGCCAGCAGATCGAGGGACGTGATCTTTCCCCTCTAGTCGACATTGGTGAGGCCTCATCTGGAGTACTGTGTCCAGTTTTGGGCCCCACTCTACAAGAAGGATGTGGAAAAATTGGAAAGAGTCCAGCAGAGGGCAACAAAATGATTAGGGGACTGGAACACATGATTTATGAGGAGAAGCTGTGGGAACTGGTATTGTTTAGTCTGCGGAAGAGAAGAATGAGGGGGGATTTGATAGCTGCTTTCAACTGCCTGAAAGGGGATACCACAGAGGATGGATCTAGACTGTTCTCAGTGGTAGCAGATGACAGAACGAGGAGTAATGGTCTCAAGTTGCAGTGGGGGGAGGTTTAGTTTGGATATTAGGAAAAGCTTTTTCACTAGGAGTGTGGTAAAACACTGGAATGCGTTACCTAGGGAGGTGGTGGAATCTCCTTCCTTAGAAGTTTTTAAGGTCAGGCTTGACAAAGCCCTGGCTGGGATGATTTAGTTGGGGATTGGTTCTGTTTTGAGCAAAGGGTTGGACTAGATGACTTCCTGAGGTCCCTTCCAACCCTAATATTCTATGGTTCTATGATTCTATGATATGCTTGCTCTCTATAAATACATCAGAGAAGTAAATACCACAGAGGGAGAGGAGTTATTTAAATTAAGTTCCAATGTGGACCCAAGAACATAGGCAGGAACCAAATTTAAGTGAAGACAGTTCCACAGCTAGAAGAAAAGGAGTACTAGTGGCACCTTAGAGACTAACCAATTTATTTGAGCATAAGCTTTCGTGAGCTACAGCTCACTTCCAATGTAGCTCACGAAAGCTTATGCTCAAATAAATTGGTTAGTCTCTAAGGTGCCACTAGTACTCCTTTTCTTTTTGCGAATACAGACTAACATGGCTGCTACTCTGAAACCTTCCACAGCTAGGTCAATGCAAGGCAGCTTTCATTGGCCTAATCCTCTAGAGGTAATATCGTTTATTGTACCAAATTCTGTCAAGATATTACATCAGCTACCTTGTATTTCTAATATCCTGAGACCAACAAGGTTACAATAACAGCACAAACAATGATTAGACTGTCTTATTCATTGATAGGCATATCTAGCTGACTGATGTGAGACTATTTAACATCCCTTATATTCGCTTAGGCTCTTTTGGAAGAAAAAAACATCTCTTGGATTCTGAAGGAACTCTTGGTCCAAGGCAGCACTGAAAAAATAAAAATGTGAAGGTAAAGAGAAAGTAATGATCTTTATGAATTTCAGAAAAAGTTAGCATTCATGCAGATGTTTATTCCAAATGTGTGTCACTTTCTAGAGAGAAAGAGATATGGAAAAAATAGGGAATTACTTATGCACAAAGACTTGAGTATGGAAAAATAGGGAATCATTTATGGAAAAAAGACTTGGGTATGCAGCTTGAATAGCATACCTATAATTTATTGAATGGATCTAAAGATGGCTTGGTTATTAATGTATCTGTTTTTCTGGCATGGTAAATAATGTTTCCCAGATGTCTGCTGTCAGTTTTCCTTGTTTGCCAAACTGTAAGTTTACATGCAATAAAAATTGTAAACACATTAAGGAGGTCTGTAATGTAACCAGCTTTCAGATTTATCAATAGATTTTATAATACAGATGCTGTAGTCCAAAACACCATCCAGTAATAATTGCGACTGCATATCCATATTGAATCTCTCCCATGCCACAGTGAACATAGGAAAAGAATCGGTCAGCCAACTCTGAAAATGAAAGTCAGAATCACCTTCTGGTTAAAAAAAAATGAAATAAAATTATATTTAGGCTACAAAAATCTTTTTATCCAAAAAATGTGCCTTTCAATTTCCAGAACATCCAATATCATTAAAGTAATTTTAGTCAGCAGATCTGGTTTTAAGAGCAAAAGAATGATATAGCCACTGTACTGTATAATCATGGCAAACAGAATTGTATTTTAGGTAGACATAATTTTGTACTGTAGGCCTAAGAGAGTCTAAATTAGCTTGATTTACATATCAAAGAGACAGAAAAGGAAGACGTCTTTAATATACCATATCCTAGTAAAAAGAAAAGGAGGACTTGTGGCACCTTAGAAATTAACAAATTAACACCTTAGAGATTAACAAATTAACACCTTAGAGATTAACAAACATTTGTATTTGAGCATAAGCTTTCATGAGCTACAGCTCACTTCATCAGATGAAGTGAGCTGTAGCTCATGAAAGCTTATGCTCAAATAAATTGATTAGTCTCTAAGGTGCCACAAGTACTCCTTTACTTTTTGTGGATACAGACTAACACGGCTGATACTCTGAATCATATACTAGTAGTTACTTTTCTTGTAACATTCCTTTCTTCTGGATTAGATTGAGTGTAAATTTAACATCCCTTATATTTTGAGTAATAGGGCCAAATTCAGTAGTGATGTGTATGTTCAAGGATATAAGTGAAGTGACAAGTTGGTAAATAAATCTAAGGGAGTCTGAAAATTGTGTTGCATACAGATTGAGACAATTTAAAAATTCTTTCTGATCCATCAGTCTAGTCCCCAGTCCAGCACTTAACCATACATCATTTCATTTACTTCACTAGGACTACATATGTGTTTAAAGTTATGCACTTACTTAAATGTTTTTGCTGGATCAGGGCCTTAGATATTTAGGGCTTGATCTGCAAAAGAGCTCAACTTCCATTTAGGCAGCAAAATAAGTGGCCAGATTTTTAAGAGCTTAATACTTTAGATGAATGTAATGTGCAAAGCTCTTTTGAAAATCTAGCCATTAGAGCCAAAACCTGGTCCACTAGAAGTTCGTGGGAGTTTGCTATAGGTTTCAAAAGGACCAGAATTTTTGGTCATTAAGATTGGATTTTTCCATTGCTTTGCACACTGTTTCATTAAAACCTTTTAAAGTCAATGTAAAGTGTGTGTAAAATGCTAATAAATTACTATCTCTGAATATCCCTCTAACTTATCATTTTTAGCCAGCAGATTTCTTGAATTTCTTTTCTTTTGGTTCAGTTAAGGACATGTGGATTGCAGAAAGAGTACCATCTAAAGAAATTACTTTAGGGCACAAAAATCCACCAGCCCATTCTAACATTTACATGCAGAAGCTTAAACAGCCTAGCAGGACTGAAAATCAGAAAAATCCAGGTCTGCATAGAGGAAGACTGAAGTTTAATGAAGTTTAACTCAACATCAATAAAAATAGTAAAGCATAGTATACAATTAAAATAGCTTTAAGAAACACAACCTGGTGTTTTCATTGTGATTCAGTTTGTGGAATATTTATGATATGGTGACCCTATTGAAAAGAAAAATACATGTGGCTTGGGGAAAAAAATCTCTACCCAGCCTCGTATTTCAAACACGCACAGAACACAATAAAGGACCAATCTGACTAAACCTGAATATGCTATTCAGAGATAAATTGCTGCTGATGGTACTAGAAAATTGAGTCAAACCCTTGCCTGTGTACAGAACATAAGAATTCTTTGAATAATTTGGGTATTTGACTTATCTCTTTTCTTCCTTACAAATAAAAACACCTAGATAGGAGAAAAGATAAACACAACAAAAAGGAAAGAACTATAACTTTTGCTTAGTTGTACAATCTGGGCCAAATCCAGTCCTCTGGTAATAGAACCAGAGAGGTTATGCTGTGCAAAGGGCCAGGGTTGCATATGGGGAGCTGCGGAAATTTTGTGTTCTTATGTGTGGCAAGGAGTCTAGTTGTACAGGGGTTCCCTGAGAGCGCAGGGGATGTCTGGACTGCATGCCAAATTGGAGATGGGAAAATGGAAAAGGCTGGAAGCTCCCCCGACATATGTATCCTCTGATCTTCATTTCCCCCACACCCACTATGGGGGTGCATTTAAACTATGGAGACCATTGGGGTACAGCAGTCTCTTTTGAAAATGACTCTAATGGCTCGGGAGGGTGAAGAATTCCTTCCCTTCAGCTGCCTTGGTGATACCCAGTGAATGGTCCAGGCAGAGATGCCTGCATCCTGGAAATGAATGCATTGGTGGGCATATTGTATCAATGGGAGGGCTTTGGCTTCCTTGACCATGGAATGCTGTTCTGGGAAGAAGGTCTTTTGAGAAAAGATGGGGTCTACCTAACCTAGATGGGGAAGATCATCTTCACCCACTGAGTCACCAACTTAGTGAGGAGGGCTTTAAACTTGGCTCAAAGGGGACAGGTGGCAAAAGCCCACAGGTATGTATAAAAGAAGATGATCTCAACAGAGGACTGGATGTTGGGGGTCCGGAGTGGGACATGGAAAATTATAGTAGGAACAACAAAAGGGAAGTCAGGGGCATCTGCTCAACATCTCAGATGCCTATACACAAAGGCAAGGAGTATGGAGAATAAACAGGAAGAACTGGAAATATTAGTACATAAGCTAAATTATTACTTCATTGGTTTCACACAGATTTGACGGGATAAGTCTTATGACTGGAGTATTTGTATGGAGGGGTACAGCTTGTTCTGGGAGGACAGGCAGGATAAAAAGAAAGGAGGGATTGCTTTATACATTAAGAACTTATACACTTGTTCTGAAGTCCAGAAGGAGGTTAGAGGCAGACCAGTTAAAAGTCTCTGGGGTAAAGATATGAGAGATGTCATGGTGGGGGGGTCTACTATAGAGTACCAAATCAGGAAGAGGAGTAGATGAGGCATTACCAGAACAAATAACAAAAATATCCAAAAAACCCAAGATCTGGCAGTGATAGGGGACTTTAACTATGCAGAAATCTGTTGGAAGAAAAATAAAACATTTCCAGTAAGTTCTTGGAATGTAATGGGACAACATTTTGTTTCAGTATTGAAGGAAATAACTGAGGGACAGCCATTTTAGACTTGATTCTGACCACCAGGGAGCAAATGGTAACAAATCTGAAGGTTGATGGCAATTTGGGGAAAAAGTGACTATGAAATCATAGATTTCAAGATTCTAAAAAAACAAGGAGTGAGACCAGCACAATAAGGAAAATGGACTTCAGGAAAGCAGACTTTAACAAACTCAGAGAACTGGTAGGTAAGGTTCCATAGGAAGAAAATCTAAGGAAAAAGTTTTTCAAAGAGACAGTATTAAAGACAAAACTGCAAAGTATCCCAATATGAAGGAAAGAAAGGAAAAGACCAATATGACTCTAGCTAGAGCTCTGTAATGACCTGAAAATCAAAAAAGAATCTTGCAAAAAGTGGAAACATAGACAAATTGCTAAGGAGGAGTACAAAAAATAGCACCAGCATGTATGGACAAAATCATAGAATCATAGAATATCAGGGTTGGAAGGGCCTCAGGAGGTCATCTAGTCCAACCCCCCGATCAAAGCAGGACCAATCCCCAATTAAATCATCCCAGCCAGGGCTTTGTCAAGCCTGATCTTAAAAATATCTAAGGAAGGTGATTCCACCACTCCCTAGGTAACACATTCCAGTGTTTCACCACCCTCCTAGTGAAAAAGTTTTTCCTAATAGCCAACCTAATCCTCCCCCACTGAAACTTGAGACCATTAATCCTTGTTATGTCATCAGCTACCACTGAGAACAGTCTAGATCCATCCTCTTTGGAACCCCCTTTCAGGTAGTTGAAAGCAGCTATCAAATCCCCCCTCATTCTTCTCTTCCGCAGACTAAACAATCCCAGTTCCCTCAGCCTCTCCTCATAAGTCATGTGTTCCAGTCCCCTAATCATTTTTGTTGCCCTCTGCTGGATTCTTTCCAATTTTTCCACATCCTTCTTGTAGCGTGGGGCCCAAAACTGGACACAGTACTCCAGAAGAGGCCTCACCAATGTCGACTAGAGGGGAACGATCATGTCCCTCGATCTGCTGGCAGTGCCCCTACATATACATCCCAAAATGCCATTGGCCTTCTTGGCAACAAGGGCACACTGTTGACTCATATCCAGCTTCTCATCCACTGTAACCCCTAGGTCCTTTTCTGCAGAACTGCTGCCTAGCCATTTGGTCCCTAGTCTGTAGCGGTGCATGGGATTCTTCCATCCTAAGTGCAGGACTCTGCACTTGTCCTTGTTGAACCTCATCAAATTTCTTTTGGCCCAATCCTCTAATTTGTCTAGGGCCCTCTGTATCCTATCCCTACCCTCCAGCATATCTACCTCTCCTCCCAGTTTAGTGTCATCTACAAACTTGCTGAGGGTGCAATCCACACCATCCTCCAGATCATTTATGAAGATATGGAACAAAACCGGCCCAAGGACCGACCCGTGGGGCAATCCACTTGATACCGACTGCCAACTAGACATGGAGCCATTGATCACTACCCGTTGAGCCCGACAATCTAGCCAACTTTCTATCCACCTTATAGTCCATTCATCCAGCCCATATTTCTTTAACTTGCCGACAAGAATACTGTGGGAGACAATGCCAAAAGCTTTGCTAAAGTCAAGGAACAACATGTCCACTGCTTTCCCCTCATCCACAGAGCCAGTTATCTCGTCATAGAAGGCAATTAGATTAGTCAGGCATGACTTGCCCTTGATGAATCCATGCTGACTGTTCCTGATCACTTTCCTCTCCTCTAAGTGCTTCAGAATTGATTCCTTGAGGACCTGCTCCATGATTTTTCCAGGGACTGAGGTGAGGCTGATGGCCCTGTAGTTCCCAGGATCCTCCTTCCCTTTTTTAAAGATGGGCACTACATTAGCCTTTTTCCAGTCATCCGGGACTTTCCCCGATCGCCATGAGTTTTCAAAGATAATAGCCACTTGCTCTGCAATCACATCCACCAACTCCTTTAGCACTCTCGGATGTAGCGCATCCGGCCCCATGGACTTGTGCTCATCCAGCTTTTCTAAATAGTCCCGAACCACTTCTTTCTCAACAGAGGGCTGTCACCTCCTCCCCATGCTGTGCTGCCCAGTGCAGTAGTCTGGGAGCTGACCTTGTTCGTGAAGACAGAGGCAAAAAAATCATTGAGTACCCCCCAAACCCACCCAAGGCGAGCTCCCAGACCCTGAAGGCGGAGAAGGGACCTCTGGTGAGTGTACCTTTGAAAATATTATACATGGTTTAAAAGCAAGCGTGTTTAATGATTAATTTGTCCTGGCATTCGCGGCCAGTACAGCTACTGGAAAAGTCTGTTAACGTGTCTAGGGATGGAGCGGAAATCCTCCAGGGACATCTCCATAAAGTTCTCCTGGATGTACTCCCAAAGCCTTTGCAAAAGGTTTCTGGGGAGGGCAGCCTTATTCCGTCCTCCATGGTAGGACACTTTACCATGTCAGGCCAGTAGCACGTAGTCGGGAATCATTGCAGAACAAAGCATTGCAGCATATGGTTCTGGTGTTTGCTGGCATTCAAACAACATCCATTCTTTATCTCTCTGTGTTACCCTCGGGGGAGTGATATCATTCATGGTCACCTGGTTGAAATAGGGTGGTTTTGGTAAGTGGACATTCAGAGGTGCCCGCTTCTGCTGGGCTATTTGCCTGTGGCTGAACAGACATCTTCCTCACTGTTAGCCGCACAGTGGGGGAGGGGTGAAGCCATCATCCCAGAGAACTGTGTGTGTGTGTGTGTGTGTGTGTGTGTGTGCGGGGCGGGGGGGGCGGTAGTTGGGTTTCTGCTGCACGTGAACCTGGAAAACGCAGCCCCTTCTTTTAAATTGCCAACCCATTTTTAATGGCCAACCCAACGGCTACTTCAAATGGGAAATGAGGGTGTTGCTGTTTGAAACCATTCCCACATGTTATGAAGGTTAAAGAAACCAAAAGACTGTGGCTTACCATGGCTGCCTGCAAGCCGAATTCTGCTTCCCAGCCTTCCGTGAGTGATCTCTCACACCAAACCAGCATACCCTCAATAAGAGGCAAAATGCAACTTTGTAATGAAAGCACATGTGCTATGTAATGTTAACAGCAAGGTTTACCGTGAAAGAGCGTACTCATTGTTCTATAAAATGTGTCTTTTTAACTATCACTCTCCCTTTTTTCCCCTCCATCAGTTGTATATGTTTCTCCTTCCCAAAGGCTAGCAAAGATTAGAAAGCAAAAAAAAAAACTCACTCGTGATTAAATGTTCTCTGACCTCATGCTGTCCTCCCACACTGACAGAGCACAGCAAAATACATGGAGGCAGACAATCTCAGAGTTCAGGAAAACACAATATGACCGTGAGGAGAGGTGGCGGGCTGAAGATGGTAGGTGGCGTCAGCTTGCTGAAAGAAGGCAGGAGTCAATGCTCAGACTGCTGGAGGATCAAACTCATATGCTTCAGTGTATGGCTGAGCTGCAGGAAAGGCAGCAGGAGAATAGACCGCCACTACAGCCCCTGTGTAACCAACCACCCTCCTCCTCAAGTTCCATAGCCTCCTCACCCAGACTCCCAAGAACGCAGAGGGGGGGCCTCCAGCCACCCAGCCACTCCACCCCAGAGGATTGTCCAAGCAACAGAAGGCTGGCATTCAATAAGTTTTAAAGTTTTAAACTTTTAAAGTGCTGTGTGGCCTTGTCCTTCCCTCCGCCACCACCCCTCCCAGCTTACCTTGGCAGTTATCCCCCTATTTGTGTGATGAATGAATAAAGAATGCATGAATGTGAAGCAACAATGACTTTATTGCCTCTGCAAGTGGTGATCGAAGCAGGGAGTGGAGGATGCTTATCTTACAGGAAAGTAGAGTGAAACCGGGTGCTGGAGGCGGTTTCCATCAAGGAGAAACAAACAGAACTTTCAAACTGTAGCCTGGCCATTCTTGAAACTGGTTTTCAAAGCTTCTCTGATGCGCACCGCGCCCTCTTGTACTATTCTAATTGCCCTGGTGTCTGGCTGCATGTAATCAGCAGCCAGATGATTTGCCTCAACCTCCCACCCCACCATAAACGTCTCCCCCTTACTCTCACAGGTACTGTGGAGCGCACAGCAAGCAGTAATAAGAATGGGCATATTGGTTTTGCTGAGGTCTAAACGACTCAGTAAACTGCGCCAGCGTGCTTTTAAATGCCCAAATTCTACCACCATTCTGCACTTGTTCAGTCTATAGTTGAACAGCTCCTGACTACTGTCCAGGCTGCCTGTGTATGGCTTCATGTATTGGCATAAGGGGTAGGCTGGAGTCCCCAAGGATAACTATAGGCATTTCAACATCCCCAACAGTAATTTTCTGGTCTGGAAAGTAAGTCCCCTGCTGCAGCTTTTGAAACAGACCAGAGTTCCTGAAGATGTACCTTTCCTGGCCATCCCACGTTGATGTTGGTGAAATGTCCATTGTGATCCACGAGTGCTTGCAGCACCATTGAAAAGTACCCCTTTTGGTTTATGTACTTGCTGCCTTGGTGCTCTGGTGCCAAGATAGGGATATGGGTTCCATCTATCTCCCCACCACAGTTAGGAAATCCCATTGCAGCAAAGCCATCCACTATGAATCATAGAATCATAGAATCATAGAATATAAGGGTTGGAAGGGACCCCAGAAGGTCATCTAGTCCAACCCCCTGCTCGAAGCAGGACCAATTCCCAGTTAAATCATCCCAGCCAGGGCTTTGTCAAGCCTGACCTTAAAAACCTCTAAGGAAGGAGATTCTACCACCTCCCTAGGTAACGCATTCCAGTGTTTCACCACCCTCTTAGTGAAAAAGTTTTTCCTAATATCCAATCTAAACCTCCCCCACTGCAGCTTGAGACCATTACTCCTCGTTCTGTCATCTGATACCATTGAGAACAGTCTAGAGCCATCCTCTTTGGAACCCCCTTTCAGGTAGTTGAAAGCAGCTATCAAATCCCCCCTCATTCTTCTCTTCTGCAGGCTAAACAATCCCAGCTCCCTCAGCCTCTCCTCATAACTCATGTGTTCCAGACCCCTAATCATTTTTGTTGCCCTTCGCTGGACTCTCTCCAATTTATCCACATCCTTCTTGAAGTGTGGGGCCCAAAACTGGACACAGTACTCCAGATGAGGCCTCACCAATGTCGAATAGAGGGGAACGATCACGTCCCTCAATCTGCTCGCTATGCCCCTACTTATACATCCCAAAATGCCATTGGCCTTCTTGGCAACAAGGGCACACTGCTGACTCATATCCAGCTTCTCGTCCACTGTCACCCCTAGGTCCTTTTCCGCAGAACTGCTGCCTAGCCATTCGGTCCCTACTCTGTAGCTGTGCATTGGGTTCTTCCGTCCTAAGTGCAGGACCCTGCACTTATCCTTATTGAACCTCATCAGATTTCTTTTGGACCAATCCTCCAATTTGTCTAGGTCCTTCTGTATCCTATCCCTCCCCTCCACCGTATCTACCACTCCTCCTAGTTTAGTATCATCCGCAAATTTGCTGAGAGTGCAATCCACACCATCCTCCAGATCATTTATGAAGATATTGAACAAAACCGGCCCCAGGACCGACCCTTGGGGCACTCCACTTGATATCGGCTGCCAACTAGACATGGAGCCATTGATAACTACCCGTTGAGCCCGACAATCTAGCCAGCTTTCTACCCACCTTGTAGTGCATTCATCCAGCCCATACTTCCTTAACTTGCTGACAAGAATACTGTGGGAGACCGTGTCAAAAGCTTTGCTAAAGTCAAGAAACAATACATCCACTGCTTTCCCTTCATCCACAGAACCAGTAATCTCATCATAGAAGGCGATTAGATTAGTCAGGCATGACCTTCCCTTGGTGAATCCATGCTGGCTGTTCCTGATCACTTTCCTCTCATGCAAGTGCTTCAGGATTGATTCTTTGAGGACCTGCTCCATGATTTTTCCAGGGACTGAAGTGAGGCTGACTGGCCTGTAGTTCCCAGGATCCTCCTTCTTCCCTTTTTTAAAGATTGGCACTACATTAGCCTTTTTCCAGTCATCCGGGACTTCCCCGGTTTGCCACGAGTTTTCAAAGATAATGGCCAATGGCTCTGCAATCACAGCCGCCAGTTCCTTCAGCACTCTCGGATGCAACTCGTCCGGCCCCATGGACTTGTGCACGTCCAGCTTTTCTATATAGTCCCTAACCACCTCTATCTCCACAGAGGGCTGTCCATCTCTTCCCCATTTTGTGATGCCCAGCGTAGCAGTCTGGGAGCTGACCTTGTTAGTGAAAACAGAGGCAAAAAAAGCATTGAGTACATTAGCTTTTTCCACATCCTCTGTCACTAGTTTGCCTCCCTCATTCAGTAAGGGGCCCACACATTCCTTGGCTTTCTTCTTGTTGCCAACATACCTGAAGAAACCCTTCTTTCAGTGCAGACGCCATAGCACTGGGAACATGGAGCCCTCTCAGACACCGCAGCAATTATGAGCACTATAAACACTGTGAGCATTAAACAGCAGGATATGCAGGACTATAACCTTCAAGAAAAGCGAAACCAGGCGAGGAGAAGGTGACTGCAGCATGGTGACGAGAGTGATGAGGACATGGACATAGACTTCTCACAAAGTGAGACCTGCACATTTCCCAGAGTCACTACCCTTCATATCAGCAGCTCAGTGATAGCATTGGCTACTTGCATCACAGCAGCCCCCACAGTAGATTTGCCCACTCCAAATTGATTCCCAATTGACCGGTAGCTGTCTGGCATTGCAAGCTTCCACAGGGCTATCGCCACTTGCTTCTCACTGCGAGTGCTGCTCTCATCTTGGTATTCTTGTGCTTCAGGGCAGGGGAAAGCAAGTCACAAAGTTCCATGGAAGTGCCCTTTACGCGTGCGAAAGTTTTGCAGCCGCTGGGAATCATCCCAGACCTGCAACACTATGAGATCCCACCACTCTGTTCTTATTTCCTAGGCCCAGAATCAGCGTTCCACGCCATGAACCTGCCCAATTGACACCATGATTTGCACATTGCAGGGGCCCGTACTTTGTGAGAAGTCTATGTCCATGTCCTCATCACTCTCGTCACCATGCTGCAGTCACCTTCTCCTCGCCTGGTTTCGCTTTTCTTGAAGGTTATAGTCCTGCATATCCTGCTGTTTAATGCGCACAGTGTTTATAGTGCTCATAATTGCTGCGGTGTCTGAGAGGGCTCCATGTTCCCAGTGCTATGGCGTCTGCGCTGAAAAAAGGCGCGAAACGATTGTCTGCTGTTGCTGACAGAGGGAGGGGCAACTGACAACCTGGCTTACAGGGAATTAAAATCGACCAAGGGAGTGGCTTTGCATCAAGGAGAAACAGAATGGCCCCTCAACGATAAATCAAAACCCTGGGTTTAGCAGGCAGTTGATTTCACGGAGGGAAGGAGGAGAAAATGAATACAAAACAAATCTGGTCTATTTCTTGTTTTGATCCACTTCATCTATCTTTATACATCTTGCTGGCAGCAGACTGTGCAGTATGACTGCTGGCCATCGTGATCTCCTGGCTGCTCATTAAAAGATGGTGCAGTAGGACTGCCAGCAGGACTGAATCGCCAAGAGACGAAACTTAAAAGGGTAATGACCTGGCTGAGTCACTCCCATGTTTGCCCAGGCGCCCCTGACCTCACTGAGGTCAGTTAAAAGAGCACCCTGGAGTACATCGACGATGGCTACCAGTCATACTGCACTGTCTGCTGCCAAAAGGCAATGAGCGGCTGCTGTGTAGCAATGCAGTACCACATCTGACAACACCCAGCAGACATATGGTGACGGTGAGCTGAGCGGGCTCCATGCATGCCGTGGTATGGCACCTGCTTGGGTAACCCAGGAAAAAAGGTGTGAAAAGATTGTCTGCCATGGCTTTCACAGAGGGAGGGAGGGAAGAGGGTCCTGACGATATGTACTCAGAACCACCCGCAGCAATATTTTTGCCCCATCAGGCATTGGGATTTCTACCCAGAATTCAAATGGGCGGCGGAGACTGCGGGAACTGTGGGATAGCTACCCACAGTGCAACGCTCCAGAAGTCGATGGTTGCCTTGGTACTGTGGATGCACTCCTCTGACTAAATGCCAGATAAATGCACTAAGACCATTTGTGTGGGGATACACACAATCAACTGTATAAAAACGCTTTCTACAAAACCGACTTCTATAAATTTGACCTGATTTCATAGTGTAGATGTAGCCTTTGACTGTTCTTATCTGTTCCCATTATACTATACTGTTCCCATCTATACTGTTCCCAACAAACCCATCTGGCTATCAGAAGCAAGATACACAGTGTCTTTGTCCTTTGTTCACACATATTAGTAAGAATATAAGTGTATCAAGAATCAAACAGGCAAACAAGACTTAAAATTCTATCTCAGGTGAAAATACAGGCCTGAATCCTACATTATCACTAGCACTCCTAACAGTGCTATTCAGATCACATATCTCCTGTGGTTTGGAAATTTCACAAGATTGCTTTCCAGTAATCCCTGGTTTGAGTCTAGGTAGAAACATCACCAGAACAATCCATTTTGTAGTTTTTGTTTGTTTGTTTTTGTTTTGCCAGGACCATGGGCACAATCACATTATATTTTTAATTAATTAACCATTCTTTTTCATACATTCAAAAATATTTGAATTCACTTTGTTCTGAGTTTTGAGGAAAAAAATCAAGCAAATTAAATTTCTTTCCTTTTCTAGTTGAGATCACTGGCACACGAAGCTGCAGGTCTTAGATGTCCACATCACACTGGTATGTCATCATTTTGGAAAGAGTTGTTTGAAAATATACTGCTGGCCATCTGTTGCATTGACTGAGAAGCAGGCGTTCCAATTTTCCTTTACCAGACCTTAATTATTCATTGGATCCTTTGAGCCTACTTGTTACAATATACAGAACACTTGAAGTGAATGTTAAGTCGCTGGATAAAAAGGCTGCTTTGTGTATCCACAAAATCTGTTTCTGTGTCCATCCCAGTGAAACGTAACAGGCTTGTTTGGTTTTGAAATACACGTTTCTGTATTGCAACATTGTAGTTTGAATTGTAGCATTTCATTTACCCTGTCATCTCTGCTTTGATTTAAAAGAAGACAGATACGTACGTATCTGGATTTCTGAGTGAATTTCTGTTGTTGACTATTTGAATTGATTTGTTTCTGTGTACAAAATGGATATAGTAATTGTTAACATCTGACTTTTTTTGGTGGGGGGGGCACTTCTCCTATTTTGTTTACCACTTTTTTGTTGAACTGAATTATGCTATCATCTGTTTGGGAAATGTTTGGAATGCAACTTTCTCCTTTAACAGGTGCTGGAATATTTTAAATTATTTTTTCCCCTAAAGCTGTAACTCTGAAGCAGACAGGTTGCTGTCAAAATATTTAGGTTTGTATCCTTTTTTCTCTTTTTTTTAAACAAGCATTGAATTCTAGTATAGTATGTAAGTCAGTTTAAAATGTGACAGGATTCTTCACTGATAAAGTGTCTTCATAAAATGACTTTTCAAAACTTTGATCTTGTTAACTATTAAGTTTGCTGTTGAGTGTGTTGAAATAGAGATGAACAAAAGCAGGATGTAGACTTTTGAATCCCATTGAATTTTGATGGAACCTATAGTCTAATAACCAGATTCAAACACATTTCTATCATCTTTGTTCGAAAACCAGAAACACCTATGTTGCAGACCCGATGTTTATAAAAATCTTACTAGACTGTGGTGTCATCACATCTGAACGCAAGCTCCAAGCCCTGAACATAATGTCCAGGCCCCAAACTCCAGGATCAGGTAAAATGTTCAAAAGTGTGTAAAGCTACATCTAGTCTACGAGCTAGACGTACGATTCCCCTGCTCACATACACCTATTTGCACTACCTCTAATTGAGATCACTGCATTCTCTTACAAGTGTTAAGGGGGAAAGGGGAAGCGGGTGCTGATGCCTTGCTGCAGACATTAGGATCCCCAAACTCATTCCTGACTTTCTTTAGGAGATGCCTTCTCCTACTCTGCTTCCAGGTCTGGGCTTATCAGGGAACTATTAATGATCAGTTGCCTGCACTGACCACTTTCTACCAGGAGACACCATCAATTTCACAAATTAATAAAATCATAGCTTAACAAGCAAGAAGGGACCATTATGATCTTCTAGTCTGATCTTCTGGTCCTGCATACTACAGGCATAGAACTCCCCTGAAATAATTCCTGTTTGAACTAAGAGAACATAGTTTAGAAAAAAAACCTTAATATTCCAATATTTAATCACCCAGGTCACCTAGTCCAGTTCCTCACACTGAGGCAGAACCAGGTATACCTAGATCAGGGACCGGCAACCTTTGGCACGTGGCCCATCAGGGAAATCCGCTGGTGGGCTGGGACAGTTTGTTTACCTGCAGCATCCACAGTTTCAGCCGATTGCAGCTCCCACTGGCCACGGTTCGCCGTTCCAGGCCATTAGGGGCTGCAGGAAGTGGCAGGCAGCACATCCCTTGGCCCGCACTGCTTTCTGCAGCCTCCATTGGCCTGGAAAGGCAAACTGCAGTCAGTGGGAGCTGTGATCAGCCAAACCTGCGGATGCTGCAGGTAAACAAACCGTCCCGGCCCACCAGCAGATTTCCCTGATGGGCCGCGTGCCAAAGGTTGCCAATCCCTGACGTAGATCATCCCTTATGTCTTATTTCCAGTCTGAATTTGTTTAGTTTTAACTTCCCGCCATTGGATCTTGTTATACCTATGTCTACTAGATTGTCCCATTTTCAAATATTTGTTCTCCTTGCAGTCACTTATATGCTGTGACACTTTATCTGTCTCTTTATTAAGCTAAATTGATTGAGCTCATGGAGTCTATCACTATAAGGCATGTTTTCCAATCCTTTAATCATTCTCATGGCTCTTCTCTGAGCCCTCTCCAACTTATCAATATTCTTCTTGAATTATGGACACCATAACGGGATACAATATCCCAGCAGCGGTCAACTAACCTTTCTATCCCTTATTGAGATTCCCCTGTTTATCCATCCAAGGATGTATAGTTTACTTTGCTGTCTCCCCTACAACCTTTGCCAGAATTCCACCTTGTTATCAATTCCTTTTGAAACATCAACCACAAATATATCTGATATTAAGACTGAGAAGTATCATCAAACTTCCTTACTCAAATAATTTCGTTACCAGCTGATTTGCCCTTCTTGTGGCCTTGCCCATCCACAAAGGCCAAGCGGCTCCCTGTCAGGGATCAGGGCTTGCAGCAGAGATAGTGTCTTGGCAACCAAACAAGCATAGCTGGTCTGCAGCAGGCTACCTGATTGACTACATCAACTAATTGTTCAGGACGGGCAGCTAGATGTCTTGTAACCCAGCAGCAGCTCTGTGGCTGCTCAGAGCATTCACACCAACACCTGGAATCCTTCCTGTGCCTGCTGCCTCTTGCCTTGCTCCTGTCCTGCTTCAGCCCTTCTCCTAGTCCTGTTCCTGCCTTGCTTCCCAGCCTTGCTCCTGCTCAGTGCTTTCTATCTCAGCTTGCCCCTGGTTCTGGCTTCCTTCCTAGTTCCTGATTCCAGTTCTGATCCTTGTCATGGCTAATGGTTCCCAGTCCTTACTCTGACCCTTGGCTTGGCTATTAGTTCCTGGTCTTGGGCCCTGACCTTTGTATTCAATCCACTTCCTGGGTCCTGCTTCAACCACTAGTCTTGACTGCCCACAGCCCAGTCTCTAAGAAACTCTCCAATGTGGCATCTCAGGTCAGGTCACAATTACTCTCAGGAGAAGCACACTGGCTCCACCCCTACTCTTTCTTTGCCCTAATGATTAACTCCACCTCTTTACTAAATCCCCAGATCATTTCCCACCATGAGCACACTTATCCATTCATGCGGCTCTGGCCAATGGATGTAAGAGGGGCATCCATTAACTCAAAAGGACGCCCCTGCATCCTTGTGAACTCAGACCTGCTTCACAGCTTAGGCCCAGCTGTGAACTTCAAGGCAAACTGGCCACCCGTGGGCTGAACACACAATGTGGTTACCACACATCCAGATACCAGCTCTCTGACATGGTCTCTTGATTCTGAAGGAAGGGCTAAACAGGAAGCATTTAGTACTTTATTTAGTACTACCCCTGAATTATCATCATCATATCCAGAACCCACTGGGCTCATATTCCAAGCTGTGTTGTGGATGTAGTCACTCTAGCCCTGAATGAACGGGATCAATTCATTTGGGGAACTTCAACAACGCACATACTTTGGCATTACCATGAACTGAACCTTCTTTTACTGAGTAACTCCCTTCTCTGTGAAGATAGAGTGGTCTGGCATCAACAACCTCAACACTAGGTCGGTCTGTACTGCTTTGACTGAGACAATCTCACTCTCCTCATAGTCTTATAGTACTATGACTCACCTTGCCATCCCTTAATTGGTTTTTTGAGTCTCTCATAGTCAGGGTGTCAGATCTCTGCTCCCCAGTGCAGACCCCTAAACTCCAAAGCCACATCTGAGTCTTTTATTGCAGACCCTTTAATAATGCTGATTGAGACCATTCCTCCAATAACCTAACTAAAAACTGCTACCAGGGTTCTGATAACCTTGTATTCTCCTGCAAAGTAGGACCCAACATAGCTTATGTGCCAGCCCACAATGTACCCATGACATCATGAATTCAGATACACAAATTGGAAATTCTTATAAGGCTGACCCCTGCCTTCAATGGGAGTAAATTCCTCCAAACCTCCAACATACAGTTCAGTGTTCATGGTGATAGTTGCTTTGCATTAAGATAAATTTGGACAGGAACCAAGGTTCTGGAGGCCTAGCTTTATCCGAATGGGCTCCTTGCTAGCTCCCAGTGGTTCCGGAACTAGAGGTGCTTGGGTTGCCCCCGGCTTGAAGTAGTAATACAAACACCAAATACAAAGTTTCCATGGCTTCTATCATCAGCACTCCCGCTATAAAAATTGTTCCAGAACCCTGGCTTGCTCCCAGCATCTTCTCTTAATTTTTGCCCACATCATACTGCAAGTGACTTGAAGAACTGGTGATTACCAACATGGACCACTGCCGGACTTTTACTTTAGAAGTGCCTCTTTTATTCCTGGTCTTGTCTCTGCGGGTTGTATCTGCCATTAGGATGGGAAAGAACGTCCAGAGAGTTATGTCTTTTTTTTATTATTGCATCCTAGAGCCAATCAGCACCTCTTGCCCTGGTGAAAACCCTAGACCTGATGCCCCACAATGCATCTGAATTAGCTTTCAGGTCCAACTCTAATAGGATAGTGCTACGTAGTTCACACTCCCCTTCCACAACAAAGGAGGAAGATGCATGTTTTATAGGTTTTCTCTCTGCAGATCTGGAATGATAAGGCCTTTAGTAATTTATGTTGTAAAATACTAGATTTGTAACTTGGCTGAATTAAAATGTCTGTTGGAAACTTCACTTTAGCATTTTCCAACTTTCTGAGATTTTAACTGTACAGTCTGAGCATGTCACTAAGACAGTCTTTTCATATAATTCTTTTTAATTTTGGCTTGAGTCCCTACCTACCAGGCATCAGGGAAAAGTTCATGTCATTTTGTTTCCTTGGTCACTGAGGGAAGCATATTGTCAAGCCTAATTTCTATCTCAAGTGTTTTGTATGACAAATTCTTCCCTTGATGTTATCACTAAACTCCTAAGATATACTGTACAGTTCTCTGCAAGTTGTCTATGCTGAATGGCTGCAGTCAGTTTCTAGTCTATAAAGATTCCTCAATAGTGTTTTGGCTGAGTATAAAGCTGCTTTAGTTACAAGACTAATGGGATATCAAAAGAACTTATTAACTATTTTTGTTTGCAATACCTAGTAGGTTCAGTCTGTCATTTCCTAACATTTGTATCAATCTCATTTGCTTTAAGAGAATTTACAGAATAATTAAATACACTCTGAAGAGCAGGCAGGAACTATTGTCTTACATCATTTAAGGTGCCTTTGTGTTCATTAGAATTCCTTTTTTCTGGATTGTTATCATTTTAAGCCTCTTTCTTTAGGGAATACTTAATTTGCCATTCCATATGCACAGTCTTTTCCAGGAGATAAAAACAATAAACACACACACCATATTCTGATGTGAAATATTCAGCTCAAGGGATACAGCTGTTATTTCACACAGTAATTTTGTTCCCTTCTACAATGGTCATATTAAAAGCTAACAGTTTTTATCATTTTCCCAGTCTTCTCCTTTGTGTCCTCTCACATAAGTTTAATCACAGGATCTGTCAGGATCTGTTTGTCCCTTTTCATTTCCCCATGGCTGCTAATGTAATTTTCTTGCTGATTGCAACTCTAACATGACAATAGTTAGACCTACTAGGTGTATATCGCTCCACTTCTATCTAGCATACAGATGTGTACATATTAGAGCATACAGGTTTAACCTTTGGTGTTTTTTTTAATGAATCACATAGGTTAAAACTTAATCATATAGCCAAAATTAAATGTCTGCTCTCTCCTTCCCAAGGGAGCGACTGTATGCACTACATGTCATCACCAACATGTGACAGAACAGTGGAAAAGTGCTGGAATTGGATGAAAAACAACACTAGCAAACAAAACAGTCAGTGCTCTAAACTGCAGCTCCCCATGTCCTCTGCTGGATCATAGAAGAGAGGGAGGAGAATACCACTATCAGTGTCTGAAAGAGCCCAGTGTCTGCCCTGCTTCCTCTGTATTTCTGGAAGCAGGGGGGAGGAGGAGGAGAAGAGATTTCAGAACCTTTCTCCTCTTCCCCAAAGACTGGCCGCTTCTAAAACATTCTCCTGCTAGGGACAGAGATCCCAGGAGCTGCTTTGCCATTGTCCATTTCCTGATTGGGTGCCCTCTTTATCCTGATCGTTCCAGCCAGAGGGAGAGTGGATCTTACCCAACAGGTACAAGAAGGGGCATGAAAGAATAAAATCCCCTGAAATTAGTAAAACAATTTATGGTTGTAGCATTATAAACAAATTACCCTCAGTGAAAACAATTTTACTAAATAATCTCAAGAGTTATTTTTACCCTTGGGCAATTATTTAATGCTATTGTTCTTGGAGCGCACAGAGTTCAGGTGGGTTTGTACTCTGGGGAGTTAGCCCATGCCAACACTCGCAGCTGCTCGTGCTGTCATGGCTATATAACGCCAACAGACTGCAGTAATTGGGGGTGGTTTAATTATCCCATCAGCATAGAGTGGCTAAACAGCGGTGGAGCAGCTGTGACACTGTAAGGCAGGGGTATGCGGCCCGCGGAGTTATTTCCTGCAGCCCGTCATAGGCACCAACTCCACTGGCAGCCAAGCTCCCCTTCCCCCCACCGAGCGCACCATGTCTCCACTCCTCCGCCTACCTCCCAACGCTTCCCGCTGGCAAACAGCTGTTTGGCGGTGCTTAGGACTTTCCAGGAGGGCGGGGGGAAGGAGTGGGGATGTGGCGTGCTCAGGGAAGGAGGCGGAGGAGAGGCGGGGCTGGGGCGGGAATTTGGGGAAGGGGTTGGAATAGGGGCAGGGAGGGGGCGGAGTTGGGGCGGAGACTTTGGGGAAGGGGTTGGAATGAGGGTGCGGAAGGGGTGGGAAGAGGTGGGGCTGGGGCGGGGCCTCATGGACTAGATGAGCAGTGTGAGGTATGAAGTTCAACATGTATGATTCTTTGCTGTGAGTAGTTGGGAAGAATGTTTGTTAAAAGTGGCAATGTATTTTGTATGAATAGTTACTTTAAAGAGTTCCTGCCATTACAGCTATGTGGATAGACTGTTAGTGTAGAACATCATCAGTGTTACTGACCACATAAGGAATAGTTACAGGTGTTTATATTTTATTAAAACCCCTCTTCGCATTACAGTTTTTAAAAAGTTAATACATTGACTTTTAATAGCATACTATATTACTCTTCATTTTTGACTATACTTTTGTATCATTCTATGAAAAGTTTTCAGTGATGCGGCCCTCAGGCCAACGTACTAGTTCTCATGTGGCCCTCGTGGTGATTTGAGTTTGAGATCCCTGCTGTATGGTCTGTAGCGTAGAAATAGCCTATGTCTGCTCAAGCTGGGAATCACCCCCTAGCTAAAAGTATAGTTGTAGCTTTAGTATATGGCAAGAGACAATGGATGGATACAAACAGATTGACAGGAGAGTACAAAGTATAAATCTCATTAAAACCAAAGAGAGGGTATTTATCTTGTCTACGTACCTAATAGCATCAATATCAGTTTAGGAGGTAATTTATACTTTTTTCTCCTGATTTTTAGGATTAATGAGCAGAGCCGGCTCCAGGCACCAGCTTTCCAAGTAGGTGCTTGGAGCGGCCTTCAGAATGGGGTGGCAGTCCGTGTCCCACGGCGGCAATTCGGCTGCAGCTCCGCCGCTCTTGCCACTGCCACGGCTTTTGGGGGCAGCTCCGCCGCTCTTCCAGGCCTGGCGGCAATTCGGCCGCAGCTCCGCCGGTCTTGCCACTGCCACGGCTTTTGGGGGCAGCTCCGCCGCTCTTCCAGGCCTGGCAGCAATTCGGCAGCAGCTCCGCCGCTGTTGTGGTGGCAGCAATTCGGCGGCGACTGCTTGGTAGAGCCGCCCCTGTTAAAGAGCTCTTCTTAAAGTAGTACTCTTCTCTTCTCTTGTTTTCCTTGTATCTTTCACAAAGATAAGGGCCAGTTTCTCATTTATACTGAAGCCACTCAAAAAAGCCTTTGCGTAAAGTGAAAATCTGGTCCCCTGATTACAATAGCCCTTCCTTGTGATTACCGTATTAAAAGAGAAACGCTTATTACCTCTCGCAGCACCTGATAGCAGTTGTTCATCCTGTGTTTTGTATATTTTGCATTGTATTTCAATACATTTTAAAATGTTTTATAAAAATATGCCAAATCTTTTCCAGGTAGCACTAAAAATGAGGACTTTGTGCTGCTATTTCTCATTTACATTATTTAGTCCCATTGGGCATTGAGTCTCTTTGTGACCAGTCATTTGCATAAAAGCAGCCATTAGTTAGGTTTGAGGTGTTTCAGAACTGCACATTGGGAATGTGTCTCTACAGATTTCAGCTCCTAATTGTTTGATTGTAGATGTAGTGGCTACCAAGGGCTCCATTCTGCTTCTGCTGAAGTCAGTGGGAATGCTGTCTCTCAGTGGAAGCACATTTGGGTCCTGTATATTTTATATCTTGAATTTCCCACTCAGTGGGATCTATTAGATAATATGTCTGCTTCCTTTGGAAGCCCTTTGTCCTACATCTCTTAAGGGAGAGGATTTGTGGAAAGCCTATTCCTGTTTTACCTAAATTCAGAGCAATAATCTCTCATGAATGGTAGGAAATCTGGACTAAGATTCATTCATTTTCTAGTCGTACCACTTATTTTATTCTGAAAACTCACTTAAAATGCAGAATAGTGATTATGCAATCCAGAGACCGACACAAGAAGCCCGGGGTGGTGACCTATCCTACATGAAGATGAGTAACTGCACACCCCAAGCCCTCTACCATGCATTCCTGCAGATACTTTAATTTCCGTGGACTTAATTATGTCTTTTCCAGAATCATAGGGTTAGACAGGACCTGTTCAATTACAGTATTTACAGATGGGCTGTGTTTATAGCATCTGCTAGTGCATGAAACTAAACCATGTTTCAGGCTGTGTAATCCTGGGAACATGAGATACTATTTGCCTGGGTTGAGAAATAATTGAAATGGAGTTGCTCTTGGAAAAGTTCTATAGATAGAATTGTGTGTTGTTTACTCTCCCCTCTTCTAAGATTGACAGTCCCTACCGAAGCTGAAGACTGCCTTTATGTATTCAACAGATAGCTTGATTCATATACACTTAGGACTCAGTTCTGAGATACACATTGGTAACAGAAAGCAGAATTGGGGCTTTGATGTGTATTACAGATTGGAACATTTTTCTTTGTCTGTGCTGTCTTTATGTATCCACAGTTAGGTTCTTCTTCTGGCTTTACGGCTTCATTTACCTGTGACTGTGCACCTATGCAAATGTTTAAAGTTAAGAACATGGTCAAAAGCTACCTTGAATAAGGATGGACTTAAGCACATGGTTAAGTCCTTTCCCAATTCCAGGGCTAAGGGTTTGATCCTGAACCAATGAAGTCAATGAAAGCTCTGCCTTTGACTTCAATGTGAGAAGAATCAGGGCCTAAGTGTCTGTAGGATCAGACACTTAATTTGCCATGGTAATAGACCCGAGGAAGGAAAGATGCCTATCTGTGTCTTGATGACAAGTGATTTTGATTTGTCTTTTATACATACTCTTTACTAGTTACCACTTACTACATCTTGAAGTTACTAAACAGCAAATGAGGCAGAGCTGATTGCTGCTTGGACACACAAACATTTCATGATATGATCAAGTACTATTGATTCCACAGGACTATCTGTTCTTTCTGGATGCTGTTTGGAAGGCACAACAGTGACTGAAGCAGAAATCCAACACATACATTTTTAATAACTAGTTAAAACAGAAGTGCTAAGGAAGGCTGCACATGGTATAATTGCTATCTGTGCATTCAGCCTGTAACATAATTTTTTTTGTTAATACTAAACTAGTTAAATGAAATGTTTTATGTTTAAATAATATTTTAAAATTAGATGTATTAAAAGGTAATACAAAAATAATTGTTTATAAATATTGATGTTGGTTTTGGTTTCACTGTGGGTCTGATACAACAGTGCCCTTCTGCCTCATTCTCTGCACACCTGTGAGCTGAGTGATAACTAGTGAGTGACAACTGGCCATGCACCAGTCACTGTGCAGAATCAATAGGGTATAGGAAAGAGTAAGCAATTTTGCCTTATTCACTAGGCACCTCTATACACCATCCAACCAGTGAGCAGAGGGCCAAATTTTGCTCAGAGCTATTCTGGTGTAAATTCAGAGTAACTCCAGTCCCTTCAGTATGGTTACTGCAGATCTACTCTGTAATTCCAAGTAGAATTAGGCCCAGTATAAAGCATGGATCTTCAGAAACTCTGGCTCCTTTGCTTCAGACCCTAGTCATATTACTCATTCAGAGCCTGATCCATATTCCACTGGGATCAATGGAAGATTCCTATTGTCTCCAGTGGGCTTTGGATTAGGCCGTCACTGTGCACTGTACAGTTTGGTTAGGAAATAACTCTGCCTAGACCAGTTATCCAGTTGTTCCAGCTACCAGGACACATCTGGAATAACTGGTTATCCCAAAGTTCTTTGATATCCTTCTCATTTTGGGGCAGGTGTAGGGATGTGTATCTTTGCTTTCATTAGTGCTGGCTTTGCTGAAGCTAGTTGTAAATGACAAGGGAGACACCACACCCAGTTTTGAGAATATAAAGTCTTCATTCCATCTCACCTGTAGGCAAAGAACAAACCATATTACACAGCTGGTCAAAACTCTTGTCAAAACATTTTTGCATGAAAAATAGCTTTCTGACCAAAATGATTCTTTTTAGCAGAAAATTTTCATTTTCATCATTTTTCATGGGGGTTTTTCAGTTTAAACAATTGAAAAACAAAAAATGTGGGGGTTTCAGAAAAAAAATTCTGTCCTCAGTTTTGAGTGTAGTACAGTAGAATCTCAGCGTTATGAACCTCAGGAATGGAGGCTGTTCATAACTCTGAACTGTTCATAACTCTGAACAAAACATTATGGTTGTTCTTTCAAAAGTTTACAGCTGAACATTGGCTTAATATAGCTTTCAAACTTTACTATGCAGAAGAAAAATGCTAGCCATCTTAATTTAAATGAAACAAGCGCAGAAACAGTTTCCTTACCTTTGTCAAAAAAAATTAAACTTTCCCTTTATTTTTTTAGTAGTTTACAGTAAACACAGTACTGTGCTGTATTTGCTTTTTTTGTCTCTGCTGCTGCCTGACTGTGTATTTCCAGTTCCAAATGAGGTGTGTGGTTGACCAGTCAGTTCATAACTCTGATGTTTGTAACTCTGAGGTCCTACTGTATTTTTTTTTTTGAGAAACAAACAAACAAAAAAATAAGTTGTGGGAAATTAAAAAAAAATGTTTGAAGTTTCCCATTAAAAAGGATTTTCATTTTGCTACCTGATGTACTAAATAGCTATCCATACTGTCACTGCTTTTGGGACTTATTCTGAGCAAGATATCCAAGAAATAGTAACTTGTTATAAATATCTAAAAAGAACTTCGCTCTTAATGTCAGTGTAAAAATGTACATTCTTTTCCATTTTCCACCCTAACACCTATATGCTAATCTTAAACTCTGTATATGTGGTAATAAGCTCCCAGCAAAACCATGCTGATCACCTGGGAGTACTTTGCTAAATTATGCTCCCCATGATTTTGAAATCATCACTCACAAAACTAGTGTCACCTTTGGAAGGCTCCATAAAGTGCTTGGAAAAAGAATGGATTTCATAAATACAGTAACCGTAGAATATATTAGGAGGCTGAGTGAACCACCTTGCTGTAATATTCTCAAGCCTGGACCCTGTCTACAGGAACCAAATCACAAAGCGTGATGGCTTCCATATGTGCAGCTCTGGAAAGCTCAGCTTTAAATGACATTGCTGAATGTTGGTGTTCTTGATCAACCAAAGCTTACAGAAGGGGACTGCTCCAGGAAATTCAACTGAGTTGGATTTGTTGTTTAAACGCTCTCCAATGGCTTCCTGAAGAAAGTATCTGCTGCCAGCTATATGGCATCAGTTCACGTCTGTGTTGGGTTAGTATTTCCATTTTAAACACCTTCTCTCAAGTCTTTTCTTAAAGAGATCAACGTTGCAGCAGTCACTTGAGAAATCTAGGCAGCTGGCTGCAGTGACTGCACATTAGGAACAATCAAAGAAAAGACAAGCCTGCGTGTGAGACCAGAAAGTTAGCTATTTTCTCTTTTCATCCACCAGTACCTTCCTTGAGATTAAGGGACTTTGATGACACACTGTACTGCCTGTTGCAGTATATCTTCTCAATATAGCAGGTGTATTCAACAATGAAATTACGTTCATACCCATCATAATTTTTCATTATGCCTAGGAAGATTATGGTTCTCTTAACTGAATTATGTCTCCTAGCCATGAATTTAATAGTTACTTGCAGTACATCATTCATTATATCAAGCAATGTGAGATCTTGATTGATGTTGAATGTTAAATGAATATGGATTGTTCAGCATAGTCTATGACTAATATTATTAGTATCTTTCTGATCACTCTAGATTAAGGAGAGTAGAGAATATTGTTTGCTATCATAATGGTATTACTTCTGAAATATCATAGCCTGTAGAGTTCAAGTAAAGAATCTTCTGATATTCATGCATGAATGTTGCCACCCTTGCGTATAGTTTGGGGTGCATAATAGTCTCCAATCTGAACCTTTGTTTTCAGTCATCCCTAAATTTTCTGTTGACATTTTCCATGCATGATTTATGCTGGACAAAAAAGAGAGGACACATATTTACTGATCTTGCCAAATTTTTTAGCTAAGTAGACAGAAACATTTTAGTACCCATCGTTTTGCCTTTGTCTATAGGAGTATCTCTCTCTCTCTCTCTCTTTTTTTTTTTTTACTGTTCAACTTTCTGTGGATGTTGATCAGAAATATATATCTTTTTGATGTTATTTGAATATATTGTCTCTTATAACAACCTGCCTGCAAAAAGAGGGTGATTTGATCAGAGATTCTTTGGATGCTTCTGAAGATTTGCTTTCATGTTCTGGTCTTCCTGAATTTCCATAAACTTTTGGGGATAATATCTGCAATAATTCCATATTATAGTTCAATTTTATATGGCTTCATGTAGTATTTGATTTATACTTTTATGTTGAGTGAATTCATTTAAGTGTATGAGATGATTGTGGATTAGGTATTTAAACCAAAATTGTTGTTGATTAAAAAGTTTGATATTATAAAATCAACAAAAAATAAATCAATATTGCGGTATTAGGATGGAAGGGGAGGTTGATGATTTAGTTGGTGTTGGTCCTGCTTGGAGCAGGGGATTGGACTTGATCGCCTCCTGTGGTCTCTTCAAACCCTAATATTCCATGATTCTATGAAGAAGCCCTGCAAGAAAACATAAATCAAGTATTTCAAAAGCCACCACAGTATTTAAAAGTCTTACAGAAAACAAACAGTTGAGAATTTTAAAGAAGAGTAATATGCGGGTATATACCATTTTACACTGTCCAGAACTTTGGCACATTTCCATTCCCCCTGTCCAGCCACTTTATATTTCTACCTAAATGGCAATAAAAGGAGAAAAGTTGAATCAACAATGATCAATCTGTTCAAATATTCTTAAAGTAACAAATAAAAGAAAAACACTGTCACAGCAGAAAAACTATACCCTACTACAAGTGCCTAAGGTGTCATCTCATTCTTCCATCATATTTTTTAATCTATGTGGTAAAATCCCATGTTTTATTGGTATTTTTCTTGCAGTGTGAGAAATTTCCAGGTTGCATATCTTTGTATATATCTGTGGTTATATACATGAAAATCTATCATGCTAAGCCCTTTAAAATATATCACGGTGAACTCCATTAAAAAGTATGTGTGTACATGTGTATATATTAGAGGCACTGCAGGTACTGACATCTATATTTAAAGTTGCCTAACATTTTCCATTATCAGACCCAGTTTCAATTGTTTATAATTTTGCCAAATTTAACCCATTCAGGCTGAAATTTTCGATGCTGGTTGTCTGCCTATGTCTGGTTGTCTGCTAGAAAATATCAGCAAACATGGTTCAGCCACTGCTGAGAATGAGATTAGGGAAAAATACATTGTTAATATGGAGGAAATAAACAGGTTGCAAACATTCTTTATTGGAAGCCTAAACTACTCCATGCTCTGGAGCAGGAGTTAATATTTGGAATGGGGGTTGTCCTGTTGTCAGAGATGTGCCTTTTTGCCATCCCGACGAAAATTCACCCAAAATTGGCCAAGTTATAAGTCTTTGAAAAATTTCAACTAAATGCGATGCATTCTGTTAAGGTTTAAGATACTTTCTTTAACCATAAAATAGTGGAATATGTAAATATTGGCTATTTTGACACCTATTTATTGAAATATCACTACTTTAGAATTGATCTATTTGTAATAAATATTGAAGTTTATCTAAAATATTGTATTTTAGATATCATACCTTCTATATTATCTTTACAACATTGTAAAGTTCTTCCACTGATTATCTTACCTAAAACCAGGTTTCAGAGTAACAGCCGTGTTAGTCTGTATTCGCAAAAAGAAAAGGGGTACTTGTGGCACCTTAGAGACTAACCAATTTATTTGAGCATGAGCTTTCGTGAGCTACAGCTCACTTCATCGGATGTGAGCTGTAGCTCACGAAAGCTCATGCTCAAATGAATTGGTTAGTCTCTAAGGTGCCACAAGTACTCCTTTTCTTTTTGCCTAAAACCATGTAAGACACAGCTTTTTTTCCAATTGTAGTTTGGCTTTCTTAAGTTTTACCATTCCTTGGCTTGGACTCTTTATCAGGTATATGGAGTTAGCAGCTGTCAGTGCACTGCACAATCTATCACTTGCTTTAATATATCACATTACAATTTAGCCTCTATTTTGTTAGCTTTGCAACAGAATTTTGAATTTCACTGGAGAATGTTATATCTCAGGACAATTCAATACATTTGAAAGCTATCTTTCCACTTTAAAAATGTCAGGAAAAGTGTTATTTTGGAAAGTTGATCTGAAATTATGTTGCTGCAAATCTTTGCCACAAAGCTAAACTAAATTGATTTTCCCAGATCTGAGAGTATTATGGAGAAGCATAGGTAGCAACTTTGAAAATGTTTTTCATTGTTGAATGACATTCAAATGCCGTACATGCATTATTTATAACCATGCCAAACATCTAAGAATACATATAAAATATATATTCAATCGACAGGAAAGGAAACATATCAGCTTAAGATAATAAGGCTACGTCTCACAGAGCTTATACTACTACATTACCATACTGTTTCATCATTCCTGTGGGGGGAAAACAAAGCCAATGCTATCTGTTGATTTTTACATTATTTATCAGAAACATATTTATGAGGCCAATCCTAAAGTCATTATGCAGTCATTAGCCCATTGAGATCAACAGAATTCTTCCTGCATAAGGAGGGCTCCTCTGCATTGGAATCTCAGTTAAAGATGAACAAACCAGTTAAAATATACGGAACTGACTGAATGGTCACCTGAACTTAAAACCTAAATTGAATCCCAGTGTTTCTGGAGATATGATGAAGTTTAGTTAGCAAGTTTAATTTTGCTTACCTCTGCATTTTCTGACTCACTGAAAATGCAAGTAATCTAATATCAGCAGTGGGGTGGTGTTCCTGGTGAACTGGGAAATACTAGAAGTTATATGAAATCCTGATTATCTTTTACAATTTCCAACCAACTTTCCATACCAAAGACGTTTGGGTAAGTTTCAATAACCTTCAGAGTCTGGCTGCTTATCTGGAACAACTTAACCTCGCAACTTGTTGTGATTTCTCCGTCACCAATTTAATTATGAAATACAATCCATAGAGAATACAATAGCTATGAGAATCTATTGTGAGATATAGTGGGGTGATTGATAAATAGCATTTAGTTATGATTTAGCAGGAAAATCTTCTATTATTTTATTATCCCATTGTTAATTGCCTCTCACTTGTATGCTGTACATACATTATCTGAAAAAAGTAACTTTATTAAGAAGCAGGGAGGTAAAAATCATGTATACAACTCAGCTCTAGAAACAGACATTGCAATAAGAAGTCTATCTCCTTGCCAGTGTAGCATTGTTCCTTCGTGCTTTGGCCATTGTAGTTCTGGAACTCCCAAGCAATGACCTATCCACCATTTCCATAGGAAGACTCTTCCACAGCTTAATAAATTTCATTGTGATGAAGTATATCCTGATATGAAATCTATTTTTCTCTTTTGGTTTCATCTTTCCCTTCATCCCTGAATAATTCTCTTCTTCACTCGTATTCACTTCCTTCATATGTTTATAAGCATTTATTATGCCTTCTCTCAGCAGTCTTTTGTGTATTGCACCCCTTGTAGAAATATATTCACTGAAACCATAAAACAGCTAGTGTCAAACTACAGCATTTAGAAGGCTCTACTTGTCATATAAACCTAATGGTGTTTTATGGTGACATAATTGGGATTTCTCATTTGTTATTAATTAGGGGGATGTCCCATTTAAATAACTTTTGCTCCCCAGTCAGTCACATTGACATTTCTTCTCATCTTGCTATAAAGTACTGAGGCTATTCATGACTTGATTGAGGGTTATTTTATAGTCCTCATCACTGTTCCCTCTAAGCTGTGCGCATGTGTGCGTGCACACAGATCCTAAACCCCGTGCACATGGAGAAACCCACAAAAATTTGCACAGAAGCACAACAAGTTGCACAGAAGAAATTTTTTGTGCACACGGCCTGTCAAAAATTAGAGGGAACGTTGGTCATCACGTATATGACGACTAAGTTTTGGATCAGTACAATTGGTGCAGCCCATTCTGAATAGTTTGTTTTGTTCATAACATCCTAACTTGCCAGCGTTCACAGCTCTTCTGCTATTTTATCTTCCAGAGCATGTCTTGAAAACATTATACCTGCATATCCCCTACATTACCAAATGTATTGTCAAGTACCTGGTATATGGATAGCACTTTTTTCAAGGTCAGTTTTCATATACACTTTCTGTAACCTTCTGCCAATTTAATTGAAGGAAAGAGAGGCAATTTCTGTCGAACAAGGTTGATCCAAACCTCTGCATTATAGATCAGCAACTTTGCCCTTTGACTTGCATAGGTGACTGATATCACCATCACAATTTTCCAGTCACAGGCACCATTTGACCTGGAAAGTTTTTAGCTTGACATTTAGGTCTTGAAGTGCTTATTCCTCAATCTTTTTCTTATATCATTTTTCCAGGTGGTGAGGAAAGTGATGCACTCAAGTCCACTTCCAAAACCATGGGTCTCTATTTCAATCTACTTCAATCATAATTTCAGGATGTTCTTCTGATTTCCCGCTTTTTATGGCACAAGACACTCCTTTGTTCTTAACCAATTTCTTCAACAGGTTTTTCCTGATTTGTTGAAGCCTACTGTAATTTTAGATGTTTTGCGAGTTTCATAAACTTTTTTTCTCTCCTCCCTAGCTGACGTACAGTCATTTTTAGTGCTCTATTTGTTCCTTCTTGTCCAGCTAATGTTCCCAGTCTCCTGGCATTCATGACATTTTACTGTTTTGTAATAAACATCAACTGCATAGATTTGTTTACTGCAGTGAAAACATTCTGCTTCTTCTCAGTTTATCTTGTGAACTGGGAAACTGCATATTTTTACTCATTTGCCTGTTTCTTTGTAGTCACGTGCCTCACAGCTACTCTTACTTAAAGGTCTAGTTTTGCTAGTAGCTTCCTTTGTGTTTTGTATGTATTTAGCCCATACACAAATCTGTCCCATATATCATCCACTACAGATTGCTGAAAATGAAAATGCTCTGCCATCTTCAGTTCTGCCGGAAAGGAACTTTTTGTTTTTGCTGATAAAATGTAATTATTTCAACAATTATAAGTGGCTTTTGGAGTCAAGTGGTTTTGTAACCAGTGGTCCATACCTTGTGCTTGTTGGCACACCTGGCAACACAAGTGTCTTAATCAGACTGTTTGGACTACATGGCCACAGAGAGGAATGAGTAAGAACCCTCTATTGATCCTCTCTGCACAGATTGGAGATCAAGCCCAGGCACAAAGGAGTAAGCAGCTACTACTCCCTAGAGCGGTTGGCAGGAAGTGAAAGCCGAATGGTGGGGAACAGGTAAAACTGTGGCTTAGCAATTCCAACACACTGACCTGTGCAGCTGAGCTGGTGGGGAAGCGGGGTTAATTTGTTGCTGGTATGACCTCTCCCTCCTAGATGGGAAGCAAAGAAGGAATTGTGACTCACAGAAATCCCTCTGAGGCACAATACGTTATGTTACTCCTGGAGTTGTGCAGTTTACATTCCACCCCTAGCTGGAGACTCCAGCTAAAGGCCCTATACGTTTCATCTCCACTTGCAATCAAAAGAACTGTTTCTTACCATTTATTTTATATCATTTGCTTTAAAAACTTGCCTTTCTACATTTTCTCTAATCTTGTCTTTTTGGATCGTACCATATCTTCTCCTGTTCACCTACACAAATTACCAAATAAGCAATGTCACTGTTTGTTTGTGGCTCCATAATAGAGACTCTGTCAGACTGTGTTCTTGAATTACGTTTTTCTAAAGAAACACAAATGAGTCACCTAATGACTCTTGAACTCACACCAGGTACCTAATTTCCTTGTCAGTTGCACGCATACAGCTCCCATTGACTTCAATGGCAGATGAACAAGCCCAAATGATGGCATAATCAGGCACAAGTTGTTCAAAGTTATTTGATACATTCAGCTTCCTGAATGTCAAGCTGCGCAAGACATCTCTTTGCCAATATAGTAATGCTTTCTTCACTTAAAAATTATCACCATATTCCCTACATAGTCCCTCTTTCTTGTACCTCATCCTCTTCATAAAATTCTTAGGACAAAAGACACAGAGGACCCTATGTTCAGCAATGGCAAACTTATTCAGCAATGCTGCTGCATTTTTACCAATGCAGAATAGTTTTATCTGGTACATTGTATTTATTGTTTACCAGAATACCAGTGTGAGAAACTGCTTCAGCAGTAAGTATAGGGGCAGAACCACAGGTGGTGTCAATCAATGTAGCTCCATTGATTTCAATGTAGTTACGACAATTGTGTTATTTATAGACCAGAATGTATGATACTATTTGTCTCTTAATCTTTCTTCCTAAATCTTTCTTTCTGCCACTGGTCATTTTTATTGTTCTTCCATGAGCTTGTTCCAGTTTATACTTCTAATCTCTCTGAGCTCTTTGAATTACTTCTCTGTCTTTACTGGTATTCCCAACTCCCCCACTTTAGTATCATCCATGAATTGCATGAACATGCTGTTTTCTCCATCTTCTGAATTAGTAATGGTGGTGTTCACTCATGTAGAGAGTAAGAGAAGAAGGACTAGTCACCAACAGTGAAACTACCCCCTGGCCAGGAATTAGTTAGTCCTTTTTTACCCCCAATATGTTGTTTGGTCAACTTGTATTTCATGATACATTTACCACCATGGCAGAGAAGAAAGATGAGGCTCAGAGATATTTAGAGCAAGAGCTTATTCAATACAAAGCACCATTCAATTGTGGTTTGTTTAAAAATTATAGCTATTCTTAAAAGACATGAATGCAGACACTGCATAGATAAGAGAGGAACAGCTACTTCTTCTTGTACTATTGACCATTATAATGGGTTTATAAAGATTTTACAAAATAGTTTATGAAAGTCTCATGCATCACTGATTTACTAATCTGCATCATCTCATTTTACCTCTTTTTTGGTAACTAGTTATGTAACTGAAGGGTGAAATCCTGGGCTCATTGAAGTCAATGGCAAAACTCCCATTCACTTCTGTGGGGTGAAATTTTCACTCCAAGACTTCTTCCCTTTACCCATCATACCAAAATGAAAAATTATGCGGACAAAGTTAGTTAAACTTTTTAGACTGCAGAAAAAAGTGGGGTGTGTGGCAAAGGTTGCTGGAGCCTCATTTTATCTCAAGCTGTTTGTCTGTCCCTTTTATGAATCCCACTTAGATAATTTCTCTTATTGCACGGAAAGAACTCAGCTGGGATTCAGAAGGACTCTATTCTGTTCCTGGCTTTGCCACAGACTTCCTGTGTGATCTTAGCCTGAGAGTAAGTGATTTACCAATGCCTACATGGCCCTACAGATCAGACTACAGGTGTATGAACTGCAGTGTACACTAGCATGCTGCACTTCCATTCCTCATGTGGACACAGCGGGTGCGAACTAAATGGTGTGTTAACATAGTCCCTTTTCAATAAGACTAAATTAATGTGAAGTAGGTGAACTAGTTTGCACCTGCAGCATCCATGTGGGGAAGTTACAGTGCAGCATGCCAGTCTGCGCTGCATTTCACACCCTGTAGTCTGATTTTGGGGCTGTTGTACACAGTCCTTCATTTCCTCATCAGGGTGTTGCAAAACCACAAGAAAACCAAACTATAAACTAAAGCAAATAGAAAGGCTGGATTGAATGTACTCATTTGTGCCATTGGCCCTGACTCCTGTGAATAGAATCTCCACTCATGCCAATGGACACAGGCGCCAACTCTATGGGTGCTCCAGGGCTGAAGCACCCAGGGAAAAAAAATAGCAGGTGCTTAGCACCCACCGCCAGTAGAGCTGCAGCCCCAGTCAGGGATCAGTAGTTCCTTGACAGCCCCACTCCCACCGATCAGCTGGTAGACGGCTGCCTTAATCACCTATGATGAGCTGTTCAACTTTTGTAGCCCCTGGGCTTGCTGCAGCAGAGGCTGACTCAGCCCTAGTTCAGCCTTCAGTGTGGGGTGGAGCTTCTCCTCCAGTAGCCTCAGGGAGTTCCTTCACTGCTCCAGCCAGGGTTAGGGGTGGGCAAGGGGGGAGCACAGGGCTCCCTCTGCTCTGCAAAAGTCCAGCCTGATCAGCAGTGATTAGACCCTGCTCACCTGAGTCACCCTGCCTCCTACCTAGATCTCCTTAGCAAGCTCCAACTCCCAGCCGACTCCAACTGAAGGCACCACTAGGTGTGTCGTGTTTCAGGCAGAGGGAGCCTGGGGGGCCTACTGCAGTGTCAGGAAAGGGGGAGGGGAGTCCACCATGGTGCAGTTTGGTTGTGAGGGGACATGCAGAATCACTGCCATTACCTTCCCCCATTTCTGCCAAGGCTGAGCTGCTCTGCTCTGCCTAGGTGGGGAAGTGTCTGTCCTCAGGGGTGCCATTTAGGGGAGGATGGCAGGGGGACTGTCCTGGACCCCCAGGATAGTAAAAATCTGGTGGCAAATTTGTCTCTCATCCATCCCTTGCGCCCATGCATCCTTTATCCAAAATACTCATTTGGCACTGAAGTTAAATAGGTGTTAATAAAATCAGACAAAACAGAGTTTTTCAAAGTGTGATTTAAAATCCCTTCCCCTCTCCATTGTTCAATTTTCTGTCTCTTCACTCTTGTGATATCATTTAACTAGTTCTCCTGTTATCATAGGCTTTGTCTGGACTAGCATTTGTCGTCCCTGTTGTAACTGATTGCCAACTGCTTGTTAAGTGACTGTAAATGTGAATCTAGATGCAAACATTTGCAAAGTATCAGGATATGGTGGCCCTCAGCCGCAGGCAAACTGCAAAACTTTTGTGCCCCAGAACAAACATTTGTGGAGAGCTGATATCAACACAATTAGCATTTACAATCATAGAATACAAGGGTTGGAAGGGACCTCAGGAGGTCATCTAGTCCAACCCCCTGCTCAAAGCAGGACCAATCCCCATTTTTTGCCCCAGATCCCTAAATGGCCCCCTCAAGGATTGAACTCACAACCCTGGGTTTAGCAGGCCAATGCTCAAACCACTGAGCTATCCCTCCCCCCCGTCAGCCCGTGCCGCTTCCCACAGCCCCCATTGGCCTGGAGCGATGAACCACAGCCAGTGGGAGCCGCAATCAGCCAAACCTGCAGATGCGGCAGGTAAACAAACCGGTCCGGCACGCCATGGGCTTTCCCTGAACAAGTGGTGGACCAGCTTTGGGAACCACTGGTTTAGGTCATTTAAGTGAGATACAGTCCCACTAAGATAACCATGTAACATCCAAATTCTACACTCCTTATAACTTTTTTCTTACACATACTTGGGGCTCAAACTATGGCTCTGATCCTAATATTACTCTCTCGTGATCAATCGTGGATAATTTCCACCACCCACTTCCCTTTTGGGGAAGCAATAATTAAAAAAAGCTATTCAGGGACTGGGGTAGAATTTATGGTGCAAATTTAGGTCATTTGATCAAGAGGTTCCCAGTATGTGTCCTCCACCTGCATTATGAGCTTCTTTTAATTTTCAGAGTACTCTAAAATCCACATGCATAACGAGATTATCTAGGATATTGGTATGCCACAGCAGGGGCAATGATGCAAATTTGGAATAATTTGGTTCAGGTGTTCTTCAGATACTGTCCCCAGTAAGAAGAAAAATGTAATATTCAGGTTGCTCTAAAACTGGCATAGTGAGATTACCTTGAACAGTGATATTCCATAATTGAAACTGGGGGCACGGCTACACTGGAAACTTCAAAGCGCTGTTGTGGGAGTGCTCCCGCGGCAGCGCTTTGAAGTCCGAGTGTGGTTGTGTGCGAGCGCTGGGAGAAAGCTCTCCCAGCGCTCCTGGTAATCCAACTCCATGAGGGGATTAGCTCCAAGTGTTGGGAGCGTGGCTCCCAGCGCTCGGAGCCTGTTTACACTAGCGCTTTAAAGCACTTTGACTTGCTGCGCTGGGGGGGGTGTGATTTTTCACACCCCTGAGCCAGCAAGTTAGAGCGCTATAAAATGTAAGTGTAGCCAAGCCCTGAGGTAGATGAATGTATCATTTCACACCACCCAGGGCCATTGTGTTAGACTGTTCATCTCTTTGGAGCATCCTAATTCATCTGAGCACACCCCACTGAGGTGAATGGGTCATTCCCCACATCAACAGTACTCCTATACTGCAGAGGGCTGTGCAGAGCCCCTTCCTTTACACTAGCTCCCTGAAGTAGATACAAAATCTGGGGCTTCCTGCTGTTCCTCTTGCTGCCTCCAGCTGGTAGATGGGTTCCTCACAGTTACCATGCTCCTATCTTCCCATGGCCCTTCCAGCCCCACCGGGGATATGGTGAGGGCCAGGAGGAGGGCAGAGCTGGTAGTTAAAGTGGCAGATCCTTCCCCTCCCATGGGTGCCCTCTAATCATGCCCCTCACTAGCACCTCTTCCTCAAGAAACAAGGGAAATTAACTGTCCAAAAACATGGTTAATGCAGATCTTGTTTACACTACGGCACTTTTGCCAGTATAGCTATGCCAGCTAGACTCACCCCTGCTTAGTAGCCTCTTCAACTCAAGAAGTGTGTTTCAGACTCTTGCTGGCTCTGCCAGTCTGACTTGTCTTTGGCTTGTCAGATTGGGTTTATATCTGCTGGTGAAGCACTCATTAGACTGCTTCCCAGGCTGGTGAACCACTTGTGGTTCATTAATTTTATACCAGTGTAACGCAACTGATTTCACTGGGGTTGCTCCTGATTTACACTTCTACAAGTGAGGAGAGAATCAGGCATAAGCACCGACTCTGTGGGTGCTCCAGGGCTCAAGCACCCATGGAAAAAAATAGTGGGGGTGATCAACACCCGCCAGCCACAGCTGTTCAGCTGGGCCGCCATTCAGCTGTTCAGCAGTTGGCATGGGGCCTCGGAGGAGTGGGGGCAAGAAGAGGTGGAGTGAAGGGGGGGCCTCAAGGGAGGAGGTGGAGTGCAGTGGGGCCTTGGGGCGGACTGGGGGGGGGAGCACCCACCAGGAAAAATAAAAGTCGGTGCCTATGCCAATGGAGTCACCAACATATGTGAGATTGAGATCCTGCCCTTTGTCTGTATATGGAGTCAGAGTGCCATGGATTTTCCAGAGAAAGACAATGATTGCTACAGGTGAATTTTTCAAGGCTGCTGTTATGACCTGTAATACAGAAGATACCAAAAATGTGATTGTAATAGCTGTAACAGCAATATTTCTAAACTTACTTATCATAGTAAATGCTGGCATGTGGGTTACCGTACTGGCTCCATCAACTAAATATTTCCGTACTTTATTCTTCACTCTGAAAGAGATGAGACACCGAGTTTCCCTGAAAAGATTGTGTAAATTAGTAGTATATAATTCTAACTGAGCCTGAAAACATTTATACAACTGGATAAGATCAATGGGAGTCATGTGAATAAGGTTAGACATACACATACTTGTTTGTAGAACCCTAAAAGCTGTAAATAAACTAACTACAAAATAAGTTTCTAATATGCTTATCATATTTTCTCAGAAATTGCTTCAAACAGTCTGTGAACATTGTAATCATGCCAAGGGAGAAAAAAATCTAGATGGTGTGTCTTTGGTTTGCTTCACCAAAAATGGAGCTTTATTTTGCAGCTTTGATCATCAAAGAATGGCAGCCTTTATAGACTACAGTGGTTTATATTTTTTCCTTGCAAAGTGAAAAAGTAGAGATCAAACTGAATTTAATTAGTGAAGGGGGAGGGGGAAGATGAGCCAATGCTTCAAAAAACTTTATTTTAGGGCTAAATTCTGGAAATCTTACTCATGTGGGTCAGCATCTACCCAAGTAGTCCCATTGACTACTTACATTAAGTAATGGCTTAACTGTCCCATGAGTGTTTTTAAGATTTCAAAATGTTCTCCTGTCCTAAATCAGGAAGAGAAGTTGAAATTTCAGATTTTTTTAACAGATAATTTGGAAAAAAAATGGACTCCAGCCAATCATAACATTTCATTTTGATAATTTCCAAATGTTTCATTTTAATTTAAACCTTTTTCTTTATTTTTTGCCCTTCTTATGTTTTTAGTATAGACCGGTATAAATTTCAAAATGAAAAGTCATGTTGAATTGGAAAACTGAAATGTTTAATTCTGAAAACATCAAAATGGAAGTTTCAAAAATTAAAAAACTTTCCCCCCACCCCCAATTTTTTTTCCATTGGGAGATTCATTGAAACCAACCCATTCTCATGAACAGTTTCAATTTTGAGGAACAGGCATTTTCCAACAAAAGAAGTTGTGTCAGAAAATTCCTATCTCTAATAATAAAGCACTTTGATTAAAAAGAAAGACTTAGAATGAATAAAATGTATACATTCATTCTTACTACTTTTTATACCAAGAAATAATGTGTAAAGATTAAAACACTAGATTTAATGGAAATTTTAGGTGAATAGAGACTCCAGGATTGACCCTTGAGATATCTGATCATTTGAACTGTTGACCAAATGCATTGAGACAAATTGATTTGTACTGAGAGCATCTTTCCACAAACAGCTCCTCCCTCTCATGATTGTGTAACTCATGTTCAGCTATCAAGGGAAGACTAGTATCCCAAAGAGGCAGTGCAATCATTTAAATATTATTTGCTAGTAGAATTCTTCTCATAAAACATGAGCAGGGAGCAAATGTGTCAATCACCAAATCAGACTCACAAAATAGAATACTTTTAGCTACATGAGAATATCAAACTTCTTCCTATACAACAGACAATAACTGCATTGTCTCAAATACGTTTTCGCAACAAACAATTTCATCAAAGCCCTTCTTAAAATACTTCTTCAGCATGACTATTACATAATACCCATCAAGGAGTGAATTAAAAAAAAACCACCAAATGCAAGAACTTCAACTTTCAGCATATATAGCATGTGCTTTTTATATATGTTTAGTATGTATGTTTAAAATTTGTTTGGGCTGCACTGTCAGGGCCTGCCTTTCAGAGTAACTGAATACCAAGACCATGTGAATTGTAGCTGCTCAGCAAATAAGGTCACCTCTGTCTTAATAAGGATCAGGAAAAGGCTACAGGCTCAAATTCTCATATCCTAACTCATAACGAGTAGCATCTTATTCAGTGATTACTTCCATTGAAATCAACGGGCCACACATGGAGAGGAACACCATTCAATGTATATGGCCTTCAGTATGTAACTTCTTTTGGGAGGTACTGTATCTTTCTGTGGTTATGTATCCTGAAGAACATATTATCAGCCCACACTAAGTAACTATATTTGATTAAACTATGCTTTGACTGACAGCTCATACATACATTAATGTAAAAAGTTGCAATTCTACTTCACTGTCTTTCATTAATCCTGTGGACCTTTTAATTTGGAACTGTGAAGAAACTGCTACCTTTTAATGAAGAAAAATAAAGATGAATTTAAATTATTAAAAAAGTGTCTCTCTTCACACATTCTCAAATGTAACTTGATTTCAGACAAGGGTCATTTTAGTCAAACACTACCTGCCATACAAACCTAAAAAGACAATTTTGTAAACCCCTTAGCATTTAATGCAAAAGACCATGATGGTTAAGTTTAATTAAGGAAGAGTAAATGGCTTTCTGTTAACAAAATTAATATGTATCTCTGAGCCATGACCCTTTTCTTTCATTTATTACTCAGAATGATAGTCCTTTTCAAACTATTTGTATCAAAAAGAAAATGAATTTCATCATACTGATCCAAGGCAGGAGACAAACTGTATCATTTCTTCTATTATTCCTACAGTAAATTATCAATGAAAGGATAAAACATTTGTAAATTATGGTCACTCCAATTTCATTCTTTTTGTAAGTACTTGAGTACATTTACATATGCAAGGTCAGATCCTCAGCTGATGCAAGAACATAGAAGAACATAGGTGTTTCTGGAAATCTTACCTGTAATCATAACAGGTTTGATGAGTAGCATTGCACTGTAGAAAATTACCAGTGGAATAAGGTCTTATTCAATATAATATGGTTGATGTGATTCTGGTAGACCAGGTGCCAGCTCATGCCAAAAGCTTTAGGCCCCAAGTGAACTCTATCAAATGCATAGCTGGAAACCAGTCTGACTCATCTGAGTATTGGTATTACTAAAATAGGTATTAGACTTGTAACAATGTGTTTAGTGTTCAGACTTTATTAAATACTTGTGAGCTGCTGCACGCATTAATATCATTTATAATATCTGTAACCCAAGCTATAAGGTCATACTTAAGTGTTTGTTCTGTAACTGTAAAAATGTTTGCTCTGAAACTGTAAATCCAGTCAGGAAAGAAACTACACCAAGTGTGAAATACTGGTATGAATCCATGAAGAGGGGTTATCTCCAGCACATCAGGAATGCCTATTGAACCCAAATGGGCCATTGTAAACCATCAGAGCATAAGGACTTTGTTGATTGCTCCCAGCACACCCATAAAGAGGGGGATCTGCAGAAGTGCTCATCCCAATAGCTTGGTCTCTAGGGAGATGTGGATAAAAATTCCTGACCAGAAGGAATTAGAGTCTTTTTATGCTGTTTGAATTCTCAGAGGTAAAGATTCCTAAAAATAACCAAAAAATCCCCAGGATTAACCTGGGTTAGCCCTAAAGGATTTATAGAGCTGGCATATTTCAGCTGCTCTATCATCCTCTGAAACCTAAACCTGCAATTCATTTATGTGTGTATGTGTATATTTACCTATTTTAACCTTGTAAATAATTTTCTTATTCTTCTTACTAATTAATAAATCCTTAGCTAGTTTAGTATAGGATTGGCTATAAGCATTGTCTTTGATGTGAGATCTAAGGTTATAATTGACCTGGGGTAAGTGACTGGTCCTTTGGAACTGGGAGTAACCTGAATATTTTGTGATCTTCGGTGTAAAGTTACCATCTATCACAGAGTCAAGCTTGCCTAGGTGGCAAGATAGATTGGAATGACCCCGGGACTGTCTGTGACTCCATGTTAAGGCTGTATAGTCCCTGAGGTGTTTACACTTGTTACCTGTTGGTGAAGTCTAAGTATTGGGGTTTGTGCCCAGCCCAGTTTGGGGTGTGTGCCCTGCTTCTTAACAGTGTGACATGAGGTTGGTATTCTTGCTCATGAGCTACTTCAGACAGCATGACAGTTGATCTTCCCAAATCACAATAAAATAAGGATATAAGGGGCTTAGGGAGGTGTTAAAATCTCTGGAGACAAAGGTAAAACTACTAAAGTCTTCTCCAAAAACTATGAATTATTCCAAATTAAAACATAAAAATGTAGTTTACACTTTTGCTGCTCATTTAATGCCAGTCCATAACCGAGTCTACATACAGTTTAAAACAGCAACAAAATCAGAATGCAACAATAATTATCAGAGGCATGTCTGGCCTGAGCTTCTTGTGCACCACTGTTTGGCTTAATCTCTCATATGTGACATCCATCCCTAATTCTTGTGGAGTAGCTCCTTGAAATTTGGGTAATACTGGATTTCTGTCAGATCCTGGGTGTCCAAAAACTGGCAACTGTTTCTTGAGGATAAACTATTATGCATCGTAAACCAATGTTTTTCAAAATTGCCTCCTTTTGACCATCAATGTTCATCAAACCGATGTGTTCATTGAGCTGTCCACAGTGACACATCCAGGCATGTTTCCTGAGTATATACTCCTCTCACTATTGTGTGAGTCAGGAATAGCACTATTGAAATCAGTGGAGTTACTTCAGCGTAAACATGTGGAGAGGAGAAGAGAATCAGACTCCTCTTCTGCAGTGAAGGCTGATACAAAGAAATCCATTTAGCTACTTTGAAATCTTCTTAGCCACCTTCATTGCTACCACTACTTTCTTCTTGTTCGTCAGATCCACCAAGTCCCATGCAGGCTTTCGGCTTCGGATATACTTTAACATTTTCTTGTAACTTGTTGTTATGTCTCTGGCTATTTGCCCCCCTAATTTCCATCTTTAAAAACTTGACCTATAATTATATCCTAGCAACAACTATCCTATAGACCAAGAACAAATTTCTTCTTTTACAGAAATAAAGAAGCACTGGATTAAGGCATAGACACTATAGCCATATTCCTCTGACACCTGCTCATTAAGTCACATGAAGATATCAGAATCTCAGCTTTGTTAAAAAAATGTTTCTAGCCCTCTGGTTGTGAAAAAACCCTTGACCCAAGTGGAACTGACTAAATGATGTCTGCCCAAATCTGCGGACAACCTAAGACAATAGTGCTGAGAGGGAGATGAACTGCCCCATCCATTCTAATGGGTGATTAACTCTGAAATCTGCTGCACTGGGTCATGATGGCTTCACTGAGGTGATGTCTTCAGGGCCTCCACTACACACACACACATACAGGACTCTGCTCAAGTAGCTAGTAGTTGAGTCCTCCCTCCTCTGGGACAGACCTCAGACCACCCGAGGGAAGCACCAGATTGCCCAAAGAAAAGTAGTAGTGGGCCACCCAGCAGATGACATCTATATGGGTAGTCCCTACTACTACCACAGCAAGCAGGAGTTGTGACATGGAACTGGAGTAGGTCCAAGGGGGCCTCCTGCAGAGGTGTGCTGGAGATTTTGGACTGCCCTAATCTGATCCCACAATACAGCATACCATTTCAAAGGTGTTCCTACAAACAAATCTGCAGCACATGTTGTCCGTGTGTTTGTTGTCCCTGAGCTAATTAAGGAAACAATACCATTTCCTGCTGTGGTTCTTTTATCTCTTTTAATTCTAAAATGTGTGTGTTAATCTTCCCTCCCAAACTCCTGGCTGCCATTTTGGGGCTTATTTCTTTCAGTACCAGACTCCCACCCCAACATATATTTTTCAAGCATTTTATTAAATTATTAGATTCTCTGGGATATGGAACTACCCTGGTATGAGGGTATCAAAATCAGCTCTTCTCTAATTAAGCCACAGTGAAAAATGCAATAATGATTTTGCCACTGGATGTTTTAATGAAAGTTTAGTTGTATGTGGAATATCATTGATTTTGTTATTTTAAACACATGAAAACACATTTTATTTTTCTTTAGTATCGTAAAGAAATACAGTAAAACAATGAGGAGTTAATGTCACTTCCCCTCAGAGGTGTATCTATCTTAGGGTGTTATATAGCTACTCATCACCATAGTGTCGATGGCCTAGGATCAACTCTTCCTACTGTCTTTGATTTATATCAAGACACCTTTTGCCCTGTAGAAAAAAATTGGAATATTGATAGGGTGGGGTGAGAGGAATAAAGAGACACCGTTGAGATTTTGTCTCCCCTGTCACTCTGAGTTGTCACATTTTATTCCTCTGTCCAATTCTTCATTTTCTTGATAGCAGTCAATGTAATGGTTTACCTAAATCTAAGAATAAAATCAACTAGCCAATGCTGAGGTTGAGGAAACAATATCCCATCAGAGAATGTTGTTTAAGCAGTGACAAATGATGCATGAATTTCAAAAGATTAAAGTCTTTGATAAGTACTCAGTAGTTTGGATTCCTGTCTGAAGGATTATTATTTGTATAGCACCAGAAATGTGCTAAGCATTTTACAAAATAAATGTGCAAGGCCCTTAACCTGAGGAATATACAATCTAATAATGATGATGTACAGAAGAAGGCTCAACAAAGGGACAAAAGCAAATGACTTACTGATGAAGTGTATCACTCATCTCAGTACTTCCATGTTCTGTTGTGTTCCAAGTGTTCTTTTGTTAAACCTTTTGATCGGAGGAGAAGAGTTCTAAAGCTGCTATCCAACCTTCTTGGATCCGCGGATTAGACTATCTCATAAGATTTCTGGTGCTTTTGGCTTCATTTTGGGTTGACTGGAGAACTAGAGCTGGTCAAAAAATATTAGATGAAACTTTTTTCCATTGAAAAAGCTATTCCATTGAAAACAAAATGTTTAGTGGAAATGTATCACTTTTGATGAAAATTTCACTTGAAAGGCTTTTCAGAATGGGAAAGAAGCCAGAATAACCAATAACTGATTTGTTAGGTTACTCACCTGGCAGGCAGAGGTGAATCAGGCAGATCTAGGATTTGGACCCAGATTGCCTACATCCCAGGTGAGTGGCCTAAATACTGGACTATTGGGGGAGGAGCTATTTCCTGCTCTTTTTTTTTTCCCATGAAAAATGTCAAAATCTTATTCTGGATCAGAATGAAAACAAATTTTGAAACCTCAAATTTTGTCATAATATGGAATTGTTGTTTTTTGGCCAGTCCTAACAAGAACAAACTTCAACTTCTGATCAGAATCTTGAAATTCAGAGGCACTGATTTTTTATTTTTTTTTAAAGCAACATGTTTGCATGTGAGGGATTTAACCTCAAAAATAGTATGACTTGCGAGAAGTTCTTCACAGCTCTACCTACTTATCCACCCTTATCTCTTACTAGGGCACCTCCACCTCCCTTTACTCCATCACTGAAGTGAGCCTTGACCATCCACTGGCCTTTTTCTCCCATAACTCTCTCTTCCCCTTCTTCCATCTTTTCCTTATGTATGGATCATCTTCCCTGACCTGATACTTAAGGCTGCTATCTTCCCATCCTTCAAATTCCTCTTCCAACATCCACTTCATCCATGATGCCTACAAAAACTGGGAAACCAGTTATGGAAAGCATGATTGACAGTTGGATATAGTGATTATGTATTTATATATTTTTTAAAAATGTATAAATACCCATATCCACTATATCCAACTGTCAATCACACTTTCCATAACTGTTTTTTTTTAAAAACCCTGTTTTTCTAAAAAATGTATTTAATAACTGTAAAATGTATAGTTTCAGAGTAGCAGCCATGTTAGTCTGTATCTGCAAAAAGAAAAGGAGGACTTGTGGCACCTTAGAGACTAACAAATTTATTTGAGCATAAGCTTTCGTGAGCTACAGCTCACTTCATTGGATTCATCAGAAGTGAGCTGTAGCTCACGAAAGCTTATGCTCAAATAAATTTGTTAGTCTCTAAGGTTCCACAAGTCCTCCTTTTCTTTTTGTAAAATGTATTGCATCCCTCACTACTCGTATGATGCTTCATTTCCTAAATAACAAGCTTGTCAGGGTAGGGTCTATGTCTTTTCATATGTGTTGTGAGTACTCCAAGAATACAAATAAATAAAAATAATAGTAAGAGTTTCAGAGTTAGAACAAGGTTTGGAGGTTACTTTAACTTCAGTGGTTCATCGATTTCTAAGAGGAACCCATTTCCATTCCTTCCCCTCCCCATTATTACCCTCAGGAGATCGAATATGACACATTTACATTGTCCTCAATTTAAACTAGCTCAGAAACTGAGTCTATTTCAGAACCCAAGTCTTGGTCTCTTGCGTGGCAGCGTTCTTCAGCTTTGCAGCTATTTTGCTAAGACCTTTAAACAAACTGAACAGTTTTCACCTAACATAAAGGCAGAGGATTTCTGAGTAAAAATATATTACCCTGTTTCCTGGAGCAACTCTGTAATTAAATTTTTGAAGGCATGCTTGTTTAAAAATTCATAATCAATTTCTCATTCCATGGGCTGAAAAAATATATTTTTGTACATAACATCTGTGCCTTGGCACTAATCGCTGGATGGGTTTTTTAATGTAATAAGAATAACAGATAAAGCAAGGATATAATTCTATTAAGACATCCTAGCAGCATCATAAACTATCAGTATTCAGCTTAAGTATCCTGTCACCAGAATCCTAGGATTTTTTGTTCCTTGTTGCATATTCTTGCACACTGTATTTTGTTTATGTACTGCTCTATATGTTTAAAATGTTTTTTCTGAAGTGATTTTGACTAGATTCTGTACCAACCTGTAATCTCTCTCATAGTTTAAACTCACTGGGGCAAACTGATACACAAGATGGTGTAAATTAGATCCCCTTACACCAAATTAAACCGCTTACACTCATGTAAGTTAATTTAGGGTATGTCTACACGTCAAATGGGAGGTGTAATTTCCAGCTTGAGGAGACATACCCACACTAGCTCTGATCAAGCTAGTACGCTAAAAATAGAGTGTAGCTGCAGCAGAACAAATGGCAGGAGAGGATAGTCCCCCTAAGTGCCTAGTGTCTTGGATGGGTACCGACTCATGGCAGCTTGTGCCTCTTCAGCTACATTATTTTTAGCACACTGGCTTGATCAGAGCTAGCACAGGTATGTTTCCTTGAGCTAGAAATTACACCTCTAGCTCAAAATGTAGGCATATCCTTAGATACAATCTACCACTGACACTGGCCTTTTGACCTACCTTCAAGGCCATGTAGGTTGGACCAAACTCTACATTTCAGACCTGGTCTCATACCATGGCCCAAGCTCATTTCCCCACCAACAAAGTCCACCTCAGTACACCATTCATTTCCTTCTCCCATTCTCATCTGTGTGCCTTTTCTCTTGAAGCCCTATATTTATCGTATGCCCTCTCAGTCCTGGTACATCAATCCACCACTCACATTCAAACCCCTACTAAAGACTCATTTAGTCCATGATGCCCACAAAGAGTTTTTAAAAAATTGTCATTTTAAAAAGAAAATCCCTCTAAAGTGATTCCCTCCTCTTCAATGTATCCTATTTTTTTCTCTCTTTTTCATTTGAGCTCCAGTTCTGCAAAGCATACCACACATATGCCGAGCACATGTGGGGCTCGGAGTGGGCACAGGGATCCCATGTTGTTCTCTTTAGAGGAGCAAGGACTTAAACTGTAAGCTCTTTGCAGCCATGAATCTTTATTTTTGTGTCCAGTGCAATGTTGAGCACCCTTTGTGCTCCATAAGGAAAAATAAATAACAATAATCTAAAGAGAGTCATCTTAGTGTAATACTAAACCCTCATATGTGCTTGGTTTACATAATTACTGGAAGATTTGGATGCTCTTTCAAACTTTAACCAAACTTTCTAAAATTTTCTGAATACCCTCTTCCACTCTCTAGCAGAAGGGGCAGCCGGTACTGCTTTGCCTTGTGACATATTTATCCATGTGGGGTTGTAACTTTTGGATGGAGGACTCTCTGTGGAGGTGTGACCAGAGTCCCGGGGGAGCCAACTGCGGTCACTCAATTAGGGTGAACTACAAAGAAGGGGGCAGACAAATCCCCCAAAGCTGGTGGATATTCCAATTCTTGGATTTACCAAGCCAGCACAAAACAGCTTCTATAATACCTCACTGGTTATCCAGAAGCCAACAACACAGTTCCCTGAAGCAACCCAGCCTTAGGCCTCCACCCAGACTCCCAAGTCAAATATGATGAGGATTACTGAAAATCTTATTCATCATATAAAAAAGTTCTACCAAACCCAAAAGATTGGACAGATTACCTCCCAGGTTAATGAATATTTCAGAACTTACCTAAATGCATGCTTATAACCAATTATTATTAACTAAACTAAAATGTATTTAAAAAGAAAAGAGAAAAGGTATTGGTTAAAAGATCAATATACATACAGATATGAATACAGTTCTTGAGATTTTGATTCATAGCAGAGATGGTGAGCTTTGTAGTTACAAAGAGTTCTTTCAGAACTAGTTCATAGGTTATAGTCCAATGTTTATATTTATATTCAGGGTGAATCCAGGTTTAGGACTGGAGATCTCAATCTTGGGCTTAAGCTTCCCCTGCATGAAGCATCAAGCAGTTCTGAGACAAAAAGGTCTGGGACCCAAGGCATATTTATACAATGTCAGGCCTTCTTTGACAGGTTGGAAACCTTTGGTTAACAATAGGCAATTATGGAAAACTATTTCCTAAGCATCACCGGTAATTAGTTACCCAAATTAACACATGGCAATTTATCCATTAGGCAGTCTATCACAAACTTGAAAGGGATACATAGACAATGACATTATTTCACCCAAGATTCATCTAATATTAATATTTCCTTTTGATCTCTGAATCAATAGCTATAGTGACAGTCAGGAACTGGCTGTTTTCATGGCTAACATTCAACAAAATATGAGTACATACATACATTTACTATGACCTCTAATTTCTAACAATACAGGTTTGCATTTCAAAGTTCTAGCCTATCTACCATAGAATGGCCCTAATTACCATTTAAATACCTTTCTAACATGTCTCTAAAGGTTGAATCCAGGTCATTTAGCCCGCAGGATGTTTAACCCTTTCCAGCCATGCATCACACTTTGTATAAGATTCATTGCAACTATATAACTATATATATGTGGTAACAACCAAGAATTTGCATGGTCATATTTTAATCAGATAACATCACAGGAGGGGAACAGCTTATTCAAACCTAGAGAAGTGTTGGGGACAGGTATGAGAAATGGGCTCTGCTACTACAATAGAATCAGGGTGGCCTCATAGTAGGAAGTTCTGTCAGATAATCAGCAGTCTAGTTTATTTTCACAGTGCACTCCAATTTTGTAAGAAGTTGTCCAATTCTAACTGATGAAAACACCTCCTGTTTCCCAAATTTTGGAGTAGCTTTTGTTTGAGCCATGTGATCTGACATAAGAAGATCAAAGTAGACTGGTGTGTAGATTGAGTTAGCTATGGAAGAAGGTGTCCTCCAACTAAATCCTGCTTTACCAGCACAATACTTCCTTTCACTTGATGACCATTGCCACAAACCAATCATCCCAGTTAGACCTAAACTCTAGGTGCACATAGCTAACATTCAGCACTTCAGATTGCACAGCCTGAAGATAGCATGGCCAAAATTGCCTCAAAGCCAATCACTTTATACTTGGTGTCAACTCATAGCAAATTGATATTTCAAGGTGTTGGCGACTTTGCTCACAGCACCTAATCACATAGACGGTATTGGATGCATTAAAAACTATGATAGGTTTGGTTTTGTCTCTCAGACTCTGTAAAAATAAGAACATATTCAACAAAACCAGAGATCTATTCAAATGTCTAATGTCCACAGGTGAAGTATCCTCTATTTACGAATGTTAGAATACTATTTAAGATGTCAATAACTTTTGAATTATATGTTCTAGAGGAGATTATCCTTACATTCATTTGGGCCAGAGTATCTTCCTACCCAAAGCCCAAGTGAACTGACTTTGCATAGGGGGACATAATCTGTTTCCCATCCAAGCTGCACTGTACAAATGTAGTCTCCTCAGTAGCTGTGCCCCATCCTATGCAAGTAACTGCAGACACAGTGACTATATCTCTTCATCTCCCATGTCTGCCTCTATCCTGAAAATAAATAAACAAATTCAGCAGCCACAGAATAGGGTTCTGCGTGGCCCTCTATGTGGGCTGGCCATATCCTACTTCTATCATCCAGTGACATGCAGCCAAACTGCTTCTACTGTCTTTTGTGTAGTAAATGCCTGTAGAAATTACTTAAATGAATTTGCCCATTCAAATGTTTAACTTCCTGTGTCTGCATTTCTTTTGAAGGTAGTGATAAAACCACATGATATGATTGCTAATGTTTGCCTCATAAGAATGGCCATTTAGCCCCATTAGTCCCCAGCAACCCCTGCCTGCCTGATCTAGTTCCTGAAGATATTTGTCAGTCTAGCTGGGATTCCTAAAGTTTCATCCATACTTAAATTCTGGCCCATCTTTTACCATAAAATCCATCCTCTTTTTCCTAGCCATGATGAGGTGCTGTGGATGTTAAAACAATGAGACTTCAATGCCACTTTAACTTACAGTGTGAAAACACAATGCATGGGGAGGCTGAAAACATCAGCTCTCAAAATGCTTCAGTCTCCAAAGATCAAGAATAGATTGCCCCTGAACATAACATTGCCTGCATGGCAGGGAATTGTGCTATCCGCTGAACCATTGCGATGATACTTACTGTTATATCTTGAACTTGCTCCTGAATGAATTATTGTTTTACTTAATGGGCCAGATGTATGCTGATTTACACATCTGTGACTCTGATCCAGTGCCTCTGGAGCTCCACAGAGGTATGTGCAGAATAACTTTTAGTTTCATGATTAGGATTGTTAGTTTAGAAAAGAAGTATTCGAAAAACTATATTCAGAGCTAATGAAGATATCATCATCATTCTGCTGCTGGCATCTGATTTTTTCCGTAGTTTATTCCTTAGCTTCAGATAAATGGGGAATGTGAAACACCAAATTCTTATTCTTTCAGTTATCAAATCTGTGTTGACACTGTCCCGCATTCTACCATGTGAGAAATTTCCATGTTTCCTGAAGAACTATTTCATGCCAGAAATACTCAGTTTGTTCACTGGAAATTGCAGGGGAAACAAAAAGAGTAACAGTCTAAAAAAAGGTTTCAGAGTAGCAGCCATGTTAGTCTGTATTCGCAAAAAGAAAAGGAGGACTTGTGGCACCTTAGAGACTAACACATTTATTTGAGCATGAGCTTTCGTGAGCTACAGCTCACTTCATTGGATGCACGGAATGCATCCGATGAAGTGAGCTGTAGCTCACGAAAGCTTATGCTCAAATAAATTTGTCAATCTAGAAAAAAGTTCTAGTTAGGAAACACTGGGAAGCTTATTGTTAAAATATTCACCTGACCGATTTGTGAAGGTCATTTTATTCCAGATCATATCATCATGCCCTTCAGTGCATGCTGCCCTCAGCTACAAGACCATTACTTATCACTTTACCTATTTTTAAAACTTCAGATAAAATTATGCATTTTAAATTGATAGCTTTGTCATTTTCCATGCTCATGACTGCATGAATAAGCATAAGGTATACATACCGAGTATGTTTTATTTAATTGACGACTTTAGTTAACGGATCTCATTTCGGTGTGACAAGACACATTCTTATATGAGCTAGACAAAAATAGCACCTTTCTTAACAGTTGAGGTAACTCTGTGTGTGTGAATATAATAATTTTAACAAAAATAAATGTTTGCATAACTTGTTGAGAATATGGCTTCTTTACTTCACATTGTTAAGGGGAATGTGTTTGCCAGTATAGTTTGTATGTCAAATTAAAGGTGTGTATGTGACCAAGCAACCTTGACATGGACACAAAAAGCATTTCAGAGACTTGAAACCAAATATTAAATCCAATCTTGATATTGATTACAAAATTAGAAAGCAGTAAAATCAGCTAGGCAAACAGAAAACTACTGAAAACAAAACATTTGTTTTGTTTCTCTAAAGTAGACATGGCTAGAATTACAATAATTGCACTAGCAGCAGAAGCCTTGCTTTTATGTAATATTATATCTCAGTTACATTGAATAAAAAGTGGGATCTGTCTCAGTAGAACAACTAGTGTTTCAAGAGAACATTTTTTGTTGTTGCTTGTGTACTATCTAACCATAGTTCACGGTGAAATTTTGTTTTGCATAAATATTAAGAAATTACTACAAAGAAAGAGGGAACAATTTTTCAAAAACAGTGAGCCTGTTTATTAAAAGACTAAAAAATATTATGTGGAGCTCATTTAATTCTAATAAGGGCTAAGATAGACGTTCCTAATATCCTAGTTTTACTGTAACCTTATTGAGGTTCTCTACTCACTAATATATATTATAGCAGCAGGGGTATCTCAATGAATGGGATGAGGCCCTATAGGGTAGTCTTCACTGCAAAGAAACACCTGTGGTCACTGAGTTTCAGAGCCTAGGTCAAATGACTCGGACTAAGGCTCTGGGGCTAAAAATAGCAGTGTAGACATTCCTGCTCGAGCTGGAGCCCAGACTCTGAAACCCAGTGAGGGGGAAGGGTTTCAGAGCCTGAGCTGAAGCCCAAACCCGAATGCCGACAACGTTTTTAGCCCCAGAACCCGAACTCCATAAGATCTAGTCAATTGATCTGGTCTCTGACGCTTGGTGCTGTGGGATTTTATTTATTTTGCAGTGTGGACACGCCCTAGAGCAGTGCTACTCAAAGTGGTGGTGCCGGTCTGCACGCACATTGGAAAAAAGATGCCGGTCCCCCACATCAGATAGCTTGAGAAGCACTGCCGTAAAGCTCTCATACAGAAGTATCTATTGTCCTGGAACCTGGCTACTGATAGCAGCACTTCCAAGCATGCTTTCTTTCTCATTATTCATTCCCTCAGTCTTCTCACAACCCCACCCTCATGCAACCTAGCTGCTGTAGGAGGGAAAACCTACTACAATATTTTCTCATTTCATTCCTTAGTTGACAGAGTAATGAGAGGGGTCATCGATGTCAAGATCTGGTTTCCATTAAGCCATCATCCTACTCTTTTTCCTATTTATCATCACCTCAGATATACATAACCTCAGAGTATATATGTATGTATCTGCTGTACAATTTGTGCAACACAGCTTGCTCAGTGAATCTCTGAGTGCCATAAGGGTGATGTACCATGGGTTCTAGCTTCCACTGAGCTGGATTCATAATGCTAATTGTGAACCATGATATTCCATTAACAATATATGAGGATACCAGTCAAGCCGATGGACCAGTTATAAGGCAGTCACAGTTTACAAAGAAAACTCCTGTTATTTCAGTTACATTTGTATGTTCAATTTCTTATAACCACCGGGCCACCATCAATTCTCAATGCTTACGCCTCCTCCATCTGCCATTAAATCTACCCTAGATGTAGTAGAGGCAAAGCAGATGTTCAAGTAAGAGAAGGTTCTGCTCAGCAATAAATAAGGAGGTCTGCTCATGCATTATTGAGCCCCTAACTTATGTCTAATAATATACAATACAGTTCAGTCTACTGTTGGTTCCAGGCTTCTATGAAGGTTCACGTGAGTAGTCCTACTGAAAATGCATTTCTAGTGCCTAAAAATGCCGGAGGAAGACAATGCATTTATGACTGGGCATGGGCAAACTTGTTCATTCAAAAGAAGAACCTCTGCCCATCTCCTCAATCTTTGCCCAGTCCCAGAAATAAATGTTTTTTTCATGTATAGCAAACCGTACTCTCCAGATGTTGTGGTGTAGACACACTACATGAGGGGATGCTTGTGGAACTTTCCTCAGCTGGAATCACAGGAAGGGGGTGACCCACCCCAACTCTCTAGTGCACCTATTGAGTATTGACTCAGGGGAGAAAGCAACACCTACTCAATCACCAACACTACTGTAGGAATAAGTGGGAAAAAAGACTTAGTTTAATCATTATGCCTGCGATTTTCAAAGCTGCCTAGTAGCTCTGGATGCCAATTCAGATTCAAAGGCAGTTAGATACACAACTTCGATTGAAAGCCAATGGGTGTTAGGCACCTTATTCCCATTTGTGCCTTTGAAAATCTTCCCATAGATATCCATATCCCCAGCTTTAAAAATATCAGCATATGGCTTTTTTGTGACTGTGGAAGCTTGGTGTTAAAACAGGATGAAAAAAGGTCCTTTTAATAGAGGCTTTGGGGATGTTTCTAAGTTATAGCATGAATTTGATGACAGTTCTGGGTCTATAATGTATTCATCCCAAGGTGAACTATGCCTGTGTAAGTATAGCTTTTTTTTAATTGACAGCTTTAAAAATATTGAAAAATGCAACTGGCTTTATTTAAGACACCATAAAAGGAGAATATAGGTGGTGAATGGTCATGGGTGGGGAGTTGTGCTCTCCATGAGTAAAAGTGCAGAGCCTTTAGTGTCGTACATAAATAATCAGTAACACATTTCAGAAGGTCTCTATCTAATAAATCTCAGCTCAAAGTACTTAATTAAAATATTTCATCTAAACCCTATGTAATGGCACAGCTAATTTATAATTAAAATATTAGATTAATTTCAATACATCTAGAAAGGCCATCGAGACATTGCTTGCTACTGGCAGCTGAGGAAAGAACACTGCAGAGTGAAAAAATTAAAATACAAACTAAATTTGTTGGACCAGATTTTTGGATCCAGTTTATCTGCATAGAAGGCCAGACCCAAAGCCTACTGAAGTCAATAGGAGTCTTTCTGTTCATTTCATTGGACTTTGGATCAGGCCCAGACTGCAGGTCCACTAGTATGGCCAACCTCAAAAGATCAAAAATCATGAGTCAGAATCCAAAAAGTCATTAGATTTAAAAAATCATCAAATCATGTTTTTTATTGTCTTTTGACTTTTTAACCTCCCGCTACTCCTCTGCCAGTGTCTGTGTGGTAATTTCAGGTTTAAAAATCAATCTTCAATGCACACACAAATGCACATATCTTTCTGGATGATCAGATGGAGACTTCACTTACCTTCTTCTTATCTCTGAGACTGAGAAATTGCCATCCATTTCCTATTACTGTCTTGATTCTCTCCTCATACAGTTTATTTCATTTGATAAGAAAGGGCTGGATGTTAAATAGTTTGAGAACCAATGACCTAGTGAAGGCATCATGATTCAAACATGCATATAGAACTTAGAGGGTTAATGATTTACAGATAAACATATTAAAAACCTTAAATTTACAAAAAGTCATTCATATAAGTGATAATGTCACAGTAAAAACAATATGGGATTAGTTTAGCCTTTTGAAAGAAGGAGAACTTCCCTTACTCTCCCCCCTCCCTGCCAACTTCTCTGAGTGGCAGTCATTTTGCCTGTGGACATGGCTTCAATGTCACTGAAAATAGTGAGCGGTGACAACCAGCTTTATTAAGGGCAGCCTCATCACTCATGCAGGTAAACTATAGGGAAATGATGGCCATCTTGCTGGCTTCAGCTCCATTGGTAGTAATAGAAGATAGTGGCCATTTTGAATAAGGGAAAACTTGTGCGTGGCAGCCTTTCACCATGTTTTCATAAGACACTCCAAAACTACTACAGTCTCAATAAAATCACAAGAGTTGGCAATGCTGCCCCAGACTTAAAGCTCATCGCTGCACTTCCCTGGAGGTGGTATTGATTGTATCCAAGGCCAGCCCCAGGGGTGAAAGTAAGTCTAGGGACTCGCTTACATGGGGATGGGCTGGGGCCGGCTCTGGCCCCCAGAAGGGGTGGGGCCTCGGGCAGAAGGGGCGGAGCTGGGGGAGGTCAGAGCCAGCCCCTGCCCACCCTGTACCGACAAGTGCCTCCTTCCCCCTCTCCGGGGTAACAGCGGCAGCCGGGGACTCTGGCAGCAGTTTAAAGGGCCCAGGGCAGTACCGGTGGCCGGAGCCCTGGGCCCTTTAAATTGTCCCCAGAGCCCCGCCGCCGCTTCCCCAGGGCTCCAGCAGCAGGGCTCCGGGGACGGGCCTCTGGCCGCCACTACCACCCCGGGCCCTTTAAATCACCCCCGGAGCCTGCCCGAGCTCTGGGGAAGCAGCAGCGGGGCTCCGGGGATGATTTAAAGGGCCCAGGGCTCAGCCGCCGCTGCTGCCCCGGGCCCTTTAAATCGCCGCCCCAGCCCCGCCGCCGCTACCCCAGGGCTCCAGCAGTGGGGCTCTAGCAGCAATTTAAATGGCCGGGGGCTCCAGCTGCTGCTGGGAGGCACAGGCCCTTTAAATTGCGCCTGGGGAAGCCAATCCACCCCGGTATGCTGTACCGGGGCGTACCGGCTTATTTTCACCTCTGCCAGTCCCCCTGCAGTGAACTCAAGCAGCCCATGGACTTCTTCAACGTACTTTGGCTGCAAATGCAGCTGAAAGGATAAGTGCGGCCCAGAGGCATCCCAGGCATTCTTTAATTTCCCTATCATGCTGAGATGAATATATGAATCCCTACTCTGGTTCTGTATCTAGAGGGGATCACCCTAACACTGAGGCACTTCTTCCAGTGCCAGTTACAGTGGTTTTCGGACCAGTGTATGTAGCAGTGTAGTATTAAGTGGCTGCACTTATTTTACTTATTTTAACAAGCCTTGGAAACAACTTTATTGGTATGGTATGTTTTTAAAATTCATAGTAACAATTCTTAGCATTTATCTAGTACCTTACAAATGAGTTACATTTCAAGGCACTTTACAAACTTTAAATAATTAATATTTCTGACAGAAAGCATTTTACTATTTTTTCCAGCAAGACATTTACAAATTAGCTGGAGATTTCAGAAGTTGGGGGTTTCATGTGTCACAAAAGCATGAATCCATGGCACGCATTTCAGAATGTTGAGTTGCCTGACAGTATGAATCAAAACAATTATCGTAAGATTCATTTACCCTATTAAAATGTTTATTTATTCCTATATCACATTAGCAGCTAGCTTTTTAATCATTGTCTTTTAAAAAAAAATCTCAATCTGTTTTTACAACAAATACAACATATAGCTCCTGATTCAACAAAATATTTCAGTATGCATATAATTTTAAGCATGTGGGAAGTCCCATTCAAGTCAAAGGGACTACACACACACTTAAAACTATGCTTAAGTGCTTTGCTGGCTCAAGGACATTATAATTGCATAATGTAAATCCAGATGTGGAATTCCACAATTACCATGCTCTATTTCTCACAATTAGAAAATGGGTACCAAGATGGTTTTACAATAATGTTATTATTGTCAGAACTTCCAGCCACTAAAATCTTTAAGAATCTTCTCAGATTATAACCCAAGAGCACTAGTATCAACATCCTGACAATGCATAATGTAAGAGGCTTGTGATAGAAGAACTGACAAGTCTCAGGTCCATAATATATTCAGCCCAAAGTGTACTTTGGCATACCCTTAATAAAGAAGAAGTATAGAATCTAACAGTGAAGAAATAAATAGGGTTATACAGGAGCTACTATAAAGACCTATAGAATGTAATACAGAATTATCTCCTTCCTATAAACATTTGCTCATTTGATTATGACCATCTTATCAGATTTATAGTAAGGATATAATTCCCAATAGGATGATTAAAAATGTACAGAAAGGTTACCATTCTCTGTTACTAAATTCTGTAAGACTTCTCCACATTATGCTAAATTCGACTAACAATAACAGCACCCAGCTCTTGTATAGCACTTTTAATCATTAGATCTCAAAGCATTTTACAAAGTAGGTAAGTATCATAATTTTGGAGAAATATCAGCAGGTGTGCAGCTTTCACAGTTAAAAGCAGGGCTGAATTACCCAATAGGCAGACTAAGCACGTGCTTAGGGCACCAGCAAAGCGGGGGGCACCAAAAAAAAATGAGATTTTTTTTAAAAAAAATTGATATTTGATATTTCAACAAAAGCATCGAAGTAGTCATCATGGGAAAAACCAGAACTTTGTTAGACTTCCTTATACTCCACTACACACTCTTCCCCCGTTTTTCTGTTCTCTTTTTATTATTTATCCCCATCTAAACCAGGGGGTCGTCCTACTAATGTAGATCAAAATAATGTGAGGAAATCAGATCCTGTCATGTATTGCAATAAATTTATGTTTTATTATTGATATATTCTTCTGAGTTATACATGCTGTAAATAATAAGAGAAAAGATCCTGGTATGTGGGCTGATTTCAGTACCGATGATGTAGCTTACTGGATAGATCATGGACCAAATGACTGTCAGCACCACACTGGGCCATCTGAGAAATCACATCTGACTTTTACCAATGGCAAACAAACAAGATATTGTCCACAAAAAATATTTTTCTGCATGAAAGCGAATGGTGAGAAATACACTCGAGAATGTCTCCTGTATTCACTATCAACAGGGTCTGTGTACTGTTTTGTTTGCAAACTTTTTGCATATAAACCTTCAACATCCTGGTTTGCTGCAGATGGATTTAGTGACTGGCGGAGTACTGTTTTAATTGAACGACATGAAAATAGCACAACTCACAGAGACTCAATGTTTACATATTTAAATCGAAGACAGGGCTTTGGATTGACACGAAAATTGGAAGAACAAATTAAAGGGGACCGTGAATACTGGCAACATGTCTTGCAGCATGTTATAGCTGTTATTCAAACATTAGCTGAACGTGGTCTGCCTTTCCAGGGATCAAATGACACATTTGGATCATTGCAGAATGGAAATTTATTGGGATTGTTGGAGCTTGTGGCTCAGTTTGACCTATTTTTAGCAGGCCATATCTCAAAATATGGGAATGCTGGCAAAGGTAACCCATCATACTTATCCAAGACAATATGTGATGAACTCATTGGTCTAATGAGAGACAAAGTTCGTTCAGCTATTGTGGATGAAATAAGTACTGCTGGGTACTTCAGTTTATCTGTTGACTCTACACCTGATCTTTCACATATTGATCAACTGAGTATTGTACTAAGATATGTGTCTCCCACAGATGGAAAACCAGTTGAACGATTTATAACGTTCCTCAATTTGAAAAGCCACACTGGTGAAGAAACGGCAAATCAAGTACAGCATTAACTGTGCCAAGTTATCTGCAAAACAGATTTCTCAAAGTGCAGAGGTCAATCTTATGACAACGCTGCCAACATGTCAGGGCGTTATCAAGGAATGCAGAAGAAGCCTTTAGAACACAACAAATGTGCCATATTCATGCCATGTGCTGCACACTCTGTCAATCTTGTTGGCCGCGGTGCTCTTGATTGTTGTGCGGTGGCAGTAAGTTTTTTCTCAACAGTCCAGTTACTTTATACATTTTTCTCTGCCTCAACACACCAATGGGCAGTTCTTAAAACATATTTGGGCAATGATTGTGTGTTGAAATCTCTTTCTAATACTCGCTGGGAGGCACATGCAGTGGCAACAAGTGCAATTCTGGAGTCCTACTCAAAGATTGTGGATGCATTTGAAAGTATAGCTGAAGACCAATCACAAAAGGGAGAAACTATATGAAAGGCAGAAAACATTGCAAATAAGATGCAAGAACTAGAGTTTGTATTCATGTTGACCATGTGGAATGAAATTTTACAACACTTTTACCATACAAGTCAAGCTTTCCAAGAAAAAGAATTGGATTTGAAAACATGTGCAGACCTCTGTCAATCATTAGCAGACCACTTACACACTTTGAGGAATGATTTCGAAAGTTTTGAAGACATATCAAAAGATATCTTGCCTGATACGAACTACAAAGAAGCCCAGTCCCACAAGCGAATCAGGGAAAAACAAGCAAATGACAGCAGTGCAACCGAAACAGCATTGAATCTAGAGACAAATTTCGCGTATCTACTTACTCGCTATAATTGGTACACTTGAAGCACATATGAAGAGGAGAGGTGAAGTGTACAAAGAAGTATCAAGTAGATTTTCTTTTCTAAATGATATGGACTTATCTGACAAACAATATTCACAAGGTTCCCAAAAGCTAGTTGACTCATACCCTGTTGACTTGCACATGAATCTCTGTGGAGAAGTACAGCAGTTCCACTGTTATATTGTGTGCAAAGTTTAATGAAACAGGAAAAATGAAATTCAGTCACATTGATCTTCATGACACAATACTGAAAGACGGAATACAATGTGTATTTCCAAATGTAGAGATCACACTACATATTTTTCTAACATTGATGATTACTACCTGCTCCGCAGAACGCTCTTTTTCTCAGCTGAAAAGAATAAAAAACCTTCGGAGAACAACAATGTCTCAGGACAGACTTGATTCACTTTCCCTATTGTGTATGGAAGCTGACATGCTTCGTCGAGTCAGCTTCGATGAACCTATCCAGAATTTTGCAATCAGAAAATCTAGAAAGAAGCTATTTTAATTTCAGCATACATGTAAATTTTGTGTCATTTCGAAAAATAAAATTTTATTTTATGGGATAGTACTGTTTTTATTTTGAATTATATATGGGGGGGAAGCACCATAATCTTTTCAGTGCTTAGGGCCTCTAAAGGTCTTAATCCGGCCCTGGTTAAAAGCAATGTGGAAGAAACTAACTTGTGTGCTAGTTCACTTGCATGTGGGTGAGGCAAAATGTGCATTGGTTTCTTCCTTTCATATCAGTTTGAACTGTCAGTGTTTCGGTTGTTTAAAGGCCTCTCAATAGTCATATATTGTAACAAGGATTTAAGGCTGAGTGTAGGGGTTGAGGCAATGCCTCAGAGCCTTAACCCTGCTGATCACTACGCACCAGGCAATGCCCATGCCTGAAGTCATTATTGCTCAAACAAAGTTAATTACTGAACTTGTTTCTGTATTTATATTCTGCCTAGAGAAGGCATTTGCACATCCTCAACAGGGATGAAAAAATAGTCCGTTGCTGTTGCATCCTTTGATGTTTGAAGCCACCCCACCTGTTGGAAACAAAAAGCTAGATATACCCACGTTAACACCAACCAAAACATCATATCTTGTTTTGCAGCTTCTGATGTGTGACCACAACACGTTTCTTGCTCAGCAAGATAAGTAAATGGTGTTCTGTTCAGAAGGAATCTGTGGAACTATCCATGGTGCTGAAAATCAAGTAAGTGAGTGGCCTGAGAAGTTATAGGCTGGAGCTGAAATGAGCAATCCTGCGTCTGTCCTCATGTCTGAAATAGCAGTGAAAGTATGGCTTATATAGATCCCTATAAATGGGACATGAAAATGTATAAAATGTTGTGCAATTTTTTCCTTACAATGTTTGTTTCTCTTTTCCTTCAGAGGGTCAACACACACTGAAACTGTTTCTTAGACATGACAGCCCTATCCCCTCACTTTCAAATTCAGGCATTTGCTTCCTAGTATAAACATTACTGAGGTAAATGTTATTTTTAAATACAACTCCTGTTTGGATTTCACATTTGATTCTGGTACGTGTGCTTTTAACTCATGTGCTAAAAACATGTAAACACTATAAACAATTAAAGGAGGTCAACAATTTGGTATTCTTTGTTTCAGTCATCAGTGAACTAGGATTTTTTCTACTCTGTAGCCAAAAGGCACAAATTAAGTTTGTATTTCAGTAGGAGCTACATAAACAAACTGGCTGATTGAGAAATGGGAAGATGTCACCCACAAGTCTGCAACTATTGCCAAACTTCCCTGCCAAACAGACTGGATAGTGCTCATTCCCACAAGGTTGTGAAAAAGACAGCCAAGTCTATTACTGTTGTCTCTTTTTCATTGAAATTAATTTTATGTGATACTACTTCTGAATATGATATTAAGCAGTAATGACCTGAATTATACTTGACAGCTGTTTTCCATTCATGGGACTTTTCACAAAAAGTTAATTTATACAGCTCTGGTAAAGTGATGGCAACTTAACTTTCTGTTAGGGAACATATACTATATAAGAACATTTCTGGTGGACTAAGTTTAAAGAGCAAACAAATGTCTCAGATTTTGAAACATATGCATACAAAACTCAGCACACCCAAGCACTGGAATTTGTATATTCGCTAAATTATACAAGGTATGTATGCTTGCGCAAATCATGATTTACATGCATGCATTAGAGTTTAATGGTCCCATTGAAAGAAGTTGGACTTCTGACTGGGTGGGTTCTATTTATTTTGAGAAAGGGTGCTAAGACTGGGGCCCAAGGGCTAGATTCTCACTTGAACTAGTCACACAGGCAAGGCACTGACAGAAAGTAATCAGAATAGTAGTCAGAATCACTCTTACAACCATGGTAAGGCTACGTGGACTTTGGATACAAGTACATAGGAGTAAGCAGGACTACTGGAGCACTTACAATCTCCCAGGACCTGTGGGTGGGCAGTGGGCAGGGGGGTGGAGAATGGATGGAGATTTGCTATTCACTGTCAGAATAACTGAGCAGAAGGGGATTAGAGAAGACTGGAATTTACTGCTCATATAGGCCACAAGCAAGAAGACAGGAATTGTATCTCAAACATGTCTCTCTGGGTCACAGTGCGTCCTGGGATGACTCATGGGGAAGTACTGTTTACCCATTAACCCTTGCTCGAGGCAGTGTCTAAAGTCAAAATCTACCTCCAAATGGCTAACTTTCAGTTTTCCTTTACCTACAATATAATTGTCTAGGCAAACTGTCTTGCACCATTCAGTTGGGTTTAATTATCACTGTAGCTCAGTGCCCAAGCCTCCAAATTTAGGCAGGTTACAGTTCTGAATGGAATGAAGCAGTTTTGCCAGCATATTTCTTGAGAGGTTTGTCAACTCCCTTTCCATTACCATGATAATAAGCAGGACAGCTCTGTACTGAGAAACATGGTTGTCCCTTCAATTCTCCGAGCTGTGATACTCTAACCTGCAGCCTTTCCTGCCAATCATAAGTCTATTTCCCCCTATTATGGTTGAGGCTGTTGCAAGCCTCTGGCTTTGTGCAGAAAAAAATGTGGAGCATCATTTTCCACCGTACCATGTGTGCATTCGATCAGCCACCGTCCACTCACTCCTCAGTGTAAACTAACATCTGTTGAAAAAGTATTAACACTTTGGCTTCCTTGAAACAGTTAGCATTGCTAGCTGTTGGCTGGCATACTGACTAGTATAATTAGATCAGCTATAAATATTAATTATGCCATTCCACAAACGATCCATCACAGTCCTCCTCTGAATGCTCTCCCCTGAGGAAGCCATTAGCCATCAGCACCTTTCAGCAATGTTGTACATTAATGTCAATCTGCAGTTGGCTGTAAGGAGCAAAATTATTAAGAAACCATGGGGAAGAAAAGAAGTAAAACCACAAAGGAAGCAACGTTTTTAAAAGACAAATACTGTCCTTTTATTATTCCGATACATCTCTGGTTTTCTGTTCCTCAGCAATGATTAACACTGCTGGTGAAGAGAAAGTCTGCATCACTAAAGGATATTCAACCCACTGCAGCAAATCAGAAGAGACTTCTAGGCCTTCGGTGGAAAATATACATGGAATGAAAGTGAAATATTGATCTTTAAGGGGCAAAGCCTGTTTGTCTTTCTCTCGGAGGCTGTGAAAGCTGTGATGGGTCTGCTCGACAAAAATGGAAAGGATTCTGGATAGCCATGCAGAAGGTGCATGTCCCTCATGTAGCAATGACCTCAGCTAGGGAACCTCTGTGCAACAGGCTATGGCTTGAGGCAGAGCACGAGTAGGCTGTGAAAAGGGTGGGGTCTAGGGATTTGCTTCTGTGCAGGTCCTGCCTCCCCAGGGGAAGGTTATGAGATACAAAGCCTGCTGCAGCTGCCGGAGCTTTCGCTGTGGAGATGTCAGGCACCATTTCCTTTGTCCACTTCTTTCCTGCACGGAGCATGGCCTGGCTACTTAGGCCAGACAATGGGCAGAGCATTTTCCCTTCACACTGGGCCAAATTCATTGCTAATGTTATTTCACTGATGTCTATGGAGTACAGCAGGGATGAATTTGGCCCAATGTGTTTCATTAGTTTTAATCTCTCTCCCCCACAGCGGACTGATGCAGGTTACTGTAAAGGATTGCGAGCCAATCTCAGTAAGGCAGATATTTGTCTTTCCTGGCATGTTTTTTTCTTCCTTCCATCAATCCTTGTTTTTAATAGAGGAAATGATCAGTTTCCTGAGTTCCTTGGCACCCCACAGCAGCACTCCTGCAAAACTTTCTAGATAATGATCAGAATTTGGGGCTTGCTTTCAATATTTCATTGTTGGTCTTTTCTGGTTATTCTGCTTTCCCATCTTGACCCAGTTTCTCTGCTCTCAACAGCCTGTTAGTGAGGCTGTAAAGTCTTGCAGTAAAGAACTAAGCTAGATTTTTAAACTGGTCGGAAGCATGGTTCTTTATGTGGTATGACTCAAACCAGTCTTTCTAATACTATCTCAGTAAAAAAACAACAACACTATTTACCCTATTTTAAATATCCTTCACTGCTGCTCTTACCATTTCTCTGCCTGTCTGGTCTCTGAATGGGCACTGCCTACAGCAGAAATCTGTGAATCTCTGACAGGGCGTTCTGTCTCCAGAGCAGCCATCACACACCACAAGGGATATGAGACGCATTGGCTTAAACTTTTTTTTTTTAATAAATGGGAAGAGTTGGTGTGCCAGGCAAAAGTGAAGGGATAGAAACAGAAGAGATTAGGAAACAGAAGTGAGGGAAAGTTATAATTTGGGATGGGGATTTCAAACCTACTAAAAAAAATCATGAAATCAATATTTTAAAGGAATGAAAAACTTTTAATCTTCAAGATCCATTTCTCTGGCAAAATGCAAATTCTGACTGCTACATGGTTTGGTTTTTAACATGATTTTGAGACTATTTGAACCAAATACCAAAGGTACACTGGTTTACTTTAACAAACTTCAGATCTGGATCTACCTCCAAATGTTGTGACACAGGTCCGTCTCTCCTCTGGTAATCCCAGAAGCAGAATAAGGCTTGCTTTCAAACAAGAGACATTATTGTTTTCATAGCACAGGATGCCATTTAGTCAGCAAAACCTCAGCCAAGATTTACCAAAGTGACTAGTGGTTTTGGGTGCCCACCTTGAGCTCCCTTAAAGAGTTTTGATTTGCAGACTGCAGGCACACAGAACTTTCCTAAAAACTGGTCCCTTCACAGTGTTTCAAGTTGAGCATTCAAAATTACTTGTCATTTTGCAAAATAATTGGCCACATTTTTTAAATAACGCTTCTCATGAAAATTAATGGCTGTTGTTATGGGGAAAATGTTTTGTGAAAATCCAATAACATTCAAGAAGCTAAAAACATTTAAAAATGAAGCTTGAGAAGTTTCACAACCCCTCAAAAACTGTTGGGTTCTCCTATCTATAGTTACAATCTTTAAAAACAATTATGACCAGAGTGAGAGGAAGATTATAAAATCTTTGAAAGAAAGACTTTGGGTTTGCTGATGTACTTCTGGTGCCAGATGGGGGATGCGAGTTCAAATGGCACTTAGTCCTTCATTGCCTGGGTTGGAATTATTTGGGAGCACGATCAATGAGGTGTACAAAAGTTGCTAGGAAAAGGAAGTTTGGCTCCTACTGCTTCCATCGGAATGAGGATCCTGGTCTACTTCCTCAAGGAGTGGCCAAAAGGCAGGAACTGAGGATGCTGCCGCTAAAGGACTGGCTGAAACTAGAGGTTAAAGTAATGGGTACTGCAGCTCCCCTTCCTCTGATTAAAACAGAGGGACTTTTGAAGTGCTGCTTCTGCAGAGCTCTCCTCCTTGGCTGACGAAGGACACTAAATACAAAACTGGTTCCTGACTGGGAGTTTTGAGGATTTGACAATATCATTGCTATGTTAAAATATTTTTATGACAATATAAAGAACACATACAACTTTGGGCAAATAATGACCAAGAATATTTGTTATTTTACTGGATGAATTCAAACATTTCATAGATTTTAAGTTCAAAAGGGACCATTATGGTCTTTTTGTCTGACCTCCTGCAAAGGCCTTAGAATTTCAACTAGTGATTTACTGCATTTAACCCAACAATTTGTGGTTGAAAGAGAGCATACCTTTTAGCACACATTAAATCTGGATTTAATACTCCAATTGATGGTGAATCCATCACTTCTTTTGGTGGTCTGTTCAAATGGTTTATTACCTTCACCGGTACAAATAAAAAGTCTGAACTTGGTTGATTTCAGCAACAAGCCATTGGGTCTTGCCTTTGTCTGCACTTCTATTTTCTCTTCAACAAATCAAATAGATTGAGCTTCTTTAGTTTCTCATTAAAAAGCATATCTTCCAGATCATAGATCATTCTTGTAACTCGTCTTGGAACCCTTTCCAATTGTTCAGCATTCTTTTTAAAATATAGTTGCCAATATTGGACACTGCACACCAAGGGCAATTTCAATAATGTTATATACAGTGACAACAACACTGTCCTGCTGCTGTTTGATATTCCTCTGCTAGAAACATGTTCAATTCAGTATCAACAATGACCCCTGAGTCTTTTGTGAGAGGTAATAAGAAAAATCACAAATCTTGACTATTTCTAGTCATTTTAAATGCTATAATCAGTAGCAGAGCCAGGAGGGGTGATGGGTCATTGTTGCTGCCACCTTCAATTATACCTATTGGCTTTGAAAAGACACCACACGTACACTTAAAGCCCGGTGGTGGGGAAGTCACCCCCTTTGCCCCATATTAGTTCCACCTCAACTGTAATAAAAATGTCAGCTGATGGCATGCAGTGCCCATTGTCCTAGTCTTTATAATAAGAAGCCTATAGTACTTAATAACCTTTTGTCATAAATATAAAGGGAAGGGTGACAACCTTCCTGTATACAGTATTATAAAATCCCTCCTGGCCAGAGGCACAATATCCTTTTACCTGTAAAGGGTTAAGAAGCTCAGCTAACCTGGCTGGCACCTGATCAAAAGGACCAATAAGGGGACAAGATACTTTCAAATCGGGGGGGGGGGGAAGGCTTTTGTCTGTCTGTTCTGTGTGCTTGCCGGAGAGAGATCAAGAAAGCAAGCAATCCAACTCCATTAGAATTAGTAAGTACTAGCATGGAAATGCATTAGTTTACTTTTGTTTTGGCTTGTGATTTTCTCTGTGCTGAGAGGAAGGTGTATTCCTGGTTTTCTTTTTGTAACTTTAAAGTTTTTGCCCAGAGGGAAATCCTCTGTGTTTTAAATCTGATTGCCCTATGAGATTAGCTTCCCTTCTAACTTTACAGAGGTTCTTCTTTTACCTTTTTTCTTTCTCATAAAGTTCTGTTTCTTTTAAGAGGCTGACTGATTTCTCTATTGTCCTAAGACCCAGGGGTCTGGGTCTGTGATCACTTTGTAACCAATTGGTTAGGATAATATTCTCAAGCCTTCCCAGGAAAGGGGGTGTAAGGGCTTGGAGGGATATTTTGGGGGAATAGGAACTCCAAGTGGTCCTTTCCCTGATTCTTTGTTAAATCACTTGGTGGTGGCAGTGTACCCTCCAAGGGCAAAGAGTTTGTGCCCTGGGGAAGTTTTACCCTAAGCTGGTAGAAATAAGCTTAGGGGGTCTTTCATGCAGGTCCGCACATCTGTACCCTAGAGTTCAGAGTAGGTAGGGAACCCTGACACCTTTAAATAGTAAAATACCGTTCCTTGCTTTTAGTATGCATTTTCCAGTAACAGAAGCAAAACCAGAAGGTTTATGGCATGTACTGCTTTATAAATAATGCTATCACTTGCCACACACAAATAAATTACATTCTATTGACTACCAGTGGCCCCATAAACTCTCTCAGCATATATACTCTACCAGAGCTTCTCTTGATCGAGCATTTAGTGATCACTTTGAAACATTTTTCTTTCAAAATATAAAGTTCAGCACACATCTATAAACATGTTTAGCGTGCAAACTTTCTTTCCATTTTAGATATGTGACAGCACTAGGGGAGTTTTGCTATTATCTGCCAAATTTTACACAAAAATATAATTCTCCTGGTGAAATTTTGCTGCCTTTTGCTTTCTGATAACAGCTCACAAAATGCATCTTTTCCTTTCTGAGATACAAATCTTCCAAGTAAACCAATCTTGTCAAACATGTGACTTTCTTTGAAATGTAAAATGTGCTCGTTTTACTTACCTTTATTTTATCTGAAAGTGAAATGTATATATCTATTAGGACTGAATAAAGTGTTAGAATTCATGAAAACCAATGGATTCTGAATTCAAGTAGTTTGTTTTATAATATTTATGGATAGCTGTTTTGGGGTGTTGGGATCAGTTTCTTATGAAAACAAGAGCCATTTGTGAAATGTAGGTCTAGATCTGGCATGGAATTTTAAAATATCCCCACATTTGGGGATTTTTGGTATCATATTTTTGACTCATCTCTAGTGTTCAACTTTTATTCTATCTGAAAAAAAATCACATTCCCCTCTCCCTACAACAACTTCCTTTCCCTTTCTTCTGCATTGTAATTTGATTGACTTGTTTAAATTGGTTTACAGAGATGCACAATAATGCATTTGCAAAAAACTCCTTTGCATTATTGAGAAACAAACTGTATTCATAATGTATATTTACCAAGGACAGTTGATTGTATTCCATTTTCATCTGAACTGGACAGTACAACATTTGCCAGTGTAGGCAGCCCAGATTTTTATACTTGCCTGGCTTTTCCATTTTTGGCTGTGCTTTTAAATTATCTTTGTGCACTAGATAAGGGCATTTGGAAATGGACCTGGACAATATACTCTTATGAGTGTTCTGCTTAATGTTGGATCTAACTACTTCTTGACATCACTTTTGCAATATTAAATAGAAGCATTTGAAAAAATGAAATAAATATCTTAATAAAATGCTTAAGCAGTCTGTCCTGTAGAAAGTATTATGACTACTTTTTCAGATCATATCCACTACATTTTATTTTGTCAAAGCAATTTTACTGACTGCTCCAAGGTATATGATCAGGTAAGACATGTATGTATGTTTGAGTTATAACAGGCAGTTACCAGACAATTAAGTAGCTGAAAATGATTGATCAGATGGGCATGACATGCTCAATATCACAATGTTTGCTAGAATAATCCTATCATTAATACATTGTAGTTCCTTGCAAAATTATTTGGTCAGGTCCTACAACTACATTTTTGTATAATCTTAATGTTCAAAAGCATCCTGGTTTCTTTTATTTAAGTGTGGGAGCTACTTTTATTTTTAATTTCCTCCAAATTCACTTTTGAAGTAGACCATAAAAATGCATCGTAGATATATTTGCCACTACCCAATCTGGCTTATAAACACGTAAAGATGCTAACAAAATGATAGAACTAAATTGTAGCTATAAGTGATACACAGTGAAATCCTGGCCCAAATAGCAAAACTCCCATTTGACTTCAATGGAGTCAGGATTTCATCCTTAGTTTGCAAGAGCAGATTGCTGGCTATCTACAAGACTATTATTAAAAAACTGCAGATTTGTATTGTAACCAAGACGTACCATTAAATTTTCCATTGTGATGGATTTCTGTTGCTTACTTGTTTATAAAAGATTGTATTACATCAGGTAATACTGTGCCATATCAATTTGAACCCATGAAGAATGATACTCAAGACATTTGACAGAAAAGATGGAATAGAGACCATACTTCTAGACTATATCTTGCCAACAATTGCTATCCGGTATCATTTTATTATCATTTTAATTTTTCTTGCCAATAATTTGAACTGGGTTATTGGAAATAATATAGAGCATCAGCAATGTGCTTGAGATGCCAGATGTATGCCTGATTTTCAAGATGTATTTTCGTGCAGTGTGTGTTTATGTGGGGTGGGTGAGGAGAAGTGTTCTTATGTTATACTTACAGCCATTTATCTTTTGCTTTTTTTATAAATATATTTGTATTTTTTTCTAACTGTGAATGTTTCTATCTATGAAATAGGAGATTACTTTCTAGCAGACTATTTTTTCCCCTCTGTACTTGATCCAACAATGAAGTTATATGTCTGTATGTGTTATCACTGTGGGATCAGGCAGAAGGTTAATTTATCTGCAGAAGAAATGGAACACAAAAATGTGTTTAATAATTAGCAGTAATGGGAAAGGTCAGCAGAACAAAAGCTTCATTACTCTTTCTTGTCTGCAAAGTTCCAGTGGCATGAATGCCTTTCCTTTCAACAAACAGCTATATTAAGCCTTGGGATTTTTTTTAAAGTCTTTATTAATTTTATTCTAGGTCTCAAATCCAGAAAGAACAATGGGTCAAATTCTGCTTTCAGTGACACTGAAGCCATTGGAGTTATTCTGCATTCACAAAGGTAGAGCCAGGGCCATAAATTAACTCTAAAATTCCATGATCTACCCCTAAATAGTCTCATCAGAAGATGATTTCTTAGGACTGATTACAGTTACAGGTGTCTAAAACCAGTGGTAAGCAAAAGGAGAAACATGCTCATTGATTTTCCAGTGCTTTCTCTCAAATCAATTAAACCCCAATTAAGGAGCAAACATCAGAGAATATATCATTTTACATAATACTAGATTTCCCCCCACACACACACAGTATATCCATCTCCAGTGCCCTATGAACCTCAAAAGTAAGTACTATATTCTGTTTCCTTTCCTATTAGACCTTTAACTATGATAATTATGTTCAATAGTTGCAGTGGACTGCAGCTGCCAGATCACATTTTTACTTATCTGCTCCAAATGACAATTTATTTTCTAATTGACTTCATACACCCGTGAAATTATTCCTTTTTCTAACTTCTAATAGCCAGTTTGTAAATTGTAGCCTTTATTTTAAATTACATTGGTTGATAGTTCTTTGTTACTTACTGTGAGTTTAGCTTCCACACCACCACAGGGTTTCAGATTAATAGAGTGAAAGCTATCCTTTACGATTCTCTTAGAGTGAGAGACTCTAAGGAGCACATGAAGAATGAATACGGTGACCACAAACACAGTTGCAAGTAAACAGCCTTGTTTGTATTATAACGTATAATTATACATTACACTCACATACACATCTGCGCAACCTGAGAGAGCCCAAGCAATAGTCAATGCCGTAGTCATATTCACATCCCCAAATATATTATAGTGTATGGTGGATCTCTCAACCCGTGGTCATCAAGAAAGGGGTGGTTCCTCCTGGGGTCTTCCCACTTTTACTCAACTAGGGAACCTCTTTTATATACTGTTCTTCTGACCACACATACACCTTCTCCATATGCATGAGTGTTCCAACCTCTTTTTCCTTATCTGTACTTCCACACTCTATAAATTGTGGGGTGCCCCACTTTCCATAGGTTGTTCTGTTAGTTTCTGTTTTCCTTATTAGCATCTGATTAACCTTTACGTCAACCTGTTTCCAGGGTAACCTGAGGGTCAGAACAGAACTTTCCGTGGTGTTTCAATCAGGTGTCTTGTGATCTATTTTTCCATAACATCACCTACCGGCACATTTTTTACAGTAATCATGTGGTCTTATTGGCAAAGGATCAGTCTTTGACCACCCACTTGCATCAAGTCTGTGGCCTAGTATTGGTAAACTGAAATCCTACAGACCTTAGCCTGTAGCCCATGCATTACTGCCTTACATTCTTAATACATACTCATCACACCTAAATACCTGTCAATTCTATACTTCTATAATCCTACAAGATATATTTACATTTATTATATAAGTGCGGGGGGGGGGCTTGTTTGGCTTGTTGGAGGAGGGGGTATATTGCTTTAAGGTGGGGAAGAGAGAGGCACCACATCTGCTGCTGCAAACTCAGAGTGGATCAGATTGGCCTAGGCGGAGTGGGTTTTTTTTCATTTACCCCACATTGTGTTCTGGGCAGAGGTGGAGGGACTTTGTTACGGTGAGTAGGGAAGGGAGTTAGGCTATGATGTTGCAACTCATTATGTAAGTGTGGGGCAGATGTTTAGTGCAGGTACTCCATAGGGAAGGGATACAGTGAACGGAAAAATGGCTTGGAAGGAGGTGTTTGTTAAAGGAGCAAGGGTGGGGGAGGTTCAGGGTGCCTATGACTGGGAGGGCAGGGATCCATCACCCCCACCTCCTTTATAGCCCACCTTAACTCTCATTGAGGGGAGGATAGTAAGGTCTGAACAATGAGATGGCTGGGGACCAGGATGGAAAAAGGGGTGGGGGACTGGCAGAAGCTCCCAAATAGATATTGAAATGACTTGGAGTTACCTGCACTGTACACTTTTATCTGCCAGGTAGTCCCAGACATTTGATAATAAAGTTGTGGCCTGATTAAACCATATCCAGAGTCTTCTGTTCTTCAGGTATAGCCGAACAATGATCACAGCTATGTTAAAGTCAATGAAAATATGCTGATTTACACAAGCTCCAAATCTGGCCCTTTGTTTTGTCACTTCCTATGGAAAAAGAAAAATGACAACTCTGCTGTGTGCTATTCTTCAGTCCTGAAATGTAGGAGGGTGTTTATGGATCAATCAGCTAAATAAGAAAGAAATTATTAGATCCATATTTCAGCTTCACCACCCATTGCAAGTGTTTGTCCCAAAAAGTAAAGATGAGACCATACAATTTTCCTGTGGCAACTTTCCCTTTCATGACCAAGTTGTTATGGGTTTTTTTTAAAAACCATCCATGGAGACCCTATTGCCATTGCTAAAATGCTGGTGAGCAGAAATTACGGTGCCTCTTGCAGATGGTGCCAGAAAACCAGCACTTTGGCAAGTACAGATCCCTTCCTTTCTTCTTCCTCCTCATAAGGAACCATGGAGTAGTTTATGATAAATGTCTGGATTGGCAAGGAGACCTTTTATGATGTTTACCACAGGAACCAGTCTCAGAGACAGTATGAGCAAAGGAAGGAAGAAAGATGAATTTTGCACTTAACTGTTACAATAGGAATACCCTGAACACTTAAATCATGTGTAAATCACAGTTCAGAGAATTTTCTCTATCATGTTAAATGAATTCACAAGACTTCATCTCTACAGGTTAGACTGTAACACACCTGATATTTTGTGTGGTCTATTAAACATAATTTTCCAAGATATGTTTAGTGTGTATTCTTCCTCCAGCCACTTCAGAATCCTATGAGGTAATTGTGATGATTACAATGTTGAAGAGTCCCTTGTACCTAGACCATTTATGACCTATTTAATGTCATTTTTGCAGAGCTTTGTTAAATAAACTAAACGGATTTTGCCTGTGTTAAGAGTAAGATTGAGCATAAACTAAATGGAAATTAGCTGGGTGGACTTGTAGCTAGAAACCTGGCTCTGTGTTTATCTTGCCATTATTACAGTGGAAGCTGCTTAAAGATAGACTTATCAAATACAACCTGAGTCCACCGCCCCACCTCCCATTTGATGTTCCTTTTAAAAAATGAGTCAGTCATTTTTCCCTCACTTGTTTCAGAGTGGAAGCAGGAAATGCAGAGGTGCATGATAAGTAAAAAAATAACAAAAGATTAACTGCATTTCCCTTAAGCCTCAAATTACAGTGTGGATAGAGGGGCATTTCAGTTTTTGTATTTTCATCTGAACTGGTTCATCTGTTGCTCTATTTAATTCCTCTGGTCTGGTACTGAAAAGCCTCTTCTGTCTTCTTCTGACTTTTGGAATTCATATTTTCAAAATCCAAGAGGGTTTCAAAGAGAAGGAGGATAGGTTATAGGGATAGTCACACATTTTCTGTCAAAATTATGTTTGGTGGAAAATTAGATTTTCAGTTGAATGAAATATTTCACAAACGTGTCTGCTTTCCTTGGGAAATGTAAAGCTTGTCAAAAAACCTGTTCAGCTGAAAAACTGAACAATATTTTTTTCCATTTTAATCAGAATTTTCAGTAGAAGAAAAAACTGTTTTCCTATCAGCTCTGATTGGTTGCCCTATTATGCTGGGTATTGCAAACCATACTCTGATATAGAGGACTCTGTAAATATTTACAGTATGTTCATTTACATGCTTTCAGTTGGTTGATAGAAATGAAACCCAACAAATTCTTTTTCTTGATACTTTGTCATACAAACATGTCAGTCTGTGTTCATACACCGTTCTCTTTTGCGATGGATTCTGTTGCATCAAGTAAGTCCGTGCCATTCTGTATCAATTCAAAGTCCAGCCTGACATAACACAGCATAAGACAGCCCATGCAGCCAGCCTGCATATTTGTGGGGAGTATTTTTTTTGAGAATCCTCTACCCAATCCATATTGTCCAGGATTAATTTACAAGTACCTTTGTTTTTCTCCGTAGGCATCTATGACACATGAGTAGCTCGGAACAGCAGAGTCCATGGTACCATATACCTCATTAAGGTATCTCTTCTCACTCTCACTGCAAACATGACAGTTATAGGAGACCATTATATATCCAGCATAGATAATTGGTACAAGGTTCTAAGCCACCTTGATCTTGTACAGACTTGTAGCTTGTCAACACACTGTCAGTGCATTGCAGTAGAGCTCTTATTAGTTAAATATACTTGACAGCACCTCAGAAAATTTTACGTTTTAAGTCTGAAAAGTTTAAAGAGTGTGACATGTTAAAGGTTATCACTTTCTTTTCCTGGATAATTACTGTCAGTGTTAATAAACACATTCCTTTTACAGTCAGTCTGTTGAGTGATATGAATAAGTTAAGAACCTGTATTTTATTTATTTATTTTAATTTTAAGGTCCTTGTCATTTTAGAGAATAATTTATAAAGTTATAATCAGCAGGTGATATTGTAATTATAGGCCTATACTCTTTTGCACATTTAATTATCTCTCTGCTCTTACGTTTCCAGAGTACATGTTAAAACAGATATATCTAATGTAAAAGGAAAAGGAGCTGCAAGGACCAACATTAAAAGTCTGACTTTTACAATTTTACAGGATTTGGAAGTTTTTTGTACGCCTTAAACTCAAGTTTCAGGGTTATTTACTTTTTGGAAACAATAGGGTTGCTATAGTAATTTGCCCCGTCAATGGCTTTAGGGTGGGACAGACGGGACAACTATTTTCCTGGTGCTAGATTCTGATACCCTTATTTCGTGAAGTCCCATTGATTTCAGTGACTCTGCTGGAGTAGGAACTCACTGTAAGTTCAGAATCTGGTCAATAGAACAACCTTCTTAATAAGCTTCCCAGTATTAAAATCATCTAAAGAATCAGCTAAAGTTTTCCAGGCTGTTGTTGAGGGCAGATGGGTGGTGGGGGGGGAGTCCTTTAAAGTGCTATGTGGAAAGGTATAACATTGATTCAAACAATTATAACAGCTATAATGCTGGAAGTCCTTTACAATGGCTTATTCTCCACCTTTTCCGGGCAGTGTCATTACCATGGGGGAAGGTGCAGGCTGTCTTTTAAGATGTTTCCATCCAGCTGCCTTCTACAGCTGATAGAGGACCAGTGACTTTGGCAGACATCTGATAGAAGGCTAGGAGGAATTAATTATGTCATTTTTATGTGATGATTTAGGGATTCAGGTCTACATTTTCAAAAGGGACTAGTGATTTTGGGTGTCTCAGTTTTGGGTGGCTAACTGGAGACACTTTAAATGATGTTTCTGATGTTCAGAGAATGCTGAGCACTCACGCTCTGAAAATCAGGCCCCTTAATGGAGTCTTCAATTAGGCACCCAAAAATTGAGGCACCATAATATCAATAGACACTATTAAATGTTGACTTTGGAGGAAGGAGCTGCCTAGTAGGAAGAACATGTTGCCAAAAGTCAGAGAAGGGAAACTTTTGTTTGTTTTTACAAAGGGAGAGGTCAGACGAGGCTGCTGAAAAAGAGGACTGTGCTTGTGAAGGGAGGTGATTAAATGACTTGTTGAGAGGGGAGTGCTATCTTGTGGAGTTGCGGGGGACTGTGAGAGTGAAGAAAGTGAAGGGCTGGTCACATTTTTTAAAATGTTGCTGAAGGGAAGGTGGATTATTTCTATATACCCCTCTTGACCTTTGATGAATGGCCATGGTCTGTCTGTCTGTCCTCCTAGGCATCCAGAGACAAGGTGAGCGCTGTGGGTGTACAGTGGTGGCATATGCCACGTAGGTGAAACATCACTCAGAACTGGGAACTGCTAGGTAGGGTAAGAGAACTGGATAAGTTGTAGAGGTTAGAGATGTACCGGGGATGAAGGACTCACTGGGATTGGAAAGGGCACTAGGAAGGTGAATTATTTCCTCTGGTATAAGAGAGCAGAGGATTTTATGGCTGTCCTGTTTTGTTGAAAGATTTGAATAGTAGGGTACATGACCATTTGAGCCTGCCCTGGAGAGCCCTATTCCCCTGCCAATCTCTATCATCTATGCCACTCTGATAGTCACTTTATGATGCCCAAGAGAATGGAGCAAGGGTGCTGACAGGTGAGATTATGGAGGTTCAGATGCATGAGAGAATCCATAATAGAGGCTGCTTGGGTCCTTGTAGCGGGGTCGTCACCCCGCTCCAGCCCTGAAGAGGTTAAAGCAGCCCTGGAGAGGGCTGCAGCTGGGGAAAAGCTTGGCTGATTGGGGGAAGCAGCCACAGGGGCCACCCCCAAAATCAGGCCACAGCTGGCCATATAAGAGGGCTGAGGCCAGAAGCTGGAGGAGTTTTACTCTAGCCCTGGAGTGGGAAGGGCTAGCTGCCTGAGAGAGAGGTACCTTAAGCAGAGCAGTACTGGGGAAGGGCAAAGGGAGCTGGGGAGCTCCAGCGTGGTAAACCCCCAGGCTGCAGGCCTTGGTAAAGGCCCAGAAAGGTACTGGGGCTGCAAAGGGGCAGCCCAAGGATAGGCAGAGACAGCTGATCCTAACCCCTTGCCAGTGATGAGTAGCCATTACACTGCAGTCTGCCCCAGTGAGCGGGGGCTAGATGATGACTGGCAGTAGCCACTGAGGTAAGGTGGGTTTAGAGGGTTGGGGGTTCCCCTGAGAGGGGTGACCCAGAGCCAGGGGGTACTTCTGGGGCAGAACCCCAAGGTAAAGGGCACCAGGGTCCAGGAGGGACATGGGGCCAGTGGCAAGCAAGACACCAGCCTGCAGAGGGTGCTCTGGAGAGCTAATTCGTGAGATGACCAGCAGGAGACGCTGCACCGGTGAGTCTCACCTCACTCCAGTCCTTCACTTTCTACTGTAGTGGTGGATAGGAGAGGACTAGGTTGAAAGAGACTACATAAGATGTAGAACAGGTATGTTTTCAATATCATTCTCCTGGTCTTAATTTAGGGCTCCAGGATATAATTTTATAATTATATCTACCCTATGTTTTCAAGCTGCTTAATGAAAGGCTAATTACATTACAATAATTCACAATATCTTAGATGGATTAAGTTCAATTATTCAGATCATGGATAAAGCCCTCCATTTTACATGTGTTACCACAACCTAGCCGGATGATACCACAAAACCATTATTAGCCCAGATATTTTCTGCTAGGTACTCAGTTCACCTCAAAGCTGGAAAAGATCAAGGAGAAAGTATCAGTGCATGTAACCTGAAAAAAGTAATTCCATTTCAAAACTGGATTTGTTTTTCTGTCCACTTTGGATGGCTATTTATTTGAGTTTCACAAATGGAGTCCATTACACCTTTGCTTAATGACTGCTTCCAAATCCAACTCTGTTACAGTTGTAGCTCAAAGTGCTGTTTTTTCAATATTTAACTTTTTACTATTTGTCTGCCTAGAGACTGCCTCTTTCTACATGCTTTGGCTTGAAAGTTGTGAACTGGATGCCCTACCTAACAGGCCCCAGATATGGATAACTGGGAGCTTAAGACAAGGCATTCTCAGTGGGAAACCTTGTCTTCTGGAATTTGTTTTCCCATAGAGACAAAGATGGGTTCAGAAGCATGAATTTTTTAATCTTCAGAGCATTCTACCAGGTATAATTATTCACTTAGGATTTTTCTGAAGAAGTTGGTGGTGTAAAGTTGCATTCATGACCTCTAGGCTTGAGAGCTGTAATACAATGTGCCTATGAATCAAACCACAAAGCCTTAAACAAAAAAACCTCTTGGTTTATAATGCAACAGATTGCTTTCAAAGCAACACAAACTACTAAGAACACATTGTCCAGTGCTCTGCTCTCTTCACTTGCTTCCTATGGAATAGAGAGGTAAATTGTAGGGTTTTAGTTCTCCTCTTCAAAACCTTATATAGGACTGGCCCAGGTTACTTGAAGGAAAACACAGATCTACATCACCACAGGCTCCACTGGATCAACAGAACTGTCAACCTCAAAAGTAAAACTTGTGTGTTCAGGAGACAGCTTTCTCAGCAACTAGTACATGACTGTAGAACTGCCAGAAGAGACTGGAATAACCAGGAACCTCAAAAGCTTCACATTAAACTGAAAACCCACTTCTTTGACGTAGCCTCCATAACTGCCTAATGTCACATTTTAAAACACACAAATATACCTACAGAAGGAAATGAAATAAAAATAGAGAGAGTTAGAGATCTTCTTGAGTTCATTCTAATAAAAAAGGTGTGAGGTACTCGGATACCATGGTGATGGGCAGGGTTTAAGAACTTACTTTGATATGGAGAGTGGGTTTAGTTTTCAGATATCTGCTAGCAGTTTGGAAACTTCTTTAATACAATGTTTTTGGTTTTTTTTTTAATAACCGTTGTTTTTAAATGTTGTACAATCACCATAATTTATAATAGAAGCCTTTCTATTGAGAAATAAGAGCTCTTAACTATACTGTTGAGCACTTACTCAAGCTGAATAGTCCCACTGAAATACTGTGACTACTTGGTTGTATAAGGATCGCAGAATTCAAACCTAAATAACTATACAGGTTACAAAGCAAACTGTAAGTTTAAGGACATAATTATTACAAAAAAACTCATTTTAAGGGTGAACCATGAAACAAAACAACCATTGAAAAGAGCACCCTTTAAAATATTTATATTGCACACAACATAGAATCTAATATTTGCTGTATTTACACAGTAAAAGCTGGAATAGCACATTTTGATCTATTGTTCAGAAATGCCTCCACTATCACAGAGAAATAAAGAAAGATATTGAGAGTGGAATTTGTTGCTTGTAGATAGCAAAATTCATGGGGAGGTGCCTCTATTAAATATTTCAGAGCAGACTAAATATTTCTCTTTTTCCAACACAGAGAAGCTTGTTCATGGCACATTTGACTTTGAAGATGGCCAAATTAAGTGCTATCACTAGCCTCCTGAGGGGATCTTTCCATAGAACTAGCTGTATTCATAAAAAGCTTAAAATCTAGAGACCATAACACAAATCTAGTAAAAATAATTTAACCAATTCATTGCTCTGCAGACATACATGATCCTAAGGCTTTTTGACCAAGTAATTTGAATATCTTGTAAAGCAGCTGGCTGTGCATTCCAACAACTAGACAATTCATTTAGCTGATAATTTACTTAATATAATGAGTAATGGGAACTGAAATAAGCTTCACACCATCCAGTGTTTGGTAACTGTTTAAGTGTTGGCTTTTACATTTGGCTAAAGGGGGGTGAAATTGCATTGCTGGGGCAGCACCCCCTTGTGGCCCTTCAGAGCACAACTCACCCAGCTGTGAGTCTCCACTGAATAACAGAATCATTGAAGATTAGGGTTGGAAGAGACCTCAGGAGATCATCTAGTCCAACCCCTTGCTCAGGGCTTTGACAAGCCGGGCCTTAAAAACCTCTGAAGATGGAGATTCCACCACTTCCCTAGGTAACCCATTCCAGTGCTTCACCACCCTCCTAGTGAAATAGTTTTTCCTAATATCCAACCCAGACCTCCCCCACTGCAACATGAGACCATTGCTACTTGTTCTGTCATCTGCCACCACTGAGAACAGGCTAGTTCCATCCTCTTTGGAACCCCCATTCAGGTAGTTGAAGGCTGCTATCAAATCCCCCCTCACTCTTCTCTTCTGCAGACTAAATAAGACCAGTTCCCTCAGCCTCTCCTCATAAGTCATGTGTCCCAGCCCCCTAATCATTTTTGTTGCCCTCCACTGGACTCTCCCCAATTTGTCCACATCCCTTCTGTAATGGGGGGGACCAAAACTGGACGCAGTACTCCAGATGTGGCCTCACCAGCACCGAAGAGAGGGGAATAATCAGTTCCCTTGATCTGCTGGCAGTGCTCCTACTAATGCAGCCCAATATACTGTTAACTTTCTTGGCAAAAAGGGCACGCTGCTGACTCATAACCAGCTTCTCATCCACTCTAATCCCCAGTCCTTTTCTACAGAACTGCTGCTTAGCCAGTCAGGCCCCAGCCTGTAGCAGTACCTGGGATTCTTCCATCCTACGTACAGGGTTCTACACTTGTCCTTGTTGAACCTCATCAGATTTCTTTAGGCCCAGTCCTCAAGTTGTCTAGGTCACTCTGGACCATATCCCTATACTCTAGCGTATCTACCTCCCCACAGCTTAGTGTCATCTGCGAACTTGCTGAGGATGCAATCCATCCCATCAATCAGATCACTAATAAAGATGTTGTTGAACAAAACTGGCCCCAGGACAGACCGCTGGGGCACTCCACTAGATACTGGCTGCCAACTAGACATCAAGCCGTTGGTCACTACTCGTTGAGCCCGACAATCTAGCCAGCTTTCTATCCACCTATCTCTTCTAGGCAAGCTGACCTGGCTGGCAAATGAATTCTGCCTCTAGGCTGCAACCAGACATCTCTCCCATCAAGAGAAGCAGAGCCCTATCCTCCATCCTGGTGAACCCCAAATTGATCTAGTTCTCCTTTTAGCTCTCCTCTCTGACACTGCCTGCAGGTGTAGCTGGGCAGGGTCACCTGGGTCTACAGGCTTTCCTTAACCCTCTCCTTGCCAGTGGGGAGCTTGTCAAACTCTTTAACCCCCTCGTTGCCAATGTGTGGCTTCTCTGCCCCAGCACAGGGGTTGAACTGGAGTATTTAAAACATTTTGAGAAAAACATTTGCATCACATCTTATAATAGCAAAATCCACAGAGTCCATGCTAAATGTCTGATAGCTGGCAAACCATTAAAACCATTAATGTTCAATCTGAGTCATCAACAGACCTTAACATTGGAGTGATAAATCAGAGTTCATTTCAAATCCTTTTTTTAAATTATCCACACAGTCCACTTAGTGTGTTTTCTACAACAGAATCAGAGTATGCACTGAATTTATTTTCTGGATTTACTCAAAGGCTGTTTTTTAGGATGAGGAAGTCTTCTTACATGGGATTTTTTTCATTTACTACTTCCATCTTCTCTCTTTTACTCCTTTTTTAAACACTCCCCACCCTTTTTTTACTTAATTATTTCATGTGACAGATATCGCACAGGAATGATATAAGGGGTGAAATCCTTTCCCTATAGATATCAGTCAGTGGCAAAACTCCCACTGACTTAAATGGGACCAGGATTTCATCCAAGGTTACAAAGGTTCTGATCCTGCACTAGTGATGTCAGTAGTACACACATATACAATTACTAAGGGCTAGACTGTGATGCTTGTATTCACACTGGTGAACAGTTACTCACTCAAGTAGTTCCATTCATTCCAGTGGAACTACTCAGGTAAGTGACTGTTCTATAATGTGAATTATGGCTTCACAGTCTGGTCCTAAGAAGGGAACATTAAAGTGGGCCTAATAAAGCAATCTTATTTACAATAATAGTTTAAGGAAAGAGTGAGTCAACAATCATGACTAGTGAGTGACATTGACAGTACAGATTAGAAGAACTGGCATGGGAGAGCAAACTCACAATAATGTATACTTCACTGGGCTATTTCCAGGATTAAGTCATTCACACTAGTAAAGTGGATTGAGATCCTATCACAGAGACTATCACAGAAGTATAAAGTACAGTTTGGGGATGGAACTGTGACATTTTGCTCCATATTCTTTATGAAAATGTGCTTATGATATGAATATGACCTAAGGAGATGTACTTTATGCAAGATGGGTCTTGTAAAGTATTATTGGAATGGTTGTAATTTGCTGAATGTGATTATCCAATTTGTATGCCTGTATCATTTCTGTATCTGAAGTTAGGAATATTGACTATGTACCTGTATTTCAACTATGCTACTTTGGGTGACGCCCACTGCTAACACGTCAGGTACAACAATGCAAAAACCAGACAGGGCAGATGGCCCATCCGCGAGGACAATGGACTGTGAAAAGGCTTGGCCTTCCTGTGGATGCTCCATACTGCCACTGACTCATGCATGCAGTGATGCTACAGAGTCAGGTGGTCTTGTCACCTGATACTAAACATACCTGGGACTTCTTGTAACTTTCCACTGGAAGAGAGGGGGGTCAAGCTTGGAGAAAAAAAGGATTCCCGCCTTAGGTAAATCCTATTTAAGGGTGGGGAGGAAGGCAAACGGAACTCTTCCTCTCCATGGCCTGTCTGCCCAAGAAGAAAGACTGATAAAGCCACTTGAAGGGAAGGCAAGGGGGAAGACTAGACTGAGACAGGGGTCCAGTCTGAAAAGAAATATAACTGGAACTCTAAATCACAGAAACTTTGCAACCTGCCTAAAATAACATTTAGGGTACAAAATTACATCTTGTAACCTGTTTCTTAAATATATTGAGCTTAGCTTGCATACTTTGTTTTATTTGGTCAGTAATCTGCTTTGTTCTGTCTTTTCTCTTATATTCACTTAAAATTCACCTTCTGTAATTAATAAACTTATCACTTATCACAGAGGCTGGAGAGCTTAATCCAGCAAAGCAGTAAAAGGGAAGCCAGGCTGATTGAGCAGGGTAGGCTCAGTTAAACCCAGCACATCAGGTGACAGCCCAAAGGGTACAAACTCATCACAGGAATGTGCTACATAGATGTCACAGGAGCCATTACAAGTTCTGTTTTCCTTTCCTCTCAGCTACAAGCACAACCAAAGAAAGAACTGATTTCCTCCTAGGGTAGAACATAATCCCAAAATAAATCCAAGATTTCCTGCTCTGGGCATCTGAACAACCCACTCTACTTTTTCCAGTATTCCGGGCCCCTTTTTCTTCCTTTCTCTGCTTTCTTGGTCTATACAGAAAGTGGGCCTGATTTGCTGGTGAGCTCCAGCTACCTCAACAGCACTAGACAGGGAAATGCTTTTGAATCCGACTCTTCTTAAATGGTCCTAGTCTGAGTGCCTGGGGGTCTTCTGAGGACACTAACAGCTAGTGCACTTCATCACAGGAAGCAATATATGGGTATGTCTACACTGAAATAAAACACCCATGTCTGGCCCGTATCAGCTGACTCAGTCCCACAGGAATATAAAACCGTAGTGTAGACATCCAGGCTCCAGTCGCAGGGAGGGTCTCAGAGCCCAGATGTCTACACTGCAATTCAATAGACCCGCAGCCTGAGCCCTGCAAGCCTGATTCAGCTGACATGGGTAAGTTGTGGGTGTTTTACTGCAGTGTAGACTTACCCTGTGCATGTCTTTAAAGCAGCTCATTGATATTGATCTATGAATTTCTGGACCTGCCAAATAGTTGATGGAGTGATACTATCATGTATTCCAAATGGAAATTCTAATTTGCTGTCCTGCCTTTGAATGCCAAGTACTGTTGGGGGAAAAAAAGAGGAGACGCAAACAAGAAACGTGTGGGATTCTTTACCATTGTCAATTTTCTATATTCCATTATATCTCCAAAGGATGGCCATGCCTTATCATTAAAGACTGCAGGAATTTTATCTGATGTCTGTAGCTCACACACCAGAAGTACTTATCCTATTTCTAGGGATAAATACAACAAATTTGATGCAAAACATCCAGCTTATCTACAATTTTGCCAATGGGATAATGCAAACTCATTTTTTCTCGGTGCTATCCTATTGTCTTCTGGCAAAGCCTTGACATTTGTTACTCTTCTCCTCTCTTTTGGGCAGTTTGCTATTAGTAATTAATTCAATTACATCATCTAAACAGACACTAGAGAATTTTGTGTCAACATTTCAAAATGTAATGGGTATCGTCATGTATGACATTGCCTGCCAGGAAAAGCTTTTCAAGGGTGTTGAATATACTCCAAAGACACCTTGAGCATCAATGCAAACAAAATTTAGGCATCAGGAAAAAATAAAAGATAGGATTTGAAGATGCAAAAGGAAAGTTGATTGAGAAGTCAACAAGTCATAAGCAGATGCCCTGAATGGTTTATTAATATTTTCTGATAAAGCTGGAAAAGATTCAAGGTAACATATCTCAACAAACTCTGAGGCACTCTCTCCTCCATCATTTTCATTTACTATTCCTGGTTTTTTTTAGGTCTTGTCATACTTCCTTCCCCTCTCCCTCCAACTAAACATATTTTATTTCCAGCATATTTTCCCCTTCTCTATCTCTTCCTATCTATCTCTATTTCCCTTCTTCTTTCATTATTATTTGTATTATTATAGTACCTAGAAGCCCTCAGCATGGACCAGGATCACATTGTGCTAACTGCTGTATAAAGACAACAAAACAACAGTCTTTGCCCTGAAGAGCTTCTCTTTCTGATTCCTTCCATGTTCTTTTCTCCTGTTTTCCACCTTTCCTTCCCCCTAAGCCCATTTCTTTTTCCCACCATGTTCTGTATTGTTCTTGCTGTACTGTGGTGTTCTGTGATTTCCTGTCTTTCCCCCAACATATTCCTTCTCTTCTACTTCTAAGCCTAGGATTCACTACACTTTGCTGCCCTCCTAGCCCCTAGATTTCCCACTTTGTACTGCCTCATCAGGCCAATTATGACTCAAACTTATGTAGAGCTAGGTTTTGTCAGACTGTGCCTGCATCAAGGACTAAGAACCCCGCTGCAGCCTACCCCGCTGATGGGTTTGGGTATGCAGGAGTAAGCAGAGCTACATGCTTGCTTACTACTTCCCAGGAGCAGCTGGACAGGAGGTGGGCAAAGCCAGGGAAGCTGAGCTGGTATGAGTTGGAGGTGAAATTTACTGCTGAGATAGGCTAACAGAAAATTACTACCCATTGCCAGGAGCAAGGAGGCTGAAGAGGAGGATTTGTGACTCAGAAGCATGTCTCTGAGGCACAGCACTTCCCAGTGCTATGCCTGGGTGGTGCATTTTTACACACCTCACTTTGCTAAAGACTGTGCCTAAAGTCACAAGCTAGCCCTTAATCATTAGACATTTTCAGTAACGTGATACGTAGGCAGTTTCATAAATTTTGTTATGACCATATTCCGTGAGCTAAACAAAACACCTCAGCTGGGGGGGCTTATTTAACCAGTACGCAATTATTATCTCCTAAACATTTATTTTTGAATGTGCTCATATGGGATTGGCCTTTTGCCATTTACAAAGTGGACAATAATTTTTAAATCTCTTGAAATAAGTTTTGATTTTCAGTGATTAATTACTAAGTGTTGTAGACTAAAGAAAAAAGAATCTATATTTCAGAGGTGATATAATGACCAGGAGCTGAACATCGAAGGGATCAAAGTCATGTATCTGTGGGCAGCTCATACTTTATTGCTACTTGTCTTCATGGAAATCCCAGGAGTGTTTCCTGTCTTTATATCTTTATGATCACGAGCTGCATTTTGATAGCATGTCACATGATACAAGATCAGTAGGTCATCCAGTTGTTGTTGTCTTGCCAGCTAAGGATTTATATAAAATAGGATATTGGAAGCTTGTAGCACAAGATATATCCAAGAGCACCCCTATGTGACATAAAAGATTGCATTAATATCTACACTTTTCTCAGTTGAGACATAAAAATAATATATAAATGCTACAACAGAAGAAAAGAAATGAATGGGTTTTGCACATTCATGTTTCAATTCAGTGCAGTTTCTTTGTTCATTGGCACACTGCAGCTTTCTTCAGTAATTTTTTTTACCATAAAGCACTGTATATTGAATGAGCAATCTTAACTTCCTGCTTCTGTGCTTCTCAAAATATCCAGGTTTGTTGGAAGCATTGAAATAGTGTATTAAAAGATTCACAGATGTGCCGGTTCTGCCATTTCTCATTATCCACTTTGAAATCTAGATAGGATTTTGAATTTGGGCTGTAGGGATTTGATCTCCAATTCATTTTGCCCTTCCCAATCTTCCCCCCCCCAGTCCTCTTGTGTCAACGTTCACAGGAAAAGCAAAACTAGAAGGACTTATCCCAAAGTCCTTACTAACCTCACTCAGACTTCTCACATGAATAAAGACTGCTGGAAGGGGGCCTTACAGTGGGTTTGTTCTTAGGGTTTTCCCCCATATTTCTGGTTCAGAAACACCCACATTCCACTAGGAAAAGAAATGTAGTGTAGTGTAACTTAATATGTTTTAATTTAACATTAGTGAGCTAATTAAGTCCTGTAATGTGTGGGATAGTTTGGAAGTTGACCATTCCATATTCACGGTCTTTAAATCCAAGATATTTTCATATTATTATAACTTTGGCCCAGGCTAATTTACAAGATTTGCCTCAAAATCGCAGTGTCCTGATCCAGGAAAGTACACAGGACTTCAAGGGATGCTGAATATAGTCTCCACATAAAATTTAAACTAGAGCCTTAGTTCTTGTTTAAACATACATGCTCAGAGAAAACACATAAGCAGCATACTTGTTGACAGTAAAGTATTTGTAAACTCTATTTGTAAAAGACATCTTTCCCCAGAGGATACCTATTGGGTGAAAAACAACCCTCTTTAAGAGGAAATGCACCACTCAAGCTTCACTGGATATACAACAAAATTATATTCCTGTTATAACCTTTACTTTCACATTTCCTAACCCTTTGTGATTTTTAACTGCAGCCTTTCCATTGTGGTAATGTATTGAGCACTCTATCATATTCTGAAAATGGAGTTCTTTAAAAGGTTTTAAACTCCTGTGATAAAATATCACCTAAGTGAGCTGTCAATCCACCCTTTTGTGGGTATATATTTTTGAAGCTTATTGGTAAAGAAAGATTGAGTTCAGTTCTTTGGGAAGCTCTTTGCTTACAGCAGATTTACTAAATCCTGTTTTCTGCATGTAGTTTATCGCTAATGGAGTTTTTATTTCCGAGTATTTTAGGTCCGTGAAATAGCTACTATGTGTACTATTGCTGGGGTACATGCATGTTCCTAGACAAGAGCTGAGGAAATTTAATTCATAGTAATAAGCTGTCTAAAATTTAGCTTTTCAAGTGGGGGAGAAGCTCATAGTTCCAGGCTCCTTTTCCAAATCATACCTGATACAGTGAGGACACTCTGATATAAGAGATCATCCAGCCTAAAGTTTTTGCAGTATCCTGAGCCACAAAGGAGCTGGTTGGCATGGATGATAACTTCAGGACAGACAGACTGCCTGGTCACTTCCTGAAACAGCCAACCAGAATGCAACAATTTTCCTCTCAGCCAGTCAGCATGCTTTCAAATGGGATAACCAGGGGGCTATGCTTTTGAGCAGGAAGAGGAAAGGAATTAGATAGTACTATGGACCAGCAGGTGAGAAGAAACATCCAGGAATTTAGCCTGGGGACAAGGCATAACCTAGCCTTGTTGGGGCCTGGGATTTAGAAAGCAGTGTTGAATGCTAGTATGGTGAATTCTTAACTTGCACTGAAGTCTTCAGAAAGGTACAAGGACTGGGCCAGCAATGTCATGTTGAATCATGGTTTAAAGTGAGGAGTAGCAACACAGTTGTCATGTGAAACCCTGTGTGATGTGGTCAAGCTGTTCCTGAGAAATGGTGAGCATATCCACGTTCCAGTTGTCAGAAAGGAGTCAGAGAGACAGGTGAGCAGCCAGCGAAGCGTAACTCAGAGGACTGATGCTCGTAAGAGATGGCTTGAATCAAGATATCAGGCGGTCCCGCCCAGATAACTAATGGGCTTATGACCATAAAAGGAGAAATCTTCTCAAAAAAACTCTGAAAGAGTTCCAGAGGAATTGATTATTTTAATACTTTTGAGATTTAATTTACTTGTATAATTAAGTATATATTAGGGCACCTAGAGCCTTGGATTACTGCCTTTATTTTTTTAAAATCTAACAGTTTGTTTTAAAAATCCATTGAGATTTAATTAAGAAAAATCTCAGAATTTGAATACACTGGGGAAAATTGTGCTGTTTTAAAATGTAAATAAAAGTTAAAGGCTGGGATCTGCAAAGAGCCCAGGGGTGTTCAGTGTTCTAATTCATCCCAGTATCAATGGGAGTCTGACACCTAAATTAGGCTTCTTTGAAAAACTCAGATATTTCTGCTCTAAATTCCTATTTACACCCCAGCTTCTCTTCTAGAAGAGATGAAAAAAATATCAAAATGACAGTGAGAGGATACTTATACCCTTACACATGTGAAATACTTCACTCTGTGAGTGGTCCCATTTAAGTTAATATGCAACCTGAGCAAAGGTAACATAATCTTGCCCTAAATAAATTTTTACAGTAGTGCTAGTCCTGTCTGCTGAGGACTATCAGCATCTCCAAGGATGGGACCAATCAGCAGGGTCTGTTTGCATCCTCCAGGGTCTTGCCAATATCAGCACACTGTACTCAAAAGCACAAACAATGTTGAAAATGAAAACAGGACCTGGATAGTGATTAATGCTGCAGCAGGAATCTAATAAAGAGACACAAATTACATTGCCAAGTTCAATGCAGATATTCAGAAATACTAACAGCCAATTAGACCCTTACCAGTTCACATCTGAGGTAGAAAGACTCTGATCTTTCCTCTCTGCACCTCATTCTTAATTAATGGGGATACTAATAGACGTTTTTCAAGGCTTCAGTGACTTTCAGAATTAGGCCTCTTGAATGAAGAATATTAAGTGCAAGCTCAGTGGTTTGAGCATTGGCCTGCTAAACCCAGGGTTGTGAGTTCAATCCTTGAGGGGGCTGTTTGGGATCTGGGGCAAAAATTGGGGATTGGTCCTGCTTTGAGCAGGGGGTTGGACTAGATGACCTCCTGAGGTCCCTTCCAACCCTGATATTCTACGATTCTATGAAATGATGGATATAATAAAATAATGAAAGGTGCAAAGACGGTAGATTAATAAAAGCTTCTGTTTTTCCTATCTCAAACACAAAAACAATTCAATGAAATTAAAAGGCAGTAAATTGAAAACCAATAAAATGAAATACTTTTCCTCCCTGTAGGATTACACTGTGGAACTCACTGCTACAAAATTTCACTGAGGCCAAGAAATTAGATTCAGAAAGGGATTGGACACTTTATACATTACAAGAATATCCAGAGTGATATAAGTTAATGCTAATAAATGTTGAAAAGGATATTAAACTACATGCTTCAGGGTTTTAACCAATCTCTACTAGAGATTAGGTGGATTAGTGCACCTTCCTCTGAAGGTTACAAGGTTCCAAAGGATTGGACACATTACCTCCAGGTTAACGAATGTTCTGATCTTACCCAAATACATGCTACAGCCAATTATTATTAACTAAAATCTAAAGGTTAATTTATAAAAAAAAAGGTGAGTTAAAATTGGTTAAAGGAATCAATTACATACAGCAATGGCAAAGTTCTTGGCTCAGGCTTTGTAGCAGTGATGGGATAAACTGCTGGCTTAAGTCAAGTCTCTGCAGTTCATCCATAGCTTGGATGGGTCATTCAGTCCATTGTTCAGAGCTTCAGTTTGTAGCAAAGTTCTTCCAGAGGTAAGAAGCAGGATTGAAGACAAAATGGAGAAGATGCAGCTGCCTTTTATAGTCTCTTGCCATGCAGCCTGTGCTTCCTTTGTTTCAAACACAAGCTGCCCAGCACATTGGAAGCCTTAGAGATCTCTCCATAGGCATGTCTCTGAATGCCTTGCTGAGTCATAAGGTGTATCTGCCTTCTTTCAATGGGTCAGTTGTATAGCTGATGGTCCTTAATGGGCCATCAAGCAAACTGCAGGGAGTGGGGCCTCCAGAGGGGCAGTGCAGGTGCTGGTTCACCACACAGAGCTGCCTGACCACCCAGGTGACTAGAGGCTGCAGGGACCTGGTGGCCACTTCCTCAGAGATGCGGTAAGCGGGGCCAGGACCCCACAACTCAACCCCCTGGCCCATCCTGGATCCCCCTCCCGGACCCCAAACTCCTCATCCCTGGCCCCCTTCCCAGCTGGAGCCCTCACTCCCCCCGCACCCCAACCTCCTGGCCCAGTCTGGAGCTCCCTCCCAGACCCCAACCTCTCATTCCCAGCCCCACCCCCCAGCCGGAGCCCTCACCCTCACCCCTCTAACCCCCTGCCCCAAGCCGGTGAAAGTGAGTGAGGGTGGGGAAGACTGTGATTAGAAAATTGTCAACCCTGTTCAGAGAATGTAGGAGATAAACCCCTGCTCTACTGTCTAAGTTCTGATACTGGATCTGCTGGGCCACTTACTTCTGAACTTTTTCTTTCTTCTGTATTCATTTTTTTAAATTTTCTGTTTTTAAAATACATTAGCTTCCAAAGTAACTATCAGATCTGGACGTGTACATCTCTATTTGTTTACGAACAAGTTGTGTGTGTGTGTATATATAAATAAAAATAAGACCATAGTATCTGAACAGTCCATTTTGGGACTTGTATTTTACTACTTTGTTTGATTTTGAACATCTAACTCAATTATTTTCTTATTGTCATACATGCTTAAGTGCCCTGCTGAATCAGTCAGGATGCCTTCAAAGCAAAGGCAAATGTACACTTCTTCCATCAATTCGTGACAGAAACTGCCACAGCAGCTAGAAAATGTACAAGCTGATCATACATTGCCCTACAGTGCCTGCTCTCATCCCTGCTTGTTGTTAACATGTAAAGGCCCCAATTCAACAACACATGCGTAGATTCATCCCTGTTTAGTACAACACTTAAGCCCCATTGACTTTAAGCTAAGCATGTGCGTAAGTATTTTTCTGAATTGATATCTAGAAGCTGTTTGGTTACCAGATAAGATTTCCGCATCAACAGAACAAGTGCTAGGTCTATAGTTTCAGTACACTATCAGCCATTTGAGATCTTGAGGCAAGATTTCATTCTTCTGAGTCTAGACTGGGTATTGCTATTCATAACACTTGCAAAAGTTTTTAAGATGCTCAGACACCATAATGATGGGTCTGGTCTGAGACCCAGAACAAAACAGATGACTGAAAGAATTTAATTTGAAATAGGAAAAAATAATAATCTTGGAATTAGGAGAGCCATACATCAAAATGGTTACTGGAGACATAAGAAAATCTTTAACATATAAAATTCATGAAAGCTAGGAATGTTTCACAAGGCCTCAGACATCCATAATATCTGTAGTGGATGAATTTGTCAATACTCTTACTTTATCGTTAAAGTCTCTGAAAGATTTTCACTCTCACCTTTGGATACCAAAGGGTTTTTTTAGTGCACTGAGTAAAGGGATGATAAATCATAATACATTTCTTTCTCTCTGGCACAGACTGTTGCATTAACATCCCTTGGCTTGATTGGAACTTTACAGTTTCCCTTATGTAAGGGGTGGCTTGCAGGTGCTCTGCACCCAATCATACCAAAGAACTGATGATTAGAACTAGTCAAAACAGGACGATATCATCTGTTTTGGGCCAAAAACTTTCTAATTTTGAAAATTTTCAACCTGTTCTATTTGCAACTCGATTTACCTCCTGCTCTGAAGGCAGACAAAGTCTCTCTCTTCGCCCCCTTTGTGAACAGTTCCTTCCACACTATGCCACCTTCTAGCCCCTCATCAGCCCTCCTGCTTGCATCTGGGAGTACTTTGCTCTCCCAATCACTCTGCAGCTATAGCCACAATCTGATTGGGGAGTACAGGATGGCCTTACTCCCCGCTTACTCCTCCACACAGCTGAGTGAAGTCTGAGACCGTCTCCAGCCCTTTGTGTTCGGGAACATGTAATGTGATTCATGCATGGGGGAGGAAAGGAAACATTTATTAACAGGAAAATTCTTACATTCCTCAAGGGCCACTGAAGTCAGAGAAATTATTTTTGCTCAAGGCTGAGTTTTGTTGCCTGAGGTTTTTCTGCTTCAGTCTTCTTCCCAGCAAAGCGAAGGCTATGCAAAGATCAGAAGCAATATTTACTTTTACTATGATGACTGTCAATTGAGTTTCTTTTGCCTTTAAAATTAATATAGATTCATAGATTATAAAGCCAGAAGAAACTGTTGTGGTAATCTAGTCTGAGCTCCTGTATAACACAGGCCATAGGATTTATGTATATATACACACACAATATATATATATAATATTACTATATAATCATAAATAAGACTTTATATTACACACACAACAATTTGAGAATTGTACATCTGAGATTATCACATTCTTATTTTGCCACCCAAGACATTTTAGGATTTTTTTCCATTACAAAAATTTAAAAGATTCCCTCCTGATATGACTATTCGGGTGTCTTGTTTCTTCACTGATTACATTATGTAATATTTTTAAATTATACAAAATATTTTAAAATGCTGGATCAACATTTTTGTTTAAAAAAATCTCACCTGTTAGACAATTATCCCCTCTTGCTTTATAATAATAATAATAATAATAAGTATGTATTTTCTTGCTATATTTTCCCACATAAGTATTCAAACCTTAGATTTCAAAAAACCTCACTGAAACAACTTGTCTGAAATGAAAACTAGAAGACATCAGGAAATGCACTGAAACCCAAAGAGCAATACCCTTAAAACAGAGACTTAATATCTACAGTGTATTTCCCAGACCTATAATAGCTCATCATACAACTTAAGGGAATTTGAGAAAACATACAAAGATAACTGTAAAGTTATACAGAATTAATGAAAAAGGAAGAGAAAAGCTTCTGCGAACAGTCAAATTGTGATGAATTTGACAAAACACAATAATATATGTTAGTAATGAGTTAATGTCAATAGCATGTTCCGCTCTGTTGGTTGAAAACCAACAACTCATTCTGATATTTAAAAACAAGACAAAAATAATGAAAAACAACAAAAAATCCCAATTCTTCAGTAATGATCACAACACTACAATTCACATCACTGTTACTGTTGGCTAAGATTTTCAACAGTGCTTAGCAATTGTGGAGGACTTGATTTTGAATTCCTAACTTGAGACCCTATTAATGGGGAATGATTTTTGGAGGATAAGTGCTCAGCATTTTCTGAAAGTTGGGTCCTTTCATATGTCAAGGTGAACATTTAAAAACTGAGAACCTCCTCCCCTACCCCGCAATCATTCTTTAGTTCTGAAAATCTTGGCTGCATTGTTTTGGACCGTTACTGTAGAGCATCACTGTGTTTTTTCAGGAGTAATCCTACTGAAGGAAACTCACAACACAGTTAACTGCCTCACCTTCTTTTCCACAGAGGAAAAGACATAGATAGAAGATCTCTGGAGCAAGAAAGCTGATAATTCAGTAAAGAAACTGAAGAAGGAAAGGACATCATATAAAGAGATGGAACATCAAGAACAAGACAAAGTAAATTTCACTGAAGTATAGAGAGAGACAAGATGGGTGAGTCAGTATCTTTTATAGCCATGTTGGGCCCAGGATATTAGAGAGACAAAGTGGGTGAGGTAGTATATCTTTTATTGGACCAACACCTGTTATTGAATGAGACAAGCTTTCGAGCTGTGTGGCTTGAAAGTTTGCTCTCATTCAACAACAGGTGTTGGTCCAATAAAAGATATACTACCTCACCCACTTTGTCTCTCTTATATCCTGGGCCCAACATGGCTATAACAACATTTGCAAACTGAATAAGAGACATTTTGTTCATATTATTCTAGTGAAGAAGTAAACCTTAGATGAAAAACAGGAATTTTTTAAATGAAAAGTTTTTTACTAAATAGTTGTTCATGTTTTTGTGAAACACTTGCAGGTTTGTTTTCAGTCGTCAGCATAACTGCAAGGCCATCAAAAATTAAACTCACAGCATAGGTTTTTTAAACAGCAAAGTTCAGAGTTTCATGCAGAGATGAAGTTTTACTGTAATTTGGCCACAGCTTGATATCTAGTCTACTCATGGATCAAAGTCTTTGCTTATGAGATTCTTTATGGTGAGGGAGAGTCATAACTACAGTGCTGTTTATTTTTTAAATTAAAATGCAAATTTAATTTCAAAATTCTATTTACTTGTATTCTGTTTAGGATCTTCTAAAAAAAAGTAATCAAGCGTGCATAAATGCTGAATCAGTGACATGGCATAAGAATATATTTGGATTAAATTAACCAAGTAGCTAAGTGAACCCGAGTGTATATCCAACTGGGCAACAAAGACCACCTACTTTACTAATCACCAGGAGTTTTAATTAATTTGAAACACTCAAACTGCTTATCCAATTTTAATTCACTCTTCATTAATTGATGATCAACTGGCAGTTAATTTAAATACAACTTTTTCTAATTCTGAGTTTCTCAATTTTTGGGTGGCCTAATTTAAAACATGTAGAGATACACTAAACCTTATAGTGGTGCTGTCTTGATTCCTCGCTTCAACAGCTCCTAATGGACTGTTGCACCACTGTAGAATAAACAGAGCCACACTCTTCTTTATGCCAAGAAACAGTGACATGGTTATAGAATCCCCAAAGAAGGAGGCTTCCTTAGGAGAGGTCCTGAGGTTGCTTTGCAGAACCAGCATAAAGTGGTTGCAGTACACCTAAGAATGACCTCACTAACATTAAGTAGTGGGGGCCACTGTCTGACTTGTAGAAAAAGGTGTGTGGCACCTTTAGGGGCTAGATAGCTCAAGAGTGACTTTCTGCACCAGCTTCAAACCAGGCCAGCATGCGGATGCTGACCCATTCTCTGCCCTAGGTGACTGGAAGAGAGAGGAAGCCATTACGCTAGTCACTCCTTTCTCAGTGGGTGGGAAGGATTTTTTTCCCTCACTGCCAGGTGGGAATGGGAGCGTGTGGTTGCCTTCCCCACAGCAGGTTGAGGGCTTAGTTGGAGTGGACATGAAACAGGGGTTAAGCTAGGATGTCACAACTCATTTTGTAAGTGAGTGGTGGATGTCCAGTGCAGGTACTCCGTAGTGAAGGGATATGGATATCAGATAAGAGGATTGGCAAAGGATTAAAGGAGGTATTCTTTAAAGGAACGGAAACATGGGAGTTTGGGGATTCTATGACTGGTACAGCAGGGAACCAGCACACCAATTCTTTATAGCCCCCCTTAACCTGCATTTGGGGGTGGGGTGGTGAGCTGCCTGGGAACTAGAATAGGTAAAGGGGGAGGGCCTCTGAAATGTGCTAGATGGCCTAAATCATCTACTTCATTACTAGGTCCTCAGGTCTGAATTCATCTCAGGTGTAACTACTGTGTCTTCCATGCCTTTACACAGAAGTCTTATAATTCTGACAATCTTGTTAGTAGTGTGCCAAAATGTGTGCATCTTAGCCAGTGTCTTCAAAGGATGTATTCTTGTTATTCCTCGCTGCTGTCCCACCCCTCTTCATGCCAGTGTCCTCGGAAGTGCAACAATATTTGTCACAAGGTTGAGGAGTTAGAACTAGATTATATTATTTCTCTAGGAAATTTCACACTGTGCCACAAATGTCTCAGATTCTGAGCACTAGCAACCACTTAAATTTTAATTCCCCTTTCCCATCCCCACCCAAGCGTCTCTCCCACAACAGTTAAAGCCCTTGTGTCTGATCTGTTGTGGGACTTTTCCAGGTATCTATAATATTCATGAGTCATTTAGTAAAAGCTTCTGCATAACCATATTGACTACCTGACAGATTGCCGAAACAGCTCTAAAACCCCAAGTAAAGACCTTTCCTAAGTGTGAGTGTCTCCCTCGTGCACATCAGGGTCTTTGTAATAGCTCTAGGTCTGATCACGAGGCAGGACCCACAAACCACAAAGTACTAATGTGGACTTCTAATTGATCCGTATATATAATACACCATCAGTAGATCAGGCAACACCCAAGCAGTGTCTAGGCTAAGGACAAGCCTATTTACTATGAAGAATTTCTGGGTCTCATTTTAAGGGTACCCAGAACTTTACATATGTACATATAGAGTGTATATTGTTAATGACTTGTCTGAGCTGTAATTAAGCATTACAGCTTTGACAACAGCAACATTTAGCAACTAGGTTTAATCAACTCTCTGCGTTTTACTACTATACAGCTACAGGCATATCTGAATAAATCTGCAGAGCCACTTGCCATTAATCTCAATCTGTGCTTTGCCATCATTCTTATCATCTCCCACTGTGAAGGTGTAATGCTGAGCTGTCACTTGCTTTTCTCATATCTGGGCATGGCATTGTTTCCATCCATCCTTTATAATATATGCTCAGCCTTTTGTCAGTTACTTCTATTTTGACTTTAACATATGACTGGATGTAGCTCAAATTTTCCATATTTATTACCACTTTCTTCTCTGCACCTGAGTAATTGTGTATGATCAAGGATATATCCCTGTATGGACAACCGTAAAACGTGAAGAGTTCTGCTACCTTTCATTCTAGTTAGGTTTCATTATTAGTGCATGTTAAAGCATCATGCCACTTTTGAATCTTGGATGGGATGGAACTTGGTGTGGACCCTATGTTTTCCAAACACATGGCAATTAGTCTGGGTAGAGTCTGCAACTCCTTCCCTGAGAAAACAACATGCTTAGGCAGCCATATAACGCAGCTACTATCAACAGAGAATCACCTTGGACCTGGGAGCTGCCAAGGTGACAGAATAGCCAGAGAAACTTGCAGATATTCCATGGACTACAACTGCAGAGTCTCCTTTCTGCAGAACAAGACCCTATGGCCGAACAGAAATAAATGATTTCATATTCACCCACATTAAAATGTATAGAAACTGCCTTCCAGGTGGTTTAAATAATTAGTGTAAAAATTAAGTTAGACAAAAGATAGCTTATTCATATATACAGATTCCTTAGTGGCTTCTACAATTTGTTTCCTTCCGTCACGTTTCATTGCAGTGGTTCAGTAACAATAACATACTGTCGTAGTAGAGTATCATTCCCTGACTTTTTAGGAAGAGGCAAATTGGTATGAGAATGATAAAGCTGTTTGATAAAGCTGTTTAATAACTCTAAGGTAATAACAGCAATGTATCTATGCAATTGCCACTGCCAGACTTTCAAAACATAGGTAAAAGACTGGTGAAATATTTACTACATTCTAATAAATAAAAATATATTTATTATATTCTAATGGAATGCAATGGTGAAGAGGGCCAGAATTGCTGTGCAAGGTGCTCAGATATTTGTGCCAGTATAAAATCCTAATAAATAGACAAAGAGCATTTATGTCATCTGCCATTATCTACCAAACTTGAAAGCTATTAGCTTTGAAAAATGCTACTCATTATTTAATTAGCTTTTACTTAATTACCATAGAAAACTCAAAAATAAAGAAAAAAAAATATGAGCAGATATTTGCACTTGCATTGGACCCCCACCAAAACTGACTTCAATCAGGCTAACCTGAGTCTGGCAGTGCATTCCAGGGAGACTCTGCCAAGGCATTACAGTCCACTAGTAGGGATCCAATTGCAGGACTGGATCCATAAACAGTAATACTTGGAGACATGAACTGTATAGGCCTATGTATTTATCCTTGCACATTGGGGCCTGGAATCTGACTGGGGCTAGCAGGTCAAGTCACTGGCCAGTGCCTCAAATAACATTTCCAATAGCAACAGGATGTCAGTCCCTTTTCATCAGGACCAAGTTTTATTTCTCCAAGTCAAAACAGTTCAATAAATTCAACAGATAAAATAAGCCCTTTTCACACCCATGGTGAGTCACAGGTGCCTACCTGCTTCCTGCAAAGTTCACTCTAAAGTGAGCTGCTTGTTTACTTTTTATCTGAGAACCAGGTGTCCTACAGACTATCATCTGATCCCTGGCCTATGACCCATCAGCTGGGAAGTAGTTAACTAGTCACAGGTGGAAGCTAAGCCCCACTACCTTAAAGGGCCAGTCCACCAAGTGACAGGGCTTTTGGGTGCACAATGTAAATGAGTAAATGATAATAAATAAATGGATGAATGTGCCTCTATTATACATGTTGGTGCTGTTTATAAAATGAAATATCCCTTTCAAAAGTATTTTATATAAATGCTGATTTCTACAAAGTTTCTAGACGCACAGAAGCTTCCATAACACATCTTTATCTGCTGAGATGGGGACATGGGGTTTCCATACAGATACTATCCCTGGAAATGAGTACAACAATATACTTGCCTATATGTAATACTGTTGCTTGTTGCTCATAGTTTGTCTAATATGCCATATTAATCATCAAGGGTTATGTCCCCAATTCAGAGCAGCAGAGATGCAGGCATCGGGAAAGAGAAAAGGGTAAAGATCACTCTGCGCTACCTTTTCATCTTCCAAGCTATGGAAGTGGCTAGGGATCAGAGTTGACTGAGCATGAGCTGGCAATGAATGCCCCATCGTGTCCCTACACTGGGCAAGCAGCACAGGGCCATTCTGCCAGCAGTAGATCTTACCCTCTACCTAAAAGAATCCTTAAGTGGTGTAGAGGTGCTTTAGTGACTTCTAGATACCATCACATGTTTTCAGCTGAGCTGAAATGGTCAATCTAGTCCATGGTGACAGGTTTTTTTCCTTTGCCTTTGGTAGGGTGCCAACTAAAGTCTTGCTATCACTTCACCTCCAGCCGATCTACTGTAGAAGAATGTGAACCATTGTGTTGATGATGTAAGTGTCCTTACGCTCCACTGCATATAGGTAACAAACACACATTAGCTTTTAGTGTTTTCAGCTCCTCTGAGCTTAGAGCTGCAGGTTGAAAGCATTTTTGGCAACTGCGAAAAATTTTCAATTGCACAATCACTGCAAAGTCTCATCTTTAGGAAAAGTAAATGGAAGAAAAAGCTAGTTTTCTCTTGCTAGTGTAAACTTTGGGTGTGCTAGAATTTACTTTAGTGCACTTGTCTAACTGCTTTAACACAATGCCAGGAGAAAAGCACATACAGACCCAGAATTCAGTCACTGAGGATTTTCAGCAAGGATTGCACAGAGTCAACCTCCCAACAATCCATTCTGAAAAGAAACTAACTTCATTCTTAAGTACCAATTTTATAATGAGAAAGAAACAATAATAATAGCTTAGTTATTACTACATACCAAGGCTATTTTGTAATTCATATACATTATCTTCAGTTATACATAAATAAATGAAACCCACCAAAACAAAGTGAGAAGTAAAAGTTTGAGTTGACCTGAGTCTCAGTTAGAGTCTTTGTTCATCAACTTTCTACAGTTGAGTCAGCAGCACTGCAACAATATCTTCCCTCCTCTTGCAGAAATCTCCAGGTGGAACCCACACAAACTCTTTCTCCTCCTCTACTGGAATCACTCACTTAGCTAAATAATTAACCAACACATCAGTATTAAGTATATAAATAAATAACTCTACTGCAAAATACTTCAGGGTTAGGGGACAATAGTCTGCACCTGTAACTAACCCTTTCCCAACCCATGGCAGATCACATGTCTTTTTATAGAGCACTACTTGCCCTTAATGGAGTCTATTAGTCCCGCTACAGGGGACCCTATTGAGCATGCCCAAAACTACACACCCAATTCCAGAAATTTCTGGTTGTGGAATGCTAACTGTACATCTGACTAGCAACAATGACCCAGGCACAACTCACTCTTCTCTCCTCCTTCTCTTTATACCTCTTAAAAACATATCGCCCTATTAAGCACGTGGATTACACTAGCTTATATTTTAAGTTGAGCAGTATTGACAGATGTAGGGTTGCCAATTTTCTAATTGCAGAAAACCAAACACTGTTGCCCTGCCCTCAGCCCTGCCCTTTCCTAAGGCCCCGCCCCAGCCCCACTCCTTCTCCAAGGCCTCACACCCACTCACTCCATCCCCCCTCCCTCCAACACTTGCTCTCCCCCACCCTCGCTCACTCGTTTTTTTATTGCAGTGTAGATGTACCCATAGAGATCCTATGCTAAAAATATCTGTGTAGACAATCAGGCTCTAGCTGGGACTGGGGCTTGGGCTCTGAAGCCTACTGAGCCAAATGAACCCCAGGCTGTTCACCCAGACTTGGAGACCCATTGCTGTGGATTACCGCTTGCCATGAAGACATACCCAAAGTGTAAATGAAAACCAGGCTCAGGTTGCTTTACTTATTCATATAGGGCCTGATACTACATAAATTATTCAGGCAAAACGCCACATTGGTTTCAGTGAGAATTCTTCTAATGACTGCAGAATGGAACCCAAGGAGGCTGTAGTAAGAAAAGGGCCTGAAACATAAGGCCTTGTATTAGAGGCCTGGTATGAGGCCTGAGGCCTGGCTAAAGTAGTTAAAACTTTGCTGATATAAAGCGAAGTTCAGTTGTGAGGAAGAGGCAGGCCCTGCTCACAGAATCTGGCAAGAACAGGGCTCATCTTGCAGAAACACACATTCCTAAGTAGTGCTAGGCACAAGAATATATACACAAACACATTCCAGAAAGGTGTTACCAGAACACTTTGATACCAAACACATCCCTCAAAGATAACAGGAACATGCTGACCCATCTTAAGGATAAGGTCAGGATGACAGCATAATGGATAGAGATGTTTTGATCAAACCAACATGTACAAGGTAATGGGTGGCACCCAAATACGTCAGAGGGTGGCACCCAGATACATCAGGGGCAATATGTAATTTGTTTGTATTGGTGTATAAAGATGCATCTCAGAAGGAGTGTCTTTGGCCAGCCTAGGGAGCAGTGGAAAGTCCCGCCACTGCCTGAGCTGCATCCATTGTCACGAGCATACATGTCTTAGTATCCTCGTAGAGTCTGCCAGGTGCTATTACTGTCCTTCGTTGACAAAAAACTTGGCCGGGCACCTTTGCTACTAAACCAAGTCTTGTGGTCTTATTGGGCAGTTCGACTGGAACCTGCTATACAGATTATCTGGCCAGAGCCAGTGCAGCATGCAGAGAGAACACACGCACGCACTCGAACATCTGACAACAGAGGGAAAGGTATAGGGACTTCAACACAATTGACAAGATTACATGATTAATCCTCCATACTGTCTCAAGCCCTTGAATGCTTGTTCCCAACTCTCAACAGCACAAGGATAAAAGGGACAAGATGTGAGCAGGCAATGGGCTTAAGTGTAATCCTCCCTATGCAAATTAGGCATTTAGCTATGTGCTCCCGAGTTTGAGTTTTGTTCGCTATTGGTCACGAGTAACTTATTGTCATACAAAAAGAAAAGGAGTACTTGTGGCACCTTAGAGACTAACAAATTTATTTGAGCATAAGCTTTCGTGAGCTACAGCTCACTTCATTGGATGCATTCAGTGGAAAATACAGTGGGGAGATTTATATACACAGAGAACATGAAGCAATGGGTGTTACCATACACACTGTAAGGAGAGTGATCAGGTAAGGTGAGCGATTACCAGCAGGAGAGCGGGGGGGCGGGGGAACCTTTTGTAGTGATAATCAAGGTGGGACATTTCCAGCAGTTGACAAGAACGTCTGAGGAACAGGGGGAGGCGAGGAATAAACATGGGGAAATAGTTTTACTTTGTGTAATGACCCATCCACTCCCAGTCTTTATTCAAGCTTAAGTTAATTATATCCAGTTTGCAAATTAATTCCAATTCAGCAGTGTCTCGTTGGAGTCTGTTTTTGAAGTTTTTTTGTTGAAGAATTGCCACTTTTAGGTCTGTAATCGAGTGACCTAAGAGATTGAAGTGTTCTCCGACTGGTTTTCGAATGTTATAATTCTTGACATCTGATTTGTGTCCATTTATTCTTTTACTTAGAGACTGTCCAGTTTGGCCAATGTACATGGCAGAGGGGCATTGCTGGCACATGATTAACTTAGGCTTGAATAAAGACTGGGAATGGATGGGTCATTACACAAAGTAAAACTATTTCCCCATGTTTATTCTCCACCCCCCGCTGTTCTTCAGATGTTCTTGTCAACTGCTGGAAATGGCCCACCTTGATTATCACTACAAAAGGTCCCGTCCCCCCACACCCGCTCTCCTGCTGGTAATAGCTCACCTTACCTGATCACTCTCCTTACAGTGTGTTTGGTAACACCCATTGTTTCATGTTCTCTATGTATATAAATCTCCCCACTGTATTTTCCACTGAATGCATCCGATGAAGTGAGCTCTAGCTCACGAAAGCTTATGCTCAAATAAATTTGTTAGTCTCTAAGGTGCCAGAAGTCCTCCTTTTCTTTTTGCTGTTTTCACGGCTGTTACTCTGAAACCTGTCATTACTGTCACACAGTAGTGCTTTCATTAGCCTGGTCTAAACTAAGACAACTACCTGTTGATTAGAGCAAGTCAGAAAAAAATCCTATGAAACATTTTTTGTCCAATATGTAATGATTCATCAAAATCTAACCATTTTGTAGTTTGATTTTGGTGAAATTCCAGCGGAACCCTGCCTGGTTTCCTGCTAGCTCACCTGCCCAGCTCCTCAGCAGCTCTCTATCTAGATATATCACTGCTATTCAATGGCGAGCAGCTGTGAAACTGAAATATCCATTTCAGTCAGCAGCTGCCAGGGCTTCCAGAGTCACCAGCTCCACGGCAGCCCACCAGGTGGGCAGAAACAGATCCCAGGGAGAATATTTCATTTCAGAAACACCATGGTTTTGTGTTTGCAAAACAAAACATGCAGAATTTCAGTTCCACAAAATTGTTTGAGTTTTCAGCTTTTTGTTTCAATTTGGGATGGATTTTTTTTTTTAAATCTCATACATTTTCCCAGAATGATAAAACCATTTCTCACACGGTTCCTATGATGACAATGAGGGTGCATCTCAAAAAGTGTACACAGTTTAACTGAAAGCGTAAACATCTGAATCTTTGTTCAGCGCCATGACAGAAACCATATTTTATCATATTTTTCAAAACATGAAAGGATCTTTCTCTAGACCTAGACAAAATTATCTTTTACTGTCAATATACCATGATCTCTGGGGTTTGTATGCGTGTGTGCAAGTGGGTACAGGTGAGTGAGTGCACATGCCCCTTTGTTGGAAGGAATAATGACAAATTAAGGACTCTAACTCTGCAGAGAAGTACAGTATTTACCCATGCTTCTTCCCATAGATTCATAGATTCTAATTCAGAAGGGACCACAGTGATCATCCAGTCTGACCTCCCGTATAACACAGGTCATAGAACTTCCCCAGAATAATACCTAGAGCAGATCTTTTAGCAAAAACCACCCAATCTTTATTTTAAAATGGTCAGTGATATAGAATCCATCACAACCCGTTCCAATGCTTAATTACTCTCACTGTTACAAATGTATGCCTTATTTCCAGTCTGAATTTGTCTAGCTTCAACTCCAGTCATTGGATCATGCTTTCTCCGTTAGATTGAAGTGCCCTTTACTAAATGTTTGTTCTCCATGTAGGTATTTACAGACTGTAATCAAGTCACCCCTTAACCTTCTCTTTGTTAAGCAAAATAGACTGAACTCCTTGAGTCAATCACTATCAGACATGTTTTCTAATCCTCTTCTATCCCTTTGATAGTGCATGTCCTGTAAAAACCTGATTCTTTCATGGTAAAAAAAATGTAATATGTAGGGTATGTGCTTCCTCCATTTGTTCCTACACAAAGAATGACAGGTCCAAATTGTGTGGTTTTCACTGTTAGACAAAGTGTTAGACAAAATTGACAAGATGAGTAGACTGGGATTCTGAGGAATCCTGAAATGGTTTATAATCCATCAAGCATGATCTCAGGGTGTAAAGGGATTGTAATTGGTTACCAGTTTTTGTTCACATTCCAAAGCAGACTAAGGAAGGGAAAAAAGGTTGAACAAGCATTTGGATAATATGATTTAAGGGTATTGAAGAGAAATCTAATAATTAGTTGACACAGTTGATTAGGAATAATAGCAATAAACTGTCAGCAGAGAATACAAGTAATTTGATTTATGTGTTTGATTTTAAATTTCAACTGCAATACAATAGGTAAGAGTCTAGAAAGAAATAATTCAGGATAAAAGAACAGATGTAATTACATTCGGAGCTCTATTGATCAACATATGCTGTTGTGCCAAAGTGATTTGCTGATGTTAGCTCTTATTCTTTTTTTTGAAAGACACATTCCTGGCCTCAGCAAAAATACTGAGAAGATTGGTTTATTGAAATCTATATGGTGAACGACTTTAAAATGAAGAATGGGTATTATTTTACCTGACATATATTTGTTAAAGGAATACAACTAATTAGCAAACAGTAGGTTTATTTCTATTGGCCAGATTCTGATTCCCTTACTCACAATGAGTAGTACCTTAATCTTTCAGTTGTTCCACTAATTTAATAGGACTTTTCAAGGAGTAAGTTACTACTTAGTGTAAGGCAGGGCATCAGAATCTGGCCCTATAATTTTATGTTTTATTAAGACATTATGGCAATTGAAATATGGGTCAGAGTATAACCCTCAATTCCATTGTTTATGTGGAGTCTATATAAAATAGAAATATCGATGGGTCAGTATTTCCCCACCCTTGCTCACATTTGTATTTTACTCTGAGAAGTGTCCTAATTTTTTCAGTGGGATTACTTATTGAGCAAGTAATACTTAGCATGAGTAAGAGTGGCAGAGTCTGGTCTTAGATGAATGTGATATACCACAGCAAACAAACACAACTATGTTTGAAGAAGGTAATTAATGTTGCAAAGTCAAGCACTCAAAATAAATTTCAGAATTAACATTGCTACCACAACTTTAAATTCTGCCTCTTTGTGCTAACTGCATATAGAGTTGGCCAGAAAATGGAAATACCTTCCCAAGAAAAAGTTCTGTAGCCTTTGATTAATTTACCATACAAATTGCACAAATCACTAACAACAGGTTCTTTACTCTCACAGCTAGGTAAGAATTACAATAGAAATTTAGATTGATGAATCACACAAATAGAGAAATGAAGACTTTATTCAGGTCCACACAAACAAGCATTATTGCCGTGACAGAAAAATAAACAGAAATATAGATATAGGACTAAATATAGCAAAGCAACAAACAGCACAGAGACCACACTCCCATTCTGAATCATGCATACTCACAATTCTGTGGAAACCATTAAGGTGAAGACAGAAAAGCAGTAAGTGGAAGAGGCACCAGAAGTGGATGTAACAATTCAGTTTTCACAATCCTATCACCTCCAACCAACTAGGTGTTGGTCTCGCAAACTTTTATAACCCTACTGTCCTTATGCTCGCTCATCCCCACCCCAGACATGCCAAACCCACAGAAAAAAAGGCAGAAATTGGACTTGTTTTTGGCTTAATTGGCTTGTGAGTTGCTTGTTGGCTAGTTTTTGGCCTGTAGCTTGTAGCTTGTTTGGCTTGTAGCTTGTTGTCGCTTGTTGCTTCTTTTGTTTATTGGCTCCCAGCAAGCAGGGGCCTGGGGACGGAGGAGGGGGCAAGCAGGGGCAAGGGGAAGAAAGAGTCAGGGGTGCACAGTGGGCCCACCACAGTCCCAGATTGCACGCCGGGGGGATCTAGTCACATAGAGTGTTCGGGTTCTTAGGGATTTGGCCTTGTTTTGAAATGAGATTAGCTTGATTTTTGGCTTATTTTGAAAGTCAGAATGCTTATTTACTGTGTGAAAGTGGGCAACTGTGCCCCACACCCATATCTGAGACCATGTTTGATTTGGTCTTTGCTCTTTGTCCTTGTTTGTTATTTCAGGCTACCATAATTAGGGTTCTGACTGTTGCCATCAGTTATTTGCATCAACATATTTCTCAATGGTTTTGATACATTAATAAAGTTTTGCTCCATGATTACAATACCAAAAAGCCCCCAAAATTCTGTTATTTCAGGCATAAACTATTATTTTGTGATTTGTCTGTCACAAGATACATCTTGCTAAATCTTATAACCTGAGGTCAAACACTCATACTAAATATTTAGGCCATATGCTAACTACCGGGCCTATAAACCTCAGATTTATTATTAAAGCATTTTAGCATTTCTTATCATAGGAATTATAGTTTAATCTTGATTAAGAGCTTCCTAAAATCAGGTCAGGTCACAGGTCAAAAATTCACATTTTTGAAAAATATTTAATCTCAAATTGGGCTAAAATGTCAAAAATGTGTCTTTCATTGGAAGGGATTTCCAGAAAAAAATAATTTGTGAATTTCACTTTCTGCCTGCCTTCTGAATATTTTTTGATGGAAAATCAAACATTTTCTGCAAAACTGAAAATTTCCCAGGGAATTTTTCTCAATTTTGAAAAAAGAGCATTTTCTTTCAGAAAATCATTCTGATAGAACATTCCTGACCAGCTCTAATTACATGATCATGTAACTTGTCAGGGTGTGTTACATTTTCCCCTTTGTGCTGAAGCACAGAGGATGTCTGTTACAGTTCTTAGCTATAGAGATCTAGAAAGAGCTTTAACAGGCTCACATCCTCAGTGGGTCAGTGGGTTACCATCACATATGGCATTATTGTTACCCACTATACATTCCATACAGGAGATTGAGGGGGCATACCTCTGGACTCAGTACAGATCCCTACCAACTGAGCTAAAGGATAACATACAACAGTTGGTAGCCGGAATAGATTGGAGGCTCTGTAGACTGGAGGAAGATACATAACACGCTGACATTGTGGATTACAAATTCATGGGTGATCCCATTTTACAGACAGAATAGTCCAAATACTTAGATTTGGCAGATTCTTCCAGAAAGAGAGGTGGATACTTCTACACTGCATTTTTAAAAACCATGGCAACAACTCTCAGAGCCTGGTCTACAGAATCAGGCTCACAGGGCTCGCACTACAGTGCTGGAAATAGCAGTACAGACGTCGTGGCTTGGGACCCATCTCCAGACCATCTGAGACCCATCTCCACTTTCGCAGGCTTTGGAGCCCGAGCCCGAAGGTCTACACAGCTGTTTTTAGTACCGTAGTGTGAGCCCGAGTTTGTAGACCTGGATTCTGAGTGTCATTGCTGAGGGTTTTAAAATGCAGTATAGACATACCCAGTGTGACCAAATGGGTCTGCTATATTAGAGATCTGGGTTCTGTTCCTGGCTTTTGTAACCAGTGACTGGAGTATAAACCATTGCTCAAATGAAAATGCTTTGACTTTCACAAACCTTATTAAAACCCAACCAAATCTCAACCCAAGTGATCTGCCCTTAGGCCAAAGCGTATTTTGATAGGGAAAAGGAGCAGGAAGAAGAGGAGGATTTTTTTCCCATCCAAAGGTTCAGTTCTGTGTGGCGTAATGAAGCAAGAAGCTGGTGAGCATGAAACGGCTTATGGAATGTTCACGGATTTTAGCAACCAGCCTCAAGCTAGCTCCATAAAACACAAAGGGAAAATGTCACTATTGCTGGGACATTTTTACACATCAGAGCCAGATTGGTTACTATGGGACAGCAGTATCACCAGTCTCAAGAGACTGAAAACCATGAGTTGGACATAAAAAAATAATGAAATTTTTTTTAAAATTCCTGTGAGAATGGCCTTGGTTACTATAGGGAGGGGAAGAGATCTCTAAATGCAGAAGTTCTGATTAGTTACTCTGCCCCAGGAGGCAGGCAAGTGGAACAGGCAGCCAGTCAGTGGGCTCGAATTTGCTAAGGGCTAGAGCTCCTTGCCATCGGGAGACTGGCTCCAGCCCCCACCAAAAATCCTGCCACTTGTGAAAAAATTGTGAGTCAGCAGCAGTGCAACAGACTTGACAATTAACTCTTATGGATTGGAGGTGGTATGGTGAGAGGACTGATGACTGCTAGGGCTGTCAATTAATCACACTTAACTCATGCGATTAACTCAAAAAATTAATTGCAATTAAAAAACTGAATTGTGATTAATCACAGTTTTAATCGCATTGTTAAATAATAGAATACCAATTGAAATGTACTAAATATTTTGGATGTATTGATTTCAATCACAACACAGAATGCAAAGTGTACACTGCTCAATTTATAGTATTTCTGATTACAAATATTTGCACTGTAAAAATAATAAACAAAAGAAACAGTATTTTTCAATTTACCTCATACAAGTACTGCAGTGCAATCTCTTTATCGTCAAAGATTTTTTTGTTACATAACTGCACTCAAAAAGAAAACAATGCAAAACTTTAGAGCCTACAAGTCCACTCAGTCCTACTTCTCGTTCAGTGAATCACTGAGACAAACAAGTTTGTTTACATTTACAGGTGACAATGCTGCCCACTTCTTATTTACAATGTCATCAGAAAGTGAGAACAGGTGTTTGCATGACACTTTTGTAGCGGGCATTGCATGGTATTTACATGCCAGATATGCTAAACATTCATATGCCCCTTCATGCTTCGCCATGATGCTCATTAAAAAAATGTGTTAATTAATTTGTGACTGAACTCCTTGGAGGAGAATTGTATGTCTTTGGCTCTATTTTACCCGCATTCTGCCACATATTTCATGTTATAGCAGTCTCGGATGATGACTCAGCACACGTTCATTTTAAGAACACTTTCGCTGCAGATTTGACAAAATGCAAATGTGAGCATTCTAAAGATAGCTACAGTATGACCCAAGGTTTAAGAATCTGAAGTGCCTTTCAAAATCTGAGAGGAATGAGGTGTGGAGTATGCTTTCATAAGTTTTAAAAGAGCAATTCTTCGATGCAGAAACTATAGAACCCAAAATACCAAAAAAGAAAATCAACCTTCTGCTGGTGGCATCTGACTCAGATGATGAAAATGAATATGCATCGGTCCACACTGCTTTGGATTTTTATTGAGCAGAACTCATCATCAGCATGGACGCATGTCCTCTGGAATGGTGGTTCAAGTATGAAGGGACATCTGAATCTTTAGTGCATCTAGCATGTAAATATCTTGTGACGCCGGCTACAACAGTGCCATGAGAACACCTGTTCTCATTTTCAGGTGGCATTGTGAACAAGAAGTGGGCAGCATTATCTCCTGCAAAGGTAAACAAACTTGTTTGTCTGAGCAATTGGCTGAACAAGAAATCAGGAGTGTGTGGACTTGCAGGCTCTAAAGTTTTACATTGTTTTATTTTTGAATGCAGCTTGTCTTTGTACATAATTCTACATTTGTAAGTTCAACTTTCATGATAAAGAGATTGCTCTACAGTACTTGGATTAGGTGAACTGAAAAATACTATTTCTTTTGTTTTTTACAGTGCAATAAATCCCACAATTCATCGTGTGCAGGTGCGGCTCTGAACTTATGCACAATTAACTGGAAAAGGGGGCTTTAACTTTTAAAGTGTCCTGAACTTTAATAATTATTTTAAATTAATTTCTGATGTTATTAAATAAGAATAATAAAGGTGATACAAAGGGGGAAAAGGGACCAAAACAAATCCAGAGTTAAAGCAATAGTGAATAGATTGTAAACGGTTTCTTCCTTTCCTCAGAAAGGATGAAGAAATCAGCCTTACCATTATCATTAAAAAGTTATGGTTTTAATGTTAATATAAGCAACACCATTAAACTAAATTCTTCTCTAACTTCATCAGTAACCAAAAAAGGAAGAATGAAAGATTTTTTAAAAAATAAGAATGAGAAATGAAATGGATTTGCACATCCTAGACATTGCAAAACTTTCAAAAAATAATTGTTAGGTTGTTGCAGTAGAATGATGAAAAGAATTAGAAAAAAGCCCCAAGAAAGACAGACTCGCAGTCATCTGAAAAGCCTAGTACTTCAAGTTTTGAAAGCAAAAATTAAAAATGGCGTGGAGCATTTTAATTAAAACATGTCCCATAAAATTGGAAAAAGATGGTTTAAATATAAACTCTTGGAAAATAGTGCATGCATTAACATAGAAAGTTCAGATATGAAATGTGTTTTAAAGGAAAATGATTAGTATCAAACAATACTCAATATCTTATGACTTAGGGGATCTGGGTGTGTTTAAGGGGAAAGGAGTTCTTTCAGTGTGGCTTTTCTATGTATGTGGCTATATTGCTTATTATAGCTAATGCTGCTCTAGAGGCCAAATAACTATAATAAACTATGTTGTTGATCCTTCTTCCAGTAATCTGAATGGCAAAGTTTCCTTAGTATTGTCTAAATGTTTTCTCCCTAGTATTACTAAGCACTTGTTACAATGGTGAATGTCAGTGAGACATGCTCAGCATTGACCTTGGAAGTAGAGCTAGCTGGGAATTTTTTGACCAAATGTTTTTTTGATTGGAAAACATAAATTCATTGAAACCAAAACATTTGCAAAAAAGTATTAGTTTTGCATACATTTTCATCAGGAAGATGTCTGAGGTTCAGGGAGAAGGAGAGAGGGAAGGAGACTCACCCTCCTCCTTCAGAATAACCAACAGCCCAATAAGAAAAGGAGTACTTGTGGCACCTTAGAGACTAACCAATTTATTTGAGCATGAGCTTTCGTGAGCTACAGCTCACTTCATCAGATGTATACCGTGGAAACTGCAGCAGACTTTATATACACACAGAGAATATGAAACAATACCTCCTCCCACCCCACTGTCCTGCTGGTAATAGCTTATCTAAAGTGATCATCAGGTGGGCCATTTCCAGCACAAATCCAGGTTTTCTCACCCTCCACCCCCCCACACAAATTCACTCTCCTGCTGGTGCTAGCCCATCCAAAGTGACAACTCTTTACATAATCAAGTCGGGCTATTTCCTGCATAAATCCAGGTTTTCTCACATCCCCCCCACCCCCATACACACACAAACTCACTCTACTGCTGGTAATAGCTCATCTAAACTGACCACTCTCCAAGTTTAAATCCAAGTTAAACCAGAACATCTGGGGGGGGGGGGGTAGGAAAAAACAAGAGGAAACAGGCTACCTTGCATAATGACTTAGCCACTCCCAGTCTCTATTTAAGCCTAAATTAATAGTATCCAATTTGCAAATGAATTCTAATTCAGCAGTTTCTCGCTGGAGTCTGGTTTTGAAGTTTTTTTGTTTTAAGATAGCGACCTTCATGTCTGTGATTGCATGACCAGAGAGATTGAAGTGTTCTCCGACTGGTTTATGAATGTTATAATTCTTGACATCTGATTTGTGTCCATTTATTCTTTTACGTAGAGACTGTCCAGTTTGACCAATGTACATGGCAGAGGGGCATTGCTGGCACATGATGGCATATATCACATTGGTGGATGTGCAGGTGAACGAGCCTCTGATAGTGTGGCTGATGTTATTAGGCCCTGTGATGGTGTCCCCTGAATAGATATGTGGGCACAATTGGCAACGGGCTTTGTCGCAAGGATAAGTTCCTGGGTTAGTGGTTCTGTTGTGTGGTATGTGGTTGTTGGTGAGTATTTGCTTCAGGTTGCGGGGCTGTCTGTAGGCAAGGACTGGCCTGTCTCCCAAGACTTGTGAGAGTGTTGGGTCATCCTTTAGGATAGGTTGTAGATCCTTAATAATGCGTTGGAGAGGTTTTAGTTGGGGGCTGAAGGTGACCGCTAGTGGCGTTCTGTTATTTTCTTTGTTAGGCCTGTCCTGTAGTAGGTAACTTCTGGGAACTCTTCTGGCTCTATCAATCTGTTTCTTTACTTCTGCAGGTGGGTATTGTAGTTGTAAGAAAGCTTGACAGAGATCTTGTAGGTGTTTGTCTCTGTCTGAGGGGTTGGAGCAAATGCGGTTGTATCGCAGAGCTTGGCTGTAGACGATGGATCGTGTGGTGTGGTCAGGGTGAAAGCTGGAGGCATGCAGGTAGGAATAGCGGTCAGTGGGTTTCCGGTATAGGGTGGTGTTTATGTGGCCATTGTTTATTAGCACTGTAGTGTCCAGGAAGTGGATCTCTTGTGTGGACTGGACCAGGCTGAGGTTGGTGGTGGGATGGAAATTGTTGAAATCATGGTGGAATTCCTCAAGGGCTTCTTTTCCATGGGTCCAGATGATGAAGATGTCATCAATATAGCGCAAGTAGAGTAGGGGCGTTAGGGGACGAGAGCTGAGGAAGCGTTGTTCTAAATCAGCCATAAAAATGTTGGCATACTGTGGGGCCATGCGGGTACCCATAGCAGTGCCGCTGATCTGAAGGTATACATTGTCCCCAAATGTGAAATAGTTATGGGTAAGGACAAAGTCACAAAGTTCAGCCACCAGGTTAGCCGTGACATTATCGGGGATAGTGTTCTTGACGGCTTGTAGTCCATCTTTGTGTGGAATGTTGGTGTAGAGGGCTTCTACATCCATAGTAGCCAGGATGGTGTTATCAGGAAGATCACCGATGGATTGAAGTTTCCTCAGGAAGTCAGTGGTGTCTCGAAGGTAGCTGGGAGTGCTGGTAGCGTAGGGCCTGAGGAGGGAGTCTACATAGCCAGACAATCCTGCTGTCAGGGTGCCAATGCCTGAGATGATGGGGCGCCCAGGATTTCCAGGTTTATGGATCTTGGGTAGTAGATAGAATATCCCAGGTCGGGGTTCCAGGGGTGCGTCTGTGCGGATTTGATCTTGTGCTTTTTCAGGAAGTTTCTTGAGTAAATGCTGTAGTTGCTTTTGGTAACTCTCAGTGGGATCATAGGGTAATGGCTTGTAGAAACTCGTGTTGGAGAGCTGCCGAGCAGCCTCTTGTTCATATTCCGACCTATTCATGATGACAACAGCACCTCCTTTGTCAGCCTTTTTGATTATGATGTCAGAGTTGTTTCTGAGGCTGTGGATGGCATTGCGTTCCGCATGGCTGAGGTTATGGGGCAAGTGATGCTGCTTTTCCACAATTTCAGCCCGTGCATGTCGGCGGAAGCACTCTATGTAGAAGACCAGTCTGCTGTTTCGACCTTCAGGAGGAGTCCATCTAGAATCCCTCTTTCTGTAGTGTTGGTAGGGAGACCTCTGTGGATTAGTATGTTGTTCAGAGGTATTTTGGAAATATTCCTTGAGTCGGAGACGTCGAAAATAGGATTCTAGGTCACCACAGAACTGTATCATGTTCATGGGGGTGGAGGGGCAGAAGGAGAGGCCCCGAGATAGAACAGCTGCTTCTGCTGGGCTGAGAGTATAGTTGGATAGGTTAACAATATTGCTAGGTGGGTTGAGGGAACCATTGCTGTGGCCCCTTGTAGCATGTAGTAGTTTAGAAAGTTTAGTGTCCTTTTTCTTTTGTAGAGAAGCAAAGTGTGCGTTGTAAATGGCTTGTCTAGTTTTAGTAAAATCCAGCCACGAGGAAGTTTGTGTGGAAGGTTGGTTTTTTATGAGAGTATCCATTTTTGAGAGCTCATTTTTAATCTTTCCCTGTTTGCTGTAGAGGATCTTGATCAGGTGATTCCGCAGTTTCTTTGAGAGCGTGTGGCACAAGCTGTCAGCATAGTCTGTGTGGTATGTGGATTGTAATGGATTTTTTACCTTCAGTCCTTTTGGTACGATGTCCATCTGTTTGCATTTGGAAAGGAAGATGATGTCTGTCTGTATCTGTACAAGTTTTTTCATGCAGTTGATAGATTTCCACTCCATACGGCTAAATGCAGTGCCTTGCATAATGACAGGTTTCAGAGTAACAGCCGTGTTAGTCTGTATTCGCAAAAAGAAAAGGAGTACTTGTGGCACCTTAGAGACTAACCAATTTATTTGAGCATGAGCTTTCGTGAGCTACAGCTCACTTCATCAGATCTATACTGTGGAAACTGCAGCAGACTTTATATACACACAGAGAATATGAAACAATACCTCCTCCCACCCCACTGTCCTGCTGGTAATAGCTTATCTAAAGTGATCATCAGGTGGGCCATTTCCAGCACAAATCCAGGTTTTCTCACCCTCCACCCCACCACACAAATTCACTCTCCTGCTGGTGCTAGCCCATCCAAAGTGACAACTCTTTACATAATCAAGTCGGGCTATTTCCTGCATAAATCCAGGTTTTCTCACATCCCCCCCACCCCCATACACACACAAACTCACTCTACTGCTGGTAATAGCTCATCTAAACTGACCACTCTCCAAGTTTAAATCCAAGTTAAACCAGAACATCTGGGGGGGGGGGGGTAGGAAAAAACAAGAGGAAACAGGCTACCTTGCATAATGACTTAGCCACTCCCAGTCTCTATTTAAGCCTAAATTAATAGTATCCAATTTGCAAATGAATTCCAATTCAGCAGTTTCTCACTGGAGTCTGGATTTGAAGTTTTTTTTGTTTTAAGATAGCGACCTTCATGTCTGTGATTGCGTGACCAGAGAGATTGAAGTGTTCTCCGACTGGTTTATGAATGTTAATCCCATGTGATGTAGAAAACACAGATTCAAGTCTCTGCTTGGCCTAATTCAGAGCAGGAAGTTGAACTTGCATGTCCTAGCTGAGTACCCAAACCATCAGACTATTCTGGGGTGAGCCTGCCTGTTTTGTTTTGTTAATGAAAAATTTCAAAAGGTCTAGCTTTTGTTCTGATGCAGAATAAAAACAAATTTTAAAACCTCAACATTTTTCGCAAAATGATTTTTGTTTTTTAACCAGCCCAAATCTAAAGCATTAAACGCTGAACATCATTAAAAAGTAAATACACAGTACTGAAGTAGGCTATAAATAGCTCACTGTACTAAGCATTTCAAGTATAGGAAATAGTGCAGTACAGAATTAATTTAATTTTTAACAACATTCACTCTATTGCCCCTTTAGTCCTGGCTCTGCTAGACCCCACACACCACTGCTTCCAGCCTGTGTACAGCAACTGGGAGGAAGAAACTTTATCAAGAAAGTAAACGTCCATCCACACTATAAGTGGAGTAACGATAGGACTCTAAAGTTGCTCATTATAGTACAGATGCAGGAAATACTAAAGTGTGCTTGAGAGAAAAATGGTATGTTCTTTCATGTTACTGTTTCTTTTAATGTTCAATTAGAGTTGCAAACTTTGAATCTGGGCTTAGACATCCCAAAGTACAAAGGATTTCAGATGCTACCAGGGTATTCGACTTGGCTCATTAGATTGAAATGTTTAGATTCCAAACTCATCCCCCAGAGTTTGGCCATTGGATGGGGGAGGAAAGAGGAGAGTCATTATTTGGACCTATGTCCGCACTCTGCAAATTGTTTTCAGAATGACTGATGAATACTCCAGAGTTTAAACTGAGAAAATATTCTTATTTGGGGACGTAGAGCAGCTATTATTGAGATCAGCCTTGCAAATACTACAATTCAGGGCCATTTAAAATGCAAACAAGGATAAAATATGAATTACAATGGACTAGGAACTGAGGGCAGCATCAGCATCACTCAAGCAGTGAAGGAGAAATCTGATTCCTTTTGTTGTGACTGTGGGTGAGAAAAAAGTGAGCAGTGCCTGCAAGATGGCTGAGATGCTGTTAAATATCAGCTGTGTCCCTGACTGCCAGTTCTCAAGAGACTTGGGAATATGCTTCTACCCGGAATCCTTTTCTGCATGCTCCTGAATACCCTGCAACTACTTATTTTTCTTCTGATATTCAGAAACACTTGGCTCAGCAAATCTGATCAGCATTCCTAGTATTTGAGAAATGCACTGTTCAGTTAAATCCTACCAAGAGTAATGAGGTTTCAGGAAACAATAATCCACAAACAATTATACTGTCCATTTGTCTCCTAATATATTTAGCGAATCAATAAAAATTAACCACCAAGCCATTACCTCTAATAACCGTGTGCCCACTTTAATTATAAAGAAACTGATAGTGAATGGTGTTCATTTAAAGCTAGCTATTTATGATTGCCACTCATCCTCAGACTAATTCAGTATATGTTATCGTGATGAAGGGGTGCCAAAGGAGAAAAAAGAGAGAATTTGTATTTGAGGATATTAAATGATACTGTCACTCCATTTAGGTCCATAAAAATGTATATATTTTTTGATAAATTGTATAGTCAACTGCTTGACCACACTTTGTTTTGTTATCTTGTTTTGAAATATACTCATGAGCCCCAATAACCAATGTCAGTCAGGTTTATTAACATGGACCAGGAAAAGGGTTCTATATGATACCAGTCTCTGAAGAACAGTCCCATGCAGCAACGTTACAGTCACCTTACAGAGAAGGTGTGCTCCCCAAGTTACATATTTCAGCTAGTATTACTTATATGATTTTAGAAGTTACATATTTCTTTACAAAAAGAAAAGGAGTACTTGTGGCACCTTAGAGACTAACCAATTTATTTGAGCATAAGCTTTCATGAGCTACAGCTCACTTCATCGGATGCAGTTTCCACAGTATGCATCCGATGAAGTGAGCTACAGCTCACAAAAGCTTATGCTCAAATAAATTGGTTAGTCTCTAAGGTGCCACAAGTACTCCTTTTCTTTTTGCGAATACAGACTAACACGGCTGTTACTCTGAAACCTGTCAATATTTCTTTACATCTCACTAAAATCCAACCCTTCAGTTTGTTCCAGTTCCCTAACTTGTTGTTCTGTGCCTCCCTTATCTTTGTTTTGGATACCAGCATTCCAGGTACTGATCCGTGAAGGTACTTTCCTAGCTTGTACAAAGTCACAGAATGAATAAATCTTGCTTTTGACAAGTTTCCTATCTGCTTGTGCCAAATGCTTACTTCAGCAAACACAAGGTGTTATGGGATACTTAGCATAAGTAAACAGGATTATAGTATAGGCCAGTTAAGACTATATCACTGTTACAATATTTGTGCTTAATGTCATTGCTGCTTAAATCATACCAGAAGAGTACTCATGCTTAGAGGCCAGCAACAATTGTTTTAATACTTACAGAATAATAATTTAACATATTATTTCTATCTGACTTCAGTAAGTTTTACGTTTGGAGTCTGCCAGAGCTAAAAATTGGTTAAATGTAGAATGAGAACTTCCACAGGTCTTTCCCATCCCTAGTTCACCTTTTGGTGAACACAGCTGCTCAGGTACTCTGGTGAAAGGGACCCTAAAAGAATCTAGACAGATAGATCAAAAAAGAGAATAACTTCATGGAGTAGGTGCATCCATGTGCAACAAAAGTGCAGCAAAGCATTCTGTACTCTGTATGCTGATCTTTGTTTTGGCAGATGAAAGTGGGGGAGGTTAGGTCTGTGGGCAGATTTTCCTTTAGTGAAGAATGTTTGCAGTTCAGAGCACGATCAAAAAGTTTGATGGCTTGTCCAAATCTTTCAGCCCACTCTCCGTCTAACAGGCAGGGTGATCATTGTTTAAAAATCCCATGATAATTTGGAAAGGTCTCTTACTCATTCATTTATCGTTTCTGGGGGAGATTTATTAGCTAATTGATTCTTAACGAGACATTGCACTTGATCATAGCCAAAATCTTTTGTTGTTCCGGACTCCCAAAGTCTCCTCTATAGTTTCTGTTTTGAATAAAACAACTACATTTCATGTGATATGGTGTCTGGACTCTGCATGGCGTCTGCTAGGTTGGTGGTTAAAAGTCTGTGACTTCGCACAACTGAGGTCAGCAATTAGGTCTGTCACACTAATTGGCAGATTGGTGTGCTCCTTCACTTATGCCCAGAACTGACTCTGAGCTGCAGGAAACTAGACCCTGGCAAGCCTTATGTTTATGATTGAACTCCAGCTGAAAGAAGCCTTCATTGTATATTCTGACTAAAAGTAGTTGTGCAGACTAAAGATATAACCAACTGACTCAGTGATTGGGGTATCACCTTTTGACACAGGAAAGAAGGTAGCTTTCCCCTAACGGTCAAACAGCAGTGAATGTTTACAAGTTATTCCAGGCAAGCTCAGCTGGGAGTTGTCACCATTTGGGAGAGTTCAAATCAGCAGGCAGTTCACATCAGTTTTGGTTCTAATTTACTTCAGATAGATATCCAGAAATGTAGTTTCACTATATTGGGTTCAGAGTCAAGTAAGCAGTGAATTAATGTGCTAAAAGCTGCAATGGGTCAGTGCATCTAAACTTAGTTTGAAATTGACTTTCACTTGCAGAACATTTGTGTGAGAGGCAGATCTGAATAGACAGAAAGCTGAACTTTCAGTTAGAAAAGATATTCTCAGATTCACATTAGTTTTGCTAATACACGCAGCATTCTCTGGCAAGAAGCAGTATGCAGCTTTGCAGGATTTAGAAAAGGTTTAAACAAAGATGGAAAAAGTGCTTCAAGAAATAAAGGAAGCTTCTAGCCCACAGATCAGCAACGTTTGGCATGCGGCCCGCCAGGGTAAGCCCCCTGGCAGGCCGGGTCGGTTTGTTTACCTGCCGTGTCCGCAGGTTCAGCCAATCGTGGCCCCCAACTGGCCACAGTTCGCCGTCCCAGGGCAATGGGGGCTGCAGCAAGCGGCATGGGGCGACTGATGTGCTGGCTGCCATTTCCCACAGCCCCCATTTGGCAATTGGCCAAACCTGCTGTCAAGGTTCCTCCCCCACTCTGAACTCTAGGGTACAGATGTGGAGACCTGCATGAAAAACCTCCTAAGCTTATCTTTACCAGCTTAGGTCAAAACTTCCCCAAGGTACAAAATATTCCACCCTTTGTCCTTGGATTGGCCGCTACCACCAAACTAATACTGGTTACTGGGGAAGAGCTGTTTGGACACGTCTTTCCCCCCAAAATACTTCCCAAAACCTTGCACCCCACTTCCTGGACAAGGTTTGGTAAAAAGCCTCACCAATTTGCCTAGGTGACTACAGACCCAGACCCTTGGATCTGAGAACAATGAAAAAGCATTCAGTTTTCTTACAAGAAGACTTTTAATAAAAATAGAAGTAAATAGAAATAAAGAAATCCCCCCTGTAAAATCAGGATGGTAGATACCTTACAGGGTAATTAGATTCAAAAACATAGAGAACCCCTCTAGGCAAAACCTTAAGTTACAAAAAAGATACACAGACAGAAATAGTTATTCTATTCAGCACAGTTCTTTTCTCAGCCATTTAAAGAAATCATAATCTAACACGTACCTAGCTAGATTACTTACTAAAAGTTCTAAGACTCCATTCCTGGTCTATCCCCGGCAAAGACAGAATATAGACAGACACACAGACCCTTTGTTTCTCTCCCTCCTCCCAGCTTTTGAAAGTATCTTGTCTCCTCATTGGTCATTTTGGTCAGGTGCCAGCGAGGTTACCTTTAGCTTCTTAACCCTTTACAGGTGAGAGGAGCTTTCCCCTGGCCAGGAGGGATTTCAAAGGGGTTTATCCTTTCCTTTATATTTATGACACCTGCGGACGCGGCAGGTAAACAAACTGGCCCGGCCGGCCAAGGGGCTTACTCTGGCAGGCCGTGTGCCAAAGGTTGCCGATCCCTGATCTAGCCTTTTAAAATATTTCTTACTGCAATAATAACAAGTGCACTGTGTGTCTATTTCTCCCTCTCCCAAGCCACCCAACAGTGGGGCTCTTTGCTATGCTATAAAATCCTTAGCATATATTGTCACAGAACCTGTATGTCTACACAGAAATGATAGCACAAGAAACATTATCAGGCCTTATATGTATCTCTTCTTCTAGTGTTTACAGATTAACATATGATTTATTTGATTTTTCCAGAACAAGTATATATACTCCACTATACTTACTTTTCTTCATTGAAAATATTTTCCTAGTGTCTTAAAATGTTTAAGAAATTGATTAAATCATTAGTAGCTTGAAAATTTTAAGTAAGCAGTACTAGCAGTATGATTCTTTTCCCTTTCTAAAGAAATATAGATGCAACTAGAATAGTCAGTGGAACTTAAGCACGTACTTAAGCCTGCAGAATTGGGGCTTAAACTGGAAGAGATTTGGACCCTAAACTTTTTCAAAATGACTGCCTCCTTGCAAAAATGGGGGGCTCAGAGGATCACAGGAATATCATATTTTGGTAATTCCTTCATCGAGCTCAGAAGCAGTAAAGGTTGTCATTCTGTGACATGTCTAGAACTCTTTCCCCCAAAGATTAAAAGGAAATTTGGTCCAGTTGTTAGGCGACTATAAATTAGGAAACCTGAGTTCAAATCCCTGTTCTACCTGTGTGACCTTGTCAAATCATGTAGTCTCTCTGTGTCTCAGTTCCCCATCCATAAAATTGATAAAATAGTACTGCCCTACCCACAGGGGTGTAGTGAGGATAAAATACATTAAAGACTCTGAAGTGCTTTGAGATCTCCTAATAAGAAGTATATTCATTAAATGCAGGGATTCTGGGGATTACATACTGGGTAAAACCAATGGTCCCTCTAGCCCAGTATGCTGTCTTTTGACTGCAGCCAATGCCAGATGCTTCAGAGGGAATGAACATGACAGGACAATTATTGACTGATCCATCCCCTGTGGTCCAGACCCAGCTTGTGGCCGTCAGAGCTTTAGGGACATCCAGAGTATAGAGTTGCACCCCTGACCATCTTGGCTATTAGCCATTGATGGACCTATTTTCCGGAACTTATGCAGTTCATTTTTTAACCTAGTTATTCTTTCGGCCTTCAAAACAACCCCTGGCTTTGAGTTCCACAGGCACACTGTGTGTTGTGTGAAGTACTTCCTTATGTTTATTTTAAATCTGCTGCCTATTCATTGGATGATCCCTGGTTCTTGTGTTATGTGAAGGGGTAAATAACACTTTCTTACTCACTTTCTCCACACCCGTCATGATGGTACAGATCTCTATCATGTCCTTCCTTAGTCATCTCTTTTCTAAGCTGAAGAGTCCCAGTCTTTTTCATCTCTCCTCAGATGGAAGCTGTTCAATACCCCTCATCATTTTTCTTACCCTTCTCTGTATCTCTTCCAATTCTAATATATATTTTTTGAGATGGGGCACCAGAACTGCAGCAATATTCAAGGTGAGGGGGTACAATGGATTTATATTGTGGAATTATGATATTTTTTCTCTTATCTATCCCTTTCCTAATGGTTCCAAACATTCTATTAGCTTTTTTGACTGCTGTTGCACACTGAGCAGATGTTTTCAGAGAATTATCCACAATGACCCCTAGAGCTCTTTCTTGAGTGGAAACAGCTAATTTAGACTCCATCATTTCGTGTGTATAGTTGGGACTATATTTTCCAATGTGCATTACTTTGCATTTGTAAACATTGAATTTCATCTGCCATTTTTTTGCCCGGTCACCCACTTTTGTGAGATCCCTTTGTAAATCACTGAAGTCAGCTTGGTCTTAATCATCGTGAGAAATTTTGTATCATCCTCAAACTTTGCCATCTCAGTGTTCACCCCTTTTTCCAGATCATTTATGAATATATTGAGCAGCACTGGTTCAATTACAGATATTTTGGGGACCCTCAATTGTGAAAACTGACAATTTATTCCTATCTATTAACCAATTGCTGATCCATGAGCAGACATTTCCTCTTATATGATTGCTTACTTTTCTTAAGAACCTTTGGTGAGGGACTTTGTCAAAGACTTTCTGAAATTCTGCTCTGGATCACCTTGTCCATTCAAAAAAATTCTAATAGATTGGTGAGGCATGATTTTCCTTTACAAAAGGTATGTTGACTCTTCCCCAACAAACAGTGTTCATTTATGTGTCTGATAATTCTGTTCTTTACTGTAGTTTCAACCAATTTGCCTGGTCCTGAAGTTAGGCTTACCAGCCTGTAATTGTAATTCCCAGGATTGGCTCTGGAGACTCTTTTTACAAATTGGCATTATATAAGATATCCACCAGTCATTTAGTGCAGAGGCTGATTTAAGGAATAGGTTACATACCACACTTAGTAGTTCTGCAATATCATATTTGCATTTCTTCAGAACTCTAGGGTGAATGCCATTTGGTCCTGGTGACTTATTACTGTTGAATTTATCAATTTGTTCCAAAACCTCCACTACTGACACCTCAATCTGGGATAGTTCTTCAGATTTGCCACTTAAAAACAATGGCTCAGGTTTGGGAATCTCCCTCACATCCTCAGCAGTGAAGACTGAGGCAAAGAATTCATTTAGCTTCTCTACAATGGCCTTGAGTGTTCCTTTAACACCTCCATCATCCAGTGGCCCCACTGATTGATTGGGAGGCTTCCTGTTTCTGATCATACTTTTTTTTTTGCTCTATGTTTTTGTTTCTTTTGCTAGTTGCTCTTCAAATTCCTTTTTGACCTGCCTAATTATACTTTTACATTTGACTTGCCAGAGAGTTTATTCTCCTATTTTCTTCAGTGGGCTTTGACTTCCAAGTTTTAAAGCATATCTTTTTGTCTCTAACCACCTCTTTTACTCGTTTAGCCATGGTGGCATTTTTTTTTGTCTTCTTGCTTTTTTTTTATGGTCATTATTACTGAGCAGTTCAGCTATATCCACTTCTTGAACTAAATCTTATGCAACACTTAGCACCAAATCAAGAAATGCTTGATTCCTAATAAAACTAAATCCCTTCTCCCAAGCACCATTGTCTCATCTACACAGGAAGAACTGAAGAGTCTCATTATCTAACTGGCCCTGTGTGTGGAACTGGAAGCATTTCAGAGAATGCCACCATGGAGACCCTGGACTTTAATCTCTTACCTAGCAGCCTAAATTTGGCCTCAAGGACCTCTCTCCTACCTTTCCCTATGTCATTGGTAGCAACATGTACTGTGACCAGTGGTTTCTCCCCAACGCTGCACATAAGGCTGTCTAAAATGACTTGAGAGCAGGCAGTTCACCATGCGGTTCTCATGTTCATCACAATCATCACAATTTACACAAATGTAAATGAATCCTCCATTACTATTACCTGTCTCTTCCAAATAACAGGGGTCCCTTCCCCCAATAACAGGGGAAGGATGGACAGGTGAGGGAAGGATAGTGGAGTGGAATGGAAGGAGGGCATAGCAGGAGGAGGCAGGACAGTTGTGGGGATGGAGTGGAGGGAGAGGCAGGGCAGGTGGGGCTCCATCCCCTCCACACCTTCTCGCACTTCCTTGTCAGACCACCAAAAATTATAAGATTGGCCCCCAAAATAGGATTTGGAAAACCATCAAATCATGTTTTTGACTCTGTCTTTTGACTTTTTTACTTCCCTCTACTCCTCTGCTAATGTGTGTGTGATAATGTCAAGTTGAAAAGACAAGCTTTAATGCACACAAAAAATGCACTCTGTTCCCTGGCTACTCAGATGGAAACTTCACTTATCCTCTCCTCATTCCTAAAATAAGGGAACAGCCACCCATTTCCTACTACTGTCTTTACGCTCTATCATCCTAGTTCATTTCTTTTCAAAAGAGAAGGGATGAATGGTAAGTAGTTTGAAAACCACTGACCTAATTAATGTACCATGATTCACAGTCACAGATAGACATATTTTTTGGGTTGATGAGTTACAGATACAGATATAAAAGAACTTTAAACTTATATCAGTCTTTCATATAATCAATAATGTCATAGTAAAAACAATAGGAGATTGGTTTAGCCTTTCGCAGGAAGTAACAATTCCCTAACACTCCCTGCCCCACTTCTCTGCCCAAGACTGGGCAGCACCTACACACACACATACTCTCCCCTGCCTCCTGCTGCTGCCAAACCCCACACACATTTTCCTCCCCACATCAGCCAGGCCTCCCCCTGCTCCTCCATCCTTCTGCTTCCCTCCTGACCCCACCCCATACCTGTCCTGCCTTCTTCTAATCCTCCCCGCTTCCTCCTGCCCCCCCCCACTTCCCTGCAGCCACTAAATCTGCCTCCTGCTCGCCCATTCTCCCCATCCACCTTTCACAATGTCTCTGCTGCTTCTTCCGCGATCCTATGTCCTATCCAGTCCCCTGAACCACTGAGTGGCAGCCATTTTGCCTGTGGGCATGGCTTAAAATCTCACTGAAAACCGTCAGTGGTAGCAGCCAACTTTATTTTAAATTGTTTCTTGCAACATGTATTAATCCCTTATGATTAACAATCTTTCTCATTTTAGATTTTAATGTGACACTCTGGTCACCTTTTCCAGTCCTGGAGAAGAGCTCCGTGAAGCTCAAAAGTTTGTCTCTCTCATCAACAGAATCATAGAATATCAGGGTTGGAAGGGACCTCAGGAGGTCATCTAGTCCAACCCCCTGCTCAAAGCAGGACCAATCCCCAACTAAATCATCCCAGCCAGGGCTTTGTCAAGCCGGGCCTTAAAAACCTCCAAGGATGGTGTCATAAATATAAAGGGAAGGGTAAACACCTTTAAATCCCGTCTGGCCAGAGGAAAAACCCTTTCACCTATAAAGGGTTAAGAAGTTAGGATAACCTCGCTAGCACCTGACCAAAATGACCGATGAGGAGACAAGATACTTTCAAAGCTGGGGGGCGGGGAGAACAAAAGTTCTCTTGTCTGTGTGATGCTTTTGCCAGGAACAGAAAAGGAATGGAGTCTTAGAACTTAGTAAGTAATCTAGCTAGATATGTGTTAGATTCTGTTTTGTTTAAATGGCTGATAAAATAAGTTGTGCTGAATGGAATGTATATTCCTGTTTTTGTGTCTTTTTGTAACTTAAGGTTTTGCCTAGAGGGATTCTCTATGTTTTGAATCTGATTACCCTGTAAGGTATTTACCATCCTGATTTTACAGAGGTGATTCTTTTACTTTTTCTTCAATTAAAATTCTTCTTTTAAGAACCTGATTGCTTTTTCATTGTTCTTAAGATCCAAGAGTTTGTGTCTGTGTTCACCTATGCAAATTGGTGAAGATTTTTATCAAGCCTTTTTCAGGAAAGGGGGTGTAGGGTTTGGGAGGATGGGGGGGCAGGGAAGACGTTTCCAAGCGGGCTCTTTCCCTGTTATATATTTGTTAGACACTTCGTGATGGCAGTAATAAAGTCCAAGGGCAAAAGGTAAAATAGTTTGCACCTTGGGGAAGTTTTAACCTAAGCTGGTAAAAATAAGCTTTGGGGAGTTTTCATGCAGGTCCCCACATCTGTACCCTAGAGTTCAGAGTGGGGAAGGAACCATGACAGATGGAGATTCCACCACCTCCCTAGGTAACGCATTCCAGTGCTTCACCACCCTCCTAGTGAAAAAGTTTTTCCTAATATCCAACCTAAACCTCCCCCACTGCAACTTGAGACCATTACTCCTTGTTCTGTCATCTGCTACCACTGAGAACAGCCTAGATCCAAACTCTTTGGAACCCCCTTTCAGGTAGTTGAAAGCAGCTATCAAATCCCCCCCCACACACACTCATTCTTCTCTTCTGCAGACTAAATAATCCCAGTTCCCTCAGCCTCTCTTCATAAGTCATGTGCCCCATCCCCCTAATCATTTTTGTTGCCCTCCGCTGGACTCTTTCCAATTTGTCCATTTTGTAGTGTGAGGCCCAAAACTGGACACAGTACCACAGATGAGGCCTCACCAATGCCAGATAGAGGGGAATGATCATATCCCTCGATCTGCTGGCAATGCTCCCACTTATACAGCCCAAAATGCTGTTAGCCTTCTTGGCAACAAGGTCCCACTGTTGACTCATATCCAGCTTCTCGTCCACTGTAACCCCTAGGTCCTTTTCTGCAGAACTGCTGCCTAGCCGCTTGGTCTCTATATCTGTAGCAGTGCATAGGATTCTTCCGTCCTAAGTGCAGGACTCTGCACTTATCCTTGTTGAACCTCATCAGATTTCTTTTGGCCCAATCCTCTAATTTGTCTAGGTCCCTCTGTATCCTATCCTTACACTCCAGCATATCTACCACTCCTCCCAGTTTAGTGTCATCTACAAACTTGCTGAGGGTGCAATCCATGCCATCCTCCAGATCATTAATGAAAATATTGAACAAAACCGGCCCCTGGACCGACCCTGGGGGCACTCCACTTGATACCGGCTGCCAACTAGACATGGAGCCATTGATCACTACCCATTGAGCCCGATGATCTAGCCAGTTTTCTATCCACCTTATAGTTCATTGATCCAGCCCATACTACTTTAACTTGCTGGCAAGAATACTGTGGGAGACCGTATCAAAAGCTTTGCTAAAGTCAAGGAATAGCACGTCCACAGCTTCCCCCTCATCCACAGAGCCAGTTATCTCATCATAGAAGGCAATCAGGTTAGACAAGCATGACTTGCCCTTGGTGAATCCATGCTGACTGTTCCTGATCACTTTCTTCTCCTTCTCAAAGTGCTTCAGAATTGATTCCTTGAGGACCTGCTCCATGATTTTTCCAGGGAGTGAGGTGAGGCTGACTGCCCTGTAGTTCCCCAGATCCTCCTCCTTCCCTTTTTTAAAGAGGGGCACTGCATTAGCCTTTTTCCAGTCATCTGGGACCTCCCCCAGTCACCATGAGTTTTCAAAGACAATGGCCAATGGCTCTGCAATCACATCCGCCAACTCCTTTAGCACCCTTTGATGCAGTGCATCCGGCCCCATGGACTTGTGCTCATCCAGCTTTTCTAAATAGTCAAACCACTTATTTCTCCACAGAGGGCTGGTCACCTCCTCCCCATGCTGTGCTGCCCAGTGCAGTAGTCTGGGAGCTGACCTTGTTCATGAAGACAGAGGCAAAAAAAGCATTGAGTACATTAGCTTTTTCGACCTCCTGTCACTAGGTTGCCCCCCCCCCATTCAGTAAGGGGCCCACACTTTTCCTGACCTTCTTGTTGCTAACATACCTGTAGAAATCCTTCTTGTTACTCTTAACATCCCTAGCTAGTTGCGACTCAAATTGTGATTTGGCCTTCCTGATTTTACTCTTGCATGCCTGAGCAAAACTTTTTATACTCCTCCCTGGTCATTTGTCCAAGCTTCCACTTCTTGTAAGCTTCTTTTTTGTGTTTAAGATCAGCAAGGATTTCACTGTTAAGCCAGGCTAGTCGTCTGCCATTTTCACTATTCTTTCTACACATCGGGATGGTTTGTTCCTGCAACCTCAATAAGGATTCTTTAAAATATAGCCAGCTCTCCTGGACTCCTTTCCCCCTCATGTTATTCTCCCAGGGGATCCTGCCCATCAGTTCTCTGAGGAAGTCAAAGTCTGCTTTTCTGAAGTCCAGGGTCCAATTCTGCTGCTTTCCTTTCTTCTTTTTGTCAGGATCCTGAACTCAACCATCTCATGGTCACTGCCTCCCAGGTTCCCATCCACTTTTGTTTCCCCTACTAATTCTTCCCTGTTTGTGAGCAGCAGGTCAAGAAGCGCTCTGCCCGTGGTTGGTTCCTCCAAGACTTGCACCAGGAAATTGTCCCTACACTTTCCAAAAACTTTCTGGATTGTCTGTGCACTGCTGTATTGCTCTCCCAGCAGATATCGGGGTGATTTAAGTCCCACATGGGAACCAGGGCCTGTGATCTAGTCACTTCTGTTATTTGCCTGAAGAAAGCCTCGTCCAGCTCATCCCCCTGGTCTGGTGGTCTATAGACTCCCACCACGACATCCTCCTTGTTGCTCACACTTCTAAACTTAATTCAGAGACCCTCAGTTTTTTCCTCAAAAAGAAAAGGAGTACTTGTGGCACCTTAGAGATTAACAAATTTATTTGAGCATAAGCTTTCGTGAGCTACAGCTCACTTCATCGGATGCATGCAGTGGAAAATACAGTGGGGAGATTTTATATACACAGAGAACATGAAACAATGGGTGTCACCATACACACTGTAAGGAGAGGGATCAGGTAAGGTGAGCTATTACCAGCAGTAGAGAAAAAAAAACCTTTTCTAGTGATAATCAAGGTGAGCCATTTCCAGCAGTTGACAAGAATGTCTGAGGAACAGTGCAGGGTGGGGCGGGGAAGAATAAACATGGGGAAATAGTTTTACTTTGTGTAATGACACATCCACTCCCAGTCTTTATTAAAGCCTAATTTAATGGTATCCAGATTGCAAATTAATTCCAAATCAGCAGTCTCTTGCTGGTTTTTCTGAGTTTCATACTGGAGCTCTGAGCAGTCATACTGCTCTCTTACATACAGTGCAACTCCCTCAACTTTTCTGCCCTGCCTGAACACTTTATATCCATCCATGACAGTACTCCAGTCATGTGAGTTATCCCCCCAAGTCTCTGTTATTCCAATCACATCATAATTCCTTGACTGTGCCAGGACTTCCAGTTCTCCCTGCTTGTTTTCCAGGCTTCTTGCATTTGTGTACAGGCACTTGAGAAAGCAGGATGATCAGCGAATCATCTTGCTTTCTCAGTATGAGGCAGGAGTCCTCCCCTCTTGCGCTCTCCTGCTTGTGCTTCCTTCTGGTATCTCACTTCCCCACTTACTTCAGGGCTTTTGTTTCCTTCCCCCCATGAACCTAGTTTAAAGCCCTCCTCACTAGATTAGCCAGCCTGCTTGTGAAGATGCTCTTCCCTCTCTTCATTAGGTGATCCATAAACAGATATTATCTCACCCATCTTGTCTCGCTCAGCTTTATTAAGGGCAGCCTACATGTAGGACCGTGGCAGTCATCTTGCTGGCTTCAGCCCCACTGACTGTAATAGGAGATAACCATTTTGAATAAGGGAAAATTCACAAGTTGGCAGCCTTTTGTCATGTTTTCATGAGACAGTTTGAAAAAAAAATACCCCAAATCGCAAGAGTTGGCAATGCTTAAATCGGATGATAAATCTCTATAAAGCATCTTATGTACTTTAATACAAAATAATGTCGATATGCCTGCATTTGCACACACACTTATTGGGATTGCTAATGCAAATTGGTTGAAAGCACATGTAAACAGTTAGTGCCTGACTACCTTTTGCTTGCATGATCTCAAAATTTGTGTACAACCATGAAATTGTACAAGCAACTATGGGCATGGGACTGTATGCTTATTTGTGTGTATGGAAATAAGGTTTCTTTGTTTAAAAAAATTGGCCCTGAAAATCCCAGAGTAACATTAAAATTATGTTTTGTTTTTCATTTTCATTTTCTGACAACGTTCTGTATTGTTCGACTTCTAGGGACAGATCTCGGGCCCTGCTAGGGCTGTTTTGGACTACTTTACCAGAGCAAAGCGTCCTTTGCTTAAATTCTGCTTAAAAGGTAGTGGAGGTTTTCCCTTACATACTGGTAGCATCCAGCTGTATACAGCTGCTGTAGCAGCTACCGAGCCATTTCCACTCCAAGCTCCCCCAGTGCAGGGAGGATGGTCAGGGCAAAGTGGATGTTGCCAGGCAAGCTCTATGTCTCGGTGATTTGCACATCTAGAATGGTGCCTGTAGACAGCAATCAGTCTACACTACATTATGGCAGGGGAGAAGCCCAGTGTCCAGCACACCCAGGATCACAGAGGTACAATAGGGTTTTAATGTCACCTTTGCTAAAACACCCGTTACCAGATGCAGACAGACCAGATCCTGGGATCTGGTCCACAGTATTTAAATTGTTAAATTTAATAATTAGAATGGTGCCTCACCGTGCACCTGCAGTTATTTTATGACAGACACCCAGGCAGGAAGATTGGCTAGATATTTGAATTCTGCCCCTTCCAAATTGCCATGCAGCTGTCATTTCAGTTAATCCCATTTCTCTTGTTCTTTTTGAGTCATGTAATAAAGGGCAGGTGCAGGAATCAGTCATATGCAATTATTAAATTAACAGCAGCATGCTGGCACCAGGATGGACATTACGTTGCAATTCTTTATCTGTTGCTGTTTCATTCAACTAGTTTCCAGCTAAACTAAGACATGGGGAGGCTGCAGCACAGGTTTTCTTGACGCACAATGAAGGACTCATCTGTGTCTGCTGGAAATATCAAAAGTGCCCCAAACCGAATAAATATAGGAGCGTGTGCACCAGGACCAACCAACCTCCATTTGTTTTTGTAGTTGTTGCTAAGGAACAAGACCAAACAGAAAACCACCCACACACATCCATTTTCATTTAAAGAACCAATATACATTTTATTCTCCTTTTGGAAAGGGAGGACATGAAATAAGAGTAGGAAAGAGGGAAACATGAAGAATACAGTGTGGCAAAATTTTATGTGGAAACCAAGATAGCTGCTTTTCTTCTTTAATATGATTCTAGGAGATGGATTTTTGCCATTAATAATGATATTTTGTTGTTGTTGATAAGACACAATTGAAACACAAAAAATAGGTGGGGAAAACCTTCACATGGTTTGTATAATGCTTATCCCAGTGGGGTCCTGGTTAGTGATGGGGGCTCTTCAGCACTACTACAATACAAACAGCGATCCTAGTTACATTGTTACACAGTTCCCTACCACCAGAAGAGAATCATCTTCTCTTTGGAGTCTTTTACCTCCCACTAGGTTGGGATCCTATGATCCCTCACTAGGAGTCCAGAGAACAGGGCCTAGTTCTCTAGGTTTCAGAGACCGAGCTCCAGCCCAAGCACAACTCCAAAGCACGGTCTACACAGTTATTTTTAGGGTGCTTGCACTAGCTCTGCTGACCCAAATCGGTTGATCCCACCTGGGAGGCTCACTCCTGTGGGCTGTGCAGACATTTCTTAAGGGTACAGACCTTGCTCACCACCCAGGGCTGGGTGTAGGGTGGGGGCACCTCTGCATTTGTTCTCTCCAGATAGGGATGAGAAGGTGGATTTCCTGGACAAGGTCAACAGATCTTTCTTAAAAAGAAATTGTATTTCAAAAAGTTTAAAAGCATAGAGAAATATGAACCAAACACACATAAATTACAATACCTATGGCTTACAAGGTTTCCAAGGCAGGCCTCTCTCCATTTAAGTTTCAGACCTTGATGAGTGACTGTACATGCTGTTATAAACTACAAGTCCTCTAGGACTTCTCTGGATCTCAGTGTGCGGCTGTCTCACAGCCTGTTTTCCTATTCCTGAGTGAGTATCAGCCCTTTTTCCTCAATCCATCAGCATATGTCATGGCAATTACATTTCCCTCCACCTCAACTTTTTCTCCCCTGGTTGGCTGGACTTCCAGTTTTGGCAATCAAGGTGAATGGCTGAGGATCTTGTCTAGGTGGAGCCATTATATTTTAATGGTTCCTATTTATGACCTGGGTTGTTATACATTGGAGGTAGCTAATTTCCCTCCTGCTACAAAGGGGGATTATTTGCCAAAGACTGAACACTCCCAGAGTTCCAGAATATTCTTGATGCATAGGACATAGAAATCATATATTGGGCACGTACGAAATATGCATTCGTATTGTCACACATAAATGGCAGAAGAACTTAACAAAATGTAATATACCATGCCTCCATACAAATATCTGTTTTGCTACATCGTAAGTACCACAGTAGAGCAGATAGCAGAATAGCAAACACCTGGTAACAGCTTGGAAATCAAGAGCTAATAGGTATCCTCTGGATGCCAATACATTCAAACAGACTCTTATCCCAGACTATCTGGCAGCTTTCACAGCATCATAGAAAGAATTCTTCCTAGGTGCATCAATTTCAAAATGTTTTTATATGGAAGACATTTTAAACAAGCCACACTCTGGGCCAGCATCAGTCAGTTTCGATGGCCCCCTACCTCTGATGAGATTGGGAGTGTGCATGAGATTATAGGACAGGAATCATGACCTTTAGAGAGGATTTTGCTTCTAAAATTGAAAGCAAATCTGGTGCTGTGCCATGCCAACCTCTTCAGCCATTTAGGAAATAGAGCCACGTTCATGTCTTGGGCTCCACAGTCAGAAAGGGCCAAGAATGCTGTGGAGCTGGCATGTTCAGTTTGTCAAGCTATGAAGGGAGTCTGGCCTGCAGGGTAGTATGCAACCTGGGGCCTCCTGAGAAGAGAATCTTAGAATAAGAAAACTAAACAAATCCTTGCGACTGCAGCATGGAGGCAGAAGGACCTATCCTCTCCAAAAGAGAAACAACCCAGAAGCAAGTCAAACTAGTCTTCAGTATACTCACAATACTATCACAACTTAATTGGCATGGAGGAGATTTGATTTTCATCCCCTTCTGTGGAAATGATCACTTGTGACAATGCAGGAACTGAGTATGTACAGGATATAATAAAATGACACTAACCTCACTGCCAAAGAGAAGGATGTTAGGGAGATTACTTTCCATGAGACCAGGCAAAAGACGGACATGAGAAACAGCTGCTACAAAAATTGAGTGCATGATCCACTGTTATACATCTCCTGGTGAGCCAGTGTACCACTGCCTGTAGTTGATGGAGAGTGAAACAGGATGGGGAGCACTGCATGCTGAAGCCACAGGGAAGAGGGAGCTCTCCTTTCTACTGTTAGCAGAGGCACGGGAGATGCACTCCCCAAAGTCCCCCTTATTACAATGGCCCAACCACTGTCCTCTACTGGATGGACTATGTCAAGTGTGATCTTCTAATTATGGTTTGATTTGATGGAACTGCTTCTTTAAAAGACAGATAAGAGACTTGTGAGTTTAGGAGTTGACAGATGAGTTTTACTTTTGACTCCTGTAAGGCACAATCTTTCCTTAGATGTGTGATTTAGTATACTTTCCTATATGACACTGTCAAGGTATGTTTGGGTTTCTTTAACTTAGTATCACACATGTCTAAACTTTACTGGCAGAAATGACTAAGATATGGCAGTAATGTAATTAAGAATATGTACTGTAGCTAGTGTAAGCTCAAAAATAAGCACTCATTTTAATCATATATATCACACATACACACAACAAAAAAGTGTAGATATGTCGACTGATAAACTGAATGCACTCACAAGGGGAAAAATACATCTAAGGCACTTATATGACCCCTATAATTTTTAATATATTTATCCTGATAACACACCCATGAGGTAATGAAGTATTATTATACCCATTTTACAAATAAACACAGAGGGAGACTAAGTTACTTGTCTAAGATCACAAAGGAAGTCTGTGGCATAGCAGGAAGTTGAACCTGGTTTCTTGAAGTCCCAAGCTGAACCCAAGCTTCTGGAACATTTTTTCCTCATCTTATGGCCTACTTTAGTAATGTTCAAGTTTCTTGTCCTTCCAAAAAGTTGTTAGAGATTTGAATGTGATGTCTCTATACCAGCTCATACATGACTATGACAATGCAACTTTAATTAAAAATTAATAAAAAACAGTTATATGAAAGGCAGCTGAAGGACACTGCAAGTCACAAAAGACTTCCAATATTTGAAAACAATTTTGTTCCAGTGAAGCACTTTACATTTCTTATTTAAAATGGTCTCTTTTCTTTTCTGATGGATTGATTCATAATAGTTAAGTCTGTGTAACTATCAAAATATTATTTTCTACTATAATTGAGGGACCTGGTCAGAGAAACATCTACTTTCTGTTGTTTGAATGCAGACACTCAGCGGGTTTTCCTAAAGAAATCACAATGTTATTCCTTCAAGTTGAATAAATCCAGCTAAAAGCAAAAATCTCTCTCTCTATCTCTGCAGAGGTGAGAAGGAGAACAGTGTGATGTTGTGCTGAGGAACGTGTTCTTACTCTATTTTGATTCACAAAGAAAACGTTATGTACAAATGAACTTTCTGTGGTCTGATGGGAAATATTCAAGGGCAATGTGATGGGATTTCAAAACCCCCCACTGGGCCAGGGCAGGAAGAGTTTAATAGTCTGACCTGCTAAAATTTCATCCTGAGTTGTCGGCCAGAAATGTCAAGTCTGGATGGAGAATGATGAAAGGGACAGGAAATAATCAGGGTGACATTCAGGCTTCAGCTGGCCCAGGGGGAGGAATCAGAGGCAATGGGGAACTGGTCTCTGTTATGGCTGTAAGGAATGGGACAAGACTACAGCTACTTGGAAAAGAGAGGAGGATCAGCAGAACTCCCATGAATCAAGGAAGCTCAGCTTTCAGAGTATTATCCTTTTATTTTCTCTGTTCATCCTATTCATCAATCGGATTATTGTCTGGGCCTCCCTTGGGAAGGAAAAGCCCAAAGACCAGCTGGATGTGAGATTCTTGTCTGTTTGGAATGCGTGTAGACTATTTAAAATTCCAGTGAATGGGACACATGCCAGCTTTCCTGAAGGATGAGGAAAGCCTAGAAGTAAACTAAAGGTGGTTGAAGATTCTTTTGTCCTCTGGAGTTGATCCTAATCTATATCCAGTTTGGTTTTGAACTTTTGCTGATCCTTTGGCTCACAGGTGCTCCAATTAGGAGTCACAAAAACACTAGCCTTCCCATATTACTAGATGATGGGGGAGAGGGGTTCCTGACTGGATGGAAAAAAGATTCTGGAAAATATTGAGAATTTTATTGGATTACAATTTTATTGAAAGATGGTATTTTAGCCCTACCTTATCCTGACGCTCATTCTGTGGTTGGCTTTCTCCTGACATGACTATGGCACTAGCAAAGATGGAGAAATACCTTTTCTGAGAACCAAAGACTGTGGACCAGAACAAACAGCAGAGTCAACATTCAGTGTGACAAACCATGTTTCAAGTAAAAACAAAAGTGGAAGTACCAAAGCTGCTCATTTACTCAAAATTAATGACATTTGATCAGTGTTTGACAATAAACTCTTTCAGCACAATAACTCACTGGCAGCTAGAGTTATGCAAATAGATTTTCGGTTTGCTGTCAGTTATTAAAAAAAATAATCAGAAAAATATTGACCAAAAAGTTTAAAAAGAATTGTTTTAAACTCATCATTTCATGAAACCAACACAAACGTGCAAAACATTTTAGTGTTGCCAAGTTGCATTTTTAAACAAACAAGTTTCACCCTAAAATTTTTCACCCAGCTCTGCTGGAAACAATATTGAGCTGTTCAAAATGCCATTGAGTCAGTTGTAAGTAGTCACCTGTTGTCAGCTGTAAGTAGTGACACCAGCATATATTCTAAAAGTGTACGTTTTAAATATAATTGATTTGTGATCCTAAAAAATGGTGGAAGAAAACCGTACCCCATTTTCTATTTCCAAAATATAGTACCTTAGTACTGGCATGCAAGTTAGCAGTACACGATACTACATTTTTTAAAAAGGTGCTCCCGCAACACAAGACTGTAGGTATGAACAAATCTGCAGGAGGCACATGGGCACCCTCCAGAACTTCTCTGTTATGCTCCCTGTGGAGTACACAGTCCCATTGCAGTGCCACTTGCAATAGGGCAGTGCTTGCAGAAGGATTGTGGTTGCTCCTTACATGGGTGTGCAAAGAGGAGAAAGAGCTCTCTGCTCCTTTTTTCTTCTTTGTGCAGCAGTAGTCATGATGTGGCCCTTGTGCTGTTCATGTCTATGTATATTGGTCTGTGTGTGTGTGTGTGTGTGTGTGTGTGTGTGTGTATTTGTTTGTTTATACTGTAAGCTAGAATGAATAGCTGCTACATGCGGATCTGCGTCACTGCATACCTTGTACATTCAGCTACTTATATAAGCACACTTACAACCACAGTAGCTGATTCAATAAGATATGCAACACAGCATATTGGCATACTGGAGCAGATCAAGCCAATAATGATGTAGCAAATATACTACCAAGATTAGAAGAAATCTTATGTGTTATGGCAAAGAGATAATTTTATAAAATGCTTTTGATCTGTAAATACTACACTACAAGCAGAGATGTATCAATTAGAAGCTCAAAGCATTTGGAGGATGCCTTTGAAATTAGAAATAATGACATTTCCCCTTTAGCGTTTGGGTTATGAATTATTTTACAGAACCATCTCAGTTTAATTAGGACTCTAAAGTGGAGTCTCTAATGGATCTACCCAGTCTTGAAAAAATACTTGAACTGGAATATTTGAGAAAATTATTAATAGAATTGGTCAGAAAATGGAATTTCTATTCCATGGGAAATTCCAAAAATAAAAAAATATTTGACTCAGATTAAAAAGATGATAATTTTCCTGGAGCAAAAATTCCAATTTTTTTTCTATTCAGAATCATTGGAACATTTTAATAATATTGATTTGTTTTGTTTCATTTTTTATTATATTAAAATATTATATGTAATTTTTTTCTAGCAAGAGTAGCAATGGAAGCAGAGAAGTTAGCTTTAAAGCTATCATATGAAAAGACAATGGTGATGGTGACATTTAAGTCTGTTGAAAAGACAAACATATTCCTACCTAAATCTAAGGGGGCATTGAAGTGTATTGAGCATTTCAAATGCCTCGGTAGTAGGACTACAAAGGATGCCAAACATTACTTAGATATCCAACACAGTACTGAACTCATGACTGCTGCTCTAGCAACAGAGCCGCTTGGAGACGTAGAGGGTTCTTCCATCCAGTGTAAAATGAAATTGCTGCAGTCTCTTGCCTTCAGCATCTTGCTATATGCATGAGAGACACGGACACTAAGAAAACAGGTCACTAAGAGGTTTTCTGCCTTCAAAATTGAAATGCTACAGGCGATTGCAGCATATTGGCTATAACTTGCACATGACTAATGAGGTAACCCGGAGTTACAGCATAACTGGAATGATACCTTTTATCCTCAAGACAATCAAGTGAAAAAATCTTGAGTTTGCAGGGCATGTGGATGAGATGAACAGAAGAAGCTTGCCAAAGTAAGTTTTGCAGGGACTGGTGCTGGGGCAGTGGGCAGCTGCAGTAAGTGTGGTTCAATGATGTGTCTAACTGGACAGGATACAATATGGCACAGTTCTCAAGACTGTGTCAAGTCCACAAAACATGGAGAGATTGCTGGCTAATGACTCCTGTGTGTTGTGTTTACTGTTCACTGTAATGTGACTATTGTGCTTTGCACTATGAAAATGATGTAGATATAAATAAATATTAAAATTAACATTCCAGATGTACAACAAATAGGAAAAAGATCCACTGGCTTTGCCGAATCTTGCCTTCGTTTCTTTAGTGAGGGGCCATTAGCTTATATTGTATTTCCAAGTTAGACAAACTCATCAACTCCTTCAGACACTTTCCCCATCAATCACACATCTGCCAGTGTTGACAGCATTCTCTCCTATTTCCATGATCTTGGTCTTTTGTGTACTGATGAAAGTCCTACTTTGGCTACTTCTTTTATACTCATAAGGAGTCTTCACGTTTCATCAAGTTTTTATCCAGTATAACTATATCTGCAAACAGTCTCACAGCTTATCTCTTGCCCAAACAATACTAGTGTCCTCAGCAATCACTCTTCTCAGCACAAAGTCTATGACCCTAAAGAAGAGAAGTGGGATAGTACTCAGCCTTGTCCTGAGCTAACAATTTTAAACCATTCTGTCTGTGTTTTCTGCCATGAGGCAGCACACACACTGGTCATACAAAGATTTTATCAAAGTAACAATCTTTGCTGGAATTCCATAGTGTGTCAGGATCTCCAAGAGGGCTTCTCTATGGATAGTATCAAACACTTTTGTAAAATTATAGAAGTTAAAAACCATTTTCTCCTGGTATTCTAAGCCTCTCAATAGGTCTTCTCAAGGCAAAGAACTGGTCTGAACATTACCTACCGGATCAAAATCCAGCCTGTTCTTCCTTGAGAACTTTATCAACACTGGTTTTCATCCAATTCAAAATGATATGCAAAACAGTTTTTGAGGTATGGATAGGAGTGTCACACCTCTCCATTTATCACAAATAAGCTGGGCCCCTATTTTATCTCCCAGCTGACGTGTAGACATGCCCTCCTCAAAGTTGATTACTTCTAGTGATATAGGTAAGGCTAATGTTTCTTCACATCTCACAGTGACTGTTAGGCCACGTCTACACTACCCGCCGGATCGGTGGGTAGTGATCGATCTATCGGGGATCAATTTATCACGTCTAGTGTAGACGTGATAAATCGATCCCCGATTGCTCTGCTGTCGACTCAAGAACTCCACCAGGGCGAGAGGCAGAAGCGGAGTCGACAGGGGAGTGGCGGCCATCGATCCCACGCTGCAAGGATGCAAAGTAAGTGATTCTCGGTCTAAGATACGTTGACTTCAGCTATGCTATTCTCATAGCTGAAGTTGCATCTCAGATTGATTCCCTCCCCACCCCCCTGCCCCCGTGTAGACCAGGCCTTAATGCTACTGCCTGTCTAAGCATAGCCTGGAAGTGTTCCATCCAACGATCTTTCTGTGCCTCCTCTCTGGTTAAAGTTGTACCATCTCAAGCCTTCACAATGCTACAATGGTTTGAGGATTGTGATGTCAGTTGTTTAGGTAATAGAAAAAGGGTTGTAGAATTCTCCATTTTGTATGCCTCTGCTGCTTCATAGAATCATAGACTATCAGGGTTGGAAGGGACCCCAGAAGGTCATCTAGTCCAACCCCCTGCTCGAAGCAGGACCAATTCCCAGTTAAATCATCCCAGCCAGGGCTTTGTCAAGCCTGACCTTAAAAACCTCTAAGGAAGGAGATTCTACCACCTCCCTAGGTAACGCATTCCAGTGTTTCACCACCCTCTTAGTGAAAAAGTTTTTCCTAATATCCAATCTAAACCTCCCCCACTGCAGCTTGAGACCATTACTCCTCGTTCTGTCATCTGCTACCATTGAGAACAGTCTAGAGCCATCCTCTTTGGAACCCCCTTTCAGGTAGTTGAAAGCAGCTATCAAATCCCCCCTCATTCTTCTCTTCTGCAGGCTAAACAATCCCAGCTCCCTCAGCCTCTCCTCATAACTCATGTGTTCCAGACCCCTAATCATTTTTGTTGCCCTTCGCTGGACTCTCTCCAATTTATCCACATCCTTCTTGTGGTGTGGGGCCCAAAACTGGACACAGTACTCCAGATGAGGCTTCTCTTGCTTTATTTTCCATCCTCTCTCTTCTGGTTTATTTTTTAACCTTCTTGTCTTTAAACTTCCTTTGTCTGCATATTCTTGTTGAAGAATAGTTTTTACTGCTGTTGCGTTCTTCCTGAATTCTCCTCTTTCATTCTTTCCTCTCTTCAATTAGCTGCTGTGCATTTGGCTGTAGCCAATCTTCTTTCTTAGATTTTCTCACCCCCACTGTAGTCCTGGCTGCATCCACACTTGCTTCTTTGAAAAACTTCTGTTATTCTTCAATATCATCCATCCATCTTTATCTCTTCAAATTGATTGGTAAGTTGCAGCTTGAAAGGTGTCTTCAGTGCTGGATGTACTATCTTTTTAGTATCATACATACCTCTGTCGTGCATGGCGTTACCTTCTTTAGTTTTATTTTGATTGTCCCAACAACAAGATGGCAGTCACTTCTGACATCAGGACTCATATACACCCTGGTGTCCGACAGTGATCTTCTCCAGCGCCTACTAATGGCAACATGGTCAGGCTGTTAGGGGGGTTTTGAGTCAAGTTTACAAGCTACCCATAAATAATACTTTCTGTCACAGAAATAACCCAGAGATAAGGTGCACTCACTGCTGTAGGGGCCTAAAACCTAGGTTGCAGTAGCTTCCACTGATGCAATCAAACCTGTAAGTCTGACCCTAGACTTTTTGTCCATGCTTGGATGTCAAACAATCCCACTGAATTTTGGAAGAGAAAGGGTGTAATTTACATACATAAACCTTAACTTTGGAATTTTCTGAATTTTGAGTCCCTGCCACTTTGACATTATCTGAAGTTATTTAGAAGTTCTCTAAACATATAATGTATCCAGTAGATAACATAACATATAATGGAAGTTCAATTATTGGAGAAGGAACTTCTATGACATTTTTGGCAATTGTAAACTACCCCACAATGTGATATTGTTCTCCTTGTTTATTTAGGAATCATAAGACATTTGGTGTTTTCCGAAGTCTTTTAAAACTCTTTTAGATACTCAAGCTGCTGTGTAGATAAATCAGTAGCTGCAGTGCATGGGTCATACCACTTTTCTTGAACCATAAAAATGGGATTTTAACCAAGAGTGCTAAACATCACAGGCCATTTATTCTATGTTCACAGCACAATTCAGCAGAAACGTGACTATCTTACCCAATAACTAAAATGTCAAAAATGAAAGCATGGTGCATCCCAGATTGTTGAAAATAAAATCATGGATTGTTTATATTTCTTTAAAAGACATGAAATGTATTTTGGAGGCAGTAGAGAAACAGCAGTATTGTAGTATGTCTCAAATACCAATGTAATGACACCATTAATATATCAGTCTATGGAAAAGTATTGATATTTAAAATCTGTTGACAAATCTGGACTTATTACATCATTTCAGCTATTAGCCAGCTTGATTTTTGGTTTGTGATAGTGGAATATTAGCACTGATTAGGTTTTGGGCCATATTCATCCCCCTGGTCACAAGAAAGTAATGTGTACTACCGTAGGCCTGTAGGGGCAATTGTACAGGGTTTCCATTTAACTATGACAGCTTTAAATTTTGGTGGGGGCTGTGGGCAGTTGAGAATGCTGTGGAGAAGATCCAAATAAGCACATCTTTTGGCCATGTTGGCTCAGGCTACTTTGGAGGACATATTAGCCATCTTCCCTCCCCAGCTTTGCCTTATTGCATCCCCAATCCTCATGGGCTCTCATGGACCTCCTTGAATAAACTGGTGTTATAGGCAAAACAGTTCAAACTTGCATGTCTCAACTTACATACTTAAATCATCCACATTTAGCCCCTTAAACACCATAAGAGACCTGATTTTCATAAATGGTGATTACTACAAATCTCTGTCTAATGGGTGCTCCATTCTGAGACACGGTAGCCAAGAAAACTCAACTGATTTCTTTCTCCTCCTCCCAGCAGCAACTCCACCACTCTCCCTGTTCCCAGTCCCTCCCCACACCCAGAAAATAGCCTCAGACATCCCCTCATCTTTCAAAATCTTTTCCTGGGCCTAGAGAAGCACCAAAAGCCTCTACCTCATTGTGGATGGGTGGAAGGCCTCCTGCTACTTGCCTATCTTTTATCACTAGCTAGTCCCAGTGGATCTATTCATATTGCTGTCCCACATAGCAATATGGGGCAGGAAAGAAATGGCAGTTTCCCACTGCCTGACCTGAAGGAAGAGATGGGACTGGGTGGACAATCCACCTAAGTCAATCAGGATCCATTCTGGGCAAGAATCCCAAATGATCCTGCATCTCACAGTACATCTACACTGCAGCTGGGAGCGAGCCTCCCAGCCTGGGTAGACAGACTCATGCTAGCAGGGCTCAAGATAGCCACACTGCTATTTTTAGCATGCTGTTACAGCTCAAGGTCTCGAGCCTAGGGGGTCAGGTGGGCTCAGGACTCCAAGATCCAGCCCCACCTGCAATGTCCATACTGCTATTTGTAGCACATGAATATGAATCTACCTATCCGGGCTGTGAGATTCACGCCCAGCTTTAGGGCAGACATACCTCACAGTGGCTTCAAACCCTCTCTCTGTTCAGAGGTCAGCACCCCATGCCAGGTCCTAAAGGTTATAGGATTTCTCTTCAGTCCTTATGATGTTTAACAGCTGAAGATTAGTCAGAGTTCTAAAGATCAGTCCTGACCTAAAGGATCGCTGCTATACTAGTCATGGGTTTTGTGAAAATGAGCCAACATCAGTGGGGTTTTTGAGGCACACACATTTGGACTAAGACACAGCCACCATATTCATTTTCATTAGTGATCTAAAACACAGTTGGACTCAGGTCCCCAGAATAAATAAGATTTTAATAATCCATTAGTAGTTAATCAGCATATTATAATGACTATCCAACTGAGCCTAAAATGCATAGAACTGAAATTTAGAACACTTAAAGTATTATCAAGAAAATATTAAAGCAGTGACCTTTTGGAGAGCCTGCAGAGCTACACTATTCACAGGGCATACTAACTGGTGAGCCGCCCAAGATTCCCGCTCCATTTCATTGTGGTTACATTTATACTGTAACAAACTGGCTCCAAACAGTCAAAGCTACCTCCTCCCCCACTGAAGTTTGATCCACTAATTATCTGTGAGGAATCCAGATTGTATATCTTTTTCAATAACAATGTATCTCCCAAGAAATGCATTTGGCAAGATCACTTAGGAAGAAAAAACATAGGAAATAAATGTAAAAAATAATAAAGCACACAGACAACTTGAAAACCACGGCTTGACGTGTTTTATCCTATAAAGAGAACAAAATAAATCATTAATGGCACATGAAAAGTACAAAAAATCCCCTCCCCACCAAAAAAAGAAAAAGAAAAAAGAAAATTGGTTGGGTAGCACTGCAGGCTGGTTGATTTGATTTAAAGAAAGTCATGTTTAACATATTGTGGAGATGGATCATGGTTATATGGATTTGTTACTTGCAAGTTGTTATTTGCATAATCTAACAGCGTTTAACTGTTTCCAATCCAGTCCTCCTCTCTCTTTCTTGTTACTTGTTTCCTCAGTCTTCTCCACTATGGCTATTCTCCACATGCTCCTCTAACCTGGCATTTAAATCCTTATGATTTTTTTTCTGGAAGTTTTAAATGTTGTCCTGGGCTATTTAATAAAAAAATGCCTCAGAAAATTGCTCTAAAAATATATCTGCATAAAACAGTGTAAAAAACATGGAGAAAGTGAAGCCATGGCATAAAATGAGGAAATAAAGGTATTCTTCATTGGAATACCTGGCTTTAAGAGATTTCAGAATAGCAGCCGTGTTAGTCTGTATTCGCAAAAAGAAAAGGAGTACTATGCTCAAATAAATTGGTTAGTCTCTAAGGTGCCACTAGTACTCCTTTTCTTTTGGCTTTAAGAGCAAAATGCTATGAGCTCCAGTTCCTAAATCATACTTGAAATAAATCTGTGAGCTCACCTGGATGGCAGGCTGACTAAAAAGGTCTGTGAGATGATCTAAGGAATTGAGCTATGCAACAGTTTCTAATAGACTTTGTGGCATGGATCCGGCCCCTCGCTGTATTATTGCGTCCAGTGCCCATGAAGACACCCACTCTCTATTGCTTAAACCCAATGAGACTGCTCATGACAGTAAGCACTACGCCAGCATTGAACCTTCCATCTGCTTTTTTTTTTTTTAATTTGAGTGTAAATTAAACATGGAAGAATTATATAAGAGATGCAAATGATTGGATTTTCCTTTCAGGGCCCAATTCAACAAAGCATGTAAGTATGTATGTAATTGACTTCTATGACGAGATAACTGGCTCTGTGGATGAGGGGAAAGCAGTGGATGTGTTGTTCCCTGACTTTAGCAAAGCTTTTGACACAGTCTCCCACAGTATTCTTGCCAGCAAGTTAAAGAAGAATGGGCTAGATGAATGGACTATAAGGTGGATAGAAAGTTGGCTAGATTGTCAGGCTCAATGGGTAGTGATCAATGGCTCCATGTCTAGCTGGCAGCAACTATCAAGTGGAGTGCCCCAAGGGTCGGTCCTTGGGCCGGTTTTGTTCAATATCTTCATTAATGATCTGGAGGATGGTGTGGATTGCACCCTCAGCAAGTTTGCAGATGACACTAAACTGGGAGGAGAGGTCGATACGCTGGGGTGTAGGGATAGGATACAGAGGGACCTAGACAAATTAGAGGATTGGGCCAAAAGAAATCTGATGAGGTTCAACAAGCACGAATGCAGAGTCCTGCACTTAGGACGGAAGAATCCCATGCACCACTACAGACTAGGGACCAAATAGCTAGGCAGCAGTTCTGCAGAAAAGGACCTGGTGATTACAGTGGACAAGAAGCTGGATATGAGTCAGCAGTGTGCCCTTGTTGCCAAGAAGGTTAATAGCATATTGGGCTGAATTAGTAGGAGCATTGCCAGCAGATCAAGGGACATGATCGTTCCCCTCTATTCGACATTGGTGAGGCCTCATCTGAAGTACTGTGTCCAGTTTTGGGCCCCACACTACAAGAAGGATGTGGAAAAATGGGAAAGAGTCCAGCGGAGGGCAACAAAAATGATTAGGAGACTGGAACACATGAGTTATGAGGAGAGGCTGAGGGAACTGGGATTGTTTAGTCTGCGGAAGAGAAGAATGAGCAGGGATTTGATCACTGCTTTCAACTACCTGAAAGGGGGTTCCAAAGAGGATGGATCTAGACTGTTCTCAGTGGTAGCTGATGACAGAAGGAGTAATGGTCTCAAGTTGCAGTGGGGAGGTTTAGGTTGGATATTAGGAAAAAACTTCTTCACTAGGAGGGTGGTGAAACACTGGAATGCGTTACCTAGGGAGGTGGTGGACTCTCCTTCCTTAAAAACTTCTAAGGTCAGGCTTGACAAAGCCCTGGCTGGGATGATTTAGTTGGGGATTGATCCTGCTTTGAGCAGGGGGTTGGACTAGATGACCTCCTGAGGTCCCTTCCAACCCTGATATTCTATGATTCTATGTGCTTAAGGCCATCTCTGCTCAACAAAGCACTTAAGAAAGTGTTTAAGTCCCATTGAAGCCAATAGCACAAAAGCACATGCTTATGGTGAAGCACATACTTAAGTGCTTTGCTGAATACAGATCTCATTCTGGTTTTAAACCTGTGTGACCTCAATTACTTCACTGGAGTGCCTCCTCATTTAAGCATGTGTAAATGAGAAGAGAATCAGGGCAAAAATGGAGAAGAATCATTTTAAGGTATGAAAAAGCAGCTCTTAGTTGAAGAACAGTAGGCTACATTGATTAGGTGATCAATCATTTTTTTTCACAACACCTGGAAAATGGTCAGTCATCTGTGGTGTTGTTGAAAAAGCATAACACCAGATGTTTCCATTCTGTTGTATACCTTAGCATTAGCCTGTGCATTTTTGTATTAAAATTACTGAGAATACAATTTTAAAAATTGAACTAATTGCATTTAACATTTTGGAAAATTGGGTTTTTGTTTTCATAATTGTAGCATTGCTTTGAATTTATATGCACAGATGCATTGGCTGTTTGCATCATTTAGTCTTGAAAAGACTATTAAAATGTTGATATTTTCTTATCTATTCTTATTATCCCTTTCATTAAGAAAAATAGACTACTCATGGATGAAGCATTTCAATGAGATTATATAAGCATCATTGAGATTGAAGAATAAAGTTAAAATATAGATATCAGCAGAATAGAGGGAAATAATTTCATCTATGAAATTCTGATTTTATACCCCATATGAAGATAAAACACACAACTGAATTGAAAAATTAGTTGTCAACAGCAGAGGAAGTATTGCACATCCCTGTCACTGTGTTCTTCATGAGACATTTCCCCCTCTCTCCTCTCACCCCTTATGCATGTAGATTACCACACTGAAATGAAAAGGACAATTTGGCCCATTATAGCGATAACCCAAATTGCAAAGTTTCATCCTGAATAGGGATCTAGATGCAAACTTCCCTAGAGTGCAAAGAGAGATGGGGTTTCACAAACATTGTTTCTGTCTCTAATTAGGGAAGTCTCTAATACTAGAGGAAAAAATATCATGTAAACTTCAGATATATTGCACACCCTGGCACTGATCTTGCCATCAGGGCTGCAAAGAGTGTAGTGTACCTAGTGTAGTTCCACACTGGTGTAGGGGTCATCCATTACAGATCTCATGGCAGGATCAGAACTCATTTTTGTGATACAATTTATAAAAAAAAATAATTACTATGTTACTGGAAATGTTTAGTTCAGCATCTCTTTAAAAGTTAAGATCTGAATAATTTATCAGAAAGTCTAATGAAAAACCAAAAGGAGTTATTTTATAGTCTTAAAAATACAATAAAGTTATATAAATAAAGATTTTTTACAAAACACAATTCTTCACATCTTGAAATTGTTTGACACTATTTCAGAATTTTATAGGACTTTGACAGGATAGCAATAATTAACTGTTGATTTACTAGTATATGTTATAGTTTCCCAAATTGCATTTACAGGGGTATATTTTCTGACTTCAATCTCCTTAATTATAATTCATCCACCAGAAAATAGGTCCCTAAAGAAGGTCACCTCAGTTTATCTATTCAGGATACAATACATATATTAATGTTTCAAGTGGATTAAAAATTTGAAGCTTAGTGCTTAAGTCTTTGAGGGATCAGGGTCTTATTTAGTACTTGCCTTATTTCTGGTGAATACATTTTTGATCAGCCAACTAAATAATTTCACTTGATAAAGATTATTTCTCCCAGTTTCACAAACAATACTGTTTGGAATATAGAATGTTATATTTGTAACTCATTCACAACTTTTATAAAGCCTGAATTTTGGCATACCAAAAATTTCACTCTAGAGACTATAACTATATTATAGAGATGGAACGGCAGCCTACTGCTTTTGCTTTATGGACAGTAATTGAGCCATTACTCACAAGTTCATTTTGTACCAGTTCAGCAGAGTAGGTTACATGAAGAATTAGCAGCTTAAAATAGACATGTACCACTTGCAATTTCAGTCCAGTACAATCATTTTCCCTGCTTATCATTATGCATCCCAAACAACATGGTAGATGTAAGAGTAATAGTGCTTTTAATCTGTGTGAATTCCTATCAGCATCAGTGGAAGTTCTGCTGTGGCTCAAGGTGAATGTAGAGCGGTTGAGGTTTGATCCTGTTCCCATTAAAATCAATGGCAAACCTTTCTTGACTTCAGTAGTGCAGGCTTGGGATCTTCAGGTAAGTCAACACTGCAACAACACACCCGGGGGTGGCCTGTGTCAGCTGACTAGGGCTCCTAGGGTTCAGGCTGTGAAGCTACAAAATTGCAGTGTAGAAATCTGGACTTGGCCCTGGAGCAGCCCAGAGCCCAGGCTGCAGCCTGAGCCTAGACATGTACACTGCAATTTTATAGCCCTGCAGCCCAAACCCCATGAGCCCAAGTCAGCTTACACAGGCCAGCTGCCAGTTTGTAGACATACCCATAGTGAGACAGCCAAATGTAGACCTGGTAAATTACAAAATTAGCTATTATCCCTCTACTATTTGTGCGATTTACTGGCAACTGATGTCTTCTGTTTTTCGCTCTGTTGGTTTGAATGTATACTCTACCCACAAAACACAACGATGCTATGCCAGAGATGAGTTTGGTCCAATGTGTATCAACAGCAAGCTGTTGCAGACTGTAGACTCTTTAGTATTGAGTCCTGTACTGTTTGCCTTTATGTGTAATTGCACTGTTCACTCATTTAACATGGAATATTCATGCATATTCATATTTGGATTTGGTTTGCAGACAGTTCACTTAGAAGCATTTGGTTTACATTATAACCAAAAACAAAGTGAATAATTCATAGCCAATAAGGATGCAACAAATTTCTCCCTTTTTATTTATATTGGTGAATAAATACTTTGAAAGTAATAATTAACTACTTCTGCAACTAAATTTTGGTTTGCAGATTGTGAATATTCACAATTTGTGCAGTGCTGGTTAGTTACTTAAGGTACATCTAATTGTTTGTGTTCACTGATTCAATGACTTACATAACTAAGCAACACAGTGGAATTGTACATCTTACAATCAACTACATAATTCAAAATTTGCTTCTTATTAATATTCAGGTATTTGAGATTTAAATGTTTTTCAGTGGATATTCATGCCAGCAAAGTTTGAGCACTTTAATGTTTGCAGAAGGTGAATATGAAAAGACCATGAATAAGATATGAATAACCAGAAAAGAAATAGTCACACTCATATAGCATGAAAATAAGGAGTGGGTGGGGATATGGTCCTTCATACAAATGTAGTCTTTTTTTAAGTTACGTTACTGTCCAGTGTTTATCCCAAGGCATCCTCTCTTTGTATCTGAGGAGCACCTACTGTTAGTTTCCTGCTGAGGAACACGATTAGCCTGCTATCTTCACCCAAATTAATAATCTCCTGTGTTAGGGGAGAACTAAATGAAGCTGGAGATACCCTCCTATTTGCCAGTGATCAGTTAGTGCTCCTCCTTTATGACTAACAGGCCTGTGGCAGAAAAAAAAGTCAGAGAAACACAGCATTTCTCCTGCATTGGTAGCCTAAACTTCAGAGACCTCACGTAGGAGGACTCTGCACCTCCATTCAGTTGGTGAAATGCAGGGGGGTCTCTGCAATGCTCAGATTAGGTGAGCTTGAAGTATGCTTAGTGGGTTCATTCACAGCTGAAATCCACATCACCCCAATTCAGCACACACTAAAAGGGAACACTGAGCTACTCCTCCTACTCCCCAGTATTCGGCAAGTATCCTGGCTAAACGCATACCCTGACCATTACTTTCATTTTGGCACTGAGGTCTCCTTTGTAGTTTCAGACCAGCATGGTTCTTTTACTCAGGCTTTCTAAGCATGGGGCCTTTAGTAAATGTGAGTTAATTATAATTATAATATGACTGTAATAAATGCCACTATAATATACTGTTAAGTAACAGAAAATTACAAAGTGTTAGAGAGAGACAGGGTAGGTGTCTTTTGCTGAACCAACTTCAGCTGATGAAAAAGACAAGCTTTCAAGCTACAAAGAACTCTTATTCAGCCCAGACCTGAAGAAGAGCTGCTTGTATCTTGGAAACTTGTCTTTTGCACCAATAGAAGTTGATCCAATAAAAGATATTACCTCACACACCTTGTCTAATATACTGAGACCAATAGGGCTACAACAGCACTGCAAACAAAATATTACAGATACATTTTGGCTTGAATTAGACAGAAGCAACCATCTCATTTAGTCTAGTTTAATCAGAGAAATAATTTTTGAACTTGGCATCAAAGACCATGACTTAACCTTACAAAACACAGCTCTAATAATAATTTTAAGGGTACTTCATTAAAGCAATAATAGTCCCTTTTCACTGTTTTATAGAATAATGAGATGGTCTCCAAGTAGATAAACAATGAGGTGGAAGGCCAAACAATGAGTGAACTAGATTACTGGTGAGTAGCACAGTGCTATTATTCTCTCTGATATTGCAAGCATTGTTGATATTAATGTTCTTAAGTGGAAGATATACATTCTTGAGTAGTTTTAAAAACAATTTTTAAACGGACGAGAAAGTGGGGGCATAGGTTGCTGTACAGATTTCACCACTGAGGACTAAAGCGTTCTGATTTGCTGACAGAATCTATTCTTATTATAATTAGGAGGAACTTGAAAATACATGGAATAATTTACCAAAGGCAGATTACACTTCTAAATAGATACGTTGATCAAGAACCTGCTTACCTTACTCATATAAGTACATCAAATGGAGCCAATAAGACTATTTATGTGAATAAGGTGATTAGGATTTAGACCATTATTTTGAGGACTATGATGTTATGGAAATAATGGTGTGTTTTTACTTACCAGCCACTCCTCAGAGATGTAAATAAAGTGGAGATGGAAGAAATGTCAGGTTGTACTGTCCATCACTTGCTAGTGCATAGCCTACAGAGTATTCTTGAATAGCCATCCAATTCTGATTTTGAATTGCTCGAGCAATGGAGATTCCATAAAATACATTTAATAATCTATAAGATCTCACTCTAATTGTTCTAGCCTAACTTTTCCTTTGCCTATTTTCATCCTACTATAACACGCTTTATACCACTCTAAACAATTCTTCCCCCTACTTTGGTGTTTATCCCAAGGATGCTAGACTGGATTTATATAAATAAACAATGTGAACCTTTGCCCAAAGTTGGAAGTGAAATAGAACTAAACTGTGTGGTGAACCATGATTATCCCAAGGTCTCAGGGGACATCCAAAATAAGGAGCTTTAAATCTGCAGAGCCTGGGAGCTCTGCAGGACATTAACGTTGCCTGCTTAGGCTTAGGATCCCTTTTCACTCTACTCCTATAACACCATGAGGCATAAATGATTTTCACTTAACCTAGAGTTGCGGTGAACTGGAGGTTGGTTAATCAGGGTTTATCTATAAAACACTGTATTTAACTTTCTATTTATTTCCATGTACCTCTGTAGAGTCTACACTCCCCTGTTCCATTCAGGATTGGAAGCAAAAATGTTTAAATATCAGAAGAAAGTTTATTCTCCTGGGGTGAAATCCTAGCTTCATTGATGTCATTGGAGTTTTACCATTGACTTCAGTGGGACCAGGATTTCACCTCTAATTTCTGGCCAGAATGAGGCAGATAGTGCTGTAAATGTTATGATAAATACTTAGACCCCTGAGATTTCCAGACAAGTCTTGCCTATCCCCAGAATCAAATTCACCCCTAGTGTTTAAGCCCATTTATTTCCCAAACTCAACCTTGTCTCTAACAGGAAAAAGCTACCAGGAAAAGAAAATCCAAGCTAGTTTCATCAAGTAGCTGCCAAAAATAGTCACCAAAGCAGGAAGAACAACTCTCGTAGTGAGGCTCAGACCAGTCTCAGTCCTAGATTCTGGTTGCCTTTTCCTTCAAGATGTAGTTGATGATCTGGAGGATCAAATTCACTCCTTCCTGTAAACAGCAGACTCTTCCCCCACAGCTCCCTCCAGATGAAGGCCTCTTAAAAGTAAATGTAGAAAGCAAGGCAGAGTGACTTCTGAATACCAGAATCTCTAGAAAAGACTAGATACTAAATAGTCCACTCCAGAGAGGAAGATGTCCATTAGCAGAGTCACTCAGAAGCTAGTCCCCAGCAGGTACTGCAGCATTTGGGAGAAGGGGAAAAGATAGGGCCCAGCCAGGACAACTTCATGCCTCTGGATCCAGAAGTATGCAGGGGTGACACCCCTCCTCTAAGAGCATTAATGCCCATGTGGTACCCTCTCCCCCCAAATCATGTGGGCTTGAGAGAGAAAAATTCCAGTGAGGAGCAAGTCCCAAGGGCCAAAGAAACTGAAGCAGCCTTAGCAGAACTGATAGTGTCAGCAGAATGCTCTCGCTGGATGTCCTGTGCTTATCAGAACATTTCTTTGTCTCATACTCCACTTCTTTAAATGAACATTAGGGCTGAAAAGCTGTGATAGCGAGAATGCCTGAGATAATGACAGGGCCAAGTCCAAGTCCAAAAATGCTATTTTGAGATTTGTTTTAATTTAGACTCCAACCACATTAAATTTTATCCCAAGATTAAAGGAAGCTTATAAAATTCATGAAAGTACAAAGGGTAAGTTAGGAGCCTAAGTCACAATGAAGGGACTGTGATGGATGAGAGTCTGTGGAAAACATGAGCCAGCACAGGACCCATTTCTTGACCAGGCTTATTTCGCTGACTACCCTGGCAATTAGTGAAACTGAGGGAAGATAGGGCATCACATCCAGCAGCCAGAACTTTGCTGTCATCACATTGGAACAAGTAGCCCCTTCATTTTAAATTGATTGTCCACTGTTATAACCCTTTTGTGTTGTTTTCTGCACTCATTACTGCCTGCAGCACTTACCAATCTAGTAATATCCAAAGATCCAGTTAATGTGCTGCTCATTCCCTCTTCTTGATAATTAACTAAATGGAACCTAACATTTTTCCCTGCAGCACCCATCAACAGGATATTTCCTGCCCCCACTTGTCAATACATTTCTTTTAGTCATCATTACCTTTAAGTTCTTTACTTACTTTTCAATCCATATCTTGCTGTACATTTGTTTTGAAACTGATGGGCCTCAATATACAGTGTGCTACATCACACTGTACCGACTGAAGCCTTCTCTATGAGCAATGGGGATTTGAAATCTGCTCATCAAAAGCAGACAAGAATACGTTTATGCTATTTATATTTCTTTTAAGAAAAGATACGATATATGTTGAATTCTACTCCATTACTTTGAAGCCACTGAGTCTATGAAGTCTGCACTGGTGAACTAGTAAATTAGAAAATCAGAACACTACATTTTGTCTCATATTCCAACTGCATTAAATGAACATGAGGGCTGAAAAGCCAAGATAGCAAGAATGACTGAGATAATGATGAGACCAGGTCTTGATACACAAGTTCTCACAGTTGTTGTTTTTCTAAATTTAGACTCCAACCCACATGAAAGATTGCCTCCCAGTATTAAAGGCACCTTATAAAACTCACGAAAGAATGAAGGGTAACTTTTCCAAAAGACCCAAAGTGACTTAAGAGCCTAAATCACATTGAAACTCAGTGGAACTAAGTTACCTAGGCACTTTAGAAAATGTTACTGCATATTACTGGTTGGAAGTAGTGTATTCAATCTGTTCCAGGGTCTAGCGTGAGGCGATGGGGAACTGGTATGGCCCTGTCTCCTTTGGCCATAGTGCACCAACCTTGGGTTGAATGGCAGGAGCAATCCCTGTGCTGCTATGAGTGAAGGGATTGCAACTGTGACTGGCCCTTACGCGCAGGGCTGTCATTTCAGAAAATTTCTGGGATGCAAAGCTGTGTCAGTATATAGGACATTATGATTGTATTATATTCTGCAAAGTCAAGAGGCGGCAAAAAGTGGGAGACATTATAGAGCATAACAGCTATGATAAGTCAGGGGGTGCCATAGGGCAAACCAAGGTCGGGGGGGGGGGGCAGCTGCCTCCATTACCCCACAGAAAATTACACCTGTGGTTATGTGGACTGTCTGAGGGAGAACAGGTTATTATTAGTGCTCTCCCCATGTGCACCCATGTAAGAGCCAACCACAGGCTGTCCCTGAACACCATTAAATGTCCATTTCTCCTAACAAATACGAAAACTGCCTCATGTTACCAAAGCTTAGTAGAGATTAGGATATCTGCTTAAGAATGTGACCCGATATAAAGTTGTCATGTATTCAAATGTCTATATACACTACCCAATTTAAATTCATAAATAGTATGAGCCAAATTCAGCCCCGATGTGAGGGATGAAACTCCAATGAATTTAGTTCATTCTAATGTACTTGGATTGTTGAACTATATTATAATTGTGTCATGCTCTCTCTTGTTGCATTTTGTTTCATATTACATTGTAAACTCATTACCGCAGGGACTGTGTTCTCTGTCTATACAGCACTTAGCACAATGGGGCTTCAATCCTTAGCACAATGGAACCACAATACAAATAAGACATGTGGAAAAGAAGAGAAGGGTTTGGAAGGATGCTTTGATTGTAGATGGTATAAGTTATTTTAAACAGAAAATAAGAATGATCAATACAATAGTTGAAAAAAGCCTATAGACAAATAGATTTTATTGGTTAAAGAAAGGTTTTAGAAATGTGTAAAATTTCACTGAGTTGATGCTTCACCAGTTTTTAAACTGAAGCCTTTAAAAGCATTGGCATGTTATCTGTAAGAACAGCAACTTTATTCATGCGTGAACTTAAGGAATCAACCAAAAAACCCAAAATAGTAAGATTATTAATAAGACATTTACTCAAGACAGCTTTAATGACTTGTTTCTGAGCTCAGAGAAAGTTCTATAATGGAAGCCATAGAGATGCAGCAACAAATCTCTTAGCATACAAAAATAGTGGACAATAGTTTTGTTTTGGCACCATGGAGTAAAACCTGATATGGCAGGACCTTGAGGGCCTGTCTTAAAACACACACACACACACCCTTTCCCCTTCACTCTTTCCCCTTCTTTTTGTCCCTTGCTGGCTCCCTTGAGCCTTCTACTCTTTACTTCTTAAGGTTAACTGGTTCAAATAAAATCAGAATTTACCTAATCTTCACCTGAAATGTAAATTAAAAATGCTTTGGGGTCTTCTAACAGTGGGTTTTTCCTTTAGCCACTTCCTCAGTTTCCCCTTGCTGTGCCTCACTTTTCCCTTGGTGATGGGATAGTTCAGCCCTGTAGCTGAACTTAAAAGTCCTCTCCCCTTCTGAGGAGAACAAAAATCCCCTCAAAAGCAAAACATTTCCAAACTTTCATCCATCCATGCAGGAACTCCACAAAGTCCTTTTCCCTCCACAAGCCACAGCCTCTCTTTAAGGGCTATGTGAGTTCAACCATCTCCGCTTGGATCAGTCCTCTTTCTGTCACGGCTCTACAAATTGTCTCTCTCACCAGTTGCAAAGGTCTCAGGACAATGCCAATTAACACTACTGAAGTGTGGAATATCCTTGCCCTTAACCATAGAATCCAGCCATGAGGCCCTGAATTATGTCCTCTCCAGGCTCAAACTTTCCTTTACTCTTCTCTCAGGGCTACTTCCTATACTTGCTTGCCTCTTAGGTATCTATCCTGGTTTTTCCACATGTTTCTTCAGTTCAGTCTTCACACATATCCCTTATCTGTTTCCCCTGGCTTTCTGTCACCTGGATACCCAATCACAAGTCCAGAGGAAGGACTTAAAGTAGGATATTTTATGTCAATATCTATGGAAAGCGTTAGGTCACCCTAAGTATAGGGACTGTGCAGTTGTCCACCTACAATAAATCCACAGAATCATTAAACATATTTGCTGTTTATTTTGAAACTCACAGTCTATTGTGCAAAATTCATTATTTTGGACATTCATGAACACGAGCATAACTGGGAATCACCACAAGAGCTGAGCTGAATCTAGCAAAAATGCAGACTGAGTGTATGTTGTGAAACAAAATATCTGCCTTGGATAAGATATTGCTGTGAAATCAAAATCCATAAATGACCCACAAGTAGAGAGCAAAATTATTTTGTTTTCACAGGTTGATCTGGATCCAAATTGTAATAGCTACCCTTTTTTTCCCCCTCAGTTTCTCCAGGAGCTTTCCCACAGCATGCTTGGTCACGCTGTGGAACTCAGATTGATACATTTCATTCTGCTGCAATATCCGACTTCAGAGAGGTTAAACAGGTGGTTTCACCTTTGCTATATATGCCTTCATTTCAGACAATAAGACAGGCCTTTTTTTCCTGCTGCCCCTCTTCATCTCCTTACTGTGGTTCTCACTCTATTGAAGCTTGGATACTTACAAGATCTGACTTTTTGTTTTACTGTTTCATCAGCCCTCCAGTATATCTGTAATATGATCCCACCTGTGATTTACACCACCAGAACTAAAACTTAACATTCCATGAAATTTATTGTATATTGTTTGATTCATTTGTATTGAGCTACTTAGAACATAAGCTAAATTGTACATTTTTCTTCACATTGTTTTCAGAGCAAATGACTGGTCATAGTTCACATGCAAATATGAAGCTTCTATGGGAATTTTTACTGCTTCATAAAAATTAGAGTCAGGGGTTTATTGAAAGCCTTCACCTTCTTTAATGGCCTTCTTTTATTTTTTCATATTATGTCAGAACCAGTCTTGATGCAGGATCTTCCTTCTTAACATATTTTATAGCCTAAATATACAGTAGTTTATATTTAGACTTCCTCCTTTTCTGCTAAACAACATGGTGAACTGACAATTATGCCAAATTATTTTTTCCACTTAACAGCATTAAATTTCATGCTTCAACTTTCTACCCATTTCTCCATCTGTTTAAAACCTCATGCAGTCTAGTGGTGTGTTCCTGACTATATACCATCCCTCCTGTCTGTGTCATTTGAAATGTATGTCACCATTCAGTCCTAGATTAAATTTAAAATATTCTCACTCAGATTTATGGGATCTTAATGGGGTGGGGAGGGAGAAAGAGAGCGAGAGAGAGCAGAGATGCCTCATTAATGGAAAGCTATCCTGGCCTTAGTGCACATCTTTGTCAAGCAGCATAGATTTCATGTAAAACTATTAGAGAATCCAGCCCTTGGTAACTGGGTGCCTCCAGCACCCATCAGATGCTGATTCTTCAGTAGTCTAGCTTTCTTGAACTCCTTTGGGAAGTTTGAATCTTTGGATGGTCATAAAAGATTGAAGAAAAAAGAAGTGTTCCTTAAGATCTCTGTGCCAATTCAAACCCCATCTCTGAAACAAATGACAGTAGTATCACACCCTTGTAACAAGTTATGTTTAAAGGTGTAATTTGAACAAGGTTGCACCTTGGTTTTGTAGTGATTGACTTAGATTTTGATAGAGAAGGAAAAGGTTGGTCTTGTGGTGAAGGCACAGAATTCAGAATGTGTGGACTTGATTCTCAGCTCTGCCATAGGTTTTCTATTTGACCTTGGAAATGTCACTTAAACAGCCTGTGCCTCACTTCCCCATCCGTAAAATGGGGATAATTATCTTAATTTAAAGAAGTTAGGAATGAATTTATCTTCATGATGCAAATATCATGGTGAAGAGTGCCCCAGCAAAGGCAATAAAATAGACAAATAATATTGCTTTAGAAGTTTCAGTAAGCCAGTAAATCCATTAATTGTAAAGAGGAATGACAAACATGGAGTTGTTCTGTTTCCACCTGTTGGTTGGGAGGAACTATATCCAAGCATTTCCATTTACACTGGTATAGAAGATAGCGTTCTTTCTTTGAGCTTAGAGGTAATGAAAACTTCTCCTTATCAATTTTCCCCTCAAAATGTGTCAGCTCTGTAATAACATAATAAAGAGTACTTTGGTAGAGAAAGAAAAAGGTCTCACATAACTGCCCTCAAAACACACTAACATTTGTAGGTGAGAAAAAGAGACCAGACCTAGCACTGAGACAATACACAAACAAATTAAGGATTAATATGTTGGCAGTCTATTTAATTTTGAATGACCAATCTCTCTTGCTATGGTTAGCTTTTGGGTCAGTTGAGAAGATGATGGTTATTACAGGTTCCTTGCTACTGTTCTGGGGCAAATCTGAAAAAACATTATTGCCTCTCCAAAGTGTTGGCAAGGATTTAGTGTTTCTTTGTTTTGTCAAAATACAGCACAGGTTATTGCAAGAAGTCTAGAAGTACTTCTTCACACAACGCAGAGTCATCCTGTGGAACTCACTCTCAGGGAATGTTGTGAAGGTCAAAGGTATAACTGAGTTCAAAAAAATTAGGTAAGTTCATGGAGTATAGCTCCATCAATGGCTATTAGACAAGATCGTCAGGGACATAACCGCATGCTGTCGGTGTTAGAAGATGAGATTGGACAACAGGGGATGGAACACTCAATAACTGCCCTGTTCTGTTCATTCTCTCTAAAGCAACTGGCACCAGCCACTGTCAGAAGACATGATATTGGACTACATGGACCCTTGATCTGACCCAATATGGCCATTTTTATGCTCTTAAGACTACATTGGTCCACTGTAGTAATTTAAAGTAAAGTGTTGTCTACCTACCATATTTTTATAAAGCCAACATCTAATTAAACAAAATGTTCATATTATGTAAAACTTCCTCAGAGTATCTGTGATCAGATGAGAAAATAGTTTGGCACAAACATCGAACCTTCATACTAACTGAAGAGACAGATGCCACTGGACTATCTGCTATCTCCTCTTTTATATTTCTTTGGATACAGTGTAATCAAGAAGAATTTGACATTTTATCTTTTAAAACAGAATGTTTAAAACTGACATTGCACCTTGGTAATGTCAAAGGAATGTGTGTCTTTAACATGGCTGCAACTCACCACCAGTGCCCTTCCTTGGGTACAGGTCTGGGAATGTAGCTCTCACTGCACTGGGTGCCCCTTTGCTGCTCTGTGATAATCTTTCTTCTGGCTTGAGGATCAAGTTACCAGGTCACCACTTAATAAGCCTGGAAGTGGTGGACTAAGTCCAACAGGACTACTGCCCAAATGCCTTCTCCAGAGGCTATTCAGTTCCATCTTGAGCTAGGTGCCACTATACCAGTGGCTGGCAGGGGAACCCAGGCCTGCTCACTACACCAGGTTCTGGTGCAGGGACCCTATGACCAGCAATCCAGATCTACTTAGTCCCCATCCCTGATGCTTTTTCCTGGGCTCCTTCCTACCCAGCCTCCCTCTCTTCCCTTGACTGTTTCTGGGTTTACTGCAGGAGATTACACTATTCCCCATGGCTACTTCACTCACTCCTAGCTTTTGCTAAACTTTTTACTTCAGGGCAGTATGTCAGGGCTTCCTTTCCTCCTGGATATCCTCTTTATTCCTGATGCTCCCCTCCAGCCCTCTTCTTCTTGCATTTTATGGCATAGTCTCAGATTCGGTAACTTCCAGGTACTGGATTTTCATGATAAATGTTAGTCTCATTCTTTACTTAGTATTTTTAAAAAATTGTAATATTGCTTTCTTAAGGGTGCTCCATTCTTCTGATGTTTTTACCAGGTATTTTAGTGTAAAATTTTAGGTGTCTGAGTTTGCCATAGAAAATCCCCCTATCAGTGTTAAACTCTTTACAGTCTCAGAGGATGTGATCAACCATTTCTTGGACCTTGCATATCTCACAGAGCCCATCTTTGTGTCTGTTAATTAGGCCATATTACAGTGTCTGGTAAGCATTCAAAGTGGAGCTACCTCACTTTGTCTCTCAGGTTTTTGCATTTTAGATTCTAGGGCACACTTCGTAAAATCTTTTCCTCCTTTTTTCTTTTGTCCAGTCTTCCTGTCACTCCGCTCTTAGTTCATTTTAATTAAGTTTTTAAACTCCTGTTTACTTAGAGGGATCTCTATGAAAATTTCTTCATTTTTTACAGCATTTTTTCCCTATTTTGTCAGCCGCCTTATTTCCTGCTATCCCCTCACGCAGTGAGATCTCTGCTGTTTCAATGTTTACACCCATCTATGCCAATTCTGTTGTTACTAATGTATTTCATTAATTGTATCATTTTTGCCATCTGAATTCCCATTTTTGATAGCCAGTAGTCCTGACAGTGACTCTGACAAGACAATGGAGGTAGGTTGCGCGCGCACGCACACACGTATCCAATATAACACAAACATTATCTTTGCTAGTTTAGCCATCATAACGGCCACAAAATTTGATAGTCTAATGGATTTCTTTATTCCAGGTGTTGTAACAGAATGCTGTCCCCAGTTCTCATCTTTTGAGCCCTCTATAAATATTTGGCACTGTTTGCTCCATTTATCACATCTGTGTCAATTTGCTCCATTGACTATATTTAGCTCTCCCGTTCCTGTTTTAATTTTATTGTATAGGTCCACATATATATAGGGAAGGGGAGTAATTTTTCCCCTATAATGCATTTTCCCACGGCTATATATGTGCTTTTGTTCAGGGCTTTCTTCTTTATTAGTTCTTTGTCCATACTGTAATCCTAAGATGAGGCATTTTGGGTTTTTTACCCCCGCCTCATGTTGTGCACTGGATTCCTGGCATTCTTCATATATTTGCTCAGTGTTTCTATCTTCCCTGAGAGTTTTGCCCAAAATATTTAGCATCATAATTTCATTTGTGATGCTACAGGCATTTTACCAGCAGCTAGCTGCATTTGGAGGTACCATGTACAATGCATAATGGTTGGGCTTGGACGGAGTCTAGCTTCCTTAGGTTTGTTTTTGATACTGAACTAAACATTTGGCATCCATACTCAATAATTAGTCTTACTCCGGCTCTGGGAAACCTCGCCTTCACTGTCTGAGCTGTGCCCCAGATGCTTCCAGAAATTCCTTTAAGTAAATTGATTTTATCTTTACATTTACCTACAATATTTTCAATGTGATCCTTCCATGTTTGTAGTCCTCTTCTGCTTTCAGCCTCCTGACTTTATAGTGCTGTCCCAGCCCTTCCCCAGCTGGCCTTCAGTCTTAATTAACCTTGGCCCTCCCTCTCACAGGTGATACCAGGTAACTAATTGGCACCTCAGGCCATCATTAACCCTCTCAGGGCTGGTGTGGGGTGCACACCGCATCAGTGTCTTATTTGTAGTCGCTTTTATAAGTACTGTAGGTGGGAGGGCTGAATTACACTAAAACCATTTCTTTTCTGTGAGGTGCCGTAGAATTTTAACTAGCTTCACTTCTCATGATCACTAACATAAATGTGTTATCTATAATCACACTGTTGGTTAACTCAGCCTTTTAAACATCATCTCAGTTCTCAAGGGTACACTTCAACTGTGATGAACATGCAATGACTTTCTGATCTTTGCCTTATGACTTCAACTATTTGAAAACTTGGTTACATAAGCCTCCTGTCCTTTTATAATATGGATGGCATGGAATTGCATTGTACATCCTAGCAGGTCTCAGGACTTGAAGGGTGCATAATCATGATGCAGAATTCAAATATCTAACCCAAGTGCACATCAGAAAATATCAACTAGACGTTTATAATAATAATGGTAGTAGCAGCAATGCTGTAACACTGAATTCTAAATATCAATCACTCTTCTATAGATCCAGATATTAATAGTACTATATTACAGATTCCATAGATGGATCTATAGAAGAGTGATTGATATTTAGAATTTAACAGTGTAGGCTAATGTTTAGAGGGGACTAAGAATAAGGATTTATATGGCCCATTTCCAACTTTGTCACCGATTTGCCATTGTCCTTGGTTAACTCACTTAATTGCTCTGTGATTTAATCCAATCTCCTAAGTCTGCATACCATAGGCACTGACTTACTGAGATCCTGGGGGGTACTTGACCCCCATTTCGCCCCAGGCGCTGCCCCCACTCCACCCCTTCCTTCGAGGCCACACCCCTGACCCTTCCCGCCTCTGCTCCACCCCGCCTCTTCCTGCCCCTGCTCCCCCAGCACCTCCTGAATGCCGCTGAACAGCTGATTGTGGTGGGTGGGAGGTACTGGGAGGGAGGGGAAGGAACCAACCAGCAGGGTTGCTGGTGCATGCTGAGCACCCACTATTCCCCCTCCCCCGGCAAGTGCTCCAGCCCCAGAGCACCCATGGAGTTGGCAGCTATGATGCATACAATAGCACTTAAATTTTACACAGGGCTGTTGTGAAGCTTAATTAGTGAATAAGTGCTTTAAGCACCTTTGATCAAAGTGACTAATAATGCATTATTAGAGTTATAAACTATGCATTTGTAATGTCTATAAGGCTTTGGGGATTTATTTAACAGTAATTCTCATAACAGCAATTAAGTAACATGCTTATTAAAAATGTTGGCCAAATGTTTTGAAGAAACTATCTAAGTAGTTGATTAGGGATTACAGGGTTGTTTTTTCCTTTGCACTCAGCACCATGGTCACAAGAAATTAAAATGTAAACATGAGACAAGTGGAACAGAAAGTGCTAGCAGAATCTAGTGGTATTAGCAGTGACCCACCAACAGTTTGAGTAGGTGCTTTGATATTGTGCCATATTTTCTAGACAGCTAGACACCATCTTGAAATGTTGGGGAGGATTACTCCCCAGAAAGTGCATGCCATCACAGTTTTCTTATTCTACTTACCCATTTGTTCCCAAGCCTCATTCTGAGAGGAGAAGGTCAGTAGTCAACAAATAGTATACGAGGACTTCCAGACCCATGTTTAGCTTCAAATAGATGAGGTATAATCATAGTCACAAAAATCGCTCTCAGAAAAATCATCATTGTAGGAAAAGCACTGTAGGTACACCGTGCCTCTGCTGAGAGCCTCACCAAAGGCAATGGAGCTCAGTGAAGGCACAGGGGTCCACCTGAACAAAGCAGCTTGCAGGACTGGGGCCTGAGTTACGATCAATTTTTTCCCCTTCTCAGGTACCCCTCTCTCCAAAGTGGGTGCTTTCTCAAAAAGGGAGGGATTTAATATCCCATATTGCAATATTAAGTAAATCTTTGTAGACACATCGAGAAATAAAATTCACCTGGAATTTTCTGACAATAAAACACATGTTTCCCAGTTACAACCCATCTTACTGATAGACTTGGTAGAATTTGTTGGTTTCTTTTTTAATTTGACAATGTTTATTTTTAAGTGTTATAATTTTATACAATTGTGAAATTTTAAATAGAAAAAAGCTTAATTTGAATTTTATTTTTATCCATTTAAATTTTTACAGTTGCTAGAAATTATGGGGGTCAGAGTGATTTAATGACAGACACAGATTCAAAGAGTTAAACAGCTTACAACTGTTAGACCACAAATTGTCAACATAATACGTCAAAGTTTACAAAGTAAATATTCTTAAATCAAAGTCACAACATTTTCCTACTTTGCCTATATGTAAAATTTTGATCATCCATGGAAATATTTTCCTGTTTGTACGTGTACAGTGAAATGGACATTTACCAAAACAAATCTACCTTACAGCCTATTTTTGGTTCCAAAGACCATGTTATACAAGCGTATCCTAAAATTATATAAAAAAGTGTTTAATGGGAAATCTCTCTCCACTACACTCAGCAGGAACTGGATTTGGTTATTTGATATATTTTATTATTGGTTGTTTTTTTGTTTGGGTTGTGTTGTTTTTTTTTTAATGTGGTGTTTTTGTGATAAGGCTGTATACTGTAATTGTGAACCTGGGATATTTCCTAATGGTAACAGCTGATCTTAATTTCCTCAGCAAAATTCTTAAACAGCAAAATATTACTGTCTGTCGTTTAACAAATTAGAGGTGACCCTTTGAAATACGTACTCGATAATTGAAAATAGTTGGAATATTATACAAGGCACCCCAAAGTTGAAAGGGTATTTCAGCTTAATGGTGGTGATTCTCATTTTGAGAAATACAAGACAGTCATCTAATGACTACTTTATAGAAAAAGTTCAGTTAATTAAAATCTATGTGGTGGTACTTGAAAGCCTCTGCTGCCTATGCAATATTTTGGTCACTGTGTTTGTATAGAAGGATTTGACTATAAACACATTTTTAGAAGGCTAGTTCTAAACTTTGAAAATTTGGCACTGGAGCTAACTGCCGGGATTTGGCTATATTTTGACGTTTTAGTCTGGGGTGGTTGAGACCACAAATCAGCTGGGTGGCAATAAAGAAAATTAAACACATTTAATTTAACACTCCACTGATGCCTAGGGGGCTTGTGTGCGCTCATGAAATGAGTGGGTTGTGAAAGCTAAATTCTCAAATCCATTCCACCTAGAGCTCCTATACATAATTAACCAAAAAATCAAATAAACTGGTAGCTGATGTTTACAGTATTATTCAGGTGCAAGCTACCATTGTTATTTTGTTTGCAGGAAATACAAGTACAAGGCTAGTACATTCAAATAATGAGTAAGTGAGCTTATAGTTTTTTGTTTCTACAACTAACGAAGCCTCTGAATTGCATTAGCTTGCCATGTCTTTTTTTTTTTTAAATATACATCTCTTCTGTATGATGCCTATTGCTTATAGCAGGCAACTCAGTTTACAGCTCGAGGAACTCTCTCTCATTGGCCTAGACTGAACAGCAACCTGGACTGTACAATTTTTTGTTTTCAACCAGGACATGCAGGAGAATGACACACAGGGATGGGGTTTAAAGCAGAAGTTGCAACTTTAGTAACTTTTGACTCTAAGGAGATGAGGCTAAATTCACAAGCAAAATGCCCAGCATTTATTTGGGTCCAATGCAGTCCTAAATAGCCTCCATGCCAAATAACCAGTCAATATTCAGAGTTAGTCCCCTTCAGCCTAGCCCCTAGGATTTAGCCCACCTATGGATCCTTTTGCTTTCCTCCCACAAGGGACAATGAAAGTATACACAAGGCAGACCTCAGTCTGCAAAAGCGTAAGGTGTTCTGTAATGGGGTACTCACCTTTTGAGTGCCTCCTAGTGGCTGGGTGTGCTACTGCAAACTTTGTCCTGCCCCGTAGGTTGTTGATCTCATTAGGCAGGTCTTCAGTGGCTCAGCCCTCCAGCCAGGTCATAGTTAAAAAATGGACAAAACGCCTCCAGTATATCAAAAGCCCAAACTGTCAGCCCTCACCAGGGTCTTCATCCCCATCTCTGAGCCAACACTTGGGCTTCTAAACAAGCTTTGTCTCCTCATCAGGGCTAAGAACACTCTCTCAGTGCCTAGCGGGGGAACCTGGACCTGTCCACTACTTCGGGTCCCAACCAGGGACCCTGTAAACAGCAGCATCTACCACTGCCTCTAGTTTGCTGCTGCTATTTCCTTGTCCTTTTCCCACATAGCCCCTTTCTCTCCATCCATTACCTTAGGGTTATCGTTGTCAAGTCCTCATTCCCAGGGCCAGAGAATCAGCTTGTTGAGCTCCTCTGTCGAGAGCAGAGCCCCCTTCTTTGCACCTCTGCTCTGAGTCATGAACTGACCTGCTGAGGCCCCGCCACCCCTTTCCTTTGAGCCCACTGAGCTCCGATTGGCTGCTTCTATACAGTCTTTCTAGGCAGGCCTGGAAGACCCACCTCTGCTGCTCCTTCCTGGAGCAGGGTGTGGTAGGATCTCAGAACCTCCAGCAGGGGGCCTCATACACTATCACATCCCCCCCCCACACACACACACACAGAGAGAGAAAGGATTTAGGGCAGGGGTGGCCAACCTGAGCCTGAGAAGGAGCCAAAATTTGCCAGCATACATTGCCAAAGAGCCACAGTAATACATCAACAGCCCCCCCGGCCCACCACCCCCAGCACCTCCTGCCCACCAACACCTCCCCTTCCCTCCCCATGCCTCCTGCGATCAGCTCTTTCGCAGTCTACAGGAGGCTCTGGGATGCAGGGGGGAGAGCAAGGGTGCAGCAAGCTCAGGGGAGGGGGCACGGCCTGGGGTTGAGCAGTGGAAAGTTGGCACCTGTAGCTCCAGCCCTGGAATCAGCACCTATGCGAGGAGCCGCATATTAACTTCTAAAGAGCCGCATGTGGTTTCGGAGCCACAGGTTGGCCACCCCTGATTTAGGGTGATGGTCCTATCTGAGATTATCATCTCCACTTATACAATCTGCCCTGCTCACTCAGGGTCTCCTCTACCAGGCCTCTCTGCATAGAGAGCTATTAGCAGTCTCTGCCCTGGTTTCTCAGGGTCTCTCTCTCCCAGGCCTCCTAGCCTACCTTCCTCAGATTCTTCCCCAGGGGAACACCCTTTGTTTCTTCCTCCAGAGTGTCCTCTCCTCTACTGAGCTGTTTGCTCTATGTAAGGCCTAACTCCACCTCTTCCTGTCAAGGCAATTAATCCATTTCACCCCAGGTGGAGAGAAACACTCATTGGATCACTTTCTAATTAGCCCCCATTACATCCAGCTGGGGTCACTAAATAGCTCTTAGTTTACCGCTCATGAGAAAAGTTAAGAGTTAGCTGCTAAGTCATGGGTAAGGTGGAGTTCAGCTCACCTCAAAGGACAGCCAACATATGACACATGCCTCATGCTTCTAAAACCTTGCTCTGAGCTCCCCCAGTCCCACCAGCAAGGTCCACAGTCTGTGCCTTCACCACAACACAAGCTTCATCACTTCAACATGTATTTCAGCTGGTGCCTCTCCAGGAGCAATTGATCCTTCTCCTGGAGTGCCTGCTGCAATTCTGTTTGGTATCTCTCCTCAGTCTTTGCATGGTCTTCATTATTTCTTGAGTCTCAGCTACAGGTGTTACCAAAACTCCAGAATCAATCTTCTCTGTATTCTCTGCGGCCTCTGTATTCAGCCCAACTTCAACCCCCTTCCTCTTTGTGGTAACAACCTCGTTTCCCAATTTGTCCCCAATTCCTACCATGTAGGCCTTTTGGGGGGGTATGTTCACTTCTGCCATCAGCACTACATCCCCTTTGCCTGTAACTACTGCTTTCACAGTATGGGTTACCCCACTCTTGTTGCAATTCATTTCTCTATGAAGGCAATATTGTTTTAAATGCCCTGCTAACAAACAGGCAAAACATACCAGTACTGTCCTTGCCTTGACAATGGGCAGAGTATCTCTCAGGGCACTTACAGTACCTCTCATGTCCTATTGCCCAGAGTCACTCTTGCCATCATGGTTCATTTAGGGGCATGTTCTTCTAATATGTCCCAATTGCTCACAACCATACATAGCATGCTTTAGAATCATAGAATATTAGGGTTTGCCATCTAGTCCAAACCCCTGCTCAAAGTAGGACCAATGCCAACTAAATCATCCCAGCCAAGGCATTATCAAGCCAGGCCTTAAAAACCTCTAAGGATGGAGAGTCTACCACCTCCCTAAGTAACCCATTCTAGTGCTTCACCACCCTCCTAGTGAAATAGTGTTTCCTAATATCGAAACTAGCCCTCCCGCACTGCAACTTGAATCCATTGCTTCTTGTTCTGTCATCTGCCACCACTGAGAACAGCCTAGCTCTATCCTCTTTGGATAGTAGTTGAAGGCTACTATCAAATCCCCGCTCACTCTTCTCTTCTGTAGACTAAATAACCCCAGTTCCCTCAGCCTCTCCTCATAAGTCATGTGCCCCCGCCCCCTAATCATTTTCGTTGCCCTCTGCTGGACTCTCTCCAATTTGTACACATCCCTTTTGTAGTGGGTGGTCCAAAACGGGACGCAATAGTCCAGATGTGGCCTCACCAGTGCCGAATAGAGGGGAATAATCACTTCCCACAATCTGCTGGCAATGCTCCTACTAATTCAGCCCAATATGCTATTAACCTTCTTGGCAACAAGGGCACACTGCTGACTCATATCCAGCTTCTTGTCCACTGTAATCACCAGGTCCTTTTCTGCAGAACTGCTGCTTAGCCAGTCAGTCCCCAGCCTTTAGCAGTGTATCGGATTCTTCCTTCCTAAGTGCAGAACTCTGCACTTATCCTTGTTGAACCTCATAAGATTCCTTTTGGCCCAATCCTCCAATTTGTCTAGGTCACTCTGGACCCTATCCCTACCCTCCATCGTATCTACCTCTTCCACCATCTTAGTGTCATCTGCGAACTTGAGGAGGGTGCAATTAATACCATCATCCAGATCACTAATAAAGATGTTGAACAAAACCAGCCCCAGGACAGACCCCTGGGGCACTCTGCTTGAAACCGGCTGCCAACTTAGACATCGAGCCGTTGATCACTACCTGTTGAGCCTGACAATCTAGCCAGCTTTCTATCTACCTTATAGTCCATTCATCCATCCATGCTTTTTTAACTTGCTGGCAAGAATACTGTGGGAGACTGTATCAAAAGCTTTGCTGAAGTCAAGATATATCACATCCACCACTGATTGTCCTCAACTTGGCTTCATGCTCTTAGGACCTGGAGGATTTTCTGTGTCTCTTCCCACAGTTCGCCCAAGCAATGCAATCTTTCTCTCCCTCCACCCCCCAGTTCACCCAAGGGCAAGCCCTTCTTAAATGTCCCATCTGTCCACAGCCATAACATGTCCTTGGATCCAGCCCACTGGATGCCTCCTGTCTACCCAGTACCTGTAGCTGTTACTGCTTCTTTCCCGCAGGATCCATAACAGGTACTGCTACTGCTCCTCTATCGTGGCTAGCCACTGTTGCAGTTCAAATTGCACCTCCTGCCACTCTCTGTGAGTCTTACTGAGCTGCTGAAACAATACTTGGATCTACTTCACAGACCAGCTCCTCCTTATAAATGTGTATGTGAAATTCAGTGTTCATGTACTCTGCACCTGCCAGTAATCCCTTTTGCTTCTGTTACTATAGGGGCAAACTCAACTTGCATGCCCCTCTTGCCCACAGCACCTGCATCCCCTTGGTAGGCCAGTCTACTCCTTTCCCTTTGGTGTCTGCAATGGTCAGTCTTATTTGGACACTGTCATAGCTGCCAGGCTCCTTGTTACCCTTCAGCTAGTATCGGTTGAGTTTAGTGGAGCTGTGCTTCTCCTTGGCTAGAACTCTTTTCAGTTCCTCCATCATCCCCTTTTTCCAGGGGCTGCTTGCGACAGTACACACTCGCGAGTGGTGAGTGCCCCCGTCATATTTCCCCTTCTTCCTCCAGGCTAAGAAAGCCAATTAATTGTCTTCAAGTTCTCATGTTTTCTATGGAATCTGGCCCCTTTCAGCCTCTCATCCACACTGGACGCAAGTTGCAAATTCCACTTATAAATGCACAACTTTTGAATTCCTGCCCTTTCTCCTTATTAATCTAAAATCAAGCCTCTATGATGCTGAAAGGATGAGGGGGAAAAACTGGACTTTGTTTTTTTGTGGTCAATATTGCCCAATATGTAGAATTCCTTCTTGATTCCCAAAACTGGCAATCAGTCACACCCACAGTATCTTGAAAATGCAGTTCCAACTATTCTTCCAAAATAGGGGCAGAGGGGATGCGGCAGCTACCATAGCAGGAAGGCTGCTGTATGCTCCAAGGACTTCACTTTCAGAAAGAGGAAGGGCATGAGAGACAATCCGCTCTTCCTCCTCCCTCCCCCAGCCTACCCAGTGGAAGAAGGAAGAGGTGGAGAATCTCTGTTCCTCCTCTCCTCTCTCCCTCCCTGGCCCAAATATGATCTGCAAGTATTCTGGGCAGCGGGAGGCAGACTTGTCCCAGATCCCCTACCTTCCCCTCCTCTGAAGATCCCAGAGTTGTCTTTGCCCTTCTAGTCTGATCAAGCACCACCACAACCCAACATACACACTTACATATGAGGGGGCTTGCAAAACCTAGCATTAATTTGTCCAAACTGAGCATGATCCAAACCTACAGATCCAAGCTCCCCCAAAACTGTTGGGGTGTTCAAAATCCAAACCCAGATCTGGAACCAAATTGTTTGGCTTGAGCCCACCTCTAATACGAACATTTAAAAATGTTCATTTTAGTGCAGGAAAGACTGACGCTCTGGCCAAATTTTAATTTTTAGAAGAAGGGATTCACACATCCCTGAAATCAGGTGCTGCATTTTAGCTGCACTTCACTTCTATTGATACACAGATTACTTTAAATACAAACACTAGTGAGTCACTGGGAAGTGGGGGTTGTTCTTAGGTGAGAGGTAGCTATTTTGAACTTATTGATTGGAGGGCACTGTGACTTTAATTGTTAAAATTCACTGTAGATTTGATTTCTATCCATGAAGTCTAATTGGAGAACAATAAATGATTTGGTGTTCAACTCTTTTAAACCTACACTGATTGTACAGCTGTCTGCTAAACTACACGTGTTCTGTGATGTAGGAATTCTAATAGAGAGATGGGGAGGTAGACGTGAGGACTTATCTTTACCAAAAGGCACTTTAAGGCCCAGACACCTGTTTCATGGTTTCATAAAGCTAGCGATGGCCTTGACTATTATAGTGAAGAGATACTAGCTAGGAAAGAGAGAGGAAGGAAATTAAATAGAATGAAAGTACCTTTATTGTCACAAACATTGCAGAGTCCTGCTGGGAATCACTTACAGTGCACAAGACAGAAAATAACTGGCTAAGATTTTCAAAACTGAGTACCTAAAAGGAGGCCTCGAGCTCCATATTTTGGTACATAAATAAATGCCCTGATTTACAAAAGTCCTGAGCACGGAGCAGCTCCACTGAAGTCAATTATCTTCATGTATCAGGAGCTTTTTTTAAATCAACCACAAATCAGTTGTTACTGCCAGAATATTGCTTTGATGCATAATGGTGAGGATCCTTATGTTTTCCCCTTTGTATATAGTGATCTTTATCTCAGAAAGCATGCGCTTCCACTTCAGTACTTGGTTTCATAGAAAATCAAGCTCTGCATTAAAGAACTTGGGCTTCCTCTTGTGTTTGACTCCAGTTTCATCTTAAAAGGCGTATTTGGTGGAAATGCACATGCATTGGTGGGTTGTACTTGATATTTATATGGACAATTGGAGTGGCCAAGTATGCTGGTGAGATTTCACAATGTTTGTACGTGTGTCTAAGCACTTGCTCCTGAAAAACTCAACACTGGATATGCTGTATGTCTGTTTAGAACGTGTTTTACAGCGCTACACACTATCAGCGTATTCACTAATATGTGTGCATTACTCAACATTTCCCTCCCTCCCTCTAAAGCAACACTTTAACAAAGTTGCAGTTATCTGTAAATCAAAAAAACCCACAGATTGCATGTAACAGATTTCAATTTGTTTTTTTGTCTGCTATCAGTAATGCATCAGCAGTTACATTAACATTTGGGGAGGAAAATTCAACTTTCCCAAGTGGCCTGGATCCTGTTCAGGCTGGGACTGTTCAGGACTCTGTCAAGTGAGCAACATTTGCAGTCACGGCCCAACCATGTCTGTTAGAACCTCCTAGCCCATGTTGTTTATGCTGGGCCTCACCTCAAGCAGGGCAGTCTTTGTGGCTGGAATGATTCCTCCTGCTTCTCCACAGTATTCCCAATCTGAACAGCTCTGGAGGCATGATGTTTCTTTTTGTGACTGAGGAAATTGTTCTCCACGGGACACAAGATTCTTTGCAGCACTGGATTCACGGCACAGAGCAGGCAATGGCTCTGAGTGTTACAGAGTCCTCAACGGTCTCAAGTTGCAGTGGGTGGGGGGGTTAGGTTGGATATTAGGAAAAACTTTTTCACTAGGAGGGTGGTGAAGCACTGGAATGGGTTACCTAGGGGGATGGTAGAATTTCCTTCCTTAGAAGTTTTTAAGGTCAGGCTTGACAAAGCCCTGGCTGGGATGATTTATTTGGGGACTGCTTTGAGCAGGGGGTTGGACTAGATGACCTCCTGAGGTCCCTTCCAATCCTGATATTCTATGGTTCTATGATCTTCTCCCTATGAACATCCCAATTGTTCACATGTAACTTTACCGCCCTTGTGGCGAAGATGAAGTCTGCTCTGCACACAGCTCTGGCCGAGAAAGAATACGCAGGAATGCAGCAGGGAAAGCTCCTTTGACCCCAGACGCACCTGTTCCAAACTCCCCATGGTGAACACGCACACACCAGAAGAGTACAATGAATATAAGAAAGGGAAATAAATATTTATTTACAGAGGGATGAAAAGAGAGCAACAACAGGGGAAAATATAGGAGGAGCAGTAAACAGGGTTGCATTCAACACAAGGCCCGATGGGCCCAGTGGTACCACAGTCTGAAACGCCAGACACCAAGCAATGTGCCTGCACACAAGAGTTCAGGAGTCCTGAGCAAAGTTCCAGTCCAGTGGTGAGTTTTGGGTGCTCCTGGTCATCTTCGGAGCCAGTGAACTTTCCCCAACAAACCCTTCCGGTGCCCTCTTCTGCTGCTCTCTGCAAAGCCACACAGAGCAAAACCTCCCCACTTAGCTAACTACAGCCTCCTTCCTTATTCCTAATGCAAGGTCACAAGCCCCAGTACTCACAGCAGCTCTGGGCAACAGTGGTACTGGGTCCAGCTCTGGTTTGGCCTTCTTGGGCGATTCCTCCCTGGCACAGTGCTCCTCCTGGCTCCTGTCCTGGGATGCCCCCGATCAGCTGCTCTGTCCCTCCCAGGCTTCAGGCAGGTTCTCGGCTGCTTCACTGTGTGAGGTCCTATTTGCAGCAGCCCTTCAGTCTGGAGCTGCAGACACACCCTATTGCTCTCCCCTCTCCCCTTCCCCCAACAGCACTTCTTCCTTCTGGAATAATCAGCACTTCCCTCCTCAGGAAAAAGATTTAAAGTGGCCGTGCTCTCTAAACCCCAAGAGGGTGACACACATTTAAAGGCCTGCCCGAAGCTCCCAACATACAGTCCTTTGATTCTAATCTAGAATATCTGTTTTCCTCCTTATCAAGAGCTGAGGCTGACTAGGAAAGGCTTACAAGTATGTTGCATGTGCCTTCATTTCTAGTCTAAATAGCGTATGTCAAACTTTTGGGAGTTTGCCATTCTTTGGCCTTGTGTACATTGCCAATGGCATGTAGGATATGTGCAGCAACAAGTTGCAGCAAAAGCAGACAGCATCCCACTGCATTGTGTAGCAACACGTGTCAGTGAAAGGCTCTGGCAGAGCGGGAAGAAGTGGGGAAAGGCTGAGCAGCGGAAAGGGTCTGGTAGCAGGGAGACAGTAGGACACTGCACAGATAAAAATACCAGTGCAGATAGGGGAGACAATACTGAGGCATGTAAAGAGACGTGTAGGGTACATATCCTTTTGTGTGTTTCTCTCTCTCTCTCTTCTAACTATGTGGAAAGTGATCATTCATTATAAGACCTCATCTTCAGAGGCTAAATTAAATTTGGCCTATGCTTGAGTTGTGTAATTGGGGCTAAGGAACCTGTGACTCCTTTTGTTTAAAATAACTTCTCAGTTCCTAAGGTCAGCTTCCGAAAATCATTTGTTATTCATTCGTATTCTTCTGCATTTTTACATACCCTTCGTGTAGCCATGACCTAATATGGCCCTAATGAGCATTTGTTTTTTTCAGAGTGAATGCCAGTTCTGTTTCATGATGAAGTCTTGTATTTGTCTCTTTGTTATTCAAATGAGTGTCTGACAAATGATGAATGTGAGCAGGCATTAAATTTTAATTAATTGCATGGGGTAATCAGATAAAACCAAATGTCCGGAGTGTCTGCAAAGTATACATATCCATTTTTCTTCTTTGCAGATCTTTTTACATTGATATGTGCATACAGTACATAGCAGGGGGCTCAATTTAAAAAAGAGCAACAACATTAATAAAGATCCCAATTATGACCTGATACAGAAAATGAATTATTGAATATTCCATAGAGGTTCACTGGATTATTTTTCCTTTAGAGTTTAGCATTCAAACTAATATAGAAAAATTGACATAGATCTATTCTCATTTATTACATTTTAGTGAGAGCGGATCTATACTAATTTTTCACACATCTAATTAGATTAGGTTTGGGGAATATGTGTGGTGTTTATCTAGAACAGGAGTTCTAAACCTTTTTCTCTCTGAGGCCACCCTTGACATTCTATAAAAACTCCAGGGCCCAGCAGGGTCAGGAGAGGATGGGGGCCTCAGGGCAGGGGCCTTGGGAATAGGCACAGTTTGACTTCTATTTGGGGGGGCAGGGGTCATCAGTGCTCGAGCCACCTCCACATAGCAGGGTCTAGGGAGGCAGTGCCACCTCCACCCCCTGACTCACCTCAGCAGGCAACCCAGCTTGTCTGGGGGGAGAGGGGGTGCAACCAAAAATTATAACTCAAAGGGGGAAGGGGTTGAGCTCAAGCTGTGTGCAGACAGAGAGTAGCTGGCAGAGGGTGGCTGTGGGTGCAGGGAGGCGAATGGCTAGGGGCTGTGTGTGGGCAGGGGGGTAGCTCAGTGGGCAGGGAGAGGGGTATCTAGGGCTTGTGTGTGGGCAGGGGGGTAGCTCAGTGGGCAGGGAGAGGGGTAGCTATGGGCTGTGTGTGGGCAGGGGGTAGCTCAGCGGGCAGGGAGAGGGGTATCTAGGGCTTGTGTGTGGGCAGGGGGGTAGCTCAGCAGGCAGGGAGAGGGGTATCTAGGGCTTGTGTGTGGGCAGGGGGGTAGCTCAGCAGGCAGGGAGAAGGGTAGCTATGGGCTGTGTGTGGGCAGGGGGTAGCTCAGAGTGTAGGGAGGGCGTAGCTCAGGGTGTAGGGAGAGACGTATTCGGCGCTTTGTGCTGGGAGGACTCCCCCGCGGTCACTGTTCCCGGAGGGGGTCTGCCAGCCGCGGAGCTGAGTCTCTCCACCCGGGGGGCTCTTTTCTGTGGGAGAAAAGGGGGCTGGGAGCTGAGGAGCAGCTTCAACCTGGGGCACCAGCAGGAGAGGAAGGAACGCTGCGGCTGCTGCTCCATGGCACCTAAGGGCTCCCGGGCCCCCATTTGAGAACCGCTGATCTAGAACATTTGAATGAACAGTTGTCATCAGGTTTAGTTAATAAGACACCAGTGCTTTGGTTTTATGCATTTTTATGTTCCTATTTCAGTTTTCAGGCTAAACTAAGACTTAGGGTAAGCAGGTTCAACATATAACGTTCAACAGAGGTGAATCAACTTACAACTGCTCTGAATTTGGCACTACATTTCCTGTTATGCCACGTAGGGCTGTGTGTCATATTAAATCCAAATACAAACCTTCACAGATTAGACTTCTTAATGAATATTTGTGGGTATTCATTTCGGTTTATAATAAATAATCCCAAGCATGAACTAAATATGAATGCATCAGCACACCATAAGACCAACTGCAAACATGCTTGAAGTGTCATGGGGATAAATACTGGTTGCATGGCATTTTGCATTATGAAATGGCACTGACATGATCATTCAGCCCTATTTATGGGGTGCTACAGAGTAGTATCACTGGAACGAATTGATGAAGTGTCTTTAATACATAACAGAGGAGTATATAAAATTGGAAGAGAAAATAAAGACTTGGAGAAGAGAAAAAAATTAATTGAGGGGAAAATAAAAGAAATAAAATGCAATATAAAACATATTAAGCTTTTAAATCAATATTCAGATAAGAGATGGGCTGACCCAGGAGTGTCCTGATCTGGATGCTGCCACCTCAATACCCTATGCTAGAAGGACCTTCACAACCTCCATTTGGCCCTTCTTACTGGCTATACATAGGATCCATACCATCCCTCAGGGTCTGTTTGACCTGCTAGGGAGCCATTCCATCCCTTCCCTCCACCAATAGGACAACTGCATCTTCCTCCTGACCCTACTGAAGAGGAGGCGTATGCACCAGATCCAGCAGTTCTCCTGGTACTGACAAGATTGTTGTCTTCTCTGGATGAAGCAGTGTCTCCAATGTCTCCATCCTCCCCAGTGACCATTACCAGTTTCAGAAACTGTTACATAGAATTTCAGGGGAGGATTTCTCTTGAGGAAGTTCAGGATCCTGAACATGAGCTCCTGGACATCCTTCAGTCTTCTGATTCCAGCTGAAGACCGCTTCCTGCTAACAAAGCCATGCTGGAGCTAGCTAGAGAAGTCTGGCATACCCCAGCCACTTGTGCCCCTACCACTAAGAGAAAAGAAAAACATTATTTTGTTTTAGCCAATAAGGCATATTTTCTTTTTTCCCATCCTGCTCCTAACTCTTTGATTGTTCAGGCTTCCACGGAGAGATCTAGATAGCATCACCCTCGATCTATTCCAGCTGACAAAGAAGGCAGATGTCTTGATGTGGTAAGAAGGAAGGTCTTCTTTTCTACTAGCCTTCAGTTCAGGATAGCCAACTACCAAGCACTGAAGCTGAAATACAATTATCTGAACTATTCCAAATTTTCAGACTTTACTGACAAGCTTCCACTTTGGGACAGAACTAACTTTCAGACTTTCACAGTAAAGGGAAGATGGGAGCCAGGACCACTCTTCAATCGATGTTAGATGCAGCAGATACATCTTTAAGGGAAACAGCTACCGCCATTGTAATGCACTGGGAAGCATGTCTTCAACCTTAAGGATTTCTCACGAAGGTCCAGATCACCGTGGAGGACATGCATTCAGTGAAACTCATCTATTTAACCAAAAGACAGATGAGTCTGTACATACTCTAAAGGACTCCAAGGCCATCCTCCACTCCCTAGCAACACATACACCGACCCCAAAGAGGAAATTCCATAGGCAATCATATAAGCCTAGGACAATGGCTCAACAATTCTACCACCAGAGACCTTATGAGCTACAACATAAGAGGCAAAGGGTTCAGAGGTCTCATTTCCCTGCACGTTTTCTGGCAGCATCATCATCCCAGCCCCAGACCCCAGCTAAGAGTCATTTTTGATGGAGCTCAAGAGTTGCAAACTAATAATATTACCATCTGCCAATTCCCACACACCCTTTGGGAGTTGTCTATCACCTTTTTTCCCACATCTGGAATGCAATAACAATGAATAAGTGGATGCTAAACATCATCCATTCTGGCTATGTGGTCGAGTTTACCTCCCTGGCCCCTCCAAAAACCCCTTCCGCACCTCTTTTCAGGGGCCATTCTCACAAGGAGACTCTCAAACAAGAAATAGAATCCCTCTTACAGCAAGGGGTAATAGAGCTGGTACTACCTGAATATCAAGATAAGGGTTTTTACTCAAAGTATTTACTATACCTAAACAAAAGGGCAGCTGGAGGTCAATTCTCGATCTGCACCATCTCAACCATTTTATTAGCAAACTCAAGTTTTGCATGGTTACACTGGTATTTATAATCTCATCTCTAGAAAAAGACGTGTAGTTTGCATCTCTCAACATGAAGGATGCATTCTTTCACAGACATTCACTCCTCTCACAGCATTTTCTCAGATTTCTATTGGGATCCAACCACTTTTGATACAGAGTGCTCCTGTTTGGCCTTGCTACTACCCTCCCGTCACCTCCTCTGCCCCCCAACAGTCTTTACAAAGTATTCTCTGTAGTAGCAACCTATTGGTTTCACTGTCTCCCCTATATTGATGACTGGTTTCTTGTTGTCAAGCCACATCAAGAAGCATACAGGTTGATTTTAGCAATGCTTTAACTCCTCTCTTCCTCGTGAGTCAGTGTAAAATTGGAAGTCTGTCCTCCCTCTAATGCAGACTTTAGACTTCATTGGAGCATCCCTACATTCGATCATGGAAAGAATTTATATGTCAAAAGAAAGGTTCCAGATGATAAATGACCTCAGAGACCAAGTCAGATGCCACCCTTAAGCACCTATCATATGGGTTCCTGCACTTACATCATGCCATCTGCCAGACTCCATCTTTGTTACCCGGAAGCGTGGCATCAAACAGCGTACTCACCAAATCAGTGGTCCACGAACACCATAGTAACCATTCCCACCAAAGTAATCTCATCTCCGCTATAGTCAAAGAATCCCACCAGGTATACATGGGAATGCCATTCCTTTCCTCCTCACTGGACAGGATGATCATTACAGGTACCTTCTTATTCAATTGGGGAGCTCATATGGGCAACTGTTTGGCACAGGGCACTCGGACATCTTGAAAGTCCATACACATCAATATTTTGGAATTACGAGCAGCCTAAATTGCTTGTGAGGCGTTTTTCCTGTTCATTCAAGGTCACCTCATAATGTTGAGCAACGTCACAACTGTCTTTTGTATCAACAAGCAGGGAGGAGTGAAATCCATCCCCTTGTGTGCAGAAGTGGTCAGTCAGTCTATGGAACTAGTACATCCCAATCAAATCCCTTGTCAACAGTTTACTTTCCATGGAAACCGGAACATGCTAGCAGATTCCCTCAGACGACATTTTGCTATGGACCATGAGTGGGAGTTACACGACTATGTGGTGAACAATATTTTTCCACTATGCAGACCCCCCCAAAGGATCTGTTTGATTTGCAGACAAACGGAAAGTGCAACATATACTATTCCAGAGAAGCCCTAGGATACCATTCTCTGAATGACACAGTACTTCTTCCACGGCCAAACCATTTGAAGTATGTCTTCTCTCCATTACCACTCCTTCCTCAGATCCTACAGAAAATTCATCATGACAGCATGTGAGTTATCCTCATTACCTTCAACTGTCCCAGACAATTTTGGTTTTCAAGCCTCAACCACATGTCATCTAAACCACTGGTCATCATTCAGCCCTTTTCTGATCTCCTGACCCAGGGGAAGGGCATACTCAAACATCCAACCCCCAAACACTCCATCTCAGAGTGTGGTTTTTGCATGGGCGTCAACGCATCCAAACATAGTCCTGTTCTGAAGCTGTAAGAAGCATCCTTGCCACCAGCGGAAAGAATTTGACTAGACAATGTTATTTAGCCAAGTGGAGGCTTTTCTTTGCCTGACCACAGCAAAGATTTATATCCCAGAAGCTGAAGACTTTCCTCTTATTTTGGACTGTCTTTTTTCCCTAAGAACAGAAGGTCTTTCCATCAATTCTTTACAGGTCTATTTGGCAGCAATCAGTGCATACCACACACCTTCACATGCCTACCTTCACATGCTTACTGACTACTGATCACTTCACTAGGATGGGGATATTGATTATGAAATGCTTAACGAGATTAGAGAGGTTATAGAAACAGAAAACCCAATGATAAAGCGGGATTTCAAATATCCCCATATTGATTGGGTACATGTAACTCAGGATAGGATGCAGAGATAAAATGTCTAGACTCTAACGACTGCATCTTCAAGAAGCTAGTCGTGGAATCCACAAGGGGAGAGGCAATTTCTGATTTAGTGCTAAGTGAAACACAGGATCTGATCCTAGAGGTGAATATAGATGAACTGTTCAGTAATAGCAACTATAATGTAATTAAATTTAACATCCTTGTATGGGGGTTTTGTGGGGCAAGTGCACCCCATCTCTTCATGGGACGGGATGGGGGTAATGATGGTACCGTGGCTGAGTCTATACAACCATCCCTTGTCTTGAGATAGCTTGGCCTAGGAGTAAAAGTCAATATGGATGCCCCCTCTCAGGGCTCTGTGGCTTAGTAGTCAGAGCTGATCGGGCTGCCCTGTTCAGCAAGGCTGAGTGGCCTAGAGGCCAGAGTCAGTCTAACTGCCCTCTCTTAAGGCTGCAGGGCCCAATGGCCAGAGCCAATATAATGGCCCTCTTCAGTAGGGCTGTTTAGCTTGGTGGCTGGTTGGTGAAGTGGGCTGCCACCTGTGCGAGTACGGGAGTGGGGGCTGCGGATGAGTAGGGGGACCCAGGCTCTCCCTGCTCCACTAGGTTCCAGCTCAGGGCCCTGTCAGTGGCAAGTATGCCCGCCCAAAACATGCTGACCCGACGATAACTAGCACAATAACTAGTCCCCTGAGCTACTTCCTACCCTGTTCCTGATACAGCATCTCTGGCAACCCCGCAGTTTCTGGGCCCCCTCGGTCACTGCAGCTCCCAGCAGCTCCGACACTCCTTGGGTGTCCTCCAGAGTCTCAGCATCCCTGGCTTCCACTGTCTGGAGCTTCCGCGGTTCCTGGGCTGGAGCTTGCAGCGTTCGTCCTCCCTCTTTGGTGGTCAGCCCTGAATGAGCTGACCTTCTCCCTTTTATGTCTAGTCTCCAGCCAGAGCATCTCAGCAGGGCCACGGGGGCATGGCCTCTTTGGCCCAGAGAGTAGAGTTAGCCCTTGCAGTACCAGTGCAGGGCAAGTGCACCCCGTCACACACACATGCCCTTTAAGAGGGTGTCCAGTGGTGGTCCCTCTCTTCCTTCCTTGCCTCCCACCTGGGAGAAAAAGTCATCATTTGCATGGTCGATGGGTAACATTGAAGTCATAGGGCTGGAGCGATAGGTACTACCTCATAATTCAAGCCTTGGTATCTTTCATACTCTTGAGCCATCACAGTGGTGTCTGATCTGTGACCAACTGGAAGGGGTTTCCCAGGAGGTAGTATCTTAGTGCATTGACTGCCCACTTTACCACCAGGACCTCCTTCTCTATAGTTGAATACCTCTGTTCTCAAGGAAACAACTTTCGGCTCAAACAGAGGACTGGATGTTCTTCTCCCTTGATCTCCTGGGACAACACTGCTCCCAGCCACACTTCGGATGCGTCTGCCTGAAGTATAAAGGCAAAGTCTGGCTGAAATAGGACTGGTGCCTAGTCAGTTGGTCCTTTAGGTCCTAGAAGGCTCTCTCTCATTCTGGTGACCACTGGACCTTTCGGGATTGGGATCTCTTAGGTCTGACCAGGGTGCCGTAAGTGTTGCGAAATCTGGTACAAAGCAGCAGTACCCTGACAGGCCTAAGAATTGGCATACCTGTCTCTTTGTCATGTGCATCGGGCTGTCCAGCAGAACTTGTACCTTGTCCACAAGTGGATGTAGGGTCCCTCACCCCATGGACTATCCCCAGTATGTTACCTCCCGTCATCTGAGGTGACATTTGGCCAGGTTGGCCATTAGTCTGTCTTCCCCCAGGGCTTGTAGCACAGCTTTGAGGTGTCGGAGGTGTTCCTCCCACATATGACTGTACACCACTATATCGTTTATGTAGGCTGCTGCGTACTGGTAGTGGGGTTGCAACTGCTAATCCATGAGTTGTTGGAATGTGGCAGTGGCCCCATGTAGACCAAAAAGCATGGTAACAAACTGGTACAATCCAAACAGGGTAGGGAAGGGCGTCTTCTCATGGGAAGCTGGAATCAAGGGGATTTCCCAATACCCCTTTGTCAGGTCTAGGGTCGAGATGAAATTGGTATTATCCAGTCGCTCAAGTAACTCATCTACCCATGGCATGGGACAAGCATCGAATCGAGAAATTGCATTCACTTTTCGAAAGTCTATGCAGAATCGTATGGTCCCATCTGGCTTCGGAACCAGCACAGTTGGACTTCTCCACTCACTCTGTGATTCTTCTACTACCCCCATGTCCAGCATAGCCTGGAGCTGCTTTCATACTGCATCCCACATCTTCTTTGGCAGGGGCCAGTGGTTGTCATGGTCCTGTTGGCCTGTAAGGGTGGCAATGTGATGACTTAGCAGTCTAGTACACCCCAGGCAGGTCAATAATGTGGTGGGGGAGGCCTGAACTAGCTGTTGCAGCTCTTTCTCTTGCCTTGGCCCAGCTTGGCTTTGACCGTGATGGGTGTAGAGTCAACGGGGTTGTCATCAGATGTTTGGCTGTGTGTTTGTGTGTTTTCTCTGCATGCCATCCCAGCTCTGTGCAGACAGCTGGCACAGAAGACGTTGAGTGAACTGCCCAATAACCACAAGATCTGTTAAAGTACAAAGGCACCCGGCCAGTTTTATTCTCAATGAAACATGATCCTAGCTCCCCAGATCAATGTCTACAATTACACTAGCACACATATGCCCATGACAATGGGACACAGCCCAGTGAATGGCAGGACTTTCCATTCCCCCCTAGGCTGGCCAGAGACACTCCCTTTGAGGCTCCATTTTATATATCAATACAAACAAGTTACATACTGCCCCTCTGACATAGTTAGTTGACACCCTCTGACATAGCCAGTTACCATCCCTCACCTTGTACATCTCTATCCATCACACATCACAGGATGGGTCAGCGTGTTCCTGTTATCTTTAGGGAACGTGTTGGTATTGACGTGTTCTGGTAGCACCCTTCTGGTACCAGTGTTTGCATGAGTACTCTGTGCCTAGCACCTCTTAGGAATATGTGTTTTTGCAATATCAGCCCTGTTCTTGCCGGATTCTGTGAGCAGCCAGATTACTTTTCTCTGCAGAGAATTTTTAGATCCAAACAACTATTGAGACAGACCTCGGTTCAGATATACTAGGTCATTATAAGGCATACTATTTTACATGGATGTAAGACGTGGGCACTGTCAAGGTTCCTCCCCCACTCTGAACTCTAGGGTACAGATGTGGGGACCTGCATGAAAACCTCCTAAGCTTACTTTTACCAGCTTAGGTTAAAACTGCCCCAAGGTACAAATTATTTTACCCTTTGCCCTTGGATTTCCACTGCCTCCACCAAACTTTATCTGGTTCCTGAAAAAATGGAGTTTGGACACGTCTTTCCCCCCAAAATCCTCCCACCCCTTGCACCCCACTTCCTGGGGAAGATTTGGTAAAAATCCTCACCAATTTGCATAGGTGACCACAGACCCAAACCCTTGGATCTTAGAACAATGAAAAAGCATTCAGTTTCCTTACAAGAAGACTTAATAGAAGTAAAAAAAAAAAAAAATCACCTCTGTAAAATCAGGCTGGTGAATACCTTACAGGGTAATTAGATTCAAAACATAGAGAATCCCTCTAGGCAAAACCTTAAGTTACAAAAAAGACACACAGACAGGAATATTCATTCTATTCAGCACAGCTATTTTCTCAGCCATTTAATGAAATCATAATCTAACACATATCTAGCTAGATTACTTACTAAGTTCTAAGACTCCATTCCTGTTCTGTCTCCAGCAAAAGCATCACACAGACAGACACAGACCCTTTGTTTTTCTCCCTCCTCCCAGCTTTTAAAAGTATCTTGTCTCCTCATTGGTCATTTTGGTCAGGTGCCAGTGAGGTTACCTTTAGCTTCTTAACCCTTTACAGGTGAGAGGATTTTTTCTCTGGCCAGGAGGGATTTTAAAGGGGTTTTACCCTTCCCTTTATTTTTATGACAGGCACTTACTAAGAAGGAAGAATGACAGCTAAATACCATAAAAAATAAGTACTGAGACAAATTTTTGGGCCAGTAAGGGAGAATGAAAGGTTGAGAAGATCTAGTAGGAAACTGCAGGAGATCTATGGAGAATCAAGTTTAGTAAATGTAACTCCATTGGGCAGGGCATGTAATTATGATGACAAAAGGCAGACCAGCTGAGTATCTTTAGGAAGAATATCTTTATGGTGTCTGACCTTGTGGCTGACAAAGAGAAGATGGATGGATAATATTGAGCAAGACCTAACAGCTCTTAATGTGAATTACATTCAGTAGGAAAAATATGCCCTTGACAGAAAGAAGTGGTGGAAAATTGTGAGTTTCCAAGGACCTCCACTGTCTATAGAGACAGGGAGAAGTGGTAGTAGTGGGTATGTAATATATATACTTCTACCAGGAAATGGACTAACAGAAACAACCTAGTATCCAATGTGACATGAGCGATCATCAGATGACAAAAAAAATTGTTCAAGTCAAGTTTGGGTCACATTTCAAATACTATTCCTAATAGTCAATGCCTAAGAGTCATGTACAGTGCACTTGAGAAAATTTTGTTTTTTATTTATAATGTCTTCAGTATAATTACAACATTCTCATGGGAGCTTGTTTGTATTACCTTTTTCTTCTGTTCCTATCTGTTTTCATGTAGCCATCTTTCATCTTTTATCTAGGGCAGTTTTTTGCCTTTATCTTGTTTACCTGTTTCTCTCTTCTCCAAATGTTCCTGCTGAAGTGAGGATTCTGTTTAACATATCAATACCGTGGTTAAAAAAAATCCAATGTCCACAGCTGTTTAAAAAGACTGAGTGAACACAGCTACATCAAAAATATGTGAATACTGTAAAATGCTGTGGATTGAAAGTTACACCAAAAGCTGACATTTTAAACTGTCACAGGATCTAATAAAAAGAAAAAGGAGTACGGGAAACCAAGTGTGCTTAGTCCAACATTGGCTTGTACTCATCTTTCAGAAGCAAGGACAAATATCTTAATTGAGAACTAAAGCTCTGAGGATTACCTGGCACTAGCTAATGATCATAGAATCATAGAATATCAGGGTTGGAAGGGACCTCAGGAGGTCATCTAGTCCAACCCCCTGCTCAAAGCAGGACCAATCCCCAATTAAATCATCCCAGCCAGAGCTTTGTCAAGCCTGACCTTAAAAACTTCTAAGGAAGGAGATTCTACCACCTCCTAGGTAATGCATTCCAATGTTTCACCACCCTCCTAGTGAAAAAGTTTTTCCTAATATCCAACCTAAACCTCCCCCACTGCAACTTGAGACCATTACTCCTTGTTCTGTCATCTTCTACCACTGAGAATAGTCTAGAACCATCCTCTTTGGAACCACCTCTCAGGTAGTTGAAAGCAGCTATCAGATCCCCCCTCATTCTTCTCTTCTGCAGACTAAACAATCCCAGTTCCCTCAGCCTCTCCTCATAAGTCATGTGTTCCAGACCCCTAATCATTTTTGTTGCCCTTCGCTGGACTCTCCCCAATTTATCCACATCCTTCTTGTAACATGGGGCCCAAAACTGGACACAGTACTCCAGATGAGGCCTCACCAACGTTGAATAGAGGGGAACGATCACGTCCCTTGATCTGCTGGCTATGCCCCTACTTATACATCCCAAAATGCCATTTGCCTTCTTGGCAACAAGGGCACACTGTTGACTCATATCCAGCTTCTCGTCCACTGTCACTCCTAGGTCCTTTTCCGCAGAACTGCTGCCTAGCTATTCGGTCCCTAGTCTGTAGCGGTGCATTGGATTCTTCCGTCCTAAGTGCAGGACCCTGCACTTATCCTTGTTGAACTTCATCAGATTTCTTTTGGCCCAATCCTCCAATTTGTCTAGGTCCCTCTGTATCCTATCCCTACCTGCCACCGTATCTACCACTCCTCCTAGTTTAGTATCATCCGCAAATTTGCTGAGAGTGCAATCCACACCATCCTCCAGATCATTTATGAAGATATTGAACAAAACCGGCCCCAGGACCGACGCTTGGGGCACTCCACTTGATACTGGCTGCCAACTAGACATGGAGCCATTGATCACTACCCGTTGAGCCCGACAATCTAGCCAACTTTCTACCCACCTTATAGTTCATTCATCCAGTCCATACTTCTTTAAGTTGCTGACAAGAATACTGTGGGAGACTGTCTCGAAAGCTTTGCTAAAGTCAAGAAACAATACATCCACTGCTTTCCCTTCATCCACAGAACCAGTAATCTCATCATAGAAGGCGATTAGATTAGTCAGGCATGACCTTCCCTTGGTGAATCCATGCTGATTGTTCCTGATCACTTTCCTCTCGTGTAAGTGCTTCAGGATTGATTCCTTGAGGACCTGCTCCATGATTTTTCCGGGGACTGAGGTGCGGCTGACTGGCCTGTAGTTCCCAGGATCCTCCTTCTTCCCTTTTTTAAAGATTGGCACTACATTAGCCTTTTTCCAGTCATCCGGGACTTCCCCATTCAGAACAAGTTTTCAAAGATAATGGCCAATGGCTCTGCAATCGCAGCCGCCAATTCCTTTAGCACTCTCGGATGCAGCTCATCTGGCCCCATGGACTTGTGCACGTCCAGCTTTTCTAAATAGTCCCTAACCACCTCTTTCTCCACATAGGGCTGGCCACCTACTCCCCATGCTGTGTTGCCCAGCGCAGCAGTCTGGGAGCTGACCTTGTTCGTGAAGACAGAGGCAAAGGAAGCATTGAGTACATTAGTTTTTTCCACATCCTCTGTCACTAGGTTGCCTCCCTCATTCACTAAGGGGCCCACACTTTCCTTGGCTTTCTTCTTGTTGCCAACATACCTGAAGAAACCCTTCTTGTTACTCTTAACATCTCTTGCTAGCTGCAGCTCCAGGTGTGATTTGGCCCTCCTGATTTCATTCCTACATGCCCGAGCAATATTTTTATACTCTTCCCTGGTCATCTGTCCAATCTTCCACTTCTTATAAGCTTCTTTTTTATGTTTAAGATCCGCAAGGATTTCACCGTTAAGCCAAGCTGGTCTCCTGCCATATTTACTTTTCTTTCGACACATCGGGATGGTTTGTCCCTGTAACCTCAATAGGGATTCCTTGAAATACAGCCAGCTCTCCTGGACTCCTTTCCCCCTCATGTTATTCCCCCAGGGGATCCTACCCATCAGTTCCCTGAGGGAGTCGAAGTCTGCTTTCCTGAAGCCCAGGGTCCATATTCTGCTACTTACCTTTCTTCCCTGTGTCAGGATCCTGAACTCGACCAACTCATGGTCACTGCCTCCCAGAGTCCCATGCACTTTTGCTTCCCCTACTAATTCTTCCCCGTTTGTGAGCAGCAGATCAAGTAAAGCTCCCCCCAGTTGGCTCCTCCAGCACTTGCACCAGGAAATTGTCCCCTACATTTTCCAAAAACTTCCTGGATTGTCTATGCACCGCTGTAGTGCTCTCCCAGCAGATATCAGGATGATTAAAGTAACTCATGAGAACCAGGGCGTGTGATCTAGTAGCTTCTGCGAGTTGCCAGAAGAAAGCCTCATCCACCTCATCCTCCTGGTCTGGTGGTCTGTAGCAGACTCCCACCACTACATCACTCTTGTTGCTCACACTTCTAAACTTAATCCAGAGACGCTCAGGTTTTTCTGCAGTTTCATACTGGAGCTCTGAGCAGTCATACTGCTCCCTTACATACAGTGCTACTCCCCCACCTTTTCTGCCCTGCCTGTCCTTCCTGAACAGTTTATAACCATCCATGACAGTACTCCAGTCATGTGAGTTATCCCACCAAGTCTCTGTTATTCCAATCATGTCATAATTCCTTGACATCACTAGGATCTCCAGTTCGCCCTGCTTGTTTCCAAGGCTTTGTGCATTTGTATATAGGCACTTGAGATAACCTGCTGATCGCCCCTCATTCTCAGTATGAGGTAGGAGCCCTCCCCACACAGACGTTCCTGCCTGTGCTTCCTCCCGGTATCCCGCTTGCCCACTTACCTCAAGGCTTAGGTCTCCTTCCCCCGGTGAACCTAGTTTAAAGCCCTCCTCACTAGGTTAGCCAGCCTGCTCGCAAAGATGCTCTTCCCTCTCTTCGTTAGGTGGAGCCCGTCTCTGCCCAGCACTCCTCCTTCATGGAACACCATCCCATGGTCAAAGAATCCAAAGCCTTCTCTCCGACACCACCTGTGTAGCCATTCGTTGACTTCCACGATTCGACGGTCCCTACCCTGGCCTTTTCTTTCCACGGGGAGGATGGACGAGAACACCACTTGCACCTCAAACTCCTTTGATCATTTAGTCAACTCCAAATCTGTGGAGGGAAACAAATTCCTATTTTTTAATTTTAAAAAAAAATCCTATTTTAAAATTCCCATTTTATGAAATGTATCTGTTTTTCAGAGTTTCATAGATTCCTAGGCCAGAAGGGACCATTGTGATGATCTAGTCTGGCTACCATTTGGACTAGATATAATAAACATGTCCTGAAGTTGTTTCACATCTAGATAACTAGTTCAAATCTAGCTCAAGTCATTAGTGACCTGCAGCCATCATCTCACTGCTCTTTGGTGGTCTGTTTGAAATGAACTGGTTACTTCAGTCTGGTCTCATGAGGAGAAGTTCATACATCATAAAACAATCCTTCAAAGATGGAACAATTGTCCCCTTTGCTAGCAGTCTCAGCAAGGAGGCTGAAAAATGAAAGCCACACAAAGACTAATTCTCTCTTACATAGAGGTGGCCCCTTGAGAATACTGAGGTGCATTGTTGGAATGGTGTTATTAGGAAGCTTGCACAGCTACTGCAGTAAAGAAAGGCTTTCAGTGCCTTAAATTGTCAATCTTGCACTAAAAAAAAAACACTTTAACCTATTTTGAAAGCTTCAAAAATATGTCAGAATACAAAGTTATATGATTGTTTTATTTTGCATGAGTCCTAACCCTGTTTGTAAAATAGGTTTTAGCCATTTATCTGAACAAAAATGACTGAGAGTGAAAGAATCACTTTGAAAAGATCAATTGGCTTTTAACAAATTCTGCTGTCTTCCTAGACTACAAGTTGCATTTTAAAAATGCTAGGGTATGTACTCAGTAATGCATCTGCAGGAGTAAATCTTTATGGATGCCCATTTTATGTCCAAACACTGTTTTGCTACATAACAGTGGATAAGATGTGAATAGTGGAGGTTTTATTTTATTTAGAGTAGACACAGTGTTTTTCTCGAATACATTAATTAGAAATGAATCTATTTTCACTGAAAACAAGTAAAAAAGCTCACTTATACCTGGACTGAATTCCACAGAGGAAGATTCAGTGATTGATGTGGAGCAATTTAGCTACAGAACAAGATGTGTTGCCAGGCTTGGTCACAGCACCTTTTTCATTTCCCAATAAGAGAGTTATTTAAGGAAATAAATGGACACAAGAACAGGAAGGTTATATACCTTAATTAATAGCATCTTGTATGTTCTTTTGTACTTTGTGTTGAATGCTTTGATCTTGTGGAACTTTGTTTTTTGTAAAAAAAAGAAAAAAATTAAAACTAAGGTAACATGCGAGAGTACTATGCTATTCTAGAATCTGTTATGTTCATAATGAACATATTTCTCTCTTATTCGTACCAATAGCTGCCTCAGACATAACCAAAACTTACAGTTAATTAATTTTAAAAAACTACAGTTAAGGCTATACAAGTAGATTAGATCAAGCTTCCAGGTGCTACAGTAATACAAATCATTGTCATCATCATCATGGCAACAAGGACTGTATCTTGTTATCTATCTTTGGAATTTTATGGCCCCCCTAACTGTAGTATCTGAGCATCTCACAATATTTAATGTATTTATTCTCACAACACCCCAAGGCAGTAGGGAAGTATCATAAGCCTCATTTTAGAGGTGGAGAACTGAGGCACAGAAATGTGCTGCCATGGCAATGCTTTAATGTGGGCTGTGTACGGGGCAGTAGTGGCACCCACTTCTTACCGGAACACCATACCGGCTTGTACTGGCCTACTTTCACCTCTGAGCCCACCAGAGATGGTAGAAAGTATTACTCAGAGATGCTCTTGCATGGGAGTTTAATGTCAGCAAGGAATCCTAGAGTACTCATAAACTATGGACTTAATTGTCCATTTGTGGGTGTTTGCTTTCAACTAAAGGAGACTGCACCATGGCCAGTTTTAGATATGTCACACAATTTCTGTTTAGAGATTAACATTATTGTAACACATGAGTGGCAGAACTATAAGTATGTTATGACAAGTCTTCCCCAAATAAATAGAGATTAATTTCACAGCTAAAACTGAGATCTTAAAATGAGCTGTTCACACAACAGCAGTTTTATAAGTGGGGAAAAAAATGTCAGACAGAATCACAACAACATAAATGGTTAAGGAGGACTGAGGGACAATGTATTTAAATACTCATTTCACACTTTTATGAGTCATCAGCCATTTATTCCAATATATTGGACATATTAGTCAAATATTTTACTTCCAATTATACAAATGCAACCCCAGTGAAGTGAATGCATTTGCACAGGTACAACTCAGAGCCGAATTAGGCTCACGGCATATACTGAAAGTAATACTATTTACTGAACAGTTATAAAGTGGTATTAATTGAGTTTTTTCATTAAAAGATTAATGTCCTGATAGGTTGAAACTATATCCCAAGCCACATTGTAGTGGCCACATTTTCAAACCAAGAGGCAATAGTTTTATTTATAAGCTCCATTCTGTTACATTTTTATTAATGACTTAAAATATATTATGTTTACAGTAGATTACACTTAGCTGTAATGTGTTGGCTCATTTAATAACTGGCCCTTGACTTACAATCATGGTGATAATGATATATATAGTACATCACCAGCCCCTAACAGAGCTCAGAACTACTCATTTTTTTTGACATAGTCAAACAACAACATTTAAATAGAGGAAACTGAGGACAAAATCCTGCAGTCCACCTGTGGGGAAAACTCCCACTGATGTCAATCGCATCTTTGCCTGCATAACACTCGGGATTTGGGGCCTAAAGGAGTTAACCCAAATCTAGCACAAACAATCAGCACAAAAAAATCTAATTATGATTCTTTTTGGTTTTGTGTTAATTAATTGTTTGTCTCACTTCTATGACAAGAAATTATAACAATAGTTGTACAGTACAATGAGCATCTTTGAATTACAAACTATACCTTGTAGGGTTGTGGAGACATCACAGTAAATCAATGCAGTGAAGCTCGAGCCGTTTGATGTCATAAAAGCTTAGAAACAGATTTAAGGTCTTATGCAAAGTTCTTTTTATTTCATATATTGTGTTAATCCCATAAGAGAGTTCTTGTTTAATTTAAAAATCATAGAATTTTTAGATAGAAAAGAACTGTTGAATAATCCAATGTCCCTGCCAATGCAACAGTGCTTTCTACAGTACATTCTCTGAAACTTTGTCCAATCCTGCTACAAATACTGAACTGATGGGACCTTATACTATTTCCCTTTAGAGATTATTCTGCAACCTCATAAATCCCACAATTAGAAAATTGTTTCTGATATTCTGCCTAAAAATGTTTTGCACAGTTTCTTTCCATTGCTTCAAACCCAGGACTGAGTCAAAAACACTTGAATCCCATTCCCAGTTTTGCCAAAGACAGAGTAGGTGACCTTTAAGAAATCTCTAAATGCTTCTAAATGTCTCTGCTTTTCCCAGCTGTAAAACTGGGGGTAACTATTTTTATTTTCCTTATGGTGGTGCTGTGAAGCTTAACTCATTAATGTTTATAATGGTATTTGAGTTCCTTGGGTAGAAGATGCTAGATGAGTATTGCTATTATCATTATTGTTCAAGATGTACTCTCTTGGAGCACCTAAATATTACCCTGTCTTTCTTCATGTTTAACACACTTAAAGTACCTGCAGATGGTTATATTACCCCACTTAGTTATTTGACCCAACTATAAATATTTAATTCCTGGAATCTCTTCTCATAAGTGAATTACTTCATCCACCTGCATTCTTTTCAGCTCCCTACCATTTTAGGAATCTGAGAGCACAACACCATACTGTTTCAGAGGTTTACATTTACACATGCATGATAAAATGTTCCCTCTTTATATTCATGCTTTATTCACCAATGCATTTCAGACTTAACAACAAATCTGTCTTTAACTGTCAGACCATATTATAATTCAGGTGGGAAGAAGAGTCACTGTAGCCCTGTGGTAATCAATGATTTCATGTTTGAATTGTACACTTCAAGGAGCATTCAGTCTTGCTGTTGACCTTACCAAATAATGCAACTCATGCTTACCCAGGCTGCCAACGATGAACATCAATTTCAACCCTAACTGCTAAAGCAAATATGGAATTTCATCACACACAAAAACAGAAGGTCATGTTTTCTTTGCAAGGATATTGTAAATTTCAGCAACTTGGTAAAATGAATGCCTTTAAAAAAAACTAAGAAAAAAGTGCTTTAAGAAAAGCCTTTGGGCTAGGACTTCAGCTACTGAAAATCAGGATAGCACCATTGATGTTATGGCACTAACATACAAATGTGAGGGATGACCTGGAGAAATGCCGATTCACACTAACAGAGGATCGGCCCCTCTGTCTAAGGGAAGGTACTCTGACTTGCATTGAAGGAAGAACCGTCCATATACGGTTGAAAGGGAGGGTCTAACTGAATGTAAAGTAACTGTTAGTGTATGGAAAAGACCAGGCTGAGTCCATAGTAAGAGGCTGTCAAGGTTCCTCCTCCACTCTGAACTCTAGGGTACAGATGTGGGGACCTGCATGAAAACCTCCTAAGCTTACTTTTACCAGCTTAGGTTAAAACTTCCCCAAGGTACAAATTAATTTTATCCTTTGTCCTTTCATACAGCCCGAGATGTGTGGTGAAGGCTGACCTTTCCTTGGCAGATTCATCTAGTGGTACCTGCCAGTACCCCTTAGTTAAGTCCAAGGTAGAGATGAACTGGACCCGTCCCAGTTTCTCTAATAGTTCATCTGTGCGTGGCATTGGATAGTTGTCTGGGCGAGTTACAGCATTTAGCTTACGGTAGTCCACGCAAAAACGTATTTCCCCATCTGGTTTGGGAACTAGAACCACTGGAGATGCCCAATGCACTTCCAGAGGGGTGGATTACACCCATCTGTAACATATCCTGGATCTCCCGTTCTATAGCAGTTTTAGCTTGAGGAGACACCTGGTGAGGTTGGACTTTAATTGGGCGAGCATTACCTGTGTCAATGGAGTGGTATGCCTGTTCAGTCAGTCCTGGGGTGGCTGAGAACGTTGGCGCGTACCTAGTGCACAGCTCCTTGATCTGCTGTCGCTGCATACGCCCAAGGGTCATGGAAAGGTTCACCTCTTCCACACCACCACCACATTTCCCTTCGTAGTAGACACCTTCAGGCCACTCAGTGTCGTCTCCTCCCTGGGCTGTAAACTGACAAACCTTTAATTCTCTGGAATAAAAGGGCTTTAGAGAATTAATATGGTACACCTTAGGCTTTCGGTTGGAGGTGGGGAATGCTATGAGATAATTAATAGCTCCCAGGCACTCCTGGACCGTGAATGGCCCTTCCCACGATGCTTCCATTTTATGGGCCTGGAGCGCCTTTAAGACCATGACCTGGTCTCCTACTTCAAAGGAACGCTCTCTGGCATGTTTATCATACCAGGTTTTTTGCTCTTTTTGAGCATCCTGTAAGTTTTCTCTAGCAAGGGCTAAAGAGGTTCGGAGGGTGTTTTGTAGGTTGGTTACAAAGTCCAGAATGTTAGTTCCTGGAGAAGGTGTAAATCCCTCCCATTGCTGCTTCACCAACTGCAATGGCCCCTTAACCTCACGGCCATATACAAGTTCAAATGGGGAAAACCCTAAACTGGGATGTGGTACAGCTCTGTAGGCAAAAAGCAACTGCTGCAACACTAGGTCCCAATCATTGGAGTGCTCATTTACGAATTTACGTATCGTGGCCCCCAAAGTTCCATTAAACTGCTCCACCCCACCATGCCATTTGTTTGATGGTGGTAAGGAGTGGCAACCAAGTGATTTACCCCATGAGTTTCCCAAAGGTTTTCCATAATTCCTGCCAGGAAATTAGTCCCTGCATCTGTGAGGATGTCGGAGGGCCAACCTACCCTGGCAAAAATGTCTGCTAGTGCCTGGCACACACTTTTAGCCCTGGTGTTGCTTAGAGCTACTGCTTCCGGCCATCGGGTGGCAAAATCCATGAAAGTCAGTATGTACTGCTTTCCTCTGGGTGTCTTTTTCGGAAAAGGACCCAGAATATCCACAGCTACTCGCTGAAATGGAACTTCAATGGTGGGGAGTGGCTGGAGAGGGGCTTTGACCTGCTCTTGGGGTTTTCCCACTCTTTGGCATACTTCACAAGACTGGACATAGGTAGAAACATCCTTGCCCATTCCCTCCAGTGGAATGACCCCCCCCAAATGGTCTTTGGTCCTGTTCACCCCAGCATGGCCACTAGGGTGATCGTGGGCTAAGCTCAAGAGCTTGGCCCGGTATTTTGTTGGAACTACCAACTGTCTCTGAGGATGCCAGTCTTCCTGGTGTCCACCAGAAAGAGTTTCCTTGTATAAAAGTCCTCTTTCTACAACAAACCTGGATTGATTAGAAGAGCTGAGAGGCGGTGGGTTGCTCCGTGCCGCGGTCCAAGCTCTCTGGAGGCTTTCATCTGCTTCCTGTTTGGTCTGGAACTGTTCCCTTGATGCTGGAGACATCAGTTCCTCATTGGATTGTGCCCTATGTTTGGTCCCTCTGGAAGCGATGTAGGGGATGGGGCTGTTTCCGTTGACTGTGAATCGCTTTCCGCTGGTGCACTATGTTGGGATTCAGGCTCTGGCTGAGCCTCTTGTGTAGGGTTATCGGCTGCTGCCGGTTCAGGTTCGGTGGGGCCCTCTGGTGTTGAGGTTGCAAGTACTGGATTCAGTACTGGCAATGGGTCTGGTGTTGGTTGTTCGGCTGGTTCCGGTTCTGGGATTGGTTCCGTCTGGGTCTCTGGGACTGGATCCACTACTGCTGTTGCAGACATTGGCCTAGGGTCCGGGTCCATCACCTCTGACCGGGTCCTGATAGAAGTTTCCGGAACAGAGCTAGGCTTCACGGCTTGTTTAGCCTGGCTATGGGTGACCATTCACACCCTCTTGGCCCGCTTCACATGATTGGCCAAGTCTTCTCCCAACAGCATGGGGATGGGATAATCATCATAGACTGCAAAAGTCCACTTTTCTGACCAGCCCTGGTACTGGACAGGCAACTTGTCTGGAGGCAAATTGAAAGAGTTGGACTTGAAAGGTTGAATCGTCACTTGGATCTCTGGGTTGATTAAATTGGGGTCCACTAAGGAAGCATGGATAGCTGTCACTTGTGCTCTGGTGTCCCTCCATGCGGTGACCTTCTTCCCACCCACGCTCACAGTTTCCCTCCACTCCAAGGGTATCTGGGAGGTATCTGGGCCTGCGGACCTCTGGTGTGATCCCGGTGCAATGAACTGTAATCTGTTGGGGTTCTTGGGGCAGTTGGCCTTTACATGCCCCAGCTCGTTACATTTAAAACATCGTCCAGCTGACGGGTCACTGGGGCGAGGTGGGTTGCTGGAGAACGGGGTGGTGGGACGATAAGGGGTCTGGAGGGTTCTTTGGGAGGTAGGTGGGGCTTTGGGTGGCCCCCGGTGATAGGGTGTGGTCTAGTGTTGTCCCTTCTGGTCTCCGCTCCAACTGCGACCAGTTTTCTTCTTCTCGGCCACCTCCACACATCTGGCTCCAATCTTTCCTGCCTCGATTACCGTTTTGGGCTTCCCATCTAGGATGTATCTTTCTATTTCCTCAGGAACACCCTCTAAGAATTGTTCCATTTGCATTAGGAAGGGCAAATTTACTGGAGATTCAACACTTGCTCCTGATATCCAGGCATCCCAATGTTTCACAATGTGGTAGGCATGTCGGGTAAATGACATGTCTGGTTTCCACCTTAGGGCTCTGAACCTCCGACGAGACTGCTCGGGTGTTATCCCCACTCTGACTCTCGCCTTGGATTTAAACAGTTCATACTTGTTCATGTGTTCTTTAGGCATTTCAGCTGCTACCTCAGCTAAGGGTCCACTGAGCTGCAGCCTCAGCTCTACCATGTATTGGTCAGTTGAGATGTTGTACCCAAGGCAGGCCCTTTTGAAGTTTTCTAGGAAGGCCTCAGTATCATCGCCTGCCTTGTAGGTGGGGAACTTTCTGGGATGGGGAATGGTACCTGGAGAAGGATTGCTAGGGTTTGTTGGTATATTCTGCTGAGTCTTTACCTTCTCCATCTCCAGTGCATGCTTCCTCTCTTTTTCCCTCTCCTCCTCCACATGCTTCCTCTCTTCTTCCACATGCTTCCACTCTTCTTCCTTCTCCTCCTTCTTCAGCCACATGAGTTCTATCTGTCTTTCATGTTCCCTTTGTTTTTCCTTAGCCTGAAATCTGGCTAATTCCAGCTTTTGTCGAGCCGTGGAATTTGTCATCCTAACCTCTCTGTTTTTTAACTAACTTTACACCCGAGGTTTAGAAATAAACAAACAAAACTTGGCTGTAAAATTTTGCTGTGCTGGAATAGAATACCTATTCTCTGATAGTGATTGTCAGCCTACAGAAAAAGACAATTCCCTTGTCTCTGCTCTGGCCCCAAATCAAAGCAAAAAACCTCCAACTACTTGGAAACCTGCTTACCAGCAGCCCAAAGGAAAAAAAAATTCCTTTTCAAACTTGTGCTCCTTGTAAAAAAAATCAAAATCCTAAAAAAAAAAAAAAAAACCCTGCCACTTTTGTCTCCAGGCAAATGGGTAGAACACCCCCCCACCATTTACTTTTAGGGGAAAAAAAACCCTTCTGGTTTGGAAGACTGTGAATTTCCCTGCAGGAGTTAAGTACCCTGCCTCCAGGCAAAGAAAACCTGCAATTCACAAAGATAATCCCCTTTTCTCTCTCCTCTGGCTCCAAAGCAGAGAAAAAACAAGCTGCTTTCAGTTTCACCTGCTTTCTGGACCTCTTTTCCAGCAGCCCCGAAGGAAAAAAAAAATTCCTTTTTAAAATCTGTATTTCTAGTTCAAAAAATCTCAAATTGATCTCAAAATGATTTCAGGTTAATCCCACCACTCTGCCACCATGTCAAGGTTCCTCCCCCACTCTGAACTCTAGGGTACAGATGTGGGGACCTGCATGAAAACCTCCTAAGCTTACTTTTACCAGCTTAGGTTAAAACTTTCCCAAGGTACAAATTAATTGTTTCCTTTGTCCTTAGAATAACCACTGCCACCACCAAACTCTAACTGGGTTTACTGGGAAACGTAGTTTGGACACGTCTTTCCCCCCAAAATCCTCCCAACCCTTGCACCCCACTTCCTGGGAAAGGTTTGGTAAAAATCCTCACCAATTTGCATAGGTGACCACAGACCCAAACCTTTAGATCTGAGAACAATGAAAAAAGCATTCAGTTTTCTTACAAGGAGACTTTTAATAGAAATAGAAGTATATAGGAGTAAAGGAATCACCCCTGTAAAATCAGGATGGTAGATATCTTACAGGGTAATTAGATTCAAAACATAGAGAATCCCTCTAGGCAAAACCTTAAGTTACAAAAAAGACACACAGACAGAAATAGTCATTCTATTCAGCACAATTCTTTTCTCAGCCATTTAAAGAAATCATAATCTAACGCATACCTAGCTAGATTACTTACTAAAAGTTCTAAGACTCCATTCCTGTTCTATCCCCGGCAAAGCAGCATACCACCAGACACAGACCCTTTGTTTCTCTCCCTCCTCCCAGCTTTTGAAAGTATCTTGTCTCCTCATTGGTCATTTTGGTCAGGTGCCAGCGAGGTACCTTTAGCTTCTTAACCCTTTACAGGTGAAAGGATTTTTCCTCTGGCCAGGAGGGATTTTAAAGGGGTTTACCCTTCCCTTTACATTTATGACAGAAGCTCTTGGAAGACAAGAAAGGGTAGTTTGGATTATGGAACAAACAGGCCAAATGTCAGGATCCTAGAGCTGGAGACCCACTGCATAGGTTGTGTGCGGTTTTCTGCTCCTCTGCCACCTTGTGAGGAGGTTCAGACACCTCTTTTAACTGAGGAAGAAGGGAACTGCTTGAAGCCTAGAAAGATTGGAAGCTGAGCCCAAGAGAAGGGTTAAAGACTATTGAGTACAGATCCTGAGAGGAAGGCTATGCCCAGCAAGAGTCTGGAGCAGAGGATTGTTTTTGTGCTTTCTTTTGGACTTGAATTAACTTTATCAGTGGTGCACTTCTGTGATTTAACTGAAGGGCTAAGTCGTCTCAGTGCCGTAAAAGTGCTGGGAACCAGTGTCATCAATCTGAGAGAAGAACTGAGAGAAAGTAACACAGCAGAAGAGTCCAAAACCAGAGTGAGTCCCAACTACTCAGCCCAATGAACAGATAGCTAGTGTTGGCCGTTTAGGCCCTAACAATTCCCATTGAAGACAATGGTAAAACTCCCAATGATTGAAACTGGAGCAGAATCATGCCCGTAGCTATGCTATGACTATGTAATCAAACAAAATGGATAACAGCAAGCACTTTTAGGCCACTAAAGTGAGCAGTTCAGCTCATGGTTTGTTTCAGGTTATCTGAGCCAGCAAGAGAGAGTGGCTTCCTACAAAACCTGTTTATTCATATTATCTTCCTCTCTTCATCTCAAGTAGTTTCTTAGCTTTTAATTTTTTTTAAGTTTTACAGGGCCTCTGAGCTAGAAGCATATTGTATGTGCATAATCCTCACACTCTTTATCTGCCTACCAGTAGCCTGACAAAATATATTCTACAAACCCACTGACATTAGCATCTCTTAAGCATCTGGTTAGGAGATCCCAACCAAATCTATTTGAAAACAGTGTATCTCTAAGATTATCTGGCACCCAGAAATGAGGGGGAAGGGAATCGTACAGATGTGTACTTTAACAATAATTTGAAAGACAGAAATGGCAATAATTAAGTAATATTCTGTCTGTTTCTACGATCATGGACCATAACTATTGAACATTGTGTTTGAAGAGGGCAAGAGAGAAAAAGGGAGAATTTATTGTCTCACTTTTAATGACTTCAGTGAAGCAAAGCAGAGACAGTCTGAAAACACAGAGATCATTTCAGTGGCTAACATTGATAAATGAGAGTCGAATTAGAAACCAATCAAGGAAGACTACCAGTGTTTAAATTGGGGCTCTCCTGACCTTTATTTTGTAGTGTTATGCTCCACAGGTTTGTAAGGAAGGGCACTTTAGATAAAATTGTCAGCAACTTCAGAGACTCACATTCCCTTGCTGAGTTGACATGTTACTACATACGGTAATTGTTTAGTGCCACAAGTATGATTATCTGCAACAAGAACACGAGACTGGCATGTCATTATTTATTCTGATGTGTAGCAGAGCAAAAAGCTAGAGTATTTATTTTATCTTTCAGTTTAGCCCATTCTCATTTTGACTGGAGTTTTACTGCATAAAAGACTCAAAGCACAGGAAATGTGTGTCTTTCATAAGGTAAAGTTACTGTTTCCACCTAAAATCAAAGCAACAACATAAAGGAAACGTGAGTCGTGATGGTGTTACAGATGCAACCCTATTGAGTCAATAGTCCCCTCCATACATCTAAACAGCATCAACTGTCAAGGTACTTTATTGATTTTAGGTCCAAATTTGCCTCAGTCATGTCTAAACCTAGCGTTATTCCATTCAGTGGTATTGTTAGATGATTGATTTAAAGACAGTTCTTCACTCTCCAACACACAGGCCTTTAAAAATAGGACATGGGTCCTTAAAAGAAGGGAAATAGCAAAAAATGGTAGAGGAAGGAGCTTGGAATTATGTGGGATTTATTTCTTAAGCATATATAAAGATTTAGATAACCTCAGCTTTATGACTCAACATTTCCATTACAGCAAAAATCTAGATTACAATAATAAAGAGGGAAGGAGATTTGCAAGGGAAGGAGATAAATGTAAGTATTACCAGGTATGTCTGAGGGCATGATCAGAAATACCAAATCTTGAAACTTCCTGAGTGAAATATGCTATATCATTTTCCATTAAATTCTAACTTTCCTAGGTTTTTCAACAAGACTACAGAAATTAATAGAAAATGACATACCTGCTGTGGAAATCTATAGAAAAGTTAACATTAGATTCAATAAATTATTACAATAATTCCTATAGAGGGCTATTAAATTTCCATAGGACTATAGAATTTAATAGGGATTAAATTCTATGGGATTTTTTTTTCTTTTAGAATTGTTAAAGCAACAGAACAATACACATGGGTTAAATAAATCCCACATCTTTTCATATAGCTTCTTCCCTTATTATCATTTTAGACTTTATTTTGGGATCTTTGTCACACATTTAAAAGTGATATTTATTTCGGATTCAGAAGTAAGAAGATCAAGGTAATAAAACACAGGGTGGAAAGGCCCTTTAATAAGACAGCTGGGGGGCCATGCACCTGCACTCGTTTTGAAGGAGTCCCCAGTTAAATGGTAAAGGAGAGACAGATATAGTGGAGAACTGTTTTGAGTGTAGTGTCTCCCCTTCCTCCGTAACATAAAGGCGAGGGTGGATGGTAAGGACACCAGTGCACCTAGCAACTGTAAGTAGGAGTAGACAGCTGAATAACTGCAATCCCCCAAGCCAGTGCATAAGTGGCATGTATGATTGGACAACCGTGAAATGGCTAATAAAAACAAACCTTGTGGAATCTGAGATTAGGGCTGTGTCTCATTCAAAGAACCATAAATTACAGCTTTTCTAATGCCCTGAGTAACATTTTTGAGCCAAGTACTAAGTGAGACTCTTTGTGCAGATTGAGAGGACTGCTACCTTGGAGGATTGCAAGTGTCTTTCTAACTCAGCTCACAATATGGTCTCCGTAAGAAGCCCCTATCATGACTACAGTGACTGGAAAACAGTAAAAGTAACCATCATAATTAATTTTTAATGAAACTGATTACTTATAAGGAGAGAGTGGATATAAATCTTCCTAGAAATGATAAACTATAGAAACTGGAGAGCTGGCTTTCATGACAATTTCTGTTGACCCTAGTCTGTATGCTACTGTCATTCAGAAATGGAGTGCTGATACCTAGTATGTACATGAGCATATCTTCAAAGAACTGCAGAAAATATTATCTACGATATTCACATTGACTTCAGTCTCCTATCATGGCATCACTCTCGGAATATAAACTGTCTTTTAACGTCATGTGGCAGAGTTTTAACTACAGATAGCTGAACTATATGATTTGTACAAAGTGATCACTATGAACTTTTATCTAAAGCCTGAAAACAAAGCAGGCCTGAACTGTTTTTCAGGTTGCAGCTTGGTTAATGGAATTGCCTAGGGCCACATCTAGGTGGCCCAGCAGTGGAAAAGGTTTAGCATTTTATAAAATTCCCTACTCCTGTTTATGTGATATCTTGGCTAAACAGCTTTCTCACCCTGAGAGATTCAAAGTCCCAGTGGCATTTTCAACCACCTCCTCCTGGTTATAAGAGTCACTCGGAAAACAGAAAAAATGCAATGTGGCTTATGTGGCCAATCACAATTGAACATCACAGCTCTTATGTCTAATCTAGAATATGTCAAACACCTGCAGCATTTCTTATCCATTTATATAGTACAAATAAAAATACAATGAAATTTATCTTATAATTCTAAAAACAAATCTATCCAAGAAATTTGGTCTCATCATGGATATTCTGATGTAACCCTTCTGCCAGGTGGAGCCAGCAGCAACAAGGGTCGGGTTCAGTATCTAGGGGTTCCTTTTCAACAATACAACACAAAACCAGCTCGAGCCCCATCCCAGTGACCTGGGACAATTACACACCACCCCCTGGGTGCCTCTAAGAGGCAATACTTCCCCTCTGGCAACCACAGAGTCTGAGTGTAGCAAAATCTTTTAATAAAAAGGAGGGAAGTAACTCAGCATTAATTTGGGAAAACACCACAATTAGGGTTCATAAACATAAACCATGAGCAAAACACCCACCCCCAAGTAAGTTGGGCAGTGTCCTTTTCCCCTCAGGTTCTTGAGTCCAGCAACCCAAAAGTCCCTTTGACATGCCCATCCCTTCTCTGTGCCCCACTCACAGTTGCTGTCCTTGGCCAGTGCAGCCCCAGAGTTCAGAGGTTCATCCGCAGAGTTCACTTCCCACCCTGGGTGGAAGGGAAGGGGGGGTAAGGAGGCACCTTACACACTCTGCTGCTCAAGCACTCACTCATCACCCCAACAGCCAGTTGCCATGCCTCTCTTCTGGGCTCTGCTCTGGCCCTCTCCACCAGCCACCTGACTAACCACTCACCAAGATGCCTTCAGGGCCCCACACTTAACACAGCTCCCAGTGATTTCAGCTGTTAGTGGAGGAGCCTCACATCTAGTGCACACTGGGAAATTTCTCACATAGAGACACTATCCTAGAGTAGGTCTCAGTGATTTCAGCTCTGCAACAAGTAACACAGCTCTCAATTGAGTCTAAATTAGCTCTTTTAGTGTACCATGGAGAGAAAAAAGGTCAAATAGTATCTAGACTACATAAGCAGAAACAGCACCAAGCTCAAATGATCCCCTACTTACCTCTCCACTCATTGGGCTTCAAACCCCATGTCCCCTGCCTAGCGAGTGTCATTCAGTGGAGGGTGAGTCCCTCCACCAGGGTATGCCAGGTACAGTTCTGCTGCCCTCGGTTCACACAACTAGGATAACAACCCTTTATTACTCCTGCCCCAATAACAAGTAGACAACACCAGCCACAAGTGATCATTTGGGCAAGCAATCCCATCATACTGAGCACCTAGGCAGGGTGGGTATGTTCATGCAAATGAGATCAGCTCCTGAAGTCCTTTTCCACCACTCAACATTAGATGTAAGGGGAGAGCTCATTCAGACTGCTTACTGGGAATGGAAAAAGAGGCAAAGTTCATAGAATTGACTATTTGCTGCAAATTGCATGCTCAATGCCAGCACACACCCACAGTCAATAAGCTTTTTAAAATCCTGATTTAACTGATCTGTTCCTTATCAACGGATACAAATACCGTAATGAGCGAATCCCCCTTTGAAAACATTCCCACCATCTCTTGCCTTTTTACAGGGATAGTGCTATTGCATAAGACAACACCTTTAATTGTCACTGAGGTAGTCTTTTTCTTTTGTATGCAGATGCTTTGTAAAAACTGAGAGAAAGCTGTTTTCTTTTGCTTTCCTCACTGTCCAAGGAAGCATTTTTAATTTGATAAGCAGTGTACACCAGCAGCCTGCAGTGTGAGAGCTGGAAGCCCATAAAATCAAATGAAATGAAGGCATTTATCCCAACTACCTGAATTGCAGACAGTATTCCATCCCAATTGACTCATGATCCACATTACAAATTGAATATTTCGACTTCAGAGAGTATTTTTTTCTAAGGTGGAAATAGGCTTATAAAATTAAATGTGCATATTCTTTCAAAGCATCTGAATTTTCTTCTTTCATTATATTATAAATGTATCTCATTATTTCTCTTATAGCAAGGAAATGAAATGAACAGTAGCATTTTGAAAACAGAACTATCTCCTTATCTAAAGAGGAGGTAATAAAGCTCCCTTACAACTATAAATTAGGTGTAAAGAAGGAAGATAGTAAAAATGGTTAAGTTTGCCATGTATCATTAACATTTTGCATTAATGCTTTTATTATCTCCTTAGACGACTGCAAGTAGGTGGCAATTATACTCAAAGCAAGACATTTTGTAGGTCATAGATTATGGAGCTGTGTTGTTCTTATTTGTTCCCTGAAAACAATTTATTCCTGGAGTAAGCATTGGAAAATTAAACCCAGTCTAGTCCTTCCTATTCCTCTCTGTCCTTGGCTTGCAGGGAGGACATTCTTTTCATGTACAACAATAAGATGCTCCTATTTAATCTATCAATCAGTCCTTCATAATAGAATTTAAAAACTGTATATTGTTGAATTAACACAATGCATGTTGCTGAGCCATATCTAATGGGCTAGGATGACTTTAAGTCTTTTGTAGTCTTATAACTTTACTTGTTTTTGCCTTCTCTGCACTTTTAAAAATGCACTCCCTTAATAGCGTTTTTCAAATTAAATTTTCAAAACTTCTTATATAAAGTAAAAGCAGCAAAATGTAATTCAATAAAGGAGTGGTTATGGGGACGTTTGGGGGGTGGGGGCGCTTTGTTTTTTCCTGATGCACTTTTGTAGATTTGGCTGCAAGGGAAAATCAATTTTCAACAGGGAACACGTTGCTTTCCACTCAGAAAATGAAGCTCCTGCATATTTTTGCACACAGCTTGCTACATGATATTCCCTTTTCCCTACAGTTTACTGCAGCATCCCAAATTCTCAGTCTGATCCCTACCTATTTGATCACACACAGAAGTGAAAGCCTGAGTGTAGAGGAAAGTTTGGAGGATTATGAGAGCAAAATAAATTTAAAAATCAAGGTAAAAAAATTTACAATAGTAACAGCTCCTCTAGCTTTCTTCCTCAAATAGAGTCCTGATATTCCGTAAACCATCTTTGTTATATTTATGGACAGCACCTAGCTCTAATTGCTACCACAATACAAATAACAAATTCCCTCCCATTTTGCCTTAAAAGGCCTACCTCACAGCCAGCTGAACAGCACTATGTAGAACTTCCTTTAGTTCACTAACTGCTCTTTTGAAATCTTCTCACTCATAGACACTGTAAAATGATTGATGGTTCTCTGGTGGATGGAAGGAAGGATGGTCTTATGGTTAAGGCACTGGAGTGAAACTCTAATCTGGTTTTGCTTCTGGTCTGCCACAGATTTCCTCTTTAACTTTGGCCAAGTCACTTGATTGTCCTTTGCCTCAGTTTTCAATTTGTAAAATGGAGAGAAGAAAACTCCCGAACCTCACAAGGCTGCTATGATAAATTCATTAATGCTGTGAGGTGTTCAGTTACCACTTCAATGAGCTCTATAGAATATCCATTAATAAAATAATCGTTCCTCTTCTTGCATGTATTTGGGTGCCTAAGTGTCTATTTCGGCTTTTCAGAATTGAGCTCCTAGTTCTCCATACAGACGAATGCCTATGACAGGTCTGAAAAAATGTTGTTTACAAATAGAGTGATTTAAAGTAGCTATGCCAGTACTTCATTTTAAACATGCACATAGCAGACACACAGAGCACGGAAAGAGCACTGTTCTTTTTCAGCCTACATCTAAAGTGAGAATGAATGATGTTGCTCTCTTGGTCCCAAGTAGTAAATACGCAGCTCATTCTGGAAGGAACTCATGACTGTCTCAGTTTGCATTAAAATAAGAGATTTTTGCCCTAAGCCACTAGATTTTGAACTCCCCAAGAGTTGGGGACATTTAGATTTGGAGTTTGGATACAGCAGGGCCCAGGGTTGATGATGCAGAAGAGTTCACTGGAAACGTAGACTTGACCACAAGTCACCATCTTTGGGTGTTAGTTTAACTCAGATTGACACCCACTTGGCTAAAGTATCTAGCCACTTTCCCTCCCTGAAGTATCACAAGCAGTAATCTCAAAAATACAACATACAATTCAAAGAAGGCAGCTCTTCTGTTTCCTCTGAGTAACCTATCTAGTCAGGACAATCCTCTCTGAGGCCTGGTCTACACTACGAGTTTAGGTCGAATTTAGCAGCAGTACCTCCATTTAACCCTGCACCTGTCCACACGACGAAGCCCTTTTTTTTCAACTTAAAGGGCTCTTAAAATTGATTTTTTTTTACTCCACCCCCGACGAGGGGATTAGTGCTGAAATCAGCCTTGCCAGGTCGAATTTGGGGTACTGTGGATGCAATTCGATGGTATTGGCCTCCGGGAGCTATCCCAGAGTGCTCAATTATGACCGCTCTGGACAGCACTCTCAAATCAGATGCATTGGCCAGGTATACAGGAAAAGGCTTGCAAACTTTTGAATCTCATTTCCTGTTTGGCCAGTGTGGCGAGTTCACCTGCACAGGTCACCATACAGAGCCCATCATCACAGGAGACCATGCAGTCCCAGAATTGCCGAAGAGCTCCAGCATGGACCAAATGGGAGGTACGGGATCTGATCGCTGTATGGGGAGACGAATCCGTGCTGGCAGAACTCCGTTTGAAAAGACAAAATGCCAAAATTATTTGAAAAAATCTCCAATAGCATGAAGGACAGAGGCTATAACAGGGACCCGCAGCAGTGCCGCGTGAAAATTAAGGAGCTCAGGCAAGCCTACCAAAAAACCAGAGAGGCAAACGGCCACTCCAGTTCAGAGCCCAAGACATGCCGCTTCTATGATGATCTGCATGCCATTCTAAGGGGTGCAGCCACCACTACCCCAACCAAGTGCTTTGACTCCATCCAAGGAGTGGGAGGCAACACGGAAGCAGGTTTTGGGGGTGAGGAAGATGACGATGAGGAAGAGGCTGTAGATAGCTCACAGGAAGGAAGTGGAGAAACCAGTTTCCCCAACAGCCAGGATCTGTTTATCACCCTGGACCTGGAGCCAGTACCCCCCGAACCCATCCAAGGCAGGCTCCCGGACCATGAAGGCGGAGAAGGGACCTCTGGTGAGTGTACCTTTGTAAATATTATACATGGTTTAAAAGCAAGCGTGTTTAATGATTAATTTGCCCTGGCATTTGCAGCCAGTACAGCTACTGGAAAAGTCTGTTAACGTGTCTGGGGATGGAGCGGAAATCCTCCAGGGACATCTCCATAAAGCTCTCCTGGATGCACTCCCAAAGCCTTTGCAAAAGGTTTCTGAGGAGGGCAGCCTTATTCCGTCCTCCACAGTAGGACACTTTACCACGCCAGGCCAGTAGCATAGGACACTTTACCACGCCAGGCCAGTAGCGCATAGTCGGGAATCATTGCAGAACAAAGCATTGCAGCGTATGGTCCTGGTGTTTGAGGGCACTCAAACAACATCCGTTCTTTATCTCTCTGTGTTACCCTCAGGAGAGTGATATCATTCATGGTCACCTGGTTGAAATAGGATGGTTTTAGTAAGCGGACATTCAGAGGTGCCCATTCCTGCTGGGCTGTTTGCCTGCGGCTGAACAGAAATCTTCCCCACTATTAGTCACATGGTGTGGGAGGGGTGAAGCCATCATCCCAGAGAACTGGGTGTGTGTGTGTGCGGAGGGGAGGGTGTTGGGTTTCTGCTGCATGTTAACCCAGAAACCGCAGCTCCTCCTTTTAAATTGCCAACCCATTTTCAATGGCCAACCCAACAGCTACTTCGTATGGAAAATGAGGGCGCTGCTGTTTGAAACCATTCCCACATGTTATGAAGGTTAAAGAAGCCAAAGGACTGTGGCTTACCATGGCTGCCTGCAAGCCGAATTCTACTGCCCGGCCCTGCGTGAGTGATCTCTCACACCAAACCATCATACCCGCAATAAGAGGCAAAATGTGACCTAGTAATGAAAGCACATGTGCTATGTAATGTTAACAGCAAAGTTTACCGTGAAAGAGTGTATCCATTGTTCTATAAAATGTGTCTTTTTAACTACCACTCTCCCTTTTTTCCCCTCCATCAGCTGCATATGTTTCTCCTTCCCAGAGGCTAGCAAAGATTAGAAGGCGAAAAAAACACACTCGCGATGAAATATTCTCTGACCTCATGCTGTCCTCCCACACTGACAGAGCACAGCAAAATACATGGAGGCAGACAATCTCAGAGTGTAGGAAAGCACAATATGACCACGAGGAGAGGTGGCAGGCTGAAGATGGTAGGTGGCGTCAGCTTGCTGAAAGAAGGCAGGAGTCAATGCTCAGGCTGCTGGAGGATCAAACTCATATGCTTCAGTGTATGGTTGAGCTGCAGGAAAGGCAGAAGGACCACAGACCGCTGCTACAGCCCCTGTGTAACCAACCACCCTCCTCCCCAAGTTCCATAGCCTCCTCACCCAGACTCCCAAGAACGCAGTGGAGGGGCCTCTGGCTACCCAGCCACTCCACCCTAGAGGATTGTCCAAGCAACAGAAGGCTGGCATTCAATAAGTTTTAAAGTTTTAAAGTGCTGTGTGGCCTTGTCCTTCCCTCCGCCACCACCCCTCCCAGCCTACCTTGGCAGTTATCCCCCTATATGTGTGATGAATAAATAAAGAATGCATGAATGTGAAGCAACAATGACTTTATTGCTTCTGCAAGTGGTGATCGAAGGGGGGAGGGAAGGGTGCTTAGCTTACAGGAAAGTAGAGTGAACCCAGGGTGCGGGGGTTTCCATCAAGGAGAAACAAGCAGAACTTTCACACCGTAGCCTGGCCAGTCATGAAACTGGTTTTCAAAGCTTCTCTGATGCGCACCGCGCCCTCCTGTACTCTTCTAACTGCCCTGGTGTCTGGCTGCATGTAATCAGTGGCCAGGAGATTTGCCTCAACCTCCCACCTGCCATAAACGTCTCCCCTTTACTCTCACAGATATTGTGGAGCGCACAGCAAGCAGTAATAACAATGGGAATATTGGTTTTGCTGAGGTCTAAACGACTCAGTAAACTGCGCCAGCGCGCTTTTAAATGCCCAAATGCACATTCTACCACCATTCTGCACTTGCTCAGCCTACAGTTGAACAGCTCCTGACTACTGTCCAGGCTGCCTGTGTACAGCTTCATGAGCCAGGGCATTAAGGGGTAGGCTGGGTCCCCAAGGATAACTATAGGCATTTCAACATCCCCAACAGTTATTTTCTGGTCTGGAAAGTAAGTCTCTTGCTACAGCTGTTGAAACAGGCCAGAGTTCCTATAGATGTGAGCGTCATGTACCTTTCCTGGCCATCCCACGTTGATGTTGGTGAAACGTCCATTGTGATCCACCAGTGCTTTCAGCACTATTGAAAAGTACCCCTTGCGGTTTATGTACTCGCTGCCTTGGTGCTCCGGTGCCAAGATAGGGATATGACTTCCGTCTATCACCCCACCACAGTTAGGGAATCCCATTGCAGGAAAGCCATCCACTATGATCTGCACATTTCCCAGAGTCACAACCCTTGATATCAGCATCTCAGTGATTGCGTTGGCTACTTGCATCACAGCAGCCCCCACAGTAGATTTGCCCACTCCAAATTGATTCCTTACTGACCGGTAGCTGTCTGGCATTGCAAGCTTCCACAGAGCTATTGCCACTCACTTCTCAACTGTGCGGGCTGGTCTCATCTTGGTATTCTTGTGCTTCAGGGCAGGGGAAAGCAAGTCACAAAGTTCCATGAAAGTGCCCTTACACATGCGAAAGTTTCGCAGCCACTGGGAATCGTCCCAAACCTGCCACACTATGCAGTCCCACCAGTCGGGTTTCCCAGGCCCAGAATCGGCGTTCCATGCCATGAACCTGCCCAACTGACACCATGATGTGCACATTGCAGGGGCCCGTACTTTGTGAGAAGACTATGTCCATATCCTTATCACTCTCATCACCGTGCTGCAGTCACCTTCTCCTCACCTGGTTTCGCTTTTGTTGCAGGTTATGGTTCTGCATATCCTGTTTGATAATGCGCGTGGTGTTTATAGTGCTCATAATTGCTGCGGTGATCTGAGTGGGCTCCATGTTCCCAGTGCTATGGTGTCTGTGCTGAAAAAAGGTGCGCAACCATTGTCTGCCATTGGTCTGATGGAGGGAGGGGCGACTGACAACATGGCTTACAGGGTTGGCTTACAGGGAATTAAAATCAACAAAGGGGTTGGCTTTGCATCAAGGAGGAACAGAATGGCCCCCTCAAGGATAGAACTCAAAACCTTGGGTTTAGTAGGCCGTTGATTTCATGGAGGGAGGGAGAGAGAGAGGGAGGGGGGAGAAAATGAATACAAATGAATACAAAACAAATCTGGTCTATTTCTTGTTTTGATCCACTTCATCTATCTTTATACATCTTAGGCTGGCAGGAGACGGTGCAGTACAACTACTAGCCATCGTCATCTCCTCGGTGCTCGGCAGAAGACGGTGCAGTACAACTGCCGGCAGGACTGAATCTCCATGAGATGAAACTTAAAAAGGGAAATGACCTGGCTGAGTCATTCCCATGTCTGCCCAGGAGCCCTGACCGACCTCACCGAGGTCGGCTAAAAGAGCACCCAGGAGTACAACGACGATGGCCATCAGTCATACTGCACCGTCTGCTGTCAAAAGGCAATGAGCTGCTGCTGTGTAGCAATGCAGTACCGCGTCTGCCAGCACCCAGGAAACGTATGGTGATGGTGAGCTGAGCGGGTTCCATGCTTGCCGTGGTATTGTGTCTGCATGGGTAACCCAGGAAAAAAGGCGCGAAATGATTGTCTGTCATTGCTTTCACGGAGGGAGGGAGGAAAGGGGGGGCCTGACAATATGTACCTAGAACCACCCGTGACAATGTTTTTGCCACATCAGGCATTGGGATTTCTACCCAGAATTCAAATGGGCGGCAGAGACTGCGGGAACTGTGGGGTAGCGACCCACAGTGCAACGCTCTGGAAGTCGACAGTTGCCTCGGCACTGTGGACGCACTCGGCCAACTAAATGCACTTAGAGCATTTGTGTGGGGACACACACACAATCGACTGTATAAAAACACTTTCTAAAAAACCGTCTTCTATAAATTCAACCTAATTACGTAGTGTAGCCATAGCCTGAGGCATGATCAAACCCTCTGTGGCAGAATTTAGGCCACACCCTTCTCCTTAGTCTGTTCAGTGTGCTGGCATCTATTGATTCCTTTTATAGACATCTAACTCTACCCATGAACTGTATAGGCAGGCTGTGCACCTAACTCAGGGTTGTAAATTCCACTAGGTAGCTGGGCACTACAGGTTAGGCGATGCAATACTGAGACTGCAATGCCTAAATCCGCCTTGTGAATCTAGCCCATCGTTATTTGCAGAATTGAGATCGACAGCTTGTATTTTGAAACCCTAAAAGGTCAGGGATGTTTGGTTCTAGGATTTGGGTCTTGAGATAAAGCAGATTCTTGATGACTGTAGCACCTACAATATATGTATGTAGCAATGGTTTGTTAAAAAGAGCACTGCAAATAGGACCAGCACTCCTGTGGACTTCAGATGTCTAGGTGCTAAAGGGCTGACCCTCAGTGATGACTGATTTCTGTGAGTATGCAGCTATGGTTTGTTACATTTGATAATTGACTCTGATTAACCAAAGCAAATGCTATAAGGTGCTTTATAGAAAAACAATTTCTACCAATTGTAAACTGCACTCTGGAGTCCACATTGTGCTGCAGTAGTTTAAGGGAGGTCTAATTCAAAGGGATCCTATGAAGCTCTATATACTGCAGTAGATTAATCTTTCAGGATTTCTGTTCACCTTGGTTTTTATTATTTATCCTAGTAAATATCTCCCCTTCTGTTTTTTTTATTAAGTTATTTTCAAACTATCAGCAGACTCAAGAGGAGTTGTTTGAGTGAAATCAGCCATAAAATTATTTACTTTGGTGTCATTCTTTTTTCATTTCCAGGAATACACAGAAAAGAAAAAAATGTCTCCCTATAGAAACAGCACAGCATGAGTGCATCATATCACAAGATGTATCCATACTGGTTATAATATCATGAGGATTAATTGTTTATAATTATGCTCCAAACATCAACAATCTAATTTCAATAGTCATCAAAATGTAGTATCTACAACAAATGGAAAGCATAAATAATTAACAATAAAGAATCTACAGTATTCTAATTAACTGAATGAAAAATATCCAATCTGAGACGAGATAGGTTTCCTCCAAATTAAGGATGTTCTCCGACTACACTTTACACATTATTATCCACTGCATACTCATACTTGGTGGATTACCCCTCAACTGAGAGACCTCCAATCTCTACTTTTCAAATGGGCTGCAAGGTTAGCATTTGAAAATTATAAGAATGGGTTTTGACACCTCTGTGCTCCACTTCTGCTTCTGGCTTCACATGAGAGAACACCTGAGCTCATGTGGTAGGCCTTTGCTTGTATGGCACCTAACACGATGGGGCCTCAATTCTGACTACGGTCCCTGGGCATTACAGTAAGATTAATATTAAATAATAACATTACTCAGTCAAGTCGTATTAATATAGAATATAAATAATATGTATTTAGAACTTGCCTCAATGGGAAAATGCATCATAATAGAAAACACATGTTACTCACGACCAGCCAACACACTTTATAACATGCATTTTCCCAGTATAGACAAGACTTTCTGAGAAATGGGAGCCATGTTGCTTCAAAAAGCTGGTTTCAAGAGAACAGTTAAAACCAGGGTCAGCAAACATTTGGGGGGGAAATAAAAAAGGAGCATCCCTAAATAATTTCTTTGAACGACGAACAACCATCTGGAATGGTAGGGGAAATATGCTCAGTTGCTACAGTTATGGGTGGAAGTATAAAGCCCTAAGACAGATGTGGCTGAGGGCTCTGCAATAACTATTGTATGGATACATCTTCAAAAGAACTTCTGAGGATGGAAACAGGTGACAAGAACTTTTTACCCATCAGGCATGTTTGCAACAGTTGATTACTTTTCAAAACATGCACGGGATATTGTATTACTTTTAATCCCCCTTGAGAGGATTCTTGTGTTAATAGCACTCTTTTGCTAGTGTAAGCTGTGTCTACGTTAGAAGGGTTTGCCCATATAGCTATAGTAACAAAACTTTTCTAGTGTAGACCTGGCCACAGGTGGCCACAGTTTTTTTCTTCCAAACATAACAGCTACAGACTTGCTTATATAAAAAAAATGAAAAACAAGATGCTGGAGAATAAAATAACCGCTTCAGAGCGGGGTTGGACATTATACTGCTGCTTACCATCTCAATTTGAGCCCTGCTCTTGTAGTTTCTGAATCAGTTCTCTGCATCCCTAAGTAGCAGTATATAGCAATTTATGATATATGAAAAACATTACAATTATAACATCATATTGTCATAGGAATTTATATAGCTCCCTTCTTTAAGTATTTTTTTATTTTAAACATGCTTTTAAAGACATACATTTGTGATAGTTGGAAATTCTTTAGTTAACTGATGAACACTCCCTTCTGCCCCATCCCAATAAGCATCACCACTTTGCTAACAGTATTCCTGTAGTGTGGATAATCCTCTCAGAATAAATCCAGCCAACAATGATATACCTTTCCTTCATGCTTGGTACAACTGTTCTGTGAAGGAATTACCCACCATTGTTTAAAATAATAATTACAAGAAGCAGAAGAAGAAGACTGCACTTCAAACAGAAATGAGTCATGGAACGTGACTACATTTCAGACTAATGTGGTTATTTTTGACCATGCCATGTTTTTTCAGTGGTTTGCTCCATTGACCCCTGCAAATGGCAGGCATGTGGAAAAATGCTGGCATGGATAGTCAGTGGAGATTGGGTTGTCCAACACTAAAAACATGAACCTCTGCCATTTGATCTAAAGGAATAAGTCCTTTAGCTTGCAGTCAGAGAAGATTCATATCTTCTGGGGATCAGCCAGTAAAGGGGAATATGAATTTTCAGAATATGTTTTAGATTTGGGGGTAACTCTACTGAACTAGTCTTGCATTTTAAGAGAGATGGACTCTATACATGTTAGGTAACTGTGGTAATTTTATTGGTGTTTTCAGGACAGTACCTTCATCCAATCAACTACAATATCCATTCTTCCTGTCTTTTTTCTCCCCTGAAATACCTGGCTTCTAGCAATGTCTTTTATTATTACAGCACCTAAGCCTGATATTATCATTACCAGAGTTCTCTTGCCACAACATTCTCAATAGTCCTCCTCCCATAAAACGAATGCTAGAGACAGGGCAATATTTTGTATCACCCTAGTGAGAGGGTGTTTCTCTGTAGTTAGAGCCAGTGTAGTGGCTCTAGTCCTATCATAGAAGCAAGAAGCTAGATCTATGGGAGGGGCATAGCTAAGGTGCCCCTGTGCCATGCCCAATCTCTGCTGCTATTTTGTTTCCTTGGGACTGAGCATAAGTTACAACAGTCCTCAGGCAGATCAGCAACACTTTAGGATATGGTCCTTGTAGTCAAACCATCTTGAGTTTCTACTAGTATCTTCAGGAAAATACAGAATTGGTGGTTTCCTGGTTTTTGTGTTCCTCTTCAGATCGGTTCTGTTGACTAAGTTAAAGGCTTTGATACTGTCACATCTAATTAGATCCAAATGGATGACAACACAAGGTTATGCTTGAGTTTTACAGTGCTCCAGGGAGTATTTAAAGTCCACTGGGGACTCAGCTTGGTTGTCAACCAATTTTCCAATGTAATTTTTAAATTCACTTTAATCAAAGCAAGTAAGATGACATACAAATTTGAAAAGATTGATTTTGACATTTTTTCAAAAGAAGATTTCTGTGTATTACAGATATAAAAGGAGGTGGTTACAGGAAAAAGCTCAGATACAGTTACACATACAAATATCCCACTGGCTTTAGAGATTCAAGTTTTTATTGATATGGAAGGAATGGCAGAAAAGTTTTATGCCACATGAAAATTTTTCCACTGAATGCATCCAATGAAGTGAGCTGTAGCTCACGAAAGCTTATGCTCAAATAAATGTGTTAGTCTCTAAGGTGCCACAAGTACTCCTTTTCTTTTTGCGAATACAGACTAACATGGCTGCTATTCTGAAACATTAATGAAAAATTAAGATGTTCTGGATGGAAAAAGTGGAATTATGTTGAGGTTTTGTTGTTTTTGTGTTGGTGTGTGTGGTGTTTTTATAATGATTGCTTTATTTTTTGCTTAAATAGCCTGTCTTTGCACAGTCCATTTTGCATGATTATTATTCAGTGCCTCAAAGATGATGTGCTTTCTCATTTCCATTTAATTTTATGTGATATCTTCTTGTACAGTGTGCCCTATATACAGTTATTTATGCTGATCTGATTTACTCACTTAGATTAACATTACATACACCACTTGATATACTGCATATTTAATTGAGTCCTTCCTCAGATGTCTTTCTTTATGGTGTAGTGAAAGCTATAAAACATCTGCCTTCCCTACGTGGATTCTGACATAACTAAATTCTTGCTAACTGAAACTTTTTGATTATCTTTCCAAAACCTCAGTAATCTTTTTGAGACTGGATTGGCACATTTCAGTTGAGCCTGAGTCGGGGCAGTGAATACCTTTGCTACCCCAAGAACTCAGCAGGAATCAAATTATAACTCTGAGAGTCACAGTCTCACTCCTGCTTCCCCCTTGCTGTGGGGGGAAGTAATCAGCACTAAATGGCTGTTACTTAGGCCCATTGGTGGTTCGCTACTCTGTGCCAACAGGCCTGTGTCAGGCCTGGCAAACTCACTACACTTAACACGTTGCTGTGATAGTATTTATCTATAAAGAATATCATGTGAGATATCAAATGAAAGCTGGTGGCACAGTGGTCATTAATATAATTGTGAAATGTATGTATTAACACTAGATGATGCTTTCTCATATTATGCTTTCGCATATTATGCTTAACCGAACAAAGGGAGAAACGGGTTTTCTTCCAGACAAGTGGGAGGATAGTTATCTCCCTGTCTCCAATGTAAATTGAGCATGGCAATGCCAAAGACAATGGGCAATTCCTTTGCATCAGAGATAAACAGGAGGAGCAAATTAACATGAGGATGCGGAACCAGTATGGGAAGACACTGGAGTCTGAACTCCAGTTCATCCTGACTCTGGTGATAAACTTTGGAGAATATAAGGAGTGTGATGGGTTGTTCACCCCACACTGGAAAGGAAGGGTTTAAAGGCAGCTAGTGGAAGGGAGGCAGAATGGAACAACCAATCAGAGTCCACAGGGCTCACATAAAAGGAGCTGCAGGGCCATAGTAAGTCAGTTGCTGCAGGGAGCCCAAGGAGAGAGGACTGTGTTCCTAGTGGGCTGCAGGAAGGTAGTACCTTAGGCAGAGCAGTTGCTGGCAGGGACCAGGGAAGCAAGACAGAATTCCTGGCTGGCTGCTGGGATTTGCAGGCTGGAGGCCCTGAGAAGAGGGCAGACAAGGTGCTGGGGCAATGGGGAAGTGGCCCAGGGAATTGAAGGATCACTAGTGGAGAAGTTAAGGAGAGGCAATAGGAGGCTGCTATCTACAAGGTCCTTGAGTGGGGACCCAGAGAAGTGGATGGGCTCAGGTCCCTCCCACTTGTCACTGGGGAAGTGGCTGAATTATAGAACTCAGAAATACTTTCCACAGCTGCCCCTTCCCCCCAAAGAGGGAAAAAACCGATGGTGACACAGCCAGAGGGCCGAGTCATGAAGAGGCTGCTGCAGTACTTGGACTGAGGCAGGTCTGCAGGTGGGGAAAATGGCAGGAGAGATACCACAAGTAGAGGGCTCACCAGCTGGCAGAGCTAATCCCTGTGACAGCCAGCAGAAGGAGCTGCTGTGGTGAGTTAGCCCTGTGACAGGAGAAGCAAAAAAACAGTTTCGTTCTCCATCATTTAGAACACAACAAAGTCGCATTCTTCCTGTCTTTAAATGATAGATCCCCTGCCACGTGGGTGTGTGACACTGAAAGGTTGCTTTAGTCAAGGATTGTAGCCTGTTAAATGTTAGTCACTGAAAAACATGTTATACTTCTGTTTTATTTCTAATAATTTCTATCGTTATCACTCTGGCTTAAAGCTCAGTTCTTGGTTAATAAACTTTTCTTTTTTTTACCATAAGCATATCTCAGTGCTGTTATATGAAACAGAGTGTGAATTCCTGGTAAACCTAAGCAAGCTGGTATGCCAACTGTGTCTCTAGAAACAGCAGACTGGGCATGGGTGGAATTTGGTGGGGGGAGGGAGGCAGAGAGGGGCATTGCACCCTCCAAACTGCAAGCCTCATTCAGGCAGGGAGTCTGCGTGTGCAGTGTAATGAGTTCTGCAGAGGAGACAGGAGACTTCTCCCAGCTTGGCCCCTGAGGCAGGGAGTCAGAATTTTGTTTATAAACAGAGTGATTAACAGGTGATAAGATAAGAAAAGGCTATCAGGATGTTTCCTAAAGTTAAATGATCTGTTCCAAGCATGGTGAACTACAAAAAGGAAGTAGCCTAAATGATAGGAAGTAACTGTAGATTTTTCTACAATTGTTGGATTCAAGAGGTAGCAACAAAGTTACCATGATACAGTTCCACATGAGAAATTATTAGTTAAATGGGAGAAGATGGGGATTAATATGAGAACTGGAAGGTGGATAAGGAACTGGTTGAAGGGGAGACTACTGTGGATCAGACTGAAAGGTGAACTGTCAGGCTGAGGGAGTTTACTAGTGGAGTTCCTCAGAGATCAGTCTTGGGACCAATCTTATTTAACGTTTTTGTTACAGACCTTGGCACAAAAAGTGGGAGTGTGCTAATAAAATTTGCAGCTGACACAAAGTTGGGAGGTATTGCCAATATGGAGGAGAACCAGAATATCATACAAGAAGATCTGGATGACTTTGTAAAGTGGAGTAATAGAAATGGGATGATTTTTAATAGTGCAAAGTACAAGGTCATGCATTTAGGGGCAAACAACAAGAATTTTTGCTATAAGCTGGGGACTTACCAGTCGAAGCGACAGAGGAGGAGAAAAACATGGGTGTATTTGTTGATCACATGATGACTATGAGCCATAGATGTCACGCAGCCTTGAAAAAGGCTAACACAGTCCATGGGTTGCATCAGGCCAGGTATTTCCAGTAAAGACAGGGAAGAGTTAGTACCATTATACAAGGCACTGCTGAGACCTCATCTGGAATACTGTGTTCAATTCTGGTTTCTCATCTTTAAGAAAGGTGGATTCAAACTGGAATAAGTGCAGAGAAGGGCTTCTAGGATGATCTGAGGAATGGAAAACCTACCTTATGAGAGGAGACTCAAAGAACTTGGCTTGTTTAGCCTAACCAAATGAAGGCTGAGGGGAGATATGCTTGGTCTCTATAAATACATCAGAGGGACAAATACCAGGGAGGGAGAGGAGTTATTAAGTTAAGCACCAATGTGGATCCCAGAACAAATAGATATAAACTGGCCATCAACAATTTAGGCTTGAAATTAGGTGAAGGTTTCTAACCGTCAGAGAAGCATCTGGAGCAACCTCCCAAGGGGAGCAATGGGGGCAAAAAACCTAACTGGCTTCAAGACTGAGCTTGATAAGTTTATGGTGGGGATGGTATCACAGGACTACCTACAATGGTGTGTGACTCCCTGGGGCAAATATCCCCAACGGCTGGAGATGGGACACTAGATGGGGAGAGCTCTGAGTTACCACAGAGAATTTTTTCCCACATATCTTCCTCGTGGATCTTACGCACATGCTCAGGGTCTAACTGATCACCATATTTGGGGTTGGGAAGGAATTTTCCCCCGGGTCAGATTGGCAGAGATCCTAATGGTTTTTTGCTTTCTCTGCAGCCTGGGACATGTGTCACCTGCAGGTTTAAACTAGAATAAATGGTGAATTCTCTGTAACTTGAAGTCCTTAAGCCATGATTTGAGGACTTCAGTAACTCCGCCGGAGGTTAGGAGTCTATTTCAGGAGTGGGTTGGTGAGGATCTGTGGCCTGCAATGTGCAGGAGGTCAGACTAAATTATTATGATGGTCCCTTCTGACTTTAAGAGTATCTGAGAAAGAATATGCAGTACAATTTTAGACCTAACCAGTGTCCCTTAAGTGACTTGCCACAAGATGTCTGAACCTGTTGGTAGTAGAGCTGAGTGGGTCTAATATTTATTTTTCTTTCTTGATATAGGAATTATAGTGCTCCTGTCATATAATTCATAAGTTATTATCTGCAAAAAAAAAAAAAAAGTTTTCAGTTGCCTAAGTAGCCCCTGGAATCATGGTTAAAATTTCCCCCTCCTCTTCAAAAAAATCTCAAATGGTGCCCCTGTGGGCCGTCACAGAATTCCCCCCACCACCACCATCCGCAGCCCCATTGCCTTGACTGGAGCCACCCCCACCCCTTGCAAATATAGAAGTCAAACTATGCCTATAGTACTGGGTAAGGTCTGTGAGCATCTAGCGATGGGCTGGATGCTGCAGGGAGAGGCTTCTGGAGAGTTCAGGAACTGAATTAGGGTTCTGGAGAGTTCAGGAACTCAGGGTTAACCTTCAAAGCACAGTTAAGACTGCCAGAATCCTGAGGAATCTGTGGGGCTGGCTAACAAACGGGAGTGGCAAGGAGTTGTCACTCAGTTTAGCACCAACAGATCCCTTTTATGCTGAGGCAGAGGATTAGCAGGGTAATTTACAGTTCTGGACATCCTGAGAAAGCGTCACAATGACATTAAATGGCAGATTGCAGGAGCAGAGCCAAGACTTTACCCAGTACCCACTACCGTCCCCCCTGCACAGACAAGGGAGAAGTAGCCTGACCAGTGGCTGCTTTCCTCATACAGATTCTGGTGATGCAGATAACCTATGCAGTGAAGTAAAGGGATTTCTCAAACCCCGATATTACCCTGTGCAAGCATGCAGCCATTTGCACAACTGAATCATTTGGAAATGAAAAGAGCCTTCTAGATACAATAAGCAATGTCCATAGAGCGTATTTTAATTTTACAACTCTCATTTGGCTACTGTTGTGCTGTCCCCTTGCCTGCCATGTTTTTACTTTGCATTTACACCCACTCATATCTGATGTGTAACTTTCACCTTCATTTACATCATAGCTGAGTCTGACTCAAAGAAATCCACAGGAGTTATACCCTCTCACTCCAGGCTGCATTTCAAAGAAATTCACCAATCACAATCACTCAGAAAGAAAAATCCATGTAATGTGCTGAACAATCCATGTAGAAATATCATTTACTTTGTGCTGTATAAAGTTGCTTTGGCAATACCTATATTATAGTAGTGACTGTATAACATATTGGAATTTAATTTAGATCCATCACTTTGATTCTCACTATACGCAAAAAATGAAAACTCAGCAGATAATATATAGTTAACCTCAGAAACCAGGCTAGCTTCCTTCTGCTTTATAATTATTGAATTTTGATTCCGTTCTGATTGATACAGAACACACATGAAGTCAGCAGTATGGCAGAGTGAAATTAAATACCTTCCACCTGAATTTATTTTTGGCGACAGTTTTCACAATATATTTTCTGACGCTGACAAAAAAATAGCAGAAATTGATAAGAACTAGGTACCCTTAGGTAAAAGGTTTCTTCTACTATTTCATCTTTATTTTTCAGAAAGGAAATATACCCATAAGTAACTGCTACTGAGGTAAAAGAGAAATAGCATTTTCCTACAGAATAAATGTCAGAAACATATAGTAGTAACAGGGTCATGTTGCCTCCCAAAGCCAAAAATGTTTGCAATAAATTCTGCAAATATTCTTTTACTATACAAAAGAAATTTTTCAGCAAGCCTTCATCTATTACTACTAACCATTAATGGCATATTTTTTAAAATTCCTGGTTGTAATATCTAGCACCTTGTGTGCCTGTAGCTATACCTTGCCATAAGCTGCAATATATGGGATGTTAGATGGGGTGGGATCTGAGTTACTATAGAGAATTCTTTCCTGGGTATCTGGCTGGCGAATCTTGCCCACATGCTCAGGGTTCAGCTGATTGCCATATTTGGGGTCGGGAAGGAATTTTCCTCCAGGGCAGATAGGAAGAAGCCCTGGGGGGGGGGGGTTCACCTTCCTCTGTAGCATGGGGCACGGGTCACTTGCAGGAGGATTCTCTGCATCTTGAAGTCTTTGATGTGAGGACTTCAGTAGCTCAGACATAGGTGAGAGGTTTATTGCAGGAGTGGGTGCGTGAGATTCTGTAGCCTGCATTGTGCAGGAGGTCAGACTAGATGATAATAATGGTCCCTTCTGACCTTAATATCTATGAATCTATATCTGTAGCATAGATCTCTCAATTGGGTTAATATGTCTTAAAGTCTGCATGCTAATGAACCTTTGCAGTCCTCTTATAAACCTGAACTTGAGGAATGCAAAGCCAACACAGAACCACGTTCCAGGGCTTGTGTATTTTGTGACATGCTGTTCCCAGCTTCTGCAGCTAGGCCCTTTGGTTTGTGTTTAGTCAGTGGAAAATTCGATGGCAACCCGTAAATTTTCCAAGTGTTAGTCAATTGAAAAAATTGTTCTGAGAGATCAGTTTAATCTAAAAATATACTAGTGGTGCCAGATGCAAGTGAATCAATTAGTGCTTGGTCTTTGAAAGTATCAAAGAGTGGCATTTTCTCAAATATTTTAAGATTTGAGTTGAAGCAGAAGAATACCAGCTGGTATTTTTGCATGAACTGTGAAAAAGCTGTTTCTGTACATGCTAAGCACCTGGATTACAAAAACTCTCCTTTGTCAAGTCCTTCCTTGCATACAGAATGAACCCGACACATTTGTGAAACTCATTCACCAGGGGTGGAGTAAAAGTGAGGGGAAATATGAAACACCAGTATATGCTCGATTGCAGTCAGCCATGACATGCAAAAGTGAACAATCAGTTTTATAGCTGGAAAGGGACAAAATCTTAAAAAAACAAACTGGAAAACCTACTGGGAAAAATAAGAAAAGAAAAGGACGGAAATAGCAAAAGGGTGGCAAGCTGAAAAGCCTGTGGTCCAGACGAAAATGTATTACAGTATCAAGCACATAGATCATAATCAAAATTATTGATATTATTACCTCACTGCTTTAAGAGGACTCTGAACTTGTGTTGAAGCAGAAAAATACCAACTGGTATTTTCACATGAACTGCAAAAAAGCTATTCCTGTTGCTGTACATGCTAAGCCCCTGGATTACAAAAAACTCTCCTTTATCAAGTTCTTCCCCGAATACAAAATGAAGCCTACAGATAAGTTATTTCCTTTAAAAATGCAGCAACAATAACAAACACTTATACATAGCAGTCTCCCTTTTAATGTATAGTATCTGTGTAGCCAAAAGCAAATACACATTCATCTTAAAATTAACTTGTTTGTTATTTTAAGCCACTGAACAAAGTGGCTCATTTATTAATATCAACATGACACTCGGTGCTCTAGTTTTCACCATTTATTTAGTTCCAGGTGTTCTAGGATTGCTGCCCTCTTATTTCATCTTTCAACCCATATTTATACTGAAAAGAAAATCTATGCCAGGCTCCTGGTGCCCCTTAGCAAATGGTTAAAAAATGAAATTTGGCAAAGACGTGGAAAAGAGCAACAAACTCAGCCTTTCACCCAACAAAAGAGGCTGGGCCACAAAGGAAAGGATGGTCTTGTAATTAAAGTATTGGACTGGGTTCCAGGAGCTCTGCTCCGTATGTCTTGTGTGACCTTGAATAAGTCACTTAATGTCTCAGCTCCCCCTCAATACAATTGTGATAGTAATACCTCCCTTATCCCACTTTTTGCCTATTTTGTTTATTTAGGCCCTCTCTAAAGGATCAGGGTCTTAGATTAACCCTTTGAGATGGAGATGGGCATGTACAGTGCCAAGCATAAAGCAATCCTGACCTTGGTTGGGACCTAAAGGTGCTACTGTAATACAAATTAATAATAATAAAGCAAATGTATCCCACAGTTTGCATAAAACCATACTCCCTTCCAAACATCCATTTGCTCCACATGCCTGAAGACTGATGAATGCATGCCTTAAAGATTAAAGAATTAACAATACTCTAGACTGGGTAAGAGGCCTAAACTTCAGAGTGAAGAGGTCTTCCATGTGTCTCAGTTGTGAGCTGCTTTACAGTCTCCTGCAGGTTATTTTCATTGTTGGTCTGTGCATGTAGGGGGAGAGCAGTACTGCATGCATGGAGGTAGAGATGTACTAGCCTTTAAAGGGTATGTATAAATTGCAGTTAGGCACCTACAGCTGGCTTGTGCCAGCTGACTTGGGTTCATAGGGCTTAGTCTGCAGGGCCATTTTATTTCAGTGTCAACTTCTGGCTTGGGTTGCAGCCCGAGCTGTGAGACCCTCCCACCTCACAGAGTCCTAGAGCCCGGGCTGCAGCCAGAGCCTGGAAGTCTACCCTGAAATGAAAGAGTCCCACAGCCTGAGTCCTGTGAGCCTGAATCAGCTGGCATAGGCCAAACGTTGGTGTCTAATTGCAGTGTAGACATATCCAAAGAGGCTGCTGTCCATCATGCACCGCTATCCATGGCATTAGTAGCCAGTGCAGCAGAGTAAATGACACCTTTTGCCCCTTTGCATCCCTGTATGAACTCATGGACTTTAAGGTCTGAAGGGACCATAATGATCATCTTGTCTGACCTCCTCCATATTGTACCTCACCAACCCACTCCTGAATAGACCCCTAACCTCTGGCTGAGTTACTGAAGTCCTCAAATCATGATTTAAAGACTTCAAGTTACAGGGAATCCACCATTTACACTAAGTTAAACCTTCAAGTTACCCAGACCTCATGCTGCAGAGGAAGGCAAAACCCCCCTCAGTGTCTCCGCCAATCTGACCTGAAGGGAAATTCCTTCTCGACCCCAAATATGGCGATCAGTTAGCCCTGGAGCATGTGGGCAAGACCCACCAGGCTGATACCTGGAAAGAATTCTCTGTAGTACCTCAAAGCCCTCCCCATCTAGAGCCCCTTCTCTGGCTGTTGGGGATTTTTGCTCCTGGCAGTCGCAGATGGGCCACGTGCCATTGTAGGCAGTCCCGTCATACCATCCCCTCCGTAAACGTATCAAGCAAAGTCCTGAAGCCAGTTAGGTTTTTTTCCCCCACTGCTCCCCTTGGAAGGTTGCTCCAGAACTTCACTGCTCTGATGGTTAGAAACCTTCACCTAATTTCAAGCCTAAACTTGTTGATGGCTAGTTTATACCCATTTGTTCTTATGTCCACATTGGCGCTTAACTGTATAACTCCACTCCCTCCCTGGTATTTATCCTTCTGATGTATTTATAGAGAGCAAGCACATCTCCCCTCAGCCTTCATTTGATTAGGCTAAACAAGCCAAGCTCTTTGAGTCTCCTCTCATAAGGTAGGTTCTCCATCCCTTACATCATCCTAGTAGCCCTTCTCTTCACCTGTTCCTGTTTGAATTCATCTTTCTTAAACATGAGAGACCAGAATTGAACACAGTATTCCAGATGAGGTCTCACCAGTCCCTTGTATAATGGTACTACCACTTCCCTGTCTCTACTGGAACTAGCTGGCCTGATGCACCCTAGGACCATGTTAGCCTTTTTCACGGCTGCATCACATTGATGGCTCATACTCATCTTTGATCAACCAATACACCCTGGTCTTTTTCCTCCTTTTTTGCTTCCAACTTATACAGCTTATAGCAAAAATTCTTGTTAGTCCCTATATGCATGACCTTGTGTAACCAACACACCTCCTGGGTGTGGTGCTCTGTCCCCCTCTAGTGGGACCAAGACCACTTAGAGATTAATGAGTCTGCTATAGCCTTAGCTAGGAGCAATATGGCTTTTACCTCATGCAGTAGAGCCCCACGCATTTAGCTCCAGAGGTCCCAGGTTCGATCCCGCCCACTGATGACTGGTCTGTGGGTGTTACAAGTGGGGGCTCATCCAGGATATCAACTGGGAAGTCTCTGAAGCTAAGGACATACTTCCTCAACTAGGGGAAGTATGTAACCCTGGAATTAATAAACAGTGGCAACTGGCACATTTGCAGACTACAAATCACAGTCAGGAAGAATTCATCAAAATTTTCATGCAAGGCAGCAAGTTAACAAAGTATGGCAGAATGCTTTATAGAAAGACACATTACTGGTGGTCATTGTTAAAATGGTGCTGCAAAGCCTCCCTGATTCGAATAGACCCCCACTGTGCCCATCTAATAGCCTTGGTATTTAACTGCTCAAAATGAGCCACCAGGCAATCCGCCTCTGTGCTCCACCCCAGAAGAAACTTTTCACCCTTAGCCTCACAAATATTATGCAGTACACTGCAGGCTGCTCTGACCTTGGGAATATTTTCCTCATATAGGTCTAACCTGCCATAAAGGCAGCACCAGCATGCTTTTAATCTGCCAAACACACATTCAACACTCATTCTGCACCTGTTCAGCCTATTGTTGAAGTGCTCCTTGCTGCTGTCCAGATTCCCCATGTAAGGCTTCATGTGCCATGGGAGTAAGGGGTACACTGGGTCTCCTAGGATCACTATGGGCATTTCAGCACCCCCATTGGAATCTTCTGGTCTGGAAAGAAAGTCACTGCTTGCAGCTTTCTGTACAGGCCAGTGTTCCTAAACATGTGTGCATCATACACCTTCCCTGCCCACCCTGCGTTGATACCTGTGAAATGACCACAGTGATCCTGCAATACCATAGAGAAGTACCCCTTTCTATTGATGTACTCCATGGCAGATCGAGTGTTGCACCTCATGAACATTTTTCTTGCCACAAGAAGCAGGAGCAGAACCACGTCCTCCAAGACCTTGTCCATGTGTTCCAGCAGAAGGGAGAGATAAATAGGAGCTGCCATCACCAAATGTGTGAAATTGGTGAAAAGTTCCAGCATCATACAGCAAAGTGGTTCCTAGAGTGTCTGCTGTGATGCACAGAACTCCAGGACACCACCCCATAAGCGATAGCACTAACATCACATACCAGCAAGCAGCAGCGTGGATGCAGGTATATACATGAATGCAGCATGTACCCATGCCAAACAGAACGTATGAGGACACTCGGTGTAGCTATAGGGTACATGGACTACCAGTACATGGACAACTATCCGTTCATGCTCACAAGTGTGGACATAGCCTAAGACAAGATATGATTCCTATTTGTCATATGAAGTGATGCTATAAAGAAAACTAGGATAGATTATTCTCACTAGTCAGTAAAAATGGACATAGTTAATGCAGTTACACTGCAAAATGGAAAATGTAAGTTAAATAATAGGGAAACAATTATATAGCAGGTAATCAGTTGAATCAATTGTTGAAGAAGGCTATGGAATTAAAACAGATAAACATTGGTAAGAGTTACAAAGACCCTAATCTTGCAAACATTTACACATGTACTTATCTTTAAGCATGTGTGTAGTCCACTGGCTTAAAGTTAAGGACAGTGGTTCTCAAACTAAGGGCGCTGCTTGTTCAGGGAAGCCCCTGGTGGGCCGGGCTGGTTTGTTTACCTGCTGTGTCCACAGGTCGGTGGATCTCAGCTCCCACTGGCCGCGGTTCGCTGCTCCACGCCAATGGGGGTTGCAGGAAGCGGCGCAGGCCAAGGAATGTGCTGGCCGCCCTTCCCGCAGCCCCCATTGCCCTGGAGCGGCAAACCGCGGACAGTGAGAGCTGCAATTCGCCGACCTGTGGACGCAGCAGGTAAACGAACCAGCCCGGCCCACCAGGAGCTTCCCTGAACAAGCGGCGCCCCTAGTTTGAGAACCACTGCTTAAGAATGTGTATAAGTGTTTGCAGGATCAGGGCCAACATGAAAATTAAAATGCAAATTGTTACCAGATTTGCCCGTTACTTTGTGGTACACTCATTTATTCTTCTGAGAGGGGGTTCTGTAATTCTATCAATGAACTGCTTGTGTCACTTGTGTTCTCATACGGAGCTCTACTTCTCCTTTCTGCAAGTTCCCTCCCAATGGAGTTATCCTGCAGGACCTAGGTTCCCCAGGGCTGGGTTCCTCCAACCCCAGAATCAGACACACCCACCCACACACACACACTAACAGAGAGTGTCTGAGGGGACCAGGTCAATCAGCACTCCCAAGCTGACTCCTTATATGTCCTTGGACTGAGCAGGCTGGGTCGAACAGCACCTCCAAGCTGCCATCATCATATGCCAGGGGCACCGCGTCGGAATAGAGTGTGCCTGAGCAGGCTGGATCGAGCAGCACTTTCAAGCTGCCACCCTTATATGCCCCTGAACTCAGCAGGCTGGATCGAGCAGCACTTCCAAGCTGCCACCATCCAATGCCAGGTTCAGCACGTGTTTCTTCGAGGGAGCTCACAATGCAATTAGGCAGCTTCAGTATTTTGGATACCATTAAAGGATTTATTACTAGAATTGGTCTGATAACTACTGAGCTGGATGTGTGCAGGCATGGGTTCATTAACATCTGGAGCAGAGACCCCCATCATGCAGCGCTTCCCTGCTTTTCTGGTCCCAGAATTCCGTGCAGTTCTTGCCTTGGAATCTCTGTTCTCCATTCTGTATGCTAATGGAGATGCCTCCCTGTCCCATCTTCAATGCAAATAAGTCTAGGAGAGTTGCCTTAATCCTGTCACCCTTGTCTGGAGGGGTTTAGGTGTGTCTCCCACTGCCTTTTCATTGCTTTTGGTAAGTCTTTCTTCTGATCAGCTTTGGTTCAAGGAGAGGTTGGGTGTATGTCCTTCATGAGTCAGACAGGCTGGATACTGTGCCCTGGTTCCCCAAGAACACAGAGCTGACAGGTAACAGCATGATTAGACAACTAAAATATGAAAAAACGGTTAATAAATGGGGGGAAACAGGCTATCATGGGGAATATTGATAATTTTCACTGCACTTCATTTTCTCTCTCTCTTTTTCCTCTGTATATGGTCTACTTAGAAAGCAGTCTTCTTACTTGCTTGTAAGGCATCTAACTTGCTTCTTGGTTGCTATGTAAAGAATAGATTAATATTTCCCCCAGTAGAGGAAAAGGATGGATAATTTGATGGTGAGTAATTTAGATTCAAGGGGAAATGATGCTCCTTCAAAAAGCACTAGCTTCAGTACTAAGCCTTCTTGAGAAGAGGATTATTGGTATAAAAATTAATGACATTAACATCTCTCTCACTTTCTTTTTGTGGCACTTTCTTCCCCCAAAGTTTAAAAAAGGAAGAAGAAAAACATACGATATGTGTATAATTCTGTGATTGTGCATTATAATCCATTTGCAGAAAGTTCCACGGTTGATTGACTTAAGTCTCACTTGAGAATGAGACAAAGTTTATGGCACAGTTAAGGCTTCCTTCTTCTCACTGCTTTGCTTTTAAGCCACTGACTTTGCTTCTCGGGTTTCTGATCATTCTTCTTGCCATCACAGGAGATGTTGAATAGAGATGAGATTAAACTATTTTAGGTAAAATAGGTCTATGCAAAACTCAACTGTTTCATGTTGGAGGAATTCATGCAAGCTTTTTCCTTGTTTTTGATTCATGTGCCCTCTCACACCCCAAATTTTGCTTTGGGTTGTATGTTCAGATAAACCCAAAAATTCAAAGTGATATTCAGTTGAAAATGACAGTGTGTCCTTGTGCTGCTATAGACTATGCAAAATAGTAAGTTTCAAATTATTGCAATATTTCAGTGCAAAAGCTTTATCCAGTCCATAAATCACTTGAAAGATTTACAAATATTTCAACACATCTAGGCTGAGTTTTGAAGGCCTGATTCTGAGGTGCTGGGCGTTTGTCTCAGGATCAGACCTTAAATGTTTAAGTGAGTCAAGTGAGTTTTCCATAGCTTCATGTTTCATGGTGAAGGTTTTGCACATATCTAAATTTTAAAACAAGGTACCAGAAAGAGGTCACATCCTGTACTTTTTTTATAACCTTTCCATGGAATTTTTATTAAATTTCATAGGATAGTTTAGAGACTCATCATCTACCAGCTATTGACTGTTATAGGATGGATTTAAAAATCTATAGAAACCATCTTGTGTTCTAAATTGATATTTTTTGGAAAAATTTCTACAGAGCCCCATTAATTTAATCTCTATAAGAATTTTCCAGAAGGGGAGGCATGTAATAAATGGTTGTCATTGATACTCGGCATGCCTCTTCTAAGTCATCCTGCCTAAGGAGAAGAGGAGGAAAAGAAGATCTCCCTGCAAAAATCCACCAGACCACAATAAAGACCTCCTTTAAATCTTTCCTTAAATATTGTGATGCCTTCAAAACACTTGACAGCAGGTAGACAACTGGTGTGCTGTCCCTGTTGTTTAGTACACTAGTCATAGCTGCCTCATTCTTACCTTCTACTCTCACCATTATGTTAGATCCACCTGACCTCTAGGGTACAGATGTGGGGACCTGCATGAAAAAAACCCTAAGCTTATTTTTACCAGCTTAAGTTAAAACTTTCCCAAGGTACAAGCTATTTTACCTTTTGTCCTTGGACTTTATTGTTGCCACCACCAAGCGTCTAACAAATATAACAGGGAAAGAGCCCACTTGGAAACATCTTTCCCCCCAAAATTCCCCCAAGCCCTACACCCCCTTTCCTGAAAAAGGCTTGATAAAAATCCTCACCAATTTGCATAGGTGAACACAGACACAAACCCTTGGATCTTAAGAACAAGGAAAGCAATCAGGTTCTTAAAAGAAGAATTTTAATTAAAGAAAAAGTAAAAGAATCATCTCTGTAAAATCAGAATGGTAAATACCTTCCAGAGTAATCAGATTCAAAACAGAGAATCCCTCTAGGCAAAACCTTATGTTACAAAAAGACACAAAAACAGGAATATACATTCCATTCAGCACAACTTATTTTATCAGCCATTTAAACAAAACAGAATCTAACACATTTCTAACTAGATTGCTTATTAACCCTTTACAGGAGTTCTGACCTGCATTCCTGCTCTGGTCCCAGCAAAAACCAACACACAGACAGAGAGAACCCTTTGTTCCCACCCCCCTCCAGCTTTGAAAGTATCTTGTCTCCTCAATGGTCATTTTGGTCAGGTGCCAGCGAGGTTGTCTTAGTTTCTTAACCCTTTACAGGTGAAAGGGTTTTTTCCTCTGGCCAGGAGGGATTTAAAGGTGTTTACCCTTCCCTTTATATTTATGACAGCTCTGTAAGCTGTGTGGGGCACAAACCAGCTTTTTGTTATATATTTGTTCAGTGCCTAGCAAAAAGAGTCTTTCAGTGATACCACAATATAACTTCAGTTCATGAAACATACAGATATGTATTGAGTATATTTTGGTATATGGCCTGTTATGTCCCCCACACATGTGTGCCACTCTATGCCATGAAAAGCATTTAAATCTTAAAATGACAACCAGTTTCCACAATTCTTATTTTCCTTTGGCATACAGAAGGGACTGATATATTAGCATCAGTCTGTCCATCCTCACAAGGCTGCATTTACTTTTTACTTGTGCCATTTTAAATCCAACCTCTCTCCTCACCATTAACTCAGAGCATTTTTTTTAATTGCCTAAAATTACCCTGTATGGTTTCTCTCAAAAGGCCTTTTAATTGAATGCATCATCTTCCTTCTAGACAGCACTGATGTTCCTTGTCTTTGGCCTTGAGTGAAGTGTTTATTTTTTTATGCAAGGCTTTATCTAGGCCTTAAGAAATGCTTTTTCCATGTTTCCACCTGTGCTGCAGTTCGTATACAGCTCTTTCTTATGTGCTACACTGTGTTTTCAGACCTATTGGGCTTATTTTAAATGCATGATGCAATGACAGCTGTTCTGAAACCCTGACAAGGGCTTTCACTTATTTAGATGTAGCACTCTCTTTCCATCTCTCTGCACAAGTTCACTTGCAGACTGATGCCAAAGGACCAGAGTGCCTTTCTAATTCACCCCTGGTTCTACTGAGCTATTTCTAACCATAGACTCTGGGCCTCTCTAAGTCACAGTAAATTGCCACTGTAGTGCACTGATTCAGTTCAGGGTATGCTTAATAATAGAAGCAGTTATTAACAGCAATTTTGAGTGTGACACACATTTCAGGTCAATGCCCTAACGAATGAATAAAAGCAAGGGATCTGAAGCAAATATGGTTTCAAAGACTGTGCTAAAACATATCCTGCTTGCATTACAACCTTATAGTAGATACCTGCATTTAAGGGGACTGTCCAACTTTGCACAAGTCTGACAGCACCCTGTAGCAAGAATTCCCCGCAGCAAACTGCCAGAGTATGCTCATTTTGACTAAATACCAGGCAGCTTTACCTCCTTCCAATCCTTTTAAGCAATAATCTGTCAGAGGTGCACAGAGAGAAAGCATTCTTTCTACAGTATTGGGCCTAATAGTTCAAGCCATTAAGTCATCCTGGTGGCAAGGTGTACAGTCATGACTGAGAGAGAATGAATTACAGACAATACTTAGAACTCTCAGTTCTCGGGTCAGTGCAAGTTAATGAGCACCTTATGGAGGAGATCATAGAATCATAGAATATCAGGGTTGGAAGGGACCTCAGGAGATCATCTAGTCCAACCCCCTGCTCAAAGCAGGACCAATCCCCAATTTTTGCCCCAGATCCCTAAATGGCCCCCTCAAGGATTGAACTCACAACCCTGGGTTTAGCAGGCCAATGCGGATGCAAGACGCTCCAAAAACAAGTAATCCTATTTTAGCACTATTTCTATAGCATGGAAAGCATTGGCTTCATAGAAAACCTGAGGTATTTTCTTTGTTGCTTTCTTTGCCTTATGCCCTTGCCCAGTACAGAGGTTTTGGAACTTCAGTCAATGCGTATAACTCTCTGACCTTCCAGAAGATCTAGTCATGTTCCTATGCATTCCTCAGTTACTACCTATGTAATTCATCTTGGCTTGGAAAGGGATGTACTTCTACTGCACACCTCTTGCTGTCAATCCACCTGGCGACCAGACTCTGGCATATAACCCACAAGGAAAATGCATAAGGTGAAGTTAAAGTTATTTGCCATTATCAAATATTACTTTTAAAGAACATCAGAGCTAATTAAAAACATGGTATTGTAGAAAATTCAAAGTTAAGCTTAAAATTTATAAGGAACCCAGTCCTTTGAATGTATGCAAATTACAAGTTAAAATAGCCAAGACAGTCAAACTATTTTAACTCTGTCTCAGTAGAAATACCATCTTCTCCATCTTTGCATGTGCAAAATGATCATTGCAGAACATTATTTTTATAATTTGTTTCACATGTACATATATCTGATAGTAAATATGATTGCTGGCAACATTAGAACTAGGCAGAAAACAGTTTTCCCATCTATGAAAATTTTCAAAAATTTTCCTGTTCCACATTGAGACAAAACCAAAACCTTGTGACATTTTTGCAGAAAAATTGATCTTGGTTTGGTCACATCCTGGACGCAAGAAACCATCCTGATGACAGCCTTGTCAAAACCAATCCTTTCCCATGAAAAGTTTGAAATGCAAACGCATTTTCTGACCTCTCCCCCCCCCAAATGTTTAAAAAAAAAATCCCCAATCAGCTCTGCCCAACACACTAATTTAAGTTCTTTTCATGCAAGTGCTCTAATTTCATGGTTCGAGCATATGGGATTTGAATGGACACACACTTACTCTGTGTCTAATTACACTGGGATAACTGGCTGCTACATGGAGAAAACAGAGTCCAGTCCTGTTTGGTGCCAAGCAACCCTTACGATTTACTGACTGCCTTCAGCACCTCACTGTAATGAGCAGTGGGGAATGATTGTCTTCAGTATGCTACTTATCTACTCAGGAATTTGTAACATTTCTGTGTGTATACTGTGCATGACAACAAAGAAGGCTGTACAGCCATGCAACTACTGTAGAATTAAGAATCAGGCATTTTAGTTTTTGTGGTCACTGATAAAATTAAACTGTTTGATATGGATGCATGTGCTTGTATGAACTGAAGGAGGCTACTGGATGTGGGAATAAGATGAATAGCCCTGAGGCTGCTCTGACTTACACTGGAGGCTAAAGCTGCCCCCAACAGCTGTGGGGAAAAGGGAGTAAAGAAGTGGTGCAAAGTTACAGTTGTCCTCTACCCCAGTGATTTGCAAGTACAGTCTGGCCAGACTCAAGGATCAGGATCATTATTCTCTCCTGCAAGATTTATGCAGTCCATCACTCTTATATGTATTAGCTGCACACTTATTTGAAAATGCATTTCAGGAAATAACCCTAAAGAAAAAATCCCTAAACCTGATGTGTCAAGAATAATTAAAAATAAAGATTACAGCATATTAATCACCCATAATCCTTCCCCCTTTCTGTGTTCTGATTGTCTCCACTAGGTCCAAAGAAAAATCCCTTCTCCTTCATGCCTCTGGATTCTGCATCTAACTGAAGATAACCATGCTTACAGTGCCAAGTGCTAAGCATGAAATTGCAGGCCTTAAACACAGCAAAACTGATAGGCTGGCTTCCTAGGATACACAGACACATCTGCACCAAATCTCTTATTTGTTTATGAAGAACAGATTGTTTATGAAATAAGGTGACTGACATTGTTAATTACAGATGAATACCTGTAGATAAAAGGAGATTATTACTTGCATAATCTGGTTGCTTACTGGAATGTTATACAGTGCTAGAGCTAATAAAAAGGCTTTAATAACTTTAAACCCAAGAAGTAATTTGAATTTATTAGGTGGAAGAGATCTGAAATAGTTTGTTGCTAGACAGCTCTTTCTATTCTCTCTCTGGATATATCTATTTTATGATTAAACATACACACACATATAAACAAAGTTACAGATTGAATCAAAAGATTATCAGAATTTTTCTTTTGACCTACAAGAAAGCAACTGTCAGTCCTTCATTATAATTAAACGTTATTTGCTATCCTGTGATTTGCAAATTAACTCTTTGAACGTATCATTTCTAAACAATGTGTTGATAGATAAAGAATAGCATTTGTTTTTTCTCCTAGTTGTTTCCTGCAGCATTTTACTAATGAGATACATAGCAAAATTATATCATTCATGCATTATTTAACAACATGCCCTCTGGAATTTCTATGGTTTGAGTTTAGATGACTTACAAGCTTGAAATCAGGGCAGCTCTAGGCAGTTTAGATTTCAGAACATAAAGCAACAGTGTACATATTTTTTCTTAGTCCATTACTTTCAATAACTACTTGGGTTCTTTAGCTTTAGATATCTGGGGAATGAGAATATGCCCTTGGTAATGATGGTGCCAGACAAACTAATCTAAATGTGATTGATTTTTTAACATTATACCTCAGATGTATTCCTAAAATTTAGACACAAAAAGCATTACATTGCCTAAAAACACCATGCTTTGCTAATTAACCAACATAGAAAACCATGATGCTGTGAGTGAATGTGATCATAAGCTCATTCACAAACATCAGAAATGCACGTCTATGTAATGTTATGTACAAACAGCAAATCTACAAACAGCAGTGAATGTTTCTATCACAAGCAAGGTTTACATTTTCCATCTTTCTGTTCTTTCCCTGATAGGTTTGCTCTCAGTGCAAGCCTAAATGCTTTATCTAATAAACTAACTATGAAGGGCACATCTGAAGTAAATGGTAGAATTAGACTCTCCCAGCTGGCGTTTTAAGTTTGGGATCTATCAAAGCTGATGCTAAAGCACAATGCATAATTCAGAGTAAGAGCTCACTGCATCATAATCGCATTCTGAATGATTCATAAAGAAGCAGTATGGTAGCTAGATTAAGATTAGTGACATATTGAAGGAAGCCAAACAAAAACAAAAAACACACCAGTAAAGGCTGTCCTTGATCTGTTCAGTACACATACATTTTAGGGCCATTTTTTTCTTGTTTCTCCATTAAAACACCTGGAAGGAGATTTCTGACCCACAACACTGTGATTTTTTTGGAGATGCCTCTTTGCCACATCATTCTGTCTGGGAGTCAGGGTTGGCAGCAGAGAAAGGCAAGGCTACCAGTAACTGCTAAGGCCTAGAATCCACATCAAGAACTGGGCCAGGTTCTGCCATCTGTACTCACTCAGGTCCCTCAGCAGTTGGGCAGAACAACAGTTTGTAGTATTGTGTGTGCTGTCATTGGCTGGCCCTCCATGAGCTGACTAATCATACCTCTCCAGTGACTGGAGCACTTCAGTTAAGCACTGAAGGCAGCAATAATTTATGATAAACAGTGTGACTTACATCTCCACAATTTTTTTGTCCTCTCACTCTTATGCGACTGAGTAAAGAGATGGCCTTTCACCTTCACCCAATACGAGATGACATTATATAGACATATGTCTGCGTTTCTGATATTTGCAAGTGAGTGAATAATCATACACAGTCAGCAACATTATTTTCTGCATCAGATAATCAGCAAAGCCCTTGTGTTTATAGGCAATTTGATTTGGGTGTGTTGCCCAGCAGGGGAAGCCAATTATATAGGTGAAGAACAGAGAATAGCCACTAAACATTTAAATCTAGAGATTGCAAACTTGACTACCCCAACTAATCTCAATTGCTACAATGGTGCATGGGAAAGAGGTGGTCTCTTAGACAACTAAGACCAAAACCAAACAAGCTTTTTATCTGTAAAGTCAACTCAGAAGTAAAGAAGAAACCAGTGCAAACCCTGGAGAGCTACTAGGATATGCTCCTTTTGATCAGCACTACCTACCAAGTGAGCAGCTGCATTCTGCCCTACCTATAACTCTGGAGTGATCTTCAAAAGGTAGAGTACGCTCTGGCAAGCCAATCTAGAGGTCACAAAAGCATGAATCAAAAAGTGTCACAGGAATATTTTTCCTTAGGAGTAAAAGATCTCAATAATTTTAATGTTTTTAACATTTATTCTTAATGTTCATTTTATTTAATCCATTTTAGTCTGTTTTAATGTTTAGTGTAAGGTTGGAATGTTAATATAACTGACTAGGTAGTTTAAAATATAGTTTGTTTTTCTTTATCAGTTTCTTAAGAAAATCATCCTTTCAACACTTCATTATTTTGTCCCACCAGAAAATACTTTGCTTTTATTATAATAAAAATATTAGGATCATGGTCTGCCTTTTGGTTATATAGTATGGCATATACTGTTGATCTGCTTCTTCTTAAGTTAGTTATTTTTCTGCTCTAAGGTCTATATAGTTATGCAGTTACGTGTTTCTATGGAGCCAGTATAATAGGGCTTTTATCTTTGACTGGGGCCACTGTCACAACCGTTATACAACTAATAAAAATTGATTTTATGTATGTGAAACAGAGCCCATGCAGCAATTGTAAATAAAAATTCAATATGCCAAATAAAGAACCAACAGGATGGAGTATAGCCACAAAAAAATATGTAAATGGTCGTACTTTGTGAGACATGGAATCTGTAAACATGGGATAAGAGCAGGCTATAGACCCTAGAGCCAGAAGATCCCTAGAGTGCTAAAAAATAAGCAAGGCTCAGAAACAATTAGAATGAAATATGCAAGTTAAATGAGATAAATTGCCATGTTACTACAAAGCTTATTGATACACAGATCTTTAATATGCTGTCAGAATGTTAAAGACAAACAAAATAACTGGTTTTCCAACAGTATATTAAAAGTATCTGTTCTGTTCTCATGTGTCTGGCTCTCCTGTTAGAGGCAATGGGAATCTCACACAAGAATCCAAGTGGATAAATCAATCGGATTTTTTAAATTAAAATATGAGTGTAACTTTTCACTGAACACTGATAACTGGATAGATTCTATATTGTCCTACATGCTTTTGTTGCCATAAAACAGAATAAAGCAGCCTCCCCAGCTAATTCTCACAACACAGGGTACATTCTTGAAGGCTAAAATTGGCCTGGCTGCTCTGCATTCCCTGCCAAGAGCTACTGCACAGGGGGCATATCGGGAGCAGGAAGGGTCTGTTGCAGACAGAGCACAGATTAGGACAGCAGTCAGGTATGAATGTGCTTCCACCTCTCTACCCTTGACCTCTTCCTTTCTGACCAGTCCTATGTCTCCAATTACCTCTCTGACATTTCCTTCTCAACATCCAAAGCTATTTTAAAGGGATCATCCAGTGGGCGGGTAAAATTCTGCTGTCCCTAACCCAGATGCAATTATCCCTCATATGCACGAAAAAGCAAAGAATGTGGCTTAATTAGGCCAAAACTTAACTCATCTGGGAACTAACCAGCAGTAACTCATACAGCACAGATCACCATTCCCTCTTTAATTGTTTTCACCTGATGGAGTCCCCCCCACTCCTCCACAGCTGATTCCAACCCATTGCTGGTACCCCGCCACCCTCTCCTCATATGAGGATTAAGGAGGTGGAAGGGGAAGAAGGGTTGTCTCCTCATTGTACCAGACAATAAAAGTCCCAGCCCCATTCCCCTACTTCTTTAAGGGAAGCCTTCCCCTAAATCCACTTCCAACTCTGGGTTATCGGGGAACCATAACCTCTTTATAACCAGTACCTGCACTGGACATCTGCCACAAGGAGGCGCCAGCAAAAAGCTTGGCTGCCCCCACTCCACACCCCCACCTCTACTTCAGCTGAGTTCCCAGATAGAGAGGGGCCTATTAAATAAAATAAGCCAAAAATATGTACTCTCCCCAGTCACAGAGCTGTACCCCATCATCCCTGAATTTTTGGTGGGTAATTACATGTAATGAATGGGCCCAATTCTGCTCTCAATAACACAGATGAAATTGTCATTCATTGGAAAATGCATGTGTGTAAATCAGAGCAGATGTTACCTTTGTGGTGCATTAATGTACTGATCTCGATGGTATCTAGGTATAGTAAAAATGGAGCATCTCATCTTTCACCAGAACTTTGTGCTCTTCCCTTTCTCCCTCACCATTCATTATCTTCCATTTCTACCTCAGTGTCATCTTCAGCTCCTCTCTGGCCTTACCTTCCCCCTCACAGCCAGATTCATTGAAACCTATTGCTTCTTCCTTTACCACATTTCTGAAATCCACCTCTTCCTCCCTGTTTCAGTGGGTAAATTTCTGGTATGTGACTTGCTTAATGCTCACCTTGACTATCCTAACCTCTCCCTTTCCAGCCTCTCTGCCTCTCATTGCTCCAGCTTATGCAAAACATTGCAGCTAACGCTATCTGCCTCTCCCTCCATTCCGAATGTATCACCTCCTCTTCAGATCCCTTTGCTGCCTTCTCCTCTCAAGTGTGAATTCCCCATTCTTACCTTTTAGGCTCTGCACAACAGAGCTACACTAGTCTAAAACTAGCATAAGGCTATGTCTACATTATAGCCTATGTCGGCAAAATGTATGTTGCTCAGGGGTGTGAATATTCCACCCCCGAGCGACGCAAGTTACACTGATATAAGCGCTTCTGTGCTCAGTGCTATGTAGGAGGGAGAGCTTCTCCCACCAACAGAGCTTCTGCCGCTCACGGAGGGGTTTTTCTAATGCCGACAGGAGAGCTGTCTCCCGTCGGCATAGTGTCTTCACCAGATGCTCTGCAGCAGCGCAGCTGAGCCACTGCTGCACTATATTTATAGACATGCCCTAAATGAACTCCCGTAATCAGCCCTCTCACTATGGGGGAGAGAGCACCATAGCCTAGGTAGCTCTAGCAATGTTGTGCTTAACGAAAAAAAAAAGCCTCTATACATGGTGTGAAGATGTGTGTGTGTGTGTGCTTTAAATGTGAAGAAGAAAACCAGGCAGAAGAGAGCTAAGAAAGTGTCTAGGCAGGAGCTCTGCAGTGAATGAGAGAGAAAAAAAGAGACAGACAAACGACTTCTCTTCACTACCAGGGGAAGTTGACCTAAGTTACGCTACTCGAGCTACTTCCATAATGTAGTTGGAGTCGACCTAGCTTCGGTCAACTTACCCCAGGGTCTTCACTGCGCTGCGTCAAAGGGAGATGCTCTTCAGTTGATTTACCTTAATCTTCTCTGGGAGCTGAAGTACTGGGATGGACCAGAGAGCGCTCTTCTGTCAGTTTAGCGGGTCTTCACTAGACCCACTAAATTGACACCCGCTGCATCGATTGCAGCAGTGTTGATCTCCCTGGTTGTGAAGACAAGCCCAAAGCCTTGGCAACAATACTGTTTTCCTTAGTCTAACAGAGTTCCTTGATCAGTAACAGAAAAAAAGTGATCCTTTCTGTGATATTTTACCATTATCATATGACATCTGGAGCAATCTGTCTCTTCTTTTGGGCCAAGCAACATTCCTAACTTTTAAATACCTCCTTAAAACTCATCACAAATTCTATTATCTTCTAGTTTGATTCATGCCATGCCCATCACCTGGTACCTGAGCATCTCTCCTCTTCAGCTCCGCCTGCTTCTACTCGCATGATCATTGATAGTCTTTGTATCTGTCTAATTTCAAGGGTAGGTTCCTGCAAGAAGCTGTGTCCTTCTACCTGTTTGTAAAGCACTACAGCCACCTCTAGTGCTACATACACATTACCAATAATAATTAAATACTGAGCTCTTTAATTTTTTTTAGCACTATAAGTGTTTCAGGTCATAATATGACTACGTCCATTCCACAATGCCTAATCCTGACTATATAAGAAATGAATAAAAACAAACATTACCTGAAGGCATTTCCAGCTGAAAAGATGATTAAAAACACTGGACTAAAATCTTCTGGCTTTAGGTTTGGAGCTATGCTTCTTAAAGTATATCTCCTGTTCTAGCAAACCTTTTGTCTTTCTTTGGTCACATATGATCATATTCATGAAAACGCCACCTGCCCGGTAAAGTGGTCCTTCCTTTATCAGATGCAGAAACTGGATCTTTTTTCAGCAGTCAAGAATTATGCCCAGTTTGTGAAGTATTTTGTTGAAAGTGGCTCCTCACTTACTCCTTGGATTTCTAAGAGACATTGATTTTGCTTTCCATTTCTGATTTATGTGAACAAGGTTTTGATTACTTTTGAGTTATTGTTACTTTGGGGCTATAACTTGCCGTGGACTTTTAAACATATCTCACCATTGATTTTAATGGACAGTTTTGTTTCTAAACAATGGTATAATATGGCCAAACTCTCTCTCTAGATTTTGTGATAAAACCGTTAAGCCGCTTTGTTGCTGTCAGCCCAGTCCTGTATACTGGACAGACCCCCAGATAGAAAAAAAACCTTTGTTCGGTCCCTAATGCTGAACCACACTGAGGCCAGGGAAGCAACTCTCTGCCCTATATCTGAGTCAGGACCTTTTAATGCAGCTGGCTACTGTAGAATATGAGGAGAGCAGTGGGTATATCCTGTTGCTCCCTTGCAATATTCGGTTTGGGCTACATGATCCTGTGCTGTGCATAGTCTCAAGCGTTACTCTGTTTGTGGAAAACATCTCAACTTTGCCTCTTCAACATTCCCTGCACAGCATTTGCCTTGCTCACAGAAGAGTTGAGTCCCACTTTCATACTTTACTGCCTGATCCAGCAGAAAAAACACAGCTTTCACTGTGTTTAGGCTTTCTACAGATATGTAAGGTGGTTCAAGACCTCAGACTGGCCAGATTGAGAAGTACTTCGTTGTAGCATTATCATTGTGCACATTTGGGAAACAAAGGAAAACTACAATAATAAGAAAAATTACTTATTACATCAAAGGACAATTGGAAAATCCAGTTGACCAAATTTCCATTCGACTTAAGTATATGGCCCAGAAGGAAAGACAAAAGAAGAGATCACTTAGAGCCCATAAGGAATGCATATCCATGAACTTGTCTACATCCCCCACCCTCCATAATATGTCTGTGTATCTGTACACATTACTGTGAATTCACTTATAGGACTGAAAAACTTCTTGCCACTTTAAAACTGTGAACTTACATTTTTTTAAAATTTACTCGAGTGAATTACATTTATAGCATGGATTACACATGCAAAAAGATTTATTTCCACACTGCAATTTTCATAGGGAAGGATTTTCTTACAAAGCTTTCCAGATTAGGATTCTTTGTTTTATACAGCAAGTGACCATTAAATATTTAGAATTGGAAGAATATTTTCCTGTGCTGGTCTCATACACTGGTCTGCCTTTGTATCTTAGTTTTGACCAACAGTACAACTTCCTTTAGACATGGACAATTGTCTTCAAAGACTTCTGATGAAATTAACAAACACAATCATCTAGTGATCTAGGACAGTCTCTCTCTTCCTCTCCTCCCCCCACCATGTCCCACCCTTCTTTCTTCTTCTTTTGTTGTTGTTGGAAGATTTTCCTTAATATTCAATAAACAGTTGTAACTTTAGCACCCTAGTGGCCAAGTCTGCTGGCAGCTCCAGCCAAGAGAAAGCGTGTGCAGGAATGCAACAAGGAAAGTCCCTTCTACCCCAGGGGCACCTGTTCCAAAACCCCTGGAGTGAACACACACTCACCGGTATAGTACAATGAATATAGGAAAGGGAAGTATTTACTTACAGAGGGATGAATGAAGAAAAAACGGGGAATATACAGGGATCATTAAAGCAAGGTTACATCCAACATGAGACCCCATAGGCCCAGTGATACCACAGTCTGAAAGGGCAGACACCGAGCAATGCATCTACCCTCAGAGTTCAGGAATCCTAGGCAGAGTTCCAGACCAGCAGTGAGTCTTAGGTGCTCCTGGTCTTATTTGGAGCCAGTGAACTTCCCCCCACAGACACCTCCAGTGCCTTATTCTGCCACTCTCTGCAAACTCACACAGAGTGACAATAGGGTTGCCAACTTTCTAATTGCACAAAACCCAACACCCTAGCACCACCCCTGCCCCTTCCCCGAGGCCCTGATCCCTGCTCACTACATTCCCCCTCCCTCAGTGGCTTGCTCTCCCACACCCTCACTCACTTTCACTGAGCTGGGGTACAGGAGGGGGTGAGGGCTCTACCTGGGGCTGCGGGCTCTGGGTTGGGGCCAGAAATGGGGGGTTCAGGGTGCAGGAGCGGACTCAGGGCTGTGGGATGGGGTTGGGGTGTGGGAGAGGGTGAGGGCTCTGGCTGGGGGTGTGGGCTCTGCAGTGGGGCCAGGGATGAGGGGCCTGGGGTGCAGTAGGGGGCTGCAGGTTGAGGCAGGAGGTAGGGGTGTGGGAGGTGGTATAGGCTTTGGGCTGCAGGTGCAGGCTCTGGGGTGCGGCTGTGGATGAGGGGTTTGGGGAGTCAGAGGGGGTTCCAGGCTGGGGGATGGGGCCGAGGGATTCATATTGTGGTAGGGGGCTCTGGGTTGGGGTGCAGGGAGGTGAGGGCTCCAGCTGGGGATGCAGGCTCTGGGGTGGGGCATGGGATGAGGGGTTTGGGTGCAGGAGGGGGTTCTGAGTTGGGGAGGCTCAGGGCTGGGGCAGGGGGTTGGGGCTCAGGGTTGGAGCAGGGGCTTACCTCGGACAGCTCCCGGTCAGTGGTGCAGTGGCAGGGCTAAGGCAGGCTTTCTGCCTGTCCTGACTCCACGCCGTGCCCCGGAAGTGGCCAGCAGGTCCGGCTTCTCATAGGCGGAGGCGGGGCAGGCCGCAGCTCTGCGTGTTACTCTAGTCCGCAGGCACTGCCCCTGCAGCTCCCATTGGCCGTGGTTCCCAGCCAATGAGAGTGTGGAGCTGGTGCTCAGGGCGGGCGCAACACACGGAGCCCCATGGCCCACCTGCCTAGGAACCGGACCTGCTGGCTGCTTCTGGAGTGCAGTGCGGTGCCAGGACAGGTAGTGACTAGCCTGCCTGAGCTCCTCAGCACCACTGACCAGACTTCTAATGGCCCAATCAGCAGTGCTGACCAGAGCCGCCAGGGTCCCTTTTCGACCAGGTGTTTTAGTCAAAAAACGGACATCTGGTCACCTTAAGTGACAACCTCCCCATTTAGCTAACTACTGCCTCCTTCCTCATTCCCAGTGCAAGGTCACAAGCCCCAGTACTCAGGGCCCCATGCAGCAACAGTAATCCTGGGTCCAACTTCGGTTTGTTCTTCTCAGGTGATTCCTCCTGCTTTAGGGTTACGATATTTGAACATTCAAAAAAGAGGACACTCCACAGGGGGGGATTTGCTCCTGCCCCCTGGCCCCGCCCCAACTCCACCCCTTCCTCACCCCCATTCCACCTCCTTCCCCAAAGTCCCTGCCCCAACTCTGCCCCTTCCCTGCCCCATTGGACCCCTTCCCCAAATCCCTGCCCCAGCTCTGCCTCCTTCCCTGAGCGCACTGCATTCCCCCTCCTCCCCCCTCCCTCCCAACCACGCAAAACAGCTGTTTCATGGCTCAAGCACTGGGAGCTAGGGAGGAAAAGCGGACACTCTCTCGGGTGATCAACATTCACTCTCTTTCTTGAATGATCTTCTTTGGCGAAAAATAATAATGGCAAAATCCTGGACGTTTTTAGATATTTAAAAATTGCTCTCAGATGGCGATTTAAGAACCAAAAAGCCAGACATGTCCAGGAAAATACGGACGTATGGTAACCCTATCCTGGCTCACGTCCTGGGGTGTCCACATTCAGCTGCTCTGTCCCCCTCAGACTTCAAGCTGGTTCTTGGTTGTTTCACTATGTCCGATCCTATTCACTGTAGGCCCTCTTGTCTGGAGTTAGAGACACACACCCTGTTGCTTGCCCTCTCTCCATGCTCCTGGAACAACCTGCACTACTTCTTCCTGGAACAATCATCACTTCCTCTGCCTCAGAACAAAATTTTAAAGGGGCCGTGCTCTCTAAACCCCAAGGGGGTTATACAGTATATAAATGCATGAATTCAATGTACAAGTAAAATGCATATTAACAAAACTGTTAAGTTTTTAATCCAAATTATTATATGAAGTACAAAACTGAATACTCATACCCCTCCACACATAAGGAAGTTAACAGTGTATTTGGATCTAACTTAATTTACCATCTAGACCAGATTCCCACATCATTGCAACCATAAGACAATTCGTTAAAGTCCATTCTGCAAACATGTTGATACGAGAAATTTTGAGCTGCTCTATTCTGTTTCCTAAGCACAGCATTGAAAACATTGCTTTGCCACCACTGACTGAAAATAGGGGAAGAACTAAAATAAATTGAACTAAATTGGTAAGAAATAAGGTGGCAACAGCAGACCTTAACATTAAGATACATAAATTAACAAGTGTATACATATTAAAAGGGATGAGGTAATTGTTTACAGTTTAATAGGTTGGTAATTTGGTATGTCTAAAATGTTGGCACTCAGCCAAGGAGAGTGAGCTGACAGTTTCAGTTTAGCCTATAGCTAGAATGTTGGCAAGCAGGCAAGTATGGACTGAGGTCAGGTAAAGTGGGGTCAGTCAGGCATGCTTACTCCAAAACTAAGTGAGGGTGCCCAGACCATAATAGTAAGACCATAATACTAAGACTTGTGTTATAGCTGCTTGGATAGCTGGATTTAGCAGTCGTGACTGGACTATTAGTATGGACCTAGCAGAGGCGGTTTAAAGGTGATTGGAAGATACAGTATGCTAATATCAGGATTGGGAAACAAGCCAATCTGAATGGGTCTAGTGGCTGGTAAAACTGAATAAAATGTAGGCAATCAGAAGGCAAAAGTCAGTCAAGATAGGGAGCCAGGAGAAGTTCCAATCAGAAGAAAGAAACCTAAAAGAGCAAAGAACAGCAAAGAAGACGACGTGAAAGAAGAAGCAGTGGCTGCAGCAGCTGAGGTATCAGTGAAAGAACAGAAGGAGCCTTCGACAGAGCAGCCGGAGAGAAGAGTACGGAGAGTAAGCATGCTAACTCTAGTGTAAAATATAGATAGAAATAGGGATGAATGAGTATGTGTCTGTATGTCTGGGTTAATAAAGATGTGTGTCTGTGTTATGAATGTTACATCGTTCTATATGTATAAAGTTTAAGGTTTAAGATTGCTGTCAGCGACTTCAGGCAACTTGTCACCGCATGCAGAACACAGCCATTTAATATTCCTCTAGCTATATGTTTATGGTTTGGGTACTTTTAACCTGTACTCAAGGATTGTGCTTATGGACAAGGACTTACATTAGTTTTGATTTATGTTTAGATTGTTACTAGGGCTGTCAAGCTATTTTAAAAAAAGTAATTGCGATTAATAGCACTATTAAAAAAGTATCGTGATTAATCGCATGATTAATTGTGCTGTTAAACAACAATAGAATACAATTTATTTTAAATATTTGTGGATGTTTACTACTTTTTAAAATATATTAATTTCAATTACAAAACAGAATACAAAGTGTACAGTGCTTGCTTTATATTTTTTTTATTACTAATATTTGCATGGTAAAAAACAAAAAAAAATATTTTTCAGTTCACCTCATACAAGTACTGTAGTGCAATCTCTTTACCATGAAAGTTGAACTTACAAATGTAGAATTATGTACAAAAAACCTGCATTCAAAAATAAAACAATCTAAAACTTTAGAGCCTACAGGTCCACTCAGTCCTACTTCTTGGGCAGCCAATCACTCAGACAAACAAGGTTGGTTACAATTTGCAGGAGATAATGCTGCCTGCTTCTTGTTTTACAATGTCACCTGAAAGTGAGCACAGACATTCACATGGCACTGTTGTAGTTGGCGTTGCAAGATATTTACGTGCCAGATGCGCTAAATATTCATATGTCCCTTCATGCTTCAACCACCATTCCAGAGGACATGCTTCCATGCTTATAATGGGTTCTGCTTGATAACAGTCCAAAGCAGTGCAGAGTGATGCATGTTCATTTTCAGCATCTGAGTCAGATGCCACCAGGAGAAGGTTCATTTTCTTTTTTGATGGTTTGGGTTCTGTAGTTTAAGCATCAAAGTGTTTCTCTTTTAAGACTTCTAAAAGCATGCTCCACACCTCGTCCCTCTCAGATTTTGGCTGGCACTTCAGATTCTTAAACCTTGGTTTGAATGCTGTAGCTATTTTTAGAAATCTCACATCGGTATCTTCTTTGCGTTTTGTCAAATCTGCTGTGAAAGAACATGTGCTGGGTCATCATCCGAGACTGCTATAACATGAAATATATGCAGAATGTGGGTAAAACAGAGCAGGAGACATACAAGTCTCCCCCCAAGGAGTACAGCCACACATTTAATTGACGCATTTTTTTTAAATGAGCATCATCAGCATGGAAGCTTGTCCTCTGGAATGGTGACCAAAGCATGGAAGAGGCATACAAATGTTTAGTATATCTGGCACGTAAATACCTTGTAACGCCACTTACAAAAGTGCCATACGAACAGCTGTTCTCACTTTCAGGTGACATTGTAAATAAGAAGCAGGCAGCAGTATCTCCCATCAATGTAAACAAACTTGTTTGTCTTAGTGAATGTCAGAATAAGTAGTAGGACTCAGTGGACTTGTAGGCTCTAAAGTTTTACATTGTTTTGTTTTTGAGTGTAGTTACGTAACCAAAGAAAATCTGCATTTTTAAGTTACACTTCCACGATAAAGAGATTGCACTACAGTACTTGTATGAGGTGAATTGAAAAATACTATTTCTTTTGTTTATCACTTTTACAGTGCATATATTTATAATCAAAAATAATCATATAAAGTGAGCACTGTGCACTTTGTATTCTGTTTTGTAACTGAAAATGTAGAAAAACATTCAAAAATATTTAATACATTTCAATTGGTATTCTATTATTATAAGTGCCATGAATCACGATCAATTTTTTTTAACTGTGTGAATTAACTGATTAATTGACTGCCTTAATTGTTGCACTAAATAAAGAAAATACCTTTTCTTTTTTTTTTTTTTGGCAGAATAGTGTCTGAGGGTCAATCAGTTATATCAGACGGCTGTATCCGTGTGCTCCCAAGGGTAACAGGTCTAAGCTGTACTGGGAATTTTTTCCTAAAAGTGTTTCCTACAAACCCCTGGCAATTTCTCTAGGGCAAGCCCCCTTTCACCTTACAAAAACAGATAAATGAGTCAACTGAAGGGAACCTATGGTAAACCCAGGAAGAGATAATAGGTGAGCTATTGTGGGGGGTCTGTTTTGGGGGTAACAATACCATAAGACAACCTGAAATGATTCCATGCATGCAATTTAATCCTTGGTATATTGAAGGCCTAATTTGCTTCTCACATACAGTGGTATAAATCAAGAGAAGCTCTATTGAAGCTAATGCAGTTACACTGGTATAAAATCAATGTAAAAGGAGAATCAAGCTCACAGTATTATATCAAGATTATTGAGTTGTAGAGAAAGAACTAGTCTCAGAGAGCTAGCCTAAGACTCTTTTTGATGACAGAGGGTATTTTCTGGAAATACTTTAAAAGAAAATTATTCCTCTGATATTTTAGGCTTTTCCCATATTGATACAAGCCCTTATTTTTATTAGAAGGGTCAGACATTCAGGAATGTCTCCCTCCACCCCCCAGCTCCCAACAAAGAGATCGGTGAAGAAACTGTAAAGAATTGTAATGTGTTATCACATTTTGGCTCTCGGAAGAGTTAGTCAATCAATGACAAGTGACCAAAGATGACACTCAAGCAATCCAGTATACCTCAGCTAATCTTTAGAGTGAAGACATAAAACGCTGCATGCAGGCCTGTATGAGATGGATATCAATTGGAGACAGACTGAGGCCCAGTAGAGGCATCAGCTGCACTTTTGTTGACCTTAACAATTTAAAAGCAAATAACATTACTAAAATAAGAGAATTAGTAAGACTTGTGTGGCCAATTACTTTGGCTTTGTAGTCTTATCCAATGGCAGTTTTTAAATAATCTGAATGTTTAATTCAATATACATTTAAATTAAAGCAATTTCTCACCATAATAAGAAACAGTTTCTGTCTCTTAACTTAGATTATTCACTTTGCTGTTGGGGTGACAGAAGGATATGATGGGTAACAGCTGTCACGGAGGTTGTGCAGTTGGAGTTAATGGAGTTAGATAATTGCTATCCAGATTGAAGCAACTCTTAAACCGCTGTCAACATATAAAATGTGTGGGTGCTATAGTATTTGGTCCTCTAGCAAATGTCTGGAACACACTGCACTTCTTTTAGGTAATGATAGCCAAGCATGTGATACCAGGATATTTTTGAGTGTGTGTTGAGAAAATTATAGGAGAAATCACTTTTATAATGGGAACCATAGGATATAATAGGAATGGTAAGGCTATATCCCCACTTATCCTCTAACTAGAATCAAGGATGCAATAGAAATCTACCTAATCTAGCTGCATTACAAAAGCACCTATCGCTGTATTATATGGCTTCTAGGGTGGAGGAAAATCATTTGCTTCACTTACTCCTCCTGATAAATAGTGAATCATTCAGTATTGTCACTGAGCTTAGAATAAACCAGTTATGTCCCATTCTAGCTAAACAGAGAAAGGAGGCATAGGATCTTACCTATCCGACAAGAAGAAATAAAATACAGATCTTTTACTTTCAAAGGAAACTAGAGTTAAACATAAGACAGAAAAAGGACAGCATTTGGCAGCACTGGGGAAAGATGCACATTGCATGGCCAACATGAAACCTCAGGGCCATCAGATATTAGTTGAGTGAGCCACAAAATTAGAAGCAGAAGGTATGTACATTAGGCAGAGTCCCTAGGCAGCTCAGAAAGGGTGTGTGTACCAAAATGGCTAATTGGAGTTGGAGGAGACAAGAAAATCCCATGCTTGAAAGCCTGGAGTAACAGAGTGAATAAAATGGACTTTATAGTGAAATGTAAGAGTACACACCCTCAGCAAAAACACCAACCAAATAAAAAATACCTGCAAATTAACACACCTTGCACTCTGCTAGGAAGGTGGGAGAACAAATTAGCATTGATGCCTATGAATTCATGCTTCTGAGGTGGAAACCCCAGTAAAACACTGAACAGGCCTTCTATTTATATTTTCCTGTTTTAAATATACTAGACTGGTTCTTCAGCTGGTAAAAATTACTTTGACTTTAATAAAGCTACACCAATTTATGCCTGCTGAGGATCTGGACCACTGGACATACTGTATATCCTATTCCTAACATTCACTTGATTGTGAAATGAATACTTCACATTAGATATCTTATCCTCCCTGCTTGGTACAATACCATCATTGTTGTAGTGGTGTTACTTTGAGCCTATTATTGAACTATGTAACCAAAGCTTTTGTTTGCCTCCAATCATCCATTATTCAAAACAGGTCCCCAAAAGCTTTTACTTGCTCCCCTTCCTTCATTTAGTATTCCTCCAGCTTCCTGTCACAGCAAGCATAACTAAATTGACCCAATTAAAGGCAGCAGAGGTCTAAGACCTGACCTAAACCATTCCCTAATTGATAGCTCTTCATTCCCACAAGTACAGTCTGTAATTTCAAACAGCTGTTTATCCTTTCCCATGTCCTATATTGTGTCATTGTTTGAATGGACAATGTCAAATGCTATCATTTTGCCCACATTTTATCTTGTATTAATTTGAAGGGAATAGTAACTGGATTCTTATTTCCCATAAATAAAAAATAAGGACAATAACCACAATACAAAAATAACATGAATCATAGTAAAGCAGATTATGCTATCATTCCTATAGCGAGACTGATGTCATCAGTGGTGATGGGGAACAAGAAAAGATAGAAAACAAAATGATTCCACATTAATATTAGCTCCATTAGAAGTACAGGAACCAGTTAATGCTCCCCAAGACAGTGCCTGTGGACAGAAGGGACACCTGAAAGAGCACCCTCTCCCTCTGGGTTCCCTCCTTTCTCTCTCTAAGCTCAGAGACTGACTGCAGGTTTCCATAGTGTAGCCCTTTTCTGCCTTCTCTTCCTGGTCTCATACCAGCCCCAGCTGCTCCTGCTCAGCTGGACTCCAGCCTCAGTTAGGGATTGCTTATCAAACCTAATTCTCCCTCGGGTGTGACCTACCAGGTTAATTGGCCTCTTCTGAGCCACACTAACCCTTTTCAGGCTATTGTGGAGTGAACATGTAGGCAGCAGGTGTCCATGTGCAGAGTGACATGAGTTGCTGTATTGGTCTGCTGCCCATGCCTTCTGTTGGTGTTTGTCCCATCCAGAATTGCTGTCCATGTGACTCTATTTTCCTGGTAGGCCTTTTAAATAGTTTCTTAGCACTCTTGACAGGTACTTCTGCTTTGCCATTAGTTTGGCTGTGATGCAGAGAAGATGTGATATATTCAGATTCTGTTCATGCTGCAAACTATGCAAATTCTTCATGGGAAATATGAGGTCCATTAGCTTTAAGAGTCTTTGGAATTCCATGCCAGGAAAACGAAGCTTTACAGCATTCAATTATGTAGTCTGCTGTTGTATGCAAGGGATTTATTTCCCAATAATCTGAATAGTAATCAACCATCATAAGATATATTTTATTTCCTTGTCTATGTAAGTCCATGCCTAGCTTTCTCTGTGGTTGATCAGGTATTTCATGCATCTTGACTGGTTCCATTTGTTGATTTGCTAAGAATTCATTGCAGATATTGTACACTCATGCTGTATCAGTGCGGGAGGGCCAAGATGCGCTATTATTGATCAAAGCAGGGTTTTTTGTATTTATTTTTTCAGTACATCAGAGTGAAAAATTATCTCTTTTATTCAACTAGTTACTAATGACTAGGTTGCCTGAGCCCTCTGGCTTGCCTGCATTTTGAGAGATTTCCATCTTTGATGTGAATGGGAAAATGTAACAAGCAGAAGGATCCCAACCTCAGCCCAGCACTGACATTTTTCAAGATGATCTCTCCATATATTACAGAAAAACTTCATAGCACACTTTCTGTAGCAGAACTTCCAGGAAGAACTTGTAAAATTCAGGTAGGCTAACTAGATTTTTCAGATTACATACTCAGAAAGGGGTATGTCAGCTGACAGCAAAGGCTCAACAGAAAATGAGCATATAGCTAAAATGGGAATGTAACATAGACCTAGTTTAAATGGCTATTTAATCCTTTCTTAGATTAGTAAATCCAATAGCTTTTTTTAGCACTGTTTAAAGGACATCTGTGGTTCCTAGTTAACTTGACAGCTGACAGCCAGATGGGGCTCCTTTTTCAGCTAAGACAGTATTAGTATCTTTTCCTAGCACTCAGTATTTTTGATATGTGTATAAATCAGCATGATGATCAGCAGAGGCTGCATTTAAATGAACAGCAATGAATGCTGTTCTAGTATATAAGTCATGCTATATTTATGTGCTTTGCTTTTTCTATTTTATGCAGAATCCCCATCTCACATTTTATCGGCTTCTAGTTCTGAATCTAAAGGGATAATGCTGGATATCTTAACTGAATATAATCTACTTAAAATGTATTTCAAGTGCACAGATTTAATATCCATGAGGAAATACTCAGGATGGAAATCTTCTGTTTAACTACAGAACAGACGCAGCACAGGTAGAAGCTGTGAAAACATCAAACTGTCACACCAAAGTGCCTGCAAAGTGACTGAAAGAGAGTAGTTTAGTCTCTAAGCCAATTCAGTATTTGGTGTTTCTACTGTCAAGAAAGATGTCGTGTATGATGATGGTTTTATGATATGCACACATCCACCAGGAGAAGGCCTGAGCCAATTAGTTCATTTCACACAGGCCATGAAGTAGGCATAGGTTCAGAATAATCATTGCCATTATTACGACACTAATCACTACCAACAGGATTTGACTTGCTGACCTTGCTGACTTACTATAACTAGTCCCTGGGGCTATCAAATGCCTGTAATGTTTTTTAAATCTTGACAGTATATAAAGTATTGTTGCATGCAAAAAAAAACCCACCATGATAAAAGAACACTAAGGGTTTTTCTCTCCAGTCTCAACCAGGCCTGGGAATGCATAAGGATGAGAAAAATCAAAAATCATGTTGGTCATAGGGTCTCTGTACGCTTTGTCTGGGGTCACTGTTGTGATGGGTTGCATCACAGAAACCCCCTTTGGTACTGCCACCTGATGTGCCTAGACTACCTCTGAGCCTGTTTTCCCTGGCAGCTTGGAACTTCAGTGCCCTGCCTGGTTTGAGCCAGACATGCTAGCCCACTACAAACACAGACCTAGGTCTGAACAACGTCCCCCAAAAGCTGAAGGCTTAACTGAAAACAGCTTAAGAAGTGTTCCTGTCTCCAACTCTCAGGCACCCAACTCCCAATGGGGTCCAAATCCTAAATAAATCTGTTTTACCCTGTATAAAGTTTATACAGGATAAACTCAGAAGTTGTTCGCCCGCTATAACGCTGATAGAGAGAGATGCACAGCTGTTTGCCGCCCCATCCCGAGGTATTAATACATACTCTGGGTTAATTCATAAGTAAAAAGTGATTTTATTAAATATAAAAAGTAGGATTTAAGTGGTTCCAAATGATAACAGACAGAACAAAGTGAATTACCAAGCAAAATAAAATAAAAGACGCAAGTCTAAGCCTAATACAGTAAGAAAGTGATTACAGACGAAATCTCACCCTCAGAGATGGTCCATTAAACTTCTTTTACAGACTAGCCTCCTTCTAGTCTTGGTCCAGCAATCACTCACACCTCTGTGGTTACTGTCCTTTGTTCCAGTTTCTTTCAGGTATCCTTTGGGGGTGGAGAGGCCATCTCTTGAGGCAGCTGAAAATGGAGGGGTCTCCCAGGACTTTATATAGTTCCTCTCTTGTGGGTGGACACCTGTCCCTCTCCCTGTGTAGAATTCCAGCTACAAGATGGAGTTTTGGAGTCACACGAGCAAGTCACATGTCCATGCATGACTCAGAACTTTACAGGTGGCAGCCATTGTTCACATGCTACCTTGAACGTCCCCAAGTAGACTTCTTATGTGGATTGGAGTTTTCCAAGGTCCATTGTCTGTTAAGTGTTTCTTGATTGGGCACTTAACTTGCAAATTCCTTTCTTAAGAAGCTGACCAAATGCCTTACTACGGCTACTTAAAATCAAACAAGTACACAGTCAATATTCATAACTTCAAATACAAAAATGATACATGCATACAAATAGGATGAATATATTCAGTAGATCAGAACCTTTGCAGAGATATGTTACATGGCATATGTAGCATAAAACATATTTCAGTTATGTCATATATACATTTATAAGCATATTTCCATAAAGCATTATGGGGTGTAACGTCACAACTGCTATGCCTCAGTTTCTCTTCTTTTGATCAAACACCACATCGTTGGTGTTTCAAATGAAACTCTCCTTTTCTAAAGTCTGATTTATTAATATAATTTAAAAAAAAATTCACCCTCCATATATGTATCCAAGCTTCCAAGTTCCTTTTTAGTCATTCTCTCAAAACTTCACAGTTAACCTTGTACCATAGCTTTTCTGCAGAAAGGGCCACCTACTAATCTTACTCTCATGGCATCTTCAGTATTACCAATCCCAAGCATTCAAAAACCAGACCCCAAAATCATTTGAAAAATAAAGTTATTATTTTAGAACTGTAAAAAGAAAAGGCCAAATTCACACGTTATCTGTAAGGAGAGCTGTGAGTAAAGTGAGAGTCAGCTATAAGATATCAACGTGCAGTAACTTGCATGCTGGGGGGTCAGAAGAAGGTGTAAGTTACACCATCTTAGACTCAGTTGGATTCCTCAATAGACATCTCTGAATCTGGCCTAAAATTCAATACAAATAAATATGCATAACTAAATTTCAAGGATTGAAGTCTGGGATGAAGATCAAGACTTATCATGCTCAAATGTTCCAGTGGTGTACATGAATATTAAAGCATTCATGTAAATAATAGCTAAAAGATCTAAGTTTGGGAATGAGTTCCATTTAAAATACATTAATGGCCCAGGGAAAGCTTAAAATATTCATGAAAGAAGTGGTTAAAAAGGCAAAGTCCAGAACAGAATCTGACTGATGCTCAGATACATTTATTCCCTACTCCCCATATTAATAATCTGAAGTAAAAATTCCTCCTAAAATTTCCGTATAAAGTTAAAGCAGGGCTGTTTTTTCTTCCATAAAGTTGGTTCAGTGGAAATGGCTGTCCAGGGAAGCCTTGACAACTCTGCTGTATTCAAATTACTGTATTCAAATAAGAGAGACAGAGAACATAATCCAACCTAGAGCTCCAGTGAAATGTATAGCAAATCAATGCAGCAGCAAAATGATTCTTCTAGGTGAAATTAAACCAGCAATCAGTGCAGAGGGCAACAGAAAAATCCAAACAAAGAATAACCATCTCAGATCTGATCATAGTCTCCGCACATCCAATATGTGTATGGAAGTCATCAGGAGTGCACAAGGAACATCAGGAGTCTAGGAGAAAGCGTATTAAAATTTATGACTCCACAGTCTGTCCATGTGGATAGCTGATCCAAAGACTCATGTTCTCTATTCAAACTTTTTTGTTCAATCTCTGAACCATTTACTTGAACCCTGATCCAAAGAGGAACTTATGCACCTGGAAAATCACAGAATTAACACTGCAATCCATAATGCTGAATTAGAACCCTAGGCTCCTAATGTAATGCATGGTGGGGGGGGGGAGACAGATACCTTAGAATGTGATCCACAGAACCCGCGCATAGGATGGGAAGCTACCTAGGCTAGTCAGTGGGAGATGCTGATGAGAGGGGTGCATGCTAAGCCACTCACAGAGATAGACACCTATGTCCTGGCTGCAGGGAGGTGACCATCTCTGCTAGTGAACCAAGAACCAGGGGAAGATTGGGCTCCTGCACATAACTCACATACAGAGCCTGATTTTGTAGGCATACTCAGAGGCTGCCTACCTTCACATGCAGCCTCAGCAGCAACCACTGCTTCTGCCTTATAAGCTTTAGCCAAGTGTTTAGAGCACTCACCCAGAATGTGGGAGACTACTAGTTCAGGACACCTTCTTCCTTATAAGAAGAAGGGATTTGAACAAGGATCACCCACATCCCAGGTGAGTGCTCTAACCCATAGGCTAAACATTATAAGGGAGCACCTCCTCATTGTTTTGTGTGGCATTAGGAGGCCTCTGAGCACGGGCACTGGATCAGGACCCACACACAAGTTAGGTAGAGAAGAGTGTGATAGGACACAGTCCTCCACTCCTGTCTTCCTGCACAAATGGCTCTGACACATCTGGTTTGTAACCACCACTGTGTACTTTGTGTTATATCAACCACCACCCTCCTACAGACCCATGTATCAATTCTATTTACAGAGTCATACAATCATCATCCCCTTTTGCCAGAAACACAGGGAAAAGATATCTCCATGTAGAGATCTCCTTTCAGCCTGGCCTGGCCATCTCACTGAGGCTGGGGTCTGTGCTGGCAGACATGGTCCATCCTGACAAGACCTAAACCATCCCAAGCCATACCATCGTTGATAATCTTTATCTGGTCTGGGACCTCCTCGAGATCGGGTGTTAGGATGGTATGTCGTTCACCCTCTTGTCCCTGGACTAGGAGAAGGCATTCAGTAGGGTGGACCATGGGTATCTCCTGGGAACTCTGTGTACATTCAACTTCGGTCCTTGGTTCGTGGGCTTTCTCCAGGTGGTGTACACCTTCACAGAGTGTTTGGTCAAGCTCCACTGGACCCAGACCGAACCCATCATCTTCAGTCGAGGGGTGTGTCAAATCTGCCTGCTGTCCAGCCAACTGTACTCTCTGGCCATTGAGCCCTTGCTCCACAGGAGATTGACGGTGTTGGTGCTCCACAAGTCAGAATTGCAGGTGGTCCTGTCAGTATATGCCGACGATGTGCTCCTCATGGTCCAGGACCCAGGCGACTTACTTTGTGGAATCCTCTGCCCGGCTCAACTGGGTCAAGAGCTTTGGCCTGATGACTGGGGACAGGTGGCAGGCAAGCTCCCTCTCACCTGCACTCCAAGCCATCCAGTGGAGTGCAGATCCTCTGTTCTATCTGGGTGTTTACCTTTTCACCGGCCATCCCTCCCTGCTGGAGAACTGGCAAAATTTGGAGGGCAGGATGGCTGAGCAGCTGAGGCGGTGGACCGGACTGTTCCAGTGCCTTTCCCTGTGTGGGAGGGCACTGGTGCTTAACGAGCTGGTCCTTTCCATGCTCTGGCACCAGCTCAGCACCCTGAACCTGCCCCCAGATACCCTGGGCTGTTTCCCAAAGCTAATTCTGGAGTTCTTCTGGCTAGGGCTGCACTGGGTTTCTATGGGGTTTCTTAGTCTTCCCCTGGAGGAAGGGGGACATGGCCTGTTCTGCCTCCTCACTCAGATCCACATCTTTCACCTCCAGGCCCTGCAGAAACTCCTTTATGGTGTAGGTAGTCTGGCATGGAGTGCTCTGGTGTATGCCTTCCTCTACCTCCTCCGAGGGCTCTAATACAACAAGCAGCTGTTTTACCTCCACCTGAGGGGTTTTCCACAAGACCTCTCCAAACTGCCAGTCTTCCACCAGGACCTCCTCCAGACCTGGAAGCTGATCTTGGTGACTAGGTCCATGGTGATGGGGAGGACTTGTTCACAGAGCCCCTGCTACACAACCGCAGCTCAGTGTGCAGATGGTGGAGTTCCTCTTGCTGCACTGGAGGTTGGTCCTAGCAGGTGCCACCAGGATTGGAGACCTTGTGGACTATGAATACGGGGACTGGATGGATCCCCTGGCGCTCAGCTGGTGCATGGAACTCTCTACCCCTTGTGTCCCCCAGCGTGTACTCCAGGAGGTGAAGGCAGCCTTACTGCCCACCTCTTGGGTCTTCCTCAAGTGGGTCCTGCGGGAGGGTGCTCCCCACCCGCACCTCACCCCAGCCCCATGGACCTTGCCATCTGGCCCCTGCCCCGTGTCCCTCCTCCCCCCCCTGCTCCAGCCACCCCGTCAGCACTACCTGAGTTGGCTGCATGACCTGCAAATGGCTTATTTCCAAGCCACACCTAGAAAACAGTTGTACATGTTTGTGATCCATACCCTCCACGTCCTTACCCTTGTGTCCTGCCCTGACCCTAAGTGGTGGGATCTTCTATCACCTATGGAGGGTGAGGAGCCCCGGTGGGTGAGTCTGTATTCCATGCTAGTCCCACAGCCTGTCAGGGATATTAGTTAGTAGCTCCTTCATGGAACCATGAGCACAAGTGTGTACCTGGCACAATTCACCCCCTTTCCTAACACTTACCCTTTTGCAGAGTGCTGGAGACCCTGGCACACATTTATATTGAATGTGACACATTGCAGCCCCTTTTCTGGCTCCTCCAGAACCTTCGCCTTAGGTTCTGGTTGCTCTTCTCCCCACACCTCCTCCTATTCATGCATCCCATCCATGGCCCCACAAAGTCATGAGACTTCCTCATCAACCTCTTCCTGGTACTGGCCAAGGTGGCCATCCACCATACCAGGAGGAGATGCTGGATGGGGAGATGCTCTGTGACTGTGGGGCCTATTTCCACTCCTCCTTTAGGTCATGTATCCAGGCAGAGCTCCTGTGGGCCACATCCACTGGCTCCCTGGATGCCTTCAAGGAGCAGTTGGTGCTGTTTGGGGTTCTCTGCTTGGTGTCCCGCTCTGGCTCCCTGATTTTGGCCTGTGACCTCACTCCCATCCCTGTTTTTCATTAGCTGTCCCCCATACTCATATGGGCTCTGGTTTTGGAAGCCCCTGTCCTTAGGCTGGGGGACGGGGATGTTAGATGTGGGTGGGCTCACACCTGCCCATCCCCTAGATGCTCAATAGGTTCTGGTTCTCAGCACTCTGCACAGATACTCTATCTTCCTCTGGTTCTTGGATCACTGTGGGCTTAGACAAGAGATTGGCATCCAGATACCTAGAAAGAGCAGCAATGTACATGCCCAGAGGCAGAAACAGGTGCCTAGAGAACTTTTAGAGGAGAAAGGTGCTGAGTGAGTTTAGGCACCTCCAGGATTAGGTGGCAGCCAAGCAGGAGTTTTGTGGCTCGCAGTTATGCCCAAATATTTTTGTGGATCCAGGTCTTGGTATGTCTAAGAGAGCAATTAGTATGCTTTGTAAAGCAAAAACTGACACAGCTTCCAAAAGCCTTAATAATCCATCTCTGCATATAGTTAATATTCTGTAGAACTATTTTTAACATGCCTATATCCTCATGAACTTCCCTCACATCTAAGAAACATCTCCCCATAAACTTTGTTGGAGACACATACCTTCTAGCTGACAGGGCTGTCCCTAGTCGCCCTCCCCACCCTTAATGGTTGTAGATCTTAAGCCTGCTGTTCCTCTCTGTCTTATCGGCTTTTCTGAGTTCTGATTGGAGCTGTCAGACAAGAGTTCACTCTTCAGGTGTTCAGTTCCATTTACTCTCTTCCAGACTAACTGTCAACCTGCATGTTCTCCACTGGCAGATCAGGGAGGAATCTGTACCTTATGGACTAAACACTTAGCTGCTGTAAAGCAGCATAGATCCATTGGGCTCACAGGAGCTAGGGCAATGCATCCTAGCTGAGAATATGGGCCTTACCTAGGGTGACCAGATGCCCTGATATTGTCGGGACTGTCCCAATATTAGGGGCTTTATCTTGTATAGGCAACTACCCTCTCCACACCCAAAAAAAGTGTCCTGATTTTTCACACTTGCTATCTGATCACCCTAGCCTCACCTGATATTATTCATCACTGCTTAATTTCCCTAATGGCAGCTGGCCTTCATGGAGTCCCAGACTCCACCATTGCAAGTGTGGAAGAGCTGGGCTGTCATGTAAACTGTTAACACAGCTGCCATGAGGATTGCTTTTTCCCCTCTTGGAACCACATCTGCCTCTGTGGTTATGAAGCCTACATGTCTCTTGAGGGATCTATACCATGCATGATTTTGACCCCAACACTGGGCAATGGCAAAATGCAATTTTAAGAATGAAATTACAAGCTCTCTGAGCCAGATCCTCAACTTGTGTAAATTGTCAGAGTTCAAGTGAAATCAATGGAAGTATGACAATTTACATCCACCAAGGTCTAACCCTCCATCTTTCTCTCACACACATTAAATCAAAGCCTTTTCTCTCTCATCTTTTATTACAAACCTTCCCTTTTTTCAAAACAGTCGGTTCTCCTCTTAGTTTGTTTACATACTATCCATGCAGTGAAGTGTCTGCATTTGTAAAATGCCCAAATTAACCTGTGTTTTTCCCTCTCTATTTTCATCCAAAACTTACTGCCAGAATTGTAAATCACATACTCCCTCAGTGAATTAACAGCAAATCTCTGATCCAAAGAAGAGTGTTCTTTAAATTGGAAGTCTGCATTTTATTCTGTTATTAGCATACTGTACAGTGCCTTGTATCACATGATAGCCAACTAAATTCATAACATAATATAAATGACATAGCACCATGTGACTAGTAAAGACCGAAGGAAATCTAAACTGCAGCATTCTCGTTGCTGTATAATGTTCTGAATGTAACAATAAAATGTAGTCTCTGAGAAAGACTTTTATGCAGAGTGTTTATGGGTTTTATGGTGTTGAAAATCAGCCCCTCTTAACAGGGAGAAATAAGTCTTTAAGTGCAGAGCATTTTTCAGTAGCAATATTTTGACAAACAGATACGTATCTGAACCCTCATGACACTTCATGATAGACATACAAATGAGATACAAGATAAATCCTTTCCAAACAAACATTTTAAATGTGTGTATATATATATTGCTTTAGAAATCACAACAATTTCTGAGTTAACAATGGTAAGTAACTGCAAAGGACCATAAAAAATCTGGATTATATTGTTTATTCAGTGCCAACCAGGAAGGTGGAGCTAAGCATGAGGAAAGAGCAGAAAAATCTGTACTTCTGATGCTCTTTACTATTTAAGATGTAATTAGATGCCATATGCACAGGGAAAGAAAGCTTTAAAGTACTGTTGCATAAGCTAAATGATGATCAGTTTTAATTGGGAATGGACAAATTCATTTTGAAAAAATATAAATAAGTCCGTACTTAAACCCAAACACTAAACCAAACTTAAACATTTGTGTAATAAAAGAAAGCACGTAGAATTGTATATAAAGACATTATATTTTGCTGCTTTAGTTATGCAAAGAGGTACAATAAATTACATAAAACAAAGTATTAACATGGTGGAAATTAGCTGATGAACCTAGTTTATACATACAGTATTTTAAGATTTTTGGTTCAGAACAGTTAAAACAAAAACTCTAATCCAAGCTCAACAGTCTGAGTACAGTAAGAAAATGATCCATTTCTGTTGTCAGCAATGGGTTCCCCTTTCAACACCTAACTAGTGCTGAAAATGATTTGGCTGCCAATGGAGATGGACGAAAACCATTTTCAACATTGTTACAGAAATTGAGATATAGACACAGTGTTCCACCAGGTCTATAGCAGGTTTTCTGTAATGGTGTTACAGTCTACACTGCAACTAAATCATTTTCAATGCCAGTTGACCCAGGCCCTGGGAAACCCACTGCTGATGATCATTGTCATCAACAGATCATTTTTTTAGCTTAGACAGTGCCTTAATGGATGTTTCTGGCTCTCAGGTCTTGCAGGCATTATTGTGCCATGTGTTATTTTCAAATTGTGCATCCTCGCTGGCTTTCCTAATCCGAGAGGCACTCATCATGTTATGAGGTTCCTCTGACTCAAGCAAGCCCTGGTGTGTGCAAGATTTGAAAATATCAGCTATCCCAGCCATGCTGAGATCCCAGGAAGAAATCAGAACATCAAGAAGATAGGGGAGACTGACCTGGGAAGCCAGAGTCCAGAATAAGTCTGGATCTGGTAAAGAAAGAAAGAGAGAGAGGAAAGTGGAGAATGAAAAGAATCCAAGGTGATGAAAAAAAAGAGTTGCTAGGTCAAGATTTGAGAGCTGATTTGGCCTGGAGGAAAGTACAGAATCAGGGTGTTAGAGTAAGTTAGCAGAGTTAGGGAGAAGTGAGGGAAGGAGTGCAGCACAAGGGTCAGGGGAAGAAGTAGTATGTAATTTCTCTAAGGGGAGAAATGGAGAAAGATAAAAAACGAGAAGGAGAATACTTGAAAAGATCTGGAAAAGATTACAAACTTTAGTGACCTCACAACCTTTTGGGGTTCATCTATCATCAGCTTTAAGGTCTGTTCTGTTGTTTATTCCTTGGAAGTGATCAATATTGCATGTTCAACAATGCCAACTGGGTCTTAATCCAATTATTGCTGAAATGGTGAATATACATTTTCCTCTACATGTCTTAACTATAGTTGTATTATACATTATATCTGAAGGCATCTACTGCATTTTGAAGAAGTCACCATTTGTTGTTCCCATCTCAGAAATATACTGTGCCTGGACATGAGATCATTCTGAATGATTCTGCAGTGTCAGAAAAAGTGGGGCTTCTGGGATTGTCAACAAAAACTCTCCAGTGTAGAAAAAAATCAGAGTTTTGATAGGATTTCAAAGTAGAGCTGATCAGGGATTTGCCAACAAAAGAATTTTTTACTAGAAAATGCTGATTCCTCCAAACAAAAACAGAAGGTTTCTCAAGTCCAGGAAGTAATATCTGGGCAGAACCAGAGCGAAAAAGAAATGGAGAGGCTCAGAATAGCCCATAGTCCAGGCCCTTACCTGGGATGTAGGAGACACAGTTTCAAGTTCCTGCTCTGAATTAGGCAGAGCAGGGACTTCAACTGGGTCTCCTACATCCCCGGTGAGTGCCCTAACCATTAGGTTATTGGTTATTCTGTGGGTATGGGCCACTGTCTCTGTTTTCTAAAGTCTTGAAAATTTTCACAAGACAGTAAAATTGTTTCCCTCCCAGCTCAATTTAAAAGTCTCTGGAGGGAAAGAAAAAAGACTTTTCAATAGTGCTGCCAATCTGCTCACAGTCTTTGAAGAAAACCCTAAGGATGGCCCAGATATGAAAACCAGGAAATATAAGAGCTGTTTACAAAAAAAATTCCAATGAAGCACCAGAGACTCTTTAAAAGCCCTTTTAAACAATAAACATTAATTCCATATATACAATCATAGAAACTACTGTCAGGAATAAAAAGTCTAATAAAAGCTAATGTATACTATCTGGTAAATGGCCTGAACATTATTTAGCTACATATAATGCTACAGAGGCAATGAAAAACGTAACAAGAAAAGAAGAAGAAAGAATATAAAACAGCATTTCTGAAATGGATTGTTTTTCTGAAAACCTAAACTACTTTAGGAAAATATCAGTTATTTAAACAAATATGGAAACAATACAAAAGAGGTGCATTCTACAGTCACCCCAATAAAGCTTTCAGCATCACAAAGGAGACAGTGCACAGAGTGAAGTAGAAAATATTAGACTATAGACAAACTGATGCAATGAACAAGGTAACCAGTGAGAACAGAAAAAACAAAAGTACAAACGCAAGTAAAGTTGAATCTAATCTATTTACAGTACTTCTAAACACACTTATCTCCAGGTTGTCCAAGTGCCTTGCAACATATCAGTCTAACAAATAGACTGAGCCATGCCTGGCCTTTTGGAACTCTCTCACTTTCCATAAAAAGGCTAAGTTTTAAAATATGTGATTAGTATTACTGATGTAGGAAAGATGTGGTAGAGAGGTGAAGCTTGCATTTCACCCTGACGTTGGTAAAATGTCACAGATATGGTCAGCATCAAGAGTCAAGTAAACGCACAAAGTGGATAGGTTGCTTTGGGGGGTTGAAACGGGAGATAAATGTACAGCAAAAATATGAAGCACTTAAATCAGGCTAAACATGACCAATTTACTATGAAACTTAAAAATATCTAAGCACTACATGCTGGGGAGGTCCACCTTGTCGGTCAATTTAGAAGGCACTGACTCCTAGAGGACCATGTGGAACCTTTTCTTTCTATTTTTTTTCTTGCTGACTACGTACCACTGTCTTCTCAAACGTTCTTTTCTCCTCGCCCATGAAATAAACTTTTCCCTTCAGACATAGGAGGGCAGAGGGAGTTTCAAACTGGTGTGTACAGGAAGACAAACCATGGCACGAAACTGGACAGCAATTAAACACCCATGGCTGGCCCATGTCAGCAGACTTGGGCTTGCCTGGCTCGGGCTGCAGGGCTGCAACTTTGCTGTATAGACATTCAGGCTCAGGCTAGAGCCCGAGTTCTGGGACCCTGGAAAGTGGGAGGGTCTTGAAGCGTGGACTCCAGCCCAAACCCAAATGTCTACACAACAATATTGAGTGCCACAGCCCAAACCCCATGAGCCTGAATCAGCTGACCTGGGCCAGACATGGCCATGCCACAGGACTTTTATTCCAGTGTAGATGTACCCTAAGGGGCAATACAGAACTCACAGCCCAGAGTGAATGGAGGCGAAGGTGGATTTAAGTCACTTTTGCACCCTCCTGATCATAGGCTGCCCCAGGTAGATAATTTAATAATGAATAATTTAAGACAGCTCCTGGGGGCCACCTGATGCACCACAGCACTGCCTGCTATCATCCCAGCCCTGTCCCCCATGTGCTCCCTACACTGGGGCTTGGAAAGGGGTCCTCAGAAGCAGCCTAACAGCTGATGTCTGTAGGTCATTCACCAGGAGAATTCTCCCATGGCTGGAACTGGCACTTTTAGGATCCCTTCATGCCATTCCAGCCATTTTATACAGTGTAAAGAAGTCAAGATGTCAGTTTCACCCTCGAAACACAGTATAAATAGTAGGCCCTGCACTAATGAAAAACCAATAAAATCTGGGTATTGTGTTAAGTTTAAAAGGAACCACAACACTTCTATCTTTTCATTATAATGGGAAAATGCCACCTTGTCATAAAAACAAAACAAAATTCTCTGCATGTCAGATGAATATATTTGGACCTATACACATAAATCTCATGATCAGAGCTGGGTGAAAAATGGTACTTTTTCCACCCAAAAAAATGGTTTTGTCTCAAATTTTCCACAGCAATGGAATGTTTTGTAATCAAAACATTGAAAACAGAAAACTGAAAACCAAAATTGGGGGAGGGGGGTATTTTGGATTTTTGTCCCCTTTCTCTCCCTTTTTTCCTCTTTTTCCTTTCTTTTTTTTCTTCTATTTTGCCACTGTATAAAGGAGTGGTGAAAAAACAGAGGCGGTAAAGTTTAAAAAAAGGAGCAAAAGGAAGAAAATTGAAAAAAAACTAAAACTTTCCATGTAAGAAAAAGTTTTCAGTTTGTAAAAAAGCCATTTTTTGGTCAAAAATGTTCTATTGGAAGTTTTTGATCACTTCTATTCATGATATTCAGTCAACTGTCAGAGCACACTTTGAAACTTGTTGAAACAACAGAAATCAAACTTCTTATAACATGAAACAGAAGTAAGTAATTGTTATTTTTTAAACAGACTGAATTCATGGAATTGGCAATAGAATAAAAAGCCTTTCAGCTTTGAAGATTCTGTTTCCAGTCCAGACTGGGCTATTAATGACCAGAAGTACCCACTGATGCCTGTTTGGTAGCTTGTGCTAAATTAACTGTTGGTCTCAGTCCAATTCTTAATGGATAGGTGTCTACAACACAAAATTCACCACAAATGGCACTGTTTGTGGCCCTTTTTCATGTCTAGGTCCTGAGCTAGAAAGCATTTAATCATATACTTATTTTTTACGTAACTTGAAGTAATAACTTCATTCACAGAATTCACAGACTTAATATAAACTAATAGGCAAGTGCTTTTCTGGATTGGGAACCTAATCTGAAAGGCAAGAACTGAATGGATATAAAAACTGAACTCCTTCCTTCACCATAGATGTGATACCTCCAGAACAGGTTTTAGGTATATTTGTGTACTGTGTAGGGAAACTTGCATTGCTACTGCACTTTGAACCTGATCCAATGCCCACAGAAGTCTATGGGAGTCTTTTCTATTGAATGGGTGTGGGACTGGGTCCCTTGCTCTCTGTGGACAAAATCCTGATAATGGCATTGACTTCAGTGGGGCCAGGATTTCATTCCAGGATTCTCAGTTCAGCACCCTTTGTGACTAGTATTAAATTCACTTTTATAAAACCTTTCCAGTGTATGTAAAACCAGTCATAGCTTGGCACATGTTTTTAAAGTAAACTAGATCAGTGGTTCTCAAACTTTTGTACTGGTGACCCCTTTCACAAAGCAAGCCTCTGAGTAAACTTGGTGACCCCCTGAGGAATCCCGACCCCCAGTTTGAGAACCCCTAAACTAGATCGATGGATGTTATAGAAAATTATTTGATTAGCTGCAGAGTTTCCAAGGAACTGCTTTAAGACAGACAGGAATAATAAGAAGGACTCTAAGAGCTGACTCAATACAGATAGGATCAAAGCTAGAAGAAGATGACTCCATATTGCAAAGCTTTCAGAGGAAGGTGTAGCAGATATAGGGAATCCATCATCAAGAATAAATAAAATTTTTAAACAAATATAGGAACTACAGATGAACACTGAGAGAGGATGATAACCTAGCTTGGAAAAAATAGAATGAAATTCATTTCAAGAAAGAGCAGAATGGAAAGAAAATCAGAGTAAAATGGATTAACTGTTTTAAATGGACAAGAAACAAAAAGGAAAAGAAAAGTCAAAGGGCAGCAAATAATAGCTCCTGCCACACTGTCTAGGCAACTAAAAGATTTTATACTAAAGGATGAGCATTTAAACAATAAGCCATGGCAAGCCATGAATTGTGAGGTTTTCATTTCACACTTACCAGGTGTTCAGCAGTGCCTTTCTGGGATTCACAGATTGATAGGTACCATGGATCAGAAATGCTGCCCTGTTCCATTCCCTTTGTCCCGCTCTGGTAACACAAAGGAAGGAATCAGACCTTATCCCCTCTGTTGGGGATTCCCCTGGCATGTCGGGAAGGGTCCCAGCAGAGTAGCCAGCTCCTGTGCCATTCTTCCCACAGCTCCTCGTACAGGGGCAGGAGGAGGTGTGTTGTGCTCTGACTGTCCTCCACTGATGATTCCCCATTGCCAGCTGCCACCCTAACTTGTGTCAGGACAGAGAAACATGGAGACACAACCTGCTCCTGACACCAAGCCTTTGCTGTGCCAAGTGGAAACCCCCTACAGCAGAGAGCTTACCCCCATATATACAGAGATGCTATCCATGTGATATATTAGAGGAGCATATGAAAAACTGAATCAGGCATGTGATGTGATATATACCTGTGCAATTTATCACAGGCAGTTGATGGCCTACAATTATCATGTGTCACTTCCCCACTAAACCATCTCTGTGGGATTTAATGTATCATTCCAAATTCCTCAGCAGACTTCACAAAGACTGCAATAAAAAAATGTTTCTTCTCTCCCAAACATGGAATTTTCCTCCCCAGATAACCCCAGCCCAAGGCCCAGGATGGGTCTGTAACTGCATTTCTGTACATAAATCTGTCACTAGCTTTAATAAAGTGCAATATCTTATATCCCTGCAGGACTATTCATGGCAACTTTATACCATTTTGAAGTGGAGATTTGCCCTTTGTGAGGAATGCAACCATTTCAAAACCATGCTGATAAAAAACGTTACACTAGACCACATCGTACTATCCGGTATTTCAGTGGTTCTCAAAGCCGGTCCACCACTTGTTCAGGGAAAGCCCCTAGCGGGCCGGACAGGTTTGTTTACCTGCTGCGTCCACAGATTCAGCAGATAGTGGCTCACAGTGGCCGCGGTTCGCCGCTCCAGGCCAATGGGGGCTGCGGGAAGCGGCGTGGGCCAAGGGATGCGCTGGCCGCCCTTCCCGCAGCCCCCATTGGCCTGGAGCGGCGAACTGCGGCCGGTGGGAGCCGCAGTCGGCAGAACCTGTGGATGCGGCGGGTAAACAAAGCGGTCCGGCCCCACCAGGGGCTTTCCCTCAACAAGCGGCAGACCGGCTTTGATAACCACTGCTGTATTTTACTTACACACACACTCACACACACGCACAAATATGCATTGATTTGCCTAGCTGGGTATCCCACTGGTGCCCATTCCATGCAGTCACTACATTATGCCAAACTACTTGATTCCATATTAACTCAGTCTACACCCATTTTCATTCCACCTCCACATACTTATTCCACACGCAACCTCCCCCAGACAAAAAACAATTCACTCAGCATCTATCTGCCCTCCATATGGCATCCATTCCATTCATTTACTTATTCTGCATACACAGACCTACTGTCTTCAGTAGGAGACATTTAGAAGCACAATCTCTCACGGAGTTTCCTGTGAGGCAGTGCTACTCCATACAGCCCCAAATGTGGGCCAGTGGCAAAATATCACAATTTGTTCCTTAATGATGCAAGATAACCATGGACTTGACACATCATTTTGCAGTGAAAAGTTACATGCCTACTTTGGTTTTCTTGCCAAGTCTTCATTTTAAAATTAGAATTTGCTGCACATTGTCAGCTAAAGATGCATGTTCCCAATTGATAAAGTAACAGCTATTCACTGAAAATAGGTTTCAGAGTAACAGCCGTGTTAGTCTGTATTCGCAAAAAGAAAAGGAGTACTTGTGGCACCTTAGAGACTAACCAATTTATTGCTCAAATAAATTGGTTAGTCTCTAAGGTGCCACAAGTACTCCTTTTCTTTTCACTGAAAATATAAACCAATATATAACTATGACTAGCTGGGAAGGATGTTGTGTATCAGTTTTTCTACCTGAAATTCAGTGACAAACCAGCAGAGCCCAATACATACTGGGAATAAACCTTAAATAATTCTCAGGTTTATAATCTAAGAAAGTTTCTGCATTCTTGGCAAATTCATGTTATTGAACTAGTTAAAAGGAACCATTTAAAAAATGTTTGTGGATGTTTCCTAAATATCACATTGAGGAAAAAAGTAGAATATCTCAAGGTCTCTGAATGCCCTCAAGGTATCAAAAATGCAGATGCTTTCTACCTTATACTCCTTTGTATATAGAATATCAATGATAATATTAATCAACACAGAATACTTCTTCAGAACCACAATTTTAACCAAGTTTCTTGCAAACACTTTAAAAGATTTATGCTTGAAATTCAAAATACGTTCACTGAATTATAATTTACGACTAACACTTCAACCAGGTGTTCTGGGCAAGATAGTAAAAGGGGAAACTAGCAAATATGACACACTGCTTTCTGTTAACCTTCTGGCTCTGGCAACTTGAAACTCCCCTTACTGAAGGCTAATCCATTTTGCTCTAGTGCTTAGCATTTAGATATCTCAACTCCCAGTGCCAAAATATTCATATGCTTTCAGGCATAAGAAAGGCATGTGGTAAGTTTAATCACTTTGCCCTTTTACTTCTGGTTGTACCAAATGGAGAACAATAACAAATCAAATGATTCTGGGGGGAAATTATAAACCTCCAGTCTATACAAATAAGGTATTTGGTAGTCTACTTTCAAGGCAAGTGTCTTTGTCTATTCAGCAAAACTCTGGGATGTATAACAAGTACTTAAAACAGTGGTTCCCAAATGTTTTAGGATGGTGACCCACCAATTGCATTTTGTGACCTACCCAGGGTCTAAATTCAAGTAAGAGGTTCCAAAATCATAGGCCAGCATTCTTCTGCTCCTCTGCAGCGGCTGCCTGTTTCTCCCTGCCCTGCTAAGGGGATACCAACCACCCCAGCAGCACCCTTTGCTGTAGTACGACAACCATAATCCCAGCCTGGTGAGGAAGGGAGGCCAGAGGGATTGGGTTGGAGAGCGAGCCCTCCCTGCACTCACCCCACAGCAGTGGCTCCTGTCTCATGGAGCGGGGCCTGCCCCCCCCCTACTCTGTACATTGCAACCTGGCACATGGAGTCACAACACCAGTCAGGTTTTGCCCAGTCACCCCTCCAACATGTTGGAGGAGCAAGTGGGCTAACCCTGAGTGGTGCTGAGACCCCATGCACAGAATAGTGAGTTGGGCCCAGTCCTGCAAGACAGAAGCCATCACTGTGGGATGTGTGCAGGGCAGTTCACTCTCCAACACCCGCCCCTATCCCGGGCCTCCCCTCTGCACTGGCCCCACAACCCATCTACAACCTTCCCACAACCCACTGGTGGGTCACAACCCATCATTTGGAAAACACTGACCTAAAACAAAACTGAAACTTATATTATAACCTGGGTCTTATATTCCTTCTCTATGACAGATCTCACCAACAACAAGAATCGCTGAAGAAGAGCTGGATTGTTGTGTTCATCCATTCCTCAGAGGCCTGCTGGTTCTCTTTATCAATAATATGAAAACAACGAATAAGAACTAGAGCCAGTTGGGAATTTTTGACAAAACAGGTTTTCATCTGAAAATGCCGATTTGTCAAAACAAACTTTTTGCAGAAATGTATCAATTTCGACTAAACTTTTCTTGGGAAGCTTTCTCAGTTCCAGTGTGGAATTTCTGATCAAAATGAGAGAGAGACTCCCCACAAAAGCCCATAGTGCTGTGTGATTGACCAGGTTACTGGCTATTTTCAATCTCTTCTACTGGAGCTTTTCTTAAATACTCACTGGGCCAAACAGAGTGGAACTGACTTTAAAGCTTGGTGGTTGGGGCATGTTCCCACTCTGAATGAGGCAAAGTAGTAACTTGAATGTGGGTCTCCCACATCCCATGTGAATGTCCTAGCCACTGGACTATTGGCTATTCCAGGCTCCCTCTCTGCTTTTTTACAAATTTTTTTGAAATGTCCTTGTTTTATCCTGATGCAGAACAAAACCAACTGCCAAAACTTCAAAATTCTTCACAAAACAGAATTCTTGTTTTCTTCCCTGTCCTAGTAACAACCTGACCCAGAAGATTATTATAAAACGACAAAATCACCATAAGATTATTAACAAAATTATTCCAGACCTTCCCAATGTAAGTAAGAATCAGAGTGACACGTATTAAATAATGAGGAGGGAGTGATATAAATTTTGTGAAATATTTGATATTCGCAATTAGTTGAGCAGCACATATGGGAATGATACATACTTGTTTATAGATTATTTTGCTATTGACTAGATTTTTTTTACATCTTTCATCTTGGCTGTAGAAAAATCTCATGGTACTGAAACACCCCAAGTAAATACGGGTGACAATCTCCTGCTTCTGACAGACACTACGGATGTGTTCTTGTTGATTATACTGCAGCTTTCAGAAATACCATTAACTAGGTATTGGTAATGGGGGTCTGGTTTGTTGTAGGGTGGGCAGTGCTGCTGTCAAGTGACTGCATTCATTCATGGAGGGGAGCTCTCAGAAGGGGCTTATTGGTACTTGCATATCTTCACGTAGGAATTCTCCCCTACAAGGCTCTTCAGGTTCCATTCTGCCCTCCTGTTGTTGAATGTGTATGTGATTGCTGGAGAAACTGGAGGGAAAGAGAAGCTTCTGTATTGTCATGATACACAATTCTATGCCTCACTGTTGATAGTCTACTTATAGATCTTTTATCAGCTATTGGTGTATCTAAACAACACTTTGACATTTGCATTCATTATGTCCTTTAACCAGTGTCATTTGCAAGGCCTTGCCTTACAGAATTTCTGTCTAAGACTTTAAGCAGATTTCTTCCTCCCCATCCCCAACACACAAAATACAGAAAGAGAAGGCAAATAATGTTATTGTCCTTAACTCAGAGATTCTGTATTAGCATTATTTATTCTGCATGCACAACCCTATTGCTCTGTTTACATCTGGGTTTCTACGTAGCATCTATGTACTTCTCGTTTTCTATGGCTATCTCAAAAGCCATTCAAGAATACCTATTGATTTCTCTTTAATCTGAAGGACATCACCGTAACTCTAGCTTCAATAACCACATAACCAGATCTGCAACACAAAGAGATAGACAGGTGTAGTTATACTCTTTGACAGAGAGCAGGACACACATACTGTATGAAGTTTTCATAGTGTACTTCATGAAGTATTTCCAAGCGCTGAAAGCAAAACAAATACAGAGTAGCTAACTGCAAGAAGTGGAAGGAGACAAAAAGCAGTGTGACTCATAAGAGTAGCAAGGTGAAAGACCAGTGCATTGTGAGTATTTCTGAATTACTTGTAACAAAATTTGAAATAAAAAAGGAAAATAACACATGAAAACGTTGATACTATATATAGAGAGATCACTTGCAGTGCTGTTAACTCTGAGGTGTAATGTACTATATATTTTCAACAAGGAATTACACGATACAATAGTTTAATACAGTTAGTGAAGAATAATTTACCCAGTAATCTCCAGGGGAAATAAAGATAATCCAGAGTGTAATTATCCAAAATGGAATTTTCCTTTTCCTCCACAGAAACAAAATGGTAGAATTACATTAATTTTTTTTACATATCAGTTTCTTTGTATATATTAGAAATAGTATCCTGTCACATACAAATTACAGTCTGGTTTGCAGAGTCTAGAGAAAAAAATGAAAAGCAGATGAAAATGTTACAAAATGGAAGAAGAGTATTACCTGACAATTTAAAATTTAGTTACAAGTTTACCAGAGATTTGACTAAAAAGGTATAACTTGAAGAAGATACACAATGAAGACTTTATTTTAAAAAAATCTGTTTCTGATGTTCCCACTGAAATAAACAAAATGTTCTCAAAGCACTCATCCACTGAATGCAACATGTCACTAAGTCTTTTTCTCCGACACAGCCAAAATGATGAACTAGATGCACTTTTGTTCTTGAATAGCTGTCAGTCTCCACTTGTGGTTTAAATATAGTTAAATCAAAAGCCTCTAGCTCTACCCATTCTTCAAGAACATTCATTTTTTGTATTGTATCATTTGGAAGTGTCTCAAATTTAATTCAAATCAACTTGGATAAATCACATGGATAGAAAACTGTATGAATGCCTGTAAACAAAGGACAGTGATAAAAAGCAACATATCCAGTTCAGAGAAGTTAGAGACTGGAACTAAATCAAACCTTCTTTGCTATCTTCAATAATCTCTTAATCCAGAAGCAGATGTACAATCCCATTAGTGAAATATGCAGATGATACTCAATTGGTAAGAATTGCAAACACCAGTGAAAACTGAAAAATAACACAAATGGACCTTATGTGATCAAAAACATAAGCAGAAAAAAACAAAATGAGAACTAAAACAAGTGCAAAGTGGGGATCAATAATCTAAAATGTATGTATCCAGTGGGAGGGTGAAATGTGCCAGAAGTGAGTTGGGGTCATACAGACCCATAGATTGCAAAGTATATATGAGTTTTTCATCTGTTATAGTGGCAAAAATGAAAAATGCAGTTTTGATCTTCACATGCAGAAGCATCATATCATGTATCGGTGTGGCAATAGTACCTTTCTATGGGCTCAGTTGTTTTACAAACACAGAACTGTACTGGGAGTGGTGCAGAATGAAATTGCCCCAAGGGAAGCATCCTAGATGCCCTCCACCCTAGTCCTCCATCCTCATGTCCACACATATATAAGGGCTTGTCGGGGCCTGACAGAACCTCTCTCTATATATTTCTATCTAACCCATTTAGGTTTTTGCAGATAATTTTTCAAATCATATATAGAGGATTCATGATTTTATAGACCTTATAGTTTGGTCATTTCTTTTCTAAGCTGACATGACCTAGTGATTTTAGTCTCTCACTGTGTGGAAGCTGTTCCATACTCTGGATCATCTTTGTTCCCCTTCTCTGTATCTCTTCCAGTTCCACCATATCTTTTTTGAAATGGGGCAACCAGAATTGGACACAGTATTCAAGATGTGGAGCATACTATGGATCTATATAGTGGAATTATATTTTCTGTCTTATTTTCTATCCCTTTCCTAATAGTTCATAACATTTTGTTAGACTTTTTTGACCACTATTGCCCATTGAACTAACGTTTTGAGAAAACTATCCACAATGACTCCATGATCACTCTCTGGAGTGGTAATTTAGCTAATTTTGAACCCATCATTTTATATGTGTAGGTGGGATTCTTTTTTTCCAATATGCATTGGTTATTGTAATTATCGGTATTGAATTTCATCTGTCATTTTCCTGCCTAATCACCCATTTTTGTGAGATTCCCCTTGTAGTACTTCACAGTCAGCTTTGGACTTAACTATCCTCTTAATTTTGTGCCATCTGTAAAGTTTGTCACTTCACTGTTTACCCCCTTTTCCAGATCATTAATAAATATCTTGAACAGCACAAATCCTAGTACAGATCTTTAGGGGACCCTTCAATTTACCTTTCTCCCTTCTGAAAACAGACCATTTATTCCTACCCTTTGTTTCCTTTCTTTTAACTAGTTATTGAGGCTAACTTCCATCTTATCCCATGACAGCTTAGTTTCCTTAAAAGCCTATGGTTAGGGACCTTGTCAAAGGCTTTCTGAAAATCCAAGACAATATCACTTGAAAATCCAAAACACTATCACTATATCAACTGGATCACACTTATCTACATGCTCGCTAACATACTCAAAGAATTTTAATAGATTGGTGAGGCATGATTTCCATTCATAAAAGTCGTGTTGACTCTTCTCCCAACATATTGTGTTCATCTATGTGTCTGATAATTCTGTTCTTTACTGTAGTTTCTACCATTTTCCCCAATGCTGAAGTTAGGCTCACTGCGATCACCAGGATCGCCTCTGGAGCCTTTTAAAAAAATCATTGTTACATAAGCTACCCTCCAGTCATCTGGTATAGAGGATGATTTAAGCAATAGGTTGCATACCACAGTTAGTAGTTCTGCAATTTCATATTTGAGTTCCTTCAGACCTCTTGGGTGAATACCATCTGGTCCTGGTGACGTATTACTCTTTAATTTATCAATTTGTTCTAAAACTTCTTCTCTTGACACAGCAGTGTGGGACGGTATTTCAGCCTTGTTGCCCAAAAAGAATAGCTCTGATGTGGGCATCTCCCTCACATTCTCTGCAGTGAACACCAATGCAAAGAATTCATTTTATTCTCTTCAATGGCCTTGTCTTCCTTGAGTGCTCCTTTAGCACCTTTTTCATCCACTGGCTCCACTGCCTGTTTGGCAGGCTTCCTGCTTCTGATGTACTTTAAAAAATTCTTACTGCTAGTAAGACAAGAAGTAACAGATTTTAAGGTGAGCAGGGATGTTTGGAGCCATCCAGTCTGACCTTCTGTATAACAGAGGTCATAGAATTTCTGCCAATATATCTTGTACTGGAGGGAATTATTGTTCCCTATTACATAAATTAACACTATAACAAGTCCAATAACTTATGAATGAACTAGAGCATCCCTTTTAGAATCTTGATTTAAAGACTCCAAGTGATAATAAATTCACCACCGCCCTTGATTCACTGTTCCTATGGTTAAATATCCTTGCTGTTAAAATGCTGTATCTATTCCAATTAGAATTTCTCAAACTTTAGCTTCTGGCTATTCATTGTATTATTCTTATGGTCTGTCATTTTACAGATCCATCTAATATCTCCTCTCTTTTCCCTGTATACTTAGACTGTAATTAAGTTGCATCTTAACCTTCTCTATTTGATAAGCTAAATACTTTGACCTCCTTAAATATTTAATTCTAAGACATGCTTTCCAGATCACAAATAATTTTTGAGATATTCTCTGAATACTTTCTCGTTTTTCAGCATCCTTTTTAAAGTGAGGACACTTTAAGAGAAAATGTTTCTAGATACTAAAATATCAGGAAAAAACTTCCTGAGAGTGACATCTTTTAAACTGTGGGATAGCCTCCAAAGGGAAGTGGTAACTGCTTGGGACACTGGGGAAATCTAAAATTAGATTTGAGTAAATGTAAACTAGAAAATAATCCTGCAGTGTCAGGAAGATGGACTAGATGACTTCACAGGTCTTTTCCTTCTCTAGTGGCCCTAGTTCAGTAATTTTGAAGAGCCAGGGTTTTTTAATACACGTTCAAAGGATTAATTAGAAGCTCTAGTAGGGATCATCGTCTTTAAGCAGCTCCTGGTTCCTTGATTTTAAAACAAAATCTAGTGCTAAACTCCACACCAGGAGACTTCATTAGCTAAGCTTGTGTTTTCCATTTATTTTCAGTAGGAAGTGCTTAGTAGCAGTTTCTTCCAAAAATATAAGTGTGACCTTTTATTTAAAAAGCAGCTGTGGAAAAAATGGGATTTAATCACTTTCTAAGAGACCTAATTTGCATTATTGAAGAAAACTGGGATGTTGTGTAAAAATTAAATTATTATCCCTTCACTACACTTTCAGTTTCTTGCAGTGTGCACTGGTGTGGAGACACAATCACATGTCAGAATTAAATACTAATATATTCATGGAAAAAGCGGTCAGCCTCAAACAGCTGCAAAAAATTGATAATCTCTAGACTAGTTTGTTCTAGTCTAACCTCACTTTTCTCAAGTATTCTTTAAACTGGGCTTTTGGCAGAAGTAGAATGGTCACGACTGATTCAACACCTATCTGTATTTTACCTCTATACATTAACCCGTATCAAACACTCAATTATTCATTTATACACATATAATTTCACCAACATAATTCTGTCACATTCTTGAGTGGAATCCAGACCAGCAAGGGGTTGTGGTGCCACTTCAGAATGCTTTGTTTTTGTAGCCAACAACCTGGGCGTCTCACAAAGCCTACCAGCATGCAGGTTGCACCCTGACTAACTGTATGCTAGAGAGTCCTGATTCAGTAAGTCTGACCCCTGCAGCCCATCTAAAGCCTCACAGACCCACTCTGGCTTCCACCAGCCTGGGTTACAATCAGCAGGGTGACCCCAACACACTCCAAGTCCCAGACTTTCCCTAAATGTGTGTTCTGCAATGTCCAGCCCTCTCCTGGATAGTTCAGATATTAAGGTTCATTGTCCCTGTAAAGAGTCAATATTCAACAGTTTATTACCTTAACTGGAGTTACCAAACAGTTCAATTTAAATGCAACACTGGATTGATTTAGATTAAATATAAAACAAGTTCATTAACAAAATAATATATGGTTTTTCATGAATTCAGGTACAAGAGATAAAGTTAGAAATGGTTACCAGCAAAGAAAAGTGAAAACACACATCTAAAAGTCTAAAAGAATCTAGCAAGTTTTGGTTCAGGGCTTCTGTTCAGGATGGCCTTTCTCACCCACAGTCTTCCAGCAAGATGGTGACTGACCCTCTCCTTGACCAGGGTCCCTCTCAGAGGCCCAAAGGTGTTCATGCCTTTGTCTTCTTAGGTGAAAGAGAGATAACTCAGTGTTTTCTGCCTCTTTCTTTGACAGTCCACAGAACCTTTGAAGTGGATTCTTCTGAAGATTACCACTCAAAGGAAAGTTTATTCAAATAGCAAGGAAAGCGATATGGAGTTTGGTGATGAAGGCGGCTCCATGATCTTTTCCCCCACCTGTGTTTGCTGAAATGCAAATTACTCTGTCTCCCCCTGCTGTCTTGCTGGCCCTGTTTACTACTCATACGTAAATTGAGGTAAACACACTTCCCTTTGCTTAGGATAGGCCTGTTTAACAACTCTTGCTTAGGCAGAGCTGTGCGGTTTTGAATGTCTGCTAATAATATTATACAGGGGGATTTCATAACTTTACACATAATGATGCTATACACATTTCACCACGATATTATTGACCAGAGAGTTATTAGTTTTCAAATGATACGTCACAAGGCATATTTTGTTCAAAGATATTACAATAGTGTCTAGGGTATGAATACAGGAGTGCTTTCCATCAAAAATTCCTTAGGATAACCAAGTATTAAATCCATAAAACCAGCACTTATAAACAGAGTTTGTTTTTATCATTTATCTCGCCTCTCTCCAATTCCCACCCTTAATTAAAAAATGTATCCTATCAGGAGATGCTTATTTTCCTCCAAAGAAATCTTAATTGGTGTTCTGTTTTCTCAGACTTTCTTAATTCCCGGGAAATGAAATAGGGTCCATATATGTTTGAGTACTGAAACCTATCTCTCTTAGAAAAGACATCCCTTGTAAAGGGGGCACAGCTAACTCAGTGACAACGGGGTTTTAAAAATTCAGCTCCTAAGCGACCAGAGTAGCTAGTGAACAGGAGCAGCAAACAGGGGAGTTTTGCTAGGGAGTTCTCCAGGACACCAGGAAGGAGTAGAGACTATGTGACCCTGGGGGTGGGTAAGTATAGCAGTAGGAATATACTACCAACCACCTGACCAGGATGGTGAAAGTGATTGTGAAATATTCAGGGAGATTATAGAGGCTACAAAAGCGGAAAATGCAATAAAATTGGGGAATTTCAATTATCCTCATATCGACTGGGTATATTCCACTTAAGGAAGGGATGCACAGATAAAATCTATAGACACATTAAATGAATGCTTTTTGGAGCAACTTGTCATGGAACCCACAAGGGGAAAGGCAATTCTTGATTTAGTCCTGAATATAACACAGGATCTGGTCAAAGAGGGGAATATAACTGATCTGTTTAGTAATAACTACCATAATGTAATTACATTTAACAAGGAGGGAAAATGCCAGAGAAACCCACCACAGTAGCATTTAAAAAAAAAGGGAACGACACAAAAAATGAGGAAGTTAGTTGAACAGAAATTAAAAGCAACAGCCCTAAGGGTAAAATGCCTGCAAACTGTATGGAGACTATTTAAAAACATAATAATAGAGGCTCATACTAAAGGTGTACCCCAAATCAGGGTGGGGAGGGGAAAGGTATGAGGACCAAAAAAATGCTACCATGGCTAAACAGCAGCATAGATGTGGTTTAGAGGCAAAAAGGCATCCTTTAAAAACTGGAAGTCATATCCGAGTGAGAAAATAGAAAGAAGCATAATCTCTGGCAAGTCAAGGGCCAAAGTATAATAAGACTGGCCAAGAAAGAGTTTGAAGAGCAACTAGCTGAGGACACACAAAGCAATAGCCAAAAACAAAAAAATAATAAGTACATCAGAAGCAGGAAGCCTGCCAAACAGGCAGTGGGGGCCACTGGACAATCGAGGTGTTAAAGGAGTCCTCAAGGAAGACACGGCCTTTGCAGAGAAGCTAAATGAATTCTTTGCATAGGTCTTCACTGCAGAGAATATGGAAGAGATTCCTGCACCTGAGCCATTATTTTTAGGAGACATACCTGAGGAACTGTCCCAGATTGAGGTGTCAATAGAGGAGGGTTTGGAACACATTGATAAATTAAACAGTTATAAGTCACCAGGACTAGATGCTATTCACCCAAGAGTTCTGAAGGAACTCAAATATGAAAATTGTAGAACTACTAATTGTGGTATGTAACATATCGCTTAAAAGTACGAGCCAGTAAGCCTAACTTCAGTCTCAGGCAAACTGGTTGAAACTACAGTAAAGATCAAAATTATCACACACACAAATGAACGTGATGTGTTGGGGAAGAGTTAACATGACTTCTGTAAAGGGAAATCATGCCTTACCAATCTATTAGAGTTCTTTGGGAGGGATCAACAAGCATGTAGAGAAGGGTAATCCAGTCAATTTAGTCTACTTGGACTTTCAGAAAGCCTTTGTTAAGGTCGCTCACCAAGGGCTCTTCAGCTAAGTTAGCAGTCATGAGATAAGAGGGAAGGTCTTCTCATGGATCAGTAACTGGTTAAAAGATAAGAAAACAAAGGTAGGGATGAACGGTCAGTTTTCACAGTGGAGAGAGATAAATAGCAGAATCCCCCAAGGATCTGTACTGGGACCTGTGATGTTCAATGTATTCAGAAATGATCTGGGAAAAGGGATGAACAGTGTGATGGCAAAATTTGCAGACAATACATTGCAAAGAGTTACAAAGGGATGCCACTGAACTGGGTGACAGGGCAACAAAATAGCTGATGGTATTCAGTGTTAATAAGTAGGGCCCTACCAATTTAATGACTGTAAAAAAATGAATCACAGACTGCCCTTCCCCATGAAATCTGATGTCCCCTTGTTCCTAGGAGTGCCCCAGCAAAGGGGGCTTCTAGCTCCGGCTGGGCTGGGGAGGGACAGGACTTGTCCATCCTCTGAACAGCTGCTTTGAGGGGGAGGAACTAGTGCCACCTCCAGGTGCCTCCCCCTGCTGCAGGACACTCTGGGACTTGTGGACTTGGCTCGTGGAGGAGGAGGCGGCTTGTGGAGTTGGATCCGATCTTCCCTGTGCTGCTGGGAGAGTCTCAGCAAAGGGGGCTCCTAGCTGCTAGTCTGGGCAGGGCTGGGGCAGGACAGGACTTGCTCTTTCCCTGCAAGGCTGCTCTTGGGTATCTCTCCCAGCTGCAGAGAGCCCCGCACCCCCACCTCCCCACTCTGTCCAGCTCTGAAGGCAGCACAGAAGTGAGGGTGGTAATCCCATGACCTGCCTACAACAGGTTTTCCAAACCCCTACACACAATCCCCTTTTGGGTCGGGACCCCTATGGTTACACCACCATGAAATTTCAGATTTAAACAGCTGAAAATGTGAAATTTACCAATTTTCAAATCCTATGGCCATGAAATTGACCATAATGGACTGTGAATTTGGTAGGGCCCTATTGATAAGTACAAAGCAACCCATATTGAAAAAAACAATCCCAACTATACATACAAAATATGGGGTTCTAAATTAGCTGTTACCCCTCAAGAAAGATCTTGAAGTCACCACGGATAGTTCTCTGAAAACATCCACTCAATGTGCAGTGGATGTCTAAAAGAATCAGAATGTTGGCAACCATTAGGAAAGGGATAAAAAACAAAACAAAAATATCATAATGCCACTATATAAACCCATGGTATACCCACACCTTGGGTGCAGTTCTGGTCACCCCATATCCAAAAAGATATATTAGAGTTGGAAAAGATCCAGAGAAGGGCAACGAAAATGATTAGGAGTATAAAACAGCTTCCATATGAGGAAGGATTAAAAAGACTCAGGACAGGTCTACACTAGAAACTTGTATCAGCGCAGTTGCACCAGTGTAGGTGCACCACTTTAGCGCTTCTGGTGAAGTTGCTCGTCTAAGTCAATGGGAGAGAGCTCTCCTCATGGCTTAATAACTCTACCTCCATGAGAGGCAGTAGCTATGCCACCAGCGCTTGGGTCAGCATAACTATGTCACTCAGGGGTGTGAATTATTTACACCCCCAAGCAGCATAGGTATACCAAAGTAATTTTGTAATGTAGACCAGGGCTCAGACAGTTCAGCTTAGAAAAGAGATGACTAAGGAGGGATATGATAGAAATCTTTAAATCATGGGTGGTATGGAGAAAAGTGAATAGGAAAGTGTTATTTACCCTTTCACATAACACAAGAACCAGGGTAAACCAATTAAATTAATAAGCAACAGGTTTAAAACAAACAAAAAGTAGTATTTCTTCACACAACACCCTGTCAACTTGTAGAACTCGTTACTAGTGGATATTGTGAAGGCCAAAAGCATAACCGGGTTCAAAATATAATTAGATAAGGTCATGGAGGATAAGTCTATTAGCCATGGTTTGGGTGTCCCTAACCTTCCAACTGCCAGAAGCTGGGACTGGATGACAGAGGATGGATTACTCAACATTGCCCTGTTCTGTTCATTCCCTCTGAAGCATCTGGCCACTGTCAGGCAGGATACCATTGGTCTGACCCAGCAAAGTTGTTCTTATGATTGAATCCCACATTTCTCTTTTGCTGCAGTGTGAAATATTAGTTGCTCTTTAAATAATGGGTTAACTTGCATTTGTTTTATTGTTGTTTTTAAGAAATTGCTGCTAGAAACTTCTTACTTAAACTAATTGGAAAACAAAAGCTTAGTTAATGAAGTCCCTTGGTGCAGCAGTTTAGCATTAGATTTTGTTTTTCAAATTAAGGACGCATGAGTTTCTCTCATCAAATTAAAAGAACAATTAAGAATGTAACTCTCACCCTTCCCTCATGGAAAAATTTTACAGAATTTAATAGGAATGGTTAACATGTAGGTGTCTTTAAAAAGCCCTACAGAGGTAATTGAATAATTATGTTAGATTTTGCAGGATGATTTAAAAATAATTTAAAATTACAGACTTTCTTAAATGCTGTAAGATTCAGAAATTCCACATAATCCCATTAGTTCCTTTTGCAACCCTGATATATTTCAATTCAGAGTTACAGCTGGGGCAAAAAAAAAAAAAATCACTTTGTGAACACTTGCAAACTTTCCCTTGTTTAGAGAAAACTTCTCATTCACTTTATCTATGATTTCTAAATGCATTTGACCAGAAAAACCTTCTAGCCACTTTGGCTTATTGAGTTATGGAGAGCAGTGTGTCCTTAGCTAAGTCATCTAAAGAATGTGCTTCAAGTATCAAAAAAAAAAATCAATGACACTGTGGCAAACTGCACTGGCACAAGTCACGGTTTGTAGTGAGGAAGATGCACTAGTGAGGGGGGAATCAACAGGCCAGAATCTAAGAACCATAGGTGCTGGAACTAGGGATGCTGGGGGTGGAGTGACAGCCCCAAGATCCCACAGCAGGTAAATGGCAGAAATGGTAATAGAACCCAGGTTTTCAGAGTCCCTGTCTAGTGCCCTATCTGCAGACCACACTGCCATGCCAGTAAACAAATTGCTCCCTATATATATATTTATACACACACACACACACACATCAGGATAGTTAACACCAGGGAGGGTAAATAGTATTTAAGCTAAAGGACCATGCTGACAGAAAAACAAATGGGTATAAACTGGCCATGGATCAATTTACGCTGGAAATTAGAGGAAGAGAATCTCACCCATGAATCTTCTTATATTCCTGATTAGATGCAATAGGAAAGCTTAGGGACCTCTCATCCCAGATGATGACCAGCCTTTCAAGATATTTGAACAGTTAATTAGCTCTTCTCTTCACATCTTCTGTTACAGATGTAGATGTATAACTGGGAAGGGTTTTTTCCTCCTCCTTTGCTGTTTTCTTTGTCACTTTCTACCCCAACAGTATGTTGTGAATAATATGTCTGGTGTTTAGTATGTGAATGCATGAAATGAGTTAGTATGTGTCTGTCTTTAGTTAATTGATACTTTGGAACAGGAAAAATGTCTTCTTATGCGTTTGTATGGTACCTAGCAGAATAAGGACCTATTTCTTATTGGCAGTTTGGATGCTCCCACAGTAAAAATAATGAATAATAATAAACACTGTGGGGAGCTTTTACTCCAGTGAAATAGAATGTTAGAACCTGATTGTGTATTCTATTATCAAATTTTTAGAGATAGAAGATGTGGTGTAAGATTTTATTTTTTAATTATTGTTGAGAAGTGGAATGGCACTCTTGCTGTCAAATATAGATGTATGCTTTAGGGGGATTGGAAGATTTTTATTGAAAGTTTTCCATGAGAAAATGCTGTTTTGACAAATCCAAAGTGGTGTAATTTAGTTCACAAAATAATTTGGGCAAAGTGTTTTGAAAATGACAAAGCTTTGATTTTTTCTTTGTTGTTTCGAAGTGGCTGATTTGACATTTCTTTATTTTATATCTTTAAAAGTTTAAGTAAAAGGTTACAACTGTCTGATTTTCTTTCCATAATTTTGTTTTGTGAAAATGTTTGGCTTTTTGGCCTTATTTGGATGAACATTTCCTTGAAAACACAATATTTTTACAGTATGAAAAACCCATTTTCTGACCAGCTCTAGTATGCATGTGTGAATATCAAACAATATTTAAAAATTAAGTTTAAAAAACAAACTATGCATTTACAGAGATTAGCAGAAAAGCAATTTGCAGTATGACAGAGTAATTTAAATTGAAGACAAATTATAGTTTTATATTAGTAACAATACAAAGTAAAACATTTGAAAGTATCATTTTATTTTAACCTGACAGTGCTCTTTTACCTAAATAAAATGTAATTTTTTAAAACCCTGTTAAGTAATTTCTTAGTGATTATATATGAAAAATTTCCCTTAGAAGAAACAAGTTTACATTTCAGAATAAAAAACAATTCATATGCTTAATGTTAAGCATGTGAGTGTTTGCATAAGAAGAGCCTTGAGCTACAAATTTTTCTGCACTATTGTTTGTAAATTATACAAAAAAGCTGTTAGACTTTCCCAGTTATTGGTGTAGGGTATATATGGTGGTAATTTTTAAGTGTGGCCGAGACAGATGTCTGATTATATTTGGAAGTAAACAAAAGATGGGCATAATAAATTCTGGACCTAGTCACTGTAATTTCAGTTCAACATTTTGAAATAAAAAAATTATATTGACATTTTAACCAAAAATAAAAATCTAAATGAAGCAATATTTTATTTTGATATGAAATGAAAACTGTCATTTCATTTCCAAATGTCAACTCAAAACCAAAGTTGTTGTTTCAACACTTCTTGTGGGAAAACTGTAGTTTATATTGGATTTGATATTTTCCTGTGAAAAATTTAAGTTTCAGCATAACTGTATTTTTGACGGAAACATTCCCACACAAGAAACTTCAACTAGCTCTATACATATTTCAGTGGGAGTTTCTCTCAATTAAGAGTTGGTCTATTATTAAAACGTTTGTAGAGTTGAGCAGCACATTAGCAACAGAGAGGATATTTACAAAACCATTACATTTCTGCTATATTAGTGATCTAATATTATTATCTGGATATAAATATTGAACATATGTTATATCTGTCTATAACTTCCCCTTACAACAACTTTCCTCTATTTTATGCAGAAAGTTTTACATCAGTTGAATATAAATCTTGATACTTTCAATCTTAAACACACCTAAATAACATTACATGGGAAATATTAGTACACTAGAGAAAGTGATGACTAATAAGACTGAAAAAAAAATCTTGTTGCTTTGTTCTCAACTTAAATATACATAAGAAATGTAACTGAAATATTAAAATTCTTCAGATTATTTGGGGATTTAGTTGGTAATCACCAAGCCAGTTAAAGTTAATTAAGTATCAGTGAACAAATAATTTATTATCACTACTTAAAGTGTTTAAATTCTTATCATTCTCAGTAACTGACACTTAAATATGATTATTTAAGGCATAGCTCTTAAAAGTATTCATTGATAATTTTATATTTCTACAAACCCAGTCAAGTTTAGAGTCATTCAACACACAAAGGGCCACATTGTTAATGGTAGTTAGTCATATAAAGATGCAAATAGGCAACTAGTGGGATTTTCAAAAGTGCCCAATAGGAGTTAGGTACCTAGGTGCTGTTGAAAGTCCCACTAGGTACTTATCTGCATCTTTACAGCCTATATTATGTTAAAATATGGCCCAAAATGTTCAAAATTAAATTCATAATCTTCTCTCATTCTTTAACTATATAGTAATATACCGATTATGTTGGACCTCCAGTGCAAACAGGATCAACCATACTGATAAGGAGATTTGGCCTTCCAGTTATGTTGACGCTTATCACACAAAGTCACCAGGATAGATTAATAATGAAGTAATGAGATAATTGGGTATTGGCATGTTAGGGGGCTTATTCCTTCACCTGCTTACTTCCCTGGTCCTTCTCGCATGAACAGAGAGCAACAATACCCGAAGTCCAAAGGTGCAAACAATTCGATATTTATTGGGGTGAACTTCCAGCAAGCATGATTCCAGTTTCCTTCCTTAGTGTCCCCCTTCCCAGCTCTGACATCACAGAGCTTTACCTGTGTCCCTGTTCCCATCCCCCCCTTAGCAAAACATGAAGCTGTTGCCGTCACCCAGTGCCGAGAGGCTGAACAACAGCTTGAGTTGGTTCTCTACCCAGTGTGCTACACCCAATAATTACAACGGGGTGGAGAAGCAGAAAAGTTTATTTGAAGCTTCAAAAAGGTACAGGGAGATTTGAATCTCAAATCCTGTACCCAGAGCAGGAAGTTACACAGGCTTTTATACATCCTTTTTCCCAGCATACTTATCCAATAGCAAGCTGCCCTAAGTATCCATATAGCCAGCCAATCCAGTTCCCAGCTAGTTCCCTGGTTCTCTGTATCATTTGTTAAACTATACATAAAGCTGCTTTATTCAGCATTGTTCTTCCATATCTCCCCTGTGTGGCCTTGCTTAGTTTCAGGCAGTCTGATTCTGCAACATATTGTTGCAGATTCTCAGCATCACTGCTGTGTGTGCCTCCAGGCGGGGGGGCCAAGGACACTTGGGCCTAGTACGCAGAGCTGCTGTGAGTGCCTCCAGGAGGGAGGGGAGGGGGGCAAGGACACCTGGGCTAGTGCGAGGGGGCTTCATCGACACTCGTGGTCTTCCATCCCCTCGAGTTACCTAGTGGCCATGACCCAGTGTCCCCAACAATTCCAATTCCCCACTCCCATTCCCTGTTCCCATTTCCCCCCCTTACTTCCTGATTGACTGCAGACTATATAGTAAAACTTGAGTTCTGCTTAGCTATACCTTAGCCAATCATTTTCCTGAAATTTAACTAACCAATCCTAACATATTGTAACATGATTATGTAACCAATTATATCCCACCACCTTAATTAGTTTACACCCAGCAAAATTAATTATACAGCAGACAGAAACAATCACAGAACCAGACAGAGATTATACAGACAAACAATAGGGAAATGGGGACTACAATGATAGAACAACACAGAAATGAGGATTTCACAACTACATCTATAAAGACCTAAGGGTTTCCCAGCTGTGTCTGTTGATACGCGAGTTCTTGCCAGACAGGATGCTATCAAACTAAGTTTCCTTTTACATTTTCTAGGCACTTCCCTTTCTCTGGAGGTGATAGGCATTATCAGGACAGGATTGTATTCCTAACAGCCCAATAGCACCTTATTTCAATTAGACTAGTTTGGAATGTAAGGATGTGACCACTCGCTTCCCAGCTGATGGCCACCTCTACTGCTTAGCCAGAGATCTCAGCCTAAGAATAGGGCCTCAGACTGTCACAGTGAGAAAAGGCCTTATACAGTCAAACAGTGATTTTGATTCTTTTCTTTTATACCTCTATAACTAGCTAAGCGATAAGAATATACCTAAATTCTTAGCATATAGGCCTTTACAGACAGGCCTGAATATTATATCCCAACAGCATGCACCATACACATTGTGGAAGAGTGTTAAATTATACCTTTTCCTTTCATTTAAAGAAACATTTTAGGCCGAAGCTGTGGAACTCTACATTAAACATCAATTTTGCAAAACAATGTGCTCAATATTACATTTTGAATATAAAGCCTCTAATTTAAGAAATACCTTTTCACTTCACCAATATTCAAGTCTTAGCAGCTTTTGAACAGTCCAAAAGAGCAGAAACCTGAAACAAAGCAAACACTAGATTCTGCTTCTCCTATTCAACCCAATGTAACAAAAAAACCCAAAACCAACATGAAAAAAAAATGGCATCTGGAATTATTTCAGTGAGGCATAGGATCAGGCCCAACATGCATTGGTTTCACAAAACAATAGGGCCAAAAATATTTGGTCAATTCGTCATGTGAACCTTCCACTGACCTCAGAGAGTGCTCACAAGTACATTCAAGGACCTATTTTGCTATCAAGTATTTGATGGAATTACTGACATTGTTACACTGGCAAAACCAGAGTTGAACAAACATCTTCCATTACTCAAAAATTTATTAAATTTAATACTCAAACAATTAGTAATTAACAGTTAAGTCACATCTTGGAGACACCATAGCATTTTGAGATGCAGACATGAAGAAAACCTTTGGTTCTGAGAATTTATATCCTCCTAATTCTCAGAGTCTAACCCAAAGTGACAAATAATGAAAAGGAATTAACAGCTATCACCAAAGCCAAAAGAAGAACAGACATAAAAATAATAATTTTGCTACTTATTGGTAGTGGCAGCTAATAGAATGCCCACACTGAGCTCCATTGAAGTCAATGCCTATTTGCTAGCAGTTGCAGGATTGGGAACAAAATTGATAAAGTTCTATGCAAACCAAGACTATATGTTTATAGTCATGAGTAAAATTCAGCCCTATACAGAGAAACAGCACCAGGCGCAAGGTGTAATAGGCCTTGAATGGTGTTTAGACCTCCAGCTGATCCTCTGCACAGAAATGAATTTTGCCCCACATGGACAGAATCAATTTCAGTACCAGATTGTTTGGGGACCAATCCTTCAGACCAAAGGAGGACACGTTGCCCACTTCTTGATGAGGGGTGGCGTGGTTGTGGCTCCCTCTCATTTTCAAGACCACTTTGAATAAAGACATCAGCAGCAGGACAAAGAATGTTGCATCATATGGGCACCAAATCTGCAAAACACTCATATGAAAAATTTGCATGCACAACCATTTGTGCAAGCAAAACCATCTGTTCATGCAAATTGGGCTTTGCATATGTAGAGTGGTGTTTTAGGTGTCTTAGGGGAAAGTGCAGTTTTGGAAACAGTTTTGAAAACAAGTAAAAATAGCAGCTGACACCTGCAATTTTCCCTCAATCCTGGTCCCTCTTTTATTTTCTTATGCTTAATGATAACACAGATGCCCCTCTGTGTATATATCTTTAGTGTTTCCAATCCCTCTACCCAGTAAGAAGCACAAAGTTACACTAAGACTAATTCCATGACCAAGATTTTCCAAACTGATTAATGATTATAGGTACCCAATTTGAGACACTTACAAGGGTGCTTGAAAATCAGGCTCTTGAAGGGTTCTCAAGTTGGGCATGCAAAATCATTAATCACTTTTGAAAACACAGAACCATCTGTCTAACAATTTTAAAAAAGGTTAAGCAAATTTTTAAAAATGCTTATTTTCATAGCTGACCACATCAAATTCATCTGATCACTTAAAATCAGATTGTAAGCATGAAGTAACAAAGTTTAATATACCACAGAGTTTATCTAAAAGCCCTAATGAAAGATTGTTCTCTAAGGGCTTTTATAATTAGTAAAAAGTGCACTTTGCAAATATGGAGTGCCAAGAAGTGGAGACAGGCCAGGGACTAAAATATAAATATATATAAACCCTAATCAGAATGGGAAGCCAACAGAGATTTGCTAGAATAGGAGTAATATGTTGCTTCTTAATTGAATAGGTCAGGATTTGAAGATTTAGTCTGGAAATAATCCTATGATAAAGGCAGAGGTGAAAGTAAGCAGATACGTCCCAGTACGGCGTACCGGCAAGAGCCGGTGCGCCGTACTGGGGCAGCCCGGCTTCCCCAGGGGGCAATTTAAAGGGCCTGGGGCTCCCAGCAGTGGCTGGAGCCCCAGGCCCTTTAAATTGCCTCCAGAGCCCCGCTGCTGGAGCCTTGGGGTAGCAGATGCGGGGCTCCGGCAGCTATTTAAAGGGCCTGGGGCTCCCCCGTTTCTACCACCCCAACCCTTTAAATAGCTGCCGGAGCACCACCGCCGCTACTCCAGGGCTCCTTTTAAATAGTCCCAGGAGCCCTGGGCTGCTGCTGCTACCCCAGTGGGTGTGGGGGGAGGAGAAAGCAGGGCACTTACCTTACAGGGTGGTCTGGGGCTGGCTCTGACCCCCTCAGCCCCGCCCCTTCCGGGGGCCAGAGCAGGGGCCAGAGCTGGCCCCAGCATATGGTAAGTCAGTTGACTTACTTTCACCCGTGGATAAAGGCCACAAAAGAGAATTACAAAAATAAAATTAAAAAGCAATTCTTGAAGGAACCAACCCAAGAGAAAGAATGTCAGGATCCTGTTGAGTAAATTGGCAAATGCAAGAATGAGCAATGGACTAATGTGACCCAAATAGCTCAAATACTAGGTAGCAAGAAAGGAACATTCAATCTGCAGCTAAAGGCTGCAGCATTTGGCCAGGCAATTGCCTTCAGATATCCAGGAAAATGTTCTCCAATTTCAGGACTTTAACTGAGGACAATCAGACCAGAGTAGCTTGAACAGATGCTTGACTATCAAAAAGCACTGAAACTGCTTTGAGAAACTATTTATTCAGAGAGATAGCCAAGTAAATAGCTTTGGCATTCATCTGGAAACTGATGTTGGGAATGAAAAAACGCTACTAACAATTATGTACCAAGAATCCACAGGTGAAATCCTGATTGTTTTGAAATCAATGGGAGTCTTGTGATTGACTTCAATGGGGTCAGGATTTCAGCCCATTCCAACGTAAATGAAACATTTTTAATAGGCAAAATGTGGCTTGCAGGAAAGGATTAAATCCTGTATACCATAAGCCTTCCCAATTAATAATGATGATAAATGTCAAAAGATTCAGCAGGTTTGGTTCAGTGTGTTTCAGATGAGCTCTCTCAAAAGTATGGAGATGTATAGGATTTGAAATCTTAGATGTCCTGATGTTTCCAGCTAAACAGCTAGCAGTGCAGAATAGACTCTCACACTATTTCCTGCAGCTTTCCCATCTACTCTGACGCTTTCTTACCCTGCAAAATGACAAGTTTGGTACGCTCCACAGACTGGACAAACACCACAATGGCAAATTTGTGATTATAAATTATTCACCCAAAACAGGATGGTTTGAGCTTCAGGCTAATAGATGGTAGGTAGATCATATTCAATCTGAAGTGCTTTGCCTACCACAGGCATTTTGGCCAAAATAAATGTCTGCTTCTTGGGATGATTGCCAAAAGAACAGATCCATTTAAATGAATTGCAGTGACTCCTAATATTAGTTAACTAGCTCACCTAGTCCATTTAGATAGCACATCTGGTGTTGCCTGCTGGACTATTCGCAGTTCACTTGTGTGTGGCATTTGCTAACAGCCTGCAGTGAAGTCCCTTTTGCTGCTTCACTGCTGAATTCTGGCAGCTAAATAAGTAGATCTTGCCTTTGCTGGTGATGTTTGGGATTTTCTTCACAGCATTTTCAGCATTAGACAGTTCAGCATATTAAAAATCCAGACTGGTATAAAAAGCCATAGAGTATACACAAGTACTTAAAGATGACCTGCCAATCATCCAGCTACTTTAGAATTGTGTGGTGGATGCTCCAAATAAACAGAGGAAGAATGTCAGTCTAGGATAGCTGTTTTGACACATTCTGTAAATTAACTAACACTGACATTGAATCAAACAATACAGAAAAGAAACCAAAAAGAAAACAAGTTCCAAAATCTTGGATAAAGTTTGGAATCAAATAAAACTAAGGAAAAACAAAGGATCTGAAGTTCTAACTACAAAACGTAGAAATCTACAAACCAGGCTACTTACCTGAAAATCTACCACCACCAATCTTGATTAGCAAAACTCCAGGAATTAACCCTAAAGTTCTTAACTAGTGTTAAGTAGAAGGGAAAAATTTTCTCACTTTTACTCCACCTTCCCCTTTTTCACCCTGAGTGAAAAAGGGGTTTAAAATAAGTACATTTCACACAAAAAAATTCAAAAAGAATTAACATTTTACATTTTGTAATGGTTGCATAGGTAATGGAGAACATTTTTGCACAGCACATAATATAATAGGGTTCTGGTCCATGACTAGGGCTCCTTAGCTCTACAGAATACAGATAATTAATAATAATGATCATCTCTATGTAATCTCGCTAGACAGCACATATTTATGTAAGTGTGCTCTTTAGATAGCTTAGTAAATTAAGAGGGAGTGCTGGCATCCCAAGACTTAAATCTTAACATCTGGTTGGTAACCATGGAAACAGATTGACCACTTAGTGAGAGCTACCCCTCTTCCTCTGTTTTAACCTTATTTTTCTGCCTGTAGAATAAGTATCAATATAATCTGATTACTTTGTACAGGATTATATCATTAATGAAGCTACTCACTAGAGAGTGCACTTTAGACTGATCACAAAGAATATGAAAAAGCACCCTGAGTCAAACTGAAGTTTAACAAGCCTAAGTGTCTCTCCAGCAGAAGAAATCAAAGTGGAAAGAGATTAAAATCTTTAAAGGTCTTTATCATATGCTATAGGTATATCACAATGGCTATAAACACTGTATTAGTGATTTTCTGGATTTTATTTTATGAACATGATTTTTTTAATTGGGCAAGGCATATTTAATTGTGTACAGTAAACACAACCCAGTTGTCTCCAAAACTAAGCATTTGTGATAAGTCTTAGCTGAAGGACAGAACCAATGACCCACACTTTGGATGGCTGCTGTCTTCAAGCAAAGGATTTCATAGGAATGAAAGACTTATCTACATAAGAACAGAAGCTATTCCTTAATATTCCTGTGAATATCACAGCTCCATTTCTTGTGCTGAAAAGAAATGGTAACCACAGACTGTGGATTAGGCCTAGATACTTGTCATTTATTGGTGAGCAATAAATGGTACACAAATGAACCTCTATGAAATGCCAATTAGTAACCTCACACTTAAGTGCTTCCGCACACACAAAATACCAGGGAATAGAGCTGTGTTAGCAGGAGAAAGCTTTTTCCATCCATATTTTTTGGAAAACTAATTTAAATTTGACCAAGTTTGCAATAGTTTTATGCTTGCTTTCCATGAACATATGAGTGCTTGAATTTTATTAGCATGATCAGAAGTGAAAAGCAGATTTAAAGTTTGAATTTTTGAATATTGGCTCAAAACAAATTTTGAATGATTATATCTGATTGTGTAATGTACAAAATGAATGCTGTGTTCATTAGTGGCATCTATTATACAATCAGGGAATAGAAACAATCCAGGGTGACTTCAAATTTCAAATATATTCACAATGAACTCTTTGTGAGCTATTCATATAGGAAAACATTCAAAAAATAGATACATGAATGCATTCCTATCATTTTTATCACACTGCCCACTAAGCTACCTTATCTGTGGCTACTTTTAACATGCCAAACCTTTGAGAAGCTACAAAAAGCTACTTTAAAAAAAATCACAATCCTTTGTCAAAATAATGCAGTTTCACCCAAATGTCTGTTGTCCTAAGACCTATATTTAGACCTGGAGTAGTAACAGGTGTAAGGTCCAGTATTACATGATCTCACAGGGCTACAAATAGAAGTGCTATATCTTTAGAAATGGGAGATTCACATTGACCCTTAGGGAAGCTGGTAAATCCAGAGAAATCAGACCTTAAAGCTAACTTCCTTAGGCATAGAAGAGCTGTTTTGGATAATTTTTGAAAGGTTTCTGAAACTGGATTACTTCTAATTTCCCTCTATCTCAAAGTAATATACAGTTGGACTTATGATAACTAAGGGACCCTGGCTTCATCAGTAGATGGCTATGAAAAGAGTCAATCATTTTAAAATACATTTCTAATTTCTGTAAAATATATGCAATAAGCAGCACACACGGTGCTATACATGAGGTTTTAAGGAAAGCCACTGGGGGGGTGCCTGCATTGCCACTCGTAGGCAACCTGCGGCCCATCAGGGTAAACTGAGACATTTTGCTGACATTGACGGTCCCCAGGCATGGCCCCCAGCAGCTCCCAGTGGCCACAGTTCTCTGCTCCCAGCCAATGGGTGAACCACAGCCACGGGGAGCTGTGGGGGACTACGCCTGCAGACTGTCAATGTCAGCAAAATATCTCGCAGCCTGCAATCAGATTATCCTGATGGGCAACACGCGGCCCGTGGGCTGCAGATTGCCCACCACTCGTATACACAAACCACTCATACCTTCATGATCAACCCAAACTCAGACTGATAAAACCTTTATGCCATAATATTAGGTATGGAACTTGTATACAAGAAAGAACATGGAGCCAAAAACCCCACTAAAATATCAGGCACCGAATGGATGCCCTGTTCAATCAATAATTAATCAAGAAACAAAAATCCTCAAGACAAACAAGCTCTCCTGTTGGCCCCAATCTGACCAAGTTTAATGTTTTCTGCTGCCAGCTGGGGCAGCGCCCAGGAACAGAAATAGCAATAGCTAGACAGGGCAATGGTATCATTTCTGTGTACTGCCTTACTGGCATATCATGTCCAGGTCCAGTATCCACATTTTAAAAAGGAGATTGAAAATCTCAAGACTGTTCAGAAATAAGCCACAAGAATGATACAAGGTCTGGGAAACCAGTCTTACAGTGAGGGACTTAAGAGGATCAATCTATTTATGTAAAAGCTAAGAGGTGACTTGATCATGATCTATAAGTATCTGTAGCGGCTATAGTTACATAAATATATGCAGGTGGCTGCAAAGACCAGAGGTTAGCTATCCTCCACTTTGGAAGGCAGGGCTCAGGGCTACAGAGTGCCTCAGTCCAGTGATACTGGAACAATTTGTACAGTGGGGGTGCTGAGAGCCATTGAACCAAACTGTAAACCCTGTATATGATGGAAGCCACTTCAGACCAGAGCCCCCCCTGCAGCAACCCCACACCTGTAGTTCCAGTACCTATGCCTTAGTCAGCGCCAGGTTCTGATTGCTCTTGGTCTTAGTGTTGTGTAATGTTTAAATTGCAACCAAAATTTTTTTTGTTTTCCATACCTTTATAAGAACACAGTAGCTACACAGGGAAGAGAATTACCTCATGTTAAAGGCCTCTTCAATCTAGCAAACAATGACATAACATGATCCAATAGCTGGAAGCTAGAGACATTCAGACTGGGAATGAGGTGCAAATTTTGAACTGTAAGGCTAATGAACCCTTGGAACAACTAACAAATTTACATGATCATAATGGACCATGGACCTTTCTGGCCTTAAATGCCTATGAATCTACCAAAGCCAACTGAATGATGATTTACCTGTGGCCCCTTTGAAAAAAATAATTCAACCACCAGCTGTGAAAGGCTACCCAAAGTTTTAGGAAACCCACAGGCTTGGCAGCAATGCTGCTAGCTGAGATCCTGGTTTCTTCTATACAAGTTAATGCCCAAGTGACTGAGATGCATCTTCTCTCCTATCAGTCAATGACATGCACTGTGCTCAGCACCAGATGATTAAGTCAAGTACTTTTGGATTGAAAAATGTCTCCATGACTTATAGTTATCTCTGTCCTGTACATCTTGCTAATACCTTACATGAAAGATTGTAATGATGGTATGACACACTAAATTATGGACATACAGTGAAGGAGGACTTGGGTGTTCATTTTTGGCATACCAACATTTCTTATGCTAGCCTACATATTTTAGCCATCAGTTCATAGAATATCAGGGTTGGAAGGGACCTCAGGAGGTCATCTAGTCCAACCCCCCACTCAAAGCAGGACCAATCCCCAATTTTTGCCCCAGATCCCTAAATGGCCCCCTCAAGGATTGAACTCACAACCCTGGGTTTAGCAGGCCAATGCTCAGACCATTGAGCTATCCCTCCCCGCTTTAATCAGGCACACTCCTCCGCTCTTTTTAAGGCTTTTGTTCTCATTTTGCACTTCAGTACACCTTCAAGGCTGAATTCTTTCCTGCACTGAAAGGAAAAAGGACAATGCCAGTTGGGAGCTGATTACAGCTCCCCCATTCAGAAAGTGGTGTTGGTTTGGCCCTGGAGTAAGTTAAGCTCCTCTAAGAGCCAGAGTCTTTTCCTGTATGCTACTAAGGGCCAACTTCCATAGCACCATACTGAATAAAAGGTCATCTCATTGTGCCAGAGCCTAATAAATGCCCACTCTAAGGCACCTTTATGCTGCCAGACTGACATAAAGCAGCCTTAGGGTATGGCTATTCTGTAGTCAGGGTTGCAAATGCAGCACATGTAGACATACCCGACCTAGCTAGTTCAGGTACTAAGAGCCGTGAAGAGGCAGCGTCACAGGCAAGCCACCCAATCACAAGCTTGCCCTGTAGCCAGGGTACATACTTTGGCAGCTAACGTGTGTAGCTACAGTTTCACTGCTATCAGTATTCATGCTATACCAAAGCTAGCTCAGGTATGTCTACACATGCTGCGGTCACACCTCTGATTACAAAATAGACAGGTCCAGATTCTTATTCAGGGTATAAGAGGCTGATTTTCTCCATCTAAGCTGATCTAGTTTGGTGCTATGAGAGATGATGGTATAAATACCCCTCTTCTTGGGAAATGGTGGTAGCACCATCATACTAATCAAAGAGTGGACCCCTTGCTGGCATGACCCACAGTGGTTGGGTGTGGCAGAGCAGGCTCTCCATCTCTAACACCCCCTTGCTGACAGCTATTCCTGCCATGCAGTGGTCTGCCTGTTCCTGTGACTCAGCCCTCCAGCCGCATCACATTTAGGGTATGTCTACACAGCAATAAGACACCTGCAGCTGGTCAGGCTCAGGGGGCTATAAAACAGTGATGAGATATTCAAACTTGGTCTGGAGGCTGAGCTCTAAGACCCTCCTAATCCACAGGGAAATCAGACCCCAGCCCAATCCTGAACATCTCACTGCAGTTTTATAGCCCTGCAGCCTGAGCCCCATAAGCCTGAATCAGCTGACCTGAGCCAGCTATAGGTCTTTTATTGCAGTATAGATATAACCTCAGTCCCACCCCTTCTGCAGTAAGCAGAGAGTCCAGCAACCTAAACTCAGAACTTAATTCTTCACATCTACCTATGCTTACCCCCCTACAGACTCGAACTCCTTCCCAGGGTCTGGAGGGTTATCCTCCTGCTCAAGCCACTGCCTCCTAATGTTTTCTCTCTAGGGGCCCACCCCCCAACTCAATAGTACTATATCAAGATGTTTCCGTACAACTTTTCCCAGAAGGTGGGTACAGAAACCCTAGACCTCCCACTCCTCTTGGTTCCAGTCTAGGAAAGTGTAGCAAGCAGTTAAGGTCCGCTCCTGCGGATATCTCACTGTACTTCTTCTATCTCCACCTTCCTGCAGACCCTTTCCCACAACCCCTCCCTGAGTTTATGGTGCATCTACCGATTTCTAGGCCCTTCCTTCACTGTCTAGCAACCAGAGATATACAATACTCTTCCCCCTTTCTCTCTATAGCCTCTTCTTAGCTGGGCTTCCTTCCTTTATATTCTCTACTCAGTTTCTCTCCCAGCTGGCCTTCATCTTCAGTTAGTCTTTAGGGCCTGTCCCACCCTCCAGGTACGACCAGATCCACTGATTGCTCTCTGTCTTCTGTTAACTCTTTCATTAGCTGTGTGAGGTATGTACCCCTTAACAGCTACCTAAAGTGCACCCAGCTACTGTGGTTACAGGTGCTTCATACATGCTTGTAATAGTAATTTAATAATGTGAAAATATGTATTATGAATTGGATGCATATATCTGTGATAGGGTGTACTCCCCATACTGGCCATGCAAGAGCTGAACTGGGACAGGTGGGCCGAATAAACCAAAAAGGCTTCAAGCTGGAGAAACTAAGAATGGAAGAAAGCCCTAATTAGAAGAAAGCTCACCTAAGCAGAGGTGGGTTAGTATAAACCAAGCAAGCTGCAGCAAGGGTGGCTAGGAGGAAGTCTGTTTAATAGAGAGGGAGGGAACCTACGGAAAGAGTAGGTACCAAGACAGCCCTGCAAAAAGGGTGTATCCTCAAGAGTGTAGGGAAAAGGGAGCAGTTTAGGGAATAAGCAGCAAGGTTGGAGTTAGTCTGGGCTAGTACCTGGAATAGAGGTGGGCCTAGGTTCCCTTGCCTGCCACTGGGGAAGTGGCCCCAACAGGGTAGCGAACTGGAAGACTATCTGGGACATGGTAGGAGTGACAGAGACTTTGACTATACCCTGAAAGGGGGAGAGCGCTGAGTGACCTGGCTAGAGGGCTGAATCATGGAAAGGCAGCAGCAGCTCCTGGAGCAAGAGCGGGGCTAAGGACCAAGAGAGAGAGACAGCATGCAACTTCAAGAAGGGACTTTGGCCTCACAGCTAATCCCCAGAATGGCCAGGAGTGATTAGAGGCCCCCATCACAATGTCTCTTAAAAGTGTATTATTTTAACAGTTTGGCATAGTGTGCCAAAAAGTTTGTTCACTTTCTGAACCTGGCACAATTCTTTTAGAAAAATGAAGAAATGAATTAACTACTATTTGTTTTTAAAAAGAAACATATTAAAACCATTCATTCTGCTAATTTCAGTGTTTCAGAAAGTACCCTAATAGTTCAGTTCTTTAATGTTTCGTGCCAGGTTTGTTTTCAAAAGTCACAGAATGAGAACACTAAATACTTTTTGAAAGAAGTTTAATTAGGCAGTGCATTTGTAATGCTATTTTAAGTGATACATTATCTAATCAGTTAAGGGTTTAGTGTTAGTGTTTGGTTCTCAGTCCCCCTTCCCCAAATCCAAAAAGAAACAGCTTTAATTAAAAAGTTCTTTCTTGTACATGGCAGCAAATTAAGACAGCCTAAATTACCCTGCAATGTCTGACAATAGAATAATGTGGAGAATAGGAAACTTATCTACAATTGTCCTTGTATGTTTTATTGTGTTCTCAATATTTTACTCTTTTTTGTAGCTCCTTTTTAGTAGTGCAAACTATATCACATTATCTCAGCTCATTTAAAACTACTGGAGCATTTTATTGTACTAGTATTTTTGTAAAGATTACAAATAAGATGAACTAGCCCCATTCCCAACCTAAGATGCTTTAGCATGTCAAGGGTGCTTGGGTTTTTTATTTTATTTTTGTAAATTTCCTTTGTGATCAGGTTTTGGCTTTAATATTTATGAAAATGTTTCTATAAATTATAAGCCTTTTTATAAAACACAATGTTACATCTAAAAAAATAATAAAAGCGAAGTAATTCATAACTAAAAGTAAAAATGTCATGGAGCTTCTTATATCTTGGGTTAATTAATTTCTGTGTGCTCATATAGGCAAGAACTGAATATCCTAGTTTAGTGATGCAGCCTTATAAATATGGTCATAGACAGTTAAATGACTAAGGATGGCATCTTATTACTGTGCAGACTCTACATTTTTAAAAGCACCGTGTGGTTCGCTGATACTAAGTTTGGTTTGCAGTGCTAGTCCGCTAGCAATCTTTTTTTAAAAAAAACCCTATTCTCGCTTGTAAAGTGACCAAATCTGGGTGTCAAATTCTTGCAGATCACCTCACCTAAACATCCTGAAAACGGAAAAAAAGCTACAGCAACATCAGAACTGAAAGTGTCTCGCCTTGATTTGGGTTCCCCCACAAGATCCATCTATAACAGACATGCAACAAACCCTCCAAAGCTGGAAAATCAGAATAGTGGTCTGGGATAAGTACAAACATGTGGCAAAGGGCATGCTCTGAATACTTGTGAATGTAGAACTTCTCTCCCAGGAATGACAACTGTGCACCCCCATTGCCATTCTAATTATTCCTGCTCTGGTCAGTAATACTGTGCACAGGTATGCTGGCCAAAATATGGTTCTTAAACATTGCTTGTATTGAAAACTATGGGAAAACCCTTCCTCTGCCATCAGGAGTTCAGGGAATCAGATGGCACTGGAACCAGTGCAGTTCTACAGTGCAGGATTGGGAGAGAACAAGATTTAGGGATAGCCTGATGTGGAGCCTTAGATTCATAGATTCCAAGGACAGCAAGGACCATTGTGATCTTCCAGTCTGACCTCCTGCATAACACAGGCCATAGACCGTCCCCACAATAATCCCTAGAGCAGAGCTTTTAGAATAACATCCAATCTTAATGAAGATATTGCAACAGAGGACCACCATGACAGAGGATCCACCATGACTCTTGGTAAATTGTTCCAATGGTTATTAACATCACAGTTAAAAATGTACACCATATTTCCAGTCTGAATTTGTCTAGCTTTTACTTCCAGCCATTGGATCACGTTATACCTTTCTCTGCTAGATTGAAGAGCCCATTATCAAATATTTGTTCCCCATGTAGGTACTTATAGATGGTAATCAAGCCACCCTTTAACCTTCTCTTTATTAAACTAACTAGACTGAGCTCATAGCGTCTATCACTATAAGGCATGTTTGTTAATCATTTAATCCTCACTGCTCTTCTCTTAACCATCTCCAATTTATCAACATGCTTCTTGAACTGTGGACTCCAGAACTGGGCATAGTATTCCAGCATTGATCATACCAGTGCCAAATACAAAGGTAAATAGCATCTCTACTCCTACTTGAAATTCCCATTTATACATCCAAGGAACACATTAGCCATTTTGGCCACAGCATCACTCTGGAAGCTTATGTTCATCGGATTATCCATCACGACCCTGAAAACTATTTTCAGAGTCACTGCTTCCCAGGATAGAGTCCCCCACCATGTAAGTATGCCCTACCTTCTTTGTTCCTAAATATATGCATTTACATTTATCCATATTACCATATTGCAGTGGTAATCAGTTATTTTTTGTCAAGATCCAAATTTCTTGGTCAAGGTATAGTCAAGGTCCAGACTCCCAAGAAATATTTCTCAGACGGCAATAACAATAATAAAAAGATTTCACAGTCTGTTCAAAAATGTCTGAGCTGTATCTAGCTCACAGTCCACCTATTCACTCCCTCTGGCATATTGTTTGCTTGAGCCCAGTTTATGAAGCAATCCAGTTGCTCTGAATCAGTGACTTATCTTCTTCAGTATAAAGAAAAGGAGTACTTGTGGCACCTTAGAGACTAACCAATTTATTTGAGCATGAGCTTTCGTGAGCTACAGCTCACTTCATCGGATGCATACCGTGGAAATTGGTTAGTCTCTAAGGTGCCACAAGTACTCCTTTTCTTTTTGCGAATACAGACTAACACGGCTGTTACTCTGAAACCTTCTTCAGTATTTATCACTCCCCCAATTCTTGACATCTGCAATCTTCAGTGATTATTTTCTGTTTTCTTCAAGATTATTGAATAAAAATGTTAAATACGTATGGCTAAAACCTGATCCCTGGAGGACCTCACTAGAAACAGACCCACTTGATGATTATTCCCCTTTTACAATAATATTTTGAGACCTATCAGTTAGCTAGCTTTTAATCCATTTAACATGTGCCATGTTGATTTTATATCATTCTAGTTTTTGAATGAAAATGTTGTTTGGTACCAGTTCAAATGCCTTACAGAAGTCTAAGTATATTACATCAACACTATTACCTTTATCAACCTGTCATAAATATAAAGGGAAGGGTAAACCCCTTTGAAATCCCTCCTGGCCAGGGGAAAGCTCCTCTGACCTGTAAAGGGTTAAGAAGCTAAAGGTAACCTCGCTGGCACCTGACCAAAATGACCAATGAGGAGACAAGATACTTTCAAAAGCTGGGAGGAGGGAGAGAAACAAAGGGGTCTGGGTCTGTCTGTATGCTGCTCTTTGCCAGGGACAGAACAGGAATGGAGTCTTAGAACTTTTAGTAAGTAATCTAGCTAGGTATGTGTTAGATTATGATTTCTTTAAATGGCTGAGAAAAGAATTGTGCTGAATAGAATAACTATTTCTGTCTGTGCATCTTTTTTGTAACTTAAGGTTTTGCCTAGAGGGGTTCTCTATGTTTTTGAATCTAATTACCCTGTAAGATATCTACCATCCTGATTTTACAGGGGGGATTTCTTTATTTCTATTTACTTCTATTTTTTATTAAAAGTCTTCTTGTAAAAACTGAATGCTTTTTCATTGTTCTCAGATCCAAGGGTTTGGGTCTGTGGTCACCTATGCAAATTGGTGAGGCTTTTTATCCAACATTTCCCAGGAAAGGGGGGGTGCAAGTGTTGGGAGGATTGTTCATTGTTCTTAAGATCCAAGGGTCTGGGTCTGTAGTCACCTAGGCAAATTGGTGAGGCTTTTTACCAAACCTTGTCCAGGAAGTGGGGTGCAAGGTTTTGGGAAGTATTTTGGGGGGAAAGACGCGTCCAAACAGCTCTTCCCCAGTAACCAGTATTAGTTTGGTGGTGGTAGCGGCCATTCCAAGGATAACGGGTGTATATTTTGTACCTTGGGGAAGTTTTGACCTAAGCTGGTAAAGATAAGCTTAGGAGGTTTTTCATGCAGGTCCCCACATCTGTACCCTAGAGTTCAGAGTGGGGGAGGAACCTTGACATGGTGGCACAGTGGTGGGATTAACCTGAAATCATTTGAGATCCAGTTGAGATTTTTTGAACTAGAAATACAGATTTTAAAAAGGAAATTTTTTTTTTCTTTGGAAAGAAAGTCCAGAAAGCAGCTTTGAAACTGAAAGCAGCTTGGTTTCTCTCTGCTTTGTGGCCAAGCAGAGACAAAAGGGGATTATCTTGTGAATTGCAGGTTTTCTTTGCCTGGAGGCAGGGTACTTAACTCCTGCAGGGAAATCTTCCAACCCAGAGGTTTTTTTTTTCTTTTCTTCCTAAAAGTAAATAGGGGGTGTGTGTTCTACCCATTTGCTTTTTCTTTGGGCTGGGTAAGCAGGTTTCCAAGTAGTTGGAGGTTTTTTGCTTTAATTTGGGCCCAGAGCAGAGACAAGGGAATTGTTTTTTTCTGTAGGCTGACAGTCACTATCAGAGAATAGGTATTCTATTCCAGCACAGCAAAATTTTACAGCCAAGTTTTGTTTGTTTATTTCTAAACCTCGGGTGTAAAGTTAGTAAAAACAGAGAGGTTAGAATGGCAAAATCTGCGGCTCGACTACAGCTCGAATTAGCCAAATTTCAGGCTGAGGAAAGACAAAGGGAACATGAAAGACAGAAAGAACTCATGCAGCTGAAGAAGGAACAAGAAAGGGAGGCAGAACAACACCAAGAGGCTGCCCACAAGAGGGAAATGGAAGCAAGGGCCAAAGAACTGGAGGAGAAGGAAAAAGAGAGGAAGCATGTGGAGGAGGTGGAGAAGATAAAGGCCCAGCAGAATATACCAACAAACCCTAGCAATCCTTCTCCAGGTACCACTTCCCATCCCAGAAAGTTCCCCACCTACAAGGCAGGTGATGATACTGAGGCCTTCTTAGAGAACTTCGAAAGGGCCTGCCTTGGGTACAACATCTCTACTGACCAATACATGGTAGAGCTGAGGCCGCAGCTCAGTGGACCCTTAGCTGAGGTGGCAGCTGAAATGCCTAAAGAACACATGAACAAGTATGAACTGTTTAAATCCAAGGCGAGAGTCAGAATGGGGATAACACCCGAGCAGTCTCGTCGGAGGTTCAGAGCCCTAAGGTGGAAACCAGACATGTCATTTACCCGACATGCCTACCACATTGTAAAACATTGGGATGCCTGGATATCAGGAGCAAGTGTTGAATCTCCAGTAAATTTGCCCTTCCTAATGCAAATGGAACAATTCTTAGAGGGTGTTCCTGAGGAAATAGAAAGATACATCCTAGATGGGAAACCCAAAACTGTAATGGAGGCAGGAGAGATTGGAGCCAGATGGGTGGAGGTGGCAGAGAAGAAGAAAACTGGTCGCAGTTGGAGCGGAGACCAGAAGAGACCACCCCAGACCACACCCTATTACCGGGGGCCGCCCAAAGCCCCACCTACCTCCCAAAGAACCCTCCAGACCCCTTATCGTCCCACCACCCCGTTCTCCAGCAACCCTCCTCGCCCCAGTGACCCGTCAGCTGGACGATGTTTTAAGTGTAACGAGCTGGGGCATGTAAAGGCCAACTGCCCCAAGAACCCCAACAGATTACAGTTCATTGCACCGGAATCACACCAGAGGTCCACAGGCCCAGATACCTCCCAGATACCCTTGGAGCGGAGGGAAACTGTGAGTGTGGGCGGGAAGAAGGTCACCGCGTGGAGGGACACCGGAGCACAAGTGTCAGCTATCCATGCTTCCTTAGTGGACCCCAATTTAATCAACCCAGAGATCCAAGTGACGATTCAACCCTTCAAGTCCAACTCTTTCAATTTGCCTACACCAAGTTGCCTGTCCAGTACAAGGGCTGGTCAGGAATGTGGACTTTTGCAGTCTATGATGATTATCCCATCCCCATGCTGTTGGGGGAAGACTTGGCCAATCATGTGAAGCAGGCCAAGAGGGTGGGAATGGTCACCCGCAGCCAGGCTAAACAAGCCGTGAGGCCTAGCTCTGTTCCGGAAACTTCTATCAGGACCCAGTCAGAGGTGATGGACCCGGACCCCAGGCCAATGTCTGCAACAGCAGTAGTGGATCCAGTCCCAGAGACCCAGACGGAACCAGTCCCAGAACCGGAACCAGCCGAACAACCAACACCAGACCCCGTGTCAGCACTGAATCCAGTACTTGCAACCTCAACACCAGAGGGCCCCACTGAACCTGAACTGGCAGCAGCCGATAACCCTACACAAGAGGGGTAGCCCATGATCACCCTAGTGGCCATGCTGGGGTGAACAGGACCAAAGACCGTTTGGGGGGGTCATTCCACTGGGAGGGAATGGGCAAGGATGTTTCTACCTATGTCCAGTCTTGTGAGGTGTGCCAAAGAGTGGGAAAACCCCAAGACCAGGTCAAAGCCCCTCTCCAGCCACTCCCCATCATTGAAGTTCCATTTCAGCGAGTAGCTGTGGATATTCTGGGTCCTTTTCCGAAAAAGACAGCCAGAGGAAAGCAGTACATACTGACTTTCATGGATTTTGCCACCCGATGGCCGGAAGCAGTAGCTCTAAGCAACACCAGGGCTAAAAGTGTGTGCCAGGCACTAGCAGACATTTTTGCCAGGGTAGGTTGGCCCTCCGACATCCTCACCGATGCAGGGACTAATTTCCTGGCAGGAACTATGAAAAACCTTTGGGAAGCTCATGGGGTAAATCACTTGGTTGCCACTCCTTACCATCATCAAACAAATGGCATGGTGGAGAAGTTTAATGGAACTTTGGGGGCCATGATACGTAAATTCGTAAATGAGCACTCCAATGATTGGGACCTAGTGTTACAGCAGTTGCTCTTTGCCTACAGAGCTGTACCACATCCCAGTTTAGGGTTTTCCCCATTTGAACTTGTATATGGCCGTGAGGTTAAGGGGCCATTGCAGTTGGTGAAGCAGCAATGGGAGGGATTTACACCTTCTCCAGGAACTAACATTCTGGACTTTGTAACCAACCTACAGAACACCCTCCGAACCTCTTTAGCCCTTGCTAGAGAAAACTTACAGGATGCTCAAAACGAGCAAAAAGCCTGGTATGATAAACATGCCAGAGAGCGTTCCTTCAAAGTAGGAGACCAGGTCATGGTCTTAAAGGCGCTCCAGGCCCATAAAATGGAAGCATCGTGGGAAGGGCCATTCACGGTCCAGGAGCGCCTGGGAGCTGTTAATTATCTCATAGCATTCCCCACCTCCAACCGAAAGCCTAAGGTGTACCATATTAATTCTCTAAAGCCCTTTTATTCCAGAGAATTAAAGGTTTGTCAGTTTACAGCCCAGGGAGGAGACGACGCTGAGTGGCCTGAAGGTGTTTACTACGAAGGGAAATGTGCTGGTGGTGTGGAAGAGGTGAACCTCTCCATGACCCTTGGGCGTATGCAGCGACAGCAGATCCAGGAGCTGTGCACTAGCTACGCGCCAACGTTCTCAGCCACCCCAGGACTGACTGAACGGGCATACCACTCCATTGACACAGGTAATGCTCACCCAATTAGGGTCCAACCTTACCGGGTGTCTCCTCAAGCTAAAACTGCTATAGAACGGGAGATCCAGGATATGTTACAGATGGAGGTAATCCGCCCCTCTGAAAGTGCATGGGCATCTCCAGTGGTTCTAGTTCCCAAACCAGATGGGGAAATACGTTTTTGCGTGGACTACCGTAAGCTAAATGCTGTAACTCGCCCAGACAACTATCCAATGCCACGCACAGATGAACTATTAGAGAAACTGGGACGGGCCCAGTTCATCTCTACCTTGGACTTAACCAAGGGGTACTGGCAGGTACCGCTAGATGAATCTGCCAAGGAAAGGTCAGCCTTCATCACACATCTCGGGCTGTATGAATTTAATGTACTCCCTTTCGGGCTGCGAAATGCACCCGCCACTTTCCAAAGACTTGTAGATGGTCTCCTAGTGGGATTAGGAGAATATGCAGTCGCCTACCTTGACGACGTGGCCATATTTTCGGATTCCTGGGCAGACCACCTGGAACATCTACAAAAAGTCCTTGAGCGCATAAGGGAGGCAGGACTAACTGTTAAGGCTAAGAAGTGTCAAATAGGCCTAAACAGAGTGACTTACCTTGGACACCAGGTGGGTCAAGGAACTATCAGCCCCCTACAGGCCAAAGTGGATGCTATCCAAAAGTGGCCTGTCCCAAAGTCAAAGAAACAGGTTCAATCCTTCTTAGGCTTGGCCGGTTATTACAGACGATTTGTACCGCACTACAGCCAAATCGCTGCCCCACTGACAGACCTAACCAAAAGAAACAGCCAAATGCTGTTCAGTGGACCGGAAAGTGTCAGAAGGCCTTTAACAAGCTTAAAGCGACACTCATGTCTGACCCTGTACTAAGGGCCCCAGACTTTGACAAACCGTTCCTAGTAACCACAGATGCGTCCGAGCGTGGTGTGGGAGCAGTTTTAATGCAGAAAGGACCTGATCAAGAATTCCACCCTGTAGTGTTTCTCAGCAAAAAACTGTCTGAGAGGGAAAGCAACTGGTCAGTCACTGAAAAAGAATGTTACGCCATTGTCTACGCTCTGGAAAAGCTACGCCCATATGTTTGGGGACGGCGTTTCCACCTGCAAACCGACCATGCTGCACAAAAGTGGCTTCACACCGTCAAAGAAACTAACAAAAAACTTCTTCGGTGGAGTTTAGCTCTCCAAGATTTTGATTTCGACATCCAACACATCTCAGGAGCTTCTAACAAAGTGGCTGATGCACTCTCCCGTGAAAGTTTCCCAGAATCAACTGGTTAAAATCGTCCTTGAGATGTGGAAAATATTGTTAGTCTTTATGTACTTGGTAGTATATTTAGAGATGCATGTGTCTTCTTAACTCTGTTTTCCTAGAGCTCCAGGAAGAAATCCCAGCCAGTGTTTCACCCTAGCTGAGATTTGGGGGGCGTGTCATAAATATAAAGGGAAGGGTAAACCCCTTTGAAATCCCTCCTGGCCAGGGGAAAGCTCCTCTGACCTGTAAAGGGTTAAGAAGCTAAAGGTAACCTCGCTGGCACCTGACCAAAATGACCAATGAGGAGACAAGATACTTTCAAAAGCTGGGAGGAGGGAGAGAAACAAAGGGGTCTGGGTCTGTCTGTATGCTGCTCTTTGCCAGGGACAGAACAGGAATGGAGTCTTAGAACTTTTAGTAAGTAATCTAGCTAGGTATGTGTTAGATTATGATTTCTTTAAATGGCTGAGAAAAGAATTGTGCTGAATAGAATAACTATTTCTGTCTGTGCATCTTTTTTGTAACTTAAGGTTTTGCCTAGAGGGGTTCTCTATGTTTTTGAATCTAATTACCCTGTAAGATATCTACCATCCTGATTTTACAGGGGGGATTTCTTTATTTCTATTTACTTCTATTTTTTATTAAAAGTCTTCTTGTAAAAACTGAATGCTTTTTCATTGTTCTCAGATCCAAGGGTTTGGGTCTGTGGTCACCTATGCAAATTGGTGAGGCTTTTTATCCAACATTTCCCAGGAAAGGGGGGGTGCAAGTGTTGGGAGGATTGTTCATTGTTCTTAAGATCCAAGGGTCTGGGTCTGTAGTCACCTAGGCAAATTGGTGAGGCTTTTTACCAAACCTTGTCCAGGAAGTGGGGTGCAAGGTTTTGGGAAGTATTTTGGGGGGAAAGACGCGTCCAAACAGCTCTTCCCCAGTAACCAGTATTAGTTTGGTGGTGGTAGCGGCCATTCCAAGGATAACGGGTGTATATTTTGTACCTTGGGGAAGTTTTGACCTAAGCTGGTAAAGATAAGCTTAGGAGGTTTTTCATGCAGGTCCCCACATCTGTACCCTAGAGTTCAGAGTGGGGGAGGAACCTTGACACAACCCAACTTGTAATCTCATAAAAAAATATCAATTTAGTTTGACAGGATCTAGTTTCCATAAAACCATGACAATTTTTATTAAATATAGTAACTTCCTTTAATGCTTTTATTGAGTCTTCAGGTGGTCTGATGGGAGTGGCAAAGACAGAGGATCCATCACTGAACAAATCCTCTATTCCTCTGCTCAGCAGTGAGGGCATGTATCAGACATATAGGCTACTTCTGAAGTTCTTGGCAGAACAGCTCTGCAGCCACTCCAGCACTGGGAGAGGGGGATATAATCCTCCCATATCCCTTGTACATCTGCCCAGTTCCTAGTCTAGTTACTTGGGTTGAGCATTTGTGTGCAAGTTTGGATTTACGTGAACCTATTAAGGTACAGGGTTAGAATATGGTCCTCCATATAGAATTAATCAACAGAGAATAAATATGATAAAACATGATAGCATACTCACAGCATCCATTTCTTGGCTATAGCCACAATGCAATGCTCTTTTGGTGAAGTTTTTTATATATGTAGATTGTTCACCATTAAACCAAAAGGTAAAATAAACCCTCTTATAAATCACAGTGTGCTGTCATTGTGAAAATGCTCTCCTTTTTATTTATTTAATTTACAAACCCACATCAACTTCTTGAAATAACTTGCTTGTTTACAAGTATGTTCTGGGAGACAATAGCATTAAAATCTCTGATAAAAGTACAATCAATTATCATATAATTACAACATAAAAAACACAACTCTCAGACACAATCGCAAACAATTACCACACAATTACAACATGAAAATGTATCAAGCAGAGATACAATGATACAGACAAGTACAGCTGATGGGAAATTTCAAAGCAATTGCATATAACCTTTAAAGAATTATGCACATTTATTTTTAGCTCAACAAATGTGCATACCCAAGCTTTAACAGAATTGGGTAATAGGATCACAGCCATTCATAAGGAGTCAAGTTCACTTGTATTAAGGTTATATAATTTTTAAGTTTCCAAAGATTTAAAATTCTGATTTAAATATGAAGACTCAAAAATGTATGTTCTGAATATTCACTTATCAAAATTGTTTTTAGAGCATTTAAAATCATTCTAGGTGCTCTCAGATCAAATATCAGAAAATGTAGTCCCTATGCCAAAAAGTTAGCAATTTAATCAGACAAGATGTAACAAAGAGGTAATAAAGCAGGAAGTAAGGGGATGAGAAGGATAGAAAAGGGGTCATATCCATGAGGTTACACTATTATCACGTGATCGAAAGCTCTGTGAAGTCATCCTATTAACTACCATAAGCGCTAAATGGGGCCCTTTCTCAGGAAATGCTAGTGCACTTTATGGTAGAACAGAGACCTTTTAAATTAAATAAATGTCTTTGTTGACTCATTTCTTGTAGGCCTTGGTGCAGTGATGGATCTTGGGGATGATTTGTATGAAGAGAGGGCAATCACTGGGTGTATTCACTCAAAGACATTTAATACAACACACCTAAGCTTGTTCACAGCAGCAATATATCAACCAAAATATTTGACATTTAATTAGGAAAGGTATCATTACCAATATGCACTGTTAGAGATCATGGTGGCAAGTACCTTAGGCTTTGTCTACATAGCACTTCTGTTAGCAAAACTTTTGTCAGTTGGCGGGGGGGGCAACCCCCCCGCCATGAGGGTGACCAGACGTCCCATTTTTAAAAGGACAGTCCTATATTTAAACCCTCCCGCAAGTGTCCCGATTCTTTCTTAAAAATGGACAAATTGTCCCATGTTTTCTGGTGGATCCTGCTGCTGGCCAGATCCCTGCTCACCAGCCACCTGGCACCAGTGGGGGGGGGGGGTCCAATGGCTGACGATAGGGGGGTTGCAAGGCTGATGGTGGGTTGAAGATACAGCACATGAGGCCAGCCAGTCCCCCCACTGTGTGTGGGCTCTTGGCCAGCAGGGTCCCACCCCATTTCCAGCCAGTGCTGGCTGTGCACTGTAAGCTGCAGTGGCTGGTAAGTATGGGCAGGTGCCCGGCGGCGGCTGGTTATATGTCGCCTCTGCTGCCCACTCATTGGCCCTTTATGTGCTTCCCCTCTAGCTGTCCTCAGCCTGATCTGCCCCTTCATTCCCCCCCTCCCCCCATGCCTGCTGCTCCTCCAGGTCCCCCCCTCCCGGCAGGGTGCATCCCACTCCCAGGGTTATGTGGAGAGCCAGCCCCTAGCTGAAGCACTCAGCTCACCGGCAGCCTGGCCGGCAGGCTCCTTCCTTCCCCCACTGCTTCTGGCTGGGCTGGAACCCCGGGAAAGCCCAAGACTCTCTGGCCCAGAGCACTGGCCAGGAAGAGCCAAGCCCTGCATGTGCCAAAGCCCCACACAGCGTTGGCATGGGGAAACCTCTCCGCCCCTCAGCTAAGCTCTGGAGTGGCAGGAGGGGAAGTGATTTCCAGCTTGTTCACGCCCCAACCCTTCAGACTCCACAGCAGACCCCCGGGCAGGGGCTTAGCACCCTCTTCACCCATCCTCCCCCAGCCCTGGGTCCTGCCCCCAGGGAGCGTGGGACTGCTCTGTCCCCTAGGCACTCTGCCCTGCTGAGCCACCTCTCTGGCTGGGTTCGCTGAAGCCCCTGCAGTCAGGTTCCCTGGGCCCTGGTGCACAATGTACCTTAGGGATTAACCCTTTCCTGCCCGTGCTGTGGCTGGGGGACAGGAGGAGGCTAGGTTATGTCGTTGGCCAGCAGCAGCCTAGAGATGTTAGCTGCCTTTCAACAGTGTGCGGACAGGAAGGGACAAGCTGCTTCCAGGCACTGGGGGGAGGGGGGGGTGTAGAAAGAAGAGATGAGCTCTGCAAAGACACGGGCCAGGTCATCCCTCCACACACACCCCTACCCCCATGGCTGGAAGAAGCTCCCATTGCTTCCCTCCCGCACAGTGCCAAAAGGCTGCTGTTGGCCACATTCTGGTGTGAACCTTGGCAGAAATCGGGGGGGGAGGGATGTGCCCCTCCATGTGTTGCCTCAGGAAGACATGGCACCAGGTGCCAGGAGAGGTGGATCCGTCCCAGGGGCCCAGACAGGCATGGAGGGTAGAGAGAGCACCGGGCAGGGTGGGGAGAGTCGGTCAGTCACCCCCCCATGTGAGAGAGGTATACAGGCATGTGTGTGTCACCTCTCCCCGTGTGGGGAGGAGGGTTAGGGGTGTGTGTGTCACCCCTCCCCATGTAAACCATAAAACCTTTAAAGATAAGAAGGTAAATAAAAAGAATCCAACTACACAGTATTTCTTTTTAACAGGGGCTCAGTCAACTTGATGTTAATTTGAATATTTGTACTGCATAGTTCTGGTTGATTGCCATTGAACTCACCTGAATTCAAGTAATTTTACCAGGTGGCCCATATTCAGCATAGGGAAATATGGTCATCCTATCCCCAACCAACATCAATTTCACCAACAAAAGCATCAATGTGGACAACGCTATGTCGGTGGTGGTGGTTTAATTATGCCAGCGAGAGAGCTCTCTCTTGTCAGCGTAGAGCAGCTACCCGGGAGACCTTACAGCAGCACAGCTGCAGCAGTATATGCTGCTGTAAGGTTCATGGTGTAGACATAGCCTTATACTGATAGAGACTCAAATACAGAAAAAAATTAGCCTCGATAGATAGATAATGAAATGGCTGACACTCTCACCAAAGTTGCCAGGAGCTACAAGCTGATTCAGTCACATGTTTCTATTCCTACACGATTGCATAGCTGAGAGGCAGTCTTTGCTATTCACTATATCAGCTCCATCAAGGACAAATGGCCTTAGTCTGTGGGCCCTGAAGCCCATTTAGTTTTACATGGGCCCTAGCTTGACCACAAAGGCCCCAAGGCCATGTAGGCTCCAAGGCCATGCTGGTTTGATCCAGCCCACCATACCAATAGGATACAGCCCATTTGAGGCCCAAAGTGTGTCAGCAACGTCTCAGCTATTGGTGAGGTGGACCTCAGCTTGTGGCTGTTACTCCCCACTGAAGCCGAGTGAAATTTTGTGACCAAAACTTTTTCAGCAAATGCAAGTTTGAGTCGACTGATACATTGTGAATTTATGTAGAATTTGCCAAATTGTTACAGTCAGGAAAAAAACCTTAAAAAATTCTGAAATATCCAAACATTTTGTTTGACATTTTCCAAAAAAACCCAACATTTTTATTTTTCAATTTGAAATTATTTTTGTCAAGAATTTTAAATTTCAAAATGCTTGAAATCAAAACAAAACATTTTGGCTGACGCCAACTTTTTTCCCCACATTTTGCCAAAAATTTCAAAATATTTTTGGTTTTGGTTTGACCCAAACTGATTGTTTTTCTGTTTTTCTAAATTGCTATCAGACCAGAAAATCCAATAGTTGCACAGCTCTAACCATAAGCTTCAGAGTAGTCGAACACTTCCATGGCATTGCTGTAGTTTACAGAGTAAGAACAAACTGTTTATATTAATGATTATATCCTTAATACCTTGGAATATATTTTTCATTTCTGAAACCTATAGAGGTCTTTTCTCATCCTTCCATACACGTCCATTAAATGGACCATTCATAATAAATAACTTGATCCCTACAATCATAAAATAAAGCCCATCTGATTCATCGCATTCCCTTATACTCCTTTAAAAATGTAGTTTTCAAACCCTTTGTGGTAATATATTGAGTTTATATTACTGCATTTTGTTTAGGCCAATGATTAATTCTAATAACACCTTGCACTGTTCTAAAAATATATAGATCATAGTGAGAATCTGATATAGATCATAGTGAGAATCTGATTGGATCAGGCTGTAAAATTGAACCCATAAAATGATTTGTCCATATTATGGCTCAAACAAAATGTGAGGCTTAAAAAATAATTCAGTCAAAAAGCTGACTGAAATCAAAATGAAACACTTCAGTTTTGTCAGCTTTTTATTTCCTTTTTGAATTGGTAAAAAATTAATCAAAAATTGTTTTTGGTTCAATCCAAAAAAATTGTTTTCAATTTGTCAGAATCGCCAGCAATGCAGAAAATCTGTTATTCACACGGCATTATTCACAAAATAAGTTATTAGGGACGGAATCGTGCAAGCACTTACATTGTAGTCTGTTCTCATGTCAGTAATATCATTACTGCTCAGATGTGTTTGCAAAACTGGACCCTGAAACAACTAATTTATTTCCCTATTGATATAAAAAATGACTAACTTTACTAAATTAGTAAATATCAGATTTCCTCAGTATATAACTGAAATCCCTCCACTCCTAGCAGAGATAATAAAAAAAATTAAATAATGGAAAAAATCAGGAAAATCAACAGTTGGTAAATCCATGTTATGCTCCTTTTATTTGGAATGCACACTACAGCAGTATAAGGAGCAGAGAAGGAACTGAAGCAAAATTACTTGACCTATTTTAATATTTGATGAAGTAATACTAAGTCTAGAAATATATTATGTCTTCAGGGACCTTATAGTGGATATTAAAAAACATTCTAAAGAAGGCTCCTATAGTCTAGCATAATAAGCTTTGGGTAATACTTTAAGACTCCATTAATTTATGCTCAACTAATCTTGAATTACAATAGAAATCCTTTGAAAGCACATATGATAGTCACACAAATACCACATACATTCATTTCCATTCTAATGTAAATGTTTTCCACTAGATATACTACAGTTCTTAATCCTTTGGTGTAATGGTTCAAAACTTGATATTGTAACACTAGTGGAAGAAAATTTGATTCTAGTTCTGGTTCTAAATGAAATCTGGTTTGAGTACAAGCTTCAGCTGAGAAAGCATTTGCCAAATTCAAATCAAAATGTCCTGTAAAACACAGAGAAATTTGTAAATAAAACTGTCTTATTGTCACTGTTACGAATATCTGAAATAAAGCACCAGTATTTATTTTTCACTCACTCCACTATTTTAAAATTACTTAACTATCATTTTGAAACTACTGAATGGTCAAAAAAGAGAAAAGCACATTTTGTTTCTTTTTATCAATACTCTTTCCTTGATATATTACAACTGTAATTTAAGGCTTCCCTGTATTAACTGCACTTTATCTGCAGTAATGGCTATGAATATTTTAAGGACATGTATTTCTGTGTTTGCACAGCACCTGGTGGAATGGGATCCTGGCCCACTACTACGACTCCTAGACGCTAGAGTAATATAAATAATAAATGATAATAGCAATACTTTGTGGGTTTGCAAGGATAGACATAGATCTCTTTCTAGAGAATGGCTTTTCCTATTGTTACCAGTAAAGCTAACAGAATCTCTCAAATTCATGTGAGTGAGACAAAGAAATCATGAAGCGAGATCAGCCATGAACCAGTTAGAAGCTGAACTATTGCACAGACAGTAAAATAAAAGCATGTCTCTTTGGGAAACAACTTGGTCCAGTAGGTAAGGGTATGTCTACACTACGGAATAAGGTCGAATTTATAGAAGTCGGTTTTTTAGAAATCGGTTTTATAAATTCGAGTGTGTGTGTCCCCACAGAAAATGCTCTAAGTGCATTAAGTGCATTAACTCGGCGGAGCGCTTCCACAGTACCGAGGCAAGCGTCGACTTCCGGAGCGTTGCACTGTGGGTAGCTATCCCACAGTTCCCGCAGTCTCCGCTGCCCATTGGAATTCTGGGTTGAGATCCCAATGCCTGATGGGGCTAAAACATTGTCGCGGGTGGTTCTGGGTACATATCGTCAGCCTCCCGTTCCCTCCCTCCCCCCGTGAAAGCAAGGGCAGACAATCATTTCGCGCCTTTTTTCCTGAGTTACCTGTGCAGACGCCATACCACAGCAAGCATGGAGCCCGCTCAGGTAACCGTCACCCTATGTCTCCTGGGTGCTGGCAGACGCGGTACGGCTTTGCTGCACAGTAGCAGTAACCCCTTGCCTTCTGGCAGCAGACGGTGCAATACGACTGGTAGTCGTCCTCATCGTGTCCGAGGTGCTCCTGGCCGCGTCGGCTGGGAGCGCCTGGGCAGACATGGGCGCAGGGACTACATTTGGAGTGACTTGACCAGGTCATTCTCTTTAGTCCTGCAGTCAGTCCTATTGAACCGTCTTATGGTGAGCAGGCAGGCGATACGGACTGCTAGCAGTCGTACTGTACCATCTTCTGCCAGGCAGGCAAGAGATGAGGATTGCTAGCAGTCGTATTGCACCATCTTCTGCCAGGCAGGCAAGAGATGGGGATGGCTAGCAGGCGTACTGTACCATCTTCTGCCGAGCAGCCATGAGATGTGGATGGCATGCAGTCCTTCTGCACCGTCTGCTGCCAGCCAAAGATGTAAAAGATAGATGGAGTGGGTCAAAACAAGAAATAGACCAGATTTGTTTTGTACTCATTTGCCTCCTCCCCTGTCTAGGGGACTCATTCCTCTAGGTCACACTGCAGTCACTCACAGAGAAGGTGCAGCGAGGTAAATCTAGCCATGTATCAATCAGAGGCCAGGCTAACCTCCTTGTTCCAATAACAACGATAACTTAGGTGCACCATTTCTTATTGGAACCCTCCGTGCAGTCCTGCCTGAAATACTCCTTGATGTACAGGCACCCCCTTTGTTGATTTTAGCTCCCTGAAGCCAACCCTGTAAGCCGTGTCGTCAGTCGCCCCTCCCTCCGTCAGAGCAACGGCAGACAATCGTTCCGCGCCTTTTTTCTGTGCGGACGCCATACCACGGCAAGCATGGAGCCCGCTCAGCTCACTTTGGCAATTAGGAGCACATTAACCACCACACGCATTATTCAGCAGTATATGCAGCACCAGAACATGGCAACGCGATACCGGGCGAGGAGGCGACGTCAGCGCGGTCCCGTGAGTGATCAGGACATGGACACAGATTTCTCTGAAAGCATGGGCCCTGACAATGCATGCATCATGGTGCTAATGGGGCAGGTTCATGCTGTGGAACGCCGATTCTGGGCTCGGGAAACAAGCACAGACTGGTGGGACCGCATAGTGTTGCAGGTCTGGGACGATTCCCAGTGGCTACGAAACTTTCGCATGCGTAAGGGCACTTTCATGGAACTTTGTGACTTGCTTTCCCCTGTCCTGAAGCGCATGAATACCAAGATGAGAGCAGCCCTCACAGTTGAGAAGCGAGTGGCGATAGCCCTGTGGAAGCTTGCAACGCCAGACAGCTACCGGTCAGTTGGGAATCAATTTGGAGTGGGCAAATCTACTGTGGGGGCTGCTGTGATGCAAGTAGCCCACGCAATCAAAGATCTGCTGATATCAAGGGTAGTGACCCTGGGAAATGTGCAGGTCATAGTGGATGGCTTTGCTGCAATGGGATTCCCTAACTGTGGTGGGGCTATAGATGGAACCCATATCCCTATCTTGGCACCGGAGCACCAAGCCGCCGAGTACATAAACCGCAAGGGGTACTTTTCGATAGTGCTGCAAGCTCTGGTGGATCACAAGGGACGTTTCACCAACATCAACGTGGGATGGCCGGGAAAGGTGCATGATGCTCGCATCTTCAGGAACTCTGGTCTGTTTCAAAAGCTGCAGGAAGGGACTTTATTCCCAGACCAGAAAATAACTGTTGGGGATGTTGAAATGCCTATATGTATCCTTGGGGACCCAGCCTACCCCTTAATGCCATGGCTCATGAAGCCGTACACAGGCAGCCTGGACAGTGGTCAGGAGCTGTTCAACTACAGGCTGAGCAAGTGCAGAATGGTGGTAGAATGTGCATTTGGACGTTTAAAGGCGCGCTGGCGCAGTTTATTGACTCGCTTAGACCTCAGCGAAACCAATATTCCCACTGTTATTACTGCTTGCTGTGTGCTCCACAATATCTGTGAGAGTAAGGGGGAGACGTTTATGGCGGGGTGGGAGGTTGAGGCAAATCGCCTGGCTGCTGGTTACGCGCAGCCAGACACCAGGGCGGTTAGAAGAGCACAGGAGGGCGCGGTACGCATCAGAGAAGCTTTGAAAAACAGTTTCATGACTGGCCAGGCTACAGTGTGAAAGTTCTGTTTGTTTCTCCTTGATGAACCCCCCCGCCCCTTGGTTCACTCTACTTCCCTGTAAGCTAACCACCCTCCCCTCCTCCCTTTAATCATTGCTTGCAGAGCCAATAAAGTCATTGCTGCTTCACAGTCATGCATTCGTTATTCATTCATCACACAAATAGGGGGATGACTACCAAGGTATCCCAGGAGGGGTGGTGGAGGAGGGAAGGAAAATGCCACACAGCACTTTAAGCACAGCACTTTAAAAGTTTACAACTTTAAAATTTATTGAATGACAGCCTTCTTTTTTTTGGGCAATCCTCTGTGGGGGAATGGCTGGTTGGCCGGAGGCCTCCCCACCGTGTTCTTGGGCGTCTGGGTGTGGAGGCTATGGAACTTGGGGAGGAGGGCGGTTGGTTACAGAGGGGCTGCAGTGGCAGTCTGTGCTCCAGCTGCCTTTGCTGCAGCTCAACCATACACTGGAGCATACTGGTTTGGTCCTGCAGCAGCCTCAGCATTGAATCCTGCCTCCTCTCATCACGCTGCCGCCACATTTGAGCTTCAGCCCTGTCTTCAGCCCGCCACTTACTCTCTTCAGCCCGCCACTTACTCTCTTCAGCCCTCCACCTCTCCTCCCGGTCATTTTGTGCTTTCCTGCACTCTGACATTATTTGCCTCCACGCATTCGTCTGTGCTCTGTCAGTGTGGGAGGACAGCATGAGCTCGGAGAACATTTCATCGCGAGTGCGTTTTTTTTTCTTTCTAAGCTTCACTAGCCTCTGGGAAGGAGAAGATCCTGTGATCATTGAAACACATGCAGCTGGTGGAGAAAAAAAAAGGGACAGCGGTATTTAAAAAGACACATTTTATAAAACAGTGGCTACACTCTTTCAGGGTAAACCTTGAAAGTTAACATTACATACATAGCACATGTGCTTTCGTTACAAGGTCGCATTTTGCCTCCTCCCACCGCGTGAACGGATTTTGGTTGAATGCCAGCAAACATACACTGCAATGCTTTGTTCTACAGTGATTCCCCAGTACGTGTTGCTGGCCTGGAGTGGTAAAGTGTCCTACCATGAAGGACGAAATAAGGCTGCCCTCCCCAGAAACCTTTTGCAAAGGCAGAACCGCAAATGCCAGGGCAAAGTAATCCTTTCACATGCTTGCTTTTAAACCATGTATAGCATTTTAAAAGGTACACTCACCAGAGGTCCCTTCTCCGCCTGCTGAGTCCAGGAGGCAGCCTTGGGTGGGTTCGGGGGGTACTGGCTCCAGGTCTAGGGTGAGAAACAGTTCCTGGCTGTCGGGAAAACCGGTTTCTCCGCTTGCTTGCTGTGAGCTATCTACAACCTCCTCATCATCATCTTCTTCGTCCCCAAAACCTACTTCTGTATTGCCTCCATCTCCATTGAAGGAGTCAAACAACACGGCTGGGGTAGTGGTGGCTGAACCCCCTAAAATGGCATGCAGCTCATCATAGAAGCGGCATGTTTGGGGCTCTGACCCAGAGCGGCCGTTCGCCTCTCTGGTTTTCTGGTAGGCTTGCCTCAGCTCCTTCAGTTTCACGCGGCACTGCTTCGGGTCCCTGTTATGGCCTCTGTCCTTCATGCCCTGGGAGATTTTCAGAAAGGTTTTGGCATTTCGAAAACTGGAACGGAGTTCTGATAGCACGGATTCCTCTCCCCAAACAGCGATCAGATCCCGTACCTCCCGTTCAGTCCATGCTGGAGCTCTTTTGCGATTCTGGGACTCCATCATGGTCACCTCTGCTGATGAGCTCTGCATGGTCACCTGCAGCTTGCCACGCTGGCCAAACAGGAAATGAGATTCAAAAGTTCGCGGTTCTTTTCCTGTCTACCTGGCCAGTGCATCTGAGTTGAGAGCGCTGTCCAGAGCGGTCAGAATGGAGCACTCTGGGATAGCTCCCGGAGGCCAATACCATCGAATTGTGTCCACAGTACCCCAAATTCGAGCCGACAACGTCGATTTAAGCGCTAATCCACTTGTCAGGGGTGGAGTAAGGAAATCGATTTTAAGAGCCCTTTAAGTCGAAATAAAGGGCTTCATTGTGTGGACGGGTGCAGGTTTAAATCGATTTAACGCTGCTAAATTCGATCTAAAGTCCTAGTGTAGACCAGGGCTAAGACACTGGCCTGAAACATAAGAGGCTGTGGTTCTGTTGCCCCAGCTCTGCCAGAGGCCTGCTCTGAAACCTGAGCAAGTCACTGCATTTCCCTGTGGCCACCTCACTAGAGCTAGTCAGCACATTTTTCACAATGTTTTTTCATCAAAATATGCTGTTTCATCAAAGCTGAAACATTTCCCAGAGACCTATCAGTTTCCACAGAGTTTTTGCAAGGAAGGTGTCTGAAGTCCAGTGTGGACTCTCCAGTCACTTCTAGAGAAAGAGAGAGACACTGTCATAAATATAAAGGGAAGGGTAAACCCCTTTGAAATCCCTCCTGGCCAGGGGAAAGCTCCTCTCACCTGTAAAGGGTTAAGAAGCTAAAGGTAACCTCGCTGGCACCTGACCAAAATGACCAATGAGGAGACAAGATACTTTCAAAAGCTGGGAGGAGGGAGACAAACAAAGGGTTTGTGTCTGTCTGTATGCTGCTCTTGCCAGAGACAGAACAGGAATGGAGTCTTAGAACTTTTAGTAAGTAATCTAGCTAGGTATGTGTTAGATTATGATTTCTTTAAATGGCTGAGAAAAGCATTGTGCTGAATAGAATAACTATTTCTGTCTGTGTATCTTTTTGTAACTTAAGGTTTTGCCTAGAGGGGTTCTCTGTGTTTTTGAATCTAATTACCCTGTAAGATATCTACCATCCTGATTTTACAGGGGGGATTTCTTTATTTCTATTTACTTCTATTTTTTATTAAAAGTCTTCTTGTAAAAACTGAATGCTTTTTCATTGTTCTCAGATCCAAGGGTTTGGGTCTGTGGTCACCTATGCAAATTGGTGAGGCTTTTTATCCAACATTTCCCAGGAAAGGGGGGGTGCAAGTGTTGGGAGGATTGTTCATTGTTCTTAAGATCCAAGGGTCTGGGTCTGTAGTCACCTAGGCAAATTGGTGAGGCTTTTTACCAAACCTTGTCCAGGAAGTGGGGTGCAAGGTTTTGGGAAGTATTTTGGGGGGACAGACGCGTCCAAACAGCTCTTCCCCAGTAACCAGTAATTGTTTGGTGGTGGTAGCGGCCATTCCAAGGATAACGGGTGTAATATTTTGTACCTTGGGGAAGTTTTGACCTAAGCTGGTAAAGATAAGCTTAGGAGGTTTTTCATGCAGGTCCCCACATCTGTACCCTAGAGTTCAGAGTGGGGGAGGAACCTTGACAGACACTCTAATCAAAAACCTGACCTTTTTGATCCAAAACCAGATATTTTGACACAATACCATCTTGCGAAAACATTCTAAGGGTTTTAGTTTTGTTCAATGCAGAACAAAAAGAAGCTTCAGAACCTCAAAAGCTATTGCAAAATGGAATTATCTTCCAGCCAGCTCTATTCACCCTTCATCTTTCTTGTCTATTTAGATTGTAAGCTTTCAAGGGCAAGGACCTTCTCTTATTGTGTGTCTGTACAGTGTACGCCAGTGGAGCACCAATCTCTGTTGGGGCCTACAGTATTAGAGGCCCTTCAGAAATCAGTGTTTGTCATTTCTTTTAAATTGTATGCAGACTAGACATTGGTTATAAACACACACAGAGAGATCAAATAGAAACTATTCTCTGGAAAGACATTTGCTTCCCTCCTTTTTTCATATGAGGATTGGAGTCTGTTATCATTTATATTACTGAGAGTAGAGTGCTGAATACACATCAAGGGACAGAGTTCACACCTTATTAACAGTTACTAGGGCATCCTGAGCAACCCTATTTTACTATCAGAGAGGCCAAATCCTGGACTTGTCTATGTGGCAAAAGGTCGTGATGACATATATCAGTAATTTAAAAATAAAGAGCTGTCTGTAATTCTAAAGAGTTATTGTAGTAATTGGGCCCATAAAGATAAAAGCTCCTATAGATAAAGGCATATTAATTAGGCTCATAAAGTCTTATTAATGAGGCTTATAGTGTGAGCAATTTGAAACCATGAGAGAAGTGTGTGAGATGTTTGTCTGCAGGCTTAAAATGGATAAAAGAATGCAACCCACCCACATAGCATAAGATTAGGTATCTTTTTAATTACATTAACACCCCACTACTGGGGGGAGGAGGAAACAGAATGAGATCATCTTCCTTACAGCACATTAAAGATTTAATACATTTGCCACAGGTCTAACTAAGACATCCTGGCAAATGGTGCATTAGAAATACCCAGGCAGACAGAGACATTAATTTACTTCTGAAGATACAGCTTTCCTATTATCTTGATCCATTGCTCAGTGAGGTCAGTGGGAGCCTGTTCATTTCCATGAGCATTGGATTGGGCCCTAGGAGAACTATTTCTAATTGTGAAATCATGGCCCAACTGTAGTCAATGGCAAAATTCCCACTGACTTAAATGGTGCCAGGATTTTACCCTCAGCATTTCCTAACCATTTGGTACTCAATAATTATTATGTTTTATCGTGTAGACCTTATATAGGCAAAACTCCTATTAAAGTCAAGGCAAGATCAGACTCAAACATTTTATGAATACAAATATTTTCTCATTCAGGATTGGTCCTTCCCTCTATCACAAAGATCTCCCTTCTGACTCATTAAAATGTTAATAAAAATCTCCAGGTCAAAGAGATTTAGAAAATACCAAATGTTTATTTCTCTTCTGTTTTCCTTGCTTTCCAAACAACCCTCTAACAAAAAGAGAGCTGTCTAATGGGGGAACTTTCAAGGGCACAAGTCACTATGAAGCACACAACTCCTATTGAAAGGCATTGGGAGTTGGGTAGCCTAACTGCAATGTGTGCTTTAGAAAATCTCCCCCTAAATCATTAATACTTATTTTTTAAGTTCTTAAATACTCTGCATTGTTTCCTTATGTACAGCAGTATTTCCTCAGGTCTAGATCATGTATTTGTGTAAGTCACATGCTTGCATTGCCACATTTAGTGGTATAAATACGAGAAGAAACAGCAGGAGGATAAAGAGTCCTTGTTCTTGTTTTGGGGACTCTATGTTCCTGCAGACATGACTGCTGTATGGAGGAGAATCATCCAAAACTTGGGGGGGGTGGCCACTTGGCATGCTCATTAAGTGAAGTGATTCGGGTTATTTCCATTGGGGACAAGCAGCCTGGCAGGACTCACCTAGAGTCACCCTCTGAATGGGACCAATAGGAACTCCAGCAGAGCGGGTACTGTGATAACTGGGTTTAAAAATTCACCCTAATTGTGAGCTCAACTGTGAAAAGTGAGTGAAAGTTCATTAAATATTACAATAACCTACAACAAATGATGGGGAAAGGTGCAAAAGGGAGACAGAACGACTGAATAAGTACACACAAAAAGGCCTGCTGATATAACTCAAGGACTGTGCTAAGATAATGCCTAATAGAAAAGAAAAGTGTGGGATCAGAAATCAGCGAACAAAAGTTGTGTGTTGGAAATTCTGGGGGTCCTTAGAAAAAGAGACTTTGAGAGGAAAACTGGTGAAGGAGATGAAAGAGAATGCAAATACAACCATTGCTGATTAAAATAAGGGGAAGGAGAGAGCTTGACCACCATGGCTGCCAGCCACCCTCATCATATGCTGGTGTAACCCACACACCTTCTGGGTGTGGTGTTCTGTCCCATCTAGTGGCACCAAGACCACTTAGAGAGAGAGAGAGCAATTAATGAGTCTGCTCTACAGCCTTAGGTAAGAGCCAATTGGCTTTTAGCTCATAAAGTAGAGGCTCATGCACTAATGTTCCAGAGGTCCCCAGTTTGATCCTACCCCCCTATGACTGGGGTCTGTCGCTGTTATACTGGGATCCCAGAATCTACTATAACGCCACTCCATTGTCCTAATCCTGAGAGATGTTCTGCCCAGATCAGCCAAACAGAGGAACACAGATGACATTGCCACCGTTGCCAGCTCTGGCTTAATCTCAAATACTACTTGGGATGTGAGACTTCATTCCTTACACACCCTTTGTGAACTTCCTCCTTCCCCACCTTATTTCTTCTCGTTCCTATCACTCCTTTTCCCCTCTGTTTAATAAGAGTCTGGCCTAGCTGGCCAAAAGTGCATATTTTCCAATACTGATGTAAGCTTGTGACCAGAAAAGCAATTAAAAGCAATACCTTAAACAGCCCAGTGCTGGTAAAAATTGGCCACATCTCAGAGTGGCTCATAAAACTGTACCATGCCTGTGTTTTTTTCCAGCAGTGAGATTGCAAGAGAACATCAAACACTAGAGATAGAAGCTACATTTTCTATCTTTGCTTTGCTTTTCACACATCTTTTGTGTGTTTCTCTTATTTTGTCTTCAGGAAATGGGATTGGACTTCAACAACAAAAACAGCTCCAGCCCATCTCAATCAACTGCTCTTGTCCTCCAAAAGGACAATTATTACTAACTCTGGTACCATCTAAAACACAAAAGTTCTTTTCTTTCTCTAGGCTCTCTACAGCTAAAGGGAAAGGGAACAAGGAAAGTTATTAAACTGAAAACTTTACTTAATACTTTGCATTTCAAATGTTTTAATCATTTTTCTTTCTCTTCTGTATCTTTAAAAAAAGGATTTTTAATGGTGTGTTTTTCATGGTGCTGAGCAGTCTGAGGTCTCTGTAAACCAAACCCTAAACCTTGTTGGACAGTTTCAGGGTCATATTAACAACTTTGACTGTTTCAGCCCTTATATTCCATCTAAATTAACACAATGTGGGGAGAGTTTATAAATAGAAGGAGTGGGAACCACACTGAGTAACTCAGTAGTGGAACAGTGCAAGGATCAGAAGGGACCCCGTAAGGATTGTGTGCCAGCAACTTTGCCAGTTTTGTTGGATTTCCACTGCAGGCCCCCTGGAGAATAAGAACAAGAAGACTAGAATTGCTGCAAGCTGTGCAAATTGCAGACTGTCCTTGCAGAGTTTCAAAGGGAGTTTGAGGGAATCTGTGAGACTATCACTTGTTTCCCAGACTTTCAGGAGTTGGTGTGCCCTACAGAAGGGTTGGACACCGTTCTACAGAGACTGAAGAGGTAAATCCTCCTAGAGAAGAACTCAAAGGAATGTTTGTATGTGCATGCATAAATAGATTTTGCATTGAACTTGTAATAAGTAAAAAAGCTTGGGGGGAAAAAACCCTGAAAGTGTTTTTTAAAGAATTGTTCACAACTGTTTCAAGGGTTATAAGTAAACTGTTATGTTTTTATACACACACAGCCAGATTTAGTAAATGTTTTCCTTTTAGAGAGTTTTGTCACTCTCCCTCTCTCACGGGTTTAATTCTGTATTATCTATCAATATATCAAAGTCCTGAAAAGATTAAGCTGTGGTCTGTACCACAGCAGAAAGATAAGCTGAGATACAGGAAGAGGAAAGAAATACCTGAAATATATTACCTTCCTCAAATCTATTACGTTTGCACTTTGCCCTATGTAAGGGGCAGCACAAGGAAAGAATAATTGTATTGCATAGGGCATGATTCCTCACTGCTTGCTCCTAAGGTATAATAAACAGATGTTGATTCTTCAAGTCTGCAGAGGTCATATGCAACTGTTGGGTGTTCATACCCCTTTTTATGCCCTTGCATAGGAACATAACCGGGGCCATCAACACACATTTACTGGGCTTGGAAAAGAATGATTTCCTCCCCCACCACCACTATTTCTTGTACTAAAGTTACATAATATTTTATCAAATCAATAATGCATTATTTGTAATGGAATAATAGTAGCTACTGGGAGCTCAAACATTCAACCTTTAGTCTTGCACCTCTTAATGAACCTGAGGTGTTGACATTTGTATCAATTTAATTTATACTTCTATCATGAGATATTGTTTATATTACTGCAAAGCAACAGTGACATCCAGAGGCATGACAGCCTAATCAGAAGTAGGTAAAGTACTCATTATCCATAAACATATAACCTAAATCTGACTTGCTTGGGATATTAACCATCCACCAAGTCCAACACAACTTTATTCTTCATCAATTTATGCTTCTTCCAGAAGTTATACTGATAAACAGCTTTGACACGCTACAATCTTCTGACTTTTGGGAAGCTATAATAGGAAAATAAAAATGGGTTGATACAATATAATTCATTTGTTAACCCATATCCAGATAGTCTTATAGTGGTACACATTAATAAAAAGGGTGTGTGATAACTCAGAAGCTGTTGAGTAGCATGCAGGACATCAGAAGACATATGGGAGGTAGCTATTACAATGAGATGGAAAAATCAGACCTCTCTTTCCCACTGCTTCTAGTTCTAAGGTGTATTAACTCCTCCCCTCACACTGTATGAAATTTGATATAATGTATCATCTGGGTAACTAAATATATATATATATATATATATATATATATATATATATATATATATATATATATGAATGATAGATTCTACAGCTTCAGATTTTTCTGCACAGTTCTGAAGGCGCAGAGAGCAAGGCATATGAGAATGCTTGTCCTGGAAAGTTGCCAACACGATTCATAGATTTCAGGCCAGAAAGAGACCATCGTGATCATCTAGTCTGACCTCCTGTATAACTCAGGTCAGAGAGCTTCCCCAAAATAATTCCTACAGCAGATCTTTTAGAAAAACATCCAATCTTGATTTTAAAAATGCCAGTAATAGAATCCACCACAAACCGTGGTGAGTTGTTCCAATGGTTAATTACCCTCACTATTAAATATTTTGGCCACATAACAAGTCATGTTGAGGTCCCACTGAGATTTGGACACAAATTGCTGGAATTCAGAGACCTGAGTGCTGACCATTACACACAGGACCTGCCAACTGTCTTTTAAAATTGGACGGAAAATGATCTTATGGTCCTGAGAGAATTTGAGATTTCAAATTTTTCTCCCTTCTCAAATCAGGATGAAAAGTCAAAATCTCAAAATTTTAAATAAAAAATTACATAAAATTGGATTGGGCCAATCAATTTGTTTTGTTTCATCATTTTTAAATGTTTTTGTTTCAGAGGAGTAGGAATAATAACCCCCTATTATTAAAATAAGTCATTTTTGTCAACGTTGACCTGTCCAGTTATTAGTTTTATTCTATTTCTTGGTGTTACCTGTTGTAGTCTGCATCCCTCTTCTTTATTTGGCATAGAGCAGCTGGAGTTGAATCCCTGTTTATGTGGCACCCGTTACAAGGACTAAAAATCTGGTACAAAGTCTATGGAATTTCATGGAGAGAGTCCTAGTGATGTCAGGGGGCTTTTGGATCAGGCCCTGTCTAAAAATACTTAAAGATTCGGCCCCAGATATTTCTCTCTCTATCTTTTACTTTACAGCAAGATCACCAGATCCTCAGCTGCTTTAAATCAGCCTAACCTCACTGAAGTCAATGATGCTATGCCAATTTATACCAGCTGAGAATCTGGCCCATACTATTGAAAACAATAACATTAACCAGAGTCTGTATTTGTTCACATACTCAACCACTAGCTTATTTTCATGCACAGTCTGAAACACCAATGAAGCTAAATGACTACTGAAGTCAATATTTTGCCTGAGTAAGAACTGGAGGATAGCCCCTAGAAGTTACAAAGTATAAAGACAAATTTGAATCGTTTGTTATCTGTATCATGCCAACAGTGTTTTAGGTGTTGTATAGAAAGGAATGAAGATACGGTCTTGAACAAGAACTAAAATATCCGAAACACTTAAAAATATTGTCCACATCTTAGAAAACTCAAGTCTGAAAGCAATACATTTATGGGCCAGATCCTCAGCTGCTGTGAATCATCAACATTTTGTTTTATGTGAATTCAGCAAATCATTTTATGTCAACAGAGCAATGCCAAATTTACATCAGCTGAGGATCTAATCCTATGACTCTGGCTGTTAACACTACTGTCATTTTCTAGAGAATGTAGGTCATGTATTGGTTTTCAACTGTTTTCAACTCTCACCACATACAACTGAATCTGGGTTGGTAAATATATGCAATTACCATTTCTGTCTACAGCATTTGAGGAAAATGCGAGTCTGTGTAGGTCTACACACTCATTTCTTTGTCAAAAAAAAAAAGAATATTTTAAATAAACCAGTTGAGATGTACTGTTATTTCCTGAAGGAAATATTTATTGTAATAACAGCTGTACCATTTTAGATTTCAATAAAAATGTTTTCCTATAATACAACATTGCTGTAAGTAATGTTTATGAATAGTCAATTTGGGCAAGGGGTGGAGGAATAGCCTTCTTTTCCCATTGATTCAGCTCTCACACAATATTTAGCCAAAGATTTCATTGGAAAAAGTACTTTTCACTTCTTTGCATGTCAGACTAACAGCATTGACACGCTGGTGAATTGTTTATAAAATGAATGCTGCATCTTACATTCGTCCTAAGGTTTGCAGTTTATTAGCTTTACTTGTTATGAAAGAAAATGCAGAATCTCTTTTTCACTATTTAAGAGAATAACCAAATTTTCTTATTTATAATACACATCACTGAGTTTTTTTGGAACATATAACACCTGATTCTCACTTAGAATAATACCTCTCTAGTCATGTAAAAGAGCATCACTTTAAGGCCCCTTTACACTGCCAGATCCGTGTAAAATGGCTGAAGTGTAAGTGCAAATCTGGTCCGTAGGTTGCTGATTGATCAGTTTGGTGTGACTGATTGCTTTCTGAAATCCCACCTTGCAAAATCTAAAGGACCATTTACTGTTTTCACTTTTTTGTATTTTATCCCTCAAATTCGTGCTGGTCAGTATAGCTGAATAGAGTTTGAAAGAGGGGAGAGGTGGTGGTGGAGTTGTTTATTTGTGACAATGTGTCTGGTTTTAAATCTGCGAGACTTCCACATTTGTAGACTTGCTTAAAAAAATGAAAAGTAACAAAATTGGACACAAAATATTTCCATGTCTATCATGATCTAACAGAATGATCATAGGACTGGGGGAGAGGAAATCCTGAACTCAGTTTCCTGATTTTGCTAATAATTGATCTTATTGATATTTTCTCTTCTGGGAGCCAGATGCTCAACTGCTATAAATCAGCAATGAATGGCAGTCAATGGAGTTTCATGGATTTGCACCAGCTGAGGATCTGGCAGATATAGTGGAGTACTTTACAAACCTGATTTATCTAGGTCTCAACACCCATAGGAGAGAGAAATAATATTTGCATTCATTTTACAAATAGGGAAGTTGAGACACAGTGCATACATCGACACTGCAGTAAAAAACCCGCAGCACCAAGTCTTAGAGTCTGGGTTAATTGACTCAGGTTCACAAGGCTAGGACTGCAAGGCTGGACATTACGGTGTAGATGTTCAGCCTCAGGCTGAAGCCGGGGTTCCCAAACCCAAACCCCTGGAGAAATTTCAAGATTCGAACATTTTCAACCAGCTTTGATTACCGTTATTTTACAGGTGGATAAAAAGGACACATAAGGCTCAAAGATCTTGTTCATAGTCGTGTAACAAATCAGTGATCATAATCAGCCTTTCTGGCCTTATAATCTGTGAATGTATGTATCAGTGGTGCAGCTGATTTGTGGAGCACTGTGCTCTAACCACTGAAAACACAAATCAGATGTCTCATGATACTTTCACTGGATAATTGTGAAATTAATGTGTGTCATCATTGTCTTTGCACAGTCTATTCTGCAGCTTTCCTGGTAGGCTCAATACTGAATACTACTGAATAGTAGTATGTGTTCCCTATTCAGAACTGCAAAAGAGAATAAATTATTTCTTTACCCTTTGACACCAGGTCAAAGTAAACAGTCCCCACCTTTCTCCCCAGAGACAGGAAAAAAGCAGGTAGATGCTATAAAATAGGAAATTGTCCTCCCCCAAAGATAATGGAAATACTGTGATGAGTTGCCTTATTTACGGGGTATCAAAGGAAAACAAATTTAAGTAAAGTGGCTCAGCACAATGTCACAATTGCAGCTGTTACTGTTTCAAATGTTCTAAAGTTAATATGGGTCAATGTAAGAGATACTGTGGGCCATCACCTTAATTTGCACTGTTAAGAGTAATATACATGGGTTTCATTAGGAATGCTCTAGTTCAGGGTTGAGGTTCACTAACACAGCTACATAGGCAGGTTTCACGGTGTCTCCTTGTACTATGCTTAGCTGCAGCCTGTACTTAGATTTAATTAGCACTATCAAATTAATTCAAACCATATTAATTGGAAAAAAGATAATATAATTCACTTGTCTAGTGCAACCACATGTTACTTTGCCTACCATTTGCATAAAGTCTCAGTATGTTTCTTTATGGAACTCAGAGCTTGGCTTCCAGAGAATACCATTTGCCTAACATAGAAGTCTGTTGACAAGCAGCCTGCATGTACAGTGTTTGGAAAGAAATATTAAATATACAACCTTTGTTACACAAAATGAGTATTATTTTAAACAGACCTATTTCTTTAACAGGCATAAATATAGGGGCAATGCAATAGCTTTAGTAGTGTGCAGGAGTGGTAAAAAGCTTTTCAATGGCCTATATGAAATACATGTGTGGTTCTGGTCCTGTTTCTATTGGGCAGATGTGAGTACTTAAAAAACTACCATCATAACTGGCATCCTTGTCTGTAGTCGAAGGAAAGGGGTCAAAGACTATGCTGTAACTGTTCCTTCAGTTCCTGGTGCTGTCAGTCTGGTATCTTGCACAACTACTAGAGACTGATAACTTTAAAATCCAGCTCAAAGCCTTTGAAAAACATTTTACTTAGCAATAATCCTGCAACATTATACACACTACTTATTTTTCTCCTCCCTCATTGTTTATTAATACGGATAGGTATGAAAATGGGACTTGTTTTTTCTTAAGACAGGATCTGCTTCTGCTCTCTTTCCCTCACCTGAAGCCATAATTCTCTGTAGCACGATGACTGGCTGTTGTGGAAATAATTTGTCACAAAAAGTGAAAGTTATGATTTGTGATGTGTAATAAGAGGCAGAAACATTCCTAAAAGAGCAAAAAGTAGTTTTCAGCCAAATGTCCTTTAAACAAAGAACAAAGACGGAGAACATACAATGACCTGTGGAACTCCTTGCCAAAGGATATTGTGAAGGTCAAGGCTATAACAGGGTCCAAAAAAGAACTAGATAAGTTCATGGAAGATAGGTCCATCAATGGCTATTAGCCAAGATGGGCAGGAATGGTGTCCCTAGCCTCTGTTTGCCAGAAGCTGGAAATGGGTGATAGGGAATGGATCACTTGATGATTACTTGTTCGGTTCATTCCCTCTGGGGCACCTGGCATTGACACTGTTGGAAGACAGGCTACTGAGCTAGATGGACTTTTGGTCTGACCCAGTATGGCCATTCTTATGTTCTTACCAAGCATATTGTTTTCAGATTGTCTACTTTGCAAAGTCCTTGAATTATCAGCTCTGCTACAAATGATTGCAGTCTCAGCTAGATTGTGTGGGTGGATAAATGTCTTGGTGGGCAGCACGTTGAATGGTGGAGGTAGGATAGGCAAGGGCCCATATTCAGAGGGGAAAAAAGAATTTTTCCATCAGAAGGCAGCCTGCATGAATAAATAGAATGGCTCAGAAAACTGTAATTACCTATTTTTAATGTGATTAGGCTGAGTACGTTTCAAGCAGCCAAGATGAACAAAGAATTATCTATTTATTTTTCCTTGATAGCAGCGGGGTTTATGTATTGGGCCAGATTATCTGCTTGCAGCTTGCCCTGGGCACAGCAGAGGGGAGAGGGCTGTCAGGGAGCTGTCTACAGATCCTTGATTCTTTGTCTGTCCTTGGCTCTGGGTGTAGGTAAGAGCAACCTGGGAGCTGATCTAATCTTCACAAATCAGCTGTGATCCCCAGGGACTATACACCAGTTAGGGACTGCCAGATTGCTCTGTGTTCTGGTTATTGTCCTTGCCCACATCTTCATGGCCCCATCATTCCCCTTGCACTGGGTTCTGCAGGAAGGAGCGGTAGACCCTGGTTCAGCTTTATACCAGAGATTCCCTCAGACTTTTGTGGAATCTGGCTCAGTGAGTATAATATATATCCATACAAAGATCCTGCTTAGCTTCTGGGGTTTTACACCATTGTCTGTGAAAGGAAACTACTGCCCGTTTCTCTCAGTTACACCAGAGTAAATCCATTGAAATCAGTGGAGTTACACCAATATTAAAAAAGTGAAAGAAAACTGAGCCTTGTATGTATACTCTTCAGGGTGGCATTTTTAAAAATTTGGCATGTACTGCATCACAGTATTTGACTTTCCAGTGACATTTCCTGCGCTTCAGATAGGAAATACACCAGTAAACTCAACCAGCCCAAGCAGTAAACAGAGGTGTTTCAATTATGTCCACTATAGCCAAACAAAAAAAAATGATGGTCCTCTGCTTGCTCCCATTTCTAGGCTTAAAATGTGATCTCATTTATTTAATTTGGTAGTCTTTTTTCCCCCTGAAAACCCTATTGCTGTGCTGGTACTTTTGTAATAGTGGCCCTGTGATCTGGGTAATAAGTGCCATTGTAAGACTATGCAAATGAATTCCAAAATGCGCTGTCAGCTGATTAGAAGAAAAATGCTTACAATTTTGTTTTACTTGTTCCAGAGTAAACATCAGTAAATTAATTACAAGATACACCTTCACTACAGTTCTATGAATGGAGAAAGAATCACTGATTACTGGTTTTGTCTTTAGTTCTATTTGATGAATCACATTTAATTATAGTGTAATTAGGTACTACCTTTAACATTAGAGAGAAAAATATACCATGTAATGGGATATAATTTTAGAAAACACTGTAAATTCTAACGACTGTAAATAAAGTGATCATGTGGTAATTTTTTTGGAATACATTATAGCAATTCTATTCATATATGCTGCATGTAATATGTAAGCTCATTTTAACTGTCAGTGCCACCATAATTCTGAAAAGATTCAGCATCAATTTTCAGACATTGATTCTATTCTGAAAAGATGTCGACAAGACACTGATTCTAAGCATAAAGTAATTGTACAATGGACAAATGAGACAATGAGACAGTTTCTTCTGTCTTTCATTGCTGATTTCTGTAGAGATTATTTTGAAATTAAAGTAAGCAATATTTTTGCATCAAAATAAAAAAAGGCTTTTGTTCTCTTTATAAAGAGCTATCCATACTGTTAACGCATACCTTTCACACTTGTGGATTTCAAACAGCTACCCTACATGGCTAATCTAGGCCTTGACCTTGCAAATATGTTCCTAAATTTATACATGTGATTAGTGCCACTGAGATCAATGGAATTACTCATGTTTAAAAATTTAAGCATATATATGAATGTTTGTAGCATTGAGGACTTCTGGTCAAACTCTACCATTGGATACTTGGATATAACAAATTGAAGACAATAGGAGCTATGTACCCAGCCTCATATACAGTTTAGTGCTTAGTAAATAAGAATATCTTTGTATAGTACCATCAAAATGTCTATAATAATTATTATCTATATTATAGTAGCACTCAGACACCTCAGACAGAATCAGGGCCCCATTGTGCTGGGCACTGTATTCATTTTCGAATGTGTCTTTGTCTTGGCCTTGAAAACAAAACAACATGGGATTTATGTAAATATGATAAAGCAGGATTTATGGGGTAGAGGTCTGAAAGTAGTTTTACTACCTGACCTGATATCTAGATAGTGTGAAAATAGCACATACTTGTGGGTAGGCCAGTAACCCCATATTTGGAGACAGGCAACCTTTTCAAAATCAACGGAGTCCATCGTCAGCTATAAAACATCCCGTGTATTGGCAATAGGTATATATCCTGTTGAAAGATAAGCCTCTTTTTCATTTGGGATGTGTTGAGAAGACAGTTCACTATTAGCTCGAAGCCACAAATATCCAGATCTGCTGTTGTAATTCACCTTACACAGGTTGCCTGTAGCACAGCGACTTCTCTTAAAATTTTTAAAAATATGGCCCTGATTCACCATTTTATTACGGAGTTTTACACCTTTAGAAATCAGGACCTGCACAGACATTTTTCACTCCCGAGTCATCCCTAAATCAATACTGAGCCTTCCACAGAGACCAAGATGCAGATAATGTATCTTTCCTAACCTTGAGCTGCCAAGGGATGAATTAAGCCCTGCTGTGCATTAGAACAGACCTCAGAACTATCTTAATTTGTGCACCACTGCAACAGTCCCAATGGCATCACCAACAAATATTGCCAAACCTAAGCTTTCAAAAATTGAGTCTGGCCTCAAAAAATCATGAAATTGGCTTAAATCATGGGATTTTTTAAAAAAATAATACATTTGGGGTTCTCTTTATTTGCTTTCTGGTTTTTGAACCTTTGGGATTCATGTTTTCAGGTGTTTCTCCAAAACCATGAGGGTTAGAAATACAGAAAGGATTTTTTTAAAATGAAACCTGAGATACTTTCATAATGACAGGATTCCAGGGGCTAGGGCTTTTCAAAAAAATATTAAAAGACATGCTATAAAATCATGAGGGTAGGTAACAGGACACAGCCAGGGCATAGGAACAGGCTGGACATGCATTCTCCCTCCCTGGCCTGCAGCCAATTTGCCCTGCCATACTTTCCACCAGGTGTCATGGTTATACTTGCTTTATGGCCCCTTAATACCAGCACAGCGTTTGCAAGTACTATGAGAGCAGGAAGTTTGCAGCTACCAGGGGAGTCCTTGCTCCATTCCCACAGCAGCTCCTGTGCAAAAGGTATGCCTCTGCCCTCCGTGTACAATCTGTAAAGTAGCAGGACTCCCAAGCAGAGATAGGTTCTAGGCATCAGAGTGCCAACAGGTTCTCTGTACTGTGGCATTTCAAAATCTAATGGGACTGAGATTTTTTTAAAACACTGATTGGAGAATTACTGGGTGAAGGAGGGAAAAATGCCCCCCTAACAACAAAACCCCTCAAGTTTCATCAAGAAGATCAGGCTACCAGACCAGACAGAAAAACAGGAATATCTCCTTATTTCCCTCTGTGTGGAACTAGTAGAGATAGAAAACATACTTAGTAGTTTTTAAGACAATTTTAAGCCATGAGTTCTCCACCCTGGGGGTACAAACAGATGTTTGTGGGTTGTGGCCACTTTGCCCTTCCCATACTGCATAATAGGAATAAGCTAGAGCAGAAGGCAATCCTGAGGTGCTCCCTGTGTGGAAGAGGTTGTGAATTCCTTCTCTGCCATATACTGTTATAGGTGGCTTCTTTTGTACAATTCAGATTGGTGTTGTGAAGTGATTTCCTGAGCTGTATAAATTAGGGGAAAGAGTTTATTTTGGTGAGGGCCTGTAGCTGTTAGCTCAGCCACAGTAAAATGCCAGCTGCCAATTCATTTGGTTTTTACTACCTAGTTATTGCACCACATGAGGACATAACCTTTGTGATCAAAGCCTCATACTAAATGTGAAGCTTCTTTTGCAGCTGCAACTTTAAGGTAAAAAAGATCCAGGTGCTCTACAGTTTGCTTCTGCCCTCACACTTTATGCTTTGCCTAGCAACACAAAGCAGACAGACCTAATATCTGTTGCCTAGCAACCACCTGGCACTTGTGTGGCCTAGATGACCTGAATATATTTCTCTTAGTATTAACCCTTATAGACCCAAGTTAATTAATTAACTACTTTTATAAAGTCCCTTTCTGCAAGCTGCTCTGTCAGCATAGACCGTTGGAGACCCACTGACTTCAGTGCAGTTCTGTGCAGGTGCAGAGGTCTACTATGCAGAGCTTCTTTCATGATTTGTGCCTATTAATGTGTGATTTTTGTGGTGATAGCCATCTTGGCTATCACGTGAGGGATTAAACCAGAGAGCTCCAAAACCAAAAGCATGAGCCATTACAGGTGTCAGGGTGTCTGCCTGGGTCTTATCGTCTCTGGTTCCCACAGTGTGAAGCTTCAGCTGCTCCCAGGCTGGAGCCTGGGGAGTGCATCCTTCCTCTCCAGCAGGCAGCCTAGAATGAACTTGGCTGCTCCTTTTTATACGGAGGCAGCACTTGGAGCATGCCCAGTAGGGGTAAGGGGGTGTGGCTTCCTCTGCCCAGAGTGTGTGATTAACTTTTCTTGTCCAGTGCAGAGTAAGTACACCCCATCACAGTGTCAAACATACAATGACATAAATCTGTGAAAACCTCTGCAAAGTAATAGATGAGTCATCGTTGAGGATTTAAAGTAAAGATATGGTGTTTTCAGTTCAGGTAAGTAGCAAGACTAACCAGAAACAAAATGAACAGACAATGTTTAACACCATGTGCACTAAAGACCTGCTCATAAACCACTCTGAAATTAATTGAAAAACATACCTTTCCTATTTAGTATTCAGAATTTAATTAAATATTGCAAAACCTATAAATATTCAGGTGGCAGAGTGGTAGCCTTGTTAGTCTGTATCAGCAAAAACAGATAGGAGTCCTTGTGGAACCTTAAAAACTAACAAATTTATTTGGACATAAGCTTTTGTGGACTAAAACCCACTTCATCAGATGCATGGAGTGAAAAATACAATAAGCAGTATATATATATATATATATACAGCACATAAAAAGATGGGAGTTGCCTTACCAAGTGCAGGGTCAATGCTAACAAGACCAATTCAATTAAGGTGGAAGTGGCCTTTTCTTAACAGTTGACAAGAAGGGGTGAATATCTAGAGCAGGAAAATTACTTTTCTTGTGCTAACAAAGCCAAAGCCAAGGTGGATGTCGGCCATTCCACACAAAGATGGACTACAAGCTGTGAGAAACAGTATCCCTGATAATGTCACGGCAAACCTGGTGGCTGAACTTTGTGACTTTGTCCTCACCCACAACTATTTCAGATTTGGGGACAATTTATACCTTCAAATCAGAGGCACTGCTATGGGTACCCGCATGGCACCACGATATGCCAACATTTTTATGGCTGACTTAGAACAACGCTTCTTCAGCTCTCATCCCCTAGTGCCCCTACTCTACTTGCGCTACACCGATGACATCTTCATCATCTGGACCCATGGGAAGAAGGCCCTTGAGGAATTCAACCAGGATTTCAACAATTTCCACCCCACCATCAACTTCAGCCAGGACCAATCCACACAAGAGATCCACTTCCTGCCCTCACACTTTATGCTTTGCCTAGCAACACAAAGCAGACAGACCTAATATCTGTTGTGCAAATAAGCAATGGTCACATAAACACCACCCTATACCAGAAACCTGCGGACCGCTATACTTGTCTACACACCTCCAGCTTTCATCCAGACCACATGACATGATCCATTGTCTATAGCCAAGCTCTAAGATACAACCACATTTGCTCCAATCCCTCAGACAGAGACAAACACCTATAGGATCTCGATCAAGAGTTCTTAAAACTACAATACCCACCAGGGGAAATGAAGAGAAGAAACAGATTGACAGAGCCAGGAGGGTACCCAGAAGTCACCTGCTACAGGACAGGCCCAACAAAGAAAGTAACAAAATGCCACCTACAGCCCCCAACTAAAACTTCTCCAATGCATCATCAAGGATCTACAACCTATCCTGAAGGATGATCCTTCACTCTCAGAGACCTTTGGAGACAGGCCAGTCCTCAATTAGAGACAGCCCCCGAATCTGAGCAAATACTCACCAGCAACTACACACCACACAACAAAAACACTAACCGAGGAACCAATCCCTGCAACAAACCTGGCTGCCAACTCTGTCCGCATATCTATTTAAGGGATACCATCGTAGGACCCAACCACATCACCCACACCATCAGGGGCTCGTTCACCTGCAGATCTACCAATGTGATATATGCCATCTTGTGCCACCAATGTCCCTCTCCATGTACATTGGCCAGACCAGACATTCTCTACGCAAAAGAATAAATGGACGCAAACCAGACATCAAAAACTGTAACATTCAAAAACCGGTAGGAGAGTACTTCAATCTCCCTGGACACTCAATAACAGACTTAAAAGTGGCAATTCTTCAACAAAAAAACTTCAAAAATGGACTCCAATGAGAAACTGCAGAACTGGAATTAATTTGCAAACTGGACACCATCAAATTACGCCTGAATAACCGTTGAGAATAGGCCACTTCCACCTTAATTGAATTGGCCTCGTTAGCACTGACCCCCCACTTGGTAAGGCAACTCCCATCTTTTCATGTGCTGTATAGATATACTGCTTACTATATTTTTCACTCCATGCATCTGATGAAGTGAGTTTTAGCCCATGAAAGCTTATGCCCATTGTTAGTCTCTAAGGTGCCACAAGGACTCCTTGTTATTTTTGTAAATATTCAGTACATTTTGTTAAAATAACACTGCACTATTAAAATAAATAGCTCTTGAGGTCAATTCTGCTCTCTTTTATACCCCTAGAGATCTGAAGAAACTCTGTTGAAATCAACGGAGTTATCCCTGTGCATCAAAGAATTTGTCCCTTTAGTCCCCTTGTCCCTTGAAGGAAACTTGTGAGTGATACAACCAGAGCTGTCCATGTAACAGAGTAGTGAGCCATGGCAAGCCTAGAGCTCACGCTGATATAGAGACATTTGGGGACCAAATAGAATCAAAACAGTCATTGCCTCATTGTTGATTGCTAACCTGGAATCAGTTGCCATAATATTATTGAATGTCAGAGCTTCACTGTTCCTCCTTTCTTCAATAAGCATAGACCAACAGCAAGAGTCCAGGAGGATATGGGATGGATTACAAAGGATTGCAAGGGACAATAGGAATCAAGAGGACTTGCAGCCAGAGGGAACAGGGGGTAGACTGGAGAATCACATCATCAGGAAAAGGCAGGTCTACGTGGTTGGGGATTCCTTACTGAGAAGAATAGACAGGCCTGTAACAAGAGCTGATCCAGAGAACAGAAGGGTGTGCTGTCTGCCGGGTGCTAAGATACGGGATGTAGACCTGAGGCTGAAGAGGATCCTAACAGGAGTCAGAAAGAATCCACTGATTCTCCTTCATGTGGAAACAAATGATACAGCTAGGTTCTCACTGGAAGTATTAAGGGAGACTATGCCAGGCTGGGGAAGACGCTTAAAGAAATCGAGGCTCAGGTGAACTTCAGTGGGATTCTGCCTGTTCCTAGAGAAGGGCAACAAAGGTGTGACATATTTAGGATGCTCAACAGATGGCTCAGGCACTGGTGCTATAAAGAGGGCTTTGGGATGTATGGCCACTGGGAGGCATTCATGCCCAGAGGACTGTTCTCTCGGGATGGACTTCACCTGAGTAAAGAGGGAAATAGACTTCTAGGATGGAGGATGGCACAACTGATCAAGAGAGCTTTAAACTAGGAATCTGGGGGAGATGGTTGGGAGATGTCCAGGTAATCTCCACGCTGGATTTTAACACTGAGAGGGAAGAAAATGAAGTAAGAAAGGATACAGCCGTGGGTAGGAGAATGGACATAAGGAGGAAGGGTAAAGTGCATACCAGTCTAATAGGTGATACTGGCGGTAGAATGTCTGTGCCTAATCGGGTAAAGAATGTGAGCAAGGCCAAACAGCAAAAATTAAGATGTTTGTACACTAATGCGAGGAGCCTAGGTAACAAAATGAATGAATTAGAGCTACTGGTGCAGGAAGCGAAACCAGATATTATAGGAATAACAGAAACATGGTGCATTAGTAGTCTTGACTGGACGACAGGTATTGAAGGGTATGTGCTGTCATATTTGGGGTCGGGAAGGAATTATCCTCCAGGGCAGATTGGCAGAGGCCCTGGGGTTTTTTGCCTTCCTCTGCAGCGTGGGGCACGGGTCACTTGCTGGAGGATTCTCTGCACCTCTAAGTCTTTAAACCACGATTTGAGGACTTCAATAGCTCAGACATAGGTTAGAGGTTTGTTACAGGAGTGGGTGGGTGAGATTCTGTGGCCTGCGCTGTGTAGGAGGTCAGACTAGACGACCATAATGGTCCCTTCTGACCTTAAAGTCTATGATTCTATGAGGAACTAAAAAATTTGCAGTAGTTAGCAGGCACATCCTCTTTCTATCAAATTACAGGTAAATCAAGGGTTCCCACTTGCGGGGGGGAAAGTAAAAACTAGAGCTTTGCAGAGGGTGGAAATTCTGTTGCACAAATGATTTCAACATTTGGCTTTATTTTGAATTGGAACAAAACTTAAAATTTTGAAATTCTCCACAAAGAAATATTTTTAAAATCTATCATTTTGGATTAATCAAAACATTTTGTTTCAATTTTGTATTTTTAATTATATTAAATTATACTATATTACATTAAGCAAAAAATTCAAAATGAAAGTTGTTTCAAAATTAAAAAAAAATCAAAATGTTTTAACACTGTCAAAACTTTTTTTTTCTTTGTTTTCTAAGAAAGTAAATTTTGGCAAAACTGACATGATTTTGTGAAGTGTTTTTATTTCAATGAAACTACATTTTCCTATGGAAAATTTTTCAAACCGGCTCTATTAGAAATGTTTCATGACTCAGAGCTAAATTTTAGTTTACCACAAGCCCTAAGAAAGGCCTAGCATGTTTTTATGCTGCCCCAGCACAGAAACAAATTGTGACTTTCAGAATCACTACCTGCCTCCCAGCCCCCTCTATCCTAATACTCCAGAGAGGAAATAATGGTCCCTAACCTTGTACCGGGGCAGATTACTTCCCCCCAGCACAGCGCAGGCTGGAGTGATAGAAGTGGAGTCAACTCCACCTGTTCCCTGGCCAAGGCACTTGAGTTTGAAGGTGAGTAGCTGCTCTGCAGAAACTGTCTCCTCCCAGGTAGCTTACAGACCATAGCCTAGGTTTCGTACCCCTTTACTGCCTTGTGTAGGAGTGTCAGAGCCACAATCTGGCTCTCAACGTTGTTGTTTCTGTATGTCAGGAGGGAGAAGAGAATGAAAGCAGCGGTGCATTCAACAAGTAAAAACAGAGAATTGTTACACCTAGATCCAGGAGATCCGGGCAACTTCTTCTACAGCCATTGTTGGTGGGGATCTCCCTCTTTCAATTAAAAAAAAGGAACCTGGCTAACTGGCAAATCAAAATGCAATACCAGATATGCACAACTACATGTGCTGTTGCTGATCCAAAACTAACACGCAGCATGTGCTAATTTTACCTAAGGTGGGCTGGGAGAGGAAATCCATTGCTCTGTTTAGTTTTACCTACACTTAATTTAAAATTTACTTTGGGCCATGCAAACACACTTAACTCTTATATATGGTGGACTTTCTTTTTTTCAAATGTAAAAAAAAATGGCTGTATTTACCCATGTTGTTATGTTTCTCTCTAATCAAAATCTGTAGGGGAAAAAAAGTGTTTCTAGCACAAGGAATCTCAACCACATTTCAAAGCCATTTCAAGTAGAACATCCAGTTTCCGTATATGCATTTTAACTGCACTTTGACTTAATGAATTGAGATTCACCTCAGACAATCCTTCCCTCAGCTGTCATGTATTCCTGGTTTTCTTCCCTTCAGCTCATTTTAATGCTTTGAGTAGCACCGTTTCTGTAGCGAAGATCCCTCATGACATGCTGATTTTCTGACTGACAGGCAGCACACGCACACGAAGCAGAATGTCAAAGGACATGGCATGATAAAACCAAACATAGTTTAATATAGTTATGATAATGCCAAACTACTTAAAATTCTCTGTACCTTTGACAGACTAGCTTAGTATGTCTTTCAAAGCTGTGTATCTGTCTGAGAAAAGCTAGTTTCTCTGGGCCTTGAAATTGATAAAAATGTGATAAATAACGGTTTGCATTTTGGTCCCAGTTTAAACTCATTCTCAGTATATAGCTTTTTTGACTGATTAGAGTCAAGGATATATTCTGATCTTGTAAACTTACAAGCATGTATCTTATATTTGATTGCATATCTAATGTAGCTTGAAGGCTACCTGTCCCACAATGTTCTGAGTAAAGCTGGTTAAAATAGTATGGATGTTTTCATAGGTAAAAGCACCATGCTGTGTTTTCTTATAATTCATGGAGTCATATTTGTAGAAAACCATTGAAAATGTTTGCAATCTCCCAAAATTCATAAATTTGATATAAATTATTAAATTTTAAAAAATCATAACAAAAGTATGTTATTTATTTATCTGATAATCATTATCCTCCTGTTTTAGATGTTTCAGTCATCTAGTCAGGAAGAATAAACAATAACAGATGACTTAGGGGACGGCCCACACAACACTAATAATAAGTTGTCAAACAAACAATTCGTGAACAACCCATAACCTGAAAATTATTTAATTGTTAGATAAATACCTTCCAGTGACAAGTACATTTGGAGAATTCAGAATTGGGTGCAGTTATGACCTATAATATTTATTTGGAAAGTCTTTATTTTTAACATCTGGTGCCACATTAAGTTCCAGTTCCTTCTTGTTTTCAAAATAGTCTATCATTTTACCCAGCATGTGTCTCTGACCTTATTGCCTCCTTTGCCCTTTTTTACTCCCTAAACTTCACACACTCATCAAGTCCAGTCCCTTGCTATCACAGGCAGCCCCATTCTATCATCCTGTTCATTAATTTATCAAGCTTCATCTTAAAATTAGTTAGACTAACTGTGTCAGACTGACAGTATCCTGTAATATACTGAACAAACCATATGGCAATAAGATAAGCTTTACTGAGTTAAGTTAGACCCTATTGAATTAGTATTAGCACCTTTGGGGGACATTGTATTAAAAATGCTGAAGCTGTCATGATCTTGTAACCACACAGACGCCCCTAGGTTACAGCATTAAAAGACTGCACTTGCCAGAGCCCATGTGAGAGCTGGCATGAACTCTGGTAAACTTATTAGCACATGTGCAGGTTCTTTTGTTGTTTTTAATATGTTTCCTCTGTTATGTTTTTATCTTAAGAATAAAGTCAGCTTGCATAGAAAGAGCTGTGTGGTAATATATCTGTAGCAATCACTCTGTTATCAGTCTCTGAAGGAAAAGCAAGCAGGTATGCTAGGGCAACCTGTCTACGTTGGGAATGACACAGTGAAGGGAAGGGAATTGTTCAGCCTGGGAACAGTCCTGTGAGAAGGGAGAAAGATGCAGGTGTCTACCCAAGAGAGGCAACAGCCGAGGAGCTGGAAGTCAAGCATGAGTGCCCTTGCTGAACCAGGGAGCAGAAATACAGGTGCAGTTGCCCTGAAGCATGACATTAATTTATGTCCTTTTTCATGGCACCTCTTACACTTTGAATGGCCATTCAGTTATGGCCAGATTGTGTGTCTAGTTCTTGTGTGCATGCACAAGGGGAGGGCAGTTGATTCAGTCAGAGAATGTTTTTTATTCTTGTGGAAAATTTTGACTTTTTAATCTAAAACCCCCAAACTGAAAACTTTTGGCCAAAAATTGAAAACTTTAATCCAAAACCCAAAAATTACCACCAGAAAAATAGAAAGCAAATATTTTTCTCTGCTTGGGTCAAACCAAATTGAAATATTTCAGCTGATTGAACCAAATCAAAACACTTCATTTTGGGGGAGTTCAACCTTCAACTGCATCCACCTGCACTGCGATGGTGTCCCACTGGAGGAGTAGTTTGTGTGTTTCATGCTCCCCGACCAGGCTTCCTGGATGCATCATGGTATGACAGTTCCCAAGATGCATCACAGGATTCCCCTAAGAAACTTATCGTGGTACATCATGGAAGTCACATGGCTATCGGGCATACTGGGAGACACAGTTCAGCCAAGGACTGGAGACCACAGAGGAAGAGGGAGCATGTGGCACCCAAACTGAAACTCCTTGAAGTGCTGTGGCAGTTCAGAAGGTCATGGTTTAATGCTGAACTGACCCAAGATTAAATATTCAATTTGAAAATGTCAATGCAATTCACTTTCATCAAAAATGGGGGGGGGGGGGAGGGAAATGAAGTTTCAACATTTCTGAACTAAAGTTTCTGTTTTCAGCCAAAAAAAAAAAAAAAAAGAAAATGGGGCATTTTTTTTTTTTTTTTTTTGGAAAAAATCAAAATTTTCCTTGGAAAGCGGACATTCTTTGCCAAAAATTCAATCAAAAAGTTTCCACTTAAGAACAGTTTTGACAGAAAATGTTCAACCATACATAGAGGGCAGTTTGCAGAGATGGCCAGATATGCTTTATTACTCTAGCCCAAAACCTTGGGCTTATTTATGATTTATATATCTCATTTGCCTCCCATGCCCAGACAGTGTTCAAATCTTGATGCTGCTTCCTCCAAAACATTTCTAAGAGCTAATATTTTCTTCAAAAAGGCCTACCTAGCCACTCACTGCATGACACTTTCTAAAACCCAGACCTTAATTACATTTATTAGTACATAATGTCTTAATCTGATAAATAAGAGTAGTGCTTAATTTCTTTGGCATCCAAACATCAAAGACTTCTAGACATGATAACAAGCTCTACATAATAGTAAAATTATAAAACAAAGATATGTATTATATATATACCACAGCAGGAGTAGAATAAAAATCCTTGAGATTTCAGTATCTGCACAGACGATAAAATGCACATCTTCCAGTAACAAACAATGAAAAAGTCATGTCTAATGTTCTTCACACTGCACTGAAGAGTTTTGGGGGTGGGGGGGTGTTGGTTTTTGGTTTGGCTTTTGGTGTTTTTCGTTTGGGTTGGGGTTTTTTGGAAGGGGGGTTCCTTCATCTATCACTATTCTTTAATTTCTATTTTGGGATCTACTAGTTTTGAAAATATTAAGAGAAGTCAAAATACCTCAGCATTGTGCCAGGTTGCATATTGTGCTAGCTATATAATAGGAACCTTTAAGATACAAAAATAAAATGACTGAGACAGAGTTATTTAATGAATTCACTGTGACAATTTCAATCTGCCTTTGGATCAATTGGAGACCCAGTTCAGCAAGAGGAAACCTGCTGTTTCAAAAAGCTGGCAAAGGTTAAAGAAGTTCAGCTGAAACTGCAGCAATCTGAATTTACTAGGGTTATTCCTGACATGCCTTTAATGGGTTGTGTTCAGGTTTGCTCTTTCTTGCAATCTGAGTTACATAAATTGCTATGCAAACACAAAATAATGTTTTCAAATAGACTTATTGGCCCTTTTATCTATAGCACTATAATCTACCAGAAGATCGGGAAAAAACTTTATTAAGCTGTGAATGTCAGCTCCCTGGGGCATACAAGGTGTCATCAACTCCGTACTAGCTTTGCTGACTCATACAAACATCTACACTTGGAAACATTAATTTTCTTAGAGCTACAGTACATTATGTGCTGAAAGGGGATAAGAAGGAAGCAAAGTCATCTGGAAAATATAGTCTAAATTTATATTCCTTGTGTGGAAAAGATGAATTTAACTGGCGGGAGAGATAGTGTGTAACAAACCAATAATGTTTATAAATTTAGAGCGAGGCTATAACTCTTTTCACAGCAGTTATTATTATTGTTTTCTTTCCCTGTGCTCTATCACTACAGCAGTAATGGTGTTAGACTGAAATTATTAAGAAGCTTCTTGTTAAAGTGCAAATAGGTCACCACAAATGATAATGAGTGATGGCTGAACCTCAAAATTTCACATCTGTCTGAACCTCTGAACCTTTTGAAGCAATCGGACATCAGCCTTAATTTAGTTCAGTGTTCTCATCCTCCGTGTGAATGGGCCTGTTTGAGATGGTGGATAGCAACTGCCTCATCCCTGATTTACTGCTCTTCACCTCTAATGACAGATATTAGCATCCTGTGCCCCAGCATGTCTCATGTGCTTCTGAAGGCCCAGAACATGAGCGATTTGAATGGGTTGGTGTTTCAGAATCACGCAACCCTCAAATTCAAGGGAACTTTTGCGGAAAATCCCAGCAAAGGGATAAGTAGCTCCCACCCTTAACTGGTGTCTCTCAAAGCAATAGAGACATTTCCCCCTTCACCAGCACAAGACACTAGTGGTAGGTAAAGTGTGTTCCATGGCCATCCCCACTCTTCCTCCTGAAAATGGCTTGAAGTGAGAAGAAAATGAAGGCACAGAGGAGGAGACCAGGGACATGAGACTAAATGAACTTAATAGGTTTAGCTTTAAAAATTGGTATTTTTAGTGTGAGTGAATTATCCCATGATAAATAATTCTTCTGTATCATTTAGGTCTTTCTACTAGAATGGACACTATTTTAATTCTATCTGTGGGAGAGAGGAAACACTGGATTTCATATAAAGAGGTAGATTTAAGGGTTTAGCATGTTAATATCCTTACGGATGCTCTTTTGTGATGATTCTTTATCTTTGACATTTAATTTGAATAAATTCTGAATATAAGGCATTTGAATCACATACCTGATCTCCGATTATACAGGAACATAACCATAGGCCTGATCCTGTACCTACTGAAAACGGTGTGCGAGTGATGCTCCTGACTCAGGCCCAGTGTTGGCCACTTGTTATAGTACTGTGGCCTTGTTTATGTTAAAAAATTAACTTTGTTAACACCCTACAGGGGATTACTGATGGGATACATATCCTCTTCTCTTTGGAGGGCACTAGATCAAATTTAGTCCAGGTCAGCAGTTAGTTCTCAGAATTATGTCCGCTAAGTTGGTGAGCTTTGGCCATTTGAATTGGCATCCTGTCAGTGTCAATAAAGAAGCTAAACCTTTACGCGGAAGTTCAAACTACCGCCTCACCTGCATTCAGGTTTTGTTTCTATTAGTTCAACAATCTCCTACCTTTTATATTTTCCATGTTCACTCTAATATATTTTAGGAGCCTTCTGATTATAGTGGGTATAAAAATGCTGTGCTTCTCTCACTGAGAAGAACAATAAAACAGATGTTTTGAACCAGTTATTCTTCATGACGCTCCTGATGACAGAGGAACTGGGAAACTGGCTTGCACATATATGCCATTTAAATGAGCATTTGAACAAGAAACAGCATAAATAATTAACCTTTGACCATTTTAAATACCTATAAAACTGGTTAAATCTAATTTAAAATATTATCTAAAGGCAGAGGTCTCCGTGCAACAGAAGATATTAAATAAAGTGGCACAAATCAATGAAAATGGTGTTCAAACTTAACAGCTCTAAATAATATGTTTAAAGGATCCTGCCAGGCTGTCAATAAACTACAGCAGTTTATATTCCAAGCAAGTAAAAGTAAAACCCTAGACATTGTTAAAAACATCTTTGTGATTTGCTCTTATGGACTAGACAGCTTTAATCCTATTTGAGGCTGTCTCACTGTAAAGAAGGCCTACTATAGTAAATTATGTTTAAGGTCCTTCGTTCATTTTAATTTCACCTGGTGTTTGAAAATCCATACACTAAGGAAAGTCTTAAAGCTGTATAAAAATTCCAGTTTTTTCAATAAAGCAAAAATCATGTTCGTTTTGCAAACTTCACCATTGCACATGTGCAAAATATTATGCCTACTCCTGATGAGTACATCAGTAACAACATGAGTACCATTCCCAAAAAACTTCTGCAGGACAGTGGGGTCATTTCCATTCTTTATTCCCCAACCCAAGTAGCTTGTTGAGGGTGCAGTTCACCCCTGCACAAAGGGCCAACACAAGTTCAATGCACCACTTAAGTAATCAAAATCCTGCTTAAGTGATACTGCATGGTGCATAGGTCTTGCAATCTACCTCTGAACATGGGTGAATTTCATCCATGGGATACAATTCTATCACCTTTGGGTAATACCTTATTTTATGAGAAGTCCCATTTCAAAATGTAATAAGGTACTACCCACTGTGAATAAGAGGGGCAAAAACTGAATATTTGGTAGTTATGTAATTCTCTGGTAAGATGACTCACTAGCGGTATACCAAACAGGAAATTCTAGTGCAATGTTCGGCAACCTTTAATAATAGGTTAAACAGCAGTGCAGATTTATGAGGAGAGGCTGAGGGAACTGGGATTATTTAGTCTGGAGAGGAGAAGAAGGAGGGGGGATTTGATAGCTGCTTTCAACTACCTGAAAGGGGGTTCCAAAGAGGATGGATGTAGGCTGTTCTCAGTGGCACCAGATGACAGAACAAGGAGTAATGGTCTCTAGTTGCAGTGGAAGAGGTTTAGGTTGGATATTAGGAAAAACTTTTTCACTAGGAAGGTGGTGAAGCACTGGAATGGTTTACCTAGGGAGGTGGTGGAATCTCCTTCCTTAGAGGTTTTTAAGGTCAGGCTTGACAAAGCTTTGGCTGAGATGATTTAGTGGGGGACTGGTCCTGCTTTGAGCAGGGGGTTGGACTAGATGACCTCCCGAGATCCCTTCCAACCCTGATATTCTATGATTCAGACTACCACTTTGATGAAAATGTTTTAAAACAAGCTCCATGGACTGAGCATCTTTCACAAATCCATCCCTCCAACCCCCTCATTTTTCTTGCAAAATCCTTCATCAAGGGTAATTATCCTATTTTCAACCAATTCTCCTTATGTAGGACACATGGCCAAATTCCTCTCTCTGTTACCCTAGTGTAAATCTAGAGTTACTTCAGAAAGCAGAAAGCAGAATTTGGCCTAGAAAGCCTCCATACTTAGTCTCAAATGTAAAATAACCCACCAATTACCATATAAAGAGCATTATAATAGCTATTTTAAAGTATAAAGACAAACTTCAGGCAGTGTGTTACCAGCCTGCGAAATTCACTACTGCAGGAGATCATAGTCCAATACTGGACGTTGAAAGGGGGCAGATGATTTCCTGATCCATAATAAAAATTTTACTTTGTTCTGCTAAAATGGAGTACTCTAACTTCATGCTTTTGGGCATGAGCTGAATCCACAGGAATAAGAAAACAAATTTTCCCCATATGGGAAACCTTTGCACAACTGGCAAGCTACATTATGGTAGTTTTTTGCCTTCCTCTGAAACATCAAGGCAAAACTGCTGGAGGTGGGATAATGGACCTAATCCAGTCTGGTGGAGAAGATTATATATTCACATTCAGTGATGTTTAATAAACAAAACTGTGAATTTATAATCAATTAAATTGGTACCTTGCTAACCTACAAACATAATCAATTATTATTTGTAGTAATAATAGTACAGTAGAACCTAGAGGGCTCCAATCAAGTCTGGGGACCCATTCTGCTAGGAACTATATGTATACATAATAAGAGACAGTCCACGCCAAGAAGTCCTAACACTCTAAGTAGACAAGAGAAACAAAGATGAGATGGGAAACATAGGCACACAGTGACAGAGAGACATGCTCCTGGTCAGACAGCAGGTAAATGTCAGTGCTGGGAATAAAATGCAGGTTACCTGACTTCTAATCCAGTGCATTAGACACTGGACTACTTGGGCAAACAATTCATTCCCTACCCATAGTGAGTAAAATATAACACACCAGTGTAAGATACCAAGGGTTTACACAAGCACAGGTGTACACATAGCTAGTGCTTCAGTCCCTACCACAAATGAACTTTATTGTTATTTTCATTTCTGTTTTTAACAATTCACATCCCTTATTCCCTTCTTCATCTGCATTTGGCATCCTTCTTCCAAGATCATTTCAGAGCCCGCTCATGGGACAATCAGACAGGTGTGCTGTTTGAAAATTCTAGCCAACAATTTCTTTTCTTTCCTCTGCATGTCCTTTGCAATTCATTTGATCTCGTACTTTGTAATTCTGCATGGTATATCTGCTATATCTCCTGTCTTGGATGTTGTTATAGTCAACATGATTCAATCAGGGGTATGTGATGGGTTTTCCCCGGGGTGCCACCTGGAAGTGGAGTACCACTGAGCCCTCTGACTCACCAGCCTGGGTTCCCTCTTACACTGTGCTGCTGTGACAAGGTGCAGACCTGCCCCCGGTCCTACACTTCCTCCAGCATTCACACAGGCAGGGATACATGCAGCTGCAGTTACATGCAGGCTCTCTGACCAGCCATTGCATGAACCAACAATAGAGAGGCTCCAGCCAAAATAACCTTCCCAGTCTAGGACCCCAGAGCTGTACCATCCTGCCCTGGTCAAAACGTCAACCAGTATGAATTTATTATCCAGTCTGCCTCCCACTTAATGTGGAGAGGAAATGCAACAGCCTTTGCTAGACCAAGCTGAGATTTTTCCTCAGACACTTCATTTAAAAGCACACTGGGTTTAATTTAAAACATAAAACAGGATTATTAACTACAAAAGATAGATTTTAAGTGATTATAAGTTATAGCAAATAGATCAAAGCAGATTACCTAGTAAATAAACAAAACTAAAGCAAAACTAAAAACAAAACTAAAGCAAACTAAGCATAAACATACTAGATAAACTGCTAATTCATATCAAGTCTCTCACCCTGAAAGATGGTACAAGCAGGCTCGCAGATTCTTAAGGGACAAGTTGCACTTGCTTTACAGCTGGGAATCCCCAGGTCTTTCATACACAGGCTAGAAATCCTTTTAGCCTGGGTCCAGCACTTCCCCCAGTTCAGTCTTTGTTCCGTAGATGTTTCCAGGAGTCTTCTTGTGTGGGGAGTGAAGAACAACAGACGATGTCACTCCCTGCCTTATATAGCTTTAGCATATGGCGGGAACCCTTGGTTCTAATACCAATTCCCAGACCAGTGTGTGGGAAAATACAGACACCCTAAAATAGAATCCAAAAGCATGTGGCCTAGTCACATACCCTTGTAAAGTCATAGCAGCCATTACTTATAGGCTGTCTGGAGCATTCACAGGAAAGCTCACCAGGTGGGAGATAAGCTCCTAAGGCCTATTGTTTTCTCCGAACAGCTCATTACCCTGAATAGGCCCTTCCCAACCAGCTATTTAGACTGAAAGCATCTTGCCTAGCGGGCATCACCCAGGTATAACTACATTTGAAATACAGATACATAGCCAATATTCCTAACTTTATATACAAAAATGATACATGCATACTGTGATGGGGCATCTTCCCCACTGGCCCATAAGGGGTTAAAGCAATCCTTTGGAGACTGTGCAGGAGGCAGATAATCAGGAACAGCGCAGGAGGCAGCCAATGAGGAGAGGGCTTATAGGGGCAGCCAATCAGGACCAGGCTGTGCCATATAAGAAGGGCTTCTGGGCAGAGCAGCTTCAGTCACTCCCAGTCAAGGAGGGAGAACTGCCTGCCTGCCTGCCTGCCTGCCTGCCTGCCTGCCTGCCTGCCTGCCTGCCTGCCGGTAGGTAGGTAGGTAGGTAGGTAGGTAGGTATAACACCTGGGACAGGGCAGTGCTGGGAAGGATCAGGGGAATGGGAGTGAGCTCCTGTCTGTCTACTGACAGACTGAGGCCCTGAGACAAGGGCAGAGAAGGTGCTAGGGCTGCAGGGAAGTGGCCCAGGGAAATAGACTGCGGGATTGGAGGGGACGCAGAACGTGGCTGCCAACTATAAGGTCACTGGGCTGCAATCCAGAGTACTGGGTGGACCCGGGATCCCCCCCCTTTTGCTGCCACTTGCCACTGAGGAGGAAGTGGTTGGACAGTGGATGGCTGGCCCTGAGAAGGGAGGAGAACTGAGTGGGGCACAGCCAGAGGGCTGTGTCTGAAAGAGGATGTCACGGTCCTGGGAGCGACACGGGTCCTGGAGCAGAAGTGACGACGGTGAGACATCACTAGAGGTAGGCACACTGATGAACTAAGCTAATTCCCTGGACAGCTGGCAGAAGGTGCTGCAGTGATGAGTCATGCCCTGTTACACATACAAATAGGATAATCATATTCAGCAAATCATAACTTTTCTGATGACACCTCACATGATCTGTCTTCTACAAAATGCATTATAATTATGCCATAATCATATCATAATAATATCACTGAAGAATATAGGGTGCAGTGTCTCAGGGAACTGTTAGAAACCTTTTCCAGTGTAATCAGAAATATAGGTGATCATAAAAAATATGAGTAGCATCTTGATCTGGAATAGTAGAAAGAAACTTTAGCAATAAAAATTAACAATGTATCAGTTTACTGCCTTCTGGTCCATTGCATATTGAATTAGTCCAATTGTCTCTTGGATGGAATCATAAAGACTTGCAATAGAAAAATAATTTGAGAGCTGTATTTGTGATTTTTTCAGTATCAAGAGAGTGATCAAACTCATGTTTTTAAAACCATCCTTCAGAAAGAAGTACTGAGCAGAACCAAACATTCACTCAGTAGGATATGTTAAGTGAATAGGAGGATAGCAAAGAAATTATGTACAGTTTTTCAAGGTGAAAGAAAATCCTTGTCAAATCCCAACAGTGAAAGAAAGTGAGAATGTGTGATTAATAGCACTGTTGAAAGTAACAAAATAAACTATGAAAACTAAACACTCTAATGTTGTACAGAAAGCATATGAAAATGAAGGGTATTAGATTAGTGTGCATTTAGTGGCTGGGTAAATTTCTGAAGCGCTGAAATGGTTATGGAATGTATGCAGATGTACTTTAATACTAACTGAAAATAGGGTTTATATCATCAGACTACACAAATATCCTTTGTTTGGCTCTCCTTTATGAGAATGAATAGTGCTGACTTCAGGTTCTTGAAGGAAACAGTATTCAGTGTAAAACACACACACAACTCTAACCCTAAATGCACATTTTCAGTATGATGAGGTAAGTGAAGTAATATCTTACTGGACCTACTTCTGTTGGTGAAAGAGTCAAGTTTTCAAGTTTACACAGAGCTCTTCTTCAGGTCATTTTCAGTGCATCAGTTAATTCACACTAGATATTTCTTTAAGAAGAGTACCACTTTCTCTTCTAGGAACAACTGAAGGACAAGTAACTAACTCCTAAAGTAAGGGTTTTTCTCCACAAGTGTCCTCTAAATTATTGATGCTGCCTGAAGAATCCCTTTTCATTTTTCTTCTCGTAAATCACCGGCTCCTACTTAAGACTGCACAAGTGATCATCGTCTGTCCAGCTCAAGATGTCTAGAGGAAAGTCTCTTTGGACCACGTAAACACTGTTGCTTTTCTTCAGATGATGTTGGGTGGAATTTTATCATATGGTCCTTAAGAAAATAGGTCAATGCGATCAAAAACAAGTAGGTGTGAAACATTATGTAAAACATTTTACCTTGCTAAGTAAAATTAAACTGCATTTCATAACATGGACACCATCAGGATCGTATTGCCACACTCACATCATACTACGTCACCAATTTGAATGAATGCCACTTGAAGAATACTTAGAGAAAATGGTAGGCATTCGCAAACATCTTAACAACAGGAGTACTCCAAAGATATCCACATCATTGCAATATACTTCTGAAACTGCCACCAATATTTTTAGCAATGATGGCAAGGAGAAAAATATAGTACAGATAAAAAAAAAATACATATCTGCAAGTAGAGACCCTGAAGTAGATATTCCTCTATTTTTAGGGAAGGGGTGTAAATCGAATACATTTTGCATAGACAAATCCTAGTCTGAACTTTCAATAAGCAGGGACCTGAACAGAAAGCACCTTCCTAACAATGATCTCTGCCCAGTGGCAAGAATTCTATTTCCCCAGAATGGAAGATGAAGTCGTTCTGACAAACCCAGCTGGTAGTATTAATCAGCATTCATCCAGGGCAGAGGCTGAATTTTCAGAGCCCACATAAAAGATATGAATGTGTACTGATGATCCTGTACCATGTATTTAGAAATTATCTCACAAGAGGGGGATAGGATAGATCCTGGAGAAAAGCCACATTGTATATTCCTCATTGATGGCACACGTCTGTTACCACTAGTTGACTCCTATTATCTAGGTAGGACTCAAACCATTCTATAGAAGTATTTCCAAACACACGTGCAATGTCCCCCAGTCACCAACTTAGTAACTCACAGTCAATCTGTGGCTTTCCCTGAAACTGAACAATGTCAGCTCTCATCCCTGTCCATCGTGGTTGCTTAAAGCAAGTAGAGTACCTGCGGTGCTATTACTTGTAGCTGTAAAGGTACAAATCACATGGATATCCACCTATGTTTCTTAATGAACCATTTCTTGACACTGGAATTCTTGCCCTACCACTACCCTCTCCTTTTCAGGGACAATGGTTGGGAAAACTTTGTGCTGTTTGTTCAAATTTAATAATGATGATATTAATGACACAATATGTCTGATAATCTGTACAACTGGAATTATTTAATCAAAGATTATTAGTCAAAGATTAATGCAGCACAATACAGTATACAGAAAGAAAAGCATACTTTACCAAGCCCTCTAACTGGTGAAGCAATGGAAGCTTAGCCATTACCAACTTAACTCCCCCAAACTTTTCCCTTTTATAGGATGTGGGATAAATAAATTGTTGTGAGGCAGAGAAGCTACTTTCCCACAATTGATCTGACTATTTGTTCTGTTTTTGATATCTTAATTTACCTAATTATTTATGGGACTTCTTTCATAGTATCACAGTTTTCATGATTGATAAGCCAAAGAGATTTCTAATGCAGTCATTATTAGCAAGACCATCTGTGGCAACAAGCAATTCCTAATAAGATAAAAACATCTTTCAGTGTGTCATTATTTCATAAATCATAGAATACATCTGCAATAACAAATATTCCTTATCCATCACAGAACAGTCTTGTTCAACAAAACACACACAGCTGTGGTAACAGGTATCCTTTGTTAGTCATGAGGGTCATTCTCTGGACATGTGGACACAATTCTCCCATCGGTGAACATGATCAGAGTAAAAGACTATACATATTCCATTATTGCTTACATATATTCTTTCATTTGGTCACCCACTATGGTTCAATCTAAATACAAATAACTGTTCTGTTTGATAGGTACAGAGCACTAGATTTGGAGATACAAAACACTTTGGTTTATACACCAAAATTATTTTAGTTAGCATACATACATGAAAGAATAGTAGGGGTTTTCATATTTACAAGCATCTGGCTATTCCAAATGGTGGATTCTCTCACAGCTCAAAGGGGAAGTCGTCAGCCTTCTGGTGTCATATAAATTTTAACACAGAGCTTTTTATATCTTAATTCTGGTAACATTGTTGAATTCTGTCATTACGGAGGCATAAGTCAATAGTTCTGTCATCTTGCTCTCCCTCCCTCACCAACACAACCTCACTTTCCACTGTTCAACATGCATCACATCTATTTTCTCCCCCACCTTTTTTCTACTGTCCATCTCCATTTCCTGGTTGCTCCCTTCCTGTGTTCCCATTAACTCATTCCTTTCCCTCCATGTCCACATCTCCTCCTCAAGCCCTCCATCATCCTCCCATCTGCCTAGCTGAAAGAAAATTCAGAAATCTCTACTTTACTTTATAATTATTGACAAGAACAACAAAACCCAGATCCTAATAAAGCAGCCACATAATCTTATTGTTATATGGTAGGAAATTAATTGATAATACATTTTAGGAAACATTAATGAGGAGATAGATATTTCCATCTCAAATTTCTATGATGTTGAGATTGATTGCATGCATGCCAGTTATATGTGGTAATTATGGAATATTATCTTGTTATGCTCTCCATTTGGACTAGCAATGTCAGTTTACCAAGGGACTCTTTTTCAGGGTTTACTTTACAGGAAAGCCAAAACCAGTTGTCTTGTGGAGTAACACATTTAAAAAATGATGATGATCACAAAACACTTTACAAATAACCCACTTTACAATGAACCCTCAGTCCATCCTCAAGAGGAAGTGTAAGGAGATGGAGAGCGCACTTCACCCACCACTAAAATGCAGCCACTTCTGAGGCTAAATGTTTAACAGCACATAAGCAGCACTGAACTGAAAAGTTATTATTCTGGGTGATCATCTCACCTATATTTTCATAACCAGGTGCTAAGCATAGATCCATTGACTTTACTTGAGACATGCCAATTTACATCAGCTGAAGATCTTATCCTAAATTGTCACTGGCTCTCCTGGTTGTCAATCTCCCAACAGAGACTGTCAATGTGAGCATGATTTGTTTTGACTGAATTGCTGAGTAAATGATCATGGTTTATATAATTTATTGCTGCATGAGAAACTGCTGCTTAGGTTCACATAGTATGAAGCTCTCTCTTCAGTGAATCATTGCTAAAGTTTGGACTAACAAACATGCATGTTGCAAAGAGTACGGTTCAGAAGTCTCCTTTCTTACCTCTTTTTCAAAAGTTCATCCCTTAGGGGGGCCTATCCTGCAACACTGAAGTCAAAGGGAACTTTGCTATTGCCTTCAGTGTTGGATTTGACCCTCAATGTATTATAACTAGGCTTGTCAGAATACATTTTTATTAATTTTGATGGATAATATGGATGTTTGTTTTTTATTTTATCCATTTAAATTTTCATCGTTGTAGGAAATTATGCAGGGTAGGCATCAGACAATGAGAGAAATCAGACAATTATTTAATGACTGTATATGTTTTAGGCTTAGTAATTAAATTAAATTTAAAAAAAGCTTTATAACCATTAAAACACAAAGTCAACATCACATGTCAAAATATATAAAGTAAATATCCTTAAATCAAACTCTAATAAGTTCTCAAGCAGCATTTTTCTTTCTTTCCCTACCTGAACATTTCAATTATTATCGATGGAAATATGTTTTCATCCATTTTGTGTGTACAGTACAATTGACTTTTCATTGACATTTACTGATAAAAATCTAACCTCCCAAGCCTAATTATAACTTGCCCATGAGGCAAAAGAACTGTAATGGATCACTCATGATATATCACTTCTTTACAGATATAAATTCTTTTTTTTTCCATAACTCAAGAACATTCTGAGAAAACGGTTTGTTACCTTATAGCTTTTGTTTATGCTGTTTTTCTGCAGCATAGTAAGATGAAAGATAAGTATATTTTTCAGGATATAAAGTAGTTGCACAGAGTTGCAGAATATAAAGTATGTTAAGTGGTTACAATGCCTTCTGTTTCTCCCAGACATACTATGTGTTTATCCCTAAATATATAAAATTACACAATTTTATAGAGCAAGAATTTATCTTAAAAACTCGTTGGAAAAAGTGGATAGCAAGCTGCTAGTATGCAGGTCAGTTCTCCCAGGCATCTTCATATATCCTGTACTCCTGTAAAGGTCAGTTTCCTACTGATTTAAAAATCTGAAGTTTGCTAGAGAGTACAATACCTCAACTGAATGCTCATCAGACACTGAGCATTGTATTTTGCCACCACAAATAACTAGTTTTGTTTGGTTTCATTCCATGCTTTTTAATCCATTATTTTAACACTCTACGATTGAAAATTAATAGTTCCTATTTACTTTTATCAAATTCATCCTATGAGACAATGAAGGATAATTAAGACGTACTAGATGCTTTAGGATAAATTAAAGGAACTCTGCCAAGGCTGGTGGGCTTAAAATTAAACATACTTGCTTTGTTGGTGGGAATACTCATGTCTCATTATCTCACTGCTCTGCCTATCAACCCAACTCTTGTGAGCCAGCAGGGTACTGAAATTTACAGAATGCTGCTCTAGTCTCACTTGTTTCAAAAAATGCATTAAATGTGGCAAATATTACAAATTTCATACATTATTAAATTAATTGGCACTTGACTTAAATAATTTACTTTTAAATGTAGATTGAAAATGAGATTGTTCTTCAGGTCATTTGAAACAGACTTTAATGAGAGCATGGGTGTACATATTGTACATTGTAGGATTTTGTAGGATTTTCATATGTGCTCAGTGTTGGCCTAACTCTGTTCCCATTGAAGTTAATGGGAGTTTGATCATTGAATTCAATGGGAGCAGAGTTAGGCCAACACTGAATGCTTTTGATAGTCCCTGTCATTAGCTTCTAAAGGTGAAAGGGGAAGTGATCCTGTGACTGTGCTTATAAATCTTTGTTCAATATCATAGTTCCTTTCTATTTGTTGTCTAGCTAACCGTTCACCTTGCCAAGGGCCAGATTCTGTCCTGGGACTACTTGACTGGAAGGTAGTAATCAGCTTGAGTGAGGGTGGCAGAATCTTTCCCCAAATTTGTATGTAGAAATCAGTCTTAGGGCCTGATCCTGCCAAGACTGCCAAGTGTAGTAGTAAGTGTATGCGGGATTGAGGCTTATGTTTGTATCAGTTCATATGTGATAAGTTCCAATGATACGGTCTCATCAGTCTTACTCTCTGGGTGGACACCAGCCTATTGTGATTGGATTCAACAGTTGTATCCCTATGCTTCTAAGCCCCCTAGGTCTGGGGAGTGATTGGTCATTGTTCCTACCTCTGGCCCTCTTAGGCACTCTCCCAGGTCAGACCCTATGTCTAACATTCTTCTTGGTCAGTGGGACCTTGCAGTCCTGTTGCCTAGAAACCAGAACCAGTTCCACAGCCCTCCTGAGCCTTCAACTGCTTTGACACATTTTTCCCAGAGTCCACCTGGCAGTGGTAACATTGGATTCCTAGTTATACCCTTCAGGGATAATGTGGCAGTGAATCAAGGAAACACAGGCTTACTAAGCAAAGAAATTTCTTCTACACACACACTTAAAAAACAACAAAGAGTCCTGAATGCAAAACAACCCACCCCTCACCAGTCTGACCTCCCAACCTCTGTAAATCCTGGGTTTGGCCCAAACCCTTTAGGCCTGGCAACCCTTCTAGTCCCCTTGGCTTGTTTGTCTTCCCTCAGGCAGTGAAATGGTGTTCTTGGCTTAGCAACAATTCCTTTTTTAAACAGCCTCTGACAACTTTCTTGCCCCTGTGCTACTTCTGGGGATTTTCCAGATGCCAACCCCCATCTGCTCTAGGCAGTCATTCAAAATCAATGGCAGTTATGACAATGGTGGTAACAAATATTGTTTCAGTCATTTATGCTGACAGTACTTACTGTCATAACTTCATAGACATAATATCTCCAGTAGGTGTCACTTTCCTGCTATAGAATGAATGCTCAAAGCCACTCTGTAGCCTAGATGTAGATGGAGGTTGGAATATAGCCTGATGCTCACAAAACCACAATGGAATGTATCAGCTGACACATCCCACAGTCTATCACAGATAATACTAATGGTAGTAAAACTCCTGGTGGCAAAAGCAAGTCAAACCTTTAATTTGTACAGGCCTTTTTGAAAAGCATTAAGGAATAGAAATAACATAAATTAAGAGCAATATTTTGGATTTTGTGCATAAATTGTATTTTAATACGGATAACATTCACCTGTTCTCTTCTTGGTTTGAGGAAAACAAATCATTTTATGCATAAGGTACGGGCAGAGTTGCAATCTTTAGGAAGTCTAGGGACTTCCATCTTTATATACATTCACTCACACACACACACACACACACTCGTTCTCTCCAGGAATACCATTGTACCAAAGGGGAAGGGATATAAAGGATGGCCACATACATGCATGCACAGAAGCCTGTGGAATGGGACCAATACTGTGGGAAAGCAGGCTTCACATCTGGAAGGGTGTAGCAAAGGATACTCTCCTCCTGCATGCTAGGGAGCTCCACAGGCTATTTTGGCAAAAAGGGAAAATATATTTTATCAATCATTTCTATGGCCCCAGGGGACATTCTTGACTTCAACAGAGTTATACCACAGCTGTATTTGATCCAAGATGTCCAAATGTTCCTAAGCCCTCAGGGCCCCACCCCCACCCCCACCCCAAGTTATACATTGTAGAGTCTTATTTCCATATTTTGACCCTTTTCCCAATTAATGGTCCATTTGTGGAAAGCATATGCAGCTATATCCGTATTGTATGGCTCATTAGAGAGGCGCAAGTACTTCCAGTGGTATGTTCCATTTTCTTTGGTCTAATATGAATGAGTTCATTAAGGCCATACAATCAAATAACCACTGAAGTCAATTGCTAACATTTTCAGAGGAATAAAAGAAACACAACTGGTCTTTCTGCGTAAAAAAAAATTAGCTTAATTTGTTTTAATTTGCATAGAAAACATGCTGAACTAGTCTCTTATTATAGAATGTATTTTCAATCAGTTGCACATACTGCCAGATGTAATTTTCTAACAATATGTATTGTTGTCGTCATTAGATATGGGCAAAAAGAGAACATTTAAAGCTATAAAAATCAGAAATAAAGTATCATTCTAAAATCTGAAAATCTATCATTTCTCTAAGGCTAAATAGCAGTATATTTACTGGAAAAAAAATACCCCATTATATACAAGGCTACTGGCACTATCCAAATGATAGAGCAGAACACAAATTGGTCTCACTTGGAAGAAATGGAATGTTATTCTGCTAATGAGCCTTCACATCATATTATTATTTTTACTATTTCTACAACATAAATGCCCCCTTTGCATTTAAAAGCTATTTATTTTGTGAAGTCACATATTTGACAGAGATTTCCTTATCTTAGTCTAGTAGTCTAAGCTAGTCTATCTTAGTCTAAGCTTTTTCATTCATCAGTCTAGCACTCTTCACTGAGTTGAGTCCAGAAGATTTTATCCCATGTACTATTTGAGATCTAAATGAGAAGTATATGGTAATATTATTTATCTCATTTCTTAATATTACGAAAGGCACCTAGGTATTTATTGTGCTAGGCACTGTCCAGACAGAGTATGAGGCTGTCTGTGTTCCAGAGAGCTTACAGTTTAAATAGACAAGATAGGCAAAGGGTTGGGGAGGCAAGGAGGAACAGAAGTACCAAGAGAAGAAGGGACTGGCTCAAGGTCACACTGTTGACCTGGAAATAGAACCCAGAGTATAGGACAAGAGACCTATTAGCCAGCCTACCCTGCCTCTGCTGTTCAGCTGCGGCTGATCAGTGGCATATATTTAAGGCCTTGTCTGTTCTGCAGCAAGCTGGACCTACATTTTTTCTGTGGCAAATGGATTGTCTGTAGTAGGTTAATGTGAATTCAGAAATTGAGGCTATTATTGAATTACATGTAAAGACTAATGCAATTAGTCCATTGTTCCATGTTATTTATTTTTAAACAAAGGGAGGAGGGGTTCTGTTGAAGCATTTGGCATCTGGGGAGGTGTCTTGGCTTTTTGTGCACCTGGGAAGCTGTTCAGTCTTGAACACTGGAGAGGGAGTGCATCTCCTCTCTCCATCCCCCCGTGTAAGCAGGAGAGGAAGAGAAGAGCTTGAACTCATTCTCTGCACCGGCACCTCTTGATGGCAACCAGTCATGCACTTCATTCTGCCCCATTATGCATTATGTATCCAAAACTAGATGAACACATTAGCTGAAAGTTTCTTCTATCTAGTCAGAACTGAAACAGTCAAAATTGTTGGCATTCATCACTGGATTTAAGAATTAACATACTGGGCTAGTTCACACCTTTCACAGGTAGTGTAGCGAGCTGTCCATTTGAAGTCTCAGGAAGACAATACTTCACTGATTTACATTTTGAAAGCTTCATTTACAATCCTAATTTTATTTATTAGACTATGAATCTAATTTTCAGAAGCACCTAGGTACCAAAAGGGATTCCTAAATCACTTAAGTGCTTTTGAAAATTGTACTCTGTAACTTGTTTGTTAAGAAAAGCTAACTGATAATACTACCATCACTGTTTCAAACAGTCACATGCAATGCCAACTTCCTAGTCCAATACTGCAGGATTAGTATTAGCTATTCTTCAGCTGCAGTGCTGATGTCCCTCCGAAGAGATTATTTATCAAAATATATTAGCATTGATTAATTGATAGTGAATACAAATAGTCATGCCTGTGGTGTTAAAAATGTTGCTAAGCTAATAATAGCCATGAATTCTAGATTACCATCACTGTTCTGCAAACATGTAATTCATTCCAGGAGGGTGAGAAAGTTATTAAAAAGTAGCAATGTGATTCATTCTGTCAGCAAGTATAAATAGTGTAGGAGAAGCAGGGAATTTGCTGGTCTCTTTGCAGTTTTGGATGACAGTTGCCACCAACATTTGTGCAGATGGGTATTTTGTTGCCTGTTCACTTATTTACTTCTAGGAGCAACAACTTGATTTTTATTGTATTGCAACACTGATCATCAGAAGGACCCCTACAAGACATTTCCAAACAGGAAAATCTGATTTGTCTGTTTGGGATTAATTCATAAATGCTTCAAGAATCATAAAAGGCTAAATTCCTTAGATAACTCATTCATAATGAATGATTTGCCCCACTTCAGTAGAGGGTCTTTTCTTATACATCCATCTGTACTAAAACTGTAGTATATTCAAACTATAGTGAAAATACAGAATAACTGGACTGATCAGTTACCTATTTAAAATGGTCAAGGCCGGGGTGGATTAAATCACAAGGACCCTAGGCACATGCCCAAGGCCACAGTTCCTGGAATCACATGTTGAAATCAAGATCCCAACTTTCATTAAAAAGAACATTTTTAACCCTCATGGATGCAAAGGAAAGCTTGAAAATGTGAACCCAATGTAATTAAACCCTGCATGAGTTTGCAGACAGCCTGAAACAATAGCTCCAAGGAAGGTGACCTGTCCCATTCATCTTACTTCTGAAGTCTACTCTTCCCCCCCAAGGAGGGGCAAGGACACATCACAGTGGTAGGATACTATGGGTACATCTACACTGCAGAAGGGAGTGAGCACCCCAACCCATGTAGACAGATTCATGCTAGTGGGGCTTGAGCTACATGCTAAAAATAGCAATCTAGACATTCCATCTTGGCCTAGAGCTTGGGATTTCAAGCCAAGCCAACCCCCTCGGCTTCAGAGCCTGAGCTCCAGTCCAAGCCAGAGCATCCACATTGCTATTTTAGTGCAATGGATTGAGCCTCACTAGCGTGAGTCTGTCTACCCAGGCTGTGAGACTCCTCCCTGCTGCAGTACAGACATAACCTATGTGGGAGTGGCACTCTAGGGGACTGGCTTGCCTTAATTCAGACATTACCTGTTTCCACTTCAGGCTTAGTGCTATTTGTCATGTTCTGAGACCTCACAAAGTCCTACTAAGGCAGGGTGGGCAATAATTTTAGCAGGAGGGCCACTCCATGAATTTTGGTAAATCATCACAAGCCGCACATTTCTACTATATTAATGGAGGGGGTGCAGGGTCTGGGAGGGAGTTTGGGTGCAGGAGGGAGCTCCGGGCTGGTGCAGAGTGTTGGGGTGCAGGAGAGGGTGAGGGGTGTGGGCTCTGGGAAGGCAGGGGTTTGGGGTGCGGGAGGGGGTGCAAGGTGCATCCTTCGGCCGGGAGGTGCTTATCACATGCGGCTCCTCCCATCTGGCAGTGCAGCATGGCTCAGGAAGGCTGCCTGCAAGCCGTGGCCCTACGCTGCTCCCAGAAGTGGCTGCAGCCAATTGCTGCTGGCAGGTCTCTGTACACACCTTGGGCTGAGGGAGTTCTCTATGTATTGCCCATGCCCACAAGCCCTGCCCCCACAGCATTTCTCTATTCACTGCCCATGCCCGCAGGCCCAGTTTCTGGCCAATGGGAGCTGTGAGGATGGTGCTGGGGGCGGGAGCAGTGCATGGAGCTGCCTCCAGCAGAGAGGCACGCAGGGAGAGCGGTGTGCTTCTGGGAGCGGCGTGGGGCCACAGCAGGCAGGCAGCCTGCCTGAGTGCCCTGCTGTGCCACAGGACGTTTAGCGGCCTGGAGATTGTGAGAGGGCAGCCAAAGAGCCTGGTGGACTGGACAGAAATGTTAAACAGATTTTGCCCACCCCTGTACTAAGGCTTTGTCTTCACTGCTAAGAAAAGGGATGTTTTAACTCAGGATAACTATCATGCATGAGCTATCCTGAGGTAAAAACACTGAAATACCTTGTTGTCTTTGTGTTTTAACCTCAGGATAGCTCATGCACTTTAGTTACCTCAAATTAAATGTATACCTTAGACAAGGCCAAAAGGTACAACACAATCAGGAATATTAAGAAATAGCACACAAAACTCCTCTTAGTGACCCACACTCCTTAGCTGGAAATCACATACAGCTTGCAACCTGCAGGGAGAAATCTAAAATGGCACATTTTAATTGGCCTTTGTTAATTTTTAGAGGTGGCAAACAATAATCAGTCAGGCGATAGGGATGGAAAAGGTGCAGGGTGATGATATTCCCTAAGAAAGTCCTTGAAATAAGATTTAAATTAATTTTAGGGGGAAATAATAGTTCTTTCCAGTAGTAAAAACTGATCATCCAAGTTTATGACATAACAGTTATTAAATCTTTTCAGAAATTGACAGTAGTCTTTTAAAGGCTGTAATATAAGAAGCCTTTACCCTAGGTAGTATATTCAGAGTGAAATAGAACCTGTAAATGGATTTTCTTATCTGTGAAGAGTGTAAAGTTAATCTATTTGCTGTTTCTTTATCTCAGTACTATTTTAATTGACATTCTGCCTAAACTAATGAAATACCACCCTCTCTGCAGGCACTGACATTAGTGCCTTATTTTGGCCTCCATCAGGAATGACTGAGGGAGAGGTGAAGCTTAAACACTGAAAGTTGAAAATCTTTCTGTTAATCCAAAGTCAGTAAAATCTTCAGAGTCTTCAGACTGAATATATAGCTATTTTTCTTTGTATCTAACTTCAAGAGGATTTGAAATGGTAGATAACACAAATCAATAAATCCTTGATACACTCTTAAAACTCCTCACTGAGTTATTAGATATTGTGAGTTATTCTGAAAAATGCTTCCAAAAGGAGACAGAAAAACAAAAGAGAGTTCTACTGTTCAAATATAATTTCTTTCCTTTTTGTAATTCAAGCTGCCAGAACTCCATGAACAAAACTGTTAGCCAGAACCAGGATCCAGTAGATACAGCAAAGACTCACAGAAATCCTGTTGATTCAGAAATTCCACTTTGGTATCTCCAAGTGAGTTAAATCTAGCCAAGCAAGTCCAGCATACCACTACATCTCTTGAAGTCCCAAATCTCTACTAGCTGACGTTCACGAAAATAAATTTGTAGGACAGAAGTGCAGCCTAGTGAGACAGGAAACTATGTAGTCAGGAGCAAAGAAATTGCTGACATCAGCTGTCAGGTATTTTATTAGTCATTTGAGTTGGCTGAAATTTTTACATTGAAACTTTTTTTGGTGGCAAACTGGGTTTTGTGATTAAATGGAAATTTGCATGGAAAGTGTATGTTTTCCAATGAAATATCCAAAATTTTCCAGGAAGACCTGAAAACAAATTTTTCAGCCAAAACCTGAAATTTTGTTGGTATGTAGCAAAAACATTTCCAGTTTTAAGCCAAAAAATGAGAAGGTTTTTGGCTGAAATTGAAAAAAAGGTTTTGGGTTCTTTTTTGGGGGGTGGTCTTACAAAAAGTTTAAATGTTTCAGAGCAACCAACTCTATTAGTCAAGTAATAAATGAGACAAATTGGTCAATATTAATACGTAAAACACTAAGAAAACACAGCGGCTAACAATTTACATACATGCATGTCCAACCATAGCTTACAGCTATTTTGTTTCCTGTGTGTAAATATCCCATGCAAAGGAACACTGTTCAAGAACACTTCAATCTCTTTGGTTACTCGATTACAGACCTAAAAGTTGCAGTTCTTCAACAAAAAAACTTCAAAAACAGACTCCAACGAGAGACTGCTGAATTGGAATTAATTTGCAAACTTGACACAATTAACTTAGGCTTGAATAGAGACTGGAAGTGGATGGGTCATTACACAAAGTAAAACTATTTTCCAATGTTTATTTCCCACCCTCCACCCCCCACTGTTCCTCAGACCTTCTTGTCAACTGCTGGAAATGGCCCACCTTGATTATCACTACAAAAGGTTTTCTTCCCTCCCCCACCCCCGCTCTCCTGCTGGTAATAGCCCACCTTAAGTGATCACTCTCCTTACAGTGTGTATGGTAACACCCATTGTTTCATGTTCTCTATGTATACAAATCTCCCCACTGTATTTTCCACTGAATGCATCCGATGAAGTGAGCTGTAGCTCACGAAAGCTTATGCTCAAATAAATTTGTTAGTCTCTAAGGTGCCACAAGTCCTCCTTTTCTTTTTGTTCAAGCACTGACCACCTAGAGTACACTGCCATTATCAATTCCTTTTCAGAAACTTGTTCCTGTCAAACAGACGGAAGAGGAATCAAAAGCAACAACAGCAATGAAAGACAAGGGCCCTGGGATCCAGCAAACTGATGATAAAGGTCTGCGAAGCTAATGTGAACAGCAACTGGAGCCAGCAGTAGTACACTTTCAAAAACAGAGCAGAACTGTGAATCGATGAAAAGAAATGAAAAGAAAATCATCACCAGTGTCAGGAGGCAGCCAACAAGCAGACGGTAAAGCAGCCCTGGGCAAGGCAGACACAATCAGCATGGCCAAACATCCCAAAATCAGATCAGAATCAATAGTGGAAAACACAGCAAAACAAATGCAAGGCAAAAAGCTATCCTTAGAACAAAAATTATGAATGCAGTTCTTACAGCTAAAGTCAATTTAATGTTAAAATAATACTTTCATAGAATCATAAAATCAGATTGAAATTAAACATATTAAGCTCTCTTTTCTATCCCTTCAGCCAGTGCAAATTATATATTTTCCAGTTCTGAAACTGTTCCATGGAACATTTACTGGTGGTTCACAGCTGACTTGTCACATGGAGTTCCACTGTGCTCCTTCTGCAGCTGCAAGCCTATGTTTGAATAAGAAGTGAGGGCATCCTCCTCCAGCAGAATGTCTGCTGCTGTGGCTATGTGTCCTGGGTTACGCCCACAGAAACTGCTTAACCTAGGGCTTGGTCAAACCCATTGTGATGAGTGGTGGTAGTGGAGGCGGTCTTTGTCTGAAATTTATCCATGACTTTCTGATAGACCCTTTCTTGCTGTATATGGGCTTGAGATTTTTCATCAATATGAACTCAGATAGAATATTCATTCCATTCCAAAATTGTATTCCATTCTCTACTTCCCTTGGAATTGGCGTGCAGTAGCAGTGAATTCCAATGTGCACTTGGAGCTTTCTTTCTCTCTTTGTTGGAATGGCTTCACTCTCACCAGCTGCTTCTTTATTTTCTTCCTACTTTATTGTGATTAATAACTTCTATAGTTCTGCAGAATCTTCTGCTACACAGCAATGAATTTTAAATAGAGCTGGGCAAATAAGGTAAAACATTTTCCACAAATACTCATTAGAATTTAAAATGAATCGACCTTGACCACGTTCACACCCCATCCATGTAACTGAGTATTAGTACCAGACATGCTGTCAGGAAACAAATTTTACTTACTCTTCCCTGAAGAGCCACACCAGAAACTTGACTGTAAAAGTTACTCTCATCCCTCCAGGGATCAGAAACAAATATCAGGTGACTTTTCTATCGATTCCATTTCTTTCTAATCATACCAATGGATGTTCCCACAGAGGTGTTGTACCTGTCGATCTGATTGCATAATGAAGGATATCAACTTCACAAGCTCTGTCATGGACTTTGAAGATACTATGATGGGTTCCCCCAGAGTGCCACCTGGAACTGGGGTACCACTGAGCCCTCTGACCCACCAGTCTGGGCTTCCTCTCTCACTGTACTGCTGTGGCAAGCTGCAGACCTGCTCCCAGTCCTACACTTACACCAGCATTCACTCAGGTAGGGACATACCCAGCTGCAGTTGGGTACATACAGGCTTTCTGACAAGCCACTGCATGAAACAAAAGTAAAAAGTCTAAAGCCAATGTAACTCTCAGCTCCACAGGCATGCACCCACTCTGGAACATAAACCCAAAATTATACCATCTTGAGCTGCACAGGAAACTGTACAGCATAAGCTCATAGAGTTCACCTGCCCCCTCATTGGGGAGAAGAATATGCAACAGTCTTTGCCTCTTGAGCTATGATTTCCAATACACTTCACTCCAACTCACTGGTTTAGATAAAGCAAAAATCAGTTTATTAACTACAAAAGATAGATTTTAAGTGATTATAATGATAGCAAACAGATCAAAACAGATTACCTAGCAAATAAACAAAAACGCAAACTAAGCATAACATACTAGATAGACTGGATATGAATTAGCAGATTCTCACCCTGGCTGATGATACAAGCAGGCTGCAGATTCTTAAGGGGCAAGCTTTACTAACTTTACACCTTGGAATCGCCAGGTCTTTCGTACACAGACTTGAAATCCCTTTAGCCTGTGTCCAGGACTTCCCCCAGTTTAGACTTTATTCCTCAGATGTTTCCAGGAGCCTTCTTTTGTGGGGAGTGAAGAACAACAGATGATGTCACTCCCTTATATAGCTTTAGCATATGACAGGAACCCTTTGTCCCAAACTCAGTTTGTGGAAAAACACTGACATCCCAAGATGGAGTCTGGAGTCATGTAGCCTGACTACATGCTCTTGCATACCTTGCTGAGTCATAGCAGTCATTAATTACAGGCTGTCTGGAACATTCACAGGAAAGTTAATGTCTTTCAGTGTCCATTGTCTTTGCTGATGGGCCATCAGCACAAATCATTACTTTTCCAATGACACTTCACATGACTTGTCTTTTACAAAATGCTTCATAATTATGCCATAAGCATATCATAATATCATCAGTGTGACGAATATGGGGTGCAGTGTCATAGGTATATTTCACAATATATTTTTTCTGCTCACATGGTGCCATGACACACTAAATCACCAAGCTGGCACAATGGTGTGTTAAACATAATGGACTAGAATAGAGGAGTTCTCCTTTCTTCTCCATTAGCTTTGTTTTCCTTTGTCCTTATCCATGCTCTTAAAATCACATGAATTCAAAAGAAAATAAAGACCCCAAATATTATTCCTACTATTACTTTTCACTACTGATAAAAGCACATGGCTTGTGCCTGAAGAGCATATTTTCATTGTGCTATGTGGAAACAAATGCCTGTAGACCACTTAACAAAACTGTCCCTTTATTTCACAAGTAAGCTAGGATATATCACAAATGTGTGCTGTTGCTTCTGTGAGACTTAGGGCAGGTCTACACTAGGGGCTTAAATCGACCTAAGTTACACAACTCCAGCTACTAATGGAGCTGAAGTCGCCATAGCTTAGGTCGATTTATTGCTGTGGCTACTTACCTTATGCTTCTCGTTCCAGTGGAGTACCGGAGTCAACGGGAGAGCGATCTGCACTCGATTTAGTGGATCTTCACAAAACTGGCTAAATCAACCCCCAGTGGATCGATGGCCACAGCGTTGATGCATGGTTAGTGTAGACCTACCTTTAGAAAGTCCAGTTCTTCTAATTCACAGGTGTAAAGTCATAGTCAACTACAAGATTTAATGTAGCAAAACAAAAGCCTTCTACAAGTAAACAATGCCAGTTATGGATTTCAATAGCAGCTATCTACAACCACAGCCACTTTAAGCTTTTAGTTTTTATTTAAAAAGCTTAATTGGAAGTTTTTATTACTCCCAATTAAGCTTTTTAATTAAATGGAAAAGTTGAAAGAGGCTGCAGGCAAGTACTGCTGAAACCCATATCCGTATGTACTCTACGAAAAAAATATGTTTCTGTAAAGTTGCAACTGTCAGCCAGCTGCAGCTTTTAGTAATGTTTAGTGCTGGTCCCATTTGCTTTGCCAATGGCACACACTGCACATGGAAACATACACAACTAATTGGAAAATCAGGGCTGTAGCTTTACATAACATTATAAAGCAATGAAACCCATTCCACTGATGCAAAGAACACATCATGTGGGGGGAAAAAAATTCCTAGCGATTTCCTCCTCTCCCTGTCTTGTTTACGCTGTATGACATTTGGGGCTGGGACTCACTCTCTCATCTTGTACAGTGCTAAGCACATTGTCAGACTTAATAAATAATTAACGGAACAACATTCTAGGTAGAGATAAGCCTGATCTGCAGATTTCAGTCCTGATTTCTACACACAGAGCCTCAATTTCAGGAGCGTTCAGATCTGGGGTTGTGGTTCAGCCCATTATAGAGATCCATAGTAACTATGACACTCTGATCCAGGTTCTGAACCACTAAACAAAAACCTGGGGTGTTTGGATGCAGGATGGCATTCTGTTCTAGACTTCCAAGTTATGGTAGCTCCCCAGGCTGTTCTGTGAGCTGCAGCTCTGCCTGGAATCTATACAGCTCTGTGCACTGTTCCCCCAACAGATCACCTCCCATTCTCAGCCCTGCCCCCAGCACACCCCATGCCTCTTTGCAAGAAGGTTCTCAGAAGACAGCCTGAAAATTATCAACCCCAGTGGGAACCTGGGCTTTTAGGACCCCTTTACATTGTTCTGGCCCTTTAAATTGGCATAAAGAGACTGGAGCAGGAGTGAGACCCCCCCCCCCACACACACACACACATAGTGTTTTTGGTTGGGAGCCATTCTCCAATTCTAAGCACTTCATTTTTCCTAAACAAATCTTTGACCCATCCAGCAGAATTCTATAGCATGGATACAATTATTCAATCCCATAGGATAGCTTCCAAAAATTACTACTTGAGAGGCACTTACCTGCCTCAAGGCTGAGTGCCGTATAACAACCTGCATAGATAGGAACTATTTTTCTATTTAATGAGAGAAGTTTTCCTCAAAGGAATTCCACATCATATGGTCACATTTATCACTACCTCTGCATCCATTTTGTGAAATCTGTCTAGGATGGTATATCTGTATAGAATCGTAGACTGGATGATAAGATAAGGTACTAACTGACATCTGATGAGAATGCTTGTGTATTTTGGTCCAGAATTTTTCTTGATCAGGTAAAATAAAGTACCTTTGCCATCAGCCACTATTGTAAGTTTTTGTTTGTTTTTTTAATTGAATAGCAATTCAAAAGTAGCAAAATATAAAATCTTTAGGGCCAAATTCTGTTATTCTTATTTAGTAGCAGCTTACTTCACATGTACTCCCACTATGTGACTATTGTGGAGTAAAATACAATTCATATGAGTAAGGATATCACAATCTGGCCCTTAGAAATTAAACTTACCCATTACAGGATCTTTGAGGAAAATATTTCCAAAAGTCATCCACTGATCAAACTGTTTTTTTGTGGTTGTTTTTAAACAAGCAGTGTACAGTTTGTCTGAGTCCAACACAATGAGACAGTGGGCAGTTACAACCATTTGAATTTGCTTTAGAGATGTACTTTTAATATCTTTTTTTAGACAAAATTGAATTATACCCTACCTTTGTCACTGGTTAAAACCTTTTCATGAATTAAGCATGGAGAAGAGATGTACTTTGCATAAGGGTTAGAGAATAAGGTAGTGGAGGGGAATGATTATTAGTACTGTAGAAATTTTTTATACATACAGTTAAGAACTGAAAAGTGAAGGTCTGCGAGATTAAACATTTTTCTTGAGAGCAGTTGGTATATAATTCAGTGGGAAACAAAGGTCTCAAGACATTTCTTTTTTTTCCCTTGTTGTAGATCTGAAATATAAAAATCAAATATTTTTCTGTTTTGGGCTAAGACTAGAAGGTGAAGTGTGTGACTACCAACATAAGAACATAAACATAAGAATGGACATACTGAGTCAGACCAAAGGTCCATCAAGCCCAGTACCCCATCTTCCGACAATGACCAATGACAGGTGCTTCAGAGGGAATGAACAGAAGGTAATCATCAGGTGTTGCCCATTCCTAGCTTCTGGCAAACAAAGGCTAGGGATACCATCCTGGCTAGTGGCCATTGATGGTCCTGTCCTCCATGAACTTATCTAGTTCTTTTTTTAACCCTGTTATAGTCTTGGCCTTCACAACGTCCTCTGGCAAAGAGTTCCACAGGTTGACTGTGCGTTGTGTGAAGCAACACTTCCTTTTGTTTGTTTTAAACCTGCTGCCTCTTAATTTCATTTGATGACCCCTTGTTCTTGTGTTATGAGAGAGTAAATAACACTTCCTTATTTACTGTCTCCACACCGGTCACACCTACCTTTTACTTAAGGCTGACATAAAACAAAGGTTTGAGGACATTTATTTGTTTATATGCATTCTGGCGTGTGTTTTGGGTTTTTTTTAATAGGAATCAGGTATCATGGTGGGTAGCATGAAACAGACTTTCACACTTGTTAGCTGAGATAAAAATTGGAAATCTTTGTTCTTTGTACCTTTCCATCTCTTCAGTATTTTTTTGGAGAACTGGTGTTCTAATTCAACTGAAACAATTCTGACCATTTGTCATAATTTGTACATCAAATAGTCATTTGTAGGAGAGCTTGTCTTTTTTAAAAGGGAATGTTGCTTCCAAGTTATTTAGTAGTTTGAAGAAGTGAAATGATAAAGCTTCAGTTTCATGATGGTTAGTATTAAAACCGTATAACTGACCAAACATGTGCCATAGCTTTGGGACTAACTCCATTTAATAAGGATACAAAAAGGAGTGCACTGAAAAAGATGTTGCACCATTTTTTTCTCATATGATTGTAAGCTTGATGCCTTTCTTTTGTCACCAGACTGCCTGGACAAGGGTTCCTTCTACATAGTATGCAGAAGAAGTGATAACTTCACCTTTCTGATCTCATAACGAAGGCTAAGATTTTGTCATAATTATTTTTAGTAAAAGTCACGTGCAATAAACACCAATTCATGGAAGCCAGTGACCTGTCACTGACTTTTACTAAAAATAACTGTGACAAAATGGGGAAGCCAGGGTGTCCAGCACCCACTGCTCTGCAGTTCCAGGGTCCCCCCAGCTGCCCACAGTGACTGAGAGCACCAGGTCCCCTCCCAAGCCTGCAGTGACTCAGAGCTGCAGACCACGTGGCTGGGAACTGGGGGTCTGCCTCCAGCAGCTGGGAGCTGCAGAGTTCCCTGCCATCCACAGCAGCTGGGGACTGCAAGGTCTGCCCACGGTGGCTGGGAGCTGCAGGGGGCCTGCAAATGACTGCTCCAGCCCTGCCACCCCGGGGCTGAAGTGGAAAAATGTCACGGGGGTCTCTGGAAGTCACAGATTCCATTATTTCTGTAACCTCCATGACATAATCTTAGACTTACTCATAACTTCACATCTATGAATTCCAAAAGATTGAACAGATTTTTTTAAAACAAGAAGAAATTGATGGCAATTAAATGAGAAAGGGCAGGGTTGGGAGTTACCCTTATAACAGCATGCCAAGGAGGAAATGAGTGCCCCACTCACCCCTGCTCTTTTGTACAGCCTTCCTGCATCAAGGTCACAGCATAAGAGAGGAAGGAAAGGAGCCTCAACAGAGATGCTAACCCCCGCACACACACAGGGGAGGGTAGGTGGGCATGAGTAATAGATGGAGCTTTTGTTTCACACAAACATCTGAAACATGGATCAGCTCAGCTGGCATGGAAGGGGAAAGTAATCCATTACTGGTACAGGCAACTACACAAAAATGAAGTAGCTACTTAAACAGAAAATAAAAGGAACTGACACGAGTGAAAAAGCCTATAAACTGTATGGAAACATTTTTAAAACACCATAGTACGAGAACTGAAAAAATACCACAATGGCTAAGCAACAGAGCAAAAGAGGCAGTTAGAGGCAAAAAGGTAGCCTTTAAAAATTGGAAGTCCAATCCTACTAAGGAAAATAGAAAGGAGCATAAAATCTGGCAAGTCAAGCATAAATGTATACTAAGGCAGGCTAAGAAAAAATTCAATGAGCAAATACCTAAAGACACAAAAACAAACTGCAAAAAAAAATTAAGTATATCAGAAGCAGGAAGCCTGTCAAGCAATCAGTAGGGCCAGTGGACAATTGGAGTACGAAAGGGGCACTCAAGGAAGACAAGACTATTGCAGAGAAGCTAAATGAATTATCTGCATCAGTCTTCGACGCAGACAATATGGAAGCGATTCCAGCACCTGAGCTATTCTTTTTAGGTGACAAATCTGAGGAACTGTCCCAGACCGAGATGCCCATAGAGAAGGGTTTGGAACAAATTGATAAATCAAACAATAATAAGTCATCCAGACCAGACAGTATTCACCCAAGAGTTCTGAAGGAACTCATATATGAAATTGCAGAACTACTTATTCTGGTATGTAACCTATCGTTTAAACCAGCCTCCATACCAGGTTTCTGAAAGCTAGCTAATGTAATGCTGATTTTTAAAAAAGGTTCCAGAGGCAATTCTGGGAATTACAGGTCAGTAAACCTAACTTCAGTACCAGGCAAATTGGTTGAAACTATAGCAAAGAACTATAGATAAAAATGATATGTGGAAGATATGGGGAAGAGTAAACACAGCTTTTGTAAGGAGAAATCATGCCTCACCAATCTATTAGAATTCCTTGAGGGGTCAACAAGCATGTGCACGGTGCATGTGCAACAAGCAAGGGTGAGCCAGTCAAAGTGCTATACTTGGACTTTCAGAAAGCCTTTGACAAGGTCTCCCTTCAAAAGCTCTTAAACAAACTAAGCAGTCATGGGATAAGAAGAAAGGTCTTCTCATGGATCAGTAACTGGTTAAAAGATAGGAAACTAAGAGTAGGAATCAATAGTCAGTTTTCAAACTGGACAGAGGTAAATAAGAGGGTCCCCCTACTACCAATATTGAGATTTGTGCTGTTCAACATATTCATAAATTATCTGGGAAAGGGGTGAACAATGAGGTGGCAAAATTTGCAGCCAATACAAAATTACTCCAGATAGCTAAGTCAAAAGCAGATTGCGAAGATTTACAAAGGGATCTTACAAAACTGGGTGACTGGGCAACAAAATGGCAGACGAAATTCAATGTTGATAAATGTAAATTAATGCACATTGGAAAAAATAATCCTAACTATATATACAAAACGATCGGGTCTAAATTGACTATTACTACTCAAGAAAGAGATCTTAGAGTCATTGTGGATAGTTCTCTGAAAACATCAGCTCAGTGTGCAGCAGCAGTCAAAAAAGCTAACTGTGTTGGCAACCATTAGGAAAGGAATAGATAATAAAACAAAAAATATCATAATGCCACTATATAAATCCATTCCCATACCTTGAATACTTTGTGCAGTTCTGGAAAGGTACAAAGGAAGGCAACAAAAAATTTTAGGATGGAACAGCTTCCATAGGAGGAGAGATTAAAAAGACGGACTGTTCATCTAAAAAAAATGGTGACTAAGGGGGGATATAATAAAGGTCTATAAAATCATGACTGGTGTGGAGAAAGATAATAAGAAAGTGTTGTTTACCCCTTCACATAACAAAAGAACTAGGGATCACCGGATGAAATTAACAGGCATGAAATTAACAGGTTTAAAACAAATAACAGTCACTCTTTGCAGAATCAACCCGTGGAATGCATTGCTTATGGGATGTTGTGAAAATCAAAAGTATAAAGGAGTTCAAAAAAGAATTAGACAAGTTCATGGACGATAGGTCTATCAATGGCTATTGGCCAAGATGGTTAGGGGTGCAACCCTATGCTCCAGACGTCCCTGAACTTCCAACTGCCAGAAGCTAGGACTGGATGACAAGGAATAAATCAGTAGAAACTGCCCTGTTCTATTCATTCCCTCTGAAGCATCTGGCACTGTCCACTATCAGAGACACTATACTGGGCTAGATAGACCATTGGTCTGACTCAGTATGGGCATTCTTATGTAAAATGTCTTTAACAAGTGACACATCAAGCCAAATAACTCAGTGACTTCACTGGAGGTAGAATTATACGACTCCAGATTTACACTGAGGTAGCAGAGCACTATTTGGCCCCAGGAAAGGTAAGGGCCACAACAATCACAGAGTGGCTCCGCTGTCTTTCTGGAGCTGGTAAAAGATTCCCTCTCCCGCTGATCTTCACAGAATCAGCTAGATCAAACACATGTACTTGGCTTTGGCACAACCACCAGGATTTCTCCCCAAATACAGGAATAAACTCCTTACTAATATGTCTATATTTTTTTCTTTCTGTTTTACCAGGTTGGTAGCAAATGCCTGCCTGGCCTAATCTTGCAATCAGTCAGTTTCTCAGTCAGGGACGTAAGGGCTCTTAAGTGCTGCTATGGTTCTGAGTAATTACCTGAACAAAAATGTGCCCAGGATTGGGTTAACTATTGTGTCATCTATATTCAGCACAACACTCTCAGAGCATGAAAGGAAGAAACCTGGAAAGTGCCAGGGAGCAGATACTAAATAAATAAATAAATAAAAATGTTAAAAAGAGAAGAAAAAATGTAACCGTACTATGGACCCTGGGCAAATTTCCATGTTCAGACGTGCATGGAAAATCCTGACTGCAAGATCCTGCTGTGCTTAACTGTGCAAAACTCCCACTGGTATGAATAGTTGTTCTGCACAGTTAGGAAGAGAAGAGAATTTCAGTCAGGTCAGATTTTTGCCTAGGCTTACTCTATACTTAAAATTTATAATCCAGCACAGCTATGTCAGCCAGGGGTGTGAAAACATACTCTTGACCAACATAGCTATGGCAACAAAACTCCGAGCACGGATGTAGCTATGCCAACAGAAGAGTGCTTCTGTCCGCATAACTAATAACATTTGGAGGGAAGGAGGTGTATTCCTACACTGACAGAAATCTCACTCTGTCAATGTACACTGTGTCTACACTAGGAAGCTATGCTGGCATAGGTTCTGTAATGTAGACACAGCCTTATACTCTAGTGGATACACTTTCAACATATCAGTGCCTGTGGGTACTAATCATCCTTTCCAACAATGGGCTTGTTGCTGGCCATATTTTATTCCCAAATTCATAGACTGCAAGGCTAGAAGAGACCATTAGATCATTTAATCTGACCCCCCCCTGAATACACAGAGCATAGAATTTCACTCAGTTACCCCTGGACTGAGCCCAGTAGTTATTCCTCTCCTAAATTTTTGTCTTTGGTCTGAATCACTTTTTTATTGCTTACTGGCACAACTGGGCCTCCAGCTGACATTCTAGCAAATCTGTAAGTGGTCTTAGTATAGTCACAATAAAAGCAACAATCGCAGTTGGCAGTAATTGGAAACCTTGTTTGCAGTCTCAGCCTAGAGGCCAAGGATTGATTGAACATGGAGTTAGAACTCGTATACTTCACTGCTGGAAGATGGCCATTCCAGAAGAGGGATGAGGCATTTTGGTTGGGCAATGCACGGAAGCTTGCACTTGCTGTAATTGTTTGGTGGCTAAAAGCGGCGCTTCTAGGCCTGTAACTCTGACATTCTGCTGTCACTGAAAAATAAATAATTAATTGTACAAGATAGAACAAATAACTGACTAGTACTGATTTAAGGCTACTGTTTCTCCAATACATGGTTAAAATAATCATGCAAGGCAGAAAAGTCAAAACATTTATAGCACATTTATGTGTAACAGAGTGATGGATGGGGAAATATACACTGTCTCTTGCACTCTGAGGATATGCCAACAATAATACTAACATGGTGTGTGTGCGCACTAGAAAATTGTTAATTGAATCAGTGGGATTACACTAATTTAAATAGCAACTGTGCACAACATCCATACTAACAGTCATAGCTCATGTTTAGTTGTACCCAGCTACCGCATGCAGCACTCCAGTCAAATGTCGTAGGCATATAGCCCTTCTAGGTACCTATACTACAGCTCCTGAAATAGCTCTTTGAAGCAGTGTCCTATGGGAGATTTAGAGTGGGATTCTGGGAGCCCAAGGGAATTTTGGATGAAAAGGTCAAAGTTAGGCAAATTTTAAGAATTCTAAGTTTTTCAAACCAATTCAAATATCAATTCCACTGCCATCCTTTCACCTTTTGCCTTCACAAAAAGTTCTGGAGACCTCAGCATAGTTTTGGTGATTTTCTAGTCTGTAGCCTGACTCTGAGCCTGAGCCTGGCTGAGGATACCTTTCTCCTCCATTCTTTAAAGGATGCCTCTGTGATGTCCAAAACCTGTAAAGCTGGAATCTAAGCCCAAATGTGGGGAATCACAGAAATGTAAGACTGGAAGGGATCTTGATAAATCATCTAGTCCAGTCCCCTGCACTGAGGCAGGATTATCTAGACTATCCCTGACAGGTGTTTGTCTAACCTGTTCTTAAAACCTCCAATGACAGAAATTCCATAATTTCCCAAGATAATTTGTTCTAGTGTTCCCTACTCTTACAGTTAGGAAGCCTTTCCTATTGTCTAACCTAAATCTGCTTTGCTGCAATTTAAGCCCATTACTTCTTGTTCTATCTTCAGTGGATATGAAGAACAATTTATCACTCTCCTCTTTATAATAACCTTTTACTTATTTGAAGACTTCTCATGTCCCTCTTCTCCATGTCTTCCCCCAATCTACTCCAGACTAAACAAACCCAGTGTTTTCAATTTTTCCTCATAGGTCATGTTTTCTAGACCTAACCATTTTTGTTGCTTTCCTCTGGACTTTCTCTAATTTGTCCATATCTTTCTGAAAGTATATTGCCCAGAACTAGACACAGTACTCCAGCTGAGGTCTTATCAGTGCTGATTAGAGTGCTGGAAGAATTACTTCTTGTGTCTTGGTTATAACACTCCTGGTAATATATCCCAGAATAATGTTTGCTTTTTTTGCAACAGTATTACATTATTGACTCATATTTGTTTGTGATCCACTATAAACCCCAGATCCTTTTCTTCAGTGCTTCTTCCTAGGCCGTCATTTCCCATTTTGTATTTGTGCAACTGATTTTTTCTTCCTAAGTGGAAACAGTATCAAAAGCCTTACTAAAGTTGAGATATATCATATCTACTGCTTCCCCAACCCACATGGCTTGTTGCCATATCAAAGAAGGACATTAGGTTGGTTTCACATGATTTGTTTTTGACTAATCCAAATAAACTGTTACTTATCACCTTATTATGTTTTAGATGCTTGCCAGCTGATTGAATAAGACTGAGTTCCTCTTAAAGGGGCAGATTTTTTCCACTTTATTGGAGCAACTATTGGAATCCCAGGTCTTGTATCTCAGAGTGAGTGATACGCTGCTGAGCAAGATTCTCAGAGTTCTGGACATAGATCAGAACATTTCAAACTATAGAGTTCAGCTGGGACTATATCTTTCTCTCATCCCTGATGTTCACAAGTGCCCCAGTATCTGTCTTGGCCCAGCTTGTAGAACTCTTGTGAGATAACTTCTAAGATATACTCCAAAACTAGATTGACAACACTGTAATTGCAAAGAAGTATGTTGTAAGAACATCCTTGACAAGCTGGAATATTGTTCTGAATTCAACAAGATTAATTCAGCAAAGACAAGTGCAAAGTACTTCATTTAGGAAGGAAAAAACCAAATACACATCTACAAAATGGGAAAAAACATGGCAGTGCTGCTGAAAAATATCTGGGGGTTAAAGTGGATCACAAATGGAATATGAGTCAACTATGTCATGCACTTGTGGAAAAGGCTAATATCATTCTGGGTTATTGTCAGAAGGTTTGTCTCCAAGTCCAGCGGTATCGCCCAGTAGCGAGATCTGTGGGCATGTTGCCTATGGATGAAAGTCTGTGGGGCCAGCAGTAGGGGAACCTAGGCTATCCCTGCTCCATCAGGTTCCAAGCCAGCACCCTGTGACTGGCAAGTCGGATATGCGGCCTGGAGATGGATGCCTCCAAGCCTGCTCCTTGAGTCATTTCCCACCACAGCCCCTGACCCTCCAAAGTCATCACAGGGTTTGCTTATGGATTCTCAAAAGGGGGGGAAGAGAAAGAGTCCTCCCTGACTGTGATCCAGGGTATTCTTCATTGGTCTGCTGTTCCCAGTCTCCATGTGGGGGGTGAGGTGGTGTCTTCAGCAGTGGGGTCTGGTCCTGGTAGGTGTGGAGTTCCTGTGGCCTTTCTGCAGGAGCCACCGGTGTAGGACTGCTCCTTTGCTCTGTCCACCCTAATGGAACTGGGCCACGCTCTTTTGAGCCCTGCCTCCATTGTGAGCATGCCCAGCAGGGCCTTCTGGGCCCAGATTTTCTCATTAACCCTTGGTTCCCTAGTGTGGGGCTTATACATTGCATCTCAGGTGTATTAACAGAAATCTTGTGTGTAAGACATGGGAGGTAATTGTCCTGCTGTACTCAGCACTGGTGAGGCCTCAGCTGGAGTTCTGTATCCAGTTCTGGGGTGCCACATTTTAGGAAAGATGTGGACAAATTGAAGAAAGTCCACAAGAGAGCAACAAAAGTGATAAAAGGTTTAGAAAACCTGACCTCAGAGGAAAGGTTAAGAAAACTGGGCATGTTTAGTCTTGAGAAAAGACTGGAGGGGGGGTCCTGTTAGCAGTCTTCAAATATGTTAAGGGCTATTACAAAGATGAGTGGAATCCACTATACTTCATGTCCACTGAAGGTAGGACAAGAAATAATGGGTTTAATCTGCACCAAGGGAGATTTAGATTAGAAAAATCTTTTAACTATAAGTGTAGTTAATCTCTGGAATAGGCTTCCAAGGGAGGTTATGGAATCCTCATCACTGTAGGTTTTTAAGAACAGGGTTAGACAAATACCTTCTTCCAGGGATGGTCTAGGTTTACTTGGTCCTACCTCAGTATAGGGTGCTAGACTTAACTTCTGAAGGCTCTTCCAGCCCTATGATTCTATAAACAGGAGGGCAATTGTACAGCTCAATTTGTATAAGTAAGGAGCTTCCAGAAAACTTGACCCCAAACTGCAGAAACTCAGAGAGCCCACCTAAGGAGACATTGCACTGTGAGAGGATGGTGGGTGGACTAATTTTGCCAACAAGACATCTGCAGTTTTGTGGAGACAGTCATGGAGACAGTCATGGCAGTGGATGACACAGTACCTAGCTTTGCTCAGAGCAAGTGCAATCCCCAGTGTAATGTGACCCTTTGTGGATGTCTAGTAGTGATTTTGTGTGGGGATGCATTGTACATTACAAACATGCAAGGAAGATGCCACATGATAGAGTCTCTAGTGCAGACAAGGCCAGATATTTAAGAATCACAGCAATAAAAAGTACACGGTTTTAAATCAATAAATAAAAACAAAAAAGAATGAGTGCGACCCACGGTCTCTGGAAACATCTACTCTTTCATAACACGTGGCACAGTACAAAGCAGGGAAGAAGCACTGACAGCTTAGTAAGTACCATGGCAGCAACTACTGAATGCATCAGCCAGAGGGGGACTCAGGATAGCATGGACAGGACCTATCATTACCGGCAGCAGGATGCTAACTTTGCTAGAAATCTCGTGTAGAGTTCAGAAAAGCAATGTGCTAAAGATTTCTCTCTTGCTGAACTGTGGTTCTATTTCTGCAGCCAGTGCAATAAGTAATTTCTTTTGAAGATCAGGGAAAATGTTCACACATTTAGAAACAACAATCTAGGGCCAGGCCTGGCTGTTGATAAATTTGTCGTGTGCTGTAGACGATATCTTCAGATAACAAGAGCAGAGTCTTGCAGCTTCCCTCAGGAGAATTCAAAAGCAATTCATACTTTTAACATTCTTTATCACTACGGCCGTCCTGTTATATTTGATGGGACCTACAGACCACACCATTTCAGTGCGTACTCCAAAACATTTTAACAATGTTAAATGACAGCTCATTAGCTGGTGAAAATAATCTCCTTTACTAGTTCAAGGTTTATATTTGTGCTAGAACATTTTACACTGTTTTGTAAACTTGGTGGATTGGGCTATAGAGAGTGAGAAAAGTATTTAAAAATACATATGACTGGAACAGGGCCTTGCCCCCTCCAGCTTGTTTGGCGTTCCCTGTGCCCAGATTGCCCCTCAGTGGGACCTTTCAGGGATAAAGCAAAAACCTCAATTGTCCTTGGCCAGGTACTCGTGCCTTCTGTTCCACTGTTGACTCAGCCTTCTCATAAAAGAAAGTTGAGGCTCTCTCTCCACATCATCCCCCAACAACGTTTTTTTTCTTAATCCTTTGCAGTAGAATCATGTCTTTTAAAGGGATATTTAATGGCAGAGAACAGAAAATATAGAATAAGTATGAACTGAAAGCAGGCTAAGAAAAATAAATATCAGTGTTGCCAGATCTCATGGCTTTATTGTGAGTCTCGTGATTTGGGGGGGGGGGGGTTCTTGAAGCCCCAGCTCCTGGAGACACTTGATTAAGTGTGAATCTAAACTTTTATTAGAAAAAAAAAATGTAACTTTCTAGCCCTCAGGGTTGTGGGGAAAAGCTTCAAAATGTGGCCAGAATGCACCATTTGATTTGCAAATAGTGGTGCTGAATGCAGGTTCACCTGCACAAGTGGAACTTTATTAAATCCTGTGTCTTGCTCTGTCCTTGCAGCAAAATTGCTTCCAGCCTAACTCCCCACAATCCCTAGTTTTCTGGTGTCCCTTCAATAACAGTCCCTCCAGGGAACATGGACCATCCAATTCCTGTTCCATTGATCATTATATATCATCCCTGTTTTGCAAACATTTTAAATATAAAATAATTGATGCCCAGACCCTCACCCAATGTCCCTTTGGCTTGAGCTCACTTGCACATAGTCAAATTGGAGCCTTGTCTTTACCACAGACTCAGCTGGTTACATAGTCTTTGAGGACTTGTCTACACTTAAAATGCTACAGCGGCACAGCTGCAGTTACACCAGTGTAGCACTTCAGTGTAGACATTACCTATACCACTAGGAGGGGGTTCCCCATTGGCATAGGTAATCCAGCTCTTAGAGGCAGCAGCTTAATTGACAGAAGAATTCTTCCTAGTGCTATTTACTCAAAAACTTAAGTCAGCTTAACTACACCAGTCAGTGATGTGAATTTTTCATACCTATAAGAAACAGTTATGCTGACTTAATTTTCTAGTGTACATGAGGCCAGAGATAGTTTAGTCTCCTTGTAGTGGGGTGGTCACCCAGCTCCTGCCTGGAGGGGTTAAAAGTAGCCCCGGTGGAGAGCTGTGGCTGGGGAAGGCTGAATGGAGAAGCAGCCTCAGCTGTGGCCATGCCCCAATCAGGGCCCAGCTGGCCCTTATAAGGGGGACACTCTCTCTCTCTCACATACACACACAGAGTACCTGAGGGGAGCAGGGCTGGTGAAGAAGGCAAGGAAGCTGGGGAGTTCCCAGCCAGAAAAGCCCCAGGCTGCGGCCTTGTCAAAGGCCAGAAAGGTGCAAGGGTGCAGCCCCGGGTAGGCAGAGGCAGCTGGTCCAAACCCCCCTTGCCTGTGATGATTGGCTTATACAGACTGCAGTCAGCCCCAGTGAAAGGGGGCTAGATGGTGACTGGCAGTAGCCACTGAGGCAAGGTAGGGATAGTGGGTGTGGGTTCCCCTGGGTGGGGAGACCCAGACAGCAGGTGTACTGCCAGGGGGCAGCGCCCACGGACAAGGGGCACCGGGTCCGGGAGGGACATGGGGGCCAGTGGCAGCAAGGCACCAGCCTGCAGAGGGCACTCCAGGTCAAAAGAGCTAATTCCCAGGATGACTGACAGGAGGCACTGCAGGTGTGAGTCTCACCCCGTTACACTCCTCAACAGACAGTCATACCAGGAATGCCCTATCTCTGGGCTGGTCTACACTAGAAAATTAGATCAATCCAGCTATGTTGCTCAGGGGTGTGAAAAAGCTGACCTAAGTTCCTGCATAGATAGGGTTAAGTCAACAAAATCCTTCTGTTGACCAAGTTCAGGCCTCTTGGAGAGGTGGATTACCTATGCTGATGGGTGAACCCCTCCCATCAGCATAGGTAGTGTCTACACCAGAGGTGGGCAAACTACGGTCTGCGGGACCATCCTGCCCAGCCCCTGAGCTCCCGGCCCCTCCCCTGCAGCTACGCCACCACGCGGGCAGTGCAGCTTGCGCCCACCCACCTCCCAGGCTTTCCAATAAGCCTGTCCTGCCGCTCTGAGCGGCCTGATAAGGGGGCGGGGGGGTTGGATAAAGGGCAGGAGGTCCCAGGGGGCAGTCAGGAGACAGGGGTGATTGGATGGGGCAGAGGTTCAGGGAGGGGAGCAGTCAGGAGACAGGGAGCAGGGGGGATTGGATAGGGGGTGGGGTTTTGGGGGGGCAGTTAGGGATGGGGGTCCCAGGAGGGGGAGGTCAGGGACAAGGAGTGGAGGGGGTGGATGTGTTGGGGGTCCCAGGGAGACTGTCAGGGGCAGGGATGTGGATAGGGGTTGGGGCAGTCAGGGGACAGGGAGTGGGGGGGCTGGATAGGAGGTGGGGTCTCAGGAGTGGGCAGTCAGGGGACAAGGAGCAAGGGGGGTGAATGGGTCAGGGGTTTTGAGGGGGGCAGTCAGGGGGTGGAAAGTGGGAGGGGGAAGATAGGGGGCAGGAGCAAGGCTGATTGCGGAGGCACAGCCTCTCTACCTGGCCCTCCATACCGTTTCGCAACCCCGATGTGGCCCTCAGGCCAAAAAGTTTGCCCACCCCGGATCTACACTGAAGCACTCTTGCAGCTGTGCCACTGTAGCATTTCAAGTGTAGGCAAGCTCTCTGTCTCCAAGTATGTCTACATTGCAGTTGAACACCTGCATCTGGCCCATGCTGGCTGACTCGGGCTTGTGGGGCTCAGGCTAAAGGGCTGTTTAACTGCAGTGTAGACGGTTGGGTTCGGGCTCAGGCTGCAACCCAAGCTCTGGGACCCTCTCGCCTTCCAGGATCCTAGAGCCTGGGCTCCAACCCAAGCCCAAATGTCTACACCACAGCTGGACAGTCCCTCAGCCCACGTTCCACAAGCCTGAGTCAGTTGGCATGGGCCAGCCATGGGTTTTCAATTTCAGTGTAGACATATCCTTTGAGTCTAGCAAACTCTCTCCCTCTGGAGTCTTCTTCCTCCTGCTGGCACTGGCCTCTGGATGGTTTGGTCTCTCCATTTTATGATGATCTCTGCCGGATTTCTCTGGGTGCTGTCTTTTCTTCTGGCTCATGTTTCCTCTTCCTTCAGCTCACTTGTCACTCTTGTGTCACCACCTCATATGATCTGGTGCCACTCTACCACTCCCTCATGACTCCGTTAGTCCATTCTTTCTGCTGTCTCCCTAATGGCTGGATCCCCACAGGAGTGCCTGTCTCTGGGACTGGCCAGTTGTGCTGTACTGTCTGCCTTCTCTAATTGTTGGCCGTCTCCTCTCAGGAGTATTTTCATCCTTCCAGCTGCAACAGGTCTGCCCTCACTGGTAGCATGGTTTTGGTCCTTTGTTTCTTCAGTGCCTGCTCTGGACCGTTTTGGCACTGCTGTGATGAGGTGGTATTGTGTGCCAAAAATACTAACAAGGGGTCTGCACCAGAATAAATTGCCATGTGTAACAATTGTAGGCGTTTTCACAGCTGATTCCATTTATCTCTCCGTGGGTATGCTGGGGTAGAGGTGGGATGGTCAAATTCCCCATTTGCATGCACATTACTTCAGGAGCAAATTGGAGTCGGTTGTCAGTGAATACAGTGTCTGGAATGCCATCTCTCGCAAAGTGGGCCTTCGGTTTGCTAATCACGGACTTGCTTCTTTTATCAGCAGGTCATCAGCCTCCTCAACAATTTTACAGTAGTGCACTTTTGTAATCAACTATTGCTTTTCCTTGAAGGTAAACAAGTCTGCTCGCACCTTGCTCCATGGTCAGGCGGGCGGCTCATGTGGTAAGTCTCTCTTTCTGCTGGAGGAAATCACACAACTAACAGGTATCACACCTTTTTATCAAGGAGTAGAGTTGTATATTCATTCCCAGCCAGTCAACACACACTCAAGCTCAGTGATGAGCTGCCAAAATTTTAACCACGGGTTCCCTCCTCACCCCACGAGGGGGTCGTTGCCCACCCTCACCCCCCAGGACTCCTGCCCCATCCAATCCCCCCATGTTCCTTGATGCCCGCCCAGGACCCCTGCCCCATCCACCCCCCTCCCCTGACTGCCCCCAGAACCGGGCAGAAGGGTCTCATGGGCCACCGTAGTGGGTGCCCACGCCACCCCTAAGAGCCAGAGGCACCTGCTGGGGGGCAAAGTGGGGAGTCCCGGAAGTGCTTACCTGGGGCAGCTCCCAGAAAGCATCCGGCAGGTCCCTCTGGCTCCTAGGGGTGTAGCTAGGGGGCAGCAGGGAGAGCGGCCGCTCCCCCCACTGATCACATCAAAAGTGGCGCCTTAGGCGCCGACTCCCTGGGTACTCCACCAGCAGCTCCCCGCCCCATGCCCGGCCCCAACTCACCTCACCTCTGCTCCACCTCCTCCCCTGAACGTGCTGCCCCACTCTGCTTCTCCGCCCCCTCCCCCAGCTTCCCGTGAATCAGCTGTTCGCGCGGGAAGCCTGGGAGGGCTGAGAAACAGGCCGCGGCTTCCCGCTCAGGCCGACGGTGGCAGAGGTGAGCTGGGGCGGGGAGCGGTCCCCCCGCCCCCCCACCCCGGGTTACCTGCTGTGGCGCAGGCGGCCCTCCTCGCACCCCCCCCCCCCGCCCCAGCTCACCTCCACCTCCCTGGGCCTGAGCGGGAAGCTGCGGCCCGCTTCTCAGGCTGCCCCAGCTTCCTGCACAAACAGCTGATTCGAGGGAAGCCTGGGGGGGCGGAGAAGCAGAGCGCGGCGGCGCATTCAGGGGAGGAGGCAGAGGCGAAGCGGAGGTGAGCTGGGGCCAGGGGTGGGGCGGGGAGCGGCCAGTGGGTGCTCTGCACCCACCAAACTTTCCCCTTGGGTGCTCCAGCCCTGGAGCACCCATGGAGTCAATGCCTAAGTCACCACTTTTGGCCGGTTAAATTTAGAAGCCCTTTTAGAACCTAGGTTGTCCCTCGCGGAACAACCAGCTCTAAAAGGGCTTCTAAATTTAACAACCGGTTCTAGCGAACTGGTGCGAACCGGCTCCAGCTCACCACTGCTCAAGCCTGTCTAAGACAGCTATCAATGCCCAGGTGTGAGGCATTGTGAGCTGCTGTGCTAATGCAACAGCGTCCCCTTTGGTCAGAGGAGTGTTGCACAGAGTTCACTTGATCTGGTTGGGCAGTCAGTCAGCTCCTCTTGCCGGAGTCTCTATGGTAGTTCTTTTCTGGGCTATTAAGGATATTAGTTTCAATCCCACTGTGGTACACAAGTTTCCCATTATACTTGGTGGGGTTAGCTGGGCCTGGTCCTCAGGGGTCGGGGAAACTCCTTTGGTTCTTAAGTCTCTGGGGGATTGGTAGTGAAACCCAGTTCCACCCACTCAACTGGGTTCCAGCTCAGGGCCCTTAAACCAAGCTTCAGATTCAGGCCACAACAACTCCTCCTGCTGAGCTCCTCCCTACCTTCCTTGGTTCCGTGGGCTTCTTTAGTCTGTTGGATCCCTTCTCTGGGATTTTGTCTCTGGGAGCTTCTCATCAGCTTGCTGGCAGGACTTTCCTTCTCCAGCCAGCTGCCCCCTCCCTTTGCTTCTCAGTTTTTATTCCCCCAGCTGCCAACCAGTGCTGGCTGATGGTTGCTGCATTATCTCCTTGGCTGCCAGACCAGTAGGGGGTCTAAATACCCCAGGACAGGCATGTATTTTTAGCATGACATCCTTTCATAATGAGGGGGACAACAACTCTGTCCTCAAAATATGATTCTGTACACTCAGCTCATCTTAATTTGAAAATATGGTTCTGCTCCTACCATCACTTGGCTTTTGTCTTCTGGCCACGCGGCTAATATCGCTCTCTTGACTGATAATCTCTTGATTGACTGTAATTGGATGTCCTTTCCCATAGCCAATTTGATTTTCATCAGCTTTGCTGTTGATACTGGGGGACTGAATCCATCAACATGCTGCACTGAGTCCTAATCCTCTTCTCCCAGCTTGCTGATTCTGGGTATATATGTTCTGCTCATGGTGTCAACTAACGTCAGTATTTCTCCTGGACAATATCTGATCTCTCCCTGGAAGTGCTGGAGGTGCATCAACACGTGCTGCAATCTCTTTGAAGCACTCAGAAGGAGGTTTGCCTTGGTTATCTCTAGGAGTTTGTGGTCTGATTGCTCTATTACTGGATGTCCATAGGTGTCCTGGTGGCATCGCTCCACTCCAGATATCAGAATCAGAAGCTCTTTCTCTATTTCAGACTTATCAGAGGTACATGGGCAGGGCTCTGCTGGCATAAACAACTGCCTGCTCCTGCAAAAGAACTACACCCAGTCATTTCTCCCATGTATCACACTGCAGTGTCAGTGGATCTCTTGGCTGGTAGTACTTCAGGGCAGGGATATCCATTATTTGTTTCAGCGTGGCTGCTCCTGTGAACCCAGGTTCAAGAGCAGTGGGTCTTGACAGCCGGATACTGCACTGCAAAGAACGCACAGCTCCAACACTGCCACCATGTTTCATTTGCACATTTTTATCTAATTTTTTCAGCCAAATCACGATTTGGGGGCCCTCACATGATTTTTAAATGTTTGGGGTGGATAATACTGCAATATCAATTTAGCAGGTTCCTACAGTCACCAGACCTGCAACTCAGTTGCAGAATATTGATTAAGCAGAATGAGAATCCTACACTTTAAGAAGTCCTTTTTTTTTCTGCCTCACAGCTTCATTTATGTATCCCTGCTTCTAGTCACAAAAGTCAGTGTAGTTCCCAATAATTTCCCTTGTCCAGCATATCTCAATGAAAAGTACTTCAGAGTGGATTTATAGGCAATACATTTTCATTGTCTTATCCAAGAACCCAGCTTTTCATAACTGAGAAAGTATCCATAGTATGACCTTACCAAAACCAATTTAGTCCTCCTCAGAAGTTGATATCCAGAACCTCTCATAGTCTGTATGGATGTGTAAGTGAGAGTTGGCCTGTAAGCACAGATGCACATAGCCCCTGTAAGACCAGAGGTTGCTGGGTGGGAGTTGTAGTCACATGATGGAGTTCAGGCAGTGGACCAAGCCTCTTGTGACTGTCTGCTGGACACTAAACAGAGGAATGCTCCTGGCTCAGAGTTGAGAAGATGAAGGTTAAGGTAAGATCTTGAGGTAAGCCCCTTCCAAAGGGATCTGGCAGGAGGCACCTGGCTAAGAGATACCCAGGAAAGTTGGCATATGTGAAAGGGCATGTTCTCTCCCCTTCCCACTTGCTGAAAAGCTAGGAAGGCCACTGCTGGGTGTTAAGATTATTTTGTATCATTTTGATGCTGTTTTAGAAGTCTCCTTAAAATAAAAAAAAAATAAGATCTAGTACTGTGGGAAGGAACTTCAGATAAAATAAAGTGCCAATTTTGGTCTAACTTTCCAGGTGGTGTATTTGCCAACTGGCATACAGGATGATAGGTCATCTTTAGGCTGTTTGGACATTGCCTTATGCATGTTAAATCACCTCTTTCCACAACAGTATGCATGTTAGCAGCCTACATTCATCCTAATCACTCCCAACAAATATGTCTGACATGTTTGAACAAATCCATTGTTGTTCTGAGCTTGGGTTTACATCTCCGTAACAAGCAAGTTATATCAGGTAGAAATAATAGAGAAGATTAAATAGTAAAATCATCAATATTTACGTAGCAATGGACAATCACAGAAGATAAGGTAAACATATAGTAGTCTGCCACAGTAATTTAAGCATTACTGAACAAAAAAGAGGACTGCAATTCAGAAACACCAGCTAAGTGTCCCATTATCTGCACACAGGTGTATACAATGCTCAGTGTTGTGACCAGCTTTCAGTATTCAGAAACTGGAAGATTCCAGACAAAGGGAAAGTGTAAAGAGAGCTGAATAAAGACTTAAAGCTGGAAATTGGAACAAAATTGTACATGTTGTGCTTGATTTGTCTTTTGGAAACAATCCTTTTTTGAGACTCAGAGACTGGAATAATTGGAACCACACAAGTTGCAATCAAAGAGTTTCATATTTATACAAAGCCTGGTATATTACAAGGTAAAATATGTTGATTGGGAGCTCTGTTATTTTAACTGATTAGGCTCAATTCACACCTGCTCGTAACAGGGGTTGCATATAATCTGAATAACTGGTGCAAATATTGGTAGAAATATCATTAAAAGAGCATTGAATTGATTCATTCAATTAAAAACTTAAGAGAAAATTTTCAAAGGAAATGTGGCAGAATCAAGAAAAAAAATCTGAAAAAGAGACTGAATGGATGTAAAAGAGGGCTCAAAAGTGCCAACAGAACAATTTCCCAGAAGAGAGTAGTCTGGTTTGCATCACTGCCATCTTTGGGGGTACCCCTAAAGCAGGGCAAATTTAATCTGGCTCCAGGTTACATTGCTTCTGGCTCTGGCCAGGGCATTGAATTAATGAATCTCCTGAGTTCCCTGGACATATTCTCTCCTTGCACAGCACCATTCTCTAGGTTGACTGTGTCTCAAGGCCCCTGATGGAGTGAACGTTGTCAGTATCTCACACTGCTGCAGTACAACCCCCTTTTAGGCAGATATTTTGCCCCAGGTCAAAGGGCTATGAAACTCAAGGTTGAATCAAGCCTATCATTTGTACTTTCAAAAGCCAAACTTTGAGGTGCACTGTTCTTTGTGGCAGTGCCTGGAAATCCCAGGAGCAACAGTTCACACACTGGTGGAAGTGGTTTGCAGTATCATTGCAACCTACTAATAAATCACCAGAGCTGTATTCTCAGAGGTCTTGCTTTCCTAAAAGCAGAGGTCTGAAACAGAGAGAACCCTGCTGAATGCCCTTCCTAGACACCAGAGTGAATGATCATCTGTTATATTTGTCAGTTTAACAAATTATGGTAATAAAGTGGGAGAACACCAGTTCCAGGAAGGACACGGAATATATTTTGATCTATGTGAGATAAATATACTTCATAATGAAGAGCAATTGAGAGGTATGCTCTATTAAACTACTAATCACTAGTTCGATCTTCTTTGTACCACGCTAAAAACAAATATGAAAAAGAGCAAGACTGTTCAGTCAGACCCTCAAACAGCCAGCAAAAGCGGAAAAAAGACAAAAGCAAAAAAACAGATCCAGTATATAGTAAAGGAAACTCGCATTTGATAAGATATGAGGCTTGACGAATAAAATCAGCAAAAAATAAATTACTTATATGGTAACTGGTACAACCACAATGGAGAGTAGGGAAAGACAGTAGAGGACATTTGAAAAATCTTGGAAAGGAAAGCACAAACCTTGCAATTTATTAGGGCTATTGACTCAAAAAGTAGACTTCATTATCTTAAAAAGTGATGGTACAACTGGTTTTAAGTGAATTAGGCATGCAGATTTCATTGCTGGCCCTTTAAGATACCATAGAAGCAATAATAGTAATTAATACAGTTATAAGCAGACCAATAAAAAAATTAAAATCAGACAAGTTAGCAATTATATCAGAAAATACTACGTCGTACCAAATACTTACATAACACCACATATTTAAGGCCTCCATTTGTGCATGTGAAACTTTGCAAATACAAATCTCTTGCATGCACAAGTTTGCACACATTCATACAAATGGCAGAATCTACTTATGCAAAGCACTTACATCAATTTTGATATAAAAATAGAGTTTTGCACATATAACCTGTTTCATTTGTGTGCACAAGTGACATTGCACAAATGAAAGCCACATTTAGAAACTGCTCCATAAAGACTGAATTTTTCTACAGTGCATCACCACAATTTCTTGAAACAATTATGCTTCTAAGCTGAAACGTCAGACAGGAACAAACAGAAAACCCTGAGGCTTAAACCATGACAAGATGTTTTCATTTCATTTTATTTTTTAAGGTGAGATTCTTGTTTGGTTACATTGGAGGTGAAAAGGGCTTAAAGAAGATCAAAAGCTCCAGATATTCTAACCTACTTCACTGGAAAGACTTCTTTCTGAATTAAACATGAACAGAATATAATTAGACTAAAACTATATGATCCAGATTGGTAGCTGTGAGCAGGTGGACCACTCTAACTTCTTCAGTATCTCTTTAATGAATGTCACTAGTGATTAGTAACAAAACTTATTTCTGAAAAAGAGTGAGAATGAATGTTTACAACAGAAATAAAAAGCTGAAAGTATTCTTCAAGCCGTAAAAAGAAAGAGCATTATAAAGTGCTCTTGCAAGACTGAAAACATAAATGTAAGCCCCAGAACAATGGCAAAGAGAACATCAAAATATGAAATACTGCAGTAACAAGAATGGACAAATGTGGTTGGGTGTTTGAATTTGTGGTGAAGCAGCTGGAAAGATTTGGCAGCAATGAGCATCCAATGGAACCAGATGGAAGAATGCAACAGAGAGAGCAATTCTCTGGAACTCCTACAGAAACAAACTAAAAAACATCTCACAAATATTCTGTGGCCTCAGCTCTCTACCAGTGGCTTTTGTATCCAAATAAAAACAAAGGCAAAAAAAGGACAATGGGAAAAGTGGTGTGGGCGGAATGTCTGTCACAAACTGATCACAGAGAGCAAAGAGCAAACATACAAATTATTCAAATTATGCAGAACTTGTTTATACAGGTATTCAGACTTATGACTGGCACTAGAAAGGGAAGCTGGATATACTAGCTGGTGACATAAGAAAGCATTCTGACATATCTTTGTAGAAAAAACTGATTTTAACTTTTCAGTTTCTGTGTGTCCTTTGCAGAAGCTGGATTCTTGCTATACACTGCCACCTACAGGATGGCTTGTGGTTATAAACAACATTCCTTTAGGAGCAGGGCTGAAAGAGATGCTCTATCATATGCTTTTATAGCATGGGTTTTCATGCAGCAGTTAAATCCAGGAATTCAAATGCATTAGTGTTTCAGTGCATATAAACATGTAATGTAATACTGAGCAAGGCTTAGGAATGGAAAAATCATTGCCACACAGCTGGAAAAGGCTTGGAGTATAAATGATCACAGTACAGGCAATTTCTCTGTCCATAAAGTTGCTACGGTGATGAAAGCCCCAGACAAAGCCTGCAGTAATAAGCCATTTTATAAATAACAGTTCTCGCTTTTAATTCCTGGATGGGGAATATTTGTACTTAAAATGTGTGATACTGAGGGATATTTAAGGAAATACTGAAATAATTTACCTTTGAAAAGTCATCTAGTTCTCCTGCTAGCTTTGGATACTTGTCAATGCATATTAGAGACGAGATGTCACGGTTCCTCCCCCACTCTGAACTCTAGGGTACAGATGTGGGGACCTGCATGAAAAACCTCCTAAGCTTATCTTTACCAGCTTAGGTCAAAACTTCCCCAAGGTACAAAATATTCCACCCGTTGTCCTTGGATTGGCCGCTACCACCACCAAACTAATACTGGTTACTGGGGAAGAGCTGTTTGGACGCGTCTTTCCCCCCAAAATACTTCCCAAAACCTTGCACCCCACTTCCTGGACAAGGTTTGGTAAAAAGCCTCACCAATTTGCCTAGGTGACTACAGACCCTGACCCTTGGATCTTAAGAACAATGAACAATCCTCCCAACACTTGCACCCCCCTTTGCTGGGAAATGTTGGATAAAAAGCCTCACCAATTTGCATAGGTGACCACAGACCCAAACCCTTGGATCTGAGAACAATGAAAAAGCATTCAGTTTTCTTACAAGAAGACTTTTAATAAAAATAGAAGTAAATAGAAATAAAGAAATCCCCCCTGTAAAATCAGGATGGTAGATATCTTACAGGGTAATTAGATTCAAAAACATAGAGAACCCCTCTAGGCAAAACCTTAAGTTACAAAAAAGATACACAGACAGAAATAGTTATTCTATTCAGCACAATTCTTTTCTCAGCCATTTAAAGAGATCATAATCTAACACATACCTAGCTAGATTACTTACTGAAAGTTCTAAGACTCCATTCCTGGTCTATCCCCGGCAGAAAAAAAACAGCATATAGACAGACACACAGACCCTTTGTTTCTCTCCCTCCTCCCAGCTTTTGAAAGTATCTTGTCTCCTCATTGGTCATTTTGGTCAGGTGCCAGCGAGGTTACCTTTAGCTTCTTAACCCTTTACAGGTGAGAGGAGCTTTCCCCTGGCCAGGAAGGATTTCAAAGGGGTTTACCCTTCCCTTTATATTTATGACACGCCCCCCAAATCTCAGCTAGGGTGAAACACTGGCTGGGATTTCTTCCTGGAGCTCTAGGAAAAACAGAGTTAATAAGACACATGCATCTCTAAATATACTACCAAGTACATAAAGACTAACAATATTTTCCACATCTCAAGGACGATTTTAACCAGTTGATTCTGGGAAACTTTCATGGGAGAGTGCATCAGCCCCTTTGTTAGAAGCTCCTGAGATGTGTTGGATGTCGAAATCAAAATCTTGGAGAGCTAAACTCCACCGAAGAAGTTTTTTGTTAGTTTCCTTGACAGTGTGAAGCCACTTCAGTGCAGCATGGTCGGTTTGCAGGTGGAAACGCCGTCCCCAAACATATGGGCGTAGCTTTTCCAGAGCGTAGACAATGGCGTAACATTCTTTTTCAGTGACTGACCAGTTGCTTTCCCTCTCAGACAGTTTTTTGCTGAGAAACACTACAGGGAGGAATTCTTGATCAGGTCCTTTCTGCATTAAAACTGCTCCCACACCACGCTCGGACGCATCTGTGGTTACTAGGAACGGTTTGTCAAAGTCTGGGGCCCTTAGTACAGGGTCAGACATGAGTGTCGCTTTAAGCTTGTTAAAGGCCTTCTGACACTTTCCGGTCCACTGAACAGCATTTGGCGGTTTCTTTTTGGTTAGGTCTGTCAGTGGGGCAGCGATTTGGCTGTAGTGCGGTACAAATCGTCTCTAATAACCGGCCAAGCCTAAGAAGGATTGAACCTGTTTCTTTGACTTTGGGACAGGCCACTTTTGGATAGCATCCACTTTGGCCTGTAGGGGGCTGATAGTTCCTTGACCCACCTGGTGTCCAAGGTAAGTCATTCTGTTTAGGCCTATTTGACACTTCTTAGCCTTAACAGTTAGTCCTGCCTCCCTTATGCTCTCAAGGACTTTTTGTAGATGTTCCAGGTGGTCTGCCCAGGAATCCGAAAATATGGCCACATCGTCAAGGTAGGCGACTGCATATTCTCCTAATCCCACTAGGAGACCATCTACAAGTCTTTGGAAAGTGGCGGGTGCATTTCGCAGCCCGAAAGGGAGTACATTAAATTCATACAGCCCGAGATGTGTGATGAAGGCTGACCTTTCCTTGGCAGATTCATCTAGCGGTACCTGCCAGTACCCCTTGGTTAAGTCCAAGGTAGAGATGAACTGGGTCCATCCCAGTTTCTCTAATAGTTCATCTGTGCGTGGCATTGGATAGTTGTCTGGGCGAGTTACAGCATTTAGCTTACGGTAGTCCACGCAAAAACGTATTTCCCCATCTGGTTTGGGAACTAGAACCACTGGAGATGCCCAATGCACTTCCAGAGGGGTGGATTACACCCATCTGTAACATATCCTGGATCTCCTGTTCTATAGCAGTTTTAGCTTGAGGAGACACCTGGTGAGGTTGGACTTTAATTGGGCGAGCATTACCTGTGTCAATGGAGTGGTATGCCCGTTCAGTCAGTCCTGGGGTGGCTGAGAACGTTGGCGCGTACCTAGTGCACAGCTCCTTGATCTGCTGTCGCTGCATACGCCCAAGGGTCATGGAAAGGTTCACCTCTTCCACACCACCAGCACATTTCCCTTCGTAGTAGACACCTTCGGGCCACTCAGCGTCGTCTCCTCCCTGGGCTGTAAACTGACAAACCTTTAATTCTCTGGAATAAAAGGGCTTTAGAGAATTAATATGGTACACCTTAGGCTTTCGGTTGGAGGTGGGGAATGCTATGAGATAATTAACAGCTCCCAGGCGCTCCTGGACCGTGAATGGCCCTTCCCACGATGCTTCCATTTTATGGGCCTGGAGCGCCTTTAAGACCATGACCTGGTCTCCTACTTTGAAGGAACGCTCTCTGGCATGTTTATCATACCAGGCTTTTTGCTCTTTTTGAGCATCCTGTAAGTTTTCTCTAGCAAGGGCTAAAGAGGTTCGGAGGGTGTTTTGTAGGTTGGTTACGAAGTCCAGAATGTTAGTTCCTGGAGAAGGTGTAAATCCCTCCCATTGCTGCTTCACCAACTGCAATGGCCCCTTAACCTCACGGCCATATACAAGTTCAAATGGGGAAAACCCTAAACTGGGATGTGGTACAGCTCTGTAGGCAAAGAGCAACTGCTGCAACACTAGGTCCCAATCATTGGAGTGCTCATTTACAAATTTACGTATCATGGCCCCCAAAGTTCCATTAAACTTCTCCACCATGCCATTTGTTTGATGGTGGTAAGGAGTGGCAACCAAGTGATTTACCCCATGAGCTTCCCAAAGGTTTTTCATAGTTCCTGCCAGGAAATTAGTCCCTGCATCTGTGAGGATGTCGGAGGGCCAACCTACCCTGGCAAAAATGTCTGCTAGTGCCTGGCACACACTTTTAGCCCTGGTGTTGCTTAGAGCTACTGCTTCCGGCCATCGGGTGGCAAAATCCATGAAAGTCAGTATGTACTGCTTTCCTCTGGCTGTCTTTTTCGGAAAAGGACCCAGAATATCCACAGCTACTCGCTGAAATGGAACTTCAATGATGGGGAGTGGCTGGAGAGGGGCTTTGACCTGGTCTTGGGGTTTTCCCACTCTTTGGCACACCTCACAAGACTGGACATAGGTAGAAACATCCTTGCCCATTCCCTCCCAGTGGAATGACCCCCCCAAACGGTCTTTGGTCCTGTTCACCCCAGCATGGCCACTAGGGTGATCATGGGCTAAGCTCAAGAGCTTGGCCCGGTATTTAGTTGGAACTACCAACTGTCTCTGAGGATGCCAGTCTTCCTGGTGTCCACCAGAAAGAGTTTCCTTGTATAAAAGTCCTCTTTCTACAACAAACCTGGATCGATTAGAAGAGCTGAGAGGCGGTGGGTTGCTCCGTGCCGCCGTCCAAGCTCTCTGGAGGCTTTCATCTGCTTCCTGTTCGGTCTGGAACTGTTCCCTTGATGCTGGAGACATCAGTCCCTCATTGGATTGTGGACCTAGGCTTGGTCTCTCTGGAAGCGATATAGGGGATGGAGCTGTTTCTGTTGACTGTGAACCGCTCTCCGCTGGTGCACTATGTTGGGATTCAGGCTCCGGCTGAGCCTCTTGTGTCGGGTTAGCGGTTAGCGGCTGCTGCCAGTTCAGGGTCGGTGGGGCCCTCTGGTGTTGAGGTTGCAAGTACTGGATTCAGTGCTGACATGGGGTCTGGTGTTGGTTGTTCGGCTGGTTCCGGTTCTGGGACTGGTTCCGTCTGGGTCTCTGGGACTGAATCCACTACTGCTGTTGCAGACATTGGCCTGGGGTCCGGGTCCATCACCTCTGACCGGGTCCTGATAGAAGTTTCCGGAACAGAGCTAGGCCTCACGGCTTGTTTAGCCTGGCTGCGGGTGACCATTCCCACCCTCTTGGCCTGCTTCACATGATTGGCCAAGTCTTCCCCCAACAGCATGGGGATGGGATAATCATCATAGACTGCAAAAGTCCACATTCCTGACCAGCCCTTGTACTGGACAGGCAACTTGGCTGTAGGCAAATTGAAAGAGTTGGACTTGAAGGGTTGAATCGTCACTTGGATCTCTGGGTTGATTAAATTGGGGTCCACTAAGGAAGCATGGATAGCTGACACTTGTGCTCCAGTGTCCCTCCACGCAGTGACCTTCTTCCCGCCCACACTCACAGTTTCCCTCCGCTCCAAGGGTATCTGGGAGGTATCTGGGCCTGTGGACCTCTGGTGTGATTCCGGTGCAATGAACTGTAATCTGTTGGGGTTCTTGGGGCAGTTGGCCTTTACATGCCCCAGCTCGTTACATTTAAAACATCGTCCAGCTGACGGGTCACTGGGGCGAGGTGGGTTGCTGGAGAACGGGGTGGTGGGACGATAAGGGGTCTGGAGGGTTCTTTGGGAGGTAGGTGGGGCTTTGGGGGGCCCCCGGTAATAGGGTGTGGTCAGTGTTGTCCCTTCTGGTCTCCGCTCCAACTGCGACCAGTTTTCTTCTTCTCAGCCACCTCCACACATCTGGCTCCAATCTCTCCTGCCTCAATTACAGTTTTGGGCTTCCCATCTAGGATGTATCTTTCTATTTCCTCAGGAACACCCTCTAAGAATTGTTCCATTTGCATTAGGAAGGGCAAATTTACTGGAGATTCAACACTTGCTCCTGATATCCAGGCATCCCAATGTTTCACAATGTGGTAGGCATGTCAGGTAAATGACACGTCTGGTTTCCACCTTAGGGCTCTGAACCTCCGACGAGACTGCTCGGGTGTTATCCCCATTCTGACTCTCGCCTTGGATTTAAACAGTTCATACTTGTTCATGTGTTCTTTAGGCATTTCAGCTGCCACCTCAGCTAAGGGTCCACTGAGCTGCGGCCTCAGCTCTACCATGTATTGGTCAGTAGAGATGTTGTACCCAAGGCAGGCCCTTTCCAAGTTTTCTAAGAAGGCCTCAGTATCATCACCTGCCTTGTAGGTGGGGAACTTTCTGGGATGGGAAGTGGTACCTGGAGAAGGATTGCTAGGGTTTGTTGGTACATTCTGCCGGGCCTTTATCCTCTCCACCTCCTCCACATGCTTCCTCTCTTTTTCCTTCTCCTCCTCCACATGCTTCCTTGCCTCCATTTCCCTCTTGTGGGCAGCCTCCTGTACCTTCTTCTCCAGCCGCATGAGTTCTATCTGTCTTTCATGTTCCCTTTGTTTTTCCTCAGCCTGAAATTTGGCTAATTCCAGCTGTAGTCAAGCTGCAGATTTTGTCATTCTAACCTCTCTGTTTTTAACTAACTTTACACCCGAGGTTTAGAAATAAACAAACAAAACTTGGCTGTAAAATTTTGCTGTGCTGGAATAGAATACCTATTCTCTGATAGTGATTGTCAGCCTACAGAAAAAGACAATTCCCTTGTCTCTGCTCTGGGCCCAAATTAAAGCAAAAAACCTCCAACTACTTGGAAACCTGCTTACCCAGCCCAAAGAAAAAGCAAATGGGTAGAACACACACCCCCTATTTACTTTTAGGAAGAAAAGAAAAAAAAAACTCTGGGTTGGAAGACTGTGAATTTCCCTGCAGGAGTTAAGTACCCTGCCTCCAGGCAAAGAAAACCTGCAATTCACAAAGATAATCCCCTTTTGTCTCTGCTTGGCCACAAAGCAGAGAAAAAACAAGCTAGTTTCAGCTGCTTTCTGGACTTCCTTTCCAAAGGAAAAAAAAAATTTCCTTTTTAAAATCTGTATTTCTAGTTCAAAAAATCTCAACTGGATCTCAAAATGATTTCAGGTTAATCCCACCACTATGCCACCATGTCACGGTTCCTCCCCCACTCTGAACTCTAGGGTACAGATGTGGGGACCTGCATGAAAAACCTCCTAAGCTTATCTTTACCAGCTTAGGTCAAAACTTCGCCAAGGTACAAAATATTCCATCCGTTGTCCTTGGATTGGCCGCTACCACCACCAAACTAATACTGGTTACTGGGGAAGAGCTGTTTGGACGCGTCTTTCCCCCCAAAATACTTCCCAAAACCTTGCACCCCACTTCCTGGACAAGGTTTGGTAAAAAGCCTCACCAATTTGCCTAGGTGACTACAGACCCTGACCCTTGGATCTTTAGAACAATGAACAATCCTCCCAACACTTGCACCCCCCCTTTCCTGGGAAATGTTGGATAAAAAGCCTCACCAATTTGCATAGATGACCACAGACCCAAACCCTTGGATCTGAGAACAATGAAAAAGCATTCATTTTTCTTACAAGAAGACTTTTAATAAAAATAGAAGTAAATAGAAATAAAGAAATCCCCCCTGTAAAATCAGGATGGTAGATATCTTACAGGGTAATTAGATTCAAAAACATAGAGAACCCCTCTAGGCAAAACCTTAAGTTACAAAAAAGATACACAGACAGAAATAGTTATTCTATTCAGCACAATTCTTTTCTCAGCCATTTAAAGAGATCATAATCTAACACATACCTAGCTAGATTACTTACTAAAAGTTCTAAGACTCCATTCCTGGTCTATCCCCGGCAGAAAAAAAACAGCATATAGACAGACACACAGACCCTTTGTTTCTCTCCCTCCTCCCAGCTTTTGAAAGTATCTTGTCTCCTCATGGGTCATTTTGGTCAGGTGCCAGCGAGGTTACCTTTAGCTTCTTAACCCTTTACAGGTGAGAGGAGCTTTCCCCTGGCCAGGAGGGATTTCAAAGGGGTTTACCCTTCCCTTTATATTTATGACACGAGAGAAAGCAAAATCAATCGGTGGGAAAAGGTACTGGAAAATTTGGAATCCTGGCCCCATTGACTCCACTCAAGCCAGAATGGGCTGGATATTATGAGTAAATGAATCTCTTCAAGCTCTAATTTTTATAACTGGTGTGAGACAAAAGTAGCACTTCTCTGGACTTGGGCACTGCAATCATTATTACTGCAAGTAATAGTGAAACAGAAAGCTTGGATTGTCACCTTTAGATGCTACCTGTCCTGGGGCTGTAACAGAATTCCACTGCTGCAAGCAGATTTCTGACTGTCAGCATGTGTTTTGTAGTGAATTGCTCCCTTTGAACTATTGTTGGAAATAGAAGGTAAATACGTACCATTCAAGCTGCCAGGAAGGTGAACTTCAAATAGCGTATGTGGGACAGATTCTGCTGTTCTCATTCAACTGAGCAGCATTGTACTCCTTGAGTAGTCCCATTTTCTACAGTGGAACTACTTGCAGAGCATGGTACTACACAGCGTGAGTGAGGACGGCAGAATCTCTTGAGAGCAGGGACAGTCTTTTTGTTCTGTTTGTACAACGCTGGCACATTGACATCTTGGTCTCTGAGGAGGGCCCTAAACGCTATGGTAATACAAAGAATACTAATTAATCTGACCTATATGTATAGATTAATTCATTAAGAAAATTAAAGGAAGATTGCCGAGGAAAACTGACAGAATCGAAAACTTGGATAGGAGAGTGACTATTAAATGTAAAAGGCTCAAAACTTCTACAGAACCACAGAGTTGTCAACTCTTCTGATTTCATCAGGCATCTCATGATATTTGTCATTTTTCTTAAAGCCCCGGTTCCTGGAGTCAGATGATTACATGAAAATCTCAGCTTTCATTTTTTAAAGAGTAACTTTCTAACCTTCACGGTTATGAATGAAACCTTAAACATGTGACCCAAGCGCACTCTAAAGGCTCAAACTGGAAAGCCAAGAAAAAGGACCCAACCTTTATTATTTTTAAAATCTCAAGATTTGCAAGCCAGTCTCATGATTTTGGGGGCTTAATTTATGATTTTTGAATGCTTGAGCTGGCAGTACTGGACTCAATCAGCAGGAAATAAATCAAATAGCAACAATCTCCTTTGAAACTGACACACATATAAAACAAAGTAACCAAGACTACACCTATGAATGATGTGGAAATACAATAGTAATGCTTAGCACTTTTAATGCCCATTGTAAAGAATTTTATAAATATGGATATCATTAGTGTATTTAAGAAATTGTCAAGGACACTCAGTGCATTAGACAGGCACTCTTATTAGAGTTTGTGAAAAATTGAAATAAATGTTATAAATTAACCCTATTTTATAGAGCAGTGGTTCTCAACCAGGGGTATACAGAGGTCTTCCAGGGGATACATCAACTCAGCTAGTTATTTGTCTAGTTTTACAACAGGCTACATAAAAACCCCTAACGAAGTCAGTACAAACTAAAATTTCACACTGACGATGACTTGTCTATACACTAAACTGTAATCATATTCCAATTTATTTGTTTTATAATTATATGGTAAAAATGAGAAAGTAAGGAACTTTTCAGTAATAATGGGCTGTGACACTTTTGTGTTTTTATATCCGATTTTATAAGTAAGTAGTTTTTAAGTGAGGTGAAACTTGGTGTACTCAAGACAAATCAGACCCCTGAAAGTAGTCTAGAAAGGTTGAGAGCCACTGTTTTAGAGAGTTTGCATCATGGGCTGTGGGTGAATGTATCCTTGGGGGAGGCTAGCCCCTGCCCCCCACCCCGCCTGAGGCCCCATCCCTCCCTTGCCAGAGTCCAGAGCACATACACACACTGGGGCAACTGGCCCCTCCGTGTGCCCCCAGCCCCAGTGCGCCAGGAGGGCAGCGCGACCGATGCGCCCTGGAGCACCAGGCAGGCGGCGCAGTCCAAACTCCCCCAGCACCAGACAGACGGGCAGTGCGGTGTGGCCCCAGCATCTCGTTGCACCGCAGCCCCAGCCTACCTGGCCCAGCCTCTCAGCCACAGAAGAGAGCAGCAGGCAGGAGGGAGTCTGGGGGGTGGAGAATGGGCAGGGCCATGCCAAACTGTTAGTTACATGGGGTGAAAGAGGCCACTAGGACCCAGTGACTTAAGAAATTCTGGCCAGTCCAGTGGAGGCAGGGCAGAGGGTTGGTAGGCTCGGCTCTCTTTTTTCTGATACCTTGGCAGAGGCTAAGGGGTAGTGCTGCAGTGAGTCATGTGAACAGCAATGCCATTCTTCCACCAAGGTAGGATGATTATATGTTAAGTTTAGCAGCCAAATGCTTTGACTCTGCAAATATTTTGTGGTGAAATAGGCCCAAGCTGTAAAATTTGAATCTGAATCAGACCTTTTGCAGAATAGGCAAGGGTTTGATCCAGGGTTCCAGTGTGAGGTCCCCTCTACTCTTTCCTATAGGTTGTTTGATCACAGCAAAGCCTTCCCCTGGCTATGCTACCCGCCACCTGTGGTTTGCATGTTTGTCCAGCTGCAGGGCTGGAAATAGAACCCATCTCTCCTCACTACCAATCTTGAATTCTGTTCAATAGATCACATTGTCTCCTGCATGGATACGTTGCAAACAAGCATGCAAATGAGTTTGTCTCATTATAAAGCCATGAAATCCACCATTTTGTATGATGTGAAATGGGAAATAGAGAGCTTTGACAATCAGTGTCAAGTTTCAAACTATTGGAAAGGGATTGGATAGTTATACAGATGTTAACTCTGAATATTCTTGATAATGGAAACACATTTTGGAATGGATATTAAACCTCATGCTTCAGGGCTTAAGCCAATGACTAACTATTAGAGACCAGGAAGAGACCTGTGTAGGGAATAGATTATCCCACATCTGCCTGTTGTGAGGTTCTCACACCGTACACTGAAACGTCTGGTGCAGGCCACTGACAGAGATACGATAATGGACTAGTTATACCTGGGATCTGATCCAGTGTGGTAATTCCTAAGTTTCTAGAGTGACTATTTTAAAACAGTATCTGAATATGGTGAGTGTAGTCCTCACGAATGATGACAAATGGAGAAACTTGACTACTGCTGTCTTTTATCCACACGGATATAGTGGGGAAGTGTCACCATCTTTTCTGAAGACAGAGTTGTAGCCTAAAGTGTTAGTTACATGGGGTGAAAGAGGCCACTAGGACCCAGTGACTTAAGAAATTCTGGCCAGTCCAGTGGAGGCAGGGCAGAGGGTTGGTAGGCTCGGCTCTCTTTTTTCTGATACCTTGGCAGAGGCTAAGGGGTAGTGCTGCAGTGAGTCATGTGAACAGCAATGCCATTCTTCCACCAAGGTAGGATGATTATATGTTAAGTTTAGCAGCCAAATGCTTTGACTCCGCAAATATTTTGTGGTGAAATAGGCCCAAGCTGTAAAATTTGAATCTGAATCAGACCTTTTGCAGAATAGGCAAGGGTTTGATCCAGGGTTCCAGTGTGAGGTCCCCTCTACTCTTTCCTATAGGTTGTTTGATCACAGCAATTTAACATTTCAACCAATCTCTATCTTTAGCTCTCACACAGCCTTGCGCAAGCTCAGGAGGAAGAGTTTGAAATGATAGTTTCCTTACAAACTGTTTCTGCTACATCCAGACTACAGAGCTAGACATTTAGAAAATAGTGTATGTGTATACGTATATGTATGTACACATGAAATGGTCAAATTGATAATGAAAGGCTGATTCTGGCCCCTGTGCTGCTTCCTACACACCATTCAGGAATGCCCACAATGCAGGTATACTGGAGGGTTGACATAAATGTCCCTACATTTCCTCCCTCAAAGCCAGGGCACAGATGGCATACTGGGAACTGCAATAGGAGTGGGAATGATTTGGGGGAGGAGCAGGAGAGGACACACCTGTGGCACTTAGTTCTCAGGAGATGCAGCACAAACTCTGTCCCTAAACGCACATTAGGAATGCTGAAACACAGCCCATTGTGGATTTCCTTTATCGTGCCCCTTTGAGGAGAACAATATGTGAGCATCTTTAACTTAGCATAAATATGGTATTACACTGAGCCCCATAACCTGTAGTAATATTACTCCACAGAGGAAATAACCCACCAATAAATCATATTATTTCTACAGTTACAAATACCATGAGCAATTGTAGATAACTAAAAAGGTTAATCCTATATTTTATCTGCTGGTACCTCCTCTGCTGTGGTATAATGATGATAGCTAATGGGAGGTGGAGGAGAGGTAGTGTAGCACACTTGCCTAATGCATAGGGATTGTGTTCATCTGTGAGTTTGCATCTCTGCTTTAGCATCATAATTTCTCATAAAAGGCTTGTGGAATAGCAATAATTGGAAAATAATGACTTAAACAGAATAGCATTAATCTGCCTTCTCTGACATGCTTTGGCTCCAAGAATTCAGGGAAAGAAAGAAGCAATGCACAATGCACAATTCAAATGCACAATCATTTGTTTCCAACACAGGAAAATGGAAGTTATATACACATCAAAACTATCCTTAAGTAAGACAGAATATGCAACTGTAGCAGCAGGTCAGGAAGCCCCTAAACAGGTTTTTGGTCTATGCATATTATTTCTTCTATGTTTATGATGCAAGACATTGCCTCTTATGGCACCTCAAATGTATGACATTGTTATAGTGATGTATGAAGTAGTATTACACAGTCTGGCACAAGAAGTGAAGTTAATACTGAAAAGCAAATGCTTTTCTCAGATCAGATGGGAACTGTCAGTTGGAGGGCAGGTACCCAAGACAGCTGTCAAATGGGAAATAAAAAAGGATAACATTTGTACAGCCAGTGAGTGACTATTTCAAACCCACCTGATAATAATCTATTTTGTCACTTAGGTAATTTGGGAGCCAACAGGCACAGGAACATGCTCAGCTATAACTAAAAATAAAAAATGGAATATATATTAAGTTTATATCGATCTTTAAATTAGGAGTTCAAAGATCACTGCTGCAAAAACACAACTGAAAGAAACAGTCAGAGGTCCACGGAGGCTACTCAAGAAAAATTGCTTCATAAAACATTTAAATGAATAGAAAAGTGTTCCCGGTGATAGCAGTGCAGAGTATTCAGGTTTTCTTTTGTACAATTTTTTTTAATGTTCCTGTGAAAAGAAAACTGAGAAAAAATATACAATTTTTCTGCTAAAAAACCCTCAGGACAACACCCTACTCATACACAGAGAACACAGATTCTCATATTATACAGACCACGTCCTCTAAGTTCAGTTATCTTAAATAGTTCTCTTGAAGGTCAACAAGAAACAAAAAGCCTATCATTGATAAAGGAAAAGGGAACAATCTAAGCATAGGTGCCAAGGCTGAATCATCGGGAAACCAATCATATCCCAGGCAACAGAACCAGAACAGAGAAAAGGGCTGTTATCTCAATTTCAATGCAGATAAAATAATTTACTTGCTTTATGTTGCCAATATAGATTTTATAAAATTATGACTCCACCATCTAGAATATGTCCAATGATCTCATCATGGCTGATATTATTACAAAGAATGCTCAGACTAAGTTTTCAAGTGGATGCCTAAATTAGTGGGTGGCATTGCCAGGGGCTGGATATAATTCTTTACTGGGTCTTTTCCAGTTCTATTTTCTATATTTCTAAGGCAATGAGACAAAAGCAAGACTTCTGTGATGTTGGGCACTGTTAGTGTAAATGCTGCAAGTGATGAAAGAGCTGAAATTTTCATTGAGTGCACCTAGCTCAGCACCTTTAAAAACAAAACTAGTCAGACCACTTAGGGTACATCTCCCTCCAGCTGGGAGCATGCTTCCCAACATAGGTAGATAGACATGCACTAGTTCCTCCTGAGCTTCCTAAAAATAGCATCATAACAAAGGTGGCGGCTCAGGCCAGCCTCCTAAGTCCAAACCCAGAGGGTCTGGGCAGATTTATAATCAAGTGGCTACCCCCGGCTGCCGTATGTACTACCCCTATTTTTAGCTGGCTAGCTCAAGTAGAACTGGTGCATGCCAGTCAACACATGCTGGGAAGCATACTCCCTGATGAAGCATAGACATACCCTTAGCTATGTGCCTAAATATGGATTTAGGTACCCCAGTTAGGCACTCACTTTAAAAAAAAAAATTAACTGAGGGCTTAGCACAAATATTGTTACCACATCCGTTCCAGTGCAAAGACATGAGAGAAGCAATTGCAATTCTTAGATACAGCTCTCTTTCCAAGGGCAGCAAGGGTGATGTGTTCAGCCATAAACTAGGAAATCACGTGTCAATCAAAAGCAACTCCTCCAGAATCAGAAGGGTGTCTCACCTAGTTCTTGAGAAGGCTGATGGCTGTCAGAGCTCTAGTCAAATGTCCCTTCTTCATCACACACCAGAATGCTATGAGGGGTTCCAGACACTGAATCCTCAATTGCTTTAAGCATCTGGGGTCTGAACAGAGTCCAGGTACTACCCATGTCTTGAGGTCTCTGTCTGGTTCCCCCTCCTGAGAGCTGAAACCATGCAGCCCACTGCCTATCCCCTAGGACCAGTGCTGACACCTCAGACTGCCCCCACAGCTTAAACATACTCTCTCACAAAACTCCATGTGCGTGTGCTATGCCCACAGTTTACCTCTTCGTGGGCCATGTGGTAGGTATAGCACATATCCTTACTTTGCACACCATTGCTCCTTACTCGAGCACGAGAAATGCACAGAGAGTACAGATCAACAAACATCCTGAACACAATGCCCCTCACTCTAGCTCATCCTTTCCTTCTTTGGGGGACCATCTCAGTACAGGTAGGCAGGGTTCCTCCTTCCTCAGATTCCTGTAGCACAGGGGTGGGCAAACTTTTTGGCCTGTGGGCCACATCGGGGTTGCAAAACTTTATGGAGGGCTGTATAAAGGGAAGGGAAGGCTGTGCCTCCACAAACCGCCTGGACCCGGCCCCCTATCTGCCCCTTCCCACTTCCCACCCCCTGACTGCCCCCCTCAGAACTCCCAATCCATCCAACCCCCCTGCTCCTTGTCCCCTGACTGCCCCCTCCTGGGACCTCCACCCCTAACCACCCCCCGGGACCTCACCCCCTATCCAACCCCCCCTGCTCCCTGTCCCCTGACTGCCCCATCCCTTATCCACACCCCTGCCCCTAACCGCCCCCCGGGCCAGAAGCTCAGGGGCTGGGGAGGACGGTCTTGTGGGCCGGATGTGGCCCGCAGGCCATAGTTTGCCCACCTCTGCTGTAGCAGGTGCCCTAGACTTGAGCTGGTGAAAATGGCTGAAGGCCTTCTATAGATCAGCTGCTTCTTTTTTATAACCTTCCTGTTCCTATGTCAGGTGACTCCCAGATCAGTGTCCTCAGGGAATCCCATACCCTTACCAGGTGATTCCATTGCCAGGTGACCTCTTCCCAAACAAACCAGTTCTCTTAAGTGGGGGGCAGTCTATTGTCTAGGTCACAGCAGTTCTCAAACTGGGGTCCATGGACCCCTGGGGATCTGTAAGGGTACTTCGGGGGTCTGCTAGTCATGTCCAGGGCCGCTGGCCCTGCTGATCAACTCCTCCCTCCCCCAGTGCCTCCTGCATGTTGCGGAACAGCTGTTCAGTGGCATGCAGGAGGCGCTGGGAGGGTGGGGGAGAAGCAGGGATGGGGTGCGCTCGGGGAAGGGGATGGAAAGAGTCAGGGAAGAGGAGGAGCAGGGGTGGAGCAGGGGCAGGAAGAAGTGGGCTAGGGGTGGGGCCAGGGGTTGAGCACCCCCAGGGAAAAATCACCGTAGCTTGGTGGGTCTGCGAAAAATTTTAAATAAAAATGGGGGTCCTCGAGTTGCTAAAGTTTGAGAACTGCTGGTCTAGGATGTTTGTATTTGAATAATGGACAACCATGATTTAACGAGCCTCTAAGGTCAGCCCTGTATCACTTCCCCTTGGAATTTCAGTCCAACATGAAGGTAAAAAGCACTGTTAAGGAAAAGTTAGCACATGTGACTCCATTTTGGTTTGGGCCCACCATTGTCTAAAAGCAAGCACATCATGCACCAGGAGGAGTGTTCCTTAGATACTGCATTCCTGTGAAAATCCTCCTCCTTGTCTCCAGCCTGCCTTGACTCCTGGTATCTGTTCTTTGTCTGTCCCTAACTCCCTATCTCCTGGCCTTTGATGTGAGGCCTCCCATCCTGATAATAAAAGTTACTGATGCATTGCTTTAGAACCATGCTGTGTAATTAACATACTAGTTTAGCACAAGGAATGCACCAAACAGGGATAGGTGATAGATAAGAGTTTGTTTATTGGCTAAGGTTTCCAATGCACGAGGGCAACGTGCTTTGCTAAGAGGTATATAACCTTTGTATAATCTGTATTCGGGGTCCCCTCCTGGCTAGCAGGGGGGCACCACGCTCGAGCATAATAAACTTGGTGTTTTTTGGGAACTCTGCAGTTGTGGACTTTGTTTTTTGTGCCTCAGCCTAGATTCGAACTGTGCGTGACCTATCAGGTATAATTCGCAGCATTTGTGTGCGTGACCTATCAGGTATAATTTGCAGCATTTGTGTGCGTGTCCTACCAGGTGTAATTCGCAGCAGTTGTGTGCGTGTCCTATCAGGTATAATTCGTAACACATAGAGTGGTCAAAAGGCTGCACCTTCCAAATGGAGTTTGCAGCTTGGTAAAGATACATACAGAGAGCTCATAATCTCACTCAGAATGCATAAATTGAACAGTGATAGTCCCCAAATGATCATTAACTACACTGCCTGTTCTTAGCAGTGAGTGAGGGGAAGGTTAAAATGGGAAATAATGGGACAGAACCTTAAGATATCATCTCAGCCAAAGAAAACTCAACTTTCCTTCCAAGTGAGCAAAGATGAGGCCTACCTGCACAATTCAGCTATGAATCTGGGTCCAAACTTCTGGATCCAAATTGTCCCTATATTCAAAGGATGTGAGATTTTGGTTAGATCCATTATAAATATGTCTGCTTTGTGAAGTTTGAACCCACATCTGAATATCAATACTAACTATCACCAAGTTTTTGTGGTTCAGAGAGGAAAGGGTTCAGAGAGCAAGAAGTTCAGATCTTATGTTCCAATTAGGGTGCAACCCTAATTGTACTGCATTAAAGTCCAGAATCAAATAAATGCCAGTGGTAAGGTGATTATATGTATTAAGGCTTTGTGTGGTTAAAGAAAAAAATAATTAAACAAGCAATATTCAAGAGATATTCAAGGTTTTCCTTGTTCTGCTCTGGAAACTCAGATCTGCCATTAAAAGTCAGATTAGTTTTTGGAAACTCAAGTATCAGGAAAATGTTCCTTCCTCAGAAGACAATCTTTCTACTTTAAGTGTCCTTAACTAAGCCTTACTAGAGGGGCTTATGTTTATATTTCCAGCAAACTTTCAGTGTTCACAAATTCATCAATTCATGGTCATAAAGAAATTCATATATAACTTTTAGTCTGGAAACCATTATTTGTAGAAGACTATATTTTTAATTCTCACACAAATTTAGATACATTTTATAGTTAAAGTTATGTTAAGAAAGGTACTTGCATGTGCGTGCACACACACCAAGAAAATTAAGGCAACATGCACAACCAACACAATACCAGTCTCAAAACACTAGCCCACTACTGTCAGAAAACTCAACCACATCAAGTTACAGTCTCAGCTTCTTTATTTAACATACACTAGAGAGAAGAAACACAAAGCTGATCACATACTTCATAGTTTTACTTCTCAAAAGCACAATGTTGTACTGCATATTTTCATGATGACTTTCAAAGAAAGCAGAGCAACTATAAAATACATAATCAGTGAAACCTCACAAATATTACTAAATCATACAGTTAAACACCATTCCAGTTATCTTTATTCATAACATATTATATATAATGAAATATCAAATTACCAGATCAGAGAAAAAGTTGTGTGTTGCCAAGTGATTTTCAGTTCATTGACGCATGCATTGAGGCTGACAATACAGATGAATTGAATATGAGTATGTTTTCAGGTGAACATTCTATTCTTATTATTAAAGTGTTATTTTTACGGGAGGTGGAGGATTTCAGTTGGATGCTCTTATTCTGGACATCAGAAATCACAAGGTATTATTTTACAAATAGTGTCCTGCACATAAAATTCCAAAGTCATTGCAATATCAGTGTGTTTGTGGAAGGTGCCAACAGAAGCAGCTATTTAGATATTCTGTGAGTAACTACCCCTTTCTGTCACAGTGCTTCTTAAATTACTCCTGGGGGAATTCTGCACCAAAAAAATTAAAAATTCTGCACACAATATTTTAAAATTCTGAAAAATTCTGTATATTTAGACAAAATAACAGAATATATTCTCTCTGGTTTCAATTATTTTGGTAATTTATTTAAACTACAATACAATGGATGGAGAATTGGAGTGGGGACCATTGGAGGAAATACCAAACCCCCGTGCCTAATAGTAATATAGCTAGGTTTGACCCTATATTTCTAGGTATTAGTCAATAAATATGTGCAGCCATATGGTCACTGTTACATCATAGGCAACTGAAGAGCAAGTGAGGGCTGGGGAATCAAATTCATAATTTATATTGGCTACTGACCATCTCCAAAAAGGTCAGTAGCAAACAGTTCATGGAGCACATTTTGATAGGAAATTTTTTCAGTCGAAAAATTTGGACCACTAAATCACCATAAACATTTATAAGGCCATACTGTCCTTTACACCACTCTGGCATTGTAAAGGAGCCTTAAAACTTTTACATCTGTTTTATACTCCTGGGGGAATTTGCAAAGAGAATGGGAACAATTCACTAAGCAAGCAGGCTGCTACATTCTGCTCTGCCTGAGGGGACAGAGCCTGTCCCATGTCTACCTCCTCAGAAACACTCCAAAGCCCTGCCCCTTCATGCCGAGCATGCTGCAATAGCGAACGTGAGGGACAGACAATCTCTCTCTCTCAGACGCACAACTTCCCAGCGCCACCCCCCTATTCTGCCCCCCAGCAGTGATTTACATCTAGGGTTGCCAACTTTTTAATCACCCAAAACAGAACACTCCTATTCCACCCTTTCTCGAGGCCCCGCCTGTGCCCCACACCCGCTCGCTCCATCCTCCCTCCCTCGGTCGCTCACTCTTCCCCACCCTCACTCACTTTCACCGGACTGTGTCAGGGGGTTGGGGTTGAGGTTGGGGTGTGGGAGGGGGTATGGGCTCTGGGCTGGGGATGCAGGCTCTGGGGTGGGGGTGGGGATGAGGCATTTGGAGTTCAGGAGGGGGCTCCAGATTGGGAAGGAGGTTGGGGTGTGGGCTCCAGCTGGGTGTGCGGGCTCTGGGGTGGGGTCATAGATGAGGGGTTTGGGGTGCAGGAGGGTGCTCCAGACTGGGCCAGGGAATAGGGTGGGGAAGAGGGGTTTGGGGCACAGGAGGGGGATCCGTGCTGGGCCAGGGGATTGGAGTGCGGGGGGGGGTGAGAGCTCTGGCTGGGGGTGTGGTCTCGGGGGTGGGACTGGAGATGAGGGGGTTGGGGTGTGGGAGGGGACTCCAGGCTGAGGCAGAGGGTTGGGGTGCGGGGTCCCAGTGGCACTTACCACAGCTCCCAGGAAACAGTTGCCAGGTCCCTGCGGCCTCTGGGTGCATGGACATCCAGGCAGCTCTGCACAGTGCATGCTGCCTTTGTGCCCACAGGCACCTTCCCCCACAGCTCCCAAAGGTCATGGTTCCTCACCAATAGGAGCTGGAGAAATGGTACTCGGGGTGGGGAAAGCATGCAGAGCCTCCCGGTTCCTGGCCACCCCAGCACCTAGGGACTGCAGGACCGGGCGGCTGCTTCCAGGAGCCGCACGGAGTTAGGGCAGGTAGAGAGCCTGCCTTAGCGCTGGGCCCCTGCTGTGCCACCGCCTGGACTTTTAACAGTCCAGCTGGCAGTGCCGACTGGAGCAACCAGGGTCCCCTTTCGACCGGGCATTCCAGTTGAAAACCAGACACCTGGCAACCCTATTTACATTCCTACCGGCTTCTCCAAGTGCCCAAACCAAACTGCCTGCACTGCTGGGGAGGGGCACATCTTCCCTTTGCATCCCTGTCAGAAGTCATTTTTCTGCAGGGAAGCAAAGAAGTCTGCAGGTGACATGAATTCTGCACATGTGCAGAAATGCAAATTTCCCCCAGGAGTAAAAAATACTAAGACACTGTCCCCAGATGCACATTAGGGCTGCAGGGAAGCTGGAAACAGAAGTCTTTGGGATGCAAGACCCAGACTCTGTTCAGTCCACCTGATTGTCTCGTCCAGTACTTCCTGCAAGACCCATTTCAAAGAGGCCTTTGCTAATGCTGTCCCAACTCAAAATCTCTTGCACCAGTGTTTCTCAAACTTTTCAGGTTGGCAACCCCTGATTCAAAGTCACACTGTAAGCTGGCGCAGCCAGTCCTCCAATGGGGGCTGCAGGAAGTGGTGACCAGCACATCCCTCAGCCTGTGCCGCTTCCCGCAGCCCCCATTGGCCTGGAATGGCAAACTGCAGCCAGTGGGAGCTGTGATCATCTGAACCTGTGGATGCTGCAGGTAAACAAACTGTCCCGGCCCACCAGTGAATTTCCCTGATGGGCCACATGCCAAAGATTTCCGATACCTGACAAAGAGTAGTGTGCCTGTGCAGTAGACAGATCATCTTACTCTTAACTGATGAGTAGAGCTGGGGAAACACTTTCGATCAGATAGTTTATTTGTTGAACAATGCAGTTCTGGTGCAATTGAAACTATCTGTGAATTTGGGATGAATTCTCCAAATAATCTTGGCTGAATACAAAATGTTTAAAAAAAAATTCTTCAGTAAAAGTCAAAATGGTTGATTCTGACATTTGCAAAAAAAAAACATTTTGACTTTCAATTTCAAAATGACCTTTTATTTAGAAATGTAGCCACATTTGTTTTTGTTTTTTTAAATTAAACGATAGAAATTTAACTCCTCACTTAACGTTGTAGTTATGTTCCTGAAAAATGTGACTTTAAGTGAAACGATGTTAAGTGAATCCAATTTCCCCATAAGAATGAATGTAAATGGGGGAGTTAGGTTCCAGGAACATTTTTTCTTGCCGTACAGTACAGTACTATAGTTGGGAGCTGCCCCCTCCTAACCCCACACAGGTACAGCCCACTGGCACTGGAGATAGTGAGGCAGGCAAGGAGGCTAAAGGTGCTGTAGGCTAGGAGAAGCACATTGTGCAGCAGCAGTGGTAGCTTCCCTTACTCTGCAAGCACCAGAGGCGGGGGGCTCTACCCTCAGCCCACCCACTCCACCCCTTCCCCCAAGCCCCCACCCTTAACCCGCCTCTTCTTCCCCCCTCTTTACTCCACATGCCATGTATTCTCTCCTCCCCACTCCCTCCCCTGCCTCCTGCCCACAGCAATCAGCTGGCTTGCGGCATTCAGGAGGGAGGGAGGAGGAGAGAGGAAACGGTGTGCAGGCTCCCCCTCCCTCTCCTGCCTCCTGAACACTGCAAGCCAGCTGATTGCCGCGGGCAGGAAACAGGAGGGAGAGGGGGGAGGTGCACCGTGTCCTCGCTCCTCCCCCATCCCTCCTGCCTGCGGCAATCAACTGGCTTGCGACGTTCAGGGGGCAGGAGGGTGGGGGAAGGAGCGAGGACACGACACACAGCTTCCCCCATCCCTCCCCTGCCTCCTGCCCGCAGCAATCAGCTGGTTTGTGGTGTTCGGGAGGCGGGGAGGGATGGGGAGCCTCCTCACTGCGTCCTCGCTCCTCCCCCCTCCCTCCTGAACGCCAAAACTGAAGCAGATTGCTGGCATTTAAAATGAAAAAGGTTGAAGAGCAGTTTTTAAACTAAGGGCAGGGGAAAACCTACAGGTGCACAGGAGCATGTGGTTCGGACAGAGACATCCCTTAGGGGAGGATCTATTAATGGAGATTCTCTATGTCCTAGTAAGGACAAGAGGATGGAAGATGATAAAATGTGGGTAGGATCAGATGAGAAACAGCCAAATGAAAAAGAGTCCCATTCAATTACATCATATAATGGCAGACAGCTAAAAAGTGACAAGCTTTTAAAGTGCTTATTTACAAATGCTAGAATTCTAAATAATAAAATGCGTAACTAGTGTCTCATATTAAATGAGGATATTGATATAATAGGCATCACAGAAACTTGGTGGAATGAGGATAAGCAATGGTACACAGTAATACCAAGGTACAAAATATATCAGAAGACCAGAACAGGTTGTGCTGGCGGGGGAGTGGCACTATATGTGAAAGTAAGCGTAGAGTTAAATGAAGTAAAAATCTTAAATGAACCAAACTGTACCACAGAATCTCTATGGGTAGAAATTCCATGCTCTAATAATAAGAATATAGCAGTAGGGATATATTACTGACCACCTGACCAGGATGGTGATAGGGAGTGTGAAATGCTCAGGGAGATTAGAGAGGCTATAAAAATAAAAAACTCAATAATAATGGGGGATTTCAGCTATCCCTATATTGACTGGGTACATGTCACCTCAGGACAGGATGCAGAGATAAAGTTCCTTGACATGTTAAATGACTGCTTCCTGGAACCCACAAGAGGAGAGACAATATGCATTAAACGGGACAAGTGGAATAGCAGGGAATCAACCAAAACTTTCTTCCTTTTATACAGTTCATCTATGTTAGAGTTAATACTGGGAAGGAAGCAGTCACAGATACAGAAAAAGATTTTGTGTGTGTCCATGTAGGTAAATAAATAGTCAACATAAATGAGCCAAAATTGCTTTAGAAGCTAAATGTTACACAGACTTGATTTTCATGTTCATTTGCAAAACAACACAGACAACTTCTAGTACAAAAATTACAAAATGGGCTAAGTTCTCAGAGGGGAATTAGACTGATGCAGGTATTTAAGGATCAAAAAATCAAATCTTGCTCCCACTGAAATCAATGGCAAAACTCCCATTGACAACAATGTGAGCAGGACTGGGCCCCCTATGTCTGTATGATGTGGGGGGGAAAGGAGATTATTGGACCAACCCTGCAAAGTCCTGAATGCCTCAGTGGGAGTTGGGGGACCACAAAACCTCTCAGGAGTTGGCTTTTTGTGATGAGCACATTGAAAATGTGGAAGGCGAAAGAAAGGATAAGTACCACAAGACTGCCAGAGTATGTGCCAAACACAAGGAGTAGGAACTCCAACAAAGGAAGGGAGTGAGACTGCAGGAATTTTAGAAAGAATCCTTTTATATTAAATATGTTGAATATACGGGAAGTGGTTTTACCTCAAGACGGTATTAGTGGGACCATTAGTGGAATACTGCTTCCATTTCTGGTGTCCACACTTCAGAAAAGATATTGACAAATTGGAAAGTGTTCCGAAAAAAAGCTACAAAAATTATTCCAAGTTTAGAAAATATGCCTTTTAGCAAAAGACTAAAGAAGCACAATGTATCCAAGAGAGTGTTACGAGGTGGTGTGATTACTGTCTGCAAGTAAGTACATGGGGAAGAGATATCTGATAGTAGACAGCTCTTTAATCTATAATAAAAAGGCATAATGAGATCCAGCGATTGGGATCTGAAGCTAGACAAATTCACACTTGACATAAGGTACAAATTTTTACCAGTGAAGGTAATTATGTTTTAGAGCCATTAGAATAACTTATCTAGGGCTGTGGTGAATTCTTCTTCACTTGCAGTCTTTAAAGCAATTTAAATCTTTAAATCAAGACTGGATATCTTTATAAGAAGAGATGCGAAAGCTGAAATAGGAGTTATGGGCTTGATGCAGAGATTATTGAGTGAGGTTTATAGCCTGTGTTATGCAGACATCAGACTAGCCAATCATAAGACGAAATAAATCAATAAGTATTTACTTAAAAGGACTTAGAAAATTATTAGGAGAAAAGGAACAGAATTTGGTAGCACTCCTATCTCTGAAAGAGGGAGATGAACTCATAGTACAGTACCTAGGTAATTCATGAAGGCCTGTAATTCTACGATCCTTTAAGAATTCTATAATCCTTTAACAAATAATGCTAAAGTAACTACCTAAACACATACACGCAGAACTAGCAGCATTTGAAATAACAGCAAATAACTCTTTCCATCACAATCAAAGAATAATCAGCTATTTTACAATAGTGCTGAAGTATATTCCAATTAGTTAAATTCATTCAGCATAGCTTGGTTGATAGTGCTAAACCCAAGCTGCATGAAAGCAAGGATAGATTTATGCATTCTTCTGTACGAATAATGCCAGAAAGCTATGTTCAGTACTGTAGAAAGATGATTCACCGCCTGGCCCCTATAGCCAGTGAAGTCAGACATATTCATTACCTGCGATGCTGAGGAATCCCACCACCACTGCCACCTTTTGGAGAGTAAGCACTGAATTACCCATATCACAGAACCATCTCACTAAATACTACTGCTGATGCTGCTGACCAAAACAATCATAAAGAGGCTATCTGTGAGGAGTTCCAGACATTTAAATATATGAAAGCCATCTACTCCAATAATGGAGATTGATATCCCATTCTCAGAGTGATGTCTATACATTTTAAAAATCGATAGAATATACCAGATGCAGATCAGCCTGTTTGGCAAATGCTTGTGTTTTAAGATGCTTTTTCTCTTAGAAGAGAAGCATTCGGCAATTTTATGGGGCAAGGTTTATGAAAATGTGGAAAGAAATCACTATGTGAGGAGCTGACTTTATTCCATTCTAAATCCTCAAGGACCCATCTTCCATATGGATTGAAGTTTGAATTGATAGCAAGATGCTGTTCTAGACTATGAGCCATGATTTACTGCCTTTATGTAGACACTTAAATGGATTTCTTCTTCAGCTTAAACAGCATTCTTATCAAGAACTCCCCTTTTTAGCATTTTTACTTATCAATTATATAACACAGACTAGGAGGCTGGATGACTCAGAGGACTGGTAATGAAATCGAGAGCTTTTTTTATCACTAGGTCATAGTTTGAATCCTGGTGGCTCAATACTGGCTACAGGTTGTTCCTGTTATTCCACCCATACTGTATCTAGAGGACAGCTGTCTTTAACTGCCAGTATGGCACCCTTTCCCTCTCACTAAATTAACTAAAACAAAAATAATCCCTAATGATATAATACCTATGCCAGAGAATAATATTTACTATTGTCACATGCACCAACAGTACAACGATCAAAATATATACTCCAGAGCATCACATCAAGATCTGCTTGATAATGTTATTACAGGGGGATGGGGCTGAGAAAAATATACTAAATCATTTGGGGCCTTCATTTTCAGTTTTTACTGAAAAATCCCCAGGTTCTGAAAAACCCAGTATTCAGATTTTTCCAGTTTCTAGCAGGATTTTGTATCTACTCCAGCTCCCTGGACCCAGCTCCCTGCTCACAGACTCCTCATCAGATGGCACAGTGCACAGCAGGGGAGGGTAACTCCTGGTTGGTGGCTGCTGCAACTGAGATGGGGCAGAGAACCTGCCAAGACTGCCAACCTCTTCAATGAGAGGCTGTAGGAAGTAGAAGATTGTACCCCATGAGAATGGGCCACCTCCTGACTCCAGCCCTTCAATGCAGCCCTAGGGCATAAAGCCCCATCTGCTCCCCACCCATTTCCCTGCCGTGCAGGGCACCTCCACCCTCCATGTCTGCTCTCCCCTCCGCCCCAAGTGCTGGGCACCTCCACCCACCCCAAGGCACAGAGCCTTGTCTGCTTCACCTACCAGACAGAGTCCCAGGCCAGGAACAGGTCTCTCCAAACTCCTTGTAACCCTATAGAACTGAGCTGAGGAATGGCAGTCCCATGCTGCTAGTGAGTCTGTCTCTCAATGACTGGGAGGCACTTTCTCCTGACTCCCTGCCCCTATCCAGTGCATAATTTGTAAAGAAAGAAGTGCCAGGGCGCAAGCAATTTTTTTACTTTCATAACTTTCTTGGCAAGCCCAGAGATGCCGGGGCTATGAACTCCCAAGCTAGACAATAGATCTGACCTAAAAGTCTATGAGCCTCAGAAAAGAGGCTTTGTAAAAAGCTGCTGCAAGCCTACTCCACCAGGACCCTTGGAATTCACACTGAAGCCCCTTGTATCAAGATTATCTGCACAAGTCCCCACCAGTAAACTGTTTTGTTTTAAGAATAAGTTTTATTTTTTAATGGGAATTAGTGATTATTGTTTGTAGACTCTTACTTTCTCTATTTGATGAGTTTTTCCTGTCCTCCCATCACCCAGTATTAACCTTGATATTTGTGAAGTTAAATTTTTTGTATTGATTTTCACTCTTTTTTTATTTTTGAAGTTAGCACTGATAAATTGCCAGGAATTTTTTTGTAAGGGAAACGTGTAGCATGTGTATTGTGTAGCATGTGTACTGTGCTACCTGCACAGCAGGGCAAATTAAAGATCACTGCACCAATCTTACACACACATGCTTCTTAAGTACAGAGGGGTTTGCAGGAGCAGCGACAAAGGAACAAATTCAGCTCCAGTATAAGCACTTGTTCCATTCCAGGGGATAGAACAGGAACTATCTATGCCAGCTCTGAATGTGACCCAAGCTGTCATCATTATTTAGGAGCTTCCTTGCTTTTTGTTTGTGTTTGTTTGTTTATCTTGGAGCTTTACAACTGTACTTGTGTTGATTACAAAGTTGATACAAAGTGTTTGATTAGCAATGCCACCATACGTACAAGAGAAATGAAATGTTATTTGGTGTCTTGTCACACTTTAGTTATTTTAAGTATCAATATGATTATCTTACATTCTGTCCTGCTTTCAACCAGAACTCTTTCAGCCTTTGCTGAAGTATCCTGAGTTATCTGCAAAGGCAGCTGCAGGAGAAAAGTTGTCAAGGCTGAATGACAGCTAGCCAAATTTACCTCGTGCTGGAGCAAGAGCTGACTAGCTATTTTAGTCAGACCTCAAAAGCACTTGGTAAAGGAGTATTTAGGTCACCTAAAAGCCGAGATGTGATATTACTGGTTTAACTCTTAATGCTTTAAGGAGAAAAAAAAGCATATGCCAGATGTGTTCAGTGTCTTTAAATGCTTTTTTAAAAAGTTCAAATACTCTTGCAAGCTGGGTGGAATTGCTTTGGGAACCACTTTATTTTTTACTCAGACAGAAAATTAATGCAGGTTAATATTTTGAATAGGTATTTACCAAGCAATAATCTTAATATCATCTCTTGAAGATACAGGGTCAGAGTGTGATCTACTTACTCCTGCTAATAGTATCTGACACCATGCATAGGCCACTGGCTATTTGTGCAGAGTAAGGGTATCGAAATCTGGCCTCTAATTTATGAAGGTGTTTCGTAGTTGGTAATTAATGCATTTAGTACAAATTTAACTAATGTTTTTGTGGTATATACTGAATGCTTAGCTACAAAATAATCAATATTTCCAAAAAAAGGTGGAGGGCCCAATCCTGCAGTCCTTAGCTTGGTAACAGGGATCAGGACTACATTAAGGACTTGCAGGGTGAGGCCACAGTGACTTCAGCAGAGCTCTGTGGAAGCCTGTGTGTAGGTGTATATAAACACTCTGCGTGCCCTCTCCCATACTTCCCTTAATGGTTGGGAGGTGCTCCCTGTAAACATGTACAAAGCCACCTAATTATGCTCCTTCAAATCCATCTTTTGCCATGATAACTACTAATTGCTGACAATGGCTGCTGGTGTATTGAGACCACTCCTTGACGTGCTGACCAATGTTGTCTCATTGTTTCTTTTACTCCCCTGTCTGGATCAAGCTGTTGTCTTGTTGCCTTGTTGTTAGAAGATCAGACATATATCAGTGTGGGGGGCGATCTTAATTCTGAATGTATCAAAGGAATTACAGGAGATAGAATGATTTGTCCAAAAGGCAAGACTAAAGAATATGGTTCTTGTCAAAACTATTATACATAACTAGAACTTCAGCAGTTCTGTGGCATAGGAATAATACCCAATGTAAGAGCATAAAGAAAGAAGAGCATTCATTTTCTCTTTCTCCAGATATTTTTTCTTTCTCTGGGGATCTGTCTGGTCACACAGGTTGGGGCAGGCCTGGGAGTTCCAGGGAGTACCAGAATGTTCAGTATTCTAAGGATGTGGGAGTGACCACCCTAACCTAGAGGCCTCAACCACATCAGGACACCATTATGCCACACAGAGCACAACCGTACAGTAAATGACAGTCCCTGCCTCAATGAGCTATAACAACACATTTGTTACACAACTGAGGTGAGTGTTTTCCCTCCCACTCTGGACCCTTCATTCAGGGTAAGAAGGCCAGAGCAGCACGAAGGGGCTCTCATAATTTCACATCTGGCCAGTGGAGGATTCCCCAGCATAGGCACTGTGCAAGAGACAGATAAGACTGTCCTGTGTGGATCTCCTCTCAAACCCCCACAGAAAGAGTCTGTCAGGGTTGGGGCTGCAACACAGCATTTCAGAAATTCCAGGTAGCACTGCAGCCCACAGGGCAGCCCAGAGAGGTTGCCATAACTTAGGCAGGCCCTAGGTCTTCATAGTTGAACCAGAGTCCTCTTCAGTCCAGGATTAGGAGCTTGACGCTACCTTAGCCCTCACTCTCCTTTAGGCTGTGAGCTCTGTGCTCTATTGCTTAGAGGCACAGCACATAATCTCACCCTATGTATCTAGTCCAAGTTGCTGGCAAGACAAGATGATTCATCTGAGGAAAACAGTCTCTGTTTTATCATCAGTCTATGGAAATACTACAAACTTCTCTCTTGTATAGCACAGAGATATGTTTGCACTCACTTTGTGCATGGTAGTGCTGAAAGACGCAAACAATGGCAGCAATGAAATAGTTCAAGCTTAGGCTGGGTAGACATAATACCTGACTATCATATTCATCATGGTCCAGGGAAGAAATCTGTCAGAATGTGAGAGTGATTAATTGCTGCTCATTTTAAGTCTGCTTCCTGCTTACCTCAGCACAGAACTGTAATTTAATGTGTTACAGACACCAGGAATGAGCTCGCAAAGTGACACAGGCTACTTGCATTTTATGGTAATTTCATTTAATTGTTGACACTTTTGCTTGAGGGAGATTAAGGAGATATAGTTTTATTTTCACTTTGAGGAGTTCTCATGAGAATAACTGGCTGTTCACTTTGTGTTGTGCTGTGCATGTTTTATGCCAGATATGCAGAGCTGTGTGCATGCACCCCTGCTAATCTACATGCAATACTTGCCACATAATACTTAGGGAGAGTCAAACAGGTAATCTTTTGGAAAAAGAAATACATACTTTTCATTTTTCCCTTTTTTCTCCTGGGATAAGAAGTTTTCCTCTCTGTGAGGAATTTTGAGGAGGTTAATGTTTTATCCCATCTGGAAAAGTGCAACAAAACTGCTGAAAGACAATCACATTTTTCACCAGAACTACAGTATGTGAAAAATTGGTCAGGTGTAAGCATCTTTTGCCTAAAGCACAACAATAAATTCAACACAAATCACTGTTTTCTACATGCATTATTGAGTATGTGTTTTACTTCATAACCCCAAGGCCGGCACTAGATCAAATGGCACCCCAGGCAAGGAACTTCTTTGGTGCCTCCTCCTCCATTTGTTAAACTTTTGAATACCTTACTGCATCTTGAGCCTGGCGCCTCTCAAACACCACACCCCAGGCAGTCATCTGCCCCTAAATCCAGGACTATGTACCCAGTTTCATCAACAGACCAACTTGCCAGGCCATACGAAGTCCTAGAAGAATAATACAACAACTCGTTCCTAGTCAAATCAATGGCTAGAGAAAAATCTACAGAAGATGCCATTAGGCCCACCAGAGAACCAGGGCCAGAGGCTTCAAATCAATAAAGCATTTAAGTAGGTGAGTGCTTAAGTTATCCCTATTCAGCAAGGCTCTTAAGCATGTGCTTAAAATTAAACACTAAGTTCTTTGCCTACTAGGGATGGGACTGATGAATCAAGGCTTTACAAGATGGCCAGGGTAGCACTTTAGTCCTGAATAAGGCATCACAGAAAGTGTTTGTTCGTTTTTTGCTATTTTCTTTGATGTCTACAATAATGGGGCTGGGCAAAGGAAAGAAGGGTTAAAAATAGTAACAGACTGGACATTGGTGGTTGTCCAGGGACCAGTGATCATGACCTGATTACATTCAATATGGGCAAACAAAGGACAGTCCAACCCATAATATATGTAGTTGGTGCTTCAACTAAATGTTCCACATTTGAGGAAAAGTCAAAGCTGAGTTGATTGGGAAGGAAAATTTAGACAGAAAAATTTAGGTGAAAAATAGAAGTTCTTAAAGAAGTGTTTATTTAGATAGCCATCATCAAGTCACCATCCCCTGTGCTCCTCCTCTTGGCAGGGACCAGTGCTTCAGACACTCTGCCTCAGTTTCCCCAAGGGAGCTTCCACTTTAGGCGCTTACAGGTCAGCCTTCCAGCAAGGTCCCTACAAAAGTTCAACCCCACCTTCCAGCATAGCAGAGTCCAAAGTCACAGTCCCAAAAACAAAAGAGTCTTTATGCCAACTAAGTTTAGTTGTCACCCTTCTAAGATTATCATCCATGTTCCTCTGGGTTTAGCACTCAGATCCCAGTCATGATCTGGCTTAATAACCTTCAGCAAGTTCCTGATAAACCCAAACAGGCCCATGTCAAGCCTACCTTTCCTCCAGGGAAGCACTGACAGGCCACAGTCTTATTCAATTACTGACTGCAGCCAGGCTTCTCTCCCCAATTGCAAGCACCTGGTCTACTCCCCTTCCCAATCAGCTCACAACTAAATGAGCTTGCCCCTTTTTAGCCCCTTCCTATTGGCCTGAAACAATCTACAGGTGTAGTGGGCAGGGCTGATTGTGCGCATAGAAGTTTGTTAACCCTTTCCAGACTCAGTGGGCTTTGTATACCCCCTCATGATGGCCAAAAAGCCATGATTCCACCATTAAGGAAGAGGACAACTTTGGCAAAAAGCCCATTCTGGTTCAATAGTGAAGTGAAGGCATCAATTAGGAGAGAAAATAGCAATATATAACAAACGGGAAAAGGGAAAACAAATATGAATCGATATAAATTAGAAATTATGAAGGGCAGAAATTGATAAGGAAACTAAGGACATCAAGGGAAAAATCTGTGACCGACAGGGCTAAGGACAATAAGTGGGGGGGAGGGGGTTTGAGTATGTTAGGAACAAAAGAAATCCTAGCAATGTCAATAGCCCCATTACTAGATGGAGACAGTAGAATTGTTAATAATGATGCAGAAAAGGCAAAAGTGCATTAAATAATTAAACGTAGCAGAATGATGTACTTGTATCACATGAGAATGATGAAGTACTTCCAGTCCATTAGTAACCGAGAAGGCTGTTGGATAACATCTACTAGGGATAAAAAATTTTAAATCAGTAAATCCAGATAACTCAGACATAAGAGTCCTAAAACAGTTGCTTGAGGTTCTCTCTGGTCCCACTAACGTTACATTTTAATAAATCTTGGAACACTGGGGAAGTTCCAAAAGACTGGGTGTGTACTATTGTTGTGCCAATATTGAAAAAAAGCAATCAGAATGACCCCAGTAACTATAAGCAGTTAGCCTGACATGAATCCCAGGGAAAATAATGGAAAATCTGATATGGGATTTAATTAATAGAGAATTAAAAGATAAGAATATAACTAATGCCCATCAACATGGCTTTATGGAAAATAGGTCTTGTCAGACAACTCTGATTTCATTCTTTGATGAGATTTCAAGTTTGGTTGATACAGGTAACTGCACAGGTGTAATATAGCTAGACTTCTGTAAGGCATTTGCCTTAGTACCACGTGACATTCCGATTCAAAAATTAGCACTAAACACTATCAATAAAGCACATGTTAAATGGATGACTAACTGGCTGACAGATCTCAAAAAATAGTTGTCAAGGGGGAATCATCGTCAAATGGGGTTGTTTCTAGTGGGGTTTCTCAGGGATCAGAACTAAGCCCAACTCAATTCATCATTTTCATCAATGATTTGGAAATGACACAAAGTTTGTTGGAATGGAAAATAATGATGAGGACAGGAAAATCATACAGAGCAATCTGATTCTCTTGATAAACTGAGCCTATTCAAACAAAATACATTTTAATGCAGCCAAATGCAAAATTACAGCTCTAGATAAAAAGAACATAGGCCATGCCTAAGAATGAGGGACTGTAACCTGGAAAGCAGCGACTCTGGATAGGATTTAGGAGTCATAGTGGAGCGACAACTCAACGTGAGCTCCCAAAAAGGGCCAATGTGATCCTTGGATGTATAAACAGCAAAGTACTGAGTAGGAGTTGGGAGGTGATTTTACCTTTAGTATACAGCACTGGTGAGTCTGATACTGGAATACTGCATCCACGACTGGTGTCCACATGTTGAGCATTTGGAGAGGGTGCAGCAGACAGCTGCAAGAGTTGGAGAAAATGCCTTTCAGTGAGAGACTGAAAGAGCTCAGTCTAACAAAAAGTATAACAAGAACCAATGGCTGGAAGCTGAAGGCAGACAAATTCAAATTAGGAATTAGGCATGAGTTTTTAACAGTGAGGATGGTTAGCCAATGGAACAGACTATCAAGGGGAGTGGTGGATTCTCCATTTCTTGATCTTCAAATCAAGACTGGATTCCTTTCTGGAAGATATGCTTCAGTCAAACACAATCAGTTATTAAGATAAATAGGTGAAATGTAGTGGTCTATAGCAGTGGTTCTCAAAGCTGGACCGCCACTTGTTCAGGGAAAGCTCCAGCGGGCCAGACCGGTTTGTTTACCTGCCGCATCCACAGGTTCAGTCGATCGCGGCTCCCACTGGCCGCAGTTCGTGGCTCCAGGCCAATGGGGGCTGCGGGAAGCGGCGCGGGCCAAGGGACGTGCTGGCCACCCTTCTGGCAGCTCCCGTTGGCCTGGAGCGGTGAACCACGGCCAGTGGGAGCTGCGATCGGCCAAACCTGCGGACGCAGCAAGTAAACAAACTGGTCCGGCCCGCCAGGGGCTTTCACTGAACAAGTGGCGGACCAGCTCTGAGACTCACTGGTCTATTGGCATACAAAACGAGATGATCTAATGGTCCCTTCTGGCCTTAAGCTCTATGAGTGGGCAGACAGAGTTCACATTCAATTTGGAAAAGCATCTAGGAGTTCAGAAACTTTAACTGAGACTTCTTGTTTTCTTCCACTTCCTTCTCTTTGGATCCTCCAATAAACCCCAACTCTATTTTCCATCTTAGCATCCTTTTACTGTCAACATTTTGGGATGTTCCATGAATAGCTGTGGTTTTGCCAGGAAAAAAATTATATCGGGAAAAACAGTGACTTTTGGATGGGATTAGGACAATACCTAAGAGTCATTGGGGTAAGGGCTGTCAATGATTAAAGGTTCAGCTATCACTGAAGTCTTTGGAAAGACTCGTGTTGACCTCTCTGGGAGTGGGATTGGGCTCTCAAGGCCAGATTTTCAATGTGATTTTAGTGCCTAAAAATGTAAAGAGGCATCTGGTAGGATTTTCAAAAGTGCTGAAATAGATTAGGCACCTAACTCATTGATTTCAATGGGATTTAGGTGTATAACCTGTTTAATCCCTGTAGGCGCCTAGTTTCATTTTTAGAGGCTTAAACACCTTTGAAAATCTGGCCTTTAGTAAACAACCAGTGTTTTTTCCAGATATCTGGTGGGTCAGGTTTCTAGCTTCCCTTGTGCATTTCAGGTGTTAGGTACAGATAAACATGATTTTAGCTTCAACACATTTATGGTGGAAAGCTATATGCTCTAATTTTTTTTTAGAATATAGCAAGAATTCTTCATTTTGCTCTAAAACCATTATTCTAGTATGGAGAAACCATGTCATCATTCATTTGAAATTGCTTGTAGGCATTATGAGCTCTAATTTTAGTTGTCAAGATAAAGCATATTAGAATCTCTTCTGCATTAGTGCATTTAATCTAACTATAGTCTAAAAAAGTGTCTGCAAACTAGTAAAAGAAACAGCTCTGCTGCTTTTCTTTTCATTCCCAAGATTACTTGTAACTGGCCTATTCTCAGAATAAATTTTCCTTTAGACACCATGTATTAGAAACTACCCAGGGTGATCAAATCAACACCTTTGACAAAGTAATGTGAAAAGGCTCCCTTAAGCATTCAGCTAACTTGCTGGATAAATATGAGCTGTTTCAAGCTCCTGTTGGTTCAGTAAAGAAAATGTTGTTTGTGAACTGCTGCCAGCAATAAGAAAGTGAAATAAGGAGGCATTTTATATGAAACAGCTCGATTAAGGGTTGAAATGGGTTGATAAAAAGACAGTGGTACTTCTCCAAACTCTTCCCACAGAATATGACCTGCCAAGTTAAGAGGCCAAATTAAGGTGCTACTCACAGTAGATTCCACAGTTGTTCACAATATGATTATGCCTGGATGTGACTTGGCTCCTCAGGCTTGGTTCTGTTTCAATAAGCTTCAGCTACAGCTGTGGACTGTGTTGGGATCCTTGAGCTTGGCTCTTCCTTGACTGTGGAAAAGATAAGTCGTGATTTTCCTCCCCGAGTGACACCCACTTATGGCACCAAAATGAGCTGTCACTCACATCAGACCATTCAGATCTGTATATGTTTCTCCCTCTCCTTGGTTACATTCTTTGATGAGCAGTGAAAGAGTTAACACTATTGATATTTCGATTATTATCATTTGGTATCGAAGGGCTTGGCTACACTTGCAAGTTACAGCGCAATAAAGGAGCCCCGGGCACACTAGCTCACTACCCGTCCACACTGGCTAGGCACGTAGAGCACTCAGACTCCGCGGCTACATCGCTGCTGGTACTCCACCTCGGCGAGTGGAATAACGTTTGCTGCACCTCCATGGGAGCGCCGCAGCGCCAGTGTGGACGAGGTGTTGCATTACTGCGCTCTGATCAGCCTCTGGAAACATCCCATAATCCCCTTAAGTCAAGTGGCTGATCTTGTCATTGTTTTTGAATCGCTGCAGGAATGTGGATATGCCCTTTGAAAGCTCCGTTTCTGACAGCCGGCATGCTTATCTGCTCCAAGAAAAAGCAACCATTACTGTGGAATGCTGTGTGTGAGAGAGAGAGGCAGGTGGAAGACAGAACAGAAATTGAGTCTTCCAACATGTCTGTGCAGTTCCTAGCACATTTGGGACCCTCCTGTAAAATAAACAGTAGTGCAGACAAACAGATCCATTGAGTTGTCTATCAGGACAGAGGTATCCCCAAGTCACGTAGCACTTGAAGTCACAAATTCAGCTGACACTATCCAATGACACTCACTCACTCTCAAATTAAATTATAAATCCTTGAACAATACAGGCCACACTAGAAATATATGCAGCCACAAATCTGTGGAATGGATCGGCACACTGAGTTCAGAATAAGCCTGTATTAGGATTGGTTTCAGAGTAACAGCCATGTTAGTCTGTATTTGCAAAAAGAAACGGAGTACTTGTGGCACCTTAGAGACTAACCAATTTATTTGAGCATAAGCTTTCGTGAGCTACAGCTCACTTCATTGGATGCATACTGTGGAAACTGCAGAAGACATTATATACACAGAGACCATGAAACAATACCTCCTCCCTCCCCACTCTCCTGCTGGTAATAGCTTATCTAAAGTGATCACTCTCCTTACAATGTGTATGATAATCAAGTTGGGCCATTTCCAGCACAAATCCAGGTTTTCTCACCCTCTGCCCCCCCATACACAAACTCACTCTCCTGCTGGTAATAGCCCATCCAAAGTGACCACTCTCTTTACAATGTGTATGATAATCAAGGTGGGCCATTTCCAGTACAAATCCAGGTTTTCTCACCTCCCCCACCCCTTTTTCCAAAAATCACACACACAAACTCACTCTCCTGCTGGTAATAGCTTATCCAAAGTGACCACTCTCCCTACAATGTGCACGATAATCAAGGTGGGCCATTTCCAGCACAAATCCAGGTTTTCTCACCCCCCCCCCCCAAAACACACACAAACTCACTCTCCTGCTGGTAATAGCTCATCCAAACTGACCACTCTCCTTACAATGTGTATGATAATCAAGGTGGGCCATATTTAGCATAAATCCAAGTTTAACCAGAACGTCGGGGGGGGGGGTAGGAAAAAACAAGGGGAAATAGGCTACCTTGCATAATGACTTAGCCACTCCCAGTCTCTATTTAAGCCTAAATTAATAGTATCCAATTTGCAAATGAATTCCAATTCAGCAGTTTCTCGCTGGAGTCTGGATTTGAAGTTTTTTTGTTGTAAGATAGCGTCCTTCATGTCTGTAATTGCGTGACCAGAAAGATTGAAGTGTTCTCCGACTGGTTTATGAATGTTATAATTCTTGACATCTGATTTGTGTCCATTTATTCTTTTACGTAGAGACTGTCCAGTTTGACCAATGTACATGGCAGAGGGGCATTGCTGGCACGTGATGGCATATATCACATTGGTGGATGTGCAGGTGAACGAGCCTCTGATAGTGTGGCTGATGTTATTAGGCCCTTTGATGGTGTCCCCTGAATAGATATGTGGGCACAGTTGGCAACGGGCTTTGTTGCAAGGATAGTTTCCTGGGTTAGTGGTTCTGTTGTGTGGTATGTGGTTGTTGGTGAGTATTTGCTTCAGGTTGCGGGGCTGTCTGTAGGAAAGGACTGGCCTGTCTCCCAAGATTTGTGAGAGTGTTGGGTCATCCTTCAGGATAGGTTGTAGATCCTTAACAATGCGTTGGAGGGGTTTTAGTTGGGGGCTGAAGGTGACGGCTAGTGGCGTTCTGTTATTTTCTTTGTTAGGCCTGTCCTGCAGTAGGTGACTTCTGGGAACTCTTCTGGCTCTATCAATCTGTTTCTTCACTTCCGCAGGTGGGTATTGTAGTTGTAAGAATGCTTGATAGAGATCTTGTAGGTGTTTGTCTCTGTCTGAGGGGTTGGAGCAAATGCGGTTGTATCGCAGAGCTTGGCTGTAGACGATGGATCGTGTGGTGTGGTCAGGGTGAAAGCTGGAGGCATGTAGGTAGGAATAGCGGTCAGTAGGTTTCCGGTATAGGGTGGTGTTTATGTGACCATTGTTTATTAGCACTGTAGTGTCCAGGAAGTGGATCTCTTGTGTGGACTGGACCAGGCTGAGGTTGATGGTGGGATGGAAATTGTTGAAATCATGGTGGAATTCCTCAAGGGCTTCTTTTCCATGGGTCCTGTCAAGGGTTCCTCCCCCACTCTGAACTCTAGGGTACAGATGTGGGGACCTGCATGAAAAACCTCCTAAGCTTATCTTTACCAGCTTAGGTCAAAACTTCCCCAAGGTACAAAATATTACACCCGTTATCCTTGGACTGGCCGCTACCACCACCAAACTAATACTGGTTACTGGGGAAGAGCTGTTTGGACGCGTCCTTCCCCCCAAAATACTTCCCAAAACCTTGCACCCCACTTCCTGGACAAGGTTTGGTAAAAAGCCTCACCAATTTGCCTAGGTGACTACAGACCCAGACCCTTGGATCTTAAGAACAATGAACAATCCTCCCAACACTTGCACCCCCCCTTTCCTGGGAACTGTTGGATAAAAAGCCTCACCAATTTGCATAGGTGACCACAGACCCAAACCCTTGGATCTGAGAACAATGAAAAAGCATTCAGTTTTTTACAAGAAGACTTTTAATAAAAAATAGAAGTAAATAGAAATAAAGAAATCCCCCCTGTAAAATCAGGATGGTAGATATCTTACAGGGTAATTAGATTCAAAAACATAGAGAACCCCTCTAGGCCAAACCTTAAGTTACAAAAAAGATACACAGACAGAAATAGTTATTCTATTCAGCACAATGCTTTTCTCAGCCATTTAAAGAAATCATAATCTAACACATACCTAGCTAGGTTACTTACTAAAAGTTCTAAGACTCCATTCCTGGTCTATCCCCGGCCAAGACCCAGCATACAGACAGACACAGACCCTTTGTTTCTCTCCCTCCTCCCAGCTTTTGAAAGTATCTTGTCTCCTCATTGGTCATTTTGTTCAGGTGCCAGCGAGGTTACCTTTAGCTTCTTAACCCTTTACAGGTGAGAGGAGCTTTCCCCTGGCCAGGAGGGATTTCAAAGGGGTTTACCCTTCCCTTTATATTTATGACACGCCCCCCAAATCTCAGCTAGGGTGAAACACTGGCTGGGATTTCTTCCTGGAGCTCTAGGAAAAACAGAGTTAATAAGACACATGCATCTCTAAATATACTACCAAGTACATAAAGACTAACAATATTTTCCACATCTCAAGGACGATTTTAACCAGTTGATTCTGGGAAACTTTCACAGGAGAGTGCATCAGCCACTTTGTTAGAAGCTCCTGAGATGTGTTGGATGTCGAAATCAAAATCTTGGAGAGCTAAACTCCACCGAAGAAGTTTTTTGTTAGTTTCCTTGACGGTGTGAAGCCACTTCAGTGCAGCATGGTCGGTTTGCAGGTGGAAACGCCGTCCCCAAACATATGGGCGTAGCTTTTCCAGAGCGTAGACAATGGCGTAACATTCTTTTTCAGTGACTGACCAGTTGCTTTCCCTCTCAAACAGTTTTTTGCTGAGAAACACTACAGGGTGAAATTCTTGATCAGGTCCTTTCTGCATTAAAACTGCTCCCACACCACGCTCGGACGCATCTGTGGTTACTAGGAATGGTTTGTCAAAGTCTGGGGCCCTTAGTACAGGGTCAGACATGAGTGTCGCTTTAAGCTTGTTAAAGGCCTTCTGACACTTTCCGGTCCACTGAACAGCATTTGGCGGTTTCTTTTTGGTTAGGTCTGTCAGTGGGGCAGCGATTTGGCTGTAGTGCGGTACAAATCGTCTCTAATAACCGGCCAAGCCTAAGAAGGATTGAACCTGTTTCTTTGACTTTGGGACAGGCCACTTTTGGATAGCATCCACTTTGGCCTGTAGGGGGCTGATAGTTCCTTGACCCACCTGGTGTCCAAGGTAAGTCACTCTGTTTAGGCCTATTTGACACTTCTTAGCCTTAACAGTTAGTCCTGCCTTCCTTATGCACTCAAGGACTTTTTGTAGATGTTCCAGGTGGTCTGCCCAGGAATCCGAAAATATGGCCACATCGTCAAGGTAGGCGACTGCATATTCTCCTAATCCCGCTAGGAGACCATCTACAAGTCTTTGGAAAGTGGCGGGTGCATTTCGCAGCCCGAAAGGGAGTACATTAAATTCATACAGCCCGAGATGTGTGATGAAGGCTGACCTTTCCTTGGCAGATTCATCTAGCGGTACCTGCCAGTACCCCTTGGTTAAGTCCAAGGTAGAGATGAACTGGGCCCGTCCCAGTTTCTCTAATAGTTCATCTGTGCGTGGCATTGGATAGTTGTCTGGGCGAGTTACAGCATTTAGCTTACGGTAGTCCACGCAAAAACGTATTTCCCCATCTGGTTTGGGAACTAGAACCACTGGAGATGCCCATGCACTTTCAGAGGGGCAGATTACACCCATCTGTAACATATCCTGGATCTCCTGTTCTATAGCAGTTTTAGCTTGAGGAGACACCCGGTAAGGTTGGACCCTAACTGGGTGAGCATTTCCTGTGTCAATGGAGTGGTATGCCCGTTCAGTCAGTCCTGGGGTGGCTGAGAACGTTGGCGCGTAGCTAGTGCACAGCTCCTGGATCTGCTGTCGCTGCATACGCCCAAGGGTCATGGAGAGGTTCACCTCTTCCACACCACCACCACATTTCCCTTCATAGTAGACACCTTTGGGCCACTCAGCGTCGTCTCCTCCCTGGGCTGTAAACTGACAAACCTTTAATTCTCTGGAATAAAAGGGCTTTAGAGAATTAATATGGTACACCTTAGGCTTTCGGTTGGAGGTGGGGAATGCTATGAGATAATTAACAGCTCCCAGGCGCTCCTGGACCGTGAATGGCCCTTCCCACGATGCTTCCATTTTATGGGCCTGGGGTTTACCCTTCCCTTTATATTTATGACAGGTCCAGATGATGAAGATGTCATCAATATAGCGCAAGTAGAGTAGGGGCGTTAGGGGACGAGAGCTGAGGAAGCGTTGTTCTAAATCAGCCATAAAAATGTTGGCATATTGTGGGGCCATGCGGGTACCCATAGCAGTGCCGCTGATCTGAAGGTATACATTGTCCCCAAATGTAAAATAGTTATGGGTAAGGACAAAGTCACAAAGTTCAGCCACCAGGTTAGCCGTGACATTATCGGGGATAGTGTTCTTGACAGCTTGTAGTCCATCTTTGTGTGGAATGTTGGTGTAGAGGGCTTCTACATCCATAGTGGCCAGGATGGTGTTATCAGGAAGATCACCAATGCATTGTAGTTTCCTCAGGAAGTCAGTGGTGTCTCGAAGGTAGCTGGGAGTGCTGGTAGCGTAGGGCCTGAGGAGGGAGTCAACATAGCCAGACAATCCTGCTGTCAGGGTGCCAATGCCTGAGATGATGGGGCGCCCAGGATTTCCAGGTTTATGGATCTTGGGTAGTGGATAGAATATCCCAGGTCGGGGTTCCAGGGGTGTGTCTGTGCAGATTTGATCTTGTGCTTTTTCAGGAAGTTTCTTGAGCAAATGCTGTAGTTGCTTTTGGTAACTCTCAGTGGGATCATAGGGTAATGGCTTGTAGAAAGTGGTGTTGGAGAGCTGCCGAGCAGCCTCTTGTTCATATTCCGACCTATTCATGATGACAACAGCACCTCCTTTGTCAGCCTTTTTGATTATGATGTCAGAGTTGTTTCTGAGGCTGTGGATGGCATTGTGTCCACGGCTGAGGTTATGGGGCAAGTGATGCTGCTTTTCCACAATTTCAGCCCGTGTACGTCGGCGGAAGCACTCTATGTATTAGGATTGTTATATCCTATGTATATATGTATATTGTGATATCCTATGTATTAGGATTGTTAATCCTATGTATTAGGATTCTTTCTGTGGTATTAGTAGGCAAAAAACAAATTGACATTGAATATACTTTGACATCTATATTTCCACATTTTCTGAAGCTCAGTGACAGCCCAATACAATGCAACCCTTAGGGGCAACGCTTTGCTCTCTGTGTATTGCTCAGGGAGCTGCAAAGAGATCAGAGACTGTCTTTACCTCCCCTCCTGGAAATTCCCGTGGCATGGAAGAGTCCCTAGCAGAAATAGAGCCCCTTTGCTGCTCTCTTCAACTTCTGGTGCAGATGCAGAGAGAGGAAGTGACCAAAGCACAATGCGCGGTGGCAGTCTCCAGCTGGCATCCCTCGGGGACCACTATCAGCTGGCACAACCCTTAGGTTGCTCTAACGTTTGCAAAGGGGAAGGGTCAAACAGGCTCCTGGACCCCGCTTTCCCAGTGCAGTAGAGAATATGGTACATAAAGATTTGATCCTACTCTCTCTGAAATCAACGCCATTGACTCTGAAGTCTGCCATTGAATTTATTGGAGCAGAAGTTGATCCATACTGTATACAGATGGGTTTTTCTGTGCAATAAAATGTAGATTAAATACATTTTTCCTATCAGCACTTTTATCATTGTTATTTCAATACTTTGGGCATTGGGAATACTGACTGACAGAACATTTGACCAGTCTGCATAAACCTGTGCAAACTCTTGAGGGGACTTGATTTGTAAACATTTGCTAAGTTCTCCCTCAGTCATAAACCGTGAGCATGAGTATTCCCCAAATGACTACCTGTGATGCCATGGGATTCAACCTCGACCTGTAAGGGATTGTGTCACCACCTGTCTGTAACCCTGGGTGCCCCTGTGCTATGCAGCTTTGACTCAGAGCCCTGACACTAGAGGCCTGGTGACAGCACAAATGACCTCACCTTGGCTAACACCAGCCTCGTTACTCCTTGCAGGGTGACACCAACAACCGTTCCAGCCCTGAATTCTCCCCCCAGACATATCTTTTTCTGCAGTGCACAGCGCCCTTCCCTGCAGCACTCACAAAACCTTAGCAAGTTGCTGCTCATTTAAAGAGACAGTACACAGCAGCTTATCAACTATCACAGTACGGTGTTGGTTTATAGTAAAATCAGGGACGTCCCTACCCATATGCAAAGAACGCAGCTGCGTAGGGCACCAGGAAATTTGGGGCACCACATTTCCTGGTGCCCTGCGCAGCTGCATGCTGCTCCAGCCCCTGCTCCGCCTCTTCCCCATGGCCCCTGCCCCACTCCACCCCTTCCCCAAAGCCCCAGCCCCTGCTCCACCCCACCTCTGCTCCACCCCAGCCCCGCCCCCACTCCCCTGAAGACTACAGCAGGGGTCAGGCCTGCACTCACCAGCGGCGGGAAGTGCAGCGATCCGGCCCCAGCTACACTGCCGGTGAGTGCTGGGGGGCGGTTTCCCACTGCCCCCCAAGCCTGCTCCTGCCCCCCTGTGGAGGCCTGGGGCCAGCCTCCCCATGGAGGCCTGGGGCCCCACACTCCCCCTCCATAGTGGGGCTGTGTAGGGCCCCAGAATGGCTTCAGACGGCCCTGAGTAAAATAGGTTTATTAACATAAAGAGATTGGTTTAAGTGATGCCAAGAAGAAGGCATAAAGACAGAAATGGTTACAAACAAAAGCAAAACACGCTTCTAAGACTCTTTCTTCCAACATGGCTGGCCAGTCTTTAGCCAGGACCCAACACAGAGAGCCCAAAGTGCTTGGCTTCTCTGAGTCCTCAGGTGCAGAATAACGTAGGGGTTCTTCCCCCCGACCCTCTTTATAGTGCAGTAAACTTTTGAAATGTACTCTCCTGAAGAGTATCCCCAGATAAAGTTCCTTTTCCTTGCTGGGTGTAGACACCATGCTGTCTGGTGTAGATACCAAGCTGGCTTCTCCCCCACTTATGATTTTTAAAGTGCAAATGATGTTCCTGCGATCTCCAATACAAATGATTAGCCCACTGTCCATGGCCACACCTTGCTTGGCATGTTGGCCTCTTTCCTTTGTCTGGAAAAATCTGTTAGCAACTTTCCTTGATGAGCCTGATTTAAATACATTTTAGTTACATATTTCCAGCACATCTGTATAATTATTTGGAGGTTAACCATACATAATCACACATGAATATTAACAATCAGTGAGTTATTCATTTTTCACTTGCCACCCTTTGGATAAGTATCATATAAGATGATCTGAATGACCTTGTAAACTGGCGTAATAGAATTGGGATGAAATTTAATAGGGCAAAGCCATGTTTTTAGGGACTAACAAGAATTTTTGCTATAAGCTGTATCAGTTGGAAGTGACAGAGGAAGAAAAAGACCTGGGAATATTGGTTGATCACAGGATGACTATGAGCCACCAATCTGATGAGGCTGTGAAAAAAGCGAATGCAGTCCTAGGATGAATACCTAGGTGAGGTATTTCCAGTAGACACAAGAAAGTGTTAGTATCATTATACAAGGCACGGTGATACCTCACATGGAATGTTGTGTGAAATTTTGGTCTCCCATGTTTAAGAAAGATGAATTCAGACTGGAACAGGTGCAGAGAATGCTACTAAAATGATCCAAGAAATGGAAAACCTACCATATGAGAGGAGACTCAAAGAGTTTGGCTTATTTACCCTAATCAAACAAATGCTGAGGGGAGATATGCTTGCTCTCTATAAATACATCAGAGGGATAAGTAAGTCCTCTCCCCCCCTGGTATTTAAGTTAAATGCCAAAGTGGACACAAGAACAAATGGCTATAATCTGACCATCAACAAGATTGAAATTAGCTGAAAGTCTCTAACCATCAGAGGAGTGAAGCTCTGAAACAGCCTTCCAAGGACAGCAGTGAGGGCAAAAAAACTAAATGGCTTTAACATTGATCTTGATAAGTTCATGGAGGGGAGGGAATGATGAGACTGCCTACAATGTCATGTAGACAATCTGCAACTGCTAGCAGCAAATATCTCCACTGACTGGTGATGAGACACGAGATGGGGTGGGCTCTGAGTTACTAAAGAGAATTCTTTCCCAGGTGTCTGGCTGGTTAGCCTTGCCCACATGTTCAGGGTCAAACTGATTGTCCTATTTAGGCAGGAAGGAATTTTCCCCCGGGTCAGACTGACAGAGACTGTAGGTGTTTTTCGCCTTCCTCTGCTGCATGGGGCATGGGTCACTTGCAGGTTTAAACTAGTGTAAATGGTGAGTTCTCTGTAACTTGAAATCTTTAAATCATGATTTGAGGACTTCAGTATCTCAGCTAGAGGTTAAGGGTCTATTGTGAGGGGGTGAGGTTCTGTGGCCTGCTATGTGCAGGAGGTCAGACTAGATCAGTGGTGGACAAACTGTGGCCTGCGGGCCGTATGCAGCCCTTCAGGGTAATCCGCTGTTTTGTTTGTTTACATTTGCACCGCCACCCGCGGCTCCCAGTGGCTGCGGTTCGCTGTTCCTGGCCAATGGGAGCTGCGGGAAGCAGCGGGCGGCATGTCCCTGCCACCCACGCTGCTTCCCGCAGCTCCCATTGGCTGGGAACAGTGAACTGCGGCCACTGGGAACTCTGCAGGCAGCCGTGCAAATGTAAACAAACTGTCTGTCGGCCCACCAGCAGATTACCCTGATGGACTGCGTGTGGCCCGTGGACCGCAGGTTGCTCACCACTAGACTAGATGGTCATGATAGTCCCTTCTGACCTTAAAGTCTGTGAGTCTATGACAACAGTGTGTGAGGTGCACTGAGGTGGTCAGCTGAGACTCACTGCTGCATATCCGGAAGCTCCATGCCATCCGGCATTGGGGTGTTCTTAGGGTCAACCACCGTTTGCTATTAAATATGCATACAATCTGAGTGAAATTTACCCCGGAGCAAAGGGCTAGCTCAAGTCCAGCACACCATTTAATTCTCCCTCCAATCATATTTTAGAGCAGAGGTGCGCAAACTACGGCCCACGGGACCGTTATGCCTGTCCCCTGAGCTTCTGGCCCGAGAGGCTTACCCCGGCCCCTCCCCCGCTGGTCCACCTCCCCCGCAGCTTCAGCTCACTGCGCTGCCGGTGCAATGCTCTGGGCGGCGGGGCTGTGAGCTCCTGGGGCAATGCAGCTGCAGAGTTCAGCCTGACCCGGTGCTCTTTGTTGTGCGGTGCGTGGCTGGCTCCAGCCGGGTGGCGCGGCTGCCTGTCCTGGTGCAGCTGCGCTGCCAGCCACCAGTGCTCCAGGCAGTGTGGTAACGGGGCAGGGAGTGGGGGAGGGGGCTTGGATGGAGGGCAGGGGAGTTTGGGGGTGGTAAGGGGCCGGGGTGTGGCTAGGGGTCGGGGCAGTCAGAGGGCAGAGAACAGGGGGGTTGGATGGAGCAGGGGTCCCGGGGGGGGCAGTCAGGGGACAGGGAGAAGGGGGGGTTGGAATGGGGCAGTGGTGGGCAGTTAGGGATGGGGGGTCTGGGGGCGGTCAGGGAGAAGAGGTGGTTGGATGGGCCAGGAGTCCCAGGGGGGGCAGTCAGGAAGGAGGGGGGGGTTGGATGAGGCAGCGGGGGGCAGTTAGGGGCGGGGGGTCCGGGGGCGGTCAGGAGACAGACGGCGGGGGGGGGTGGATGGGGCAGGGGTCCCGGGGGGGCCGTCAAAGGGGGTGAGAAGCAGGGAGGGGTTGGATAGGTGGCGGGGGCCAGACCACACCTGGCTGTTTGGGGGGGCACAGCCTCCCCTTACCGGCCCTCCATACGATTTCTGAAACCTGATGCGGCCCTCAGGCCAAAAAGTTTGCCCGCCCCTGTTTCAGAGACTGAAGTGGTGTATTGGACTAGATCTAGCACTCTGCATGGGGGCAAATTTCACTCTCTCTGAATACGGTCATTTAGAATCCTGAGTAATTTTGAATATGAACAACAGTGCTGATTCTAAATTCCAATGTAAATTAAAAATTCTGAAGGGAAGAAAGTTCGGCTCCCACCCAGACAAAATATCTTTCCACGTGGCTGAGAAGATACATGAGACAAGGGGGGAAAAAAACCAAAAATCCACACTGGGTGCAGAGCCCTATTTGTTTAATGTGTATACATATACTGTAATTGCTCTGCCATGTTTTAAATGTCTGATGGAAACAGACTTCATAGTTGCTGATGGCCAAAGCTTAATCTCGTGGGCCATAAGGAAAGAACAGCTTGATGTACAAATTTGAGAACTTGCATTATGCTGTAATTTTAGTAACCAGGAAGAATCAATAGTACATAACTTACTCAAGAAAAGAAAGAAAAAGAACAAACAATATAGGCAACGGATGCTGCTACTAAAAAGAAGGGAGACTTTAGTACTTTTTCCAGACAGTTTAATAATATGTTTTATTTGAATTTCTCCATAAGATAGATAATGTGTGCTTTTGCATTGTCTTCTAACAGCAAAATGCTTAGCTGGAGAAAGAACCTCTCCAAATCAGATTCAACATACAAGACCCTGAAGCAAACGCTCAGCTGCAGCAGGTATTCAGATTTTTTAAAATGCAAATATTCATAAGATTTTCAGAAAGGATAGATGGTTTGTTATAGACTCTCATGTACACTTAATACATTGGTAAATATTCTGCTGGTAATATGTTTGGAATAGTCTATGTGGAAAATTCTAATCCTAGCTATTATCATGTGCCTCCTACTGATCATGTATTTGGGGTGGGGGATTACTTATTAATTCAGGGTTTATCAGCATTTCTATTATAAACCCATATGAATTTTAGCTCCAGTTTTCCATTTGACATTCAGGATTTCAGCCTAGGAGCAAGTGTTCTGTTTATACAATATTTGGTTAAAACTAAAAATAATGCAACTGCTTCCATGTGACGGAAGAGCTGAAATTAATCTGATACCATAAATCCATTTTTATACATTTGCTTTTCTTTTAATGCAAAAGAGTTCCATCCAATTTTAAAAATGATGTTGTGTAGGCCATTGGACCCTGATGTAAGCCATTGCCACTGGTTGCAAAAATAACGGAAAAGATAAAGAGATTGAGTTTTAAGTTTACCTCCGTGCACAGGGACGAATTCAGTAAAAAATACATTAAGCTTCAATGCCACCAAGGTCCCCACAAAGGGCCCAGTTCTGCAAGATGCTGAACACCCTCAACTCCCAGTGAATTCAGTGTGCTTGCAGGTCAATTAGCACCTTCCAGGTGGGATGTTATCTGATTAAAATATGACTATGTAGATCATTGTTTCTACCACTGTTATAAAATTGCAACAAATCTTGTACAAAGTATGTCAAGGAAGGTGTCTATGGAAAAGTTATGATTTGCTGAATATGATTATGTTATTTGTATGTATGTATCATTTCTGTATCTGAAATTATGGATATTAACTCTGTACCTGTATTTCAAATGTTTGCTCCCGTGGTAGTGTACGGGGAGACTTTGGCAAACCAGTAAAGTGCCTGAAACCATGATGGCTTATTGCTAAAGCAGCCAAGTCAGCAGGCTGTAAATCAGCCAAGTCAGCAGGCTTAGCTTAACCAAGGCAGGAGGGGAAGGGGGCTTTTGGGTGCCACAGAAAGGGCAGCTTGACCCCACGTCCTTCCTGATAAGAATTGTGTTGAAGTTGCTGAGACATGCATCTTAGAACAGCAGGATGTGCCCCAGGAATGTCTAGTGGGGCCTCAAGGCTGCAAACGCTGGAAAAACCCACAGCTGGTTAGTCGATAATCAGAAGGAACCTCTCACTTGACCATTGAAACTGCTTACTTAACAAGTTTGCTTTAAGAGACATGTCATTCTATTACTAACGTATAAATAAGGGGGGAAAGTTTGAGGTAGGGGGACTCTTCAGGACTGGACTCTCTCTCTCTCTGGATGCATCTTGTGTTTCCCAGCAGAAGATAGGCTGCCGCTGTGCCACTCGAGAGCCACACTCAGCTTTGGTAATTATCAAGAGTTGGGGGTGTTTTACTAACCTGTTGCGGACATATGTATAAGTGCTTGAGAATAAGTAAAGTTTAGCTTTAAGTGAAAGCACTCTTGTGTTGTGTTGTTTGTGCCAGCCATCTATCGGTCAGACGGCCGTGTCTCTCCTGATTTATTTCCTGACACCACCTCGCACAGAGTAAAAGTTACCAAGATCTTTGGGTTGAAAGAACCCGGGGTAACAGTAGCACCCACAAGGTTAACTATTCAAGTTGAATGGCCCATCAAAGGACACTTAACTCACAATGGAAGATGCCTATCTACACTTAATGGACTTTCCTATGAAGGTTCTAACTGGAGCATAGGTAATGGCTTCTGCTATGACTATGCAAAATCATGCATGTGACTTGCCTATGTGACTCCAAATACCATTTTGTTACCTGTAATTTTCCACAGCGAGAATAATGGGTTTCCCTTCACTTGGCAGATGCTATAACAAGCCCTGGAAACACCTCCATTTTACTTCTTTCCTACTCAATCCTCTGGAACAGAGATTGGCAACCTTCGGCACGCAGCCCATCGGGGTAATCTGCTGGCGCGCCGCGAGACATTGACCGTCCGCAGGCATGGCCCCCCGCAGCTCCCAGTGGCCGTGGTTCACCATTCCCAGCCAGGAAGTGGCAGCCAGCACGTCCCTGCAGCCCTCACCACTTCCTGCAGGTGCATTGGCCGGGAACGGTGAACCGCGGCCACTGGGAGCTGCGGGGGGCTGTGCCTGTGGACGGTCAACGTAAACAAAATGTCTCACAGCCCACCAGTGGATTACCCTGATGGGTCATGTGCCAACGGTTGCCAACCCCTGCACTGGACTATGAACTTATACTAATGGTAGCATTCTAACCAAAGGACTGAGGACCTTCCAATGATTTGGAAGCAACCAGAGACTTAACAAGCCAGCAGTTTATTCCATCATGACTACAAGGCTGATCCAAGAACTTTGCAATTATTGTATGTATTTGATTCCTTTAACCAATTTTAACTCCTTTCTTTCTTTTCTTTCTTACCTACCTATCTAAAGGATTGGCAACAGTGTGATGATTGGGTAAGATCTTAGTTATATATTGACCTGAGTATGTGGCTGGTCCTTTGGGATCAGAAGAACCCTTTTGTTTGATGAAATTGGTTTTAAATAACCACTCATCATTAAGTCTAGTGTTTTTGGTGATGATACAAGGACTGGAATACCTAAGGAAAGTGCTTTTTTGGCTTCTTGTTAGCCAGTGTGGTGAAACAGAAGTTTACTTTTGCTGCTGGTTTGCTATATCTTATGGGAGAATAACCACCAGTTTTGGGATGCATCTGCCCTATTTCTCAGCAGTTTGTCCTGAATTTGGTATTCTCAGTTGTGATCCATAGAGGCATAGTGACACCAGGATTGGTTCCAAAGCTACAGAGATCATTTGGACAAGGGTCTGCAAATCAGGAAGTAGTCATACTTTTGACAGAACACTGCATATTAAAAAAATACCTGGGCCATTCTCCACTTACTGCAGGGCAAAAGAATTCTTCAGCACAGTGTCTATTGCCATGCTAAGAGCTTTAGTCAGATGGAGAAAGGAAGTATTGTTATCCTCACTTTACAGATGGGGAATTGAGGCACAGAAAGATGAAGTAACTTGCCAAAGACTGCCACAGACTTCCTGAGTTGAACTGGTAACTAAAACTAGATCACCTAGTTCAGTGTATTAATTAAGACATTCCTTCCTCTCAAATAAAATAACTAATAAATTCTACAGTCTGGCGACTCCCATTACCTTTATGAACTATTTAGAGATTATGAGGCAAGGCAAAGTGGCAGCCATGATGTACTGACCTAAAAAGAAAGCAGTCCCTACCCTCAGTGCTGTTATATTTCATTAACAAATGTGGGAGACAATCAAATTGCTGTCTTTTTCTATTCCACAATGTTCAAACCATTGATCACACTGCAATTTTTTTATATAAACATTTTATTCAGCATAGAAATTTAAAAGGGAAATTAAAATGAGCATCAAAGTCTACAGAAAGTATTGCTATTGAATGTCTAAATTATTATTGTGCCAGCAGTTTGAATCACTTTGTATCCTTGCATCACCTGAAGTTTCCAGAAAGTCACTTCAAAAGGAGCTTCTGCTGTGTGAAACTTCCAATTTAGTCCATTAATATTTGTTCTTTTACCATTTTTACTCTTTACTCTGTTTTACAGCTAGGTTGCAACCTCTCGGCCATAGAAGAAATGGCTTCATGATTTGCCTCACTTCTTCCCCTTTAATTGAACTAGACAAGGACAGTATAAGTACAAATTTTATCGTATGACATCTGCAGTAATGTACCTTCTCCTTCAGCTAATGCCAATCAAAAGAGAACTCCCTAATTTCCAAATTTCCCTCTGCCTCAAACAGTGTAATTCAGATACTGTTATTTTTCTTCTAAGTACTGAACAGGCTCAAAACATTTGCAGTATAATTGATGCCATACAATGAATTCATACAACCTGGAAGATGCCAGATATAGGGCCTGATTCTGATGGAAAGTCTAGCTTCAGTAGGAGTTGGATGAGGCTCATAATGCATTGATAACAGATTAGTAGAAATTGCAAGATATGAAAGGAGACCATTGTCAAAGATGAAAACAGTAAGATTCCTTAAGATAACTTTGACAGACGCATATGCTAAATCAAGTCTGGTGTATAATAACTTCTGTAGTATCTTATTAATGCTTAAAGGGATATGCAGTGATGAGCTGCCAAAATCTTAACAACTGGTTCCCTCCTCACCCCACGAGGGGGTCGTTGCCCACCCCCGCTCCCAGGGACTCCTGCCCCATGTTCCTTGACACCCTCCCCCCGAGGACCCCTGCCCCATCCACCCCCCTCCCCTGTCCACTGACTGTCCCAGAACCAGGCAGGAGGGTCTTGTGGGCCACCATAGTGGGTGCCTACCCCGCCCCTAAGAGCCAGAGGGACCTGCCGGGGGGCGAGGTGGGGAGTCCCGGCCTGTGCTTACCTGGGGCAGCTCCCAGGAAGCATCCGGCAGGTCCCTCTGGCTCCTAGGGGCAGGATAGTGTAGTGCCCGCTCCCCCCACTAATCACATCAAAAGTGGTGCCTTAGGCACCAACTCTGTGGGTGCTCCGGGGCTGGAGCACCCATGGGGAAAATTTGGTGGGTGCAGAGCACCCACCGGCAGCTCCCCGCCCCGCCCCACCCCACACCCAGCCCCAGCTCACCTCCGCTCCGCCCCGCCTCCTCTCCTGAATGTGCTGCCCCACTCTGCTTCTCCGCCCCCCACCGCAAATCAGCTGTTCACGCGGGAAGCCTGGGAGGGCTGAGAAGCAGGCGGTGGCTTCGCACTCAGGCCCAGGGAGGCGGAGGTGAGCTGGAGAGGGGAGCAATTCCCCTGTGCACCCCCCCCCCGGGTTACCTGCTGCGGCGTGGGTGGCCCCCCTCGCGCCCCCACCCCGTCCCAGCTCACATCCACCTCCCTGGGCCTGAGCGCGAAGCGGCCGCCTGCTTCTCAGCCCCCCGCTTCCCGCGTGAACAGCTGATTCGCGGGTAGCCGGGTGGGGCGGAGAAGCAGAGTGGGGCAGCGTGTTCAGGGGAGGAGGCGGAGTGGAGGTGAGCTGGGGCCGGGCGTGGGGAGGGGCGGGGAGCTGCCGGTGGGTGCTCTGCACCCACCAAATTTTCCCCTTGGGTGCTCCAGCCCTAAGGCTCCACTTTTGGTCGGTTGTTAAATTTAGTAGCCCTTTTAGAACCGGTTGTCCCATGAGGGACAACCGGCTCTAAAAGGGCTTCTAAATTTAACAACTGGTTCCAGCAAACCGGTGCGAACCGGCTCCAGCTCCCCAGTGGATATATGCAAGGTGTAAGGTTGGTGATACAACTAGCTTTGGCATGCCCTAGAAGATTACTCTTTCTGGTGTATCTAAACATGGTTCACTGCACACACTGCAAAGAGTTGACTCAGGGAATGGGAGAATTGAAGTAAATGGAGAAATAGAGGGATCAATACTGCTGGACACTTCCATAAGATGCCAAGGACCCTCTGATATATCAGGAGCTGTGGGTGCTTAGTAACCAACCAGTTTTAGGCCTTTTATTTTGGTGCCTAGATATGGCTTTAAGTACTTAATTCTAAGCGTCAAAGTTTGGAAAATGGGGCTTATCTGACTGTGGCTTATAATTGAGCCACAGTGTTTGTGTCTCTATTTCTACATTACATTTTCCTTGTATAGCTATGTATGAACATAAGGTGCATTTTAAGTTGCACTGTACTTGTCAAGATTTTCAAAGGGATCACTGTATCTGACAGAATATATTAATAAAGTTTTATTAAGAGTTAGGGTGAAAACCTGGCCCCATTGAAATCAATGAGAGTTTTGCTATTGACTTCAGTGGACACAGGATTTCACCCTCACTTTGTTCTTATGAAATTTACAATTAAGGGCCGGTATCTGCATTTTTGAGAACCCAAAGCTCCCACTGAGTCCTCGTTTCCATTGAGTGACATTCCCTCCTCTGCAGAGGCCAGCAAAGCCTCTAATTAGGCTAATTAAGGCTTAAGTGGGACTTCTGTGCAAAAGTCCAGTACAAGGCCGATTCATCACTGAAGGGAGTTTGATCCACTGTGACCAGGCCCTAATGTTATGTTCACAGGAATTCATAGTCAGTGACAGCCTTAAATGAGAGTTTCCAAAGTTTAAGGCCCTGATTTTGGGAAGTGTCCCTGTTCAGGACAGGACGCCCATGTGCTTACATGCTTTCCTGACCTGGAGCCTTATTGAGCAAGCCAGTGAGGCTATCTCGTAGCTCAATTAATTGTCCCCAGTTCAGAGGAGCTCCACATCATAGAACACAGGGACCAATCCTGACCACCCTCACCTCACACTGATATAAGACCTAGTCCTCTGGGGCAGGTGCTGAACACTCTTGAAAGTCAATGGGAGTGGAGGGCACTCAGCAGCTTCCAGGAAGTGCTCATCACTTCACAGAATTCGACAAGAGGAGCAGAGAAACCATAGCATTTTGCAGTGAAAAGCCAGCCTGGAAAAAATTTTCAGAGTGAATGAAAATGGGCAGGAACAATGTTCCATTTCATTACACCTGTATGAAAGGGTTTTAAACTGCATAGGAGAAATGCAAACTCAGGATTTTTTCTTGCTGGCTGCCAAGCAAGCCAGACATTTAGCCCATCCTTTTACTTCAGTCTGCTTAATGAATGGCAACAAGTCACAAGCTATTTGATTCACCCTCTGAGGTCACTAACAAACCATTAACCTGAAAAAGTGAGGTAACAATCTGGCTTCTCTATATTGCTGAGCTTAATAGAAGTCCATCTTTTTCTCTTGTTACAATTTTAATTTTAAAAACATGCTTTGCATACAGAAACTAGCAGAGGGGAACACAAGAACATTGGCCCCACTCTCTCTGACCCAGCAAGTGCTATCAAATTCCTCACCCCAGGTTTGGTTGTTACTGGAGCATGGATCAGAGCTAGCTGGCTGATGCTCAATCCAGGTAGAATAGGTGATGCGAGCAGGTTGGGGAAAACTGATAGAAGATCTGTCCCTCTTGTCAAGGGTTTGTCAAGGGACCATCACTCAAGTTCACAGTCTGGAGTTATTATTGTGTCAACTGGCAGAGGTTACAATTGAATCCCTGGCTGCTGGTAGGCAGTCAACTAGCAGCTGCATCTGGGAAGGCCTTTTTTCATCTTCATCTGGCCAGGAGAGTGCAACAGTGTCTCTTGCATGCTAGGGTTGCCAACTTTCTAATCGCACAAAACTGAACACCCCTGCCCTGCCCCTTCTCCAAGGCCCCGCCCCCACTCACTCCACCACCACCCCTCTCCGTCGCTCGCTCTCCCCCACCCTCACTCACTTTCACCGGGCTGGGGAAGGGTGTTGTGGTGTGTGAAGGTATGGGATCTGTTCTGGGGGTGCAAGTTCTGGTGGAGCCAGAAATGAGGGGTTCAGGGTCCGAGAGAGGGATCCAGGCTGAGGAAAGGGGTTAGGGTGCAGGAGCGGGGTGAGGGCTCCAGCTGGGGGTGTGGGCTCTGGGGTGGGGCCAGGGATGAGGGATTTGGGGTGCAGGAGGAGGCTGGGGCAGGGGTTTGGAGGAAGGGGGCTCCAGGAGGGAGTTTGGGTGTGGGAGGGGACTACGGGCTGGGGCAGGGGGTTGGGTATGGGAAGGGGTTCAGGGTCCCGGTGGTGCTTACCGGGAAGCAGCCGCCAGGTCCCTACAGTGCAGCCCCAAGCGCAGTGAGGGGCAACCTGTGGCCCGTCAGGGTAATCCACTGGCGAGCTGTGAGACAGTTTGTTTACATTGACCATCTGCAGGCACAGCCACCCGCAGCTCCCAGTGGCCTGGAACGGCGAACCACAGCCACTGGGAGCTGTGGGCGGCCGTGCCTGCAGACGGTCAATGTAAATAAACTGTCTCGCAGCCTGCCAGCAGATTACCCTGACCAGCCGTAGGTTGCCCCTCACTGCCCTAGGTGCATGGGCGGCCAGGGAGCCTCCTCGCACTTCCCTCACACCTGCAGGCTCCTCCCTCGCAGCTCCCATTGGTCATGGTTCCTGGCCAATGGGAGCTGCGGAGCCTACCCTCGGGGCAGCATGCAGATCCTCCCTGGCCGCCCATGTGCCTAGGGGCTGCAGGGACCTGGCAGCCACTTCCAGGAGCTAGGGCCAGCAGGAAGCCTGCCTGAGCCCCGGGGCCCCGCTGCTCCGCTGACCTGACTTTTAATCGCTCAGTCGGTGGTGCCAACCAGAGCCGACAGAGTCCCTTTTCTGATTGAAAACCAGAGGCATTCTGATCGAAAACCAGATGCCTGGCAACCCTAATTGCATGCAGATCTTGATATTGTGCTCCATGCCTTTGTGGAATCAAGATTAGATTACTGCAGTGTGCTGTACATGGGAATACACCCTAAATCAACTCAGAAATTAAAGCTGGTGCAGAATGCAGCAGCCTTCTAGGCATGTGGCGTATCACACAGAATTTATATCACCAGTGTTCTGTGCCTGGTAGTGGCTGAGCATTGGTTTCTGAGTGGAGTTTAAGGGTTGGGTTTTAAATATATTATGAGGACTGGCTTAGGACTTGCCTGTACGAGAGACTCCCCTGTGCAATGGTGCCACAACTGCTCCCAGCAAGACATTCCCCAGACTTGACAACTCAGGTTTATACACTCCTTCCCCAAGGCCCAGTCCAAATTCGTCCTGAGCTGACCTTCAGGACCCCCTCTAAAACCTGTCTATTTACCCAGGCTTTAGGCGGCGGCACCATAGGAGCAGGTGTTTCTGGTGAGAGGAATATTGGTTGGGTTTTGATTTGCTCACCTGTTAATTATTTTCTGGGTTTGAAGTGAGGCACAGCTGCTGGTTCAGCCTTTTTATATAACTGTAGTTGTATTCATGGCACAGGTGCCTAGAGGCTGAAAGTCCCTCCTCTCTTTATGTATTATAAATGAAGACAAGAGAAAACAACAGTGCAAGAGTGATAGGTAGGAGAGAGGACAACTGTTATAACAGTGAAATCAGGCAGTTACTCAGTTATGCACACGTTTTGGTAGTGTCACAATGTATGTTTATGCTCTTTCAAAAAATGTCTCCTTTCATCTTGAAAAAGTCCTTGCTCTCTTGAAAATTAGACAAAATTATCCACCATAAAAGCAGAGCCCCATTTAATTCATACACAATGTGAAAATCATGCCCCCACTTTCAGTTACAGCACTGTAAACTTGACAGGTTGTTTTGCGGTGCTCCATTCATATACGCTTTAGATGTGTTTGATTCCAAGAAATACACTCTCCCATCTGTTAGGGCCTGATCCTGCCAGATGTTGAATGTCCTCAACTCTCACTAACTTCAAGGAGAAATGAGAGCCTTTCACATGCCCCAGGAGATGCTCAGGGCCAGATTTTCAAAGGTATTTAGGTGCCTAAAGATGGAGTCGGGCACTTTTGAAAAATCCCATTAGTGCCAAGCTCCCACTGATGAGAGTGTGGTGCCCAGTGGAATTTCTAAAAAGATGCAGATAAGCACCTACTTAGACAATTTTAAAAATCCCACTAGGCATTTAATTTATCAGTGGTAGTTAGGCACCTAATCGGATTTTCAAAATTGCCTACCTACATCTTTTGGTGCTGAGGCCCAGAGCCACAAACGTACTTGGGCACTTAAGTCCTAATTTTGGCTCCACTGCAATTCAATGAATTCCCACCAAACCCTATAGGTGCCTAAACTCAATCGGCTTCTAAGTTTTCAGGGTAAAAGTTTTCCAGCTGCCTATGTTTCTGCCTCTAGCATGTGCATTGCTGCCCCCTCTAGGTGTCCAGATGCCTATCACCCAGCCTAAGCCCCAGAGCGATTCACAAATGGGAGGGAGCATTTGCCAGCCTAAATTGCAAGTGGGGCCCAATCCGGTAGACCACCCTTGAGATCAGGTCCCATTAAAAATCCAGCCACTGGAGGAGGAGCTAGCGGTGCTGCAGCCCACCTTCTAACTTTTAGCCCAGTGGTTAGATCACTTGTCCGGGACATCAGAGACATAGGTTTGATTCCCACTCTCTGCCACAACAGGAGAAGGAAGAACCTTGTTCAAATCTTCTCTGTGCCCCACAACCCTGCAGAGAGAGGGGAATTGAACCAGGGACTCTCACAACCTAGGTGAGTACTCTAACCACCAAGCTAAAAGTTTACAAGGTGGGCAGCACCGGCAGCAGCAGCACCGCCTCCCCCCTTTGTGGGGAGAAAGGCAGATAACTAACTCATTCCCGCTAGACTCCAGGAGAGCAGATTGCATTCACGGAGCACTATCAGTAAGCAGAGAAAAGCTCCGCCCTGTTCATGGAGCTAGGTAACCTTTCATGAGCATTTCCCATTGGCTAGCTTAGGTGGCTCCCCAGCTAGAATGCTGGCTTTTGTGGATCCCATTCTAAGATGTCTCCCTCTCCCCATTCATTGCCTAGGCACCTAACTTGGCTTTGTGGATCACACTTTGTTCCTGTGATTTACCTATGTACCGTGACACTCAGCATCGCAATGCCTACGTCCCTTCAAGGATCCCACCATAGAATCTTTGAAAATCTGGCCCTCAGTACGTAGCACGATTTGGCTCCATATGCTATTATAATTTTAAAAGAAAACAACTAAATCCAATTTTGCTGTAAAGCATCCAGAATTTTGCATAGACCCACCAGTCAGTAAGCCAAATTCAGTCATAACCATGTATAATTCTATTGACTTAATTGGAGTTATACCCAATTTTGGCCTTATCTCCACGCTGCTCTCAGGTGCTTCTGTTTACCCCAAACTAGACAACCAATTGGCATCAGTTAAATCAATTGCACAACACCATAATCACCCAAGTAGTTAAACGTACCTCTACAATGCATGCCGGGCTCCATTAAATCTCTGCAGATGCACTGCCACCCTGGGTATGAGGAGGTGAAATAGGGGTTCCATGAGGTGTAAGATAGTGCAGAATATGATCCATACATATTTATGTCTTAAATTCCATTGTGTTTTTCGTTAAAATGGACTTTTCAACATTTCGTCTTCAAACTTGTTTCATATAAACAGGTAGGATGAGGTCAATGAGGTAGAATGTTGCCCACTGCTCCCCTGGGTCAGCATGACTCTGCAGCACCCCAGTGCAAATCCATGCATAAGTCGCAGCGTATACTACTTTTTGCACGTTTTCACCTAGATCTATTGGCATAAGGGTAAGGGAAACAACCAGAGGTAGAGGACTTCTGGTTAGTTAGACCCCAAGTTAAGTGCTTTAAATCTATGTTTAGAAATATATATGTCCTGTAATAGACAATGAGTTGTGATAGATCCTTTGGTTCTCACTCTGTAAAGGACAACATAAATTAGCCATTTAAAGTGATCAGAGCTCCAGTAAGGAAGTGTGTGATGGATGGAATGAATACTCATGGTGACAAAGGGCAAGACAAGGAAGTCAAAGTTGGAATTAATGTGAGTGTCAGGGCCAAGGAGTATTATAATAGTACTACTCCAAGACCCAGATCCTCAAAAGGTATTTAAGCACCTAGTGCTTGTTGGTTTCAGTAGGAGTTAGGTGCTTAAATGCGGTTTGAGGATCTGGGCCCAAATCCTTTACTTCTGCTTCCATGCTTTGTCAGCATTCAGGCATTAGGCCTCACAACACCACTGTGAACTAGATATGTATTATCACCATTTTACATTTGAAGAAAATGGAGACACAAAGAATAAATTTGTCCAAGATAAAACAGAAAATCTATGGCAGAGCCAGGGGAAGGGAAAAAACAAAAAACAGATTTCATGACTTCAGGTGCTTTACCAAGAGCAAAAATGGGAAGAAAGTTATTCTGTTGTGTGACAAGTTGAATGATTCAATTTTGTGCTTGAAACGCTGAATGGAATTTAAGATTACAACCTATTACCACATGTAAATGTAAACAAACAAGTAACAAAACAAAGTTCGGGGTTATTTTTGTGACACCTTTATAAAGCAACAGCAGTGTTCAGTTTTAGGGTGATAATAGGGAAGACACATCACTCTGTGATTCAATAATATTGTAAGCTTTGTTACCCTGCTTTTAAACAAACTCTCAGCAGGGTGAATACATATTGGTCTTTTTGTTATATACTTGTTTTCCAAAGCTCTGTTACCTGTCTCAGTTCTAAGCTTATCTACCATGGAATAATTTATCAGACCCCTAAACATGGAACCAAAAAAAATTTCCTTTCCTTCTTTCTTGAATATACTTTGGCTTGGAACAGATAACACCTGCTGTTTTCTATCAATTACTTATTCATGGAAAAATGAAGTTAAATTTGATACTGTCTTTCTTTGTGACTAACTCAGCTAGTTGCTAAGATTTTCCACTGAATATACAAAAAGGAAAACTAGTAGTTGGTGCAAAGGGCACTCTAGGGACAAGCAAAATAAGAAACAAGATAAATCTTTTCTGACAACATCTAACATAGCAAATATAAAAATCAGTCACTTACTTGAGAAAGCACCCAGGGTGTCTACATGGTACCATCACCAGCCCGCGTGAGCCATGGTGTTTCATGAAGTGAAATCATCTAGTTTTCAATAGTCTTACAGTCACAAAGAGTGAATCAAAAGGGGTCTCAGTAACATAAACACAAAGTGTGGTCAGCAATAGGCACTGACCAAAAGTGGCTTCTTGGTTTAAAATAGAAGATAGATTCCTTCCTTCCATGCAGTGGGTTCTCTAACAAGGAGCAGTGAATGCCTGGTACACTCCATCACAAGTACATTCAAATGGATATAGGCCCAAACCTTGGGGATTAGCAAACTACTTGTGATGCGTGCTGTGATTTTTTATAGGGCAGGGGGTAGTCAATTATTTTTGTCAAGGTGCAAATTTCTTGGTCAAGGTATAGTCAAGGTCCAGACGCTAGAGAAACATTTTTCACACCACAACAACAATAATGATAATAAGTAAACAAAAAGATTTTGCAGTCCATTCAAAAGCATCTGGTGGTCCGGATTTGGCCCACGGTCCACCTATTGACTACCCCTGCTATAGGGGCTCTTGGGCAGGAAGGAATCTCTATAATTGGGGCTGCAGGAAGCGGCGTGGGCAGAGGGACGTACTGGCCGCTGCTTCCCACAGCCCCCATTGGCCAGGCACAGCGAACCGCGGCCAGTGGAAGCCGCAATCGGCCGAACCTGCGGACATGGGCAGGTAAACAAACCAGCCCGGCCCACCAGGGGCTTTCCCTGAACAAGCAGCAACCCAAGTTTGGGAAAACCTGATCTACATGATAAAAAACAGAATCAGAATTGGCAGTAACAGCCCAACTTGTTGGCAATCTCAGCAGAGAGAACAAGCACTGAACATATATGGAGAGGAAATGACACTCTCATTCCCTAAGATGCTTCTTCTGGCTCACGTTAATGAGATATATTAGTAGTGTGTATCAACACAGAAAATGATTGAGTCATGGTGGTGAACAATAAAATCATCTCTTTATCAGTGAAATTTAAATAGACTATACATACTGTAACTGCACAGCTAGCCAGGCCAAGTTCACACATACACAATTTGTGAACCTCATTTTATTTCCCAGGATTACTCCTAATCCCTCCATTCTCATTCTGCAGTCAACTTCTGTTATATTAAAGTGACAGTTACACAACAGGTAGTGATATGGGCAACCTTGTATTGCCATTCTCAGTGTTCTCTGAATAAAGAGACCATTTTGACTACGAGTATTAATAGGCAGCAGAGGAGGAAAGGGATGAGGGAGAGAGAGAAACATGTGTGAGTTTGTCTAGTTTTCTCCCCGGCCCCTCCCTGGCATATCACCATAGGCTAATAAGGGAAAGGAAAGAAAGACCTTTTGCTGAAAAGAGAAAATGATATTTGAGTTCAATATTTGTATTCTGTGGTCCAAATACTAAGATCCCTGAATACAAATATCTTATAAATCCATTTAATGGGCTGTTAGGTCACCATTAATGATGACAATGAATGCTAGATTTGCTTCTCCTTATTTAAAGATGGGACAGGCCCATAAATTGTGATATGCTACAAAGAGAATTGTTACTGTGAAGTGCTGTTGTGACATAATCTCATGCCTCGTGCTCTGCTTTACACAGTCATTCTGAGTGATCGCTTCTTTTTCCATAATAAGCAGTGGTCCTTCTCCTTCCCTGTTGGTTTTTTTTCTTTGCAATGGGTAAAGCATTTTCCTCTTCCCAAGCATCTCTTTCTCCAAATCGGCACTGTTCAGACAAATTGTTCAATTTCAGGACCCGGGCAATTCTCTAGAGATTCAGAAAGTCCCATTTGAAATTTCTACTTGCATAAAAATCACTGAAGACTAATAGGCAGAATTGTAATTATTCCCCTTTATGCCCACAGCAAAAACTTGCCACAAGCCAGTGGGTAGGTATAGCAACCAGGGAGGGTAAAGTAAAGCCCCAAATGGTCACACTTAATATTAAAGGATCCATTTTTAAATAATTTATAAACAGTTAATGGATATTTGAGTAACTGGTTAATTAATCGTTTGTATAGAGAGTACAGCAGGTTATTAGGTTGCTTATAATCATGGCTTTTCACCACATGTATGTAGCACATTCTACTGATGTGCTTATAACTACAGTACTTATATATTACTCATGTCTGTAACAGGCTTGTAAAATCTATTAATCATTTATAAGGTTGCGTGTCTGTCATGGAAGTCACCGAAGTCACAGAAGTCACGGATTCCATGACTTTCTGTGACACCTGTGACTTCTGAAGTGGCTGATGCTGGCTGACTGGCTGGCCGGGCAGCCCCTGGGCCAGCAGCAGCAATTTGGGTCTGTGGGAGGGGGCTCAGGGCTAAGGGCAGGGGCTTGGGGTGTGGGATGGCACTTACCTCAGGGTCGGGGGCTCCCACTGGCATGTCCCTGCAGCTCCTAGCTGGAGGGGCAGGGGGCTCCATGTGCTGCCTGCAGGCCCCACCCCCACAGCTCCCCTTGGCTGCGGTTCCCGACCAATGGGAGCTGTGGAGGTGCTTGTGGCGGGAGCAGCATGCGGAGCACCCCTGGCCTTCCCTGCCCTTAGGAGCTGCAGGGACATGTGCCACCAGGTAGGGAGGCTGCCAGCCCCACCAACCCCTGCCCCAGCACCAGCAGAGGTCCTGGGCTGTGGCACTGCTGCCCGCCCCACCCGCCAGAATCAGCAGGAGTTCTGGGCCACGCACCACAGCCTACCCCCCCCACCGCACCAGCGGGGGTCCTGAGCCACACGCCGCCTGCCTCCCCCCCCAGCACCAGCCAGGGTCCTGGGCCACCACCCCTGCAGCACCCCCACATTTTTTTTCATTGCCTGTGACCTGTCCATGACTTTTACTAAAAATACCCATGACTAAAATGTAGCCTTAATCATTTATTAACCCTTTATAAATGAAAGCTTAATATAAAGAGAGATCCCACCCAAACTATAGTTCAAGTCCCTCTGCTAAGGGCTGGCTCAATTAACACAGAGAAGACTCAAAAACAAAAGTAAACTCAAAATATTTGGTAACAATTACCAGAGGCCATTCTAGGTAGCTAAAGAAACATCCTTCCTCCTAAGTAGCCACCCCAACAGCACCTTCTTTGCTTTTATAGCCCCATCCCAGATAACCCGTGTAAAAGGCAGGACACCTGGGTTCCACTTGTAACACCTTACACCCTGGGACTTCAAGAGTTCCTTTATACTGTGTAACACCTACTAGATACAGAATAGAGTGAATTAGTATTATTTATTATTTGTACTACCGTACAGCCTAGGAACCCTGTTCATGGAGCAGGACTCCATTGTGCTAGGCACTTTTAAAACACAGAACAAAAAGACAGTCCCTGCCCCAAGGAGCTTACTGACTAATTATAAGGCAAGAGACAACAGATGGATACTGACAGACTGGGGAGTACAAGGAAATAATAAGACAGCATTGGTCAGCATAATATGCTGTGGTCTCAGCACAACAGCAGCCAAAGTGTTTTGTAGGCATCACTACAAAGGAGAGTTTTAAAGTGGGCTTTGAAGGAGGATAATAAGGGAGCTTTACAGTTGTTTATAGGGATACCTTCCAAGTATGGGGGGCAGCATGGAATAAAACAGAAAGGTGCTTGTTTGAGAATGTATCAAGTGGGCAATGGAGGCTGGCATCCTGGGTCATTTGCAGGGGAGTGTCAACAGCTTGACAGTAAATGAAAGATGATAGAGAGAGTGGAAACTGATAATGAAGGGCTTTGAAAATAAAACAAGCATCTTATGTTTGATGCCATAAAGAAGGGGGAGCAAGAAGAGGGATTCAAAGAGAGGAGTTATATGAGCAAAGCAATTGGCTAGAAAGATGATCTTTGGAGCAGCATTCTGACTGGATACGATCAGCGCAAGATTGCCTTTTTCAAGGCTAGAGAGAAGGATGTTGCAATAATCAAGACATGAGATGAGAGCCTAATCAGCTGTGTGTGGCTGGATAAGAAAGGCTGTATCTTAGAGATGTTATGCAGAAAGAATCAACAAGATTTAGATATAGCCTGAATATTAGAACCTAGAGAGAGGTACAAATTGAAGATGATGCCCAGGTTACGGGCCCAAGTGACATGCAGGATTGTGGTGTTTGGCCACAGTGATCAAGAAAGGCAAAAAATGAGGAGGGGAGAGAGATTGGGGTTTCTGTTTTAGCCATGTTTAGCTTGAGCAGATGGCCAGACATCTTTAAGAAGATTCCAGAAAGACAGGCCAAGATTTTAGTTTGGACAGAAGGAGACAGATCTGGAGTAGAGAGATAGATCTATGACTCACATCCACACAGATTCACAGGTAGATCTGTGAATCATCTGGATAGAGATTCACTTTGTGTTTGTGGATGATATTACTCAGAGAAGAGGTGTAGAGAGGGAAGAGACAGGGTACAAGGACAAAGCCCTGTGGAACCCTGTAACAGGGTGGCCTGCCCCTTTAAGAGCCAAAAGGGCAGGGGCCACCCAATCCTGTTTAATTAGTCCTGCCCTGCCACACCTGTGGTGGATGTAGGACTTTAAAACAGAAGAAGTCTGGCAGTTTGGAGTTGCTTAAAAGTATTTCTGGAACTTCCTGGGATGCAGATAAGAAAGCAGCGGTCATGCTACACAGAACTCTAAGAAGACCAAGTATTGAGTATGGGTGCCAGACTTTCAGTTTGGCATTGAAAAGGAATTTAAGAAAGCTTGACTCAGTCCAAGCTCAGGTGTTGGGAATTGTATGTGGTGCCTTCATTACAATGCTGTTGTGTGTACTGCAGATAGCTGTTGGTGAAATGCCTATAAAGATGGAAACACTAAGCTAATATAGGATGAATGCTCGGAGCTACGTGATCAATGTGTAGGGCAAACTGCCTCATGTAAGTAGGGTTAAAGTGTGGACAAAAGATCATAGTGAAAAGAAAAATCTAAAAGAGGTTAAAATCTATAGCTTTGGGAACATGCTTTACAATAGGAAAATTATACCTCCCGAGGTAGGTACAGAATTGTATAATGAAATTAAAAGAGGAAGAGGAATGTTAAATGTGCAAGATATAGCAAATCAATAAGTTTGTGATAAGTGATGATGCTATTGACTAATGCATATTGACAAATCCAAAGATGTAAGAACAGGAAGACAGGGAACAGCATTCTGTGTTCCTTCGCTAAGAATCAAGAAAGCTGTATGGCTATCAAATTCTGTAGCCATTTTGATGACTGAACTGGCAGGTATAATGCTGGCATTAAATTGGATCATAGACCAGCCGCTGTGGTCATCCTGTCTGATTCCTTATTAGGATTACAGGTGATCAGAAATGGCACTTCAGATAGCAGAAATGATATACTTAATTGAATGTTTCTATTAACAAAAGAATTGGTGCAGCCAGATGTAATCATAGTAATACCATTGATCCCAGCATACGTAGGGCAGTGGGCAATGAGTTGGCAGACAAATTAGTAAAAAAATATCAAACACAAATAAGTTGATTTAGAGATCCCTTTTAAGTGAACAGGATTTTGAAAATATAATTAAAAATGCAGTGAAAGGAATGGCAGGAAATATGGGCAAAAAAAATGAAGGGGAAAAGACTCTGTAAAATATGTCCAAGAGTCGAAAGTGCTGATATACTCCAAGGGCCTGAGACAAAGAGTGGAGTGGCTCTGTTTAGAATTTTAATTTGCTGTTGTGGCTATTTAGTAATTTGTTTCTAATACACAAAGATGAATTATGTGGGATGTGCAAGGTCCAGGAAACTGTTGACTATCTTCTTTGGGAGTGTAAAGTACATACCTTCAAAAATGGGTATTTATATAAAAAATGTAGAGGCCTTAAATATCAAAATTTTCACTGCAACACCTAGTAAGATCGTCAGGAAAATGGTGCCCTATTAAAAAGCAAACAATATTGCAATTCTTTAAGAACACTAGTGAAAGACTTTAAATTCTTGAATCATCTATGGTGTCCAGCACTTAGAGACCATAGACTCAGCATGTGAGTCTGCTTCACCATAAAACACAAGAAGAACTATAAAAAGTTAGGCACTATCTGTGAAGAGAGCAGTTGAGAGGACTTGTGACTGGAGAGCTGAGCCATAGGAGTCAATTTAACTCCTGTGGTGGGCCCCTGGGAAAAAAAAGGCCAGGCTCCAGAAAAGCAGTGGGAACAAGGGGAACAGGAAACTGAAGAGAAACCTAGGAGGGGCAGAAAACCATTATAGTTTATTTTGTACTCGGGCTCCCAACGAGGAAAAGTCTGAGGAGTCAGTGCTCAGATAAGAGTGGCAAGAACTGTGAGTTAAGCCCAGAAGGGGCAAAACACCTTTTGTTTATGTTAACTTGAGATTACTGTCGAAGGTGGTGTTTATTTTGGGAATTTGAGTACCCTGGAAGGGTACTGAATTTTTAAGTGACCTGGCTGAAGGGCTAGGCTCTTGTGTTACGAGAGAACTGATTTGATATAACCCACAGCCATCTTTTGCACTTAGCCCCCATAAGATGGAAATGAGGACACCACAGACTCAGAAAATGTGGCCTTGGCTTAGGCAGACACAACAAAAACATCTGCACGACTGCAGTGTTACTAACAAGGACAGACTCATAAGAAGGGAGGGAAAGTGTGAATAGCTGAACTTCGTCTGGGTGCCTGTGTCTGTAAATTTCTTGCTGAAGTTGCTTTGCTGATAAGTAGAATAATGAATTATTATTCAGTGTTGCTAGAGAGATTGTTAGCCTACTAGGGGCCATTATGAGTTATGTGCTTTGTCCTGAGAAAACCTATAAAGAGTTTAGTTAGAGAGTGTACTTTGGAGAAGTTTGGATTTTTTATGAGCAAGGAGTCACTGGCATAAAACCCCCCAGCAGCTAGGAGATAGACTGGACACCAGAAACCTGTTGCTGCCACTTGATACCATCTCAGACTTTGGGGAACTATATTCTGGGGTGTTCTAGACTATTGCATTTTTGATGTGTGCTTTGTACTTAACAAAAACAAGGATTTTTGTGTGGAAGCACTCTTGTGTGTACCAATCATTTATCAGACAGAGGTGCAGTGTCCCCCAGTGATTAATTTCCTCACACCACCTGGAAAACCGAGACTAGCTACCATTACTTTGGGTTCAGATAAACCCAGGTAACAATTGCAGACACAGATGGAGGCAACCAAGAGGAAGGCCCAGCAAGCCCTGCATCAAGCATCAAGGGAGCGCTGGCCAGTGAATGACTTCTGTGAATGTGGGTCTCTTTTCTGAGGCAGGACCCTATAACAAACCCCAACAGGAAGTTGGAGCAGGGATGAGGAGGACCCTCTGAAGGGGTGATTAGAGAGGTAGGGGGATAACCAAGAAAGAATCACAGAAGCCAAGTGAGGACAAGATTTCAAGCATAGGAGCTTGGTCGGTGGTGTCAGATGGCTGACAGATTAAGGAAGATGAAGATGGAGTATTGGTTTTGAGCTTTAGGAAGAGATCATTGGAGACTATGATGAAGATGGTTTCAGTGGACTGCAAGGGGCAGAGACCAGATTAGAGAGGTGCCAAAATGGAATTGGAGGAGAGGAACTCCAGACAGTGCTTAATTAGCTGCTTAATGAGCTGAGAGATGAAAGGGAGAAGGGGCAGTAATTGGACGGGCAGGTGGGGTAAAGGGTGGTATTTTTTAAGATAGGAGAGACTAACCCACAGTTGTAAGGAAGGAGATGAGAGTGGACACGAGGAAGATCAGGAGATGGAATGGGGTCCCTTGGGCAAGTGGAGGGGTTAGAAGAGGAGGTCAGGTGAGAAACTTCTGCATCAGTAACAGGGGAGAAGGAGGCAAGAGTTGTAGGAAGGAAAGCCTGATGGGAGGGAGAAGGTTATATCATATTTTGTCAGTTTTCTCTTGGAAGAATTTGGCAAAATTGTATGCAGAGAGAGAAGCGTAGCTAGGAGAAGTGAGGGTTTCAGGAATAAGTCAAAGATGGCAAAAAGGTGGCTACGATTGCAGTTGTTTTGGGAAACTATTGAGAACAGTCATGAAATTAGCAAATGTTCTTTTTGTGAATGTACACTTCAGAAATCCTTCTGGAGATAATAAGCTGATAAAGTATCTGCAGGTTGCAAGTCACTTCCTACAGTGCTATTTCCCAAATGCTAACATGTAAATATGAGTGTCCTGAATTGCTTCCAATCAACACTTCCTCAGAGTAGCAAGACAGGATCTTATTGCAGATGAGAAGTGTTCTGCTGATGATGCCTTTCTTTTCATTAACAGCCTGTCTGAATCGATGGGGGATGGGAGAGGAGGGGCAGACAAAGGAGACAGAAGAAGAAGAGGGGGGAAGAAAGTACTTTCAGAAAACTGGCAAGAAAAAAGCAGGTCTTTGAGCTTCCTCAAAAGCCCAAACATAAGGGTATTTTTTTATGGCAGTCGCTAGTGGAAGACGTCACACTGTGCACCAGCGTGAAGCAATATTTTTATCTCTTCACTTTCACTTTGATCCATAAATCCTAGTCAACAACTCTTTCAAGTAAGTGTGTCCTTTAAAAAAATTGAAGTAAATCTCTTTATGAAGGCTATACTAATTCAAAAACCACTTCTTTTAAAATCACCTTGGCAGGAAGGCATTCAGTAGGCAGTAGTATAAACAATAACAAATAAGAAAGGTTGCTGACACATTGTCACATGGCTGTAGGAGCAGACAAAGTGATCATCCTCTTAAAAAGTCTGCCATAAGTTTGCCATAAACCAAAATGTGTCACCTTATGAAACTCATTTGAGAAGGAATTCTTGAAAGAGAATAAACAATAACAACTTGCTTCATGCCTCCTCTTACTCAGATGTGCACTGCACCTAGAAGAATCAATCCACACAAAGCCCATGGCCATTCACTCCATCATGCATGTGCTTTAAAGCAACCGAACCTCAAAGGAAGGGGTGATTTAAAGTGTCCTGGTTTAGCTCATAACTTTTCAAATTACCTCCCACTGCCCAACGCTGCAGCAGTGGGTTGGCTTAAAGCACATGACATCCTCCAAAAAGTACAAAGCTCCCACCAGAGTCTTGTTTCTGACTCAGAAACCAATAAGCTGCCTTTTTTGTTATAAAAGATTATAGCAGGAAAGCAGAATGAAAAAGACCATCTGTCTCCTTAAATTCTGCAGTTAGCATCCAGCATTAGTATCATTACTATTAAAATGGGGTCTGTAAACAAGGCAGAGTGGGGGTTGCATGTTTGTCTTCTCCCAAAGATTCCCAGATCAAACTTGCTCAATATGCAAATAAAAGGGGGTTTTCTTCCAATTGCCAGTCCTATGAACTCACTCAGGGAACTGGAAAGTCAAGCTGTATTGTTTCCAGTTCACACATCATCACTGGTAATAAAGGTTTTGCAAACCAAATTTAACTCTTAGTTGCCTTTTTGTAACTTTATTGTCTTCAAATTATGCTTTCTATTATACCCACACCAGACTAAGGGCTTGGCTACACGTGCGAGTTAGAGCGCATTAAAGGAGCCCCGGGCGCCCTAGCTCACTACCCGACCACACTGGCAAGGAGCGCTCCTGGAACTCCACCTCGGCGAGTGGAATAACGTTTGCTGCGCCCCCACTGGAGCGCCGTGGAGCCAGTGTGGACGCCCTGGTCTGTTAGTGCTCTCTGATCGGCCTCCAGAAGTGTCCCACAATGCCTGTTCTAGCCACTCTGGTCATCACTTTGAACTCTACTGCCCTGCCCTCAGGTGACCAACCATCAGACCCGCCCTTTAAATTCTCTGGGAATTTTGAAAATCCTCTTCCTGTTTGCTCAGCCAGGCATGGAGTGCTCTCAGCGAATCTTTCCATGTGACCATGCCTCCATGTGCCAGGCGATCCCCAGTATGGAGCAATGGCGAGGTGCTGGACCTCATCAGTGTTTGTGGGGAGGAAGTTGTCCAGTCCCAGCTGCACTCCAGCCTTAGGAATTACGATGCCTTCAGGCAGTTATCAAGGGCCATGCTGGAAAGGGCCATGACCAGGACGCACTGCAGTGCAGGGTTAAAGTGAAGGAGCTGCGGAATGCCTACGGCAAAGCCCGCGCGGCAAACAGTCACTCCGGTGCTGCCCCTGGGACCTGCCATTTCTACAAAGAGCTGGATGCAATACTTGGGGGCGACCCCACCTCCACTTGGAGAACCACCATGGACACTTCAAAGCCCAGTTCAACAAGGCAGCAAGAGGAGGAGGAGGAGCAGCAAAGCGTGAGCGAAGGTACTCTGGCAGAGGAAGACACTCTGGAATCCCTAGATGCATGCAGCCAGGAACTGTTCTCAAGCCAGGAGGAAGGTAGCCAGTTGCGGCGGTCGGTGCTTGGGGAAGGAAAAACACCAGAGGAGGTTCCCAGTAAGCGGCTTTTATTTTGGGAAGGAAGTTATTCGGTGCGGGCTGTTGGGGCGAGGAGGGTTAGGGCTGCATGCATGCCTACATGCGGAATAGGGCGTTGATGTGCTCTCTCACATCGCGGTAATCGGCCTCAGTGATCTCTTCAAAGGTCTCATCTAGAACTTGGGCAATGCGCTTGCACAGGTTTCTTGGGAGAGCCACTGTGGTCCTTGTCCCAGTAAGGCTAATTTGTCCGCACCACTGTGCCGTGAGGGGTGGAGGGACCATTGCTGCAAACAGACAAGCTGCATATGGGCCATGGCAGAATCCACATTGCAGTAGAAGACCCTCCCTTGCTTCCCAGGTCACCCTCAGCAGTGAGATATCTTCCAGGACGAACTCCTGTGGAAAATGTGTGGACAGTGTTCAGTACACAGGCCCTCTGCCGCTGTTGGCTCTCCCCAAGGCACAGAAACCCAGAGGACGGTACAGCTGGGAAACAATCAGTCACACTTGACCCTGTGCTTACTCACCATTTTGGGGCTCCTGTGGGTTGTGTGCTCGCTTTGAGACAGGCAAATTATGCTATTTTGTAGACTGTGCTTGCCCTTGAGTACAGGGGAATTATTGCTCTGTCTGGTGTGAACAATACTGCCTCTGTTAAGCGTTGCATTTTGCCTTTACAGATGCAACCTTCAGATCTCAGCCATCTGTGTTATCACTGGCCGAAAGACTCCAAAGAATCAGAAAGAGGCCACGTAGAAGCAAGGAAGACATGTTGAATGAAGTAATGCGGCATTCAAGTAATGAAAATCGAAAAGTGCAGGAGTGGCGGGACAGTGCAAGGAGGATCCGCCAGCAGAATGAGGAGCACCGGCACAAAAGCACAGTGCTCTGGCAACAAAGCACGGATCGGCTGATAAGCATAATGGAGCGCCAAGCAGACTCTATCCAGGCGCTCATAGCCATGCAGGTGGAGCACTACTGTGCCCGCCCCCCCTGCAGCCCTTGTCCCAAAACTCTTTCCCTTGTGCCCCCATGTGACCTCCAACCCACTTTTCCCAACATCTGGGTTCTTACCGCCACCAGCTGCCTCCAACACTTGGAGCTTCACCACCCAACCCTGAAAACTACGACCCTTACCCACTGCACTCAACCCACGTCACCATGCAGTATAGCCATCCTGAAGTGCAGCACTCATTGCACAGCACTCCAGATAGGAAGGCTGAGTATGATGACAGGACATACGCAAATCTGTGATTGTAACATTCCCCACCCCACACCCTTGCCCTTTCTGCTTCCCAAGCAGTTGTGTTTCTTTTCAATAAATGAATTTTCTTTTCAATAAATGGATTTTTTTGCTTTGAAAACATTGTTTATTACTGCATAAAGTAAAAGATACCTTAGCCCAGGAAAGAAACAGACACTGCAAGTTAGCGTAGCAAACACAGATTCCTACTAACATTGGAACCACTACACTTCATTCCCGTGCAGGGCACCAGACATTACTGGTGGCTTTCAGCCTCATATTGCTCCCTCAAGGCATCCCTAATCCTTGCAGCCCCACGCTGGGCCCCTCTGATAGCCCTGCTCTCTGGCTGTTCAAATTCAACCTCCAGGTGATGAATCTCCGAGTTCCATGCCTGAGTGAATCTTTCACCCTTCCCTTCACAAATGTTATGGAGGGTACAGCACGCTGATATAACTGCGGGGATGCTGTCATCGGCCAGGTCCAGCTTCCCATACAGAGAGTGCCAGCAGCCCTTTAAATGGCCAAAAGCACACTCCACAGTCATTCTGCACCGGCTCAGCCTGTTGTTGAACCGCTCCCTGCTGCTGTCAAGGCTCCCTGTGTAGGGTTTCATGAGCCACGGCATTAAAGGGTAAGCGGGGCCTCCAAGGATCACAATGGGCATTTCGACTTCCCCTATGGTGATCTTCTGGTCTGGGAAAAAAGTCCCGGCTTGCAGCTTCCTGAACAGGCCAGTGTTCTGAAAGATGCATGTATCATGCACCTTTCCGGGCCAGCCTGCATTAATGTCAATGAAACGCCCATGGTGATCCACAAGTGTCTGGTGAATCACAGAGAAATACCCCTTCCGATTAACGTACTCGGAGGCTAGGTGGGCTGGTGCCAGAATTGGAATCTGTGTGCCATCTATCGCCCTTCCGCAGTTAGGGAAACCCATTTGTGCAAAGCCAGCCACGATGTCATGCACGTTACCCAGAGTCACAGTTCTTCTAAGCAGGATGCGATTAATGGCCTGCAAACTTGCATCCACACGACTCCAAACTGGTTAGCGACCAATCGGTAGCTGTCTGGAGTTGCCAGCTTCCAGATTGCAATAGCCACCCGCTTCTCCACCGTCAGGGCAGCTCTCAATCTCGTGTCCTTGTGCCACAGGGTGGGGGCGAGCTCCTCACACAGTCCCATGAAAGTGGCTTTTCTCATCCGAAAGTTTTGCAGCCACTGCTCGTCACCCCAGACTTGCATGATGATGTGATCCCACCACTCAGTGCTTGTGGCACCTTAGAGACTAACCAATTTATTTGAGCATGAGCTTTCGTGAGCTACAGCTCACTTCTAACATGGCTGTTACTCTGAAACCACTCAGTGCTTGTTTCCGAGCCCAAAAGCAGCTTTCCACGGTGGTGAGCATGTCCGTGAATGCCACAAGCAAACTCATGTCACATGCATTACTCAAGTCGATATTATCGTCGGAGCTCTCACTGTCCGTTTGGATCATAAGGAATAACTTGACTGCCAAATGTGACATGCTGGCGAGACTCATCAGCATATTCCTCAGCAGTTCGGGCTCCATTCCCACAGACCGAAAGGGAAGACAGAGCACGCAGTACAAAAACCGTTGAAAGATGGCTCCAAATATGGATGGAAGCTTAGGGATTGCTGGGATGCGAACTGATGCATCATGAGGCATTGGGACAGGACCCAGAATGCCCCTCCCCCCCGCTCCCTTCCCACAAGCCACAGCGCCAGAATGGGAAGAGGTGCTCTGTGGGATAGCTGCCCATAATGCACCGCTCCCAATGCTGCTGCAAGTGCTGCAAATGTGGCCACACCAGTGCGCTTGCAGCTGTCAGTGTGAACAGACTGCAGCGCTTTCCCTACTGCGCTCTCTGAAGTCAGGTTTAACTCAAAGCGCTCTACATCTGCAAGTATAGCCATGCCCAAATTGTGTTGAGTAAGTGTGACTGAGGGAATTCTCTAAAGTTTATCAGAGACAAGTGTGTCTGGGTGTTAGGCCCATGCTCATGCACCCAACTTCTCTTATATTCCTGTCAGGAATAGTTTGGACCAAACTTTTAACAAAAACATGCAACCTGGTTGTCAATCTCGGGAGATAGGTTGAAACTGAATGAGCATGGAAACCCCTTCACTCCAAGGTGATCAATATCTCTCATTATGTCAGTGTTAAGGTATGTTGATGAGGCAGGGCAATGAAGCCCATACATGCAGAATCTGTCTCCAGGGCTGCCAATCTGGCACATTTCATGAACACTAATTTCACTTTTAAAAACCCACAATTAACTGGTTTGTAAGCAAAAGCTCGAAAGCTTGTCTCTCTTACCAACAGAAGTTGGTCCAATAAAATATATTACCTCACTCACCTTGTCTCTCTGTTTTATAGTTAGGCAGACTAGAGGACCAGAATGAGGCAAAAACCACAGAAATCCGGTTGATCTTGGTGCTTATTTTGGATGCACGAGCTCCACAACACATTATATATGCCTGAAATCTATGAAGACAACAACTCATACCTATTTGTTCAGATTTACAGACTTGGATTGCCTCTGCTAACTTACTTATAACTACTGCCATTGCAAATGCTTGTCAGAGAGACTATATCTTCTAGGATGACTATACATTATTTATTCTCCAGTGCTTTAAAATGATACAGTGCCATACAAGTTAGTGGTAGGCAGTCTTCCCAAATGAATTCAAATTTATCAAATTCAACAGTTTCATACAGCATTTAAGTGATTTTTATGGCAGGAAATTCACAAGCACTCTTTGGGAACCTGACTGTTGGAAAGTTGACTTCACTGAGTCTCCATGTTATGTCCAAACATAAAAGTTACCGTTGTAACAAATAATACCTATAGGTGGTAGTTCTGAGGATGTTAAGCTTCTCAAAATAAAACAAATGACTTTAATGTACCCTCTTCTCCATATTACTTTATGCATAGAGAGAACTAGTATGGTCATCTTTTTTGATTCATCGCTCTTTTTACTGGTCAGCTGCCAGTACATTCTGAGTCCCAGATGTTCAAATATAGTAGTGCATCACTAAACTAACATATTCCCAAGCACTAGGGAGAGGGGATGTTTTTAAAGATTACAAAACTAAAGTTCAGATTTTATATCATTTTAAGCATGCAAAAATTCATCCTTACATCAATAAATAGCGAACTACATATTAAGAGCTTTATGAAATTTAGCAAGATTTTTAAGAGTTTCACAGATTTCCATGGAAGCGGTTTGTGAATACTTATTGTTCAATCCAGATTACTGAATACATAGCATAATCTAGAGGAGGTTTTATGTTGTTGGTTTTTTGTAAACCAAGGCATCACCTTAACAGCAAATGTTTTTGTAGTATCCTAGCATTGAATATGGCTTGTACATTCCCATCCATTTTTCTCTGACTTTATGTAACATTACTATAAACTTTGCTTGAAATATAATAGTGTAGCTAACAGCAGGTTTATAGAAAAGATTAAGGCCCAAATTTAGCAAGGTGCCTAAGCACGTGCCTAACTTTAAGCCTTTGAGTAATTCCATTGAAGTCAATGGGGTTACTCCTCTGCTTAAAGTTAGACGTGTGCTTAAGTAACTTGGTGAATCAGATCCTAACAAAGCATAACAACTTGAAATCATGTGCTCAAATCTAGTCTACTTCTCTGTTTCCCCTTCTCTTTAGATCCTACAAACAAACAAAATTCAATTGTCAGAGAGTTTAATGCGTAGAACACTTACTACAATAAATCTTGCCTAATTGATTGCAGCATAACCCTTCACAGTTTTAGTCTTAAAATACTGTGAGGAACATTCTAAATAGAGTGTACATGTTCACCTGAATTTCTGAAGAATAATGTGGGTTCAAGGATGTAGAAAAGCAAATGTATTCATTATAACAGAGCTGGGTTTTTAGAGCAAACCTGTGCAAACAAAGGCCTTTGAAAAAGAAGGTCTCTAGACAAATACAGTAATTCTATGAGCTACATCAGTAAGTAGCAATCTGAAGGGCCAGCAACCTCATTATTTTTGTCCCTAACATTTTAAACAAAAGGAGAGTATCTGCAGTATTTATTACTGCATCTTTTCTTTATTGCTGGCATTAAAAAGTGGAGGAGGCAGAAATCCTGCTCCACTCCTCAACTAATTAATGCTGTCTGGCCAGCATTGGGCAAGAAAACCCTTATTTCTATTCCAAAAGAGCTAACTGGGAAAGGAAGTGTAGTGTAACTGCTGAACCTGCTAAGTCTCTAAAATCCTATCTAAGTGATATGTCATGCTCACCACAACAGCTGGCTGCCCCACAGCCAACCAGACACATTTTATGAAAATCTAAATTGGGAGATTGATATACAAGATTTTGTGATGCTCAGTGACACTACTGTATAATCAAAGGAGCAATGCTGCTGAGATCTGAAAGTGCCAAAGGCAGAAGACATTTAAAAAAAAATCTTTATTGTCACCCATGGGACAGATGGGAACATGTTTTTATTTTTACATATCCTCTGAGTTGATTATATTTCTCCTACTGTTTATTTGCACTTTCCAGAGAGGAAGGATGACTTGCCAGCTGCAGTTGTGTTACTTAAAGCACAGATTAGCAGGAATATTCCTTCCTCTGTGCAATGCAGTGCAGGACTCTGTTAGTTGCTCCTAAATATGTCTAGCAGGACTTTTTTGTGCGCAACAATGGCAGAAACCTTTAAGCAGCAGTAAGTACAGATATCTCACCCTTCTAGGCAAATATCAAAGATTAGAAAACAGGAGGAAGGGTGTGACATGGAGTGGTCAATGTACTATCTCCAAGCAAAGTACAGTAAGGAACTTGGATATAATAAACACAGTACAAGGTTAACCGAAGTGTATACATTACAAGTGCATAACAGTGCAGAATTAACTCCTGAACTCATGAAAAAAGATTTTTTTCTCCTTTGTCTATTTGACTACACATGATATCTGACAACACTAAAACCTCTCCCGGGAATCCTTAGATTTGGTGTATTACGCCACCTATTGAAATCACAACCTATCCCTTACCTAACCTAAGATTATTAGTGTTCACAGTAATATAGAAATAGGCAATTCCTCTCACTATGGACCTGATCCTATGGACGTTAACATGAGTTATGTTATTGATTCTAAAGGAAAAGTCATTGAGCCCTGAATTAGTTATGCATTAAAGCAGTACTTATCTGCCTCACAGACATTTCTTTCACTGACACTGTGCTGTCTCCTTACTTAACTCACAACACCTAATCTGCAATTTTGAAACTGTCTGATTTTTACCTCATCATTCTGAAGTCAGCAGCTTGTTTCTGTAGCTAATTTAACATGAAAACACCCCTCAACAACCCACTCTTAAAATGCCCTTAGTAACTGCCAACATACAATATTTCGGGAACTCTCCTTCTGCTCCTCCACCCCCACGAACATGATACAGTTCTGTGGTGACCTAGAATCCTATTTTCAACATCTCCGACTCAAGGAATATTTCCAACACACCTCTGAACAACATACTGACCCACAGAGACCTTCCTACCAACACTACAAAAAGAAGGATTCTGGGTGGACTCCTCCTGAAGGTTGAAACAACAGACAGGACTTCTACATAGAGTGCTTCCGCCGACGTGCATGGGCTGAAATTGTGGAACAGCACATCACTTGCCCCATAACCTCAGCTGTGCAGAACACAATGCCATCCACAGCCTCAGAAACAACTCTGATATCATAATCAAAAAGGCTGACAAAGGAGGTGCTATCATCATCATGAATAGGTCGGAATAAGAACAAGAAGCTGCTCAGCAGCTCTCCAACACCACTTTCTACAAGCCATTACCCTCTGATCCCACTGAGGGTTACCAAAAGAAACTATACCATCTGCTCAAGAAACTCCCTGAAAAAGCACAAGATCAAATCCGCACAGACACACCCCTAGAACCCCGACCAGGGGTATTCTATCTGCTACCCAAGATCCATAAACTTGGAAATCCTGGACACCCCATCATCTCAGGCATTGGCACCCTGACAGCAGGATTGTCTGGCTGTGTAGACTCTCTCCTCAGGCCCTACAATGCCAGCACTCCTAGCTATCTTCGAGACACCACTGACTTCCTGAGGAAACTATAATCCATCAGTGATCTTCCTGAAAACACCATCCTAGCCACTATGGATGTAGAAGCCCTCTACACCAACATTCCACACAAAGATGGACTACAAGCCATCAGGAACGGTATCCCCGATAATGTCACAGCAAACCTGGTGGCTGAACTTTGTGACTTTGTTCTCACCCATAACTATTTCACATTTGGGGACAATATATACCTTCAAATCAGCGGCACTGCTATGGGTACCCGCATGGCCCCACAGTATGCCAACATTTTTATGGCTGACTTAGAACAACGCTTCCTCAGCTCTCATCCCCTAATGCCCCTACTCTACTTGCACTACACTGATGACATCTTCATCATCTGGACCCATAGAAAAGAAGCCCTGGAGGAATTCCACCATGATTTCAACAATTTCCATCCCACCATCAACCTCAGCCTGGACCAGTCCACACAAGAGATCCACTTCCTGGACACTACGGTGCTAAGAAGCGATGGTCACATAAACACCACCCTATACCGGAAATCTACTGACCACTATACTTACCTACATGCCTCCAGCTTTCATCCAGACCACACCACACGATCCACTGTCTACAGCCAAGCTCTACAATACAACCGCATTTGCTCCAACCCCTCAGACAGAGACAAACACCTACAAGATCTCTATCAAGCATTCTTACAACTAGAATACCCACCTGCGGAAGTGAAGAAACAGATTGACAGAGCCAGGAGAGTACCTAGAAGTCACCTACTACAGGACAGGCCCAACAAAGAAAATAACAGAACGCCACTTCAGCCCCCAACTAAAACCTCTCCAATGCATCATCAAGGATCTACAACCTGCTGAAGGATGACCCATCACTCTCACAGATCTTGGGACACAGGCCAGTCCTTGCTTACAGACAGCCCCCCAACCTGAAGCAAATACTCACCAACAACCACATACCACACAACAGAACCTCTAACCCAGGAACCTATCCTTGCAACAAAGCCCGTTGCCAACTGTGTCCACATATCTATTCAGGGGACACCATCGTAGGACCTAATCACATCAGCCACACTATCAGAGGCTCATTCACCTGCGCATCTACCAATGTGATATATGCCATCATGTGCCAGCAATGCCCCTTTGCCATGTACATTGGCCAAACTGGACAGTCTCTACGTAAAAGAATAAATTGACACAAATCAGATGTCAAGAATTATAACATTCAAAAACCAGTCGGAGAACACTTCAATCTCTTTGGTCACTCGATTACAGACCTAAAAGTGGCAATTCTTCAACAAAAAAACTTCAAAAACAGACTCCAACGAGAGACTGCTGAATTGGAATTAATTTGCAAACTGGATACAATTAACTTAGGCTTGAATAAAGACTGGGAGTGGATGGGTCATTACACAAAGTAAAACTATTTCCCTTTGTTTATTTCCCCCCCATACTGTTCTTTTCAACTGCTGGAAATGGCCCACCTTGATTATCACTAAAAAAGGTCCCCTCACACCCGTTCTCCTGCTGGTAATAGCTCACCTTTCCTGATCACTTGTTACAGTGTCTATGGTAACACGCATTGTTTCATGTTCTCTGTGTATATAACTCTCTCCACTGTATTTTCCACTGTATGCATCTGATGAAGTGAGCTTTAGCTCATGAAAGCTTATGCTCAAATAAATTTGTTAGTCTCTAAGGTGCCACAAATCCTCCTTTTCTTTTTGCGGATACAGACTAACACGGCTGCTACTCTGAAACCTGTCAATATTTAGAACTGTGTATGTTGGGAAAAAATCTAGTTCTTAAGTGTAGTGGTTGCTGTGCACAGAGATTTCATCTGTTCCTCTCAAACCTTTTATTCTTGAACTCTCAGCAGTAATTTGAGCCTTGTGGATGTAAGTGCTGCAAATCAAATAAAAGTTCCAAAACAATGTTTTCCTCTACAGAGAGCATCCTTGAAAATATAATCAAGGGAATTCTGGTCAATTTACCTTTCTGTTTGCCTGCCTGCCAGCCACTGATAAAAAGGCAGTCCATACTCAGTCCACATTACTTAAACTGTTCAGCTATGCCAGCATCTCATTAATGTTAATCCACATGCCAACATGAATCTTTTCTACAGAAGAGGAGTAGTGACAAATAATGGCACATAATTTTTGTTGGTGGTTTTCAAGGAGTTATCCTGCTGACCTGTTCCCTCTCTCGCAGTATCAAATGTTTCTCTCACTATAGATCTTCTTCACCCAAAGTGTAGTCAGTCCATGTGTTATTTCCCATTGTGTTAGATTACTAGAAGGCCAATTCTGCCACCCTTCCTCATGTCAAGTAGCACTTTACCACATGAGCAGTCCCACTGAAGTCAATCGGGCTGTTCATATAGTAAGATATTACTTAACCTGAGTCAGGGTCACAAAATTGAGCCCTATATGTATAAATAGGGCCTGGTTCTGATATAGCGTAAGCCTCATTTGCATTGTTTTGGCAATATAAAGGGGTCTTAAAGTGGATACAAATGTAATTACAGAGAGCAATATAAAAATCAGGCCCCCTTATATATGCACACTATGAATGCATCTTGAGTTTGAGAGACCAGATGATGTGAAATACCAACAGAGTGAGGACGAAATAGAGCATGTCCTTATATAAAGGAGTTAGATTATGAGTGGTTGAATAGATGTGAGAGACTAAAGCACTGGGAGTTTAAAACAGTACAATAAACAGTCAGTGGTATTTAGCAGTAAGCAGAAAGACAAAAATAGATAAATTCCTTAGGTAGATTAAAGAGGGAGAAAATAGAATTCATAGATTCAAGTAAGAGAAAAGCATCATTAAAAGTAAGCATCCAATAAACAAAATAGGTTCTGAAACAACCAGAGCAGTTTTCTACAAATAATGTGCAATGTTCTACCATTTGCATGAAGACAAAAGGGTTAAATATGCACAAAGTGCAAGTTAGTTTCTATTCTGGGGAAAAGACTGAAGGGACTCAAACAGCAGCCACAGTTATTGAGGAAAACTAGAAATAGGTCATGGAAAGAGGTATAATAAGGAGAGACATACCAGGTCAACCTCATGGGTGGACAGGAGGTTAGGAGAAAAAATGGCAGGCTGGAACCAGCATGATGGATGTGGAAGATGAAAGAATAGCAAAAAAATGAGTCTTAGGGAAACATGAATGGGGAAGTTCAGGCTAGAGTTGGAGGCTGATCAGATGGGAAAGATATGAACAGAGTCCCCTAACACTGATCAAAATGCAAAACCAGAAAGATAAAAGAGGGCATGTGATTCTGGCTGGTGAATTAGGAGTGACGAACATATCTTGGTCTGGGAATGTGGCTCATACGGGGAATATCTCAATATATCTGAAGGTAAATTCAATGGGAAGAATATATTTGGCTATAATGGATTGCAAATTACTATAGATTTAAGCTTAACAATGCAATATAGTGGCAAAAATAAAATGCAGTATTGGCCTGCATATACAATTGCTGGTGATACACTAGAATCCTGAGAACAATTCTGACCATTGCAATACAAGAATGATGCTCACAAATTAAAATAAATTCAGAGAAGAGCAACCAAAACAGCCCTGGGGCTGGAGGCACTAATTTTAGTAAAGATCATCATAGCTAAACATGTTTCATATTATTAAATGATGAGTGAGGGACATATGATACCTCTGTACAGATACATGAAGGATGTGAGCTTTAGAGGTATATGAAAAACTTTCACAGCAAAGCTTGTCTGATTTCTAGGTTTGAAGCAAAAGGCAAAATTCTAAGAGATTCAAGCAAGTGTCTCATCTCAGTGTGAGCTCTGTGAAAGATTTAGCTGTCCCTGAAGGCTACAAAGGGTGACCCTCCAACCCCCCTCCATTAAGGTCCCAGGACCTATGGCTGCCTTCACACAACTTTCTCTCCTAAAAAAGGCCCAACCACACCTTGATGTGTTTTGGGTGCCTTCTGGGTAGAGAGCAAGTAGCCCTTGCTTCTCCCACCTTGAAACCTGCAGCCAGATTAATATTTTGGGGAGATCACTGGAGTCATTCCCCCATGAGCAAATATTTTTCTTAGGGCCAACAAGTAGACTTGCTACCCCAGTTGACTATAGAGGGCTTGTCTGGGGGTGGGAAGCCTGTTTTCAGCGCAAACAGAAGAGGAGTAGTGCGAACAGGAGTGTCTTGGGAAATCTAAGGAAACAATTAGGGTGAAATCTTGCCCCCTGTGACAAAACTCCCTTTTCTGCCCTTTGGTCCACCACAAACAGGATGGACACTTTCCAGGTTTATGAGCACTAGCCCAAGCCAGAATGTCTGCCTATACTACAGCTTTGTAGCCCCACAGCCGAAGCGCCGCAAGCCTGAGTGGGCCAACCACGAGTGTTTTGTTGCAGTGTACACATACCCTCAGTGTCTGATAGGTTTCTCTCTTTGAAAGCATCCCCCATGTGCTTGGAAAAGGAATGGAAGGTAGAAGTGTACCTTAATGTAAAATTACATATAGTATTACTTTTATATTTCTCCATTAAAACTGGTAATAGCTTAGTGGACTCGATTTGGAAAACGTAGTTTAACAGGATTAAACAAGAGGAAAAGAACAATTTCAACCTAGGTCAAGGTGGTACCTTTTATTTAACAACGCCTTTAAACCACCATGGGCTGTTTGTGTGTCTAAACAAACTTGGTGTGGGATTTTTTTTTTCTTTTAAAGGCCTTTAAATAAATGGAAAGGAAAACAGGCAAAAAGAAAAATATGGATTGTTTAAATGTCTTGGAAAGTGGCCAAATTTCTAGATGATACTTAATTGGAAACATAGCAAATGATGATGAACAATGCAATCAAGTACAGAAGGATTTAGACTAAATCCCTAGGCAAGTAGACAACACAAGCAGCTAAATGGAGATAATTTAGAATGAGACTGACAGCAAAAAAACAAAATGTCTATTGAATAGAAAAATGATACAGCATCCTGATTGAGCTACAGAGAAAGAGAGAGATTCAGGACTTTTTAAAAGCAAACTGTGTTATGTTGCTAAAAGTTAGTACGATCACATGCCATTAGTTGTTAGACCCAACTACACTTCAATAAGCAGAGCTAGTCAACAAATCCTAAGGTCAAATTCTGCTCACAAATGCACATTTGTAGTTCCCAGTGAGAACAGGAGATGGGGGCATAAATATCCAAATACACAATGTGGCCCTTAAAAAAATAATCACTCATTCTGAAGTAGAGTATAGGTACTGAAGGTGAGTTGGAAATCTAAAAAGTTAACATTTACATAATGTAACTGACAGCAAAATGTGGTCCTGTGTGCTTATATCCAATAGGCTTATGTTTTCATTACAAATTCTTTTTAAAAATCACTTCAGTGAAGTCATTTATTAACCAATGCCATATTTTTACAATACATTTATATAATAGACTAAGATGTTTGCATAGTATTTATATTATTTTTTATATTTGAATATACTTTATATTTTAATTATATTACCTTTTCGAAAATAATTCTTTCATTTTCCTGTCTGTCATATGTGTGCTAATATAGTTACAGCTTTCAACAGAGGTAGCACAACGTTTTTCCAGTAACAGGAAAGAAGCAAATTTTTTAGCAGGGTGAAGTGCCTGCAATATTGTTGGGTCCTCAACAGAGTTGGCCCTGCCCTTAGACACAACCCTGGGGATTCATGGGCTTGCCCACCAGCAGAACCCTCAGCACATTCTGTAGGGGTAGGGGAGATAGTCTCCTCTTCCTCCAAATTATCTTTTAGGGAACCTCACAGATTTCCTCTCCTTGCTCCCAAGTTAATAAAGTGACAGTTAGAGTTTACTTGAATCCCTCTTTTATCTTACGAGGATTTACAGACTCAAACTTGAGATCTAAAGAAAATCTAAAACCAGTTGTGACAGAGAGAAAAGGGGATTGAGGTCCTTTAAGCCAGCTGTGCTGCTTTATCTTCCTCTGTGATTCCAGACAGAGTAGTTACTCCATAACAATAGGGTATTAGTTTGGAAAGAGCTAGACCCTTAATTTAGCACGGTTTTGTGAGAACAGTTTTCTTTCACTGTTGGAGAAAGATGGAAAAATAGTACCCTTAGTGTGTTATTGTGAAGAGGGTGTAGAGATATCTGCAGTAATTCCCTGCATGGTATTGATGTTATAAATTACAAAATAGAAACTCAAAGGACACCGAGAGGTACTTTAGGAAACTACAGTGAGACTAGACAGACTTTCAATCCATCTATCAAAGTGACTGCAGATGGCATTTCCAGGCAGGTGAAACAATAATAAATACTATAAAAGCAGACCCACCTGTCTCCGGATTACATTAATAAATAATACTTTTTTTAAAAAAATCAGTGCTGACCTGCTGGTTCTTGCTAGCATATGTTTCTTCATAACTCCCGGTAAAGGATGGGCTCTACAATATGCTCTTCAATAAAGAAAATTGTCAGTTTTACAAATGCGCATCTGTGAGGTTTGAAGCAAGAATGGACTTTCACACAGAAATCAATCATATTATGGTTAGTTACCCTTTTCTTCCCTAAGAGGACTGGCTGTAGAGCAAACATCTGGTCCAGACACATGGATCTTTAATCAGACAAGGTAATAATTTGTTTTCCAATTCTCAGTAACAACAAAATAGATCATCAAAGAGCACAGTCAAGAGTAGCCTTTCTCTGCTTTTTTTGCCTTGATGAAAATTCATTTATTTAGGGCTACACTAACAAGGATAGGTTCAAACGATGCAACTGCAAAATGTGAGTGTACCCAGTATATGATTATTTGCTTATGAAAATTGGATAAATGCACACGTGTAGTTTGCACCAGCTGCTACCTCAGGTACACACGGTAAGCTGCCAGGGCATGCTTGGCCCACCGAGTGGGAAGAGCAGTACCTTGCTGTGTGGTAGTGGTGGCAGTTCAGGTAGTGACATGTGTAGATCCAGGGACCAGGCAACAGTCCAAGGGTGGAGCCAGAGTCAGAGTAGAGATCATCCTCGAATTGAGGAATTGCCGATGATGATGATGATGCATGTGAGTGACGCAAATGAATTTGGCCCCCTTCTTGAAGAAGGATGTTAAGGGGGAACTGGGCTGGAAAACGCTTTAATGTATTGTCTGTTAAAGTTTGCAAAACCCAGGAATTTCTGTTTTCCCTGCGCTGTTGAAGTTGCCTTCCACTCTGTGATTGCCACTACCTTGCAGGGGTCCAAGGCAAGTCCCGCCAGGGAGATGATATAACCTAGGAACTCCACTGTGCTCTTGTCAAATTCACATTTGGGGGGCTTGCCTTTGAGTTGGTTCTGATAAAGCCGATCTAAAACAATATATTCATGGCAGTTATGGAGCTCTTGATTTTCAGAGAAGATAAGACTGTCATCTAAAGAGATGACCACAAATTGATCAAAAATATTCCTAAAGGCATCACTCAAAATTCTGGAAGGTAGAGGAAGAGTTACAGAGGATAAACAGTATAACTAAATATTCTAAATGGCCATACCAAGATCATAATGCCACCTTCCACTTGTTGGCTTCTGACTAAATATATGCTCCATGCAGATCTAATTGTGTGATGATCTGGGCTGAGCAGAGACTCTCCAGGAGCTCATTAATAAGGGGAAGAGAATATCAACTGCATACCATGATTTGATTTAGTTCCTGGTAATCGATGTTGGGTTGGAGAGAGCCATCCTTCTTGGCTACAAAGGGTGCCAACTGGAGAGGTGGAGGGACAAATAAATCCCTTCTGCAGGTTTCCTTCCAAATATTCCTGGAGGGCTTGTACCTCTGGCTCAGAGAGCACGTAAATGTTTCTGAAGGGAAACTCCATTCTTGGGGACAATTCAATCTGTCAGTTATATCTGAGATGCAGTGTCTGCCTTCTTTTATCAAACATCTTGGAAAATTTCAGGTATTTGACAGGAACATTTGGTGTGTCTGGGCCCGCTGCTTGCCTCTCTGGGAGTCTCAGAAGCTGGAGTACACCACAGAGTGTTGTCAACTGTAGACAAGAGATAGGGATGCATTCTCATTGGCACCACAGGGAGCATAAGAGCACCATTCTTGATTGCCAGCTGATTAGAGTGTCATGGGCAACAAGCCAAAGGGCATTAAGGACAACTAGTAACGTGGGGCACAAATCACCCTGAATTGCATGATTTCTGGGTGATGGCTTCCAGGGGTGCTGTTCGATACGTTACAGGTCTTGAAGAGAGGGGTGACCTGTCAATGGTCTTGACGAGCTTGGGGAAGTCGTTGTGGAGAGTGGGACTCAGATGATCCTTGACAACTTCTTGGTCAATGAAGCTAACAGTGACGCCCGAGTCGACCAGTGTCTCAAAGCAGAGCTTGGGCATTGCAGGGTGCCTGACATGGAGGGGAACACAAAGGGGGTGTGGGGTTCCTGGTTAGCAGTTGTCAGGATTCCAGCAGAGTGGTGACAAAGCAGCTCACAGTGGGGCAGAGCCAAGTACGGACCCAGCTCTGGCCCTGCTGCTGGGGCTGGGTCCTGGGGTTTCCCAACTCAGGTGGGCAGCACTTCTTGGCTAGGCAACCTGCCACAAAATGCCTGGATTCCTCACAGTACAAGCAGAGTCACAGAGCCCACAGCTGGTTCCTTTAGTTAGCAGAAGGCAGGGTTGAACTTTGTCCATCTGCATTGGCTCAGGGTCTGGTAAATTACTTGGAGTTGCCGAGGCCAGAAGGGTCCAGTTCAGTGAGGATTGGGGAATGTGCTTCTTTTCCTGGCCTCATTCTGTTAGTCGGTCATCAATCTTGATGCACAGATTCAATCAGGGCTAGGCAAGGTTTCCACCTGAGCTAATTCATCTTGAATAGTAGCATTGAGTCCTTGCTGGAAGTGGTGTCATTGTTCTGCCTCATTCCAATGGATATCCGCTGCAAGGCATGAAAACTTGATTGCATATCTGGCAACAGGCTGGGACCCTTGTTGGTGTGGAGGGGGGTGGGAGGGATGATGAGCAACCTATGCAATGCGCTGTTAGGACCATCAAAAATACCTGCCACTGCCTGGACAAACTCCTCAAAACATTCGAGAAGAGGGCTAGATGTCTCCAATAGTGTGGAAACCCATTCCAGGTCTTCTTTGGTAAGCAGGCTAATCATGAGCCCTGCTTGGGACTGGTCTGTGGGTCTGATAGGAGTCACAGTATGCACACCAGGATACACTGATTCAAGAAATCCTTGAATTTGGTCCAGTTCCCACAGATCTTGTCCAGTAAGGGAACTTTGGGCTTGCAGACAGTCGGGGTGCAGGTTGGGGGGGGGGGGGCATAGGCACTGCCTGGGCTTGCACCTGGGACTGGAGGGCAGTTGCATGGGCCTGCATTTCATGGGCATGCACTTGGGCCTTCAGGACTGCATTCTGCTATCAAAATGCAGCAGTCTGGGTCTGCAGTTCCTGTAAGGCACCCTACTAAGTGCACAAGCTGAGCTGTGCTCCCATAGTGGTCATTCCAGAAGAAAGCTCCCTGTCATTAAGCCCATTACGCCTACATCTGATCTTTTGTGGGCTGCCTATCTAGTGGGTGGAGCAGGACTTGCCTGGTGATTGTGGTGGCAATTTGGGTAATGACAAGCATAGGGATTAGGCACCAGTCCAAGGGTAGAACCAGAGTGAGGGTCAAGGAGCCAAGCTGGAGGTCAGAACCAGAGTCAGAAGTCAAAACCCCAGATGAAGGGTAAGCCAGAGAAGTAGTCAGAGACATAGCCAGGGGATCAGAGCCAGGAGTCGGAAGTCAAAGTCTAAGCCAGAGTCATAGTCAGGGATGTAGCCCAGAGGCAGGAGTCAGAAACCAGAGCAGAGCAGACAGGTTGGGGTTGGGGCTAGAGCAGGAGCAGGATGGAGACCAAGGCAGAAGTAGGGCTTGGAGCAAGTACTGGAAGCAGGTTGGAGCAGGAAACAGACCTGAGAGCAGGGTAAGCTCAGCTGTGAGCATGGCATGCACTGAGCAGCCACTGTGCTATGGCTGCTGCAAGACTCAAATAGTAGATGGCTGGCTGCCCTGCCCAATCAGGAAGCCTAACCATTTGGAGGGGGCTCATTGGGCCCAGCTGAGCTTGCTGGGTTGCTTAGCAACCAGGCTGGAGCCAACTGTGCCCCTGACATATACATACCCAACCACACTGACCATGCAAATGCTGCTTTTTGCGAGTGCAGCACATACATTATAGTTTTCATCTTTAACATGCTTTAACTAACCAATTTTCATTATATCCCTGTGAGCTAGGTATCTAAGCATTATTATCCCCATTTTACTGATGGAGAAACTGGAACAGAGCTAAGTGACTTGCCCTAATCCACAGAGTCAGTGTCACAGTCAGGATTAAAACAGGATTGGATCTAATTGCTCAGATTAGTAGAAAATGTTGCTTGTATACTTTCTTCCATAAAAATGAATTGCATCATTGGCATTTTTAATATGAATGTTAAATACCTATTAAAACGCTATCCCAATTTGCCATGAATGTAGGGAGAGACCTAAGACTCTCTTGAACACATTATATTTTGATTGTGACTCACCTAAACTATAGATTTGAAAGTTGTTCGGGAACAAAAACCTCACCCTTTTGTTTCACAGAGATGCCTTACTTGGGCTTTCCTTTCAAATCATGAGAACAGAGGCTGAGGCTGAAACCCCAATAATCCTTTGGAGGAGAGTGATAGATAGATTTTACTACTGATGAGAAGCACTAGATGGACAACCTGGAGAATTAAGTCTTTCAGTAATTCACACAACAGGTGCAATGGGACTGTGAAGACAAGGAGAGCTCCTGTTCTCCTTGCTAATACCAAGCATTCACATAGTAGCATTTACCACCTCTGGTTGGCTAGGAGTCTCCATCCCATCCTCATAGACCTGGCCTCAGTTATACACACCTTTGTTACCTCCCATCTGAACTACAGCAATGCACTACACCTGGGCATGAAGCCTTCAATGCTTAGGAAACTCCAACTACTACAGAATGATATAGCATGTGTCCTGAGCAGCACAGGCTACCACAAGGATATCATACCTGTCCTCTGATCTCTACACTGGCTTCCCAGAGGATATAGAGTCAAATGTGAGGTCTTGGTCCTTATCTTCAAGGCACCCAATGGCTTAACCCCACAATATCTGAAAGATTAACTAAAGCTTCAGGATGAGGACCATGGTCAATAACTCCACTCCTCAAGCACAATAGAACTTTCTTGTCAAAAGGATAAAGCTTATCTGTGTAGGGGTCAGTCTTGGGGGTCAGTCTGAGACTCTGGAACAAACTGCTCAGGAACTAAGAACCATCGCAAATCTCAGCACCCTCCCCTCTAAGTGCAAAGCACACTTCTTCAACCAGGAATTTTCTATCATAAATGCATAGCAATGTGTTAAACAAAAATAAATAATCCCAAATCCTCCCAAAACAAAACACTGCACTGCAAACAGAATTTTTCCCCCCAGGGGATGCGATGACAGAAAACACAAACCACACATGACAAATATTAGACATGTCACTTAACATACTACTGGTAGGCAGTTGGATGAGGTGACAAAAGGTGGTATTAGAACCTGAATAGAGCAGAATAGAATAGAACAGAATCCAGACAGTGGGGGACAAGCTTTCCCACAATGCCCAGCAATGTATTTTAACACTTTTCTGAGGGGACTATCATCGAGGCAGAGAAGATAATTTTATCTCTGTGAATAATCTTCAACCTCTTCTCAGACTGCCCCCAAAGGTATCAATTTGAGTATTGTTCTTTATTATGTAAACATCTGTCTATTAAGAACCAGAATGAGACAACCAATTCATTTCACAAAGGCCACTGAAGAGTCTTTAGATGGTCTACGACTATTGACATGTGTTGGAAAAGAATCATAACCTAATGAGAGACTCTTTATGACATTGCTAATCCCTTGTGCCCTTCACTCCCCTAGACCTGATCATTTTAACACTTCCAACGAGGAAGGAGGTTAATGAAAAAAAGATGGCTCTTGGTACAGTAATTTTATTTCCCATCAAAGAGGATTGTAATATTTTGTAAAAGTTCAGTTTTAACCATATTTTGCATCTAACATTCATACCCCAAATTATTTATTGCTCAAGCAGCGGCTTAAGTCATTTGAACAAATTTGTGAGCAATAACCTTTACCTCATTTCTTCAGATCTTTGCAGTAATTTCATAGGTGCTAGTTCTTTTCATTATTTTCTAGCTCATCACCTTTAGTATCATTTTGACTCAGAGCTCATTTCTTTGATGTATAATAATTTGTTGTAAGAACGTAGAGTACCAAGAGACAGGAAAACCTTCATCATTCAACATGAATGTGAATTGGATTTGATGATGAGAAGGAAACCGAAAAGAATTATTTATGCTTCCTCTCAACCATTTCTCTTGCACGTAAGTCAGATTGCTACCATTTAAATTACAATGCTGGATTTATTTCACTCCAAAGAAATGCCATTTTGTTTAATACCAAAGGAGGACAAGTACAGAGGGCTCCCATTCCAGTTCCATTGATGACAATGGGAGTTTTAGGCACTGTTGGAAGCAGGATTGGGCTACATGTGTTTTAAAGCTATCTAGATGTGGTGCACATATGTGGATGTGTGTACTCATGCCTAGTGTGAAGAAGGTTATTTGTATTTTGTTTCTGTTTAAAAATAATCTTATTTCCATATTGTCTTAGCACCAACATGTGCTATGTCTACTTACATAACCTGTGACAGATTTGATGGTAAAAAACTCAGTCTTTCTATAATTATGCAACATCAAAGACCCATTTGTCCATTTCTTTCATTCCCATCTCCATGCCTGTCTCCACCCCATGCCCATACCTGTTATGTCCTCCTATTTTCAGTCTGCCAAAGCACTGTAGTTTCTTTATTCAAGCCCATCTTTCCTTAAGACTAATTTCTTCCTCAGTGCACTCAAAAAGTTATTCAGTTTTCTTAGTGTCTACTCTTCACAGGATGATTAAAATAACCAAAGAGGTATTTGTCAGCATGAAACACACAGCAGTGCTTCTCAGCTTGCCCTCGGAGTTTTTAGGTTGGGATATTGGTTTTGACTAAAAAACCTCAACTGAGCTGGGACTTTCCTACTTGAGACTCTCTCTCTCTCTCTCTCTTTCTCTGCATAACTTATTTCTCTGTCACAGCTGAGATCAATGGATGCACTCAGGATGGAGCCATTTAAAAGAAAGGGAATCTTTGTGTAATGTCATCATCATTGTCAGATATTTTGTATGATTAAAAAAACATGCAAATCCCAATACTGAGTAATTGCTTGATCTTCCTGTGGTAACCCTTGTCCTCCCTCAACTTGTTTTGTTCCCCTCTCAACTGTCTGTTACCATCTCTTTCTCATCACATCTAAAAGAAAATTGCAAGACCATTAGGAGAGTGACCACAATTTTCTGTGGCTTCTGCAAAGTGTGTAGCACACTTTAGGGTCTGCAAAATAAAAAGTAATAATAATAATTAATAATATCATCCAGCCCCACAATAACCTGTAGGTTTCTATTCTGAACTGTCATCCCCACATGCACCCACAATTAGGCACCCAGATATGATAGTAAACGGTGAAATGTAAAAACCTAGATAAACATGGAGAGACAGATATGGAATTCTTCAGGAGCATGGAGCCATCTTTTAGGGAGTTCACATCTATTAAGTGCCTTTTAAACTATTTGGTGTGCTTTTGCATAAAATTGTATGTTATCCAAAGTCTATTAAAATAATTTTTTTAAAAATGAAATTTTGGGCCACATACTGCCTCTATCATGGACAGAGTGCAAAAAGTATGGCCCTCTGTGAGCCTATAGAGACAGATGTATAGATATGTGTTTCAAGTGTAACGATATTCCAAACTGTTCTTAATATATTAGACAGGCTAAAGAAGTGAAAACGAACACAATTCTGGCTCATGAAACACAAAGGAAAGAACTCAGTGTACCTATATACCAACTCCAATGTAAAAGTTACTTTGTGTGGCATCAGAATTCTGGAGCTAAGTGAAGCACAAGATGTGCTTATTTGCATATCACTATGCAGCATGCTCATCCAGGGCAGAGCTGTTTCACAGTGCTGGCATGTGAGCTTGGAAACAAATTAAAAGGTTTGGATATTGTTAAAAACAATGAAACTCAGATAATTTGCATGTTACCATTTATAGGACTGCATTTGTAAGGACACATAGAAACAGCTAATTTTAACAGCAATCATCAAACATTAAGGTTGAGCTCATGTATAACTCAGCCAAGTCCAGTGCTACTTTAGATTCAGAACAAATAGCCCTGAAAAATAATTCTTTGTAATATACTTTGCAATGATGTGACATTTTCCATCCAGGTCTTAAAGCATTTTGAAGACTATTCTCACCACACCCATGTAAGGTAGGTTAGTAATATTATTCCTATTTTAAAGACTAGCAAACTGAGCACAGAGAAATCAAGGGTATGTCTATACTACGCGCTGGATCCGCGGGCAGCGATTGATCCAGCAGGGGTCGATTTATCGCGTCTACTCTAGACGTGATAAATCGACCCCCGATCACTCTCCCGTCGACTCCGGTACTCCACCTCAAAGAGAGGCGCAGGTGGAGTCAATGGGAGAGCGTCAGCAGTCTACTCACCGCAGTGAAGACACCGCGGTGAGTAGATCTAAGTATTTCGACATAGCTGAAGTTGCATAATTTAGATCGATCCCCCCTCCCCAGTGTAGACAAGTAACTTTCTCAAGGTCATACAGGAAGCCTGTGGGACAGCTGGAAATAGAGCCCAGATGCTCTGATTCCCTCATGTATTTTACCTATAAGATCATTCCTTTTAGATCCCCTCGGAAGTGGGGGGACTTTTTATACTTCTCATAGGTCAATTAAGTAAATAATTGTGTCATAAGAAATACCAAGCTGCCAAATATTATGAGGGAAAACAATAGTCCTACCATACAGGAAGTTTCAAGGAATCAAAATCTTTGCCAAATTAATATATTTCTCAGGGCTTCACTCTGTCCAGCAGCTACTACTGAAAATGAACAGCCTGTTCTCTGTACACTTCACAATGACCTAAAAAGGAAAGTGAGTGGATGTGTCAACGTTTTTAAAACAAAGAACATTTCAAATCACTTCTTCTAGCTAAGAGCAAACTGACAATTTTTAAACTTGGATCTTCAGCTGTATATAATGAGGTCATTATTGCACATGAATATTACTCCTCAATCAAATTGCTTGCAACCTCTGCCATAATAATTTGATTTAGATTGAAAAGAAACAATTGTAACCTACTTTTCAATTAACAGTGATTCTTTATTCTCCCATCCCCACTTTCCCTCCCAATTCTCTTTTCCTTTAATATTTATTACGGGCAAAAATAATCATATTCAGAAATTAAACATCTGGAAAGGCCTTCAGAGGTTGCTTGTCAATTTGCTACAAGTTGAATTTTGTCTCTTCGCACAAATTCAAAGGAAAAAACCAAACTCTACTTCCCTCCCTCTCTTTTCTTTAAAGCAATAAATCTTCAAAGAAAATAGAAACTGAGAATATATCTTGTCATTCTGCAGCAGCAGAATAGTGGTGATGCAGTACCATAGTGCAGTTATAATTCAAGAATGCAAAACCTTACATGGCTAGTGTACTAAATGCTATTGCCTAGTGAAAGTGGAATACCAAGGGAATATTGAAGAGGAATCACCTATTGTCAGAAATACTTGTTTACCTTTTCCCTTTCCAAGAAGGATAACTAGATACTAAAAGAAGTTTCTCTACTTGGCAATATCTAGCACTATTTTTTGGTATTTTATAGTAATTAAGATATGTAATTCATATCTGTGCTTCTATATTACTATTACTTATCTAAACATCACTGTTAATAATTACTGATCATTATTATTTATTCACGTACTTCCATAATAACACTTTTCAGATAAATAAAATGGCACATCTCCCCCCCATGAAGATTTCAGTCTAAATGTTATTGATTTAACAGAAGATAAGGAGATACATATATATCTAATCTCTCTATGAGTTCATTCACAAAAGTAAACAGATCAGAAGGTAGGCCACTAAGTAGAACTGTATATTATGGTTAATGCTCCTCTACCAGGATCCATGAAGAAATCTGGGCCAGGAGAAAAAAACCTCCCTGTTGGGGAGGAAATATGGTGTTTTCTGTACATGCTATCCTCTCTGCAACCAACTTCTACCTATATGGATGCTGTAAGCAGAGCCTGCAGCCCTGCCTGGGGTGAGCAACAGTTCTCCTTCCATGGCAGATCAGGAGAAGGGGGAGAAAGGCAACACCACATGCTATGGTGATGAGCATGGTATAAATGAAAGATTAGTTAGATTAGATAGAAGATGAACATTAGGAAGCGCTGAAGAGGATTAGATACTGCACAGGGAGGGTGGAGAGTCAAGAGCCAGATCACACTAGCATTCAGAACTGGCCGTGTGGAGAAGTTGGTGGGTTGCAGAAACAGGAGCTGACGCAGGGCATACCAAAGGTTGGGCTGGATTCTGGACAGGGAATCAGGGTGAACTGGAGAAGGTCTTGAAGCCAAAGCAGGAAAGTGCCCTGCTAGGATAAGGGCTGACAGACCAGATGAGCAGAGGAAGATGGCTGAGTCAGAAAAGGGACAGTGTAGGCTAGTGGGATGTTTCACCCTCCAGGGAAGTGAAGGAAACTCCATACCCAACTCTTTTTTAAAGCCCTTTTTGCAAGTCACTGTTTCTTATTTACAACAAGCAGAAAAAAATAAAACTTAGCTGAAAACACTGGTCATAATTCCCAATGGCTTCCCAGTCTCAACCAGTCAAGGAAAAAGAAAACATCTTCCTCCCCAGTAACCCCACTGGACCCAGCTTCCTCTTTATATATGCTGCCTAGCCCTGTGATTGACAGGGATCTCATAACTCTTTTCAGGCTGTAGCTTTTACCTTGTCACAAGTGATCTCCAGTCTGCATAAGGGATTGGGACCTGACAGGCATCATTGGCTGCTGAAGAGGAAAGCATGATGGGAACAATTAAGGATAAGTGGTTAAGTCACCTTTATGGCTGTTTTGCATTGCAGGAGCCATGCAAAGCAACTCCAGCATACCAGTGAATCTGGCCCTTCAAAACAGTCCAGTGTCAGATACACCTTTGAAACCAATGAAGAAATACAACTTTACATGCTGTAACACACACTTATGATAGAAATTATCAAGTTGATATAGCATTCATAACTGAGAGCAGTCAGTTAGGAGAGAAATAAATGGGTCAACAGGTATTTCACATTTGAGTGTCTCGCACTAGAGAGCACAGACCTGAAACTAAAAATCAGAAATACAACTACAGTCCCAGAAATAATGATCAAATGTGCTTCTGCTTAAAGTTCTCTAGTTTATGACCTTGGAAGGACACATGGAAATAATTCCCCTTTTAAGTCGTTCCTTCACTGCTGATGCTGCATCTGACAAAAAGAAACCATTCTGCTTGACAGAAAATGTACAAAATTAACAACTTTAAGGATGGGGTTTTCAAAGGATCCTAAGGGAGTTGGATGCCCAAATCCTATTGGAATGCAATAGATATTTGAGTACCTAAGTCCAAAGAGATCATTGAAAATCCCAACCTAACATCTCACATGGTAACTGATAATATATGAAAGAGCTGAGACCTGTTAGAATACATTGCACTGTCCTTCACATAATAATGGTTGACACATATTCAGAAATTTATTTTACTTCAAGAATAGTTTATCGCATAACTGTTATCTGCACCTTCCTCTGATGCAACTGACACTGGGCACAGTCGGAGACAAGATACTGGAGTAAATGAACTAGTGGTCTGAGCTTGTGTGGTTATTCCATTATTCCTATTTGCACAGAGCACAGATGAGTATGGCCAGGTCTACACTACAAACTCAAATCGGTTATAACTATGTCACTTAGGGGTGTGAAAAATCCACACGCGTGAGTAATGTAGATATACCAACCTAATCCCTGGTGTAGACAGTGCACCTCCCATCAACATAGCTACCATCTCTTGAGGAAGTGGATTAACTACGCGAATGGGAGAATCTCTCCCATCAGTGTAGTGGCATCTTCACATGAAGACGAGCCCTATTTGTGTACAAGATGCATAATGCTCTCCTTTGCACTCTCTTGGTCCTAGTGCTGCTTTGACTCAGCAAGACCAGTCTCCTGAGCCAGGTTAATCTTATACGAGGTACAAATGTCTCCAAAGCACTTAGTATCTGCAGAAAGTTCCCTCCTGCATGTTGGATTATACTGTCTATGACACTGGCAAACCAAGTGCCAGCTCTTGCCAAGGCTTTAGGCCTCAGGCGAGCACTGACAAATTCATTGCTAGAAACCAGTCTGTTTCACCTCTGTGTTAGTATGGTTAAAATGAGCATTCAATTTATAACAATGTGTTTAGTTTTTAGACTTCATGAAATGCTTGTAAATCGCTGCATACATTAATCTCACTTATAATATCTTTATCACATGTTATAAAGCAATATTTAAGTTTTTGCTTTATAACTGTAAAAGATGTTTGCTCTGAAACTGTGAACCTGGGATCATCTCCTGCTCATCAGGAAGGCTACCAAAATGAAATGGACCATTGTGGGACATCACAATGCAAAGACTTTTTAATTGCCCCTTCACACTAATAAAAAGGCTACGTGCAAAAGGGCTGGTCCCATCAGCTTGAATTCTGGAAGAAGGAAATAAAAATAGTTGAAAAGAAGAATTTTCATCTCTTTGCTGTTTGGACTCTCACAGGGCCAGAGCTACAAAACAGAAGCTCAGATCCCCAGGGTCAACCTCGGTTAGCTCTAAAACACATTCAGAGATGACAGACTACTACAACTCTGTTGCCTTTTAAAAGCATAGACCATAACTCATTTGTGCTTTAACCTTGTAATAACTCTCATTTCTTTTTCCTAGTTAATAAATCTTTAGTTAGTTTACTATAGAATAGGCTACAAGTGTTGTCTTTGGTGAGAGATCTAAGATACAAATTGACATGGGGTAAGTGACTGGTCTCTTGGGACTAGGAGCAACCTGAATATTTTGTGATCTTTAGTGTATAACAACCAACTATCACTAAGTCCAGTTTGCCTGGGTGGCAAGATAGACTGGAATATCTGTGACTCTGTGGTAAGACTGCTATAGTGCTTTAGGAGTTCATATTTGTTACTGGGTTGGTGAAATCTAACTACAGAACACACAACCAGCTTGGGGTCCTGACCAGCTTCTTGACAGTCTGCCCTGAGGTTCATGGTCATGAACCACTCCACAAAACATGACACTGTCCAATCTACTTTTGAACATGCCCATGGTAGATGTAAGCAGGGTCTGAATGAGCTCTCCCCTGACATCTAGGGATGAGCTGAGGAAGAGGACTTCAGAGGCCAACCTTATTTGCATGGACACACTCACCCTGCCTGGGTTCTAAGCATGATGAGGCTGCTTTGCCCAAATGATCACTTTTGGCTGCTGTTGGATCACAAGTCACTTTATTATTGGGGCAGGGGTAAAAAAGGGTTGTTATCTTTGTTGTGTGACTCAAGGGAGTCAGAATTGTGCTTGGCATGCCCTGATTGAGGGGTTCACTCAACTAAACTGCACTCACTAGGCAGGGGACAGGGATGCCAAAGCCCAGTAGAGTTGAGAGAGGGTGAAGACAGGTATTTGTATCTGGTGGTGTAGGCCTTGCCTAAGAGTCTTAGACATCATTTGACACTTCCTCTCTCTAGTGTGTAATGACAAAGTTGATTAAGACTCAATTGAGAGTCTTTTGTTGCAGGCCAATAGAGCTGAAATCACTAATAACCAGGTCTAAGCATTAGAGCTGCTTTGGGACAGAGTCTCTGATGCAAAAGGCCACCCAGTCTGCACGAGCAGGGAGCAGTGGCGCTGGAACCGGAGGGGCCAGGGCCCTCCCACTTTTTGAAAGTGGACAGGCCTGGCCCATCCACTTTTCACCAGGGTGGACCCTTCCCCTCATCTAACCCCCAAGGCCCCACCCCTCGGCCAGGCCAGCGTGGAGCCCGAGCAGTTGTGGGAGCTGTGCGGACCCTTCACCTGCCTGTGGTGCAGGAGGGACTAAAAGCAGCACCTGGCTTGTGCCCCCCCCCAGCTCCCTGCCCAGCCCAGAGCAGGTGGAGGTGGAAGGTCCGTGACCCTTGCGCTGGCTCCCTGCAGCTGCCCATGCAGCTCTCCCTGACCCAGCTCCAGCTCGCAGTCCGGCCATGATAAGAGCTGCACAGACAGCTGTGGGGAGTTGTGGACCCTCCACCTGCCCTGGGCATGGTGCCTGGGGAGCAGGGACACAGGCCATGGGCTGCTCTTGATTGGCCTCCCCGCACTGCAAGCTGGTGGAGGGTCTGCTGCAGCTCCCCACAGCTTCCTGCATGGCTCTTATCATGGCCAGACTGCGGCTCCAAAGCCTACCCCCACACTCACCTCAGCCGGAGCCATGTCAGGGAGAGCCGTGCAGGCAGCTGTGGGGATCCTGGGTCCCTCCACCTGCCCTGGGCGGGGGGCACAAGGGGCAGGGACACAGGCAGGGGCTGCTTTCAGCCCAACCCCACCCCGGGGGGGGGGAAGGCTCCACAGCCCCACTCCAGCTTCCGACTTGGCCAGGGGTTGTGCCTCCAGGAAAGAGGAGGGGTGGGGTGGGGCCTCAAGGGGCACAGTGAGGCCTCGAGGGGCAGAGTGGGGCCCCCCACCCCCTCCCACTTTTGGGAAGGCTCCGGCGCCCTTTGCAATGAGGATTCCTCATGAACAACTCAAATCATAGAGCTGAAATCACTGAGCGCTCATGACATCCCAGAGGGAACGGAGTGGTGGGAGGGCGGCTAGTGGTGTGGCTAGCAGCTGGAGGGCAGAGCAGCCGGTGGAATGGCAGCCAGCGGAGCGGCTGACGCCAGAGCGAGCACCTGGACAACAGAACAAGCGAGATGCCTTTCCCCTACTCCCCGCACCGTAATCTGGGTGGGAGGGGAACTCATGCAGATGCACCTCTGAATTCTGGGTCTTCACTGACCAAGGAAAACAACTGTGAGTAGGGTGCAGTGGAGAGAGAAGGGAGGGGCACGTTAAAGAAACTTCTGGTCTTTGGACTTAAGAACCTGAGGTAAAAGGACACAGCTCAAAATGCTTTGGGGTGTGGGTTTTGCTCATGGTTTTATGTTTATGAATCCTGCTTGCAGCGTTTTCCCAAGTTAATGCCAGGTTGCTTTTCCCCTTTTTATTAAAATTTTCTTTTCTACACTCAAATTATGTGCTTGCCCAAGGGGTGGTGTGCATTTGTCCCAGGTTACTGGGTGGAGGCTTGAGCCGGTTCTGTGTTGCATTGTTGAAAAGAACCCCCTAGATATTGAACCCGGACCTTGTTGCTGCTGACGCCAACTGGCAGAAGGGTTACATAAAAGATACCATTTTTTTGTAGTTCCAGCATTTCTGATGGGATGAGGCCTAACATGGGTGGGATCTGGTACCCAAGTGGACAACAAAACATTCAAGAGTAGTCCAATGTCCCTTGGACAAATATCTTCCAAACAATCACTTGTAAGTTTAATAATTGGGTTTGTCATTCATAACTCATTCAGTAACTGAAATGCATTTTATTGCCACAAGATGGCTCAGTCTAGCCTCCCACTGAAACACATTGTGTTCCTTCTGTTTTTCATAAACAGCTTGAAACAAAATAGTTTCAAAGACTACAGTGATGGTTTTGCAGGCTGAATCTGCTTTACAGAGAACACTCACTGTAAGTGAAAACCAGGACAGGAACACACCTGAGGCCTGATTCTCCAAAGCCTTGCACTATAGGCCTGATTCTAAGTCTAAGGGAGTCAAAGACAAAATTCCCATTGACTTCAGTGGGTGCACAAGAGAGCCCTATGACACCAGCCCTGATCCTGCATTCCTTAGCAGCCAAAAATACCACTGACTCCTGTGGAATTTTTGAATGTAAAAGGAATTCAGAATCAAGCTCCTGAGGCTGCTTTAATGCCTATTTGAGTTTATGGAAAGGCCTCAACTGATTTCAGTGGACTTTGGATCAGGCCTCTTGGGGATATCTTCCTTACTACGGCTGTTCACAAACTCTGACCTAAATCAGAGTTCTTTGGTACACTAAATTTTTTTAAGTGCTGCTTTATAGATGACTAGACAAAAATCTATATCATATTAGGCTTTAATTAATTAATGTTATGCAAAATATTAGGCTGAATGTTATGCAACATTAATGTTATGCAAAATACTAGGCTGAAAATGACTTCACTTAGATATGCACCATCAAATGTCTCAAGAGGTGAAAACTGTCATCTGTTTTCAAATCATATTGCCGCAAGAAGAGCCACAGGGAACATGACAATTCCTTGGAGGCTAGATTTCTGTGGGACATAGAAAGAAACAATTCAAGGTTGTTGGCGGCATTCACTGAGCAGCTGGAGACAGCCAGAGCGCTGGTTCTGGGCCTGAGAAACAAGCACTGACTGGTGGGATCGCATTGTCATGCAGGTTTGGGATGACAAGCAGTGGCTGCAGAACTTTCGGATGAGCAAGACCACATTCCTGGATCTGTGTGCAGAACTCACCTGAGCCCTACAGTGCAGGGACACCAAAATGGGAGCTGCACTGAGAGTGGAGAGGAGAGTGGCTATTGCACTGTGGAAACTTGAAATGCCAGATTACTACCAGTTAGTCAGGAATCAATTTGGTGTCGGAAATCCACCACAGGGGCCCTTGTCAAACAAGTATGCAGGGCCATTAATCACCTCCTGCTACAGAGGACTGTCACAGGACTGGGCAATGTACAGGACATAGTGGATGGTTTTGTAGTAATGAGGTTCCCAAACTAGGGTGGGGAGGAGTGATAGATGGCACACATATCCCTATTTTAGCACTGACCACCTTGCCAGAGTACATCAGCAGAAAGGGCTACTTTTCTATGGTAATGCAAGCATTGGTGGATCACCGGGGATACTTTACCAACATCAGTGTGAGCTGGTCAGGGAAGGTGCACGACATGTACATCATTAAGACCACAGGACTGTTCATAAAACTGCAAGCAGGGACTTTCTTTCCCAACCGGCGAATTACCACTGGGAATAGTGATCCTAAGAGACACAGCACACCCCTTGCTCCCATGGCTCATGAAGCCATACACTGGCCACCTTGACAGCACCAAGGAGTGCTTCAACTACAGGTTCAGCGGGTGCAGAATGACAGTTGAATGAGCCTTTGGTCATTTGAAGGGTCGCTGTCATTGTCTACTTACAACAGGGGTAGTCAATAGGTGGACCACAGGCCAAATTTGGACATCCAGACACTTTTGAACGGACCCCGAAATCTTTTTATTTACTTATTATTATCATTTTGTAAAATTATTTTCTCTGGAGTCTGGACCTTGACTATACCTTGACCAAGAAATTTGGACCTTGACAAAAAATAATTACTACCCCTCACTTACAAGATTGGACCTCAGTGAAAAAAATATCCCAATGGTTATAGCTGCCTGTAGTGTACTCCATAATGTCTGTGAAGCAAAGGGGGAAAAGTTTCCTCTGGGTTGGAGGATGGAGGTGGAGCGGCTGTCTGCTGAATTTGCACAGCCAGTTATAAGGGCTATGAGAAAAGCTCAATGCAGAGCTATATAGCTCAGGGAGGCTTTGAAAGACCAAAGTATGTGTTTAATAGTGAGCCAAAGTATGTGTTTTTCTGTAGTGTGCTCTACCTAGCCTTGTTCTTTTGTAGCACAGTATGAATCTCGCAGTGAGTGCTGTGTGTGTAGGAATATAACATTGCCAATGCACCTATTAATACTGTCTGAGAATGATGTTATGGGTTCTGTGACAAAACGAAGTAATAGGAAATTAGTGGGTGTCAGACCTGCTCAGCACCAGCCAGCATATGTTGTGAACTAATAAAGATGAATTACGTTCCAAAAAATAGAGTTTTATTCTGTAACATGAACCAAATAAAAAAAGCTTAGAACTTTAGGAACTTAATAAATTAAGAGAACACAACTTATGAAGGGGAAAGAACAGTTAGTTTCCATTTCAGTTACACATACACCAACTATGTCTTTCACAGGTCAGTGTACGTGCAGCTGTGATTGTCTTTAATGTCCCATAGTGCGGAGTGGTAGTGAAGTGGCTCCTGATGGCACGTGGAATGTTATGGGGAGGCCCTGACATTGAGTTGTCTATGGGCTTGTGATGGAATATCTACCCCACACCGGCTGGAAGGGGTTACTCCTAGGAGGGAAATACCAGAGTGTCTTAGAGCGACTGCGGATGGAACCAATCAGAGGGGGGTTGTAGGGAGCAACTAAACTGTACTCACCAGGGCTCATATAAAAGGAGATACAGGGCTAGAGTCAGGTAGTCATAGCCTGTGGCTCCAGGAGTAAGGACTGTATTCCTAGCAGGTAAAAGAGGCACTAGCACCATGGACAGGGCTGTTGCTAGCACAGACCAAGGGAGAGAGAGGGCGCTCCTAGTTGGCTGCTGGGACTGACTAGCAGAAGCCCTGAAGTAAGGGTGAAGAAGGAGCTGGGGTTGCAGGGAAGTGACCCAGGTAAATGTACTGAACAGTTGGAAGGGACGCAGCACGTGGCTGCCAACTACAAGGTCCCTGGGTAAGGACTGGAGTAGTGAGCAGGCCCAGGTCCCCCCCCCCCCCATTCACCACTGAGGGAAGTGGCTGGACAAATGGACTGCGAGGTACTGACCCCCAGAAGGGGAAAACACAGATGGTGACACAGCTGGAGGACAGAGTCATGAAGAAGACGCAGCAGCTCCTGGAGAGACTGCCATCAGAAGCAGAGACAGTGACGGGGTGCAAACGGTGGACAGGAGGGCGTCATCCTTGAGTTAATCCCCATAGAAACCAGGAGATGGCACCAGTCCAGTGGTGAGTGTTGCAAACCATGACAGGGCTGCAGAGGGAAGCGACCACAGGATTCTTGGACCTGCAGGTCTACCAGAGTCCCCAGCATCTCTCTTTGCTGCCTGAGCAGTATTAGAAAGTGTCCTAACGCGATGGAAGAAATAAAGCAGCCCTCCTGTCATAACCGTACAGCTAAGGGTAGCCTAAAATTCCTCCTTACCTGTAAGGGGTTAAGAAGCTCAAATAACCGGGTTGGCAGCTGACCAAAAGGACCAATAGGGAAAGAAGATACTTTCAAATCTTGGGCGGAGGGAAGGCTTTGTTTGGTGTATTCTCTTGGGAAGCAGAGAAGCATCAGGTCCGAAAACTCCTTCTCCTATAAACCTAAAAGTGTCTCATATTACAAAAATTGTAAGTAAAAGCCAGGCAAGGCGTGTTCGATTATCTTTTGTTCTGCTTGTGAATTTTTCCTTCGCTGGAGGGAAGTTTGTTCCTGTTTTTTGTAACTTTGAAACTAAGCCTAGAGGAAGTTCTGCTGTGTTTGAATCTTTTGTTACCCTGTAAACTTATTTTCCATCCTGATTTTACAGAGGTGATTTTTACCTTTTTTTTAAATAAAATTCTTCTTTTAAGAACCTGACTGATTTCTCTATTGTCCTAATACCCAGGGGTTTGGGTCTGTGATCACTTTGTAACCAATTGGTTAGGATATTATTCTCAAGTCTCCCCAGGAAAGGGGATATTAGGGTTTGGAGGGATATATTGGGGGAATAGGAATGCCAAGTGGTCCTTTCCCTGATTCTTTGTTAAATCACTTGGTGGTGGCAGCGTACCATCCAAGGGCAAAGAATTTGTGCCTTGGGGAAGTGTTAACCTAAGCTGGTAGAAATAAGCTGAGGGGGTCTTTCATGCGGGTCCCCACATCTGTACCCTAGAGTTCAGAGTGGGGAGGGAATCCTGACACCTCCCCAGAAACCTTCAGCAGAAGATTGCAGAGTACTTCCATGAAAGTTTCATTGAGATCTCTATGGAAGATTCACAGGATGTCCTGGTACAGATGAATAAACTGCTCCACTTGGCCCCCTCTGCCTAACTCTAGAGGGAAAAGAAAAGCAGACAGCAACTCTATTTCTCTTGGTTGTTCCACTACCTTTTCTACCAGCTGTAAAAAAGAGTAAATCAACAATGTGTCCTGCTACTTTGCAGGTTCCATCTCTATGATTTCAAAGCAAACTGCACACTTACCAGAGGTTCTTTCCCCTGCATCAGGCTCACCTGTGCTTCACTGGCTGGACTACGCTGGATTCAAAAAATGGTCCTGGATCGCTGTCAGCTTGCTCCCCTTATTGCCTGTCCCCCATACTCCTCCACCTCTTGCTTGTCCACCTCCTCCTCCTTGCTGTTAATGGTATGGGCCTGTGACTTGGGCGCCTCCAAAGTATCCACAGGACACTTGAGGGTGGTGGTGGTGAGGTCTCTGACAAGGATGGCATGCAGCTCTGACCCCTGTCATGCAAATAACTTTTTGTACACATGTCCTATATGATGGCCCAGGAAATAAAGACCAGTGTCTTGCCAGCAACACTGTGAGTCACACTTTCATTACATGGTACCAGAAGAAAATTTAATCTTTGACAAAAATGGGGTAAATGCAGTGGCCTGAATCCCTGCTTATTTTGAATTCTTGTATTTCTTTAAGCCCTGGTCTACACTAGGACTTCAGGTCGAATTTAGCAGCGTTAAATCGATGTAAACCTGCACCCGTCCGCACGATGAAGCCCTTTATTTCGACTTAAAGGGCTCTTAAAATCGATTTCCTTACTCCACCCCTGACAAGTGGATTAGCGCTTAAATCGGCCTTGCCGGGTCGAATTTGGGTACTGTGGACACAATTCGACGGTATTGGCCTCCGGGAGCTATCCCAGAGTGCTCCATTGTGACCGCTCTGGACAGCACTCTCAACTCAGATGCACTGGCCAGGTAGACAGGAAAAGAACTGCGAACTTTTGAATCTCATTTCCTGTTTGGCCAGCGTGGCAAGCTGCAGGTAACCATGCAGAGCTCATCAGCAGAGGTGACCATGATGGAGTCCCAGAATCGCAAAAGAGCTCCAGCATGGACTGAATGGGAGGTACGGGATCTGATCGCTGTTTGGGGAGAGGAATCCGTGCTATCAGAACTCCGTTCCAGTTTTCGAAATGCCAAAACCTTTGTCAAAATCTCCCAGGGCATGAAGGACAGAGGCCATAACAGGGACCCGAAGCAGTGCCGCGTGAAACTGAAGGAGCTGAGGCAAGCCTACCAGAAAACCAGAGAGGCGAACGGCCGCTCCGGGTCAGAGCCCCAAACATGCCGCTTCTATGATGAGCTGAATGCCATTTTAGGGAGTGCAGCCACCACTACCCCAGCCGTGTTGTTTGACTCCTTCAATGGAGATGGAGGCAACACAGAAGCAGGTTTTGGGGACGAAGAAGATGATGAGGAGGAGGAGGAGGAGGTTGTAGATAGCACACAGCAAGCAAGCGGAGAAACCGGTTTTCCCGACAGCCAGGAACTGTTTCTCACCCTGGACCTGGAGCTAGTACCCCCCGAACCCACCCAAGGCTGCTTCCTGGACCCGGCAGGCGGAGAAGGGACCTCCGGTGAGTGTACATTTTAAAATACTATACATGGTTTAAAAGCAAGCATGTGAAAGGATTACTTTGCCCTGGCATTCGCGGCTCTCCTGGATGTAGTCCCAAAGCCTTTGCAAAAGGTTTCTGGGGAGGGCAGCCTTATTGCGTCCTTCATGGTAGGACACTTTACCACTCCAGGCCAGTAACACGTACTCGGGAATCATTGTACAACAAAGCATTGCAGTGTATGTTTGCTGGCGTTCAAACAACATCCGTTCTTTATCTCTCTGTGTTATCCTCAGGAGAGTGAGATATAATTCATGGTCACCTGGTTGAAATAGAGTGCTTTTCTTCAGAGGACACTCAGAGGAGCCCGTTCCTGCTGAGCTGTTTGCCTGTGGCTAAACAGAAATGTTCCCCGCTGTTAGCCACGGGGAGGGAGGAAGGTTGAGGGGGTAGCCATGCGGTGGGGGGAGGCAAAATGTGACCTTGTAACGAAAGTACATGTGCTATGTATGTAATGTTAACAGCAAGGTTTATCCTGAAAGAGTGTAGCCACTGTTTTATAAAATGTGTCTTTTTAAATACCGTTGTCCCTTTTTTTTTCTCCACCAGCTGCATGTGTTTCAAAGATCACAGGATCTTCTCCTTCCCAGAGGCTAGTGAAGATTAGAAAGAAAAAAAAATGCACTCGAGACGAAATGTTCTCCGAGCTCATGCTGTCCTCCCGCACTGACAGAGCACAGACGAATGCGTGGAGGCAAATAATGTCAGAGTGCAGGAAAGCACAAAATAACCGGGAGGAGAGGTGGCGGGCTGAAGAGAGTAAGTGGCGGGCTGAAGAGAGTAAGTGGTGGGCTGAAGACAGGGCTGAAGCTCAAATGTGGCAGCAGCGTGATGAGAGGAGGCAGGATTCAATGCTGAGGCTGCTGGAGGACCAAACCATTACGTTCCAGTGTATGGTTGAGCTGCAGCAAAGGCAGCTGGAGCACAGACTGCCACTACAGCCCCTCTGTAACCAACCGCCCTCCTCCCCAAGTTCCATAGCCTCCACACCCAGACGCCCAAGAACGCAGTGGGGGGGGCCACCGGCCAACCAGCCACTCCGCCACAGAGGATTGCCCAAAAAAAAGAAGGCTGGCATTCAATAAATTTTAAAGTTGTAAACGTTTAAAGTGCTGTGTGGCATTTTCCTTCCCTCCTCCACCACCCCTCCTGGGCTACCTTGGTAGTCATCCCCCTATTTGTGTGATGAATGAATAAAGAATGCATGAATGTGAAGCAACAATGACTTTATTGCCTCTGCAAGCGGTGATCGAAGGGAGGAGGGGAGGGTGGTTAGCTTACAGGGAAGTAGAGTGAACCAAGGGGCGGGGGGTTTCATCAAGGAGAAACAAACAGAACTTTCACACCGTAGCCTGGCCAGTCATGAAACTGGTTTTCAAAGCTTCTCTGATGCGTACCGCGCCCTCCTGTGCTCTTCTAACCACCCTGGTGTCTGGCTGAGCGTAACCAGCAGCCAGGCGATTTCCTCAACCTCCCACCCCACCATAAACGTCTCCCCCTTACTCTCACAGATATTGTGGAGCACACAGCAAGCAGTAATAACAGTGGGAATATTGGTTTCGCTGAGGTCTAAGCGAGTCAGTAAACTGCGCCAGCGCGCCTTTAAACGTCCAAATGCATATTCTACCACCATTCTGCACTTGCTCAGCCTGTAGTTGAACAGCTCCTGACTACTGTCCAGGCTGCCTGTGTACGGCTTCATGAGCCATGGCATTAAGGGGTAGGCTGGGTCCCCAAGGATACATATAGGCATTTCAACATCCCCAACAGTTATTTTCTGGTCTGGGAATAAAGTCCCTTCCTGCAGCTTTTGAAACAGACGAGAGTTCCTGAAGATGCGAGCATCATGCACCTTTCCCGGCCATCCCACGTTGATGTTGGTGAAACGTCCCTTGTGATCCACCAGAGCTTGCAGCACTATCAAAAAGTACCCCTTGCGGTTTATGTACTCGCCGGCTTGGTGCTCCGGTGCCAAGATAGGGATATGGGTTCCGTCTATAGCTCCACCACAGTTAGGGAATCCCATTGCAGCAAAGCCATCCACTATGACCTGCACATTTCCCAGGGTCACTACCCTTGATATCAGCAGATCTTTGATTGCGTGGGCTACTTGCATCACAGCAGCCCCAAAAGTAGATTTGCCCACTCCAAATTGATTCCCAACTGACCGGTAGCTGTCTGGCGTTGCAAGCTTCCACAGGGCTATCGCCACTCGCTTCTCAACTGTGAGAGCTGCTCTCATCTTGGTATTCATGCGCTTCAGGGCAGGAGAAAGCAAGTCACAAAGTTCCATGAAAGTGCCCTTACGCATGCGAAAGTTTCGCAGCCACTGGGAATCGTCCCAGACCTGCAACACTATGCGGTCCCACCAGTCTGTGCTTGTTTCCCGAGCCCAGAATCGGCGTTCCACAGCATGAACCTGCCCCATTAGCACCATGATGCATGCATTGGCAGGGCCCATGCTTTCAGAGAAATCTGTGTCCATGTCCTGATCACTCACGTGACCACGCTGACGTCGCCTCCTCACCCGGTATCACTTTGGCAGGTTCTGGTGCTGCATATACTGCTGGATAATGCGTGTGGTGTTTAATGTGCTCCTAATTGCCAAAGTGAGCTGAGAGGCCTCCATGCTTGCCTTGGTATGGCGTCTGCACAGAAAAAAGGCGCGGAACGATTGTCTGCCGTTGCTCTGACGGAGGGAGGGGTGACTGACGACACGGCTTACAGGGTTGGCTTCAGGGAGCTAAAATCAACAAAGGGGGTGGCTTTACATCAAGGAGTATTTCAGGCAGGACTTCACGGAGGGTTCCAATAAGAAATGGTGCACCTAAGTTATTGTTCTTATTGGAACAAGGAGGTTAGTCTGGCCTCTGATTGATACATGGCTAGATTTACCTCGCTGCACCTTCCCTGTGAGTGACTGCAGTGTGACCTAGAGGAATGAGTCCCCTAAACGGGGGAGGAGGCAAATGAGTACAAAACAAATCTGGTCTATTTCTTGTTTTGATCCACTCCATCTATCTTTTACATCTTTGGCTGGCAGCAGACAGTGCAGAAGGACTGCTAGCCATCCACATCTCATGGCTGCTCGGCAGAAGATGGTACAGTACGACTGCTAGCCATCCTCATCTCTTGCCTGCCCGGCAGAAGATGGTACAGTACGACTGCTAGCAATCCGTATCACCTGCCTGCTCACCATAAGACAGTTCGATAGGACTGACTGCAGGACTAAAGAGAATGACCTGGTCAAGTCACTCCAAATTTAGTCCCTGTGCCCATGTCTGCCCAGGCGCTCCCAGACGACATGGCCAGGAGTACCTCGGACACGACGATGACGGCTACCAGTCCTATTGCACCGTCTGCTGCCACAAGGCAATGGGTTGCTGCTACTGTGTAGCAATGCCATACCACGTCTGCAAGCACCCAGGAGACATACGGTGACGGTTACCTGAGCGGGCTCCATGCTTGCCGTAGTATGGCGTCTGCACAGGTAACTCAGGAAAAAAGGCGCGAAACGATTGTCTGCCCTTGCTTTCACGGAGGGAGGGAGGGAACGGGGGCCTGATGATATGTACCCAGAACCACATGCGACAATGTTTTAGCCCCATCAGGCATTGGGATCTCAACCCAGAATTCCAATAGGCAGCGGAGACTGTGGGAACTGTGGGATAGCTACCCACAGTGCAATGCTCCGGAAGTCAACTCTAGCCTCGGTACTGTGGAAGCACTCCGCCGAGTTAATGCACTTAATGCACTTAGAGCATTTTCTGTGGGGACACACACACTCGAATATATAAAACCGATTTCTAAAAAACCGACTTCTATAAATTCGACCTTATTCCATAGTGTAGACTGTTACTCATCTATTAACTGCACCTTGCAGTCATACCCCTCTGCCAGCACTGGGCCCAAAGAAAAGGAGAACTCTCAGAACTCTTAGTTAAACATGGGTCAGGGACATGGGAAATGGCCAGGGATGTGGAATGTGTTAATAGATTGATTCATTGATTCATTTTCTGTTTGCTTTATAAACTGTTTTCTTTCATCCTTTTTGTTCTGTGGGGGGCCCTCCACCTATAAACTTCTTACTAAGTTCTGCACTAGGAGTTCATAGGAATGCCCGGTTGAAAAGGGACCCTGGCTGCTCCAGTCAGCACCACTGACCTTAAAAGTCCAGCCCGCTCTGGCTCTGCATGGCTCCCAGAAGTGGCCAGCATGTCCCTCCAGCCCCTGGACACAGAAGCGGCCAGGGAGGCGCTGCGTTTTGCCCCCGCCCCAAGTGCTGGCTCTGCACCTCCCATTGCCTGGGAACAGCAGCCAATGAGAGCTGCAGTGGCAGTGCCTGCAGGTGGGGGAACAGTGCGCAGAGCCACCTTGCAGCACCTCTGCCCAGGAGCCAGACATGCTGGTTGCTTCTGGGAGCCAGCTGGGGTAAGTGCTGCCCAGAGCCTGCACCCTGAACCCGCTCCTGCACCCCAACCTCCTGCTCCAGGTCAGAACCCCCTCCTGCACCCAAACTCCTTCCCAGAACCTGCACCTCTGCCCCAGCCCAGAGTCCCCTCCCACACTCCGAAGCCCTTGACCACATACCCCATCCTGGAGCCCCCTCCTGGACCCCAAACCCATCATCCCTGTCTCTCCCCCACACCCCTAGCCAGAGCCCTCATTCCCTCCCGTGCCCCAACCTCCTGCTGCAGCCCAGTGAAAATGAGCGAGTGAGCAACGGTGGGGGAGAGTGAGCAATAGAGGGAGGGGAAATGGAGTGAGTGGGGTCAAGGCCTCGGAGAAGGGGTGGGGCAGGGGCCTTGGGGAGCGGCGGAGGTGGGAGAGGGGGAGGGGAGGGCAGGGACTGGGGCAAGGGTGTTCGGTTTTCTGCAATCAGATAGTTGGCAACTTTAGTTCATCCAGAAAGGGTCCCTGATTTCTTTAGTCCAAAGATGACACATAAGGGTGGCAGTGACGCCCCCAGAATTGCTGCTTGGTTTGTACTGTGCATGCTCAGTTACACTGCTGAAGCTGGCTGCCCTCACTCTTCCCCCCCACACTATCAGCGGGCATGGGTTGCCTCTGCCTTAGCCACTGGTTCTCAACTATTGCAGTTTGGAGACTAGTAAAGGATGCTGTACGGCCTAGTCAACAGAACAATGGACTGGGTCTCTGGGGGGCTGGGTTCTACCAGCGGCCTGCTGTATGACCTTGGACAAGTCATTTCACTGCTCTGTGGCTCAGTTTATTCATCTGTAAAATGGGACTAATGATACTTACAAAATAGTAAATATTTTCCACAAAAACATTTTTAAAGGATATTTTTTAAGCTAATATTTTCATCAAGATTTTTCAGGGAAGGCAAGGAGCAGGGTTTCCCCCAAAAAGGAAACCCCAACATTCGTTTGTTTTTGAAAACTGAAAAATGTTTGATTTTCAAAAACCAAAATTTTAGTTTTCAGTTATTTTCAGTTTCCCCAACCTACAAACCCAAATCCCTTGTCTATATGCAACTACTGCTGTATACTGGAGTGGGGGTTATTTCTCCAGGACTATGCAAGAAAGAAGTGACACACAGAAGAACAGATGGGAGCTTGACTTTTGTTATTTCTTGGCTCCAGTCATTTGACATGGCTGAGGACTGCAAAAGTTTAAAATCCTTTCCCTGTGGCAAAGTGTCTATTTACTGCACAACCTGCTGCTACTGGCTCTGCTAGTACAAACAGAAGGGAGGGGGAAAGTCAGATTCTGCTTCAAGATAGCACAAGTATCAGCAATATAGTCTGCATAGCAACCAGCAGGACTAGCCAACCCATAAGACTACAACTCCCAGCATACAATGCGACGCATGGGGCGTGCGTGACCTAACACGCAATACCGTGAGTAGAGCCTGCAGGTCCTAGCATGTGCCGCAGTGTCTGCCGGGTGTGGCCGTCTATTTGTGGCCCCAATGCCTGCTGGGACTTGTAGTCTTAATGCTTTTCAAGCTCACGGCCAACAGTCAGCAGGGAGGGGCACTCGGCACTGCCCAGCGGCGTGGGGGGGCGGGCCTAGGCCCGTCCGTCCCAGTGCCCGTTGCAGGGCCGAACCCCACAGGTACTGGCACCGTTACCCCGCCCCTTCCCTCGCGAACCTGGGCCTAGCCCCGCCTCCCTGCGCGCGAGATGGGGGCGGGGCAGCTGGTGCGGCGGCTGAGCGCGGCGGGGAGCAGGTGAGGAGGTGTCGGGGTCCCCGCTGCCCTTGGGGCACTCGGGTGGGGGGCGGAGTCTCTGCGCAGGGAGGGAGCCGAGCCCCGCCGAGAGGCGGGGTATTGGCGGCCCGGGAGCAGGGGCGGCCCCCCGCGCGCTTTGGCGGGCGGTGCGGGGTACCGTGACCCGCTGCCCCCTGCCGGGCCGGCTAGTCACTGAGACCCTGGTCGCGGGTGGCCCCCGCCCCCTTAGGGCCCTGGGGTGAGGGTAGCCCCCGCCGCAGCCGTGGCCGGGCCGTCCCGGGGGCCTCGGCAGCGCGCCCCTTCCCCAGCCGCGCTGCCCACGCTGCCTGGCCGGTCTCCGCCCCGGCGCTGGCTGCCTGGGCGAATGAAACTCACTGGGGAATAAAATAAATCCTGTTTCATCGTCAGGTGGGTGAATGTATTTTGCGTCTGGGCTGGTATATCGTCCTGCCTTGTAGCGGGCAGGTGTTCACGTTTTTGGATGTCTTAAAAGTGGGAATCGCTTGTGGACCTGTATAGTAGGTAAAGAAGCTGCGGTCTGGTTCAAGGGGCCTGCCACTGGAGCCTGATTCTGCTCCCGCTGAAGTTTTGCCATTGACTTAATGAGCTAGAAAAGACTGTTCGGACAACATACACCAGGTATGAAGGCCTAAATATGAAGAAGAAAGTGCAGATTCTGTAAATGCAAGATAGTGCTTCTTATTCCTAAAAGTTATATGCATTATAAAAAATACTCAAATTGCCTATATTCGTGGTTTTCAGCCTGTGGTTTGTAGACCCCCAGGAGTCTTTGTTTAGGGGCCCGCAAATGAAAAAAGGTTGAAAAGAACTGGCCTACATGGTATAAATTATGTAAGAAGAAAATGTTCAAATTACCAGGTTCCAGATAGTGGAGCACTCAATAGTGTGGGGGTGGGGGGAGGAAGTTTTCTATGTGTCCTCTTGTGCTGTATAATTAGATGCATCTGATATGCCTATTTATCTGATAGATTTGGAAAATTTAATGTTAAGAAAGCAGTTTGCACTCGAATAGTGTAATAGGATTCAGGGGAACAGCCGTATTAGTCTGTATTTGCAAAAAGAAAAGGAGTACTTGTGGCACCTTAGAGACTAACCAATTTATTTGGGGCTGTATCACAGTACCAAATGTTCATTTGCTTGATATTTGCCACATTTTTGGAATGTGTTCTAACAGTTTTGAAGTAATACAAACTACTGAGCAGATGTCAACTGATGTCTGGGTAAAGAGCTAGTGGAGATTCTTATTTAGTTTTAAAAATGTAAATTATTCAGAACCATATGGACATAGCTAGCCTATGTAAGCACACTTTTTTATTGCTGCCACCTTTGTCTTGTTGATTAATAAGCTCCTGTATGTGTTTTTTTTTTTTACAACATTTTGCACAATGGCCTGAGCTTCACTGAGTCTCTGAGCAATATCTCAGTAAACTAATAAATGGCTAAATGGACAGTATCCATGTAAATTTAGCCCCAAATTTATTTTTTGTAAAAACAAAGTTTTATAGAACCTAAGACCAATAGAGATGTTCCTAAATTTTAACAAAAGTCAAGTGTTTGAAACCAGAACACTAGAAGTGAAATTGACTAAAACAATACTGACTTCATTGTCCAAGTAGAGAAGCACTCAAATTAAACAGGGCATAAATAGTGACAAGTAAATTGTTGTTGTTGTTGTTTTTTTAAAAAACATCATAAATTCTAAATAAAATTTTGTTTACAATGTATGATTTTAAGTTTTGTCATTTTTAACTCTTTTTTTGGTGTGGCTTTAGTGAAAAACATGCTGATTTTTAAACCGTTAGCAGTATCCAATACATTTAAATACAGACAGATTCTTTCTTTATGGTGTGTTGAGTTTAGATGCTTCACTTCAAGGAGAGAAGAGTTGGGTGTTGCAAACATGGAGGCAGGAGAAATTAACATCTTTGTTTTGTAGCATGCGATGATGCAGAAATTCTGGAATCCGGTTCTTTGATGGTGTTTGTTTAGTAGTTAATCATTTTCAGACAACAATTTCAAGGGTGACTGCTCTTTTCTTTCTGTGTAATCTTTGCTTGCTGTTGGGGTGAACTATCCCAAACAGAGTTTTGGGAGAGGAACAAATCTCTTCCGAAGAACAGGGAAAATCAAGGTCTGTCTGGATAAGATGGAGAAAAGTTGTTTACTTTGTTGTAGCACTAGAAAGAGTGTGCTGAATGTTTTGCTGTATGTATCCATGAAGTAGCTAAGGTATAAATGATTCCACTGCTTTATTGTAATTAAATGTGAGAGTAGTATTAAACTTTAATGCATTAAATGGGTAGCTCATTTAAAATGATCCTTAACCGGTCATCTTCACTGCATCAATGTGAGCCTCTTATCTGTCAAAACACTTTTAGGCAAGTAGCAAAACAATTTTTTGTCTGTTTTTTCTTCTTCCTTTTCATGTATTGTCAATCCAAGTAAATGCGTAGGAGCAATTACTTCAAGTTCAGTTGAGATTTTGGGCTGTCACATTTGCATCATTTTCTTTTTCTGATGATTTGGTTCCATACAAAGATTCTAGGGTTTTTTTGTATTTTTGAGCTCCACCATTAGCAAATAATAGGTCAAAATGTTTGTTTGTTTGTGTGTTTGTTTGTGTGTTTGTTTGTTTGAGAATTTAAAACTGTATAAAATGATCTCCAAGTATGAAGTAGTGTGTTCTTGCACATTATATATGTCTTTAAAGTCAGGGTGCCTGAAGGAGTTAAGAACAAAAGAACGGCCATACTGGGTCAGAACAAAGGTCCATCTAGCCCAGTGTCCTGTCTTCTGACAGTGGCTAATGCCAGGTGCCCCAGAGGGAATGAACAGAACAGGTAATCCTCAAGTGATCCATTCCCTGTCACCCATTCCCAGTTTCTGGCAAACAGAGGCTAGGGACACCATCCCTGCGCATCCTAGCTAATAGCCATTGATGGATCTATTCTCCATGAATGGTATCTAGTTCTTTTTTGAACGCTGTTATAGTCTTGGGCTTCACAACATCCTGTGGCAAAGAGTTCCACAGGTTAACTGTACATTGTCTGAAGAAATACTTCCTTTTGTTTGTTTTAAACCTGCTGCCTATGGATTTCATTTAGTGACCCCTAGTTCTTGTGTTATGAGAAGTAGTAAAGTATACTTTCTTGTTTTTTCTCCACACCAGTCATGATTTTATAGACCTCTATCATATCCCCCCTTAATCGTCTCTTTTTCAAGCTGAAAGTCCCAATCTTATTAATCTCTCCTCATACGTAAGCTGTTCCATACCCCTAGTCATTTGTTGCCCTTTTCTGAACCATTTCCAATTCCAGGATATCTTTTTTGAGATGGGGCGACTACATCTGCACTCAGTATTCAAGATGTGGGCATACCATGGATTTATATGGAGGCAATATGATATTTTCTGTCTTATTAACTGTCCCTTTCTTAATGATTCCCAATGTTCTATTTGCTTTTTTGACTGCTGCTGCACATTGAGTGGATGTTTTCAGAGAACAACTATCCACAGTGACTCCAAGATCTCTCTTGAGTGGTAACAACTAATTTAGATCCCATCATTTTATATGTATAGTTGGTATTATGTTTTTTAATGTGCATTATTTGCATTTATCAGCATTGAGTTTCATCTGCCATTTTGTTGCCCAGTCACCCAGTTTTGTGAGATCCCTTTGTAGCTCTTCACAGTTTGCTTTAGACTTAACTATCTTGAGTAGTTTTGTATCATCTGCAAATTTTGCCACCTCACTGTTTATTCCTTTTTCCAGATGATTTATGAATATGTTGAATAGTACTGGTTGCAGTACAGACCCCTGAGGGACACCACTATTTACTTCTCTCCATTCTGGAAAACTGACCATTTATTCCTACCCTTTGTTTCCTATCTTTTAAGCAGTTATCAATCCATGAGATGACCTTCCCTCTTATCCCATGGCAGCTTACTTTGCTTAAGATCCTTTGGGTGAGGGATCTTGTCAAGGGCTTTCTGAAAATCTAAGTACTATACTATATCCACTGGATCCCCCTGTCCACATGCTTGTTGACCCCCTCAAAGAATTCTAGTAGATTGGTGAGGCATGATTTTTCTTTACAAAAAACATGTTGACGCTTCCGCAACAAATTATGTTCATCTGTATGTCTGACAATTTTGTTCTTTAATATAGTTTCAACAAGTTTGCCTGGTACTGAAATCAGGCTTCTTGGACTATAATTGCCGGGATCACCTGTGCAGACCTTTTTAAAAATGGGCGTCACATTAGCTATCCTCCAGTCATTTGGTACAGAAGCAGATTTAAATGATAGGTTACACACCACAGTTAGTAGTTCTGCAATTTCATATTTGAGTTCCTTCAGAACTCTTGGGTGAATGCCATCTGGTCCTGGTGACTTATTACTGTTTAATTTATCAATTTGTTCCAAAACCTCCTCTAATGACACCTCAGTCTGAGACAGTTTCCCAAATTTGAGCCATTCTTCTTAGGTGACAAATCTAAGGATCTCCCTCACATCCTCAGCTGTGAAGAGTGATGCAAAGAATTCATTTAATTTCTCCACGATGGCCATATCGTTTTTGAGTGCTCCTTTAGCATCTTGATCATCCAGTGGCCTCACTGGTTGTTTAGCAGGCTTCCTGCTTCTGATGTACTTAATTTTTTTGCTATTACTTTGAGTCTTTGGCTAGCTGTTCTTCATATTCTTTTTTGGCCTTCCTAATTATATTTTATACTTCACTTGCCAGAGTTTATGCTCCTTTCTATTTTCCTCAATAGGATTTAACTTCTACTTTTTAAAGAATGCCTTTTTGCCTCTCACTGCTTCTTTTACTTTGTTTAGCCACGGTCACACTTTTTTGGTTCTCTTACTATGTTTTTTAATTTGGGGTATACATTTAAGTTGAGCCTCTATTATGGTGTATTTAAAGTTTCCATGTAGCTTGCAGGAATTTCACTTTTGGCAATGTACCTTTTTAATATCTGTTTAACTTCCTCATTTTTGTGTAGTTCCCCTTTCTGAAATTAAGTGCTACTGTGGTTGGGCTTCTGTGGTGTTTCCCCCGCCACAGAGATGTTAAATTTAATTATATTATGGTCACTATTACCAAGCGGTCCAGCTATATTCACCTCTTGGACTAGATCCTGCGCTTCTCGTTGGACTAAATCAAAATTGCCTCTCCTCTTGTGGGTTCCAGGACTAGCTGCTCCAAGAAGCAGTCATTTAAGGTGTCACGAAGCTTTACCTCTGCATCCCGTCCCGAGGTGACATGTACCCAGTCAATATGGGGATAGTTGAAATCCCCCATTATTATTATTGAGCTTTTTAATCTCTAATCTCCACTCGTTCTGCAAATGCTTCTAATACTTAATTGCTTCCAGCTCAAACCATGTAAAATGTGCCCAGATAACATGGTTATGAATGCCCTATAAATGCCTGCAATATTATATGCTCTACACTTAAGCATTTTTTTCATACTCATAATTTCCTTTCCAAGGATACTTGTCATATTTTAGTACATATTATATGTACGCAAATGTATCTTCCATTCCACCCACACCTGTAGGTTACTATGTGTTTCCGTTGATTCATAATATGTAAATCATTATTATTATTCATAAGGATTTGGTTTGTACTGTGTGCTTCTGAAGCCTTTCAAAAATGTATAATTGGTAACACTTCATGAGGGAAGCTTCAATTTGTTTATGCTAAATATTAGTAATTACAAAATTTTTAAAAGTTGCAGTTTGTTTTAAGTATCTATATATTTAACCTAAAGTTATAATTTTTCCAGCAGACTAGTGATGCAACACATGGGCGGCGAGGGACGCTTCCCCTTGGGAAGGCTAGTCCCCTGCCCTGCCTCGCCTCTTTCGGCCAAGGCCATGTCCCACTTGCTGCTCTCAGGCCCCACCCACACCCTGCTGAGAGTTGGGTCGGGGCCACGAGTGGATGGGGGACCTGAGAACTCAGCCGGGGTCGAGCTCTTGGCCTGGACCGGCAGAGCTCTCAACCCTAGCTGGAGCCCGGAGCCTCTCCGCTCTTTTGCCTCTTCCGTTTGCCCAAGCCCCCATCCTGTTCCACCTCTTCCCTTGCAGCTCGACCCCCACTTCACCTCTTCCGTCTAAGGCCCTGCTTCTTCCCCCTCCCCCACCCCTGCTGCAGCCCTGAGACAGGAAAAACTCTGTGCCCCCGCCAGGGCCCCGAGGCCATGGCAGGGAGTGAGAGCGCCTCCAGCCCCGGGACCATGGTGGGGGGAGATTTTTCTGAGCATCCCAAATCCACCACGGCCCCTCCTTTCCAGCAGTGTGAGGTTCGGGGAGGCTTAGCCTCCACTACGCGTCACCCATGATGCAACAGTATTTAAATGTAATCTTTTTGCGGGGGGTTATGTAATGGGATGCAAGTCATACCTTAACTATCCATTCAGGTTTTGAGGCTCTGAGAGGTAGAGGCACTTCTCTGACAATGCACCTTTTAAAAATTAAAGATTAACTTTTGAGGGGACACTTAAAATGATAGCACATTCCATGTAATGGTGTTTTAACTGTTATCTTAATGTAATTGTGGACTCCTCCAAATACAGTATTTTAACATTACATTCATTGTAGAAATATGAAGAAAGATAGTCATTTCAAAGTTTTCTTTGTTTCCAGATATTGTATTCTTGAAAAGAAGAGAATGAACCTTAAACTCTTGGACCACAAAGTATAGATTTGCTGAAGTTTTCTAATGAAGAATGGCAACCCCCTATGTTCCTGTTCCTATTCCTATAGGAAATTCCTCTTCCAACTTTACAACACACAGAAACCAAAGAAGTTCTTCCTTTGGGAGCATCTCAACAAGCTCAAATTCTTCAAAAGGGCAGCTGGAGGACTCTACCATTGGTAGTTTTAAAAAGATGAGTGTGCCTGAACAGATTGGCTCCATGTCATCTATATGCAGTAGTCCACTTGTTAGGACTAAATTTACAGCTGTGGACACATCTATTGAATACTGTACTCAGCCTATGGAAGATATTGAGCAAAATACAGACTCTGGGAGCTGGGAAGATCGACCTTCTACACCTACTATACTGGGTTATGAGGTGATGGAAGAAAGGGCAAAATTCACTGTAAGTTTGTTTCAGAGAAGTGCAATTCTTCCTGTAAAGATAATAGGATCATGAATTTGATTTCATAATGCTTTTCATTTAAATAATTAAACCTTCAGTTCAAGGATCTCGGAGTGCATTACAAATATTAATTTAGCTTCTAAATACTGCTGTGAGGTGTGAGAGTAGTTTCCCCATTGTACAGATGGGGAAACTGAGGCACGTAGGTTTTCTTTCCCAAAGTCACAGATACTCTGCATTAGAACCCAGTTCTTTGCCTTATAGATTCATAGATTCCAAGGTCAGAACAAACCATTGTGATCATCCAGTTTGACCTCCTGTATAACACAGGCCCATTGAACTTAGCAAAAATAATGCTTAGAGCATATCTTTTATAAAAACATCCAATATTGATTTAAAAATTGTCAGGGATGGAGAATTCACCACGAGCCTTGGTAAATTATTCCAATGGTTAATTAAATTACTAACTGTTAAAACTTTACACCTTTTTTTCCAGTTTGAATTTGTCTAGCTTCAACTTCTAGCCATTGGATCAGGGGTTCTCAAGCTGGGGGTTGGGACCCCTCAGGGGGTCACAAAGTTCTTACATAGGGGGGTCACGAGCTGTCAGCCTCCATCCCAAACTCCACTTTGCCTCCAGCATTTATAATGGTGTTAAATATATAAAAAGTGTTTTTAATTTATAAGAAGGGAAAGTCTACATAACAGTGAAACCGCCGCACAGCCCAAGCCAACAAGCATGGGCTAGCCACGGGTTTCTCTTTACTGTGTAGACATATTCTTAAAGACCTATTCATATATGTGTGTATTTGTATTTTCTTTTTCATATCATTCTGTGTATTTTTAAACCATAGTACAACTGTCTACAATTTTACCTTTATGAAGGACCAAATAAGCAAAAAGTAGTCTAACTCTCTGAGGAGGATTCACATAGATTTCCCAGAATTGAGAGTTATCAGCTACTGAGACTATAGCAGAATTTGTATTTGACCAGTAAATGAAGAATCTGCTATGAAAAACTTGAAGTACTGTAAAATTTATTATACAAGTGGAAAAAGATGGTTAAGAAAAATGTATGAAGAAGCAGAGTATATATAGGATATCTCTGGGGGAAGAATTGTTTACAATTAAATTGCCAGAAATTTCTTGCTTCTTGTCAATTTAATCAAGGAGCTGTATCAGCCTATACGGTGCAAAAAAACCCCAATATTAACTAAACTTTTCATTATTTTTCTTACACTTGGAAGTCAAGGTTGTAATCTTGGAGTACTGGAAGTATCTTCACATTGTTTTTACTAATAAAGTCATGAGTTCTTGATTCACTGCAGATCTTCATGTACTTAAATATTATATATTGTAGATCATTGATACTCAGCTTATTTTCTTTTGGACAATGTTAATATTTTCTGTGTAACGGTACCTCTTTAGCTCCATGGTATTAATGCATTTTTCTATACCATTATCTCTGCCTCTGTCACTTTTTTCCATGCCTCTTTCCTGTCCCCCATATCCAAAAAGGTTGAGTCTCCCATTCATAATGAAAGGTGGAAAAGTGCCCCTTCCCTGCAGTCCACAGGGGAATAATCTTGAGCAGCCTGAAGGAGGAGTACGCAGTGCATGGGGAGAACATGAAAGTTCATGCATGTGTGGTAAAGGGGCTTCCACCCCTCAGGTCTGCTGGCTTGCCATTGGTTTGGGATGGGCGAACAGGCTAGTCAGCTGGTTCTCCTGGAAGCCCCTTCTCCTATTTAAACTTCCCTGGGCTTTTCAAAAGCCTCTTCCTCCATCGTGGATAAGGCTAAAAGGGACCAGATTCCAAAGGTAAGTGAGACTCAGGATTTCACTGGTGGTCTTTTTGCTATGGGGAAAAAATGGGAAACCTGAAATCTTCAGACTAAGGTCCTCCCTTGATAACTGTTACCTCCCATGCAGAAGTAGGTAGAGACGTTCAGAAGTGAGTTGAGTCTCAAGGTTGGGCCTAGCTGGGTCTACCTCAAGTTATTGGTTGTATGTTGTAAGTCGTGAACACCAAACTGGACCCACTTAAATACCTGTTGTATGTGAGATGGGGAAAGGGCACATTAGTGTTAAAGTTTGGCTTGCTGCTTAAAATCCATCCCTTGTGCCTGTTCATTTGCATGCATGTCCTGATCAAGTGGGGTTGTTGTGGTGTAATGACACCACATCTGAGTCAAGTGATCAATGACTACAATTTTGATACTGTCAGCTCGGTCACTCTGAACTAATGTGTACATTATTGGCTGGTTTGTCATGTTCAGTCACTTGGGAGGACAAAAACTACCAGGCTCAATAAAAATAGAAGCCAAAACAGTGATTGTCTTTTCGGGAGGGCGGGAGGGAGCAGAGTTGTCCTGCAGTACCTGAACGTGTGAGTGTGTGCAACCAAATTTTCAAACCGTTATCCAGTGCAGATCTGGATCTTCTAGATGATACAGAGTTAAAAATTAATACTGCCCCAGAGCCTGCTTGGTAGCATCAATGTTATGTTTAAGAGTGAGATTGGTGTCATGGATCAGTAAAAAGTAAAGCTGTAATACAGGCTAATTCCAACAGACCTAATTAGTTATAGCATGTTTTGTTGATGTATCTTTGGTACCAAAGGTTTCAACTTAGGTGGAAAATACTTTGGGGGAAATCCTGGCTCCATTGAAGTCAATCGGAGTTTACCATTGACTTCATTGGAGCCAGGATTTCACCCTTTGTTCTTCGAGAGAAAGGAGTTTCCCTTTTTTGCCCTTCCCTTTCCAAGTCAGTCCTTAGTTTCCCCTTCATGATCAGTGCATGTTAATTTCCATTTAAATGTTAAGAGAACTTTTAAATTTAGGGCTTTTTAATCTGTAGAATATCTTTAGCTAATATGTTTGGTTAAACTTTTTTCATTTATATCATCCTTCCACTTTCTCGAACAGGAGAGTTATTTCAGCCTTCCAATCATAGAACTATAATAGGAAGATGCCCTGCTTGTACCCTTTTTTGAAGCTGCTATTGATTTTTACATAATAGGTTTACAAAATACTGGTAAAAAGAAGTCCAGAGGAGAGTTGGGTGGTTTTCAGAAGGTACACTGACTTCTCTAGGCTTAATGACAAGGTGAGTAACAAGTTTAAACTGGCAAGTTCTCAAATGATTTTGTGTGATCTTTCTATTGTTTTTGTTTCCTTTATTTCTAACTTTGCTTATCTTACGTTAACCTTTCTTCTGCTTCTGCTTTTGCTTCCTTTGCACATATAAGGGACTTGTTTGTTTATACTAATGACTGGAAAACACTGGGATTTATCACTTTTAGAAAAAAATTCATGATTTTTTTTCAAGTGAAACTTTTAATGCTTCATAATACACTGTGTATGTACCTGAGTGCAGGGTATTTAACTCATAATAATTAAACACTTGGATAGAAGTGGGGTAAGACTATCCAGTTTCTCTTATAAGAATGATAGAGTATTTATCTAACCTCCTCATCTTCATAGTGTCTCCAATGCAGTAGAATTGTATTGATCAACAGTATGATCTGATGCTCCTGATTTATATGAGCACCAAAAGTATTACATATGTTTATGGGAAATGCTAGTCTTCTGTGTTTGTCTTCAGAGATTTGTGAGTTAATAGATTCCATAAGTATTGATTTTTTTAATTACAAGAAGCTGATATAAAGTAAAGGCTAACACAGGAGAGAGCTTGTATATGCCAGCAACTTAACTTTGAACTTTACAGAAATAATATCCTTTTACAGTGAACTTCTGATATTTCTGCTGGACAAGTTTGTTCAGTGTTTATAGAACACAAATGGTGGGATACGTGAAAATTTAGGAGTATGGGAGTCTACAACGAGAAATGATATTTTCTCTTTATTCTCAAGAATAAGTCCTTCACATTTTGCCTCTTACTATTTGACATTTCTGTTTCCTCTTCAGTATGTTCATTGATGTTTCATTTTTATGTTTCTAAACACATTGTAATTTGTCTTTTCATCCTTGTTAAATTTTTGTTCTGTTCTTTCTCTTTTTGTTCCTTTTCTCCTGATCTAACATCAAGAGATTTAGGCACATGGACCCAAAGAAGCATGGGTGCAATAATGGTTATAACCAATGTCTTGGTTATTGTCTTGCAATTTAAGTAACAACTTGCACATTGTGCATATACAGTGTTTCCATGGAGTCCTTGTGCCTGTTGTTGTTAATTATCCTTTAGGCCAGGGGTGGGCAAACTTTGGCCCGAGGACCACATTGGGGTTGCAAAACTGTATGGAGGGCTGGGTAGGGACGGCTGTGCCTCCCCAAACAGCCTGGCCTCCCGCCCCCTCCCACTTCCCACCCCCTGACTGCCCCCATCAGAAACCCCCACCCATTCAACCCCCCTGTCCCCTGATTGCCCCAACCCCTATCCACGCCCCCGACAGGCCCCCCGGGACTCCCATGCCTATCCAAACGCCGCTGGCCCTGGCCCCCTTACCATGCCGGCTCAGAGCAGCATGTCTGGCAGCTGCACCTCCTGGCCAGAGCCAGACATGCTGCTGCGCCGCCCTGCAGGAGCGCGCAGCCCCACCGCCCAGAGCACTGCCCACACGGCGGCGTGGCTGCGGTGAAGGGGGGACAGTGGGGGAGGAGCCAGGGGCTAGCCTCCCCAGCGGGGAGCTCAAAGGCCGGGCAGGACGGTCCCGTGGGCCGCATGTGGCCCGCAGGCTGTAGTTTGCCCACCTCTGCTCTAGGCCACCTGTATAATGACAGGTGTCAAAATATAATAGAATGTTTAAACTAGAAGACCACTGAATGTAAATTAGTTTGTCCTCCTGGACAAATTTCAGAGCCTGATCTCCATCTTCCTCATTCTATGTACCGCTTTCGCACTAGTTAAAGCATGATCATACCCACTTCCTTCACATTTTCTCTTTCCTTGGCTGTAGTGTTGGTGGTATCAGTTCAATTGCTAGTAGCCTAGTCGTCATCTAACAATTAAATTTTGTTCGTCATGTCAAGACAAAGGCCAAGAATTGATAAACACAGAGATTTAACGCGACACTCTTTCTCTACAGGTCAAAACTGATGTGTTTTGGTGGAGAAAGCTTAATCTTGTTTTGTAGATGGGGGACTGAAGGCATTTTCTGGATGCATTACAAAAAAACATTACTTAGGATATAGGTTGTCAAAGTTGGAAACTAAGACTAAACTTTCACATGATATTGTCAAGGGAGTTTTGTTTGGAGGAGAGTGAGTGAAGGCCATTAATATAAAGCCTTTACTTTGAATTTCCTAGTTTTTTTATCAGCATCATAACATAATAAAGACATTTTGTTTGTTTTAAAGGGAAAACTATTTTAGTGGATTTTTTGTCTCATTCCTCTTGCAGAGTACTTTCAAAAATTTTTTTGGCTTAATTCGGAATTTTTCTTTATCATTTTAATAGGTGAATCCTCTCAAAGTTTTAGGCTTAAAGTGCTTTACAGTAAGTTAAATTGGTACTCTAAGGATAGACAAGACTTAAAAGAAGCAGAGAGAGAAAAGTCTGTGCACTAATAATTATAGTTGTTTACTCAACATGTATGTTAATACTAATACTGTGGTCTATCGATAGCTGAGCTAAAAGGCCATACATGCAACAGGGTTCAAAAGACATGATGCAATACACAAATCAGCTTAGGCTGTGGATTGGGATGATGGCAGAACCCAGATATAGTTACAGGTGTATGTAGCCTTCAGTTTTCTAGCAAGATGAAGAGAACATTACACTTAAAACCTCCAACCTAGGTTAGTACTGAGATTCATGAGATCATTTTTAATTTCAGGGAAATTACAACTAAGGTTTCTAGTTGAAATACAGGTGATATTTATCATAGAAGTAGACCATTGGGCAATATTTTTTGCTTTTATCATGGAATAGCTTTTAAATGTTTACTGCCCTGAGTAACTGATATGTATGATTGTAAAAACAGACACATCTATCTGCAGTAGTGCATAGGTGACTCATATTAAGCGAGAGCCCTCCCACACACCAACCACTTGCCCCACCCCCCAGCCTGGAGCCACCTCCTGCACCCCTGAGCCCACACCTCCTCCTGCATTCCAACCCTCCCCAGCCCAGTGAAAATGAGTGAGTGAGGATGTGGGAGAGCAAGCAGTGGAGGAAGGGGAGATGGAGTAAGCAGGGGCGGAGCCTCATTGATGGGGTGGGGCAATGGTGTGCGGTTTTCTGCAATCAGAAAGTTGGCATCCCTAGCAACAAATGACCCCTTGTGATATCTCAAATTTATTTTCAGTTCAAGACTATAATGCATGATTGAATAAGTAATAGTTCATTTTCATATTTCATTTGTATATTTTGGTAAAATAGTGTAAAAGTTAGTTATTTCTGACACTTCAAAAACATTTCATTGCTGTGTGAATATGCCACAAAATATTTAGCAGTGGGATTTTTGCTGGATCTGTGTATCTTGAAATGTTAATGCTCTATACCAGAAGTGCTTCATTTATGTGTCAAAACTGATTTTGATTGGCTGGCCCAAAAAAGGATGACTTGCATTCCTCTGGATTTGTAATGGCTTTTATATTTTTATATCTATATATCTATATAGATATAATCTATCTCTATGCTTTACAAACTATGTGCAACACCGATGAAATGTTTGATTCTGTAATACTTAGGATTTGCGCAGTGCTTTATAACTCATAACAATATAAAAAATTAAAGCATCAAAACACAAAAGTGAGGTGGGTAACTCCTCCCATTTTTCAGATGGAAAAATGGAGAGGTCAGTTGACTGCCCAGGGCCAAACAATGAATGGCAATGCTGTGATTAGAAATTTATAGTGTAGATTAGTCATTTTATGTATGCCAAATACTCATTGTGCTTGAGTTAATGAGGGTGGAAGGGAATTTGATTCTCAAGGTAAAAGCTGTTTAGTGGCTTATCTGAGTATTTCAGTAGGTACTTTATTTGTAGTCTTCCTTCATTTGTCTTTGGTTTCTATTTCAGTTAAAAGATATGTTTCCAGGCTTTCGATTGGCACTTCCACCAAAGCGCTGGTTCAAGGATAATTATAACCCTGACTTCCTGGAAGATCGACAGTTGGGACTACAAGCATTCCTGCAGAATTTAGTGGCTCACAAAGACATTGCTAACTGGTATGTGACTGTTTTGTTTTTTTTTCCCTCATGTACTCTAACACCTGGAGTTGGCCTCTCTAGGCTCTAACAGACTAGCCCATCTATTTGAGCAATAAGGTACAGAATTTTGTTGGCAGTTTGGCTTGTGCTGTGCAATCAACCATTATATAGATTTTACTGCATCTTTTTAATCTCCATAAAGAGGAAATGGTGATATATTCTATTTTAGATGGTTAATTAAAAATTGCACATTTAAAAAAAATTAAATGCAAGACAAATCACAAGGCATGTTTACTCTGGGATTATTTCTCTGTGTTGAATACAGAATTAATAAATGGCTTTTAATTTATGTTGGAATGAGATGATAGGCTTTCACAGTTTTAAGGGCCTACAGTACTACACCAAAATCACTTGCAACAATGTGCATAAATTTGAGGTGTTTAAAGTTATGTAACATAGTATTACCATGCAAGGTAGTTTTATTAGTGGTATGGCAACAAGAGTATTTCTATATTAATTCTGGTTTTCCATAATACAATAAAAATTTTCTAGAGTCCCACTGATATGAGACTTTTGAATTGAGGATAATTATACCCTCTTCTTGTGAAGCAAGAGTAACAAATACAATTTTAAGATTTCTTGGGGGAGTAATTGGGGAAGGAGAAGAGGTTGAAGTGGGTGCTGGGAGGGAGAGGTATAGATTAGAGAGCCTCTGCATGGTAGCCTACACTGAAACAAGGGGAATCTCTAAAAGAAAGGTAAATAGTGTCCATCTCTTTCACCCTCTCAGGGCTTGCACTTAGAAAGGAGCCGCCAAGTTGCTTCCTTAAACTGTATGAATGCGACCATGTGCTCTTCCCCTCAGCCCTTCATAGCTAAAAAAGCTGCCTTTTTATCTCAGGTTAATTAACATGCCTTAGCTATCTTGAGATAAAAACTGAAGACTAGGCACTTCAGTTTTACCATGAGGTAAACAGCCCTATGCCCCTGCCAGCCATGGCAGTTTACCATGGCAGTTTACCTCATGCTAAAACTGAAGTGCTTTTTCTTCAGTGTTTTTTATCTTGGGATAGGTAAGGCATGTTAATTACCCTGAGGTGAAAAAAGCAGCTTTTTTAGCTTTGAAGACAAGCCCTTAAGTCTTGTCTACACTTGAAAAGCTACAGCAGCAGGAAGCTGCAGCCCTTCAGTGTAGTAAACACTACCTGTGCAAATGGGAGGGCTGTTTAATTGTGCACTCATACATTCTCAAACAAGTCTTAGAGCATTTTTATAAACATGCACATTCTAAACGTAAGATCTAACAGTCAATTCAAATACCATGAATTCTGGACCACTGTATCCCAGAGTGCACAGCATACTACAGAGTGCGCAAAATTTGATTGCAGACTGAAGTGACCAGTTACGTTGGTGTAGGTAATCCACCTCGCTGAGAGGCGGTAGCTAGGATGACAGAAGAATTCTTCCATTGACCTACCTCTGTCTACACTGGGAGTTAGGTTGGCTTAACTACATCTCTCAGGGGTGTGGATTTTTCATATCCCTCCCTGACCAATGTAGGTAAGCCAACTTAATTTTCTAACGTAGACCAAGTTTGTCTCCTTATCATAAATGTCTTTTTGCAGAGTGCAAAAATTTCTATTGTATGTTTGACTGGAAGGCATCTTGTTCCAAAATCTTTTTTGGGATTGGTCCTAACTACATGACCATTTGCATGATAGCTGCGTTCCACCAGAAAAATGGAACTGTTGACCAACAGGAGAAGGCTTGTTAGTTTAGGAGACAGAATTTTCACAGAAGTTGGATCTAGCTATGGAACTTGCTCCCACAAGAGAATACTCATGGCCCTCACCACTTGCAGAACTAAATGCAGAACCTTAGTTTTTCTCAGTAAGTTCTTCCTACATAGACCCTGATGAGGAGGAAGTGTTAAACTAATCAAGCTATTCATCAAGCTGGGAAGTAAGACTTGTTTCTGTTTTTAAATAGTTGGGTGGTATTCAGATTGTAAGGCAGTGGGTACCAAATTGGTACTTAAAGTGTACTTAAATTGGCCATCATGATGGCTGTATCACAGAATCTGAATAAAATAGCTGTCCTGCTGGTCACCTCAGTCTGCAATCAAATTTTGTGCACTCTGTACTATGCTGTGCATTCTGGGATACAATAGTTCAGAATTCATGGTATTTGAATTGACTGTTAGAGCTTACGTTTAGAATGTGCATGTTCATAAAAATGCTCTGAGACTTGTTTGAGAATGTATGAATGCACAATTAAACAGTAAAGTTCTTTTTTTCCACCCCACCATCACGAAGAAATTGAATACAAAACCCTTTACTAAAAGTGTTTTTATATGAAGTAAAATCAGGAAATTTAGTTATGGCTCTGACAACTGTTACTTGGTCAAGTTGTACATCCCGGTCTTTAAATTCAGTGTGTGTTTGTTTTAGTTTTAGAATTGCCCTTACAGTTTTGCTTGCCTCTAACTGGTTTAGTCCCACAAAACTGCAGCACTGGTTATTATGCTGTTCAAGAGTCTCTTAGGTCTGATCCACACTTAAGAGTTGTATTGAGATAACTATTTTAATTAAGAGTGTAGCTTTAAAAAACAAAAACAGAATAATTACACCAGGGAAAGCTCTAGTGTGCCTGCAGTTATACTAGTGTAAAGGAATAGCTACACCTGTATAAAGCACCTGTATATTGATATAACAGCCCACACTATGGGTGTTGTACTGCTTAAACTATACCCGTATAGTTATGGGTACAACTTTCTAGTGTAGATAAGCCCTTACTCTGCTGCCATGCATCTGTAGTTCTATCAAGGGCCTCACATCTCACAGTGACTCTCATATTTAATAGGCCTGTCATGCATCTTAGAGAGAGACATGTTCCACTACAGAATATCCTGTAGCCTAGTGGAATGTATCCCAAGCCAGGAGACCATGAGTTGTTTTCTCAGCTCTTGCACCAACTGCTGTTAATGTTTCAGCACACTTCACGACCAGCATTAACCAAGATCTCATGCCCTATCAAAGGGGTGGTAATTATTATTCACACATATTACATGTAAGATACCTGAGAAATTGCACAAGATCACATCAGGCAGAGCAGGAATAGAAATCCAGTCTCAAATATGACAGATCCACTTTTCCATGCTGACTTTCAGAAGGAATATGCCAAATGTTGAGGTATGACTCTACTCCCAACACCTGGAATCCTGATACCTAACATTCTAGTATTGTCCGAGAGTGAGTTTTCCAGTAGTTACACATGTGACATGTCTTCTAGAGGTTTGTCTATAGCTGAAATGGAAGAAATTTGTACTGTGGATCTGAAGGTCATGGGCTTGCACCCTGCTGATGACCCATGTTGGAGAAAATGTGTATTATGACCCCTTCTTAAGTTAATGCCATTCCCAGGAGTAACAGTTGGAATGGTTTTGTATTGTAAAACGTATTTAGAAGTGAATTTGAATATTTTGCTTATGTTTTGTCATATTAGTGTTCATATTTTGGTTAATGGGAGCTTTCCTTTGAAGAAGGGGTGGCGTTGTGGTACTTTTAGAGTGTGTTTGAAGAAGTGAGTGTATCAATGTCAGAAAACTTGCCTGTGCCTCCAAAACCTGGTAGACCCTGCCCCTGTAAGCTCCAAAAAGTTTAGAATTTGATTTAATAATCTTATTTTTCTAGAAAGTAAGCCTTATTCTTGAAGGTGTAACATTCACACTGATTGGGGGACTTGTTGCCTCATGTCATTACTAATAAGTAAGGCTACATTTTAGTCACGGATATTTTTCGTAAAAGTCTGACAGGTCACGGGCAGTAAACAAAAATTCACAGCCCGTGAGCTATCCATGACTTTTATGATATACCCCTGATTGAAACTTGAAAGTGGGGCTGGGGGAAGGCAGCCCGGGTGCTGGGAGAGTGGTCGGCGGCATGGAACCCGGGACCCCCTCTGGTGCTGGCCGGGGTGGTTGGCGGGGCCGTCAGGCTCCTTATCTGGCTCCACACTTCTTTCCTCCCTGCCCCCACAGCAGCAGAGTTTCGGTGTGGGAGGGGGTAGGAGGTTGGGGCACTGGACGGGGTAAGGCAGGCGCTGGACGGCGCTTACCTGGGGGGGATCCCCAGAAGCAGCGACATCCCCCTCACTCAGCTTCTAGGCAGAGGCATGGCCAGCCAGCTTTTCCCACCGTCTGCAGGCTCCATCCCTGCAGCTCCCATTGGCCGCGGTTCCCAGTCAATCGGAGCTGCGAATCCAGCGCTCTGGGAGGAGGCAGCATGCAGAGCTGCCTGGCCACGTCTCCACCTCACAGCTGAGAGAGGGGGATGTTGCTGCTTCAAGGAGCCCTCCAGGTAAGCACTGCCCAGACCCCGCCTCACCACATCCCTGCCGTCTCCCACACCCAAACTCTGTTGCTGGGTGTTGGGGGAGGGGGTCGCCCGGTGTCCCGAGACTGCCCCAACAGTGGCTGGTGCGTCTGGTGAGGGGCTGCCTGACCTGCCCCTGAACGAGGCACACTGGCCACTGCAGAAGTCGCTGAGGTCGCAGAAAGTCACGGAATCTGTGACTGCCATGACAAACTTGCAGCCTTACTAATAAGCTATGGAACCTTTCATCAGTAGGTCACCAGTCTGAATCCTTCCTGGCTCAGCAGGGATTAAAAATTACCACCTTTGAATGGCTGTTTGGAGGAGTCTGTGGATCTCTGTTCTAGCTTTGTCATCACACCACCACATATTGTGCTGATTTGCTGAGAGGCCAAGAACTGCGTGGGTCATGGAGACTGAACTACCTTTGTTCTTTTGAGAGGAAGTCTTTTCTTTGTTTTCCCTTCCCTGCCATATTAGGGTTGAGGCATGCTGGCAAAGCAGCATGTGTGGGAAGCTTGCCTGCTGATCAAGAACTTCTTTTGCTAGGGCTGTGAGGTGCCTTTCGCTAGCACTAAATTCACACAATAATTTAAAGCTGAAATGTATGGTAGTATGCAAGTTGTTTGCAAATATGCAAATTATGTCTGAATTTGAATAAAAGGTCACATAGAGCAGCAAAAAACTTAGTAGCTATGCATCTTGTCTGATCATTTTCCTGGTGCATTGGAGAGCCAGATCTCTACCTACAAAACTTAACATACTCCTGCAAATTCATGTAATGGGGCAGGAGGGAGAAAGAAGTCTAACCTGCTGAGTAGGCTGTGCTTTGTTCTTCAGAAGCAGCAACATCTCTCTTGTCCCTCCACCCTACCCTAGGGGGAGTCTTAAAGGGAGGCACTCAGTTTCCTGCTGTTGAGATTTGTAGGATAGCTTTACACATGTGTTTGCTTCCTCTGCCTCCCCTGCCCACCAGATGCAGCATAATGCAGCTGTGTCTTTCACTTGGCACTGCTGCCTGTTTCTGTCTTCTTGCCTTCTTATAGATAGGCAATAGGACTGAGGGAAGAGGGAATCATGTAGTAACAGGTGGTAGGAGAAGCAGAGGGCCATGCAGGGGGATTAAGAAGGTGGCGAAAACTACAAAAGGAGAGGCTGTTCTAGATTTGGTTTTGACAAATAGGGAGGAACTGGTTGAGAATTTGAAAGTGGAAGGCAACTTAGGTGAAAGTGATCATGAAATGGTAGAGTTCATGATTCTAAGGAATGGTAGGAAGGAAAACGGCACAATAAAGATAATAGATGTCAAGAAGGTAGACTTTAGCAAACTCAGAGAGTTGGTAGGTAAGATCCAATGGGAAGCAAGTCTAAGGGGATAAACAGTTAAAGAGAGTTGCAGTTTTTCAAAGAGACATTATTAAGGGCACAAGCAAACTATCACACTGTGTAGGAAAGATAGGAAGTATGGCAAGAGACCACCCTGGCTTAACTAGGAAATCTTCAATGATCTGAAACTCAAAGATCATTCTGGGATGTATCAGGAGTGTAATAAGCAAGACACAAGAAGTAATTCTTCCGCTCTACTCTGCACTGGTTAGGCCTCAGCTGGAGTACTGTGTCCAGTTCTGGGTGCCACGTTTCAGTTAAGCTGTGAAATAAATTGCCTTGGGAGGTTGTGGACTCATCATTGTCTAGCCGACTCTTAAAAATCTCCAAACACTTGTCAGAGATGGTCTAGATCCGTGGTTCTCAAACTCTGGGTAAGGACCCCACGTGGGTCATGACCCGGTTTTAATGGGGTCACCAGGACTGGCTTAGACTTGCTGCGGCCCGGGTCTGAAGCCTGAACCCCACCACATGGGGCTGAAGCCAGAAGGCTTCAGCCCTGGCCAGCGGGGCTCAGGTTACAGGCCCCCTGCCTGGGGCTAAAGCCCTTGGGCTGTGCCCCCTCCCCTGGCCCAGGGTGGTGGGGCTCGGACAGGCTCTGGCTTCGGTCCCCCGTCCTGGGGATGTGTAGTCATTTTTGTTGTCAGAAGGGGATCGCAGTGCAATGAATTTTGAGAACCCCTGGTCTAGATAATACTTAGTCCTGCCATGAGTGCAGGGGACTGGACTAGATGACCTCTCACAATCCCTTCCAGTCCTAAGATTCTATCTCACAATCTGAGAGGGGAAACTCCCTTCCCCATTATGGTCTGAAAGGGTAGGGATAAAGGAAAGGGGAAGAGAATCTCATTTCTTCCTCTTTTCTCCCTAAAGTTCCTGATTGGAAGGGGGATGGGGCAGTGAAATTAAAGTTAAACACCATAGTAATACAAATTAAAATGCATTCCCAAGGGAGTTACAGTAAATAGTAGCCATAACTTTTAATTTCTTAATTTCTGTTAATGCAAAAATGCATAATGTATATTGTTGTACTTGACTCTAATTTGCCAAATAATTTACAGTAGAAAATCACAGGACTTCCCACAAGCTGTTCTACAGAGACACCAAGGAATTGATATGACCTATTGTAAATAGAAGTATTTATATAGCAGACTGAATACTTAGATGTAATTGTTACGCTTTTTGGTTATCCTCTTTCCACACTAAAGAGCTTTACAGTATTTGTCACATTATTCTAATCCCACATTTTGTAGTGTAATAGGATTTCCACCAAAATAATGTGAAACTAGATACTTTAAAATACATTTGGACTGAACTTTCTGAAATCAAGGGTGAAGATATTAGAGGACAATGGTGAGCTGCCGTGCTTTTATGTAATAATTCTTCCGCATTAGCCATATGCAATCTCATTCAACACAGCTCACATTTTATAAAAAGAATGGTTCAACCAGATAAAGATGGACTATAGAACCATATTAAAAGAGGGTCAGCTGTTTAAACAGTCAACTAAACAAATTTTACACATTGCTCTAATATGGTTGTTTTTCAATATGGCCCAACTTTCTGTGGTTGAATAACTATTTTTACATGTGAAAAGTGTTGGATTGGGTTTTTTTTTCTAGAAAATTAATAGATCACTCTATAATCCAATCAGTCATGGCTGGAGCAAATCTAAAATTAGCAGTTGGATTAGATCCAGCCACAATTGTTAGGATTACATAGTGATTTCAAGTACTATGTGAATATTTAAAACTCAAAATTCTTAGGAAAAACTATTTTAATTGCAGAAAACTCTGGACAAATAGTTTACACTGGTCACAGTTTGAATGGGATGGAGGCTTGAAAATTAAGGCCTGTAATGAAAGTCTGGATGCAGTCTTAACTTCAGAGTCAATATTGTGTCTCTCACATGGGCTCCAACCTCCACTTAATCTATAAAACAGCCAACTGATTTCCCAGAGAGGAACTGTTTACGGTGGTGTAAGGGGTACTGCTGCCTACTGTGATTAAAAAGTGAGGCGATTGGGGCAAGTGGGAATTTAAACTTCATATTGGCAAAAATAATTCCAAAGAGGGAGAGGTCTCTCGAACAGGAAAGTTGAAGCACCATCAACTGGTCATTCAAAACTGAGTTGAAAAAAGCATTTAGGAACATACTCGACAATCCAGCAATCAAATGGAGTATAGCAGTCTCTTTCCACTAGACTGGTGGACTGCAGAGTGAAAAGCTGAAAGAAGAAAAAATAGCAAAATAAATGGTTAAGCATAGGGTGGAGAGTGTATTTCTGCATTTCTAGTTGCCAGTCTTAATTAAAGTTGGTTAATTAAACAAGTAGGTGAAAAAAACTTGTTCCCATTAAGTTTTACATGTGCTCTTCCACAACACTGAACACCTGTTCCTGTGTTTCAGATTTTGGTGTGGTTGAGAGAAGGGGAAAATGGCATTCCCTGCATGCAACCTGTAGGGAGTGAAGGGGGGAATAGGAAATTAGGGACCTAGACTTGTGTTTCTACTGTGCCAGTTTTAGCTTTAGACACTTAAAGGGTGTAAGGGACTGCTTTCTTGACATTGTTTTTAATCCAAGTTAAAGATGATGATGATATCTGTAGCAGGGTAAACCAGAACCCCAGAAGTCAGGTCTTGGCCAGTCAAGGAAGGAGATAGATTTGAGGAAATGTTTTTTTTAAAAAGTATTTAACTTATTTAATATTAATATTTTTTAAAATGTTTATTTTTTCAAGAAATGTACAAAAGCTATGCAGTGCAATGGGCATGCCCGGCACTCAAATTAATAATTACATACACTAAGACAAAGGAATGCAGACATTATATTATCTATTGGTGTGAACTTCTAGGTTCTGTTTTCTGATACAGGAAATGTCTGGCTTCTAAAGATGAATTCGTATTAGTTACAAATGTCATCTATAAAATATAGGTTTTAGTAATGACATAACATGTCCCACTTACATGTAATTCATCCAGGTAACACCAAACTTGGTACCTGGAATTTTTTTACTGTGTATTGGTTAATGGATTGGGATTTTAAACCAAGATCCTGCAAATAGATCTATCTTTGTGTACCCTTGTGTCTGTGCAGAGCCCCACTGATGTAATTGAAGAAGAGATCCCTAGAAGGTTCTAGCCCTTACTAAATAGTACTGTAGTGATGTTAGTTCATCTTTTAATATTTAGTAACCAGGAGAACTTTACTGTTAAATATTTAAGGTGCCTGGGAAATAGCTAGTCAATTGTCATCAAAATGATCAATTTCTCTCAAGAAGCTCAGAAATCCTCATTTTAAACTAAACTCCCCTATATATTTTAAATTCATAACTTAAGCATGGATGTAAAAGCTTATGAGAAATTCATATAGTCTCTGTTAAGTACTGTTACTGGCTTAACACACAAGCATGGCTGACATAAAAAGAATAGTATATAAACACTTATGTATATTGGCGGGAATAATATGAAAGCATCGATTCCTTTCATTAACAAAATCATTAGTCACTTGCAGAAACCCTTCAGTTGTGTTCATCTTTAGATATTGTTGCATGTTACTTTTACACCTCAGCTCAATATATATATATAATTTTTTTGTTTTTTGGTGAAGCCTTGCAGTGAGAGAGTTTCTTTGTTTGGATGATCCACCAGGTCCATTTGATAGCCTAGAAGAGAGCAGGGTAAGTGCTATATAATATCACGTGACAAGAACAAATAGTGAATATAGAACAATAATAATATTTGTTTTTAGAATATTGTAAAATATTGGCAGAATATTGTCATTTTTCCTGTATAGCTGGGGTAGACTTTCATTAATTCATAATCAGAAAGCAGTAACTGCTTGTGCTTAATTTTAAAACTGACCAACCATTTTTGAATGATCTGGGCCCATTAATAATCTTTTGTCCTCTTCTATTGATACAATGATCCCTAAATGTGCTTTGTCCTCAGGGGTTACTACCGTATACTAGTTGTTGGCACAGGTGAAGTGGGTAAGAAGATAGCTAGAGTGTTAGTGGCAAAGGTCTAGTTTAGAGTATGACAAACTACAGGATAAAGTTACTGCAATTGTATGTCATAGTTGTACAAGTTAGTTTTCTGGCTTCACAGTAGCATCAGCAAAGTCCCAATGAGCAGAAATATTTCAGGTGGTGAACAGATGGTTAATCCACGCCATTTACATTTAGTAAAAGAATCGCATGTTTCTCACATTGAGTTACTTTGCAGATAAAATAACTCTGATTCAGATTGAGCTGTCTGTTGTGGCAGCAGTCTTCCCTTGCTTGCATTTCAGTTCAGTGGAAACTTCAGCAATGCTTTTTGCAGGGAGCACATTATCTTGGTGCATTGTAATTTATACTGTCAATTTGTTTCTGGATGCAGTCTGAAGTTTAGACCTATAAAGCCATAAACAAATTGAGGCATGGCTGTCCAAAGCTATGTCTGCATTGGGGAATTTTAAAAGAATCTCACTGGTTCAAATGAACGCATATTAATGCTGGTGGAAGCTAAAATGTAGATGCAGCTCCTTCAGCCAGACCCACTTTTACCACCCAAAGAAACCTGGAACCCAACTTCTGACAATCTCTCTCTGGGTACATCATTGTGTACATCTTCAAGGATTCAGTGTATCATTTTGTATAGTATACACTTTCATTTCGAAGATGGTGAAATCAGTTTTCATGTTAACTATTTGATTATAAACTGAGGTAAAAACAAACCATTTATAGTAATGCAAACTAGTTGAATGACTAGTTCACGCTAATTAAACAAGCATTCTGTTCATAGCAATAATGATCATACACATATTTTCCTGATAGGTATCTCAAGCTTAGATTCTGGTAGCACTAATCCATCTCCTTACCAGCCTAACAACTTGTATAGTACACTTACTGGTGTTTAGTCCCATGCAGATTTCAATAATTTCTTTGGGCAGCAGGTATGCATATACCATATTTTCCAGGGTTATTTTTTTTAAAAAGTACGTACCCATTTAGCACAATTAACAGCTGCTTTGTTGACTCTTAATTCAGTGTGTACATTTTTCTTTCTTTGTGGACTATTTATGTGACAAACATTTAGGTGCATTAGTCTAGCTGTTCATACAGTTTTATAAGGAATTTGTATAAATGTTCTTACACTACTTGTACATGTATAATGACCAATCTCTAAACCCGGAATACTCTGACATTCTGCAAAATACAACAGAATCCACATAAATGGCTTCCTGAAATGGAACACCTGCTTAATTGGAGTCATTGTTAGGGGTTCACTGAAAATGTTCATTGTGAAGGTTTAATTGGGTGTCAAGTGTTTTCTGGAAGACTATTCCTGCTATGCACAGGTGTGAACAAAACTCATGCTAACCTGACAATTTGTTTCTAATGGCCTAGGTAAATTTACTATACCATAGGAGTTTGTTTCTAATGGCCTAGGAATTTACTATACTATAGTCAATAAGATGAATTAACTTTTAAACCATGAAGTAATGTAAAGTCAGATATCTTTTAATGTATAGAAATATCTTTGAATTGGGGATACATTGTGTTTTGTTTCAAATCTATATAATTGTAAATATTACCACCAATTTCATTAATTGTTATTCAGCGATGGACTTTTATGTTGAAGCAATCAGAAGTGCTCATTACTGGTGGCAGACTTACTGCTAACAGTAATAGAACAGTAGGCTAGATGCCAAGACTTGTACCATATCCTGCATTAAATGGCTATATAGCAGTATACTTTAGCCTTACACATTAAAACTGGAGAGAGTTCACTGTGAAATTCAGTAGGGTATACATGCAAGGATTACTTTCAGGATGAGGGCCTACTTTGTCAATCCTGTATTTATTTTGCAGTTGGTTACATAAATGTCTGGTGTGACATGGCAAAAGTATTTCAGTTGTGGTATGGTGTAATAAATGGTTCAAAGCCAGTTACATCTTTTTATTAAAGACAAAACTACAACTTTTAAAATTCATTAGACAGCTCTTCAGGGGATCAATACAAAGAAAAGCAACTATAACCCTGTAACTATTGTACATTTTTAAAAGAAAAGCCGTAAACTCAGTCCACTAGGGTTACTGGCAACTAACCTTGAAATTTTCTTTTAGGCTTTTTGTGAAACTCTGGAGGAAACTAATTACCGTCTCCAAAAAGAACTTATTGAAAAACAAAGGGAAGTGGAATCATTGAAGAAATTATTAAGTGAAAAACAACTTCATATAGATACTGTAGAGAAGAGAATTAGGTATGTTGTGGCTTCAGTATTTTCAAAATTTCACAGACTGATGTTAGTAGCTATCCAGATACATCAGTCAAGTGGCTGTGCAGAAGGCAGCGTTTTAAATAATGCTTTCTCATATGTTGAGGGGCTAGCTAAGGAAATGTTCTGTGTTTGTTTTTTAAATCATTTTGCCAATCATACTGTTCCACCTCCTCTAAGATCAGTGAGAACAGGTAAGAAGGTTAAGTACAGTCCGAACTTTGCCTCTGCAGTCCTTCGTGTGTGGAATGCCTTCCTGGAAGTGAGAATGGTGGTTTATTTGGCTTGCTTTAGAAGTTTTAAAGTTCCCCTATATCTGAAAGCCTTTGACATGGCAAAATGATTGCTTGATCTGTTCTTGTGGTTTCATCTCTTGTATTTCATGTGTGTTTGTAGTTTTAACTTTGTTGCTCTGAGGTGCTTGGCATGCTGCAGCAGATAAATAATTTGTAGTCCTGTTTCAAAGCTCTTTAAATCAAAGAAAAAGTGGTGGCAGGGCTTCATAATAAAATTTTATTGTGCATATCTGCTAAAGTATGCAGCAGACCCAGGGGAGATGATGTTGAAATATTGAGAGTTCTGCAAGACCTGCTGAATCTATCATTCTGGAATTTTATTTGGAAAGGAATGAGTCCTCAAAGCCATGTTAGGTGCTTGAAAAGCTCTAGAGATGTGTGCTATGGCATATACAAGTTCACTAAAACAATGAATATGGTGTTGGATGCATGACTTGAATTTAGTCATTAACACAATAAGAAAATAGTTTGAGGAACTGTTACTGCAGCTATTGCAAAAAAGATTAGGAAAACTCACAAACAAGCCACCAGTCACAATAAATAAAGTTATAAATATTATGCTTTTTATAGCTTAAATTTCAACCAATCTGAAGATCTACTGTCATAAGATTGTTTTCAAACAAATTTTAAATGTTTCCCGTCCAACTACAGTTTCTTCTTTTCAGAACACTCTACTTTGAAAGCAGCTTTACCTTTTTTAAAAAAAGTAGTAGGAGTAGGGATTGGCAGAGATGTATGTTTGGACAGGAAAAGAATAAATTTGACTGAGGTGGAGAGAAGAGATGGAGGCAGGAATGAGAAGGAATTAATGAATAGTATGAAAAAACAAACAGCTTTGTACTTCATTAATGTTACAATTAAGTGCCAGATATATTTCACGGACGTAATATGCTCTGGGGACAATCCATATTCTCATGGCAAAATACCCATTTTTAGCCAGGATCTGTAGTACAGGAACTTGCCACTGACCTAGTCATTTTTGTCCCACCATGCTTCAGGAAAGACCCTGTTACCTTTCTATGTTTCATTGTTAATGAAACACTATCCTACTTAGGCAAACTTGTGAAAAAAATTGTGTGTTTGTTATATCCACCAATACCACTTATTCTCTATCATTGGCAATTTTCTATGACCTATGTTGTACAGGAGGTCAGACTAGATGATCACAATGATCCCTTCTGGCCTTGGAACCGATGAAGTAGAGCCTTAAGAAATATTGTTTAACATTCATCTGCATTCGCTGCTGATCTCTTACCTGAAATCACAGTCCTCTGTTTGGGGCATCAGAATCATTTTGTGATATGAAGGACAGAGGATTAGCTTCAGGTGAGGAATAAGCAGCTGGAGCTGATGAGCTGCTCCAAAACAAAGATCCTGCGTAAACTATGGAACTTTCTAATAATAAAAGAAACAAGAGGGGTAAGTAGGGGGAATGATAGTTGTTTCTAAACAAAATGTCTCATTTAAAATGAAGCATTAGTGGCTCTTCAAGTGCTGATTCACTACTGAATGTTTTGTCAAATATATTGGTTATATTCTACATAAATGTCTCTCTTGAATTTGCTGTAGGGATTTGTCTTTAGGAAATGGGAAAACACGCAGAATGTCAGGAGAAGAAAGTGAGTGCAGTGGTGAGGTGGAGTCTTCTGCAATAGAAGCAGATCAGGGTGCCTTGGGAGATGACAGCTGGTAAATGCAACTTTATTTTTTAACTTAAAATACATTAAGTACTTGACTGTATAGACATACTACTCATCTGTGTAGCACAAAACTGTTTACTGCACAATATTAGCAGCTGTACAATGTATTTGATATGGACCTTGGAGAAGAGGAGGTTGTAGACTTGCAGTGAGTAGTAGTTACCTAGTTTTGCAAATGTTTTGCAGATGAGAGGCATGAAATTAATACAGAGCAACAAACTGGTTTCTGTATGACTTACTTATTGATCTGTTGTTGCAGCTCTGATAAAGAGAATCATCAGACATGCTGGAGTGGCTTATTGGCTGAAAACTCTGTACCAGAAATTGAAGTTGCTGAAGTAGCATATACTGCTGATGAAGAGGAATAAATTAACAGCAGCTGTCATTACCTTCAAAAGTTTCATAATGCTTGGGACAGACTATTCATAGGTAAAAGCATGCATAGCTGTAAAGAATTTACAGCAAAGAGCAAGAATGCACACATTGATTGTTTACATAAACAAATCCTTACAAATTATTCACATAGGAAATATACTCATTGCTGCTTTGATTCAGTTTTTATCCAGCCTTTATATATTTAATATATTATACAATCTAATTAGGGCTAAATTCAGCTATGCCTAGATTCTTAAGTACTGAACACAGAAGATCATGATGATTTGCTAGCTAAAGCTACGTATGTGTAGTCACCAGTCACATGTGACATGTTACGTATTGCATGTTGCTACAGATGTGATACATTTAATGTGTTCATCTGTTTGTTTGTTTTTTCACATTCTTATATAGCCATAAATTAATGCTCATTGAAGTAAAGATGAACACAAGTTGGGTTTAATAAGACTAGGAGCTACTATGTTTTTAAAGTTCTAAATGAAAATTTCTCTGGAGTTTTAATGCAATAAAATAAGACTTGCAGTGACAAAAGAAAAGGATTTATGAAATGAGATTATCAATGGACATTTTAATAAAACAGACTTGTAGTAGTTGCTGAAAGAAGTGAGCCATGGAAACCCAACACATGGTGTATGTTCATCCCGTTGTAGCATGTTGTAATAATTGATTTAGTTCAGTAATGCATCTTTATATCCTACACCTTTGTCACACTCCCACTTAATGATAAAATCAGCAATGTTGCCTTTTATCCAGAACACTACCTCTTACCTTCTTGCTAATGCATACATACTTTGGGTTTTTTTAAACATAATCTAGATTATATGGAGATGACTGAATGATTTGTAAAAATAAATAAATAAATAAAAAGCCATATTTTTTCTTCACATTCATAATTAGGTTGAATCTAGTTTCAATGTATTTTTGTTTCGATATATTGTACACATGGGAATATTGCTACAAAACATTCTATAGCCTATTTTTCAAAATGTATTAAGCCAGGTGATGCACTTTATAATAATTAACTCATTTGTGCCAAGTTCAATTGGCTAATTTCTTTTGAGAAAGGGGAGTTGCAGGGAGGGAGAGGATTATGTTATGCCTTTTTGTATTTTACTTGTTCATTGCTACGGAAGTTAGCTGTAGTACTCTGGGTAAGCTTTATGAAATCTTTCATACAGCTTGTTTCTGTTCTGTACTTATTTACTGAAAGTGCCTTGTTTTCTTCTGCTTTTCTAGTGGGAAGAATGCTCCCCCTTCTCCCCACCCCCAACCACCCCATTTCACTCACTCCTTTGTTTAATGCTGTTAATATGCAGTGTCTATGTGCTGGAGTTTTCAAAGCTAACTTTGTATTTCAGGCTGTATATATAATCTTTATGTAGAACTGTATGAACCCTTCTGGGGAAATAAAACTACAGACATCACATCAACTTTCTTTATCTGTTTGGTAGAAAGATTTTCAGTGCCTTGTGAGAGAAAAGTATAAAAATCTATCTGAAAGACAGATCGGCAGTGTCTTATTTATGTCATACAGTTGTTCAACTTCTAGTCTAAACTCAGTCATCTTTGTACCAAAATTTAATGTCTGCATGAAAATGTAGGAATGCTGCACAACATATCGGGAAACTTACTGTACTTCTACTGAAGGTAAAATAAAAAGTGATTAAAGAGTTTGAATATCCTACTGGGATAGCCTTTAAGGCATCCAGAGAATTCAATACAATTACTGACTTCTGGTACATTTAAAATTACTTATCTTTTTTGATAACTTGTCATCAAATCCCAGCAATCACTTACATGTTTAAAAAACAGGTCTGAACTAAATGGACTAAAATAGTATTGGTTTTAGGATTACAAATGTTTTTAAAAATATCTTGAATTTCGCTGATCATTTAGACAACTCTGTTTTAAAATTCTCCACCTATGTTAATTTTCTGTCTGCCTTTACTCATTTAATGAATATAAGCCTAAATACAAAAATTTTACAAAGCAGTTAAATGGGAGGGTCCAGATTTGTGGGTGATTTTGTTTTGCCCTGCCCTCCGTAAAGATTGTAGTAAAGTAGAATACCAGAGTTACGAACTGACCAGTCAGCCCCACACACCTCATCTGGAATCAGAAATACTCAGGCAGCAGCAGAGACCAAAAAGAAAGGGCAAATACAGTACAGTACTGTGTTAAACATAAACTACAAAAAAAATTAAGGGAAAGTTTATAAAAAAGATTTGACAAGGCAAAGAAACTGTGTGTGCTTGTTTCATTTAAATCAAGATGGTTAAAAGCAGCATTTTTCTTCTGCCTAGGAAAGTTTCAAACATGTATTAAGCCAATGTTTGGTTGTAACTTTTGAAAGAACAACCATAACGTTTTGTTCAGAGTTATGAACAACCTCCATTCCCAAGGTGTTTGTAACTCTGAGGTTCTACTGTATGCCTCTGTTCTTATAAACTGGGCTTTAATTGCCGTATCTTGTGTGTAGCCTCTATTCCCTTTAAGCACACTTCCAGTTGGTACCTCTCAGATACTTATGTGGATTGACACAGTAAGTTTTTAAATCAATTATTCATACAATGCATTTGAAATGTACTGACTAAGGTTTCCCTGTAATAGTCAGATGCAGCTAAACAAAAAATGCAATTTTGTGGAGCAAATACTTAGTATCACCTTATGTAAATCCACATAGCATACAATATGGGACTTCAATGTAGTTACACCACTGATAGAAATACAAAAGTAATTCCTTTTGGAGTTCAGCAACACAAAGTCATCTTGAACATCACCAGTAGCTAATTTTTTACCTCTTTGTTTCTCTAAAATTCACTTTTTGTAAGGTTCTTTTCAAGCTCAAATACCCTTCTATACAGTTATTTCAAACATTCTGATTCTAATCCAACAAAAACCAGCTGGCAGTGGTTCCATTCATAAGCACTGAATTGTGGATTTTTTTGTTTGTGCTGTTGTCAATGGGTGTAGCATGCAAATTGAAATCAGAGCAGAGTCAACTATATAGATGGATTACAACCCAATAATGTCCTTGCCTCTGTTCTGCCAGAGTTGATACATTGTATCATCTACTCCAACCTGGAGGTTGTTTTCTATTAACATTGCCTAGCCCGTATTGCTCCCAGAGCTAATATTCTTCCTTTCTGTATTAGTGCCTGACTACTCTTTCCTGCCCCAACTACCTCATGCTTATTTAGTGAGTCTTGCTTTTATTTCAGACTATTTCTCACCTTTATCAATAACAAGTTGGATTTTTATTTCTATCCTCTAAAGTATTTGCAATCTGTCCCAGTTTTGCATCTCTCTCATTTGATTAGTGTACTCTAATGTGCCCTGTAAAATGAATGAATGAAAACACTGAACAGTAGTGAACCAAAAATGGATCCCTGTGGAACTTCATGTTGTGCCTATCCCACTTTGACAATGAACCATTAATTACTATGAGCAAAAATGCTCTGTTGGGGTCTACTCAAGGGGGGGGGGGGGAGCAAATGCACAATGAAACCAGGCCTGAAATTTACAGGTGAGTGGAGCCTATGCAGCATGATCCTCCTTACAAGCTCCTGCTACCTTCCCTCTGACTCATCTGTTTGGAACGCCACAGCATTTGAGTGGCAAAGTCCTAGAATAGGACTGGGGGATAATAAGATGTAGCCATGTTAGGTGGTAGGCTCTCTGAAACAATATTCTGAGAATATACATGAGAGCACTGCTTAGAGCAGCAATAAATTCCATTCCCAGTTTGGCTTCTTCTACTTTCTCTTTATTGGAGTTAGTCCATAGCTTCAAACCAGAGCCCAGTAGTGGTATGGCCAGCAGTTGGCTGTGTATCTAGCAGAACGGTAGTAAATGAGGATTTCAATTCAAAACTTGATAAATGTTTTCCTGGGTTTTTGCCTCTTTCATGAACATTTTTCAAATAGCCCTAGTAGTTCTTCGAGTGATTGCTCATGTGTATTCCACAATAGGTGTGCGTATGAGGTCACCCACAAGAAGTATGAGGCTGCCCACAAGAAACAGCGGGACAATAAGAGACGCCCTCAGAGGCAGTCTCAGCTGGCCCCCTAGCCTGGCTCCTCTAAGGGCAAGCAGGCAGGGAAAAGGCACTTTTGACGGGATGCTCAGGGGCACCCCATCAGTCCTCATCAGGGATCCACCCTCAATAAAGCTCCCTTTCTCCAACCAGTTGTGTTCTTTCCTCCCGAAATAGTCGCGGCTAACCTCGGACCGATGGGTCCTCAACACCATCTCCCGGGGTTACACCCTCCAGTTTACTTCCTCCCCGCCCAACCACCCCCCTAACTCCTATCCCTACTGGGGGCCCCCTCGCATGAGGTTCTGCTCGAGCAGGAGGTGGGGCAGCTCCTAGGACTAGGAGCGGTAGAAGCAGTGCCTGAGGAGTTCATGGGCAAGAGGTATTACTCCCGATACTTCCTTATTCCAAAGGCCAAAGTGGGGCTCAGACCCATCCTGGACCTGCGAGGTCTGAACCAGTACATGGTGAAACTCAAGTTCCGTATGGTTTCCCTGGCCTCCATCGTCCCCTCCGTGGATCCCAGGGACTGGTGTGCTGCCCTCAATCTTCAGGACACGTACTTCCACATCCACATATTTGAGGGGCACAGGCACTTCTTCCATTTCGTGGTGAGACAGAATCTCTACCAATTCACAGTCCTCCCATTTGGTCTGTCCACTGCCCCCAGCGTGTTTACAAAATGCATGACGGTGGTAGCGGCCTACCTCAGACAGGCGGAGTCCAGTTTTTTCCCTATCTGGACGATTGGCTGGTCAAGGGCATCTCCCGGTCGCAGATGAGGGATCACGTGGCGCTCCTTCTGTCCACATGCACTGCCTTGGGCCTGTTGGTAAACAGCACCAAATCCACATGAGTCCTGGTCCAACACATAGAGTTTATCGGGGCGCTCCTGGACACAGCATCGGCCAGAGCCTCTCTCCCGCCAGAGAGATTCAAGACCCTGAAAGGTCTCATCGACTCAGTCTCAAAGTTCCCGGTGACAACAGCCAGGATTTGTCTGCAGCTCTGGGGGTCACATGTTGGCGTGCATGTATGTGCTCCATCATACCAGACTTAGGATGAGGCCCCTCCAGCTCTGGTTGGCCTCGAAGTTCTCCCAGGCCATGGACAGGATGGACAAGGTCCTCACCATGCCGGCCTCTGTGATCACCTCCCTATGGTGGTGGTCCACCCCAAACGACATGCTCCAAGGGGTCCCTTTCAGAGACAGGGCCTCATCATTGGAACTGGTGTCCGACGCGTCAGACCTTGGTTGGAGGGCCCATGTGGGGAACTTTCAGACCCAAGGCCTGTGGTCGGCCCAAGACCTGACCCTGAATATAAACATCAAGGAACTCAGGCATGTATGGCCTGCTCGCACCTGGAGGGCAAGGTAGTCATGGTCCTCATGAACAACATGGACTCAATGTTCTATATCAACAGGCAAGGTGGGGCCCAATCCTCTGCCCTCTGCCACAAAGCCCTCAGTCTGTGGGACTTCTGTATAGCCCACGACATCCACCTGAAGGCCTTCCACCTACCAGGCGCCCAGAACGAGAGAGCGGATCTCTTGAGCAGGGACTTTTCCTCACGAGTGGTTCCTCCACCTGGAAGTGGCCCATCGGCTCTTCTGAAGGTGGGAAACTCCCCAGGTGAACCTATTCGCAACTTGGCAGAACCGGCAATGCCCCTGGTTCTGCTCCAGGGGGACCTGGGGAGGTGTGCTATCTCCAATGCCTTTCTCCTGTCCTGGTCAGGCCGGCTTCTCTACGCCTTTCCCCCATTCCCTCTAATCAGCAGGGTTCTGGAGAAGGTAAAGCCGGACAAGGCCCGGGTCATCCTGATTGCCCTGGTATGGCCCAGGTAACATTGGTACGGGACCCTCACGGGTTTGGGGGTAGCTCCGCCATGGCCGTTGCCGCCCCACCTGGACCTGCTCTCTCAGGACCAGGGCCGCCTCCTCCAGCCCAACCTAGCAGCTCTTCACTTCACGGTGTGGCTGCTCAGTGGCTAGGTGGAGAGGAGAGGATGTGCTCAGAAAAGGTTCAGCGCATCCTCCTTGAAAGTAGACGGCCCTCCACTCGCCGTGCTTATTTGGCAAAGTGGTCCCATTTTTCTAGATGGGCAGAAGACCACGGTGTCTCTCCCGTGACTGCCCCAATCCAGCTTATTCTTGACTACCTGCTCCACCTGAGAGCACAGGACCTGGCGCCTTCGTCAGTCAAGGTGCACCTGGCAACCATATCAGCCTTCCATCCGCCAGTGCAGGGGCACATGGTATTTTCCCATGCTATGACTGGCCGGTTCCTCAAGGGATTGGACCATCTTTTCCCATATTCTAGACCCCTGGGCCCGCAGTAGGAACCTGAACCATACACGGTTTTTCATAAAGATAAGGTCCTGCTCTGCCCACACCCTGCATTCCTCCTGAAGGTGGTCTCTGCTTACGACATGGGTCAGGACATTTTTCTACTGGTCCTCTGCCCCAAGCCCCACGTGTCCAGTGAGGAGCACCGTCTCCACACACTCAATGTGCTACAGGCTCTGGCTTTCTACCTCGAGTGGACCAAGCCGTTCAGAAAGTCCTTGCAACTATTCGTTGCCTCAGCTGAGTGCGCGAGAGGCCAGCCGATTTCCACTCAGCGGCTTTCCAATTGGATCACTTCGTGCATCCGTACCTGTTATGAGCTGGTGGGTGTCCCCCCGCCACCCATTATGAGGGCACACTTGACTTGGGCATAGGCCTCGTTGGTTGCCTTTGTGGCCCACATCCCCATTCAGGACATCTGTAGGGCCACCACGTGGTCTTCGGTTCACACGTTCACCTCGCATTATGCGATCATCTCCCTAACCAGGAATGACGCTGGGTTCGGCAGGGCTGTCCTCCCTCCTGGGAACTTGTGAACTCCTACCCACCTCCAACAGATATAGCTTGGAATCACCTATTGTGGAATACACATGAGCAATCACTCGAAGACGAAAAAACAGTTACCTTTTCGGTAAATGGTGGTCCTCAAGATGTGTTGCTCATGTCTATTCCACTTCCCGCCCTCCTTCCCCTCTGTTGGAGTTGTCCGGCAAGAAGGAACTGAGGGTTGGGGGGACGTGCAGCTCCCCTTATACTGCACCAGGGAGGCGCCATTCCAGAGGTTGCGGGGGGCACTCCCACCCCCACGGGTACTGCCAGGGGGAAAACTTCTGGCACCGGGGCACATGGCGAGCACACACACCTATTGTGGAATACACATGAGCAACACATCTTGAAGAACACCAGTTAAGGAAAAGGTAACTGTCTTTTACCAGTGCATGGCGAGTTCTGGGAATCCCTGCATAAGTCCAGCGCCTTGAAATCTCTGCAACTGCGACCAGAGTTTTTGTTAGGGATTGTCAGGCTCTGTCCAGTGTGAAGTCCAAATCACCTAATCATCAGTGACCAGATGTCCCAATTTTATGAGGACAGTCCTGATATTCAGGGCTTTTTCTTATATAGAGATCTATTACCCCTCACCCCATCCCGATTTTTCACACTTGCTATCTGGTCACCCTACACCTAACCCTCCCATGTAGTCATTAATCTCCAGTTGGAGTAATGTGTTTGCTTTTCCTTTGTTTTAATGCCAGCCCTGCTTTGAATTATTTCCCCTTCCCCTTAATCCTTTTTCTCCGTATATCATTAGTTCACCCCCACCATCCTGGAGCTATTTCCTTGCGATTTCTGAACAGTGCTGTAGAACATAATGTTCATAGTTACGTACTTTACTATAAAGCTTGAGATTGGCCTTTAAGAAGTTCTTAGTTATCCTGGCCTGTATCATTACATACACATTTCTGTTACTTAGTCTTGGACACCAAATAATGTGACCATCTAGAGTAGATGGAGACAGGTAAGTTCAATTAAATTCTGTAACATCCTATAACAATTACTGTTCTGCGTGATTGATTTTTATCTTCTTTCCTTTTAAATTAGCAGGATTCAAATGTTTGCTCTTTCTAGCAAAGGAGAAAGTGTTTTTGTCTGCCCCTGCTCTCTGCAGCTCTACTTCAATTTCCCTCTGAGACTGTGAGGATGGATCAAATGATTGCCAATCATGATAAACTTTTCCCATGGTATTTCCTTTATCCATTAAATATAGCCTTTTACATTCCAATGGGATTAGGTTCTGCTGTATGTCAGAGTTTGTCATTCAGAAACCTATACCTGAAATCCTGGAGTTTCTTTGTCTATAAAACCTTAACTCTAACTCTCTAGACCCTAACTCTCTGGGCATTTATTTTTATCATGTACTTCTTTGTCACAGCCTTGTTTTGCTGGGCACAGTTCTATATTTGCCGTTTTCCCTGTATCTTTTTCAGGGAAAATAACCCAAGCCAGGGTTTTTAATATATTTTAGAATTTGTAATCCAAAATTTGACCTACCCTTTTTATCTATGTGAGTGTGATATAGTTTCATGAGCTTCCCTGCAATGCTGTGTGGTATTTTTGAAAAAGGCCAGTACTTATGGACAGCTCCAGTTTAATAACCAAAATCCTCACCCTGAAGAAACTCTAAATTATGTAGAATCAATTCATAGAATACCAGGGTTGGAAGGGACCTCAGGAGGTCATCTAGTCTAACCCCCTGCTCAAAGCAGGACCAATCCCCAATTTTTGCCCCAGATCCCTAAATGGCCCCCTCAAGGAGTGAACTCACAACCCTGGGTTTAGCAGGCCAATGCTCAAACCACTGAGCTATCCCTCCCCCCTTTAAAGTTTCTCATTTGAGTCTGCAGTTGATCAAACCATCGCACTTATGGGAAATAGTGTGTACCACGAGCAGCAAATTCCTCCTGTTGGATTATAAACTAGTTTCTAATTGGATTTAAGGCTGGTGTAACAATCTTGGATAATTTTGTTATAGATTAGAGAGAAGAAAATTTGTCTCTTTAAAATTTGTCTACTGTTCCTAAAACACATTCAAAACACTTCTAAAATCAACCATCTCTTAGGGCACTTATCTCCAGAGTGATCGATCCAGCGGGGGTCGATTTATCATATCTAGTGATCAATCGACCACCGAGCGCTCTCCTGTCGACTCCGGTACTCCACCAGAGCAAGAAGCGTAGGCGGAGTCGATGGGGGAGTGGCAGCAGTCGACCTACCGCAGTGAAGATGTCGCGGTAAGTAGCTCTAAGTAAGTCGACTTCACCTACACTATTTTCATAGCTGAAGTTGCGTAACTTAGACCGACTTAGCTGGCTTTTGCCCCACCCCTGCCCTCAGTGTAGACCAGGCCTGAGTCCCAATGCCAAGTGAGACAGTTAATACAGAGAAATGCGTAATGATACCCCAAGACACATTATTTATAAAGCAGCGCTTTTTCCATTGGTTGGCACAAACACTGCAACCACAGTCATATCTACGCTGTCAACATATACTTTGATTCCTCAGCCAAACAAAGGAGCACCTTTTAATCAAGAACAAGATGGGGTTTTGTGCAGGCTGCCTGTGTTTGAAGCAGAAAAGGTTTTTGAAAGGAAGTGTTTTAAAGTGTCATTTAAAGGTGGTAGGGGAGGCTCAGGCAGCTGGGGAGGAGGAGCAAGTTGATCACAGTGTATGCCTGCATGGTAGCTCTGCTAAATAGCGCCCATTGAGTGTAAATTAAAGGGCATAAGGGGAAGAAATTTTGCTCCCATTGTCACTCTGAGATCTAATGGCAGCGTTAGCTTAAAATTAGCTTGTCCTCAAGAACAACAGCTGGCCCTAAAATTAAAATTCATGCACTGCAAAGTGTGTATGGGAGGTGTGTAGTTAAATCCCCATCCACAGCAAGGCATCTGTTTCTTCTTCTACCTCCCTTTCAAGCACAAAATATTCTGACTCATTTCTCCCATCCCTCTTTTGTTTGTGTGGGTGGGTGCACTCATACCAAACCCGCAACTCCATGTATGTATTGCATGACAGACCAGGTAATAGCATGCTTGCTTTTTTAAACCCTTCTTATCCCTTACCCCAACCCCTCCCCACCATTTGTTGGGCTAGACACTGTGCAAACAGAACAATAGACAGTCCCATTGTTATTTGTACTGCAAAGATTCTAGTGCACTTTGAGGCTATGTAGAAATAATCAGACTGGGAAGAATGAGCCAGGCAAAAAGCCAAGCCCAAGGAGAGCTATGAGAAGTGAGGGAGATATTCAGGCCCAGCCAGACTGAGGTGCTGTGATGAGAGAAGCTCTGCTCAAGAGGGAAATTTGAATCGGTCTTTTCCAGTCCCATCACTATTAGCTGTGCCTAGACCACCTTCCTCTGGGTGAGGAATACTTCTGGCCAAATTGTACCCTTATGCTCCAGCAGACAGGTCTGTGGGGGCAGCAGGGAGTGCATTCATCCCTGGCTGACACTTGACCTTGTCTGCACAAGAGGAAGTTAGTGCACTAACCACCATGCCGAATGTGTCTGTGTCACGTTTCCATTTTAAGCCCTCCAGAGTAAGGATTTATCTATGTTTGTACAGCACCCAGTACAATGAGGTCTCATTGTGCCTAGGAGCTTTGGGTGCTACCATAATCTAAATGTTTATTATTAATAATAATAGCCTGCACTTGTATTGTGCGTTCCACCCTCGCACCTCAAAGTGCTTTAATATATTATTCCCCACTTGGAAGAAGGGGTAATTGAGGAAGAGAGAGATTAAGAGAGTCACCCAATGTCACAGCACATCACTCTGCTACTGCTGAATCTGTAGGCTGAACAGCAGTTAAAATTAGATGACACACTGATGTGAGGAGACAGTAGTCTGTGTACAGGAAAATTGTCCTGGGAAAGCTTGACTGAATTTTAAATGTCTAAATGTTCTTGCTCATAAATTATTGGTTTGTTCTGGATTTTATTACTCTCTTACCTTGTAGAAGAAGATTAAACCTAAAATGCCCTTGCCTTCTCCTTTCCATCTGGTGATGATTCTACAGACTAACAAGAGAGGCCACAGATATTTTTTTCTGTGATGTTAAGAATGACTCTATAGATCAAATACCCTTTAATTATTTCCGTTTCCATTTATAATTATACAGGCTGTCAAGCATTGTTCATCTGGCTTGTGTGTAATTAGAACAGGTGGTGTATTGACGTTTTAACATCGCATTACTGTTGTCGTATGTAAAACTTTTAAAAAATGGTTTAAGAAACAGTTGTGAGCTATGGCAAATGCCCTCCAGGGCTTCAGGACTCAAACATCTTAGGGCTCCTTCCCTGCCTTTGTGTCTAGGTAATCCTAAACAGGCTCAGTGAGGCTCCCAGCCAGGTTTTGTGGTAGTCAACTCATGATTTTAAGGGCTCTCTTCTTTTCCTTCTTGTTTACTTACTTTTTATATAACAAGAGTACTTACAGGGCCCCACCAACACTGGTGCTCTATTACGTCAGGTGTTGTACATGCACATAATGAGGAAGATTCCCTGCCCTGCCCTGGCTGGGGTCAGTTGACTCAGGCTCACGGGGCTCAGGCTGTGGGCTAAAAATTGCTGTACAGATGTTCTGGCTTGAACTGGAGCCCAAGTTCTGGTACCCTCAATTGTTGCTCATCTCAGAGCTTGGGCTCCAGCTCCAGCCCCAGCCCAAATGTCTACAAAGCAACTTTTCAGCCCTGAAGCCTGAGCCCCGTGAGCCTGAGTCAGTTGACGGGGCCAGCCATGGAGTTTTTATCCCCCTGTCAAGGTTCCTTCCCCACTCTCAACTCTAGAGTACAGATATGGGGACCTGCATGAAAGACCCCCTAAGCTTATTCTTATCAGCTTAGGTTTAAAACTTCCTCAAGGTACAAACTTTGCCTTGTCCTTGGACCCTATGCTGCCACCACCAAGCATGTTAAACAAAGAACAGGGAAAGAGCCCACTTGTAGACGTCTTCCCCCAAAATATCCCCCCCCAAGCCCTACACCCCCTTTCCTGGGGAAGGCTTGATAAAAATCCTCACCAATTTGTACAGGTGAACCCAGACCCAAACCCTTGGATCTTAAGAACAATGTAAAAACAATCAGGTTCTTAAAAGAAGAATTTTAATTAAAGAAAAGGTAAAAGAATCACCTCTGTAAAATCAGGATGGTAAATACCTTACAGGGTAATCAGATTCAAAACATAGAGAATCCCTCTAGGCAAAACCTTAAGTTACAAAAAGACACAAAAACAGGAATATACATTCCATTCAGCACAACTTATTTTATCAGCCATTTAAACAAAAGGAAATCTAATGCATTTCTAGCTAGATTACTTACTAACTTTTTACAGGAGTTCTGAGCTGCATTCTTGATCTGTTCCTGGCAAAAGCATCACACAGACAGACAGACCCTTTGTTTTCCTCTCCACCCCCCCGGTTTGAAAGTATCTTATCTCTTCATTGGTCATTTTGGTCAGGTGCCAGCGAGGTTATCTTAGCTTCTTAACCCTTTACAGGTGAAAGGGTTTTTCCTCTGGCCAGGAGGGATTTTACAGCACTGTATACAGAAAGGTGGTTACCCTTTCATTTATATTTATGACACCCCCCATAGGCAAACCCTAAGTGCTTCCATTCCTCATCTGTAAAATGGAATAACAGCAGTGCCCTACCTCGTAGAGATGGTGTGAGGATAAATACATTAAAGATGGTGCTGAGCTCAGATATTACAGTGATTGGGATGGGCGGGAGGCACGCATACAGACAGACAAGCAGCATCTCAGTGACCTAGGTTCCTTTTAGGATTAGCCACAAACAGATAAAGTATTAACATGGTTTTGGATACACTTCATTGTCCCAGTGTAGACCTGGCCTTGTCCAATTCTCTTCAAATATAGTTTAAAAGAGAAAAAAAAATAACAACTTTTATGGCAAAGAGCCAGAAGTGAGAAATTTGGGTCATTTTGGAGAATTTTTGGAAGGAGTCAAAATGCTGTTTTAACTGAGAAGTTGACATAATAATGGACTTGCTGCTGCTGCTGCTCCATTTTCTATGGGGGCCTGCAAGTCTGATCTGGCTTACCTGATCCTAATTCTAATAAGAAATAAACAGGTAAAAAGCAGCTCTTGAGGTTCAGTTAAGGCTGACCAAATCAATCCACAAATTTGTGTGCAACGAAGGAATATAAGCAGTGAAAACTTGAGCTTGTCCTTGGGTATTAATTAACATCACATTTTACACTTGAAAGAGTCTGTACATGCAAAGAATTCCCCTAGATGCTGCCAGGCATAAACATTCTCTGCATAGAGGCCAGAAATATTTAAATCCTTTATTTAGCAAAGTCTTGGTGGAGGCTGATGTTTTGAAACCCGGGTGTCTGAAGTTAAGCACATAATCGGTGGCCTGATTTTCAAATGAGCATCCCCGGCTCCCGTTGCAGTGAAATCAATCACAGAAGAGTTAGGATAGTTCAAAAGTTAAGGGGACAGATTCTTTTCCCTGAACTGTGGAGTTCTCAGCTGGTGGCTCCTGCACCTACTACTCCAATGGGACCGGTGAAGCAGATCTTGGCACAGGAAAGACTCCAGACCAAGGTTTCTAGGCCCAGGTTCTCAAAGGCATTTAGGCTCAGTACTTGCATTGAAATCAATGGGAATTAGGAGCCTAAATACCTTTGAGGATCTAAGCCCTAGTGCTGTTTGGTAGGTGTGATAAATGAATTGGGGGGGAGGGTAGCTCCCTTTTATTGAAACCCAGCCAGCCAGTTAGCTATAAAAATCCCTCTTGGTGGCTGTTCTCTGTTTGCTTGAAGGGTTAACAACATTCCCCGAGTAAAGGAAGGGAGTGGGCACCTGACCAAAAGAGCCAATGGGAAGGCTAGAACTTTTCAAAATGGGAAAAAAACTTTCCTCTGTCTGTGTGTTGTGGTTCTCCAAGAAAGAGCAGAGAGACATAGCAGCAATGCTGTAAGTAGCTTTAAAATCAGGTATGAAAAAACATCAAATCATACCTCAACACTACTTATCTGAAACTCCAAATGTGTAAGTATATCAGAAATGTTTAGAAAGACGTGATTAGGTTTATTTCTGTTTATTTCTTATGGCTAATGGACTCCCCTGAGCTAACCCCAGATGCTTTTGTTTTGCTTGTAACCTTTAAGCTGAACCTCAAGAGAGCTATCTTGATGCTTAATTTTTGTAATTGTTTCTTTTAAGATTAGCAAAAAGCCTAAGTTGCAAATGTATTTCCTTTCTTTTTGTTTTTAATAAATTTTACCTTTTTTAAGAACAGGACTGAATTTTTGTGTCCCTAAAAGGTTTGTGCATATGTTGTTTACTTAGCTGGTAGCAACAGCTAATTTCCTTTGTTTTCTTTTTCAGCTCTTCCCCAGAGCGGGGCAAAAGAGCTTGAGGGTACTCCAAAGGGAGGAATTCCCAAGTACTTCTTCCTGGGTTCAAGGGGTTTTTTTGCATTTGGGTGGTGGCAGTGTTTACCAAACCAAGGTCAGAGAAAACCTGTAAGTGTGGGAGTTTAATACCAGCCTGGAGTGCACAGTATTAATTTTTAAAATCCTTGTGGGCCCCCACCTTCTGCACTCAAAGTGCCAGAGTAGGGAATCAGCCTTGATAGTAGGCCACAGAGCACAAACTGTGGGCCAGATCCTCAGATCACATACATCCATATAGCTCCATTAACAAGGATCTGCCATGTGATATTTTGTATTAATGTTTCTTTTCTGAATTGTAAACAATAGGGTGTTACTAAAACTGTATCCTACAGTATATAGGAAGCTCCTCACAACCAAGTTAATGTTGCTAGAAACCATCACATCTGGAGTTTGTGGATGCGTGGTTGATTTTTCTAGGTCAGATGAACCCTGAACTAATGCAAATTAGGATTATTTTGCTGACAAAGCTTTCAAACCATTGGGAGCCTTATGTTTAAATCAGGTTTCACCCTCAAAAGTAAGAGGATCACTGCCACCCACGCTCAGCTATTAACTTTTGAAGCTATTTTACTTTACGCTGCAGCCCACATGCAAGTCAGCAGTGACCCAATCAATTCATTTCATCTATTCCATTCACATACACAATTTCTTGCATGTACTTTGTTTTAGTAGCAGTGATCTGAAGCAAAATGAGAACTATTGGATCATTGTGATTTAACCCTGCCCTGGCTGTTGCAGTGTTGTTCCCAGGACACTAGAGAGATAAAGTAGGTGTGGTAACATCTTTCACTGGACCAACTTCTGCTGGTGAGAGACAAGCTTTTGAGCTTACACAGAGCTTTAACCATGGCTGGCATTTAGTTTTGGCTCTAATGTTTAAGAAGGCTGCACAGAAGGCTGAGAGAAGCTGTAAAGGTTACTAGACAGAGCAGAGACGCAAAGAAAAAAACATTTCAACAAAGTCTTAAACTCTACCTCCATCACCATTTGTAGCCTTCAGTAAATCAGATCACTTCTTTCTGTGTCTGTACCAAGGGGATAGACTTCTTACCTCCCTCTCTCCCGGGTATAATATGAGGATCAGTTAACACCCACACAATGATTTGTGAATGTGAAGTATTAAGGATTGTTTTGCATTTAGCTGTTCTATTATATAGATGCCATGCACAGTATAGTCCCCTGAAAGCCTGCTTCTGCCTGACAACTCTTGTCCTTCATGGAGAACATTTTATATCCTTTACAAGGCGTTTTTGGGGATTTAATACTTTTGGGTGAGGATATTTTTTTGAAGGGATACCGCAGGGATTCTGAGGTGTGACAAAATAGTCTTTTTCAAGCAAATTAAAATTAGCACTAAGGAATTCAATAAACCACTTACCCAGCTCTAATTAAAGTTGGGGCTGGGAGAAAGAAAGCTAAGTGTAACCATTTCAAAAGCACAAAGTCACTTCGCAGTCTGGCACTCAAGTCACACAGGCACTTTTTTAAAAATTCACCTGCAAGTCAAGGATTCAACTCATCAAATCTTGGTTCGGTCTCAAATGCTTACAGGAGGGCACCCCAGCAAACATTGCATGACTGGGTCTCCTCTCTGCACACGTTAAATGTGCAGAATGGGAAACCAAGCAGGGATATGGAGGCAAAACAGGTCAGTAACTGTAGGCGTATTTGAGCTCTGAACCAGAAAACCTTTTTCTTCCCTTTAAAATTTACATTCCTACATGCAATGCCCTTTTCTTTGCCAGATGATCAATTAGTGAGATTGAAATAAAATTCTATTTGGAAGCAGGAGCCTGCTAAGCAGATTTCAGTCCCCCAGTCTGTTACCGTTCCTATGTTGAATACAGAGCTCCACCTACTGGCTAACAAACTCCTTTCCCTCCAAATCCTACGCAGCCATGACTTTGGTGCAGCTTACAAGACCAACCTGCTTTGCAGCTTTATGATACATTCTTTGAATTTGCAATACATGAGTATCAGTCATTTTAAACAACCCAGCTCCATATCCAGTAAATCCTGGCTGACCTAGATTAGTTCAGTATTTAATTAAACTAATGATCTCATGCCAAAATGTTCCTTTGGTTAGATTTAACCCAGAGAACAACATAGGGAGCCATGTAATACATCTGAAGATTTAGAGCCCATCTAAAACACGTACCATTTAATCTTTTAAGGAAATAGTAGTGAGTGCAGGGACACAGGTGACTCCCACTTGACTTCATAGGGCTTCCAAATCTTCCTTCCTCACTGATAGAAGAGCAGATCTTAGGTTTTTTCTTTGATTTCATCTAAGGAAAGACTACCAGCACTGGTAATTTGTTGCTCTCAAGGCCATTGATGTGTTTTTTCAAATAAAAAATTACTCTGGAATCTTTAACTTCCCCCTTATCTTCCTAAATTAAACCAATTTCATTCCCACCAGCTCACAACTACCTGAATGAACAAATGATACAAAGATGGTAGTTGCAACATGCTGAAATTAATATTTGGTGTGCATATAAGATTAGGCTTGTGATATTAAAGGTCTCTTTAGAAAAAGCCTCCAAACTATTTCCTGGCTTTTAAGAAGGAGTAAAATTTTCAGAAGTGCTTAAGTTCCATTTCCAAAAATGACTTAGTTTAAGTCCCACTGATTTTCTCGTCAGTGCCTAAATCACTTTTGCAAATTTTACCCTGGTGCCTAGGAGCTGTGAGCATATTGTTATCAGGACACCTTTTTGTTTTTCATTGTTGCAGCTGTCAGTAAGAGTGTTGGAAGCTAGCAACTTGTCTTGGCTGTTCTGTTACCAGGGTTTAGGGCTGAGTGTTAATTGATGTATTCTTCACATATAGTAGGTGCGTTCCATGTAAATTATTCCTACCACAAGCATTTACTTGGTGTCTATCACTGTGGTATTAAGGCTTGAGAGATTCAAGTTCTTGGTGAAACAGACTAAACATGCTCCCCAGTTGCTTGCAGCTTTGTGAGTGAGCTGGGAATCCAGGATTTCATTAAGTGGGTAGGACTGGGAAAGAAGATTGCCACAGAAAGCCAATTCCAGCTTAAGAGTGGGTCTGCTCAGAAAGCTCTGCCCTCAGCAGTAGAATTACAATACTCAGTGAGAGATAGGAATGGGCAGACTTGGGATTGTCTCATTTTGAACCCACTCAAGTAAGATGAGTTCAAAAGCTCAACACAAATATTAGCAAGCATGAGCTTTGTTTAGGAAAGACTGTGGGAGGGAAGTGAGGAAAGGAGAGAGAGAGAGAAAAATTTCATTAAAAATATGCACAGTATACACCCACACACCAGGCCTAAGCAATTAACACAGCTATGTTAAAGCATCAGAGTTACATAGTGAAGGAAGTCAAGAAATGACACATTTAAGATTTTTGGAGTAATCTTCAATTCTTCCAAGGCAGCCAAGGGTGTTTTCAGGCACCACGTCATCTAAACTACCCAACTTGATGTCCTCCCTTAGATGATTTTAAGTTGGATTGTTTAAAACTCTCTCATGTTTGTGTTGACTCCTATTTAACTCCAATGTCTAATGAATGTTTTGTCAAATCCACAAAGATGACACTTCTCCAAGTGAGAGCTGAAAGGCAAGAATATATATTTTGGAGGCAATCTCTAGCAACCTCAGAAAGAGGGAAAACATGCATCTGTCCAGCTCTTTGAGGCTCTCTATAAAAATAAAAAAACCCAAAAGGGCACAAAGCCCAATTAAAGAAGAGAACACCTTTGCATGTCTTCCTTAAAACTCCAGGAATTGAGTGTCTGCTTTATAGGAACTCATTCTAATTCAGTGGAATTTTCTTTGCAAGGTAGAAGATTCCCGATAGGACTCCAGGAATGTAGCCTATGCATCACTTTACCTAGAATATATATATTAAACTGAATTGCTTTTGGAAAAACTTTTGAATTCAAATCTAGTTTTGGGAGTCCCACCACACACCCCCAACATTGTTCAAGATTTGAAAAAAAACCTTAAAACAACCAAAGTTTGCCCAGTCCAGATAACAGAATTAAAGCATAGGGAGGACAGTTTAGGTACCATAAGATAAGCAAAAACTTCTATAGAACAATTAAACACCAAAATATTTATTTTTTAATTTAGACAAACAGCACAAACTTAATATTTGTAAAAAAAAATTAAATGTTTTCCCTTTTTGAAAATACCCAGATTAAAGTGTCAAAGCCCAGTAAGAAAAAAAGATTCCTAAAAGAAACACTTAAAAAAAAGGAGTACTTGTGGCACCTTAGAGACTAACCAATTTATTTGAGCATAAGCTTTCGTGAGATACAGCTCACTTCATTGATGCATCCGATGAAGTGAGCTGTAGCTCACAAAAGCTTATGCTCAAATAAATTGGTTAGTCTCTAAGGTGCCGCAAGTACTCCTTTTCTTTTTGCGAATACAGACTAACACGGCTGTTACTCTGAAAACTGTTAAGATGGTTTCACAGAGCGGAATTAGCTATACTGAACCTTTATGCTTCTAAAATCCGGTTTGTAAGATATGCCCAAGTTAATGCAGAATACTCTTACAGTAGCAGGATGGCTCTAGCAAGTCCTTCTGCTTCCATACTAAACAAATACCATCTTGGCACAGAAAAAGAGACATATGTTCAAAAAGAAAGAGGCGGTTTTCAATTGCATCTCAATTTGCACATAAAGACTAGCTCCTCAGCTGTAGCCATAGTTCCAATTATTTCAGTAGCAGTGCACTGACTGGTGCACCTGGGGATCCGGCCCTGTGACCACACAGAGCCTTTCAACTGAAGGTACCTCAGTTCAAAAGCCTTAAAAATCAAAATGTTCACTCAGATTCTGGCCAGTCAGTGCTATGCTCCGATTGCTTTGGACAAGCGTAGTAGAGCAAAGAGGCATCTCTGCTCCCGAACAGTCGTCTGACCACCCAACTCTCAGCCTCCCTGGGTCACAACAATCCTACTTAAGCCTTTAGGACATCTCAGTTGGATGATTGTAGGTTACGGTTCCCAGGCCTTCAAAGGCTTTATTCTTCAAGAGCCAGATTCTACAAGAGCCTCAGCAACTCTGATGTAGCACTGAGCACTTTTTAACTCCCATGGAGATCAAGAGGAGTTGAGGGCGGGACCAGGACATAGGCTAAAATGTAGCTGGAATTCTGCAGTTTGTAGTGCCAGCTTGGTCAAGATAATGACTGGCCTCTTAACTTTCCACTGTCTTCTGAACTGATCACGGGAAAGGCTCCTGCACAAAGGCAGCAGGTTTGCATTTTCTGAAGTGGACTAAAGTCATCGGTAGTCTGAAATGGGAAGATTCATATACATCTTTGGATGTATTCTCTTAGCCTACCAAGGGTGCTTGGGAATTTGTGGTGGTCTCTCCAGTGAGATTTCTCACCTTTAGAATTTGGGTTATCGATATGGCTATGTATTGCCTTGACCTTTGCTAACTTAAAACAACGTGGACTCCAGAGTCCTCTATAGTCTTTGAAGGTATGCTAGGGATTTCTGGAGTTTGAGAACTACGGTGCATGGGGGGAAAAGCCTTTCATTGTGTCACAAGGACGCTGATTCCCTGCCTACAGTTATCAAAAGGTCGCTGGTTGTTAATATCTAGATACTTATAAGACGCTTAGATCCCATAGAAATGTGTGCTGTACACAACTAGACACAGAGAAAGCTTTCCAGTGCAGGGACCGTGTCTTTATTTTCAAGAGAAATTAAATAGCCATACAAATCTCTCCTACTTCTAAAAGGTACAATCAAATATACATTTTATTTAATTAGTGTTAGTCAAGCACTTTGAATAGGTTAAGTGCTAAGTATTGGAAAACTACTAACTTGAGAAAAAACAGATGCTATGGGCCAGTCTTTCTAAACTAAGCATGTAAACAGATTGGCACTGCCTAACTTATGTATACAAATGCCAGAGGTGTGCATAGTGATCAGATCTGTGCAAACACTTGGCCAGTTATATGCCTAAGCAGTCCATCACCATTACCCGGTTTATCCATAACTTAGATACATTTACATAGAAAAGCTGGCTTAACCTCGAAAGTGTGACTCTCACCAAATGCATAGAAAACAGATCTGAATAATGCAGAAGATTAGTTGTTTTAATAAACCCCCTAGTCCCAGCAACTTCTCGTCGGTATCTCGTCTTGCATTTTAGAATGCAATATAATTGAATGACACTTACATGACTGTATTAGTTTCCATAATATATTTTAAAGCGTAGTCTTTTACATTTAAAATACACTATTTTAATAGAGACTACAAAGTTCCAGCTTTCTTTCTCTTGCTCCAGAAAGAGATTCTTTCTGGTGCCTCCTAGCTCCGGAGCAGAGTTGCACATGCACCTGGGTTTCTCTAAGGGCTTGTCTACACTTACCGACGCTGCGGCAATCGATACATCGGCGGTGGATTAAGCGGGTCTAGTGAAGACTGGCTGAATCGACCACCGATCGCTCTCCCGTGGACTCCTGTACTCCATCTGAGAAGAGTAAGGGCAGTTGACAGGAGAGTGTCTCTCATTGATGTTGCGTAGCGTGGAGCCCACGGTAAGTAGATCTAAGCTACGTTGATTTGAGTTACACTATTCACATAACTCAAATTGTGTAGCTTAGAACAACTTTCCCCTTTAGTGTAGACAAGGCCTAACAGGCCACTTAGCTGCTTAGCCTAGCACACAGACGTGATTCTCCATTCATACCTGCATAGATCAAAAGTAACTCCAGTGAAGTGAATGAAGTTGCAGTAGTTCTGTACTAGTGTAAGGAAGGAGAATCCAGCCAGTCATATTTGTAATTTCAAACCCATTCCACTAACAGGGCTCAATCCAGCATGATGCTGAGCACTCTGGCCTTTATCCAGTCAGACACACACAAGCCCATGCTTAACATTAAGTACAAGAGAATGGCAACTGAAGTCATTTGCTGGTGTGAGGCCAAAGTGCTTATCACAGTCTTAAGTGGTTAATCTACTGCTGCTACAAGGATAAAGAGCCCCCCTTGTCCACTGTTTCCTGGCTGGCCTGATTACCAATTAAAATTTTTAAAACAAGAAACCCAGATCAGTACTACTTTGATTTCCAGTACTCTAGAAAACCTCACAACTTAAGTGTTTCACTATTTCACTGCAGATGGTAGTGGGTTACTACGTCAGAAGGTCTCATTTAACATCAAAATTCACTTTGACAGAGAAGCATATTTAATTTTGCTTGTTTTGATTTCTCTGCATACATAGTACTTCAGCACTCAAAATAACATTTGTCCTTTTAGACTAAAAATAATCAGTTGTGCAATACTGTACATAATCACCACAAATAAATCACTCACATTCAAGGGAAGAAGTTAAAAGAAATTTCAAATATTAATATTTGAATACAATTTCCATTCACGTCTCAGTACAGGAACTCAATGCTTGGAAACCAATGTTGTTTTGAAATCACAGCATTACAAGTCCCATTATGACTTCTTTTAACAATCTGTAATATGAAGTTAAGATTCATCCTGGAAAAGTTAAGTTAGGAGGCATATAAGCAGTAGTTAGGCCACATCTCCTCTGGGTCTTTAACAGAGTTAGCTGAATCAGTTTTAAACCGGCAGGGACCTAGATTAAACCTAATTCTACACTCTCTGGTTTTCCCCTAGTCACACTTGAGAGCCAAACTCTATTTTCACTGAATGAGCCTGAACTGATTTTAAACCTTGATTATAACTAATTATATAGGCGTATATGGTGATTTTCAGAAAAAAAAAAAAAACCAAAAACCAAAAACCCAAAGCCTTCCATAGAAAATTCTGCCCCCAGGAGCTTACAGTCTGTGACCTTGATACCGCAAGATGGTCTGGGTGGATGATCTCTGTGCCCACATGCAGCCCCATTGGGTCCATGTGTTCAGAGCAGCTTATGGAACCTGTTCCACTAGCTTTCAAATACTCGGAGCCGGACTGACCACTGCTTGTGAACCTTGATGGCTTTGCTACATTTTCAATCATTCACTCCAGCAGTGAATTTGGTCATGTGTGTACATGGGGCCTTAGTGTCTCACAAAAATACTGTGTAGTAAGGCTCTACCCAGTAAAAGCTCTTTTTAATAAAAATTCCATTTGGATTCTTCACTGTAAAAAATGACAAGACTGGCCAAGTCCTAAAAATCTTTAAAAAAAAACACAACAAAAAAACCCCACCACATTTAAAAATAGTATCGAAGTTAAAAAAAATCGTTTGGCCCTACTAAAGTAAAACAAGTGATCAAATTGGGTCTGACTTGTTAAGCATATAAAATGTTATTGCAACTCTTTACACCTGTATCATAAGAAACCTGTTGTTCTAAACACTGCAGTCTGATGTTACGAAGCCCAAGCCGCCAGCTGCTTCATATCATCTTCATCTTCGACTCTCTTCCTGGAGGATGCTACAGTGAGAGATTAACAATAATCAGTGACTCGAGTAACAGAACCATTTTATTCACTGGCAGCAGGATTTGTGTAACGCTAGTCAGCTTAGAGGTATCTCAAAGCAGTTTGCTAAATATGGTAGCGCAGGGAGTAGGCAGACTAAATGCACAGCCATTATGCTCTCACCAGTAGCTCACTTACAGCCCTGGACATTATGGGTCTGATTCAACTCCCTGACTTCAGTGGGAGGTATTTTGAGCCCTAAACACTGGAACAAGGTAAAAAAAAAATTCAGTGGATAAAAGTTAACTGTAGAGTAAATGGTTCAGAGGGACTCTAGAAAAAGAAGGGCTGTGTGCTTAGTTATTAGCTACTGTTAATTTCAGAAAGAGATTGTTCAGGGAGCAAGCGTGGCCCATAAGGAAAGGAACTGAAGCTATGTCTCTAAATTTATAGGAGCTTTTGTTTCCTTCGCTGGTAAATACAATATCAGTGGCAAATTTCAACCCATTGTCATGCTAAGGAGAAGGAGCTGTGTTCATGAAATGTTCTGAATCCAGGTCAGCCTCCTATTTCAAAAGGAACAAATGGCTGCATTGCTAGAAAGGGGGAAAAAACTTCCTGCTTCTGCATTACCTACCTATATGATTCATTGGAAAATACCTCTGCACCTATGTTAAAGGCCAAACAAATGCCAATGGATATGCATCCATTTACACCTGCAGAGAATTTGATCCTAAACATTTCCATGAACCAAACCAAACACCCTCATTATATTTCATGTGAGCAGGCACAAAAAATGGGTAAGAAGTCTACATTAAAAGTTAAAGCTGAGTTAAACGCTTCATTTGAGCTTTCACTCTCTTCCCCTCTCTCTCAGGACATGGCTTAATTACAGGAAATTTAAAATGGCAGGCAGCTTACCAGGGCGGGAAGGCAGCGATGTGGATGGGACACTTGGCAATCTGACATCCGTCATTTTCTTATTCAGTTCTTCTTGCTCCAATTCCTCCAATTCTGCCATCAACTCATCCTGAATGCAAGCAAGACATCATTTGCAAAGTTATATTTCAAGCAATGTGTTCAGTTAACATCAAGGGCATCTCAAACCACAATCACTATCAAAGTACCATTAGGAACATAGCACAGGAAGGGATCTCTTGGGCCATCATGTCCAGTCTCCAGCTAGCTCAGGCAGCTCCATCATATAATCCATTTCATAAATCTCTTAAGTGCAGTCTTAAAACCGGGTAGGTTGTTTGTCCCCACAACTCCTGTTGGACAGCTGTTCCAGAATCACTCTCCTCTTGATGGTTAGAAACCTTCTTCTAGTTTCCAGCCCAAATTTATTCATGGCCAGTTTATAGCCATTTGTCCTTGTGCCAACATTGTCCTTTAGCTTAACTAGCTCTTCTCCCTCCCTGGGGTTTATCCCTATGTATTTATGGAGCGCTGTAATATCCTCTCAGCCTTGGTTTTGCTGAGTTAAATGAGACATGCTTTTTTAGGGTTTGTCTATACTGAAAAAACAAAAAGCGGGGAGTCTCCACACCTGGATCAGCTAACTTGGCCTTGCAGGGGCTAAAAATAGCAGGCTGCTTCCCGGGTTCTGAAACCGAGAAGGAACGTCTCCACTGCTGTGTTTAGCCCCATAGTGCAAGCCTGAGTCAGTTACCCTGGGCTCGGAGCTTTGCTGCCACAGCTGTTTTTGTTTGTTTTGCAGTGTAAACATACTCAGTCTCCTCTCAGAACATAGTTCTCCATTCCCCTGATCATCCTAGTATTTCTTGTGACACAATCTTGAACATGGGTGACCAGAATTGTACACAGTATTCCAGTGAGGTCTTACCAGTGCCTTGTATAACAGCATTAATACTTATCCATCTCTACCAGAAATCTCACCTGATGCAATTGAACTAACAGTTTTAATTTAACAAGAAGGATGGGCAAACCCATTGGTGTTTTGTTATATAATACAAATGATCTTAAATTACAAAATGAAAAGTCAATTAAAAATTTAGAAACAGTAAATTTCTCAAAACTGACCCTTCTTCTGTGAAAAGTTTTGGCAAATGGACATTTTGATGGATTAATGTTTTGTCAAAACATTCCCAACAGGCTCTAATTAAGACCAGAAAGGATGCTTATGATCATTTAATCTGACCTCCTGCCTAATACAGGCCACAGAACCTCCCCCCGGTAATTTCTGCATCAAGACCATAACACATCTTTGAGAGACATCCAGTTGTGGTTTAAAGGCCTCTAAAGAAGACAGATTACATTGCCCATCTTTTCACTTAACAAAAGTTAATGGAAAAAAACAAAAAAAACAAACAAACAATAGGTTTCTTTAACAAGCCACCGAAAGGCTAAATATTGAAGAACCAAGCAAAAAAATATCAAACACAAAGGAAGGGTATTTTTTTCAGGCATGTATTAAAAGGTTTGAAAAATTCTCTCTCTGTGTAGGACTGGAATGCTGTATGCTTGTTTTCAGCTGGGGTGGCAAAAGTGACAAGTTATTTTTACCGCTTTGGTCACTGTTTAAACAATTTTTAGTGCTCATCATTTCAAAATCAAAATCAATACATAAAAATCTTCCAACTTGCCATGGACTTTGAGCCTGATTCCAAGAGGTGCTGAGTGCTTTCAAGAATCAGTTGCTGCCTTCCATTTATTTCAATACTTATCACTTCACAAGATCAGACCCTTAGGCCCTCAGTGAGAATTAGTATTTTTCACATTTGAAAAAAAACTTGATTTAGAAATAATTAAGGGCCTGATTAAGTGTCCAAAGTCAACAGGAGGCCTCCTATTGAGGTCAACAGGCATTGGATAAAGCCCTAAGGTCTAGATTTTCAAAAGGTTAGGTGCCCAACGATGCAAATAGATGCCTATGGGGATTTTCAAAAGCACCTGAACAGGTTATGTGCCTAGTCCCATTGGAGTCAATTAGAAAGTTTGGCACATAACCCACTCAGGCACTTTTGAAAATCCTGCTCAGTGCATATCTGCATCTTTAAGCACCTAAATACCTTTCAAAGTCTGGCCCTGAGTGTTTAGCGTTGCAAACAGTGCAATGTGCCATACAAATGCTGATGTGCAGTGCTCCAGATATACACCCAGTCAAGTGTGCATCTGTTTGGAGCACTGCAAATCACACATTTCAGTTATGTCCACACATACAGGGTAAGAACATGGAGAGCGAGTCTGTGAGATCAAAGCTTCTTTTAAACATATCTAAATACATTTTATAAATGATTAAATATATTTAAGCAATTTGACAGTCACAACTTGCATGGGAAAAAGGCTTTAAAAAAAAAATCACTGGTCAGGCTGATACAACTTTTACCCTTGACTTTATTGCAATACGAACCTCATCAAACTCATCACCAAACCCAACTCGGTTTGAAATAGCTTCCGAGATCTCCTGGGCAACCGCTTGCTGTTCAGTGATATCATCCATCAAAGAATCAATTTTGTCTAGGTCCCTAGAGAAATAGTATTTAAACTGTTTTTAAAATACACATTTTTAGACCATGTCTGCCTTGGGAAACCCTAATCTGAAAAGGTTCTGGTCCCTTTATTACTAAAAACTCTGAATACAGAAAGTCTCCAATTTAAGGTGCCAATTCAGCAAGGTACTAAACATGTGAGAAGTTGACAAGTCAAACATGGCAGATATTAATGCACTGGGCAGGGGGGGAAAGAGTATAAGAACCCATATTGAATAGAACTGATTTTACTTCAACAGGCTTTAAGCACATGAGTAGTTCTGCTAAACTGGGGTCGAATTAGGACACCTTTAAAAATATGAATTACACAGCCATTTAGAGATTTAGGAAAGAAGAGTCCATATTGCTCCTCTAAGTGCTATTCTTCTGTTGCTCTCTCTGCCCTGAGCGCCTCCCAAAGGCAATTCACACCTAATAACATCCCTGTGTATTTCATAGGACAGTAGGGCAACCTTTCAGATTTGCTGTTAAGACAAGCTATTTTTCTTCCAAATGTAACATTACACTATCAGGAGCATTCCCCAAACATTAACAAAAACAAAATCAGAACCAGGTTTCTCAGTGAAATGAAAACATTTAACCCATACCGTCAGAGGGTGAGTTTTACAGCACTGAAACCCCTTCTGTGGAAGTGGACAGAATGCACTTACATGTTTTCATGCACTTTTTTCATTGCTTGTGCTGCATAGCCCATATTCTTGAACACTTCTGTGTTGGTGTGGGAATTTTCCAACGCTTCCCGCTGGAACTCGATGGTGGAGAGCGTCCCATCAATTTGGCTCAACTGTTTCTCGTACCTCTTTTTTCTCTTCAGGGCTTGTAATGCAGCTATTGTGTAATCAGAAGGGACACAGTTAACTGTCTGTTCAGACTGAAATGCACACATGAGATTCAGTGACAGTGAACAGTGTAAATGGAACAGGATATAATGTAGGAGACATTAAGAATTCACATTCTCTTTCCTTATTTTAAGCTGTTATCTATAAGCACTGGCACATAAACATAAACAAAGGGAAAATAAAAATAGCCAGAGCTTCGCGAACCAGCTGAGCGGCGGCGAACCAGCTGAGCAGCGGGGGACAGCAGAGCAGCACACAGCAGGAGTTTGCCTGGGATTGGTGAGTATCCGAGTGCGTGATTGCTGAGTAAGTATCCGAGCGTGTGTTTGCTGGGAGGGCAGTGTGAGAGCCTGAGCGAGCGTCTGATTGGCTGGTAGCCTGCAGGGGGCGGGCACTGGGGCTGTCTGTTTGTTTCAGGGGAGCCTGGCTGTTTAAAAATAGCCAGAGCTTCGCGAACCAGCTGAGCAGCACACAGCAGGAGTTTGCCTGGAAGTTTGTCTGGAGTGAGCCCAGTGAGGCTTACATCTTGCCAACTTCTCTGAGGAAGCTCATAGTAGGAAGGTGGTATGGAAGGAAGGGGTTCAGCTATTGTGACCTGCACTGGATGTGCCATGTTTGTCTTTCTTCCACAGGACAGAAGTGACTTTGTGTGTACAAAGTGCAAGCTGGTCTCCAAACTGGAAGAGAAGATTGAAGGTCTGGAGCAACAGATAACGACCCTGCATTGCATATGAGAAACGGAGGATTTTCTGGACAAAAGTCAGGATATGCTTCTACGGGCACAAAGCTCTAAAGATTTAGAGCAGGTTGCACAGCGGAGCCAAGAGGCCAGTGAAGAAGCTTGGCAACATGTGACCTCCAGAAGAAGGGGGAATGTCCGGGTTCCAGCAACGCGGACACAGGTCACTAACTGCTTTCATGTTCTCTCCACAGGTACCGTTGCGGAGAGTGGACCAGATGATATGTCTGGGGGGAGAAAGCAGAAGGAGACTCTGCTGGTTGGAAGGCATGAGATGCGCTGTCCTGAGATGGGGGGTTCCACGACCACCACTCCCAAGAGAAGGAGGCGGGTGGTGGTGGTCGGGGACTCTCTACTCCAGGGGACTGAGTCATCTATCTGCCGCCCTGACCGGGAAAACCGAGAAGTCTGCTGCTTGCCAGGGGCTAAGATTCGTGATGTGAAGGAGAGACTGCCGAGACTCATCAAGCCCTCTGATCGCTACCCCTTCCTGCTTCTCCACGTGGGCACCAATGATACTGCCAGGAATGACCTTGAGCGGATCACTGCGGACTACGTGGCTCTGGGAAGAAGGATAAAGGAGTTTGAGGCACAAGTGGTGTTCTCGTCCATCCTCCCCATGGAAGGAAAAGGCCTGGGTAGGGACCGTCGAATAGTGGAAGTCAACGAATGGCTACGCAGGTGGTGTCGGAGAGAAGGCTTTGGATTCTTTGACCATGGGATGGTGTTCCATGAAGGAGGAGTGCTGGGCAGAGACGGGCTCCACCTTACAAAGAGAGGGAAGAGCATCTTTGCGAGCAGGCTGGCTAACCTAGTGAGGAGGGCTTTAAACTAGGTTCACCGGGGGAAGGAGACCAAAGCCCTGAGGTAAGTGGGAAAGCGGGATACCGGGAGGAAGCACAGGCAGGAATGTCTGTGAGGGGAGGGCTCCTGCCTCATACTGAGAATGAGGGGCGATCAGCAGGTTATCTCAAGTGCTTATATACGAATGCACAAAGCCTTGGAAACAAGCAGGGAGAACTGGAGGTCCTGGTGATGTCAAGGAACTATGACGTGATTGGAATAACAGAGACTTGGTGGGATAACTCACATGACTGGGGTACTGTCATGGATGGTTATAAACTGTTCAGGAAGGACAGGCAGGGCAGAAAAGGTGGGGGAGTAGCACTGTATGTAAGGGAGCAGTATGACTGCTCAGAGCTGTGGTACGATACTGCAGAAAAACCTGAGTGTCTCTGGATTAAGTTTAGAAGTGTGAGCAACAGGAGTGATGTAGTGGTGGGAGTCTGCTATAGACCACCGGACCAGGGGGATGAGGTGGATGAGGCTTTCTTCCGGCAGCTCGCAGAAGCTACTAGATCGCATGCCCTGGTTCTCATGGGTGACTTTAATTTTCCTGATATCTGCTGGGAGAGCAATACAGCGGTGCATAGACAATCCAGGAAGTTTTTGGAAAGCGTAGGGGACAATTTCCTGGTGCAAGTGCTAGAGGAGCCAATTGGGGGGGGAGCTTTTCTTGACCTGCTGCTCACAAACCGGGGAAGAATTAGTAGGGGAAGCAAAAGTGGATGGGAATCTGGGAGGCAGTGACCATGAGTTGGTTGAGTTCAGGATCCTGACACAGGGAAGAAAGGTAAGCAGCAGGATACGGACCCTGGACTTCAGGAAAGCAGACTTCGACTCCCTCAGGGAACGGATGGGTAGGATCCCCTGGGGGACTAACATGAAGGGGAAAGGAGTCCAGGAGACCTGGCTGTATTTCAAGGAATCCCTGTTGAGGTTACAGGGACAAACCATCCCGATGTGTCGAAAGAATAGTAAATATGGCAGGCGACCAGCTTGGCTTAACGGTGAAATCCTAACAGATCTTAAGCATAAAAAAGAAGTTTACAAGAAGTGGAAGGTTGGACATATGACCAGGGAAGAGTATAAAAATATTGCTCGGGCATGTAGGAATGAAATTAGGAGGGCCAAATAGCACCTGGAGCTGCAGCTAGCGAGAGATGTTAAGAGTAACAAGAAGGCTTTCTTCAGGTATGTTGGCAACAAGAAGAAAGCCAAGGAAAGTGTGGGCCCCTTAGTGAATGAGGGAGGCAACCTAGTGACAGAGGATGTGGAAAAAGCTAATGCACTCAATGCTTTTTTTGCCTCTGTCTTCACGAACAAGGTCAGCTCCCAGACTGCTGTGCTGGGCATCACAACATGGGGAATAGATGGCCAGCCCTCTGTGGAGAAAGAGGTGGTTAGGGACTATTTAGAAAAACTGGACGTGCACAAGTCCATGGGGCCAGATGAGTTGCATCCGAGAGTGCTAAAGGAACTGGCGGCTGTGATTGCAGAGCCATTGGCCATTATCTTTGAAAACTCGTGGCGAACGGGGGAAGTCCCGGATGACTGGAAAAAGGCTAATGTAGTGCCAATCTTTAAAAAAGGGAAGAAGGAGGATCCTAGGAACTATAGGCCAGTAAGCCTCACTTCAGTCCCCGGAAAAATCATGGAGCAGGTCCTCAAAGAATCAATCCTGAAGCGCTTACATGAGAGGAAAGTGATCAGGAACAGTCAGCATGGATTCACCAAGGGAAGGTCATGCCTGACTAATCTAATCGCCTTCTATGATGATATTACTGGTTCTGTGGATGAAGGGAAAGCAGTGGATGTATTGTATCTTGACTTTAGCAAAGCTTTTGACACGGTCTTCCACAGTATTCTTGTCAGCAAGTTAAGGAAGTATGGGCTGGATGAATGCACTATAAGGTGGGTAGAAAGTTGGCTAGATTGTTGGGCTCAACGGGTAGTGATCAATGGCTCCATGTCTAGTTGGCAGCCGGTGTCAAATGGAGTGCCCCAGGGGTCGATCCTGGGGCCGGTTTTGTTCAATATCTTCATAAATGATCTGGAGGATGGTGTGGTTTGCACTCTCAGCAAATTTGCGGATGATACTAAACTGGGAGGAGTGGTAGATATGCTGGAGGGCAGGGATAGGATTCAGAGGGACCTAGACAAATTGGAGGATTGGGCCAAAAGAAATCTGATGAGGTTCAATAAGGATAAGTGCAGGGTCCTGCACTTAGGACGGAAGAACCCAATGCACAGCTACAGACTAGGGACCGAATGGCTAGGCAGCAGTTCTGCGGAAAAGGACCTAGGGGTGACAGTGGACGAGAAGCTGGATATGAGTCAGCAGTGTGCCCTTGTTGCCAAGAAGGCCAATGGCATTTTGGGATGTATAAGTAGGGACATAGTGAGCAGATCGAGGGACGTGATCGTCCCCCTCTAGTCGACATTGGTGAGGCCTCATCTGGAATACTGTGTCCAGTTTTGGGCCCCACACTACAAGAAGGATGTGGATAAATTGGAGAGAGTCCAGCGAAGGGCAACAAAAATGATTAGGGGTCTGGAACACATGAGTTATGAGGAGAGGCTGAGGGAACTGGGATTGTTTAGTCTGCAGAAGAGAAGAATGAGGGGGGGATTTCATAGCTGCTTTCAACTACCTGAGAGGTAGTTCCAGAGAGGATGGTTCTAGACTATTCTCAGTGGTGGAAGAGGACAGGACAAGGAGTAATGGTCTCAAGTTGCAGTGGGGGAGGTTTAGGTTGGATATTAGGAAAAACTTTTTCACTAGGAGGGTGGTGAAACACTGGAATGCGTTGCCTAGGGAGGTGGTGGAATCTCCTTCCTTAGAAGTTTTTAAGGTCAGGCTTGACAAAGCCCTAGCTGGGATGATTTAATTGGGTATGGGTCCTGCTTTTGAGCAGGGGGTTGGACTAGATGACCTCCTGAGGTCCCTTCCAACCCTGATATTCTATGATTCTATGAAAATGAGACCCACTCCATCAAATGCACTGCTCAGTGGTCTGCCTGCCCGCTCTGCTATTGCACAAATTTACTCTGCGGAAATAGGCTATCACCTCTTGTGCATCAGAGAGAAGCAGCATTGCCTGGAGTCCAGAGGCAGCTTCTTCCTCCGCTGCAGGAGGCACTGAGTTTCACCCTGTCAAAGCATAAAACAGGACAAGACGGGAGGAAAAGGAGCCACATCAGAGAGGGGCTGGAAAACAACAGGCAAAGGAGGAAATAGGAAAAGGAAGGAAAAGGAGGATGGAAAACAGGAAAGAAAAATAGGTAAAACAAAAGATGGAGAGAGCAACACTATCATGTGACAGATGGTGTCTCTGTCAGTGTTGCTCCTTCAAAGCCCATTCCAGAACTGGGAAGATAAAGAGAAATCCTGAGTCACCTAGCCAAACAGGTCAGCTAGCTGAGAGGGCGGAGTCAGATTTCTTTGGGGATCAACATGCTTTAGATGGATCTATTTGTCAAAACTGTTGTAGGGGCCAATCCCTGACCCTTACATCCAGGCCACCAGCAAGGTTCAGCCACTCCCTGCTATCTCTGTGACTCAGCTGAAATAATATAGCAACAAACAGGATTTTTCAGTGGGAGCAGAGCAGCATAAAAATACCGTAAGGCATAAGCAAAAACACACAAGAAAAGATAACCCATACTGGGCTTGAGGAGGGGTTTCATTCAGGCCCGGGTGTGGATAGCTGTCTTCTTACAGGTACTCTCTCACTTCCGTCTCTCCAGCAGCCTGTAGCAGGCTAGTCTGCCCCTTTAAGACCAGACATTGGGGGATTTATCAGACCCAGCTGGGAAGGGATCAAGTTATCCCTACAAAGGGCTGAGAGGAATAACACACACTCCCCTACCCCACCACACACATGGGGAAGGGTGAGAGAGAGACACTCCCGTACATCTCTCTCACGTGAGAGGGGAGGTGACCAACCGACCTGACCCTCCCTGCCCAGCGCTCTCCGCCCTCCATGCCTGGCTGGGCCCATGGGACAGACCTGCCTCTCCTGGTACCTAGCACCGCATCTTCTTAAGGCAACACGTGGGGGGAGGGAGGGGGGCGGGTATGCAAGGTCACACGCTCCCCATCCCAGATTTCTGCCAGGGTTCACACCAGAACGTGGCCAGCAGCAGCAGCCTTTCGGCACTGTACGGGAGCTGCTTCCATCTACAAGGGAGGAGGAGGGGGCGAAGGGATGACCTGGCCTGTGTCTTTGCACAGCTTCTCTCTTCCCCGCCTCCCCACCGCTCCTGTGTGGCTGGAAGTAGCTTGTCCCTTCCTGCCCACACGGTGTCAAAAGGCAGCTCACACCTCCAGGCTGCTGCTGGACACAGACATAACTCGGCCGCCTCCGGCTGCAGCACAGACAGGAAGAGGGTAAACCAGGGGTGGGCAAATTACAGCCCGCGGGCCACATTTGTCCCGTCAGCTGATTTAATCCAGCCCTCGAGCTCCCACTGAGGAGTGGGGTCTGGAGCTTGCCCTGCTACCGTGCTCCAGCTGGGGAGCAGGGTTGGAGGCAGCACTTACCTTAAGCAGCTCCTGGAAGTAGCAGCATGTCCCCCCTTCTACACATAGGGGCAGCCAGGGGGCTCCGCATGCTGTCCCCGCCCCAAGCGCCGCTCCCGCAGCTCCCATTGGCCAGAAACTGTGGCCAGTGCTACAGAGGTGGTGCCTGCGGATGGGGTAGCGCACAGAGCTGCCTTGCCATGCCTCCACGTAGGAGCCAGCCGGGGGACATGCCGCTACTTTCTGGAGCTGCTTAAGGTAAGTGCTGCCCGGATCCTGCATCCCTGAGGCCCTCCCATGCCCCAACCTCCTGCCTCAGCCCTCCAAAACTCTCAATCCTAGCCTGGAGCACCTTCCTACACCCCAAACCCCTCATCCCCAGCCCCACCCCAAAGCCCACACTGCCAGCCAGAGTCCTCACCGCCAACCGTACCCCAACCCTCTGCACTAGCCCGGAGCCCCCTCCCACACCCTGAACTCCTCATTTCTGGCCCCACCCCAGAGCCCGCACCTGCAGCCAGAGCTGTCATCCCCTCCTGCACCCCAACCCCAATTTCTTGAGCATGTATGGTGGGCCATACAATTTCCATATCCAGATGTGGCCCTCAGGCCAAAACATTTGTCCACCTCTGGGTTAAGCCCTAAGGATGCACTGTGCAGCAGGGCCCAGGGAAGCTGACGGCAAGGGATTCAGCGAACCTGGCCAGAGAGGTGGCTCAGCAGGAGAGGATACCTAGGGGCTGGAACAGTCCTGCACTTCCTGGGAGCAGTACTCGCCACTCCAGAGCTTAGCTGAGGAGCAGAGAGGTTTCCCCATGCCAACGCTGTGTGGGGCTTTGGCATATGCAGGGCTCAGCTCCTCCTGGCCAGTGCCCCGAGCTGGAGGGTCTTGGGCTTTCCTGGGGTGCCAGCCCAGCCAGAGGCAGTGGGGGAAGGAAGGAGCCTGCCGGCCAGGCTGCTGGTGAGCTGAGCACTCCAACCAGGGGCTGGTTCTCCGCACAGAGCTGGGAGTGAGATGCACCCCGCCAGGAGGAGATATGGAGGAGCAGGGGCGGGGGTGCAAAGGGGCAAAGCAGGGAGTGGAGAGCGAGAGGGGAAGCATGTAAAGGGCCAATGGGTGGGCAGCAGAGGCAACACGTAACCAGCCGTCACCTGACACCTGCCCGCACTCACCAACCACTGCAGCTCGCAGCCAGTGCCAGCTGGAAACAGAATGGGGGGGGGGGGTCCCTGCTGGCCAAGAGCTGGCACACAGCGGTGGCTACGCTGACAGACCAGCAGGGGGAGCGGCTGGCCCTACGCCCTGCATCTTTGCCCCACCACCAGCCTGGCACATCCACCCCCATCGTTGGCCATAGGACTCCCACACTCACTGCTGATGGGCAGGCGGCTGGCAAGCAGGGATCTGGCCAGCAGCAGGACCTGCCTCCTAGTGATGTGTATATGGAGCGGGAGGGAAGGGGGGAGGAAAGACAGAAAATATGGGATAATTTGCCCATTTTTAAGAAAAAGTCCAGATACCTGCAGGAGGGTTTAAATATGGGACTGTCCCTTTAAAAACAGGACAGCTGGTCACCCTAGTATTAGTGACTGTTCATACAGACTATGGATTAGCTCTACATGCAGAGCAGTTATTTTTGACATCCAGAAGGTTCTGTGTTGAAGGTGGAGGGGGACTCCTTCCAAGTAGAAACCATAAGAGAGAGAATTCTTTATTGTTCACATATTTAGCTGCCTGCCTTTATAAATGTAACATGCCATCTTTATTAACTCACTGAATTTAGCTTTCCCACTATGCACTTATAGAATGCATCACTCTGTAACAAATCAATTTATTCACCTCTTCCACATTACCCAAGATATACAACATTCCCATGCCGCCACTTGATTAACTCATATTTGTGAACTGAATGCCACATTTGCTAGTTATCACATTGCCCCCAATATTACGTGATCATGTACATAAGAGGCAGCATCACAATACCTAGAGGCAAGGGAGTTAAAGCTTCCCTGTGAATCTCAGATTTGAATGTCTAGATTTTGTAGATTCCAAGTCTCAGATATAATGTTCAATTGATTTAGGGTTGCCCCCACACCCCCTTATTGGATAGGCATAGGACTCCTTAAACATTTGTAACTGTGTTACAAGTAGATGGTAGAATTGTATTGAAAATCTTCTCAGAAATGCTACTGTATAATAAATAACCCAGCTGTAATGGACTAAACAAATAAAATGACATCAAAAAGCAAAGAAAGTGAACAGAGGAGATAAACTTACTTCACAGAAAGGCTGAAAAAGGATGTTCTCCATTCCAAAGATTTCAGAAAAAGAATAGAGTCAGGCAGGAAGAATCAGAGTATAATCTGAGGAAATAAATGTCACACCAATTTAACCAGGAACAGAACTATGTTTTCTTCAGGAAACCGCAAGCTCTTACATTAACACTAGTCTGCTCCTAAGAAATTCTGAGTACCTGCAGCTCCCAGTGAAGTGAGTGGCAGCTACCAGGGCTCAGAAGCTCTCAAAATCAGGTGCACTATGCTTCAGCCTGAGTGTGGCTCAGCAGAGTATCACTTGGCCTATCTAGTTATACTACTTACAGGGTCTTCATTACCTTACTATCAGAGCACCTTGCAGTCTTGATTGCATTTGTCCTCACAGCACCTTTGTGAGATAGGGAAGTGCTGTTATCTAGAGCTGTGTGAATAATGGATTTTGCAGTTCATGGGTAATTCCAGAAAAAAAGAAAGATTTTGGATCAAACCAAAAATGAAATTTTTCAACATTTCCAGCACATTGAAAAAAATATATAGATTATAGATATATATTTATTTATTTCTCGTCAAATGAAATGTTTTGTTCTAACAAAAATCAAAACACTGCTTTGATTTCAACCATTTTAAAATTTTGTGGCTTATGAAAATTAAAAGAAACTCCGAAACAAAGTTGTTTTGAACCAAACCCCCCCCCCCAACAAAAACAAAAACATTTCATTGTGAAAATGTCAGAACAAATTTTTTTTATTTTTTTCAACTGAAACATTTTGATGAAATGGACATGAATTCCAAAAAGGTTTCAGTGTCACTGAATCTGCTTTTTTCTCCAAACAAGAGTTTTAGGTGAATTTTTTTTTTCCAGCTCTACTATCATCCTCATTTTACAGATGGGAAACTGAGGCACCAAGGCTAAACAACTTGCCCAGGGTCACACAGGAAGTCTGGGGCAGAACAGTCTAGGCCAGTGCCATAACCACTGGATCAGCCTTGCTCTAACAGTTTCCTAAATCCACATTTTTTTTTTTTTTGGTTTGGTTTTACACAGATAACTAGCATGAAATGAACGGATTGCTAAACTGTTAGGCTTACGTGGAGAGGAAAGGGTGAGGCAGGCAAAGTTACCATTGCATCTACACTAGGAAAATTTGCATCTTCAATTCTCCACCACTTCAGCTTCACTGGGGGTGGCAATGTTACAAGTAATAGGTTAGACAGGCATTTGGAGAGCTACATCATGAAAACTAAATCAAGGAGAGATGAAGCAGAGAGATAAAAATGCCTCTGCTTTCGCTACACGATAGCTTCCACCATTGCGACCACCAGTAGAGAATTAGATCTGATCTTCTAAACTACAGACAAGAGTCTAGTGTCAGAAATGCAGTATTTGCAGGGGAAATCCAGATAGACAGTAACACCAGTGATTCTTAAGGGCAGTATATCAAACTACACAACTCTGCAATCCATTTACCAAACTATTTTTCTACACAAAGTACAATTTCCATTTCACGTTAGTGAAACAACACTTAAGGCTATATACTCAGCTGGTGCAAATCAGCATCGATCTACTGACTTCAAAAGTTATGCCATTTACAACTGCTAAGAATTTGGTCCAGACTGTATATTTGTTTATTAATCTTTGTCCAAAACAATTTAATACAAACAAAATCACCCCAATACACAAAATCTGTGCAGGTTTTACAGCTCTTAATAGTAGTTTTTACTTCATGGTGCCCACCTTCCAGAAGGACTTATCGCCATTAACTCACCACCTTTGATAAAAGCCACTGGCCAGCGTGTGTCCCATAATATCCAGCGGGATGCAGATTGGTGGTTTCTAATTAGGGGAACATGGTGGCTACCATAGGCATTTCTTTACAGTATTCTTAAGCACTGTTAGGTTGTGTGCCCAAAGCATAATTTCTTTGCTACGAATCACTTTATTTACAGTACAACGTTAAGCATTTGAACGTAACAGGGTTCAAGGACAAAAGGTATTATTGGTCTAGGAGCCTGTAGTATATGCAGTAAAAAACCTCTCCCCTGTGACACTTACAAACTTTGCAGGTTTAGGCTCTTAACTTCCATTGTTTTCAGTAGAAATCTGGCAATGTAAAGGGGCCTAACTGGATGTAAATTACTGATAAGAATCAGTCCCTTAAGCTTTAAGAACTGAAGCCAAACCTTAGGGGACTATTCCAACTTTTGGAGATCAGCATTTTCGTTAACTGGAGTTCAGATAATTGAGGTTCCATTGTACTAGATGTCACCAAGACATCGGAGCTGTGCTACACCCCAGCTTTTCAACAGTCTCTTTGACCTTTCAGTGTGCCAGACCCCCAAAGGGCCCCAGTCTTCCTTAAGGGTAGGCCACGTATCCTCACTGCCTCCTAGACTGAGCTACTGGGCTCCAGCAACCCTGCTTCACACCATGAGCTTTGCTCAGCAAGTCCAACTGTGGCAAATAGAGTCTGATAGAGACTTGTACACTTTCCAGGGACTTATGCAGCCCAGCCAGTAAGTATTTGCTATGACATCCCAGACATTTTCAAAACAGAGTAGGATTTATTGGAACACAGCACTGGAAGTCCTTAGGTTAGGATAGAGAAATAACGCTTAAAGCATAAATCCATTCTGGTCAAGCCAGAGCAATTCACCAGCCAAGCTGAAGTGAACTCCATTTTCAAGCTCTGTCTCTCGCTGACTTCCTTAGTCAGACCCATAAAGAGTTTCAGCCTCTTCCAGAGGCCAGCTCTTTATCATCTCCTGGTTGAGGCTCAGTCCTTTGTTCTCCAGGCAGGTCTATGCAGAGTTCACAATCCCTGCAGGCAGGAGCTTCCGGGTGCTGAGTCATTGGTGCTTGCATTGTCTCTCTGGACCCCTTGTTGATCTGGGTCAATTTCAGCCAGTTCCTTAATGTCTGTTTATTCCACCCAGGCAGGGAGCTGACACACACAAACACCTGTCTCCTGTGCTGTTCCCAGAGCAGTGTTAAACCTTTTGCCCCTAGTGAGTAGCAATTCAATAAATGAGGGAAACTGAAGCACACAAACTTCATAAAAATGCTCCAGAAAATTTCTCACTTTATCAGACTAGGTATTTGGCACAAATTTGTCTGTCCTTAGGGCTCTCAAATTAAGAGGTATGTTAGGCAGTGAGCCACGTGTGCCTCCCACAAGATCTGTTCTGTAAGAGTACTGATTAACAGCTCTCTTTTACCCAGTGGGTCAGATTTTAATCTCCCGCTGGCGCAAATAAGGAGTAACTTGAGAAGCCAATGAAATGACACCAGAGTAAGTGACATCAGGATCAGGCCCATAATTCTTAAAAACTTGAGAGAGAAGATTGTGTATTTGTAACAAATAGCACATGACAATTCCGGGCTTGATGCTTTTTTTAAAAAAAAAAATAAGAAAATGAAGGACTAGGAATGCTGGCTGTAACACATGGTACAGTCAGGGTGCTGGGAAAGTTTCCCCACATAACTCTACCAATCCACTTCAATCCTCATCGGACATGCTCCCTGCTATTGGAATGATGGACTTGTTTTGCGGTAACATGAAACTGTTGCATCATTGTTCAATGTCAGTAACCTTATGACAACTAAGTCATTTACAAGGAATGCCAGAACACCAGGCATGCCCAAATGCATCAACATAACATTTGCAGCAGAGTCTATTAGTAATGTCCTAAGATTGTTGTTATCCCATGCCTCTACCTAGGGTTTGTCATCACTGCTGTATGACTTTTGGCTCTCTAGTTAAACTTTGTTCCTAGTCACGAAAGAAGATTATCCCCTTTTTACTTGTTCAATTTCTTTTCAATCAATTCTGAGGGTTCATAGAAGGTGCCAGACTGAGACCACAATCTAATTAAATAATGTAGCCCAGGCAGCAGCATTGCAGACTTCCCCGACCTACCTCACCAGTGGATCTCAAGTCTGAACTGGAGATATCACCTCTGCCATGAGAAGGTTGTTTCATTCTATATGCTCATTCAGTCCTTGGTTTCTCTGCTGAAATTGTAGGGGATGGTGGTTTTTGTGATGTGGAAACCACTCCACAAAACACTGCACAGAGAACACCAATGCATTCTATGTGGGCAAGCACATCACTATCAAGTAATAACCACTTCTGGCCACTCCTGACCTGCAGCTGGATTTGAACTGCTGATCTAGAAGTATGAAGAGAATGCAATGGTAACAGACATGGAGCTTGCATCTTCCCAATAACTTCACCTTCCTCCCCTATCTCAAACCTATTCAATTTCTAAAATTATATTTTAGATCATTTTCTATCCTTTAAAGTCACACAAATGAGGGTCATTCTTGTCAGTTGCCAGCTTGTGCAGATCAAGGAGTGACTGGTTCACATTCTTTTCAATTTCTTTGGTTCTCTCTGCATGCTGAAAAAAAAGGCTAGACCACAACAGGGGTCAATAGGTGTAGTGCAAATTGACTCAGGTCAATAGAGCGAAGGATGTGGCACAACGAGTCTGCAAAGAAATTTAGTACAAACAGGTGATTGTACATGGTGCACAGAGAGATTGCAAAGCTGTTGTGGAAGGAACCAAAGCTTGTAATGAAAGCACCAACACAGAAAGAATTCCAAAATGTTTCACTTGTATCCTCGCCAGAGAGAAAACCCGCACAGTTCATGTAGCTGCAATGAGATATTAGCATGGAAAGGTGGAAGTCATTTAGGACTACATTTGTAACTACTTTCAGACTAAAATGCAGGAATTAGCTGTATTCTCAACAATTATCAGTGAGGAAGATGACAGATTCCAATATCTTTCTATTTGTGTAGCTAATTTATTATAGTTTGTAAGTCACACTTCTTGGGCAGCTGATGTTATGCAAAGTCTTTTCAGGAATCCTTTGAGTTCATGAAGAACTGGGGCCTGAATGGGACCTCACTAATGTTAGTATTGTTAAGCTCAGACTCACTCACCTGGAATCTAATGAGGTCATTCCTATTCAGCCAGTATGCATTCTGTATGGGATGTGCAAAATTTCTGCAGTGTACATCCTGCTCCTGTCTCATACACTCCTATTTTAGGTACATAAGGCCTCTCAGATCATGCAATTACAAATGAAATGGTTCCCAATGCCCACTCCCCCACGACATATTAACCCCAGCTAAGCAAAGTAAAATCAAACTTGTACTCAGTTTCTTATAGTTCCAGTTCATGTAACAAGATTACTTAGGTATTATCTATTTTCCTTTCAACTAAATATTTTGCAAAATATACCACAGTATATTGACTAGTATGTTATTAAATATTATCAGTGATAATTAAAACATCCAATGCTCAAAACAAATGAAAGGGATATATTTTGGAAGATAGCATACTTTTTTTTTTTTATTTGTTCACTAGCTGATTTGCAAATTTCAGTCATTTACATCTATGATTCTCGACCAGGGTACGTGTACCCCTGGGGGCAGGGGTGGCGAATTTTATGGGCCCGTGGTTCACTAATCTGAAAGCACAAGAGCCAAGCTCCACTGAAGTTCGGAGCTGGGTCTCTCCCCCAGCTCAGCCTGCCACCCCCGCGTGCCTCCCCCAGAACGTCCCCCGGGCAATTTAAAAGGGCCCAGGGCCCCCGCCACCACCACCGGCAGCGCAATGGGGCTAAGATGGCTTCCACTCCAGTTCACTTCCTTCTGGGGAGGGGCCACAGGGACATGCCGGCCCCTTCTGGGAGGCGTATCTTCATGCACTGCCCACGCCCCAAGTTGTGGCCAATGGGAGCCGCAGGGGTGGTGCCTGTGGGCAGCAGCATATGGAAACCCCTCTGGCCCCACACCTAGGAGCTGCTGCCAGAGCGGGGTGCTGGTCGCTTACAGGAGCTGCCCAAGGTAAGCGCTGCACCCCTCACCTGCACCCCAACCCCTGCCCCAGCCCAGTCCCCACACCCAAACTCCCTCCCAGAGCCCAACTCCCGCACCCCAACTCCCTGCCCCAGCCTGTACCCCAATTCCCTCCCAGAGCCTGCCCCCCTGCACCCCAATCCCCTGCCCCCACACCCAAACTCCCTCCCAGAGCTCACTCCCCCTCCTGCACCCCAACCCCCTGCCCAGACCCCACACCCCAATTCCCTCCAAGTGCCTGTCCCCCTCTCCCCCTCCTGCACCCCACCCCCCAGCCTAGAGCCCACACCCACACCGAAACTCCCTCCCGGAGCCCTATCCCTCCCACACCCAAACTCCCTCCTAGAGCCTTAGGCAGGGGAACATGGACACAACATGGACCCGTTCTGGGCACCACCAAAAGTTATACAAACCTGCCGCCCCTGCCTGGGAGTACACAGAGGTCTTTCAGAGTGTACATCAACTCATCTAGATACTATCCTAGTTTTACAGTAGGCTACATAAAAAGCACTAGCTAGAATTCCATACAAATGACAAAATGAGAAAGTAAGCAATTTTTCAGTAATAGTGTGCTGTGACTTTTTGTATTTTTAGGTCTGATTTTGTAAGCAAATAGTTTTTAAGTGAGGTGAACCTTGGGGTACACAAGACAAATCAGACTCCTGAAAGGGATACAGTAGTCTGGAAAGATTGAGATACTGTAAATCAGTGGTTCTCAGTCATTCGTGCAAGGTTCTATTGTGTTGACTTTACTCACTATCCTGTTGTTCTTATACAGTTATCTACCTAGTTGTCCTTTTTAATTAAAATCTTTAACTCCTAATAATCCTTAGAGAAAAGTACAGTAAACCTAAAGCACAACAGACTACCCTTAATAAGCAGCCTTCTATGAGACTTCCCCAAAGTATCCTCCTATATATTTAAATTACATGACATTAGCCTTTAAAATTATTCATCAGTAGAAAGATCAACTAAAGGGGAAAACCCACCACTGAAATAATGACCAGATTGCCTACTAACATAGCACAATTTTAGTGGTATATTAAATTTCAGATATAAAAAGATCTTGTCAAATCCAAAAGCTTGTCTCTCTCTCACCAACAGAAGTCGTTCCAATAAAAGATATTACCTCACCCACCTTGTTTCTCTAATATCCTGGAACCAACACAGCTACAACAACACTGCCTCTCATGGTATTTGGGGAAGGAGGAATATGTTTCAAGGCAGTGGTTCCTGTACTGAAGATTACTTTATAATTTCAGCACCATGGTTGGCTCAGAAACAGTTAAAAATCTCATCACTGAGCTGTTAAAAGTGCTGAGCTAGAGCACTGGAGTTTAAAGGGGCTAAATTTTCTGAAAAAACAGCTTGTTGCAACTCTAGTCAACTTATTTCTAAGGGTGCTCGGTTTCCCCGCTTTTGAAATTCAATTATTTATCAAGGCAACAGAAGGCCTGCTCCTGCACTCTCAGAAATTAATAGGATTTTTTTCACTGACTTCAGTAGGAGCAGGATCAAGCCCATACTATCCCGCTCCCCCAATACGGATTACTTCCCACAGCTAAACGAAGAAAAATGGTCAGTGATTGAGGCTCCATGTAGAGAAATGTGGGGTCATTTCCCAGTTCTACCGTAGACTTCCTATCATTTAATCCATTTATACACATCTGTAAACGTTTCCCCAACCTCCCCATAGCGTTGTAAGAATAAATCTGTAAATAGATGAGAGATGCTCAGGTATGTCAGCAATGGAGGCTACTATGTCTCTGCTGCAAGGCTGGTGCTTTATTTCACCGCCCTAAGGCGGGACTGTGCTGCTCTTATTTATGTCGAACAATCCTTGGCACCACAAGTACATCCCACTGATGTCAACAGAATGTAGAGTGCAAAGTACTATTCAATATCCATAAGGGCCTCACAATCTGGCCCACAGTTAATAAGTTATTTAAGGGTAAGATAATTTAGTAATTGTGAGCATAGAACAGATTAAGCTGAAAAGCATTGATTACACAAATCTTTTCTTGTAAAGCACTAGTGTACAAACATGAAAACACAACTCCTCTGACTTCACACACCCAAACATTTTTACTGTTTAGCTGGAGAGGCTCTAGGAAGTCATAAAAGAAACCAAACATCATGTACATGCAAGTTTTAAAATAGATGAGACTCTAGCATGAGCCAATACTCGCCTACAAAACCTTCCATCTTCTCTTTTTTTCTCTGTACCAAAATATGGCATAAAAAGGAATACAATGAATATTGATACATAGTTGGTCTCTACATGGAAGTACCTAAACTCATGCAGGATATTAAGCTTATTTAAAATGTCATGTTGATGGATAAACTAAAATGAAGCTATCCCTGCGCCGCCCTATATACACGTACACACTCTAACAGAGAGAATTACACCCAAATTCAGCGGCTTCTGGTGTTGTCACGTGCAATACAGACATAGCTTTCCACTCAAACAAGCTGACATGCCTAGCAGGCATTTACACTGAAAGCCAGCGATCTCTCTGCATCACACTGCCCTGCAAAGGCCACCAATGCCCCGCAGCAGCCCAGGCCCGAGAATAGCAGCTGGCTTAGTTTCCCCTCACCGCCAAATTCCCAGCACCTGCAGTACAGCTCCCAACAGGTGCCCAGCGGCAGCTTTCGCAGGCCCCCCTGTAGGGGCGGGGGTCCCCTCGCGGGCTGGCCAGTGACCGCGGGGGCGAGCCAGGGGGGAAGCCCCTGGCTGGGGGGGCGGGGGCTGGGCTCACCTCGCTTGTTCCTGGTGCCGTGCTGCTTGGCCGCGGCCAGCTCCCTCTGGATCCTGGTCTCCAGGTACTCCTGCTTCTTGGCGAGCATCTCCTCGGTCTCCCGCAGCCGGGCTAAGGCCTCCTGGGGCGTGGGGCCCGCGCGCCCCTTAGGGCGCCCGGGGCCGCCTCCCTTGAACAGCTTGCCGAGCTTACTCATGACGGCGCGGGCGCTCCGGGCTCGGCGCTGCAGCCCCTGGGGGTCGCTCAGCGAGCCGCCAGCGGCCCGGGCATTTCCCGACTGGCCGGCCCGAGCAGCGCTGGGAGGAGGCGGAAGCTGCCGGGCAGGGAGGCGGCGGGGCCACGTGACGCGCCTCACACCTGGGCCAGGTGTTCACAGGAGACGCCGCCTCCCCCAGCCCTGTAGACCCTCTCTGCGCATGTGCCGTGGGCGAGGTGGCTGTCCCGGGTGACACCCCGCCCGGCTGCTCCCTCCCCTGGCCCCCAAGCGGGGCTGTAGACGGCGGTGGCTCTGCCCCAGGCCAGGGACCAGCGTCCCCCACCTCGAGCTGTTACTGTGGGACTCACCCTGCCCTGCCTGCCTGCAGAGCCTGGTTCAGTTATGTTCCCCTCCATTGGCAGCGCCCGGGGGGTAAAAGAGGCAGCTGGAGCCCCAGCCTGCAGCGCCACCTCTCTGATCGCTGGTTCGCAATCCCTGTGCAAGATAGATGGGCGATGGGGGAAGAGAGCAGGGAGCAGAGCGGAAGAGGGGGTGGGCAGAGAAGTGGCTTTCAGTGGTGAAAGAACAGGTTAAGGAGCATTGAGAAAAGCTGGACATGCACAAGTCCATGGGGCTGGATGCCATGCACCGGAGGGCACTGGGGGAGTTGGCTGAGGTGATTGCAAATGGCCATTATCTTTGAAAACTCCTGGGGATCGGGGGAAGTCCCAGAACATTCAAAAAAGGCAAATATAGTGCCCATCTTTTAAAAAGGGAAGAAGGAGATTCCGGGGAACTACAGGCCAGTCAGCCTCACCTCACTCGGTTCCTGGAAAAATTATGGAGCAGGTTCTCAAGGAATCCATTTTGAAGCACTTGGAGGACAGGAAGGTGATCAGGAACAGTCAACAGGGATTCACCAAGGGCAAGCCTTAGCTGACCAACCTGATTGCCGTCTATCATGAGATAACTGGCTCTGTAGATATAGGGAAAGCAGTGGACATGAGATACTTTGACTTTAGCAAAACTTGATACGCTCTCCCACAGTATTCTTCCCAGCAAGTTAAAAAAGTATGGATTGGATAAATGGACTATAAGGTCAATAGAAAGCTGGCTAGATTGTTGGGCTCAACAGATAGTGATCAACAGCTCATTGTCTAGTTGTAGCTGGTATCAGGTGGAGTACCCCAAGGGTCAGTCCTGGAGTTGGTTTTGTTCACCATCTTCATTAATGATCTGGATGATGGGATGGATTGCACCCTCAGCAAGTTCGCAGATGACATCAAGCTGGGGGGAGAGGTAGCTACGCTGGAGGGTAGGGAGAGGGTCCAGAGTGACCTAGGCAAATTGCAGGATTAGGCCTAAAGAAATCTGATGTGGTTCAACAAGGGCAAGTGCAGAATCCTGCACTTAGCACAGAAGAATCCCATGCACTGCTACAGGCTGGAACTCAACTTGTCTAAGCGACAGTTCTGCAGAAAAGGACCTGGAGATTACAGTGGATGAGAAGCTGGATATCAGTCAACAATGTGCCCTTGTTGCCAAGAAGGCTAATGGCATATTGGGCTGCATTAGTAGGAGCATTGCCAGCAGATTGAGGGAAGAGATTATTCCCTTCTGTTCAGCACTGGTAAGGCCACATCTGGAGTATTGCATCCAGTTTTGGGCCCCCATTACAGAAAGGATGTGGACAAATTGGAGAGGGTCTAGCGGAGGGCAATGAAAATTATTACAGGGCTTGGGCACATGATTTACAAGGAGAGGCTGAGGGAACTGGGCTTATTTAGTCTGCAAAAGAGAAGAGTGAAGTGAATCTGACAGCAGCCTTCAACTACCTGAAGGGGGGTTCCAAAGAGAATGGAGCGAGGCTGTTCTCAGTGCTGGCAGATGACAGAACAAGGAGCAATGGTCTCAAGTTGCAGTGGGGGAGGTCCAGGTTGGATATTAGGAAAAACTATTTCACTTGGAGGGTGGTGAAGCCTGGAATGGATTACCTAGACAGGTGGTGGAATCTCCATCCTTAAAGGTTTTTAAGGCCCGGCTTGACAAAGCCCTGGCTGGGAAGATTTAGTTGGGGTTGGTCCTGCTTTGAGCAGGGGGTTGGACTAGATGACCTCTTGAGGTCTCTTCCAACTCTAATTTTCTATGATTCTATGATAAGAAACTCAGGAGGAGGAATAACAGGTGAGGGGGTGGATGAGCAGGAAGAAAGGCATTGGGCAGAAAGTACATTAGAGTTGCTAATGTTGGTTGGATGTATTCTTGGAGGTTTCATCAATAACACAATCCTTAATTAAAGATTAATTTTAATTCCTGGAGACCCCAGGACAATATATATATGCATATGGGCTGGAGGAGCACAGTGAGGGGCTGTATGCACATACATATAGGTCTTGAGGAGCAGACTAGGAGGGTGGAGGGAACAGAAGAGCAGATCTGGGTGCAGAGAAATGGACAACAATGCACCCGATCAGTTGGTTAACCATGGGTTCTAAAATGGTGCTGAACAGTTTGTCTTTGGTTATGCTTGCAGTTAAACCATGTTCATCAACATTTCAATTGCACTCATTACTGACTTTTGGGTAGTTTTCATAGTGTAGAGTACAGATGGCGCAGTTGTCCTGGGTGTGGTGTTCTGTCCCATCTTGTGGCACCAAGACCACTTAGAGAGGGAGAAAATGAGTCTGCTCTGTAGCCTTAGCTAACAGCTTTTAAGCACTAAGCTCCAGAGGTCCCAGGTTCGATCCTGCCCACCGACAACTAGGGTCTGCTGGCATTACACAGTGTTCTAAGTTCAGTGCTGTGCGGGCTCACCAGTTACAGTAGGCCTAGTTGTGGTGTCACACTGCTCCATCATCACACGTTTCAGCTGATCCATATGAGGAACAACCTATGTACACATTCCCTGTGGTCACATATGCCATGTTACAATAAAGACCTGTTAGGGAGCAGAGCTGGCACAGAGCAAAGTATCTATTTATTATGCTCTTATGTATTCCTTTCTCATGAGCTATGCACAGATGCTTGTGGATTTGAAACATGCCTTTGACAGTCACACAATCTTTAATAACATTGCATAATTAGAATGTTACACAATACAGTTATTTATTAATATTCACAATATTCTTTACATGCTCTTCTCTGCAGTAATAGTAGTTTTATTATTACTGAACAAAAACTTCCATTTGCACAATTTCAGACCAAAAGGGTAAAACAAAAATTAATAAAATAGAAAATAAATAAGTTTGACTTCCACAATTTTATACAATGTTATTTGAAAGGAATTTAATAACCTTATTCTTAAGGCGGTAAGTGCCCAATTCACCTTTATTCTTTACATTCCAATTACATTCCTTATGTGCTAGTGTGACCGGGGACCCAGGGAGCCACACTGAGGTTACTCAATTAAGGTAAACTGCAAAGAATGGGGAGACAATCCCCAAAGCTGGTGGATATTCCAATACTTAGATTTACCAAGCCAGCACAAACAGCTTCTATAATACCTTACTGGTTACCCAGAAGCCAACACACAGTTCCTTTAAAGCAGCCCAGCCTCAGACCTCCACCCAGACACCCAAGTCAAATATGATGAGGATTACTGAAAATCTTATTCATCATATAAGAAAGTTCTACCAATCCTAAAGGATCGGACACATTACCTCCCAGGTTAAGGAATATTCCAGATCTTTCCCAAATACATGCTTACAGCCAATCCTTATTAACTAAGCTAAAATTTAATAAAAAGGAAAAGAGAGAGAGAGTATTGGTTAAAAGATCAATATACATACAGATATGAGTACGGTTCTGAAATCAGATTCATAGCAGAGATGGTGACCTTTGTAGTTGCAAAGAGTTCTTTCAGAAGTAGTCCATAGGTTATAGTCCAGAGGTGGGCAATCTACGGCCCACGGGCCACATCCGGCCCATGGGACTGTCCTACCTGGCTCCTGAGTTCCCGGCCAGGGAGGCTAGCCCCCAGCCCCTCCCCCCGCTGTTCCCCCTCTCCTGCAGCTACGCCACCACGCGGGCAACGCAGCTTGCACCCGTCCACCTCCCAGACTTTCAAATAAGCCTGTCTTGCCGCTCTGAGCGGCAAGGTAAGGGGCAGGAGGTCCCGGGAGGGGGGGGGAGGGCAGTCAGGGAACAGAGGGCAGTTGGTTGGGGTGGAGGTTCGGGGGAGGGGGTGGTCAGGACACAGGGAGCAGGGGAGGTGGGGGTTGGAGGGGATCCCGGGGGGGGAAGAGGGGGGCTTGGATAGGGGGTGGGGTCCCGGGAGGGGGCAGTCAGAGGACAAGGAGTGGGGAGGGGGTTGGATGGGTCAGGGGTTCTGGGGGGTCTGTCAGGGGGCGGGGGTGTGGATAGGGGTCGGAGCAGTCAGGGGACGGGGATTGGGAGGGCGGGTTGGATAGGGGGTGGGGTCCCGGGGGTCAGTCAGGGGACAAAGAGCAGGGGGGGTTGGACTGGTTGGAGGTTCTGAGGGGGGCAGTCAGGGTGCGGGAAGTGGGAGGGGGCGAGGGCCAGGCTGTTTGCGGAGGCACAGCCTTCCCTAGCTGGCCCTCCATACCGTTTCGCAACCCCAATGTGGCCCTTGGGCCAAAAAGTTTGCCCACCCCTATTATAGTCCAGTGTTCATATTCAGAGTGATCCAGATGGGACTGGAGATCTCAGTCTTACGACTCAAGCTTCCCCTGGATAAAGCATCAAGCAGATCTGAGATAAAAAGCATCAAAACCCAAGACTTCTTTATACAGTTCCAGGCCTTCTCTTGACAGCGTGGAGTTCTTAGGCGAACGATAGGCAATCATAGAGACTTTGAAGTAGACCTATTTCCTATGCATCACCAGTAATTAGTTATAGGGATTAACTAAGGCAATTGCTGGTTTTCCACCATTCAGAGGTGATTTGCTAAACATTTTAAAGAGAGATGAATACAGTGATGTCACTATATTTATAGTTCACTTAAATGTTAAGATTTCCTTTTGATCTCTGAATTAACAGGATACAGCACAGGCAGGGACTCTTTGGTTACATTGTTAACCTCTAACAATATATATGTAAACACACAAAACACAAACATTATCTACCAATATGTCCCTAAAGGTTGAATTTGGGTCATTTATCCGGCAGGATGCTTAACCCTTTCTGGCCATGTGTCACAGCTAGGCTTTGTCCACACCCACACACAAATACACAGCCCTTGCCCCAAGCCATTAAGAATCTAACTAAATAAAGCTTTCTAAAAAGTTTCTCAACAGCTTGTGCAATTTTTCATTTTCCAGCCTCACGCTGTAATGAGTGTTTTTAATAATTATGCCTATTTCTTATATAGATCAGTAGATCTCAAAGCACTTCATCTTTTAATGTATTTATCCTTATCATACCTATGTGAGGTTGGGAAGCACTATTAGTCCCATTTTAATGATGGGGAAACTGAAGCACAGAGAGGCTAAGTGACTTGCCTATGGAATACTAGATGTGCATGATAGAGCTGGGAACTGAACACTAGTCTCCTGTGCCCAGACTAGTGCCTAACCACCAGACCATGGTTCCCCTCAAAGGGCAAACCACACACAAAGGGAACTTTTTCAGAAAAGATGACCACTCTTATTTCAGCTTTACATAGCTAAATTACCAAGAGTGTATTGTTGATTCATGAATCGAATAAGAGACACAACAGGGGACAGATTAACATGTCTGCCCTCTTACTTCAATGGATCTCCTAATACAAGTACTTTGACAGCAAGTGTTCACAGGAAGACATATGCCAGATGTTAATCATGTTGCTTAGTGCACTACTGGCAGATGCTCAGATACTGTGGTGATGAGGCTGGTATAAGAACCTGAATAAAATAGAATAGGATTGGGCAAATAGATTGTAAATTCATTGGGACAGGGACTTATCGTCATCAGTATTCAAAGCACCATGACATGTAAGGTGCTCTATATGTAAATAAGTTCCTAACTATGTGTATATACAGCAGCTAGTATAGTATGATCTTGTCCTTGGTTATGGATTTTAGACATTACTGTAATACAAATGACTAAGTATTTAAAACAGGCCTGGTAATATTTTAGTAAATAATTCAAGTCAGATAGAATTTATAATTTGTCACTGAATAGGACACAACTGATACAAAAGTACTTTGGACACCGACTTTGAAAGAAGATTTAAACCGCAGGGGGGAGAGGTGCTCACGGGAGGGGCTTTAGCCCCGTGGGGGGGCAAGGTGCTGGGGCTCAGGGCTTCAGCCCCATGCGAGGTGCTGGGGTTTAGGGCTTCTGTGCCATGGAACGTGCCAGGACTTGGGCTTTCAGTCCCATGGGAGGTGCTGGGGCTCCCACAGGTTTGAAAATATTTACTGGAGCTCTGCTCTGGATGGCTCCAGCTGAATTTAAGCCCTGCCCAAATCATTAAGTTTGGATCCAAATCTGAACTTCCCAAGTGTTTGCAGAGTTTTATGTCAAGTTTTAGATCAGGCTATCTCTGTGAAATATCAGTGCTAATGGGCTTCCAAGTGCGTACACACAGAGTCACAGTATTTGTGCATGCTATAAAAATCAGACAGTCTCTCTGGTTTTGCTGCATTATAACTCATATATTGATCAGGAAATCACTAGTAAAGCCATTTGTCAGACAGTAATCAAACTGCTTTGCACTTGTCAGGATACAGCACCTGTCATCCAAGGACCTCCAACTTTTTACAAACAATAACTGGTCTTCACAACAGCCCTTTGAAACTAGTAACAGCTCTAGTATCAAATATTAGTAGTACCACATGTCCAGTACAAGCACCACTAACAATTTCTGCTGAAAGATGCACTACTATTACAGTATTATTTGCTGAGGAGAAATAATATGCTTACCATAATATATACTTAATAGTAAGGCATAATTCCATCCTCGGGGAGCTTAGGACCTGATTTGCTGACAAGCACCCTTATTTCCCATTGACTACAACTCAGGTCTTCTGAAAAATCAGGAATTAGACAGTACAGTATCCCTGCAGTACACAGGGAACAATGCAAATCCAATGTGGCAGCACTGACCAAGAAATAGGATAACTGAAAGGGTTCATGCAATAGGTGTATTTTCTGGAGAGATGTGAAATATTAACTTTGAAGGAAATTACCATTAGCATTAATTGCTTAAACATCTAGCAACTTCCTAATTGGTCTCACACCATACATTTTGAGGAACTAATCATTTAAAGTATGTATTCAAATCCACATAAAGTTCATAGTGATTGAAATGTCACTGTCTGATGGCTGGTCAGTAGTTATATGATAACTGATACCCAAGTATTTTAGACAGATTTGCAAATAAGAAAGAATACTTGATAATGGTCCCTTGATAAAATGAACATGTAAATATCACTAGTACAATTCTGACTGGTGCCTTTTATTAGTATCAGTGCAGTTCAGACTGCATTAAGCGTGTACTAACTAATAGCCTGAGTGATAGTCTCAGTGGACAGGCTAAGAGGTGATTAGGCAAGGAAACTGAAGGTAGACCCAGATCCACATAGGGACTTAAGTACTATGAAAATCACCGGAATCCACAAAGCCTGGGCTTGGCACCTAGGATCCTTGTACAATGAATGAGGAGAAATAGGTGCCTAAGAATGGGATCCACAAAAGCCAGCACACTAGGCAGGAAGCTACCTAAATGGAGATACTCATGAGAATGTGTGCCCTAAGCCTCACCCCCTCCCAGAATTAGGCACTTATCCCTGCTTGTGATCCACAGCTAGGAACCCCTCTCTTCGAGTCAGACAGCTTAGGAGCCCAAGCCATTCTTTCAAGAAATGTGGGAGAAAGAGACAATCAAAGCATCACATTCCTTATAAGTAACCATTGGGCTGAAAGCATTCACCCAGACTGTGGGAGACCCAGGTTCAATTCCTCCCTTTGCCTGATGAGGCAAAAGTATTTGAACAGCAGTCTCCTGCCACTCAGGAGAGTGCCCTAACCACTGGGCTATGGGATACTCTGAGGTGGAGCATCCTCAGGCTCTTTTGAAGCTATTCCACTTTGGCTAATTAAACAGTCATTGAGCCAAAGAGCAAGTATGAGAATGACTCTAAAACCCAGTGGTTAGGGCACTCACCTGGAAAATAAGAGACCTAGGGTCCAGTCCTTCTGCCCCAATTATTTATATGATAGCCCGTGGTGCAAATAGGGTGGTATGGTCCAGTACGGCTTACCAGTAACATATTTATAGCTGAAAGAAAAGGAGCATTTGTGGCACCTTAGAGACTAACCAATTTATTTGAGCAATAAATTGGTTAGTCTCTAAGGTGCCACAAGTACTCCTTTTCTTTTTGCAAATACAGACTAACAGGGCTTGTTAGGATATAGATATTCAGGCCTGTCTGTAAAGGCCTGTACTTTAAGAATTTAGGTGTATTCTTATCACTTGGCTAGTTAGAGGTATAAAAGAAAGAATCAAAATCACTGTCTGCCAGTGTAAGGTCCTTCTCTTACTGTGACAGTCTGGGGCCCTGTTCTTAGGCTAAGGCCTTTGGCTAAGCGACAGAGGCAGCCATAAGCTGGAAAGCGACCGGTCACATCCTCACATTCCAAAGTAGTCACATGGAAAGAAGGTGCTATTGGGCTGTTAGGAATACAATCCTGTCCTGATAGTGCCTATCAGCTCCAGAGAAAGGGAAGTGCCTAGAAAATGAAAAGGAGTACTTGTGGCACCTTAGAGACTAACCAATTTATTTGAGCATGAGCTTTCGTGAGCTTCATCTGATGAAGTGAGCTGTAGCTCACGAAAGCTCATGCTCAAATAAATTGGTTAGTCTCTAAGGTGCCACAAGTACTCCTTTTCTTTTTGCGAATACAGACTAACACGGCTGTTCCTCTGAAACCTGCCTAGAAAATGTAAAAGAAAACTTAGTTTGATAGCATCCTGTCTGGCAAGAACTCACTTATCAATACTGGGATGTGAAATCCTCACTTCTGTATTGTCTTGCCATTATAGTTCCCACTTTGCTATTGTTTGTCTGTATAATCTCTGTCTGGTTCTGTGATTGTTCCTGTCTGCTGTATAATTAATTTTGCTGGGTGTAAACTAATTAAGGTGGGGGGATATAATTGGTTACATAATCATGTTACAATATGTTAGGATTGGTTAGTTAAATTTTAGTAGAATGATTGGTTAAGGTATAGCTAAGAATATTACTATATAAATTAGGGGCAAACAGGAAGTAAGTTGGGATTCGGAAATAAGGAAAAGGAACTTGTATTTAAGCCTGCTGGAAGTTCACCCCAATAAACATCGAATTGTTTGCACCTTCGGACTTCGGGTATTGTTGCTCTCTGTTCATGTGAGAAGGACCAGGGAAGTGGGAGAGTGAAGGAATAAGCTCTCTAACAGGGCTGTTACTCTGAAACCTATATTTCTAGCTGCTACGCCGTACCAGAAAGACGCAGCAGAAGCAGAACGTGGGGCCGCCTGGCAGCCGCACACCAGCAGCTCCTCTGGCGCGGCTGTACCTCCCCCAGCCCTTCCACGCAGCTGCGTCTAGCATCCCCTGTCTGGGGTCTGCAGGCAGCCCGCGGAAAGACAGGGCTGGGGGCGGTACCGGTACAGCAGCGCCAGAGGAGCTGCTGGCATGCGGCTGCGCGGTGGCTCCAGGTTCCGCTCCTTTCGCTGCTGCGGTTCCTGGGAGAGCCCCGCGGTTCAGAAGTCTCCGGTGCAAGGGGAGGAGAACAGAGCCTCCCCGCTAGGTAACGTGGGATGGACCACGGGGAGGGGAGGAGAAGACTGTGGGGCCCCTGCCAGGAACCCCTCAGCACTGAACCCCCTTCCCCAAGACACGGCCACCCTGACTCCTCCAGCCCGTGCACCCCCCCCCAAACGCCACACCCCATGCCTCGCACCCACCCCGCCGCTCAGTCCCACCCCACAACCTACCTACAGCCCGCTCCCCTCCGCCGCCCCATTCCTCGCCCACCCCTCTCGCAGCACCCACCGCGCCCTCGCACGCGCCACCGGCTCGCCCCGCCCCGCCCCGTCACAAGGCGCCTCCGGCCAATCCCCGCGGTGGGGGCTGTGACGTATCCGCAAGGACGGTAACTCCGCCCCTCTCCGACAGTCGCGGAAAGGAGACCTCCAATATCCCAGCAATCCCCGCGCAATCGCGCCGGCTGAGCAACGCCGTGGCGCAGGCGCAGGGGGCTGCCATGGCGGAGCTGGCGGTCGGGCAGCACTGCGGGGTGGAGCACTGCGGCCAGCTGGGTCGGTGAGGGGGCACGCGGGGCCGCGAGCGCGAGCTGCCTGGGGCGGGACACGCCGGGGAGGGGGGAGGCTTGCGAGTCTGGTGCTGTAAAAAGGGACGTGGCAGCTAGCAAGGGGCGTGGCACCCGTTGCGAGAGGCAGGGACTGGCGAGAGGGGGCGTGGCCAGGTGGGCAGGCGGCGTGGCGGGGGCGAGGGGGCGGTGACCCTGTGCGCGCCGCTGACCCCTGCTGGCTGGGCTCAGCCTCGCGGCCGGTGCTGCCTGTGCGCCCGTCGCCCCCGAACCCGGGACGGTGCAGTGAGGCTGCTCGGTCTGAGTCCGAGAGGTCCTCTCTCCCCGCCATCAGAGGGCAGGTGTCGTGTGTGTGTGTGTGAGTTACTGCACACAACCGGTTTCCACAAGAGGTTGAGGCCCCTGGCAGTTAGGTTGCCAGCGTCAGCATGCGGAGGAATTCGTGTTTGGAGGAACATGTTAAAAGCATGTTTCGATTACAGGGCGGCATCTGAAGCGTCATTAAGGAAAGGGTGCCTTCGCTGGACATAGTTTTGGTTTCGTTTACCATAATGTTTTCAACAGCTGACAGAATTTCCAGCCCCATTTGATGGGGATTAGAGCAGGTGGACTGAAGTGTGTAGTTTAGTGAACAAGAAAAAAAACAGTTTAGCTTTGCAGAGCCGCTGTTAATGGGGCTAACAGCCTCGTTCCTCCTGGTCTGGCATTACAGTTTTATGGCGGACAAGGGAGAATCTTTGAAATCAATGCCATTCCAGTGCCTAATGAGATGTGTAATAGTACCACACAAGCTAGGAGAGCCATAGGGAGCTTTGTGGCCACACTTTCTGCCATTTCTTTTAGAACTGTGGTACTACTTACCCGTGTTTTGTTTACACCAGCAATTTTTGGGAGAACTCTCACCATTGCTGCGTTAGTGTAGATGGGGTTCAAATGTTTTTCTGTCTCCTTGTTGAGCTTTGCTCTGAGCAGTTTTAGGTAACACATTTGTAAAAAAAATCTATCCCTGTCTGCTCTAGTGGTAGCACCATTGGAGCTGACGTGGTGCAGTGGTAGTGCAAAACTGGGAGATTTTCTGAAAAATGCTTGTTCAGGAACAGCCATAAAGACAGCAGAAGTTGTGAAGAGAGGTTCAGTCTTGTTAAAGGTTGGCAAAAGGTCACTTTGCAAATACCAGATTTGATGGGAAATGTATATTATAAGACCTTGCACTCCTATAGCACCTTTCATTAAAAGTTGTCGTAATGCTTTACAAACATTAATTAGGGAAACATCACACCTCTGCATTCTGAAATCCCATTTGCGGATGGGGAAACTGACACATAGAAAGATATGGGGTGCAGTTGTGCAACCTTTATTCATGTTGGTAATCATTTATTAATAGGAACAGTCTTGTTGAAGTCAGTGAGACTACTTTCATGAGTAAGTGCTCATCATTATGAGTAAAGGTCACACACTGGACTAAGTGACTTGCCTGAGTTTATACAGGAAGTTAGCAGTAGAACCAGGAATAGAGCCCAGTAAACTGGACTGATGCCCAGTACCATGGTCTAAGTACTAGACATGGTTTCACCCCTGTAAAAAATAAAGCATTCATATATGACTGATTGCACCAGTCATTCTACATAATAGCTTAAATATCTAGATTTGCCACAGAATTAAGGGATGAATATATATCAAAAGATAAGATTGGTTTGTGCCTCATGTTATAATAGTTGTACAAAAGCAAAGATTCTCCCTTGTACTCCATAAAACTGTAACTGGGCTACTGATCAGGGTGATCTTGCCATAAATAATAAATTGGCTGACACTGATAAAATACAACTTGCTTTTCTTTATGTTTTTGTTTAAATAGATTTTATATAAAAAAAAACCTGTTAGCACTGCTTACAGACATGCACTTCAAATTCCTACTCCTAGAATATACATGCATGCACTTCATTTTACCTCTTATTTTGTTAGTAGCAGTAGCAAACTAGAGTATACTGTGCACGTTTTAAGATGTGCTACCAAAAAACAACAACATTGTTAAGTAGATTGAACTTTTTTAGTCTTTTTGAGTCTGTAGAATTGACAAATAAGACTTGGTCCAAGTTATTAAATATTAATGCAGGCACTGTATGAAGGGGCTGAATGTAAATTGGTTTGAATGCTTTGGTAGGGAAGACATTTTGTGTTTATTTCTTGTGGGTATTGGTAGTTAACCTTATAAATATCTAGACTAAAAACTATTAGCTAAATAATTGCCTTATGTAACTAAAAAATCCCTCTCTTTTGGTTTCAGATTTTCTGCCCTTTGTATGTGATGGCTGTTCAGGAGTTTTTTGGTAAGACATCATATAATATAAGATCTTAGACACACTTAAACTTGAATCCAACTACCAAAAAGGAAAAGTTACAGTATTTTAAACTGAACAGGAAAATCAAGGAGGGTGTCACTTTTGATTTAATAAAAGAGGAGATAACAAGTTTTTTGTTGCATAAATTCAGGAACAAATATCAGGAATTCTTATTAATGTCCTATTTTATTTCCCCGGGTCTTTTGGGAATGAGTGCACTTAGACAAAGAAGATGGCCATATTCCATAGGGCATATTTGGTCTTCAGCTTGTGCTTTTGGTACCTTCGATTTAAGTCAACAGGAAGACTATTTTGTACGCAGCCAGATCAAAACAGAGTTGTCTCACTTAGAGCTCCCTATGTTGGAGTTAAAATTCTTGGAACGCATACTATAAATTTAGCTCTTTTCCAGTTAAGCTGTCAGATAAAGCAGCTCACTGCTCATAGCCTTCTTATTGCTTTCTGGTAATATGTGGTCAAATGAACTCGTTTACCTTTCTGCTTCCAGTTCTGAGAATCTTGATAAATAAATGTTCTCTCTATATATTTGATGTGACACTCAAATTAGATAAGATTCTGATGTGAGTCTTCCACAGTCTCTCCTGTTGAAGATGTTCTGCTTTGGAGAAATAATTAAATAGTCATTGGGTCAGCGAGAGGGAGTGAGAATGTCTCTCTAGCCTGATAATTAGAGCACCTATCTGGAAGATGAGAGACCCAGGGTCCAGACCCTCTGCTCTATTGACTGGGTCTGCCACATCCTGGGTGAGGGCTCTAGCCACTGGGCTGAAAGTTATAAGGGAGGCACGCACCTCCTGCCTCCTTCCTGGATTTTGAATGTATTTCAGGCTGGTAGGCATGCTAAGAGCAGGCTTACCAGATTGGACTATGCAAGCAAGATAGGTGCTCCTCCATTGGCCCCCTTTTGTGGATTGTGCTGGGGTTTAGGCATGAGATTGGATGGCAGAAACTGAGGTGGCCAGGGAACTTTTACAGCAAAAATGTAGGTGCTGAGCGAGTTTACAGTTGGGCAGTAGCTGAGTGAGGTTTTATGGATCACTGAGGGGCTTAAAACTGGGATTAGATCTGGGGTTTAGCCAGCTAAGTTGATTTGTGGATCTGGGCCTTAGTTTTAAGCATGTGAGTAGCCCCTTTCACTAAAAGTACTTTGCTGAATTGGGGCCTAATTTTTGAGAACTAAACCTTCATATGACACTTTTAGTTTTAAAACCAATCCCCTTGGTGATAAAAATCTGCAGGCTGGTACAAGTTTTGGAAGAGAATAGTGGTTATGTAGTTGAAATTTGATCATGATGTAAGCCTTGCTACATTACAATTTATCAAACACTTGTATGCGCTCATGTTTTCTTTTTTCTTTTTGAAATTTGGATAGTGATGGGGACTTTTTTCTTTTAATTCTAAGCCTTCAACATAGAAGCCGGGATTCTCATGGCTGTTCTGAGGTAAATTGATAATTTGTGATTTCTTTGCAAGACATCAAAACCCCACAAAACCTGGTTATTGGGGACATTCAATTGACATAGCTGCAAATGGAGAACTTTTGTGTGTTTGTGCATTTGTGTGTCTGTTTGTAGCTTGCAGGTTTCCCTTAAAGCACTCTAAGTTAATTTACTGTTTTTCTGTAATGTCAGAATCAAAGCACTAAAGCAAGTTGGATAAGGATGCAAGTTATTTTTCATTACATATGTTTATTTACACTGCATGTTTCTTAATAATGTTTAGGTGAATATAAGAAGCGAGAGCATGAAATCGGACGAACACAGATCTTACCCATGCACGTATACGGGCTGCAATGGAAAAGAGCTTTTACCAGTTTTATGCCCCTACTGCAAGAAACAGTTTTGCTTAAGGTGAGCAGAGAAAAGAGTTGAAACACGTACGCTCTGTCATTAACATATGGAACATCTAATGAGAGTTTGCTGTTCTATTGTTTATAGACACCGTCATCAGTCAGACCATGAGTGTGAGAAACTGGATACCCCTAAACCTCGCATGGCTGCTACCCAGAAGCTAGTTAAAGATATTATAGGCAAGTTGCCCAGTTGCTGATAGGATATTTATTGTATTATTTTCTTCAGTGGACTGTTTGAGCTTTTGTATTAGTCTAGAGGTCCAAGCTTGTCAAAAGAACGAAGGTTCCTTGAGTGGATGAACCCTACGTGTGAGTGTCTATATATAGCTCTGCTCCTATATTTGGAGTGTACATGATACACTGTGTCAGATGTCCCTAAAGTGTGCCCTGAAATCCAGATATGGCCCAGGCTGCCCTTTCCGTACAAATACAGGATGAGGACAAAGCTGATGGACCCTGGATTTTATTGTTAATCAAGTCTAAATATCAATTTCTGTTATGATGAAAGCTGCAGTGTAGGCACACCCATAGAGGCAGTTCTAAATTATTCCAGTGCACTGAACTCTAAACATTTTGTGACAATAGACACAATGGTAATTTCATTTGTAACAGAGTGAAAGAAAATGTGACTTGCAGTAACTTTCAGAAATAATATTTTCCCCAGATTCTAAAAAGGAAGAGGCAGTAAGAAGCAAAAGACGGAAAGGAGCAAAAAACAGTGAAACAGCGGCAAAGGTGGCACTAATAAAACTGAAAATGCACGCGTGTGGGGATAAGTCCTTGCCACAGGTCAGTCCTTGCAGTTGCTTTCAAACACATCTGTGATTCTGATTTACTCTATTATTTAAGGATATAAACAGATTTCTAGACTTCTGTTGTTAATTTTACTCTCTCGTTGAGAGTAAAAAAGAATATTAAAAAAGAAGTATTCTGTTTACGTATTTTTGTTTCTGAATTAGCCCCTGAAAACACAGTCATTTATACTTATGCTTAACTTCACACACAAGAGTAGTCCCATTGAACTCAGTGGAGTACTTGTGTGTAAAATTCAGCATATGCAGGATCAGGGCCTGAATCTCCTGTCTGAAGGCAAATCCTCTTATATTGTGTGTGAGAGAGAAAATGGACATGTATTTTGCTACTTAAACAGCAAATTAATCTGCGACACTAACCATGAACAAATTGCAGCCCAAAAGAAGGCCTGGTCTACACTACTAAGGGCTGTGAAAAATGTTTGTGCCCTGGTGTGACATAGTTCAGTTTAATCCCCACTGTAGACATAATCAGCCTAGCTACCGCCTCTCAGAGAGATGGATTACTTTAATTGACAGAAAACCCCTTCCGACAATGAAGGAAGCATCTACACTACCATAGTTGTGCCGCTGAAGCATAGACATGGCCCAAGTCTTAAAGCCTATAACCCCTGAAGCACTGCCTGCCCTCTCATGTGGATGCAGTGACCCTGGTTGGTGCATGGAGGGTGCAATTTGTGTATCTTTGTGCTAGCCAGGAGAAATCCTGGCTCATACTTGACCTGAGCTTTGAGTGAGAGCAAGATTTGTTCACACTTCTGCTGCAGTTTAGCTGAGCTAAATATCTCACCATAGCCAAGGTCAGCAGCATCCATTACTTCACAGATTCTTCATTGTTTCTCACTATGATCATTCAGAGCAACATCTCCATTTTTTTTCAAGCCAGGAGGATTTTTAGTTTGTAAACGTCTTTCCATTTCCCTCTTACAAGATTTCATTCTAGACCAGTTTGTAATTTTACATATTGGTCACATCATATACAATGCATTTCCTCATTTTTACTATTGGTCTTTGTCTTGTTTTACATTTAATTATTGTAAAACAAACTTAGCTCTTCCCTCTCTGAATCCTGTTATGACTTCTTTTTCTCTGCTACAAATCATCACATGCTTGGAGTACAAATTAGAAATTCCTGTTTAGGTAGCAATCTTAACGTGAAGTCCTGCTTGCCACACAGTCCTTAGATTATGCCATTTTAATAGATGTATGAATGGAGACAGTGATTAATGTCGTGAGATGCAGGAGGTAACATAATGAGTTTGGGTTTTTTTGTTATAAGGAAATTAAATTGCTGCTCCCTAACTCTAAAGATCGTAACCCACAGCACAAATGGTTCTATGTTAATTCCTTTCATTATTCATTTGCTTAACTGGAGTTTAATTTTTTAATCATCTAGAATAGTGATAATCTATCACAGATGCAATTAAACTCCAACCCACAATTCTCCTCTCTTTTCAGTTGCCTTCTCAGTCTCTCTTCCCAGCCCTCATTCTGTGCTATTCTCCCCAACTCTCCTTTCAGCCTGGTGACAGATGTCCCTTGGATCCCTCTCTGTCGCATCACTTCTCACAGCTGGAAAGTTGGTCTAGTTAAGCCCTCAGGTTTTTCTTGTCAGGCCTTTTCTAAATTTCTAGGGGTTTTTTTTAGATTGTTTCCCAGGGTATGTCTTTACTTCAGAATAAACTCAAGTTACTCCTCTTGAGTTTGCCTGGCTTGAGTGAGAGTATTCAGATTGTGAAATAACAGTCAAGTTGCTAAGTCTACCCTGGCACTGTACTCACTCAGGTGTTGCAGTGAGACTTCTGGAGGAACATCTCATGGTTAATATTGCAGTAAGCTGAGCCACTGTCTGAATTCTGTCCCAGTGAATTGTGAGAGATCTTGTCTGTCCTTTCTGGGCACACAGTAGGAATTGTGGGAAAGCATTGGAGGACTATTGGCAGTGGAGTGGCACTATCCTGCATCCAACTATAGAGTGGTCATGTTAGTGGGTTATGAATTGCGCTTGTTTGAGTTTCAGCCTATATCCCCTCTTGGGCCAGCTAACTTGAGTTAAAAGCAGCACCACACTTGAGTTAAAGGTTTTTGTATGTGGACGGAATTCAGGTTAGGGTCAGCGCTCAAGTTATTACTTGAGTTAACTGCAGTGAAGGCAAGCCCACAGACTTAGGGGTAGTGTGGGTGGGGAGGTATGAATTCTTTTTAGGGGAAGCCCAAGTAAAACCAATGAAAAGAAGAAATATTTTTTTATCTTGCTTACTTGCTTTCAGCTGGCACCTGGCGAAGGCGAACCATCTATTGTGTTTATAGATCATAAAATAGAAGTTGATGAAACCAGGGAAACAAGTGTGAAGGGGAAACAAACCAGAAAAAAACAGGTTACCCTTACTTCATATTTAAAATATGCATCTTTTAGGAAATAAAGATTGTAATAGTACCCTCTCTTATAAATGCTTCAGTCATGGGGAAGGCCACATGCTGCCTTTTGGTACCTACAGGGAGGAGGGATGAGATGAAGGTTGAGAAGCTGGCCTAGACAAAAGTGCTGGCAGGCACCTCTAATATCACTGATTGCTCTTTATCATCAGAGCTCAAGCACATCAGCTCCACAATGTACATGACTACCAGCAGGCTTTTGTTTGCCTTCCCGCTTGGGTCTTCCACAGTATTGTGACATATCATATTCCTGACACACACCAGCATGGGAGCCCAACCAGCATTACCTCTTTAAACTACCTTCTTCCTCTTCAAAGTGATCATTATTGTCTAATAGCCAAGGCAGGGACTTTCTCTTCATAGGTATTTGTAACAGCATCCAGCACAATGGGAGCCTAATCTCGACTGAGGCCTTTGGGGATTACTACAGTATAAAGTGATTAATAATTATAATTAATAATGTACGTATCATCTTAATTCTCTTTAGACCAGCAAAATTAACAGATGTGTGTTTGTGATTGTTCGTTTCTCCTGAGTGTATGTTTCTCTGTTTCTTATTGTAGACAGAAAGAATTTACTTTCAAGTGTTTTTACCTAAGGGAAGCAAGGAGAAGAGCAAACCCATGTTCTTTTGCAGTAAGTGGAGTATTGGCAAAGTAGTAGATTTTGCAGCTTGCTTAGCAGACCTTAAAAATGACAACAACAAGTCAACAGCCAAGGTAAATCAGTGGTAGCAATTTTCATTTAATGTTACAATTCTTTTTCTGTCCTTCATGCATGAATATGAATTAACAACAAGATTTTTTTGTGGGGGGCCTTTCTTGCAGAAATTAAGGCTGTGTCATACTGCATCTGGAGAAGCTTTGCCATTGGACCACACATTGGCTACTTGGCTATCCAATCAAGAGTGTCCATTATATAATGGTGGAAACATTATTTTGGAATACCTTGATAATGAAGATCAGTTTATAGAAAATACAAATTCATATTTAGAGTAGCTAATTGGTGAACTGGATGGAAACAAAGATCACCAGAAAAAACACTGAGCTAAATCCAAGCACAACTTACATTTAGAATGGGTTCAGACCTGATTCGGCCCTGAGCCAGCCAGACACAATTCCCACCAACTTTAGTGGGAGTTCCATCTGCATAACTGTGGGTAGAATTGAGCCCTATCTCTAAAAATAAATGTATATTTTTAATGTAGAACAGTTGTGGTTACTTGAAACAATAGTTTAACCCATTTAATAAATATTTGATGTTGGTCAATTTGAAATATTTATAAGATAGAAAGTGTTCCAGTCACAACTGGCACAGGATGCCTATGGGCAAGTAAACTAACTCATCCACCAGCTACCAGAACTTGGGAGTGGTTGATACTGCTAAAAAGAGAATGGATTGGTAAGCGGGCATCACCTCTATGCTATGAATCTTTCCATTTATTTTATTCTATTGCCATTATGCAACCAAATGAAATTTTTACCTTCGGTTTTGTATTTTAAAGTAGTTTTTGTACATTACAAAGTATTGATGAAAACAATAAATGAATTAATAATGTAAACCAGCAGAGTGAACAGTTAACTGAAGAGATAAGAAGCTCTTTATATTATTGGAGGGGATACCTGGTTTGACCTAGAGCCCTTCTTCATTCTACATCTGCCTCTTTTGTGGCTAAACAGAGTGACAGCCCTATTGAACAGAACAGTCCGGTACCTTTCTAAAGCACGACAGTAATGTATTTTTTTATTCTCTATTTCTTGCTTTTAAGAATGTACAGGACAGAGTTTGAAAAAAAACCCCATGTTTTACAAGCTCACAAGTGAGGAAGTATTGTCCAGTGGTTAGGAAGCTAACCTATGACTTGGAAGATCTGGGCTCAAGTCCCTACATGGTCACAGACTTCCAATGACACCTTGGACTTAGGCTCTCTATTCTTCAGTTTCCCATCTGCAAAATGGGGATGATAACATTTTCCTACATCCAAGGGGTGTTATAAGGATAAATACACCTCTACCCTGTTATAACGCGGTCCTCGGGAACCAAAAAATCTTACTGTCTTATAGATGAGACCGCATTATATCGGGGTAGGGAGAGGAACCGTTGCCCGCCCCAGCTCAGCTCAGCTCCGCCTCCTCCCCTGAGCACGCCACCTCCGCTCTGCTTCTCCCCCCTTCCTTCCGTCCTTTCCTTCCTTCCTTCCAGGCTTGCCGCGCCAATCAGCTGTTTGGCGTGGGAAGCCTGGAAGGAAGGAAGGGAGGAAGCAGGGTAGGAGGCGGAGCAGAGGTGAGCTGGGGCGGGGAGCGGTTCCTCTGCGCCCTCCCCCTCCCCCGCCCACCTCCACTCCACCTCTGCCGGAGCGGAGGTGAGCTGGGTCGGATGGGGCTGCAGCAAGTAAAGGGCGGGTGCAGAGGAACCGCTTGCAGAAACACGAATTCTGATATAACGAGTTAAAGTAGCCCCACTCCCCGGAGCGCTGCTTTCCCGCGTTATATCCGAATTTGTGTTATATCAGACCGCATTATATCGGGGTAGAGGTGTATATTAAAGATTCTGAGGCACTTACTTTCTACAGTAATTGGGGCCATATAAGTACCAAAGACAAGTACATTTTCATAACATGTAAAATGTTATTTAGCTAATTATCAGAGATATTTGAGTTTAAACAGGTGTCTTCTCCCAGGCAGGGACCCATGTCCCATGCTGCACATTCAACACAATAATGTGACAGGCAGGTCCTGCAGGTTTATGCAGCAGAAAGCTCAGGTTGTCTTACATGTGCAAAGCTTTCGATGCTTTCAGAATGGGAGTTTACACAAAGGGGAGTGACAACCTGACATACAGGAGTAGGCAGGATGGGAAGGCTTCTAAGTGAAGGGGTTTGCCTGTGCAGCTTTTAAGGAGTTCGGTAGAGCAAGCTCTTACCCTCTGAGAATGGCAAACCGAACCTAAGGGAGTGAGAAGTCAGGAAACCCAGAGTTGGGAAGATTGGGGGCCTCTCTGACTTGTGCTTTTTTTCTTGTGAGCTGGTAAATCTCCAGATGAACATTAGCACTGTTCACCCTCTACTCACCCCTTTTTCTCTCATGGTAACTGTCTTGTGATAGGTAGGCAGCTAGTCATTAGTGAGGAAATGTTCAAAGCCACTAAGGGCAGTAAGGTGCCCAACTCAATGAAAAATCTCCCCCTAATTTTCTATCTTGACTTGGCTTTTCCTCTTGGCTTGTAGGTCTTTAAATATGAGCATGTATGCTGGCAGCATCTCTTCTTACCGCCCCATCTGGATATGCCGAAAGGCTGCTGCTTGTTTACCTTTAACCTCTCAGTCCCTCTTTAAGGCTCTTTGTGATGGGGCATTATTAAAGGATTTGAAAGCTATCACCACATGGCTGAGGGTGAAGTGTCAGCCTTCATTCTTTATTCTGTGCTTCCCCATAGTCCCTGAGGAACTATGCACCTTTATAAGAGGGTTTGGATTCTCAGGGGCAGGAGTCATGCCAAGCCTCTAGGGGTATCTCTACACTACGGAATAAGGTCAAATTTATAGAAGTCGGTTTTTTAGAAATCGGTTTTATATATTCGAGTGTGTGTGTCCCCACAGAAAATGCTCTAAGTGCATTAAGTGCATTAACTCGGCGGAGCGCTTCCACAGTACCGAGGCTAGAGTCGACTTCCGGAGCGTTGTACTGTGGGTAGCTATCCCACAGTTCCCACAGTCTCCGCTGCCCATTGGAATTCTGGGTTGAGATCCCAATGCCTGATGGGGCTAAAACATTGTCGCGGGTGGTTCTGGGTACATATCGTCAGGCCCCCGTTCCCTCCCTCCCTCCCTCCGTGAAAGCAAGGGCAGACAATCATTTCGCGCCTTTTTTCCTGAGTTACCTGTGCAGACGCCATACCACTGCAAGCATGGAGCCCGCTCAGATAACCGTCAGCCTATGTCTCCTGGGTGCTGGCAGACGCGGTACGGCATTGCTACACAGTAGCAGCAACCCCTTGCCTTGTGGCAGCAGACGGTACAGTACGACTGGTAGCCGTCATCGTCATGTCCGAGGTGCTCCTGGCCATGTTGGCTGGGAGCGCCTGGGCAGACATGGGCGCAGGGACTAAATTTGGAGTGACTTGACCAGGTCATTCTCTTTAGTCCTGCCTGCAGTCAGTCCTATTGAACCGTCTTATGGTGAGCGGGCAGGCGATACGGACTGCTAGCAGTCGTACTGTACCATCTTCTGCCGAGCAGCCATGAGATGTGGATGGCATGCAGTCCTTCTGCACCATCTGCTGCCAGCCAAAGATGTAAAAGATAGATGGAGTGGATCAAAACAAGAAATAGACCAGATTTGTTTTGTACTCATTTGCTTCCCCCCCTCCCCTGTCTAGGGGACTCATTCTTCTAGATCACACTGCAGTCACTCACAGAGAAGGTGCAGCGAGGTAAATCTAGCCATGTATCAATCAGAGGCCAGGCTAACCTTCTTGTTCCAATAAGGACAATAACTCAGGTGCACCATTTCTTATTGGAACCCTCCGTGAAGTCCTGCCTGAAATACTCCTAGATGTAAAGCCACCCCCTTTGTTGATATTAGCTCCCTGAAGCCAACCCTGTAAGCGCCCCTCCCAGCGTCAGAGCAACGGCAAACAATCGGGCATCTGAGAGTGCTGTCCAGAGCAGTCACAATGGAGCACTCTGATGGGGCTAAAACATTGTCGCGGGTGGTTCTGGGTACGTATCGTCAGGCCCCCGTTCCCTCCCTCCCTCCGTGAAAGCAAGGGCAGACAATCATTTCGCGCCTTTTTTCCTGAGTTACCTGTGCAGACGCCATACCACGGCAAGCATGGAGCCCGCTCAGGTAACCGTCAGCCTATGTCTCCTGGGTGCTGGCAGACGCGGTACGGCTTTGCTGCACAGTAGCAGCAACCCATTGCCTTCTGGCAGCAGACGGTGCAATACGATTGGTAGTCGTCCTCGTCGTGTCCGAGGTGCTCCTGGCCACGTTGGCTGGGAGCGCCTGGGCAGACATGGGCGCAGGGACTAAATTTGGAGTGACTTGACCAGGTCATTCTCTTTAGTCCTGCAGTCAGTCCTATTGAACCGTCTTATGGTGAGCGGGCAGGCGATACGGACTGCTAGCAGTCGTACTGTACCATCTTCTGCCAGGCAGGCAAGAGATGAGGATTGCTAGCAGTCGTATTGTACCATCTTCTGCCAGGCAGGCAAGAGATGGGGATGGCTAGCAGTCGTACTGTACCATCTTCTGCCGAGCAGCCATGAGATGTGGATGGCATGCAGTCCTTCTGCACCGTCTGCTGCCAGCCAAAGATGTAAAAGATAGATGGAGTGGGTCAAAACAAGAAATAGACCAGGTTTGTTTTGTACTCATTTGCCTCCTCCCCTGTCTAGGGGACTCATTCCTCTAGGTCACACTGCAGTCACTCACAGAGAAGGTGCAGCGAGGTAAATCTAGGCATGTATCAGTCAGAGGCCAGGCTAACCTCCTTGTTCCAATAAGAACGATAACTTAGGTGCACCATTTCTTATTGGAACCCTCCGTGAAGTCCTGCCTGAAATACTCCTTGATGTACAGGCACCCCCTTTGTTGATTTTAGCTCCCTGTAAGCCGTGTCGTCAGTCGCCCCTCCCTCCGTCAGAGCAACGGCAGACAATCGTTCCGCGCCTTTTTTCTGTGTGGACGCCATACCAAGGCAAGCATGGAGGCCGCTCAGCTCACTTTGGCAATTAGGAGCACATTAAACACCACACGCATTATCCAGCAGTATATGCAGCACCAGAACCTGGCAAAGCGATACCAGGCGAGGAGGCGACGTCAGCGCGGTCACGTGAGTGATCAGGACATGGACACAGATTTCTCTGAAAGCATGGGCCCTGACAATGCATGCATCATGGTGCCAATGGGGCAGGTTCATGCTGTGGAACGCCGATTCTGGGCTCGGGAAACAAGCACAGACTGGTGGGACCGCATAGTGTTGCAGGTCTGGGACGATTCCCAGTGGCTGCGAAACTTTCGCATGCGTAAGAGCACTTTCATGGAACTTTGTGACTTGCTTTCCCCTGCCCTGAGGTGCATGAATACCAAGATGAGAGCAGCCCTCACAGTTGAGAAGCGAGTGGCGATAGCCCTGTGGAAGCTTGCAACGCCAGACAGCTACCGGTCAGTTGGGAATCAATTTGGAGTGGGCAAATCTACTGTGGGGGCTGCTGTGATGCAAGTAGCCCACGCAAGCAAAGATCTGCTGATATCAAGGGTAGTGACCCTGGGAAATGTGCAGGTCATAGTGGATGGCTTTGCTGCAATGGGATTCCCTAACTGTGGTGGGGCTATAGACGGAACCCATATCCCTATCTTGGCACTGGAGCACCAAGCCGCCGAGTACATAAACCGCAAGGGGTACTTTTCGATAGTGCTGCAAGCTCTGGTGGATCACAAGGGACGTTTCACCAACATTAACGTGGGATGGCCGGGAAAGGTGCATGATGCTCGCATCTTCAGGAACTCTGGTCTGTTTCAAAAGCTGCAGGAAGGGACTTTATTCCCAGACCAGAAAATAACTGTTGGGGATGTTGAAATGCCTATCTGTATCCTTGGGGACCCAGCCTACCCCTTAATGCCATGGCTCATGAAGCCGTACACAGGCAGCCTGGACAGTAGTCAGGAGCTGTTCAACTACAGGCTGAGCAAGTGCAGAATGGTGGTAGAATGTGCATTTGGACGTTTAAAGGCGCGCTGGCGCAATTTACTGACTCGCTTAGACCTCAGTGAAACCAATATTCCCACTGTTATTACTGCTTGCTGTGTGCTCCACAATATCTGTGAGAGTAAGGGGGAGACGTTTATGGCGGGGTGGGAGGTTGAGGCAAATCGCCTGGCTGCTGGTTACGCGCAGCCAGACACCAGGGCGGTTAGAAGAGCACAGGAGGGTGCGGTACGCATCAGAGAAGCTTTGAAAACCAGTTTCATGACTGGCCAGGCTACGGTGTGAAAGTTCTGTTTGTTTCTCCTTGATGAAACCCCCCGCCCCTTGGTTCACTCTACTTCCCTGTAAGCCAACCACCCGCCCCTCCTCCCTTCAATCACCGCTTGCAGAGGCAATAAAGTCATTGTTGCTTCACATTCATGGATTCTTTATTCATTCATCACACAAATAGGGGGATGACTACCAAGGTAGCCCAGGAGGGGTGGTGGAGGAGGGAAGGAAAATGCCACACAGCACTTTAAAAGTTTACAACTTTAAAATTTATTGAATGACAGCCTTCTTTTTTTTGGGCAATCCTCTGTGGTGGAGTGGCTGGTTGGCCGGAGGCCCCCCCCACCGCGTTCTTGGGCGTCTGGGTGTGGAGGCTATGGAACTTGGGGAGGAGGGCGGTTGGTTACAGAGGGGCTGCAGTGGCAGTCTGTGCTCCAGCTGCCTTTGCTGCAGCTCAACCATACACTGGAGCATACTGGTTTGGTCCTGCAGCAGCCTCAGCATTGAATCCTGCCTCCTCTCATCACGCTGCCGCCACATTTGAGCTTCAGCCCTGTCTTCAGCCCGCCACTTACTCTCTTCAGCCCGCCACCTCTCCTCCCGGTCATTTTGTGCTTTCCTGCACTCTGACATTATTTGCCTCCACGCATTCGTCTGTGCTCTGTCAGTGTGGGAGGACAGCATGAGCTCGGAGAACATTTCATCGCGAGTGCGTTTTTTTTTCTTTCTAAGCTTCACTAGCCTCTGGGAAGGAGAAGATCCTGTGATCATTGAAACACATGCAGTTGGTGGAGGAAAAAAAAAGGGACAGCGGTATTTAAAAAGACACATTTTATAAAACAGTGGCTACACTCTTTCAGGGTAAACCTTGCTGTTAACATTACATACATAGCACATGTGCTTTCGTTACAAGGTCGCATTTTGCCTCCTCCCACCGCGTGACTACCCCCTCAACCTTCCCCCCTCCCTGTGGCTAACAGCAGGGAACATTTCTGTTTAGCCACAGGCAAACAGCCCAGCAGGAATGGGCTCCTCTTAGTGTCCCCTGAAGAAAAGCACTCTATTTCAACCAGGTGACCATGAATTATATCTCACTCTCCTGAGGATAACACAGAGAGATAAAGAATGGATGTTGTTTGAATGCCAGCAAACATACACTGCAATGCTTTGTTCTACAATGATTCCCGAGTACGTGTTACTGGCCTGGAGTGGTAAAGTGTCCTACCATGAAGGACGCAATAAGGCTACCCTCCCCAGAAACCTTTTGCAAAGGCTTTAGGACTACATCTAGGAGAACCGCAAATGCCAGGGCAAAGTAATCCTTTCACATGCTTGCTTTTAAACCATGTATAGTATTTTAAAAGGTACACTCACCAGAGGTCCCTTCTCCGCCTGCTGGGTCCAGGAGGCAGCCTTGGGTGGGTTCGGGGGGTACTGGCTCCAGGTCTAGGGTGAGAAACAGTTCCTGGCTGTCGGGAAAACCGGTTTCTCCGCTTGCTTGCTGTGAGCTATCTACAACCTCCTCATCATCATCATCTTCTTCGTCCCCAAAACCTGCTTCCGTATTGCCTCCATCTCCATTGAAGGAGTCAAACAACACGGCTGGGGTAGTGGTGGCTGAACCCCCTAATATGGCATGCAGCTCATCATAGAAGCGGCATGTTTGGGGCTCTGACCCAGAGCGGCTGTTCGCCTCTCTGGTTTTCTGGTAGGCTTGCCTCAGCTCCTTCAGTTTCACGCGGCACTGCTTCGGGTCCCTGTTATGGCCTCTGTCCTTCATGCCCTGGGAGATTTTGAGAAAGGTTTTGGCATTTCGAAAACTGGAACGGAGTTCTGATAGCACGGATTCCTCTCCCCAAACAGCGATCAGATCCCGTACCTCCCGTTCGGTCCACGCTGGAGCTCTTTTGCGATTCTGGGACTCCATCATGGTCACCTGCAGCTTGCCACGCTGGCCAAACAGGAAATGAGATTCAAAAGTTCGCGGTTCTTTTCCTGTCTACCTGGCCAGTGCATCTGAGTTGAGAGTGCTGTCCAGAGCGGTCACAATGGAGCACTCTGGGATAGCTCCCGGAGGCCAATACCGTCGAATTGTGTCCACAGTACCCCAAATTCGAGCCGGCAACGTCGATTTAAGCGCTAATCCACTTGTCAGGGGTGGAGTAAGGAAATCGATTTTAAGAGCCCTTTAAGTCGAAATAAAGGGCTTCATTGTGTGGACGGGTGCAGGTTTACATCGATTTAACGCTGCTAAATTCGACCTAAAGTCCTAGTGTAGACCAGGGCTAGGAGAGGTAGACGTATATAGGTGAGGGAGAGTCTAACAAGGGAAGGCTCAGGAGGAACTGAGGATTGTTGCTGGGGTTGTGAGAAATGGAAGGTGGATCTAAGGTAGAGCTGGGGCCCTGAGCAGGGAGGAAATACCACATGAATAATGTCGTTATGCCCAAACCTGGAAGTGGAAGTAGACACCATTCCAAAACCACAACCAGGCAGGCCAAACTGTATCTAAGTCTCCAAAACCAAACCTGTACACCCCCCCCCCCCAAATTTGGGTTTGGTCCATCCGTACAAGTCACAATGTTTAGAAGTTCTGAATACAGTTCCTTCTCCAGCACCTGCTTCTGCAAAAGGGACCATTCCCCCAATGACTACCCTGCCAGGCCCTTGTTTACTTGGGCAATTGTGCAAACAAATGGGCAGCTAAGTATCTAAATACCCATTTTTGGGCACAGTTTCAGAAATGGCATGTGCAAATGTGGATACATAATTCTGCCTTTTTTTTTTTTTCCTCAAAATGTGGCCCTTGCCACCAGTTGGAGCAGCAATCTGGTCATGCTCAAGTGTCTACGAGGCATTGCACTCTCCATCCTCCAGCTGTTCTAACCTCAGTGCAGCCTCCATTTCCATACAGGGTGTGACAGGATCTGGATAGATCATTTGGCAACCCAGTAATTTCTGTAATAATGATCTTGTACTGATTGGACTTCAGTGAAAGAGACAAAAGATCTTGATATTCAGCTCATTACTAATCATTCCTGTTTTGCTATTAGATAACATGCATGAAAATTTGCTGCTGTTTGACCATTTCCTGTCGTTGTATTACGATTTTCAGATTGTTAAATGAATTTACCAGATGCACTGCAGGGATGGCAGGGAAGGGAACGTGCTTCTGTTTTCTAGGGAAGAACATATGTAACAACTAATAAGTAGGGCTGTCAATTAATCGCAATTAACTCAAGCAAGTAACTCAAATATATTAATCAGATTTAAAAAATTAGTCACTATTAATCACAGTTTTAATTGCACTGTTAATAGAATACCAATTAAAATTTATTAAATATTTTTTGTTTTTCTACATTTTCATACATATTGTATTGTGTTGTAATTGAAATGAAAGTGTATATTTTTATTACCAATATTTGCACTGTAAAAATCATAAACAAAAGAAATAGTATTTTTCAATTCACCTCTGTCTGCAGTGCAATCTTTCTCGTGAAAGTGCAGGTCACAAATGTAAATTTTTTTGTTACATAACTGCACTCCAAAACAAAACTGTGAAACTTTAGAGCCTACAAGTCCACTCAGTCCAACTTCTTGTTCAGCCAATTGCTAACACAAACAAGTTTGTTTACATTTACAGGAGATAATGCTGCCCTCTTCTTATTTACAATGTCACCAGAAAGTGAGAACAGGCATTTGCATGGCACTTTTGTAGCCAGCATTGCAAGGTATTTACGTGGCAGATATGTTAAACATTCGTATGCCCCTTCATGCTTTGGCCACCATTCCAGAAGACATGCTTCCATGCTGATGGTGCTTGTTAAAAAAATGTGTAAATTAAATTTGTGTCTGAACTCCTTGGGAAGATTTGTATGTCCCCTGCTCTGTTTTACCCACATTCTGCCATATATTTCATGTTATAGCAGTCTTGGATGATGGCCCAAACCAGTTTGTTCATTTTAATAACAGTTTCACTGCAGATTTTACAAAATGCAAAGAAGATACCAATGTGAGATTTCTAAAGATAGCTACAGCACTCAACCCAAGGTTTAAGAATCTGAACTGCCTTCAAAAATCTGAGAGGGATGAGGTGTAGAGCATGCTTTCAGAAGTATAAAAGAGCAACACTCCAATGTGGAAACCACAGAACCCGAACTACCAAAAAAGAAAATCAGCCTTCTCCTGGTGGCATCTGACTCAGATAATGAAAATGAACATGTGTCGGTCCACAATGCTTTTGATTTGTTATCGAGTAGAACCCGTCATCAGCATGGACGCATCTCCCCTGGAATAGTGGTTGAAGTGTGAAGGGGCATATGAATGTTTAGCATATCTGGCCTGTAAATACCCTGCAATGCGGACTCCCAGTACCCATTGCACTCAACACCCGTCCCTCTGCAGTTTAGCCCTGCTGAAGTACAGTACCTGCTTCACTGTACTCCAAAGGAGAAGGTTGGATATGATACCTGATCATACACAAATCTTCAACTGTCCTAGGACCCCACCTCCTCCTGGGACCCTCCCTTCCCCCATCCCCCTCAGTGCTGATGTGTTTTTTTGCTTGTCTCTCTCCTCCAGTTGTTTGTTTTTTAATAAAAAAAAAATTGTTTTGGTTTGAAAGCAATCTTTATTCCATTAATTGAAAGCAAACAGAGCCCTGCAAAGCAACAGGCAGTTTTCTTAAACCTTCATAGTCCATCATCACAATCACTTCCTAGCATTACAAGCACTGCACTCCTGAGCATAGCAACAAAGATTAGTGGCTTTCAGCTTCAAATTGCTGCCTCAAGGCATCTCTGATCCTTATAGCCCCATGCTGTGCCCTTCTAGTAGCCCTGGTCTCTGGCTGTTCAAATTCAGCCTCCAGGTGCTTCACCTCAGCGGTCCGGCCCTGAGTGAATCTTTTACCCTTCCCTTCACAAATATTATGGAGTGTACAGCATGCGGCTATAAGCATAGGAATATTGTCATTGGCCAGGTTCAGCCTCCCATATGGGCAGAGCCAGCGGACCTTTAAACGGCCAAAAGCACACTCAGTAGTCATTCAGCACTTGCTCAGCCTGTTGTTGAACTCCTGGCTGCTGTCAAGGTGCCCCGTGTATGGCTTCATAAGCCACGGCATTAAGGGGTAGGCAGTGTCCCAGGATCATAATGGGTATTTCGACTTCCCCTATGGTGATCTTCTGATGTGGGAAGAAAGTCCCCGCTCACAGCTTCCTGAACAGGCCAGTGTTCCGAAAGATACATGCATCATGCACCTTTCTGGACCAGCCTGCGTTAATGTCCGTGAAATGCCTTCGGTGATCCACAAGCGCCTGGAGAACCATTGGGAAATACTCCTTCCGATTAATGTACTTGGTGGCTAGATGGTTTGGTGCCAGAATTGGAATATGTGTACCATCTATTGCCCCTCCGCAGTTAGGGAAGCCCATTTGTGCAAAGCCATCCACAATGTAACGCATGTTGCCCAGAGTAACGGTCTTTTGGAGCAGGATGCAATTAATGGCCCTGCACACTTCTGTCAACACAAGTCCAACTGTCGACTTTCCCACTCCGAACTGGTTCTCGACCAATCGGTAGCAGTCTGGAATAGCCAGCTTCCACAGTGCAATCGCCATGCGCTTCTCCAACGGCAGGGCATCTCTCATTCTCATGTCCTTGCACTGCAGGTGTGGGGTGAGCTCATCACACAGTCCCATGAATGTGGCTTTCCTCATCCGAAAGTTCTGCAGCCACTGCTTGTCATCCCAGATGTGATTCCACCACTCAGTGCTTGTTTCCCGAGCCCAAAAGTGGCGCTCCACTGTGGTCAGCACCTCCGTGAATGCCACAAGCAATCTCATGTTGTAGCTACACTACTCTTGTCGTTGTAGTTTAAGGAATAACTTCACTATCACTTGTCATGTATTAGTGAGAGCGAGCAGCATACTGGTCAACAGTTTGGGATCCATTCCTGCAGACCAAAGAGGCGGAGTGCGCAGTACACATATCATTGAAAGATGGCACCAAATGCAGATGAAAGCACAGGCATGGATGGGATGCAAAGCCATCCAGACCCAGGATGCCCCATGACCCCCTCCTCCTTCCCACAACTCTTAGTGGCGGAAGAGGAAGAGATGCTCTGTGAGATAGCTGCCCAGAGTGCACTGCTCTGAATACCGCTGCAAGTGCTGCAAGTGTGAACACGCTATTGCGCAGGCAGCTGTCAGCGTGAACAAACAACAGCAGTTTCCTTTCAGCACTCTCTGAGCAGCACTGTAACTCTGCCAGGGTAGACATACCCTTAGAAGTTCATTGTATTCAAAAGGCAAATGTTTGTTGTGGACCTGTATGTAATGTCTCTAGGGAGGAGACCTGACTAATGTAAACCCTAGGAAGTGTTGTAAGCTTCAACTGTTAGAAACAGTGTGAACTTTTAATGTTGAGTGAGTTTCTTAGGAAATATCTGGAGGGAAGGAATGTAAATTTCTCACCTCTGAACCCAATCTCTTGATGCTACCTCTTGAGAAGGGGACCTTTTGTCTTCTGATCACCTATTATGTAAGGCCAGATCAGATACCCAAAGGAAGGAAGGGAATCTCAGATTCATGGGCATGCTTGTTCTGAGGTAACATTGTTATGAACCTGTGACCAAACAAAACCGCCAGTGTGGGGATTGAAGGACTGTTCACCTGCTAGAGCCCTTGTTGAAGTTGTGAGTGATCTAGCTAATTGGCATGCATGTAGGTTTTTTTTTATTGTTTTTAATGCGTTTTCTCTCTAATGCTTTTACCTTAATAATAAATGTGTTTGCTTAGAAAGAACTGTGTGGTAAATTAACTGTAGGCAATTACATTGTTTGTTATCTCTGAGAAGGCAAAGCAGGCCTGCTGAGGCAGTCTGATTTCCTGGGGAAATTCACCCTGTAGGCAAGGAATTGTGCAGCATGGAAATACCCTGAGCAGGAGGGATAAAGAGACATAGGTCTGCACCCAAAAGAGGTGTTGTCTGCAGAGCATAGAATGGGTGCCATTACTGGACGATAGGGAATACAGCAGCATCCCTGAACTTGGATGGCAATGAGGTAGGTAGGCCATGGGAATGCACCACAGCCGTGGCGGATTAGCCACTGGGCCCATGCGGGTGCCCCCCGTGCCTCAACGTGCGCAGCACTCCTGCCGGGGAGCAGACCTGGGGGCTGGCCCCATTCCCTGGCAGGAGTGCCGGGTGGGCAGAGCAGGGTAACCCCCCATGCCTCAAGCCCATTTCCCGCGCAGGGGGCGGGGTGGGGCTGCAGTCGGGCAGGGCCCCCACTTGCTCTGGCCCAGGGCTCCTCAAAAGCTTAATCCACCTCAACACCCCCGAGGCAGGAGTGACAGCTGGCACAACGATACAGGCGGAGGGGAGGCGCGCGGAGATGGGGAGCAGTGGGTCCGGCGGGCCACAGGGAACAGTGAGAGAGCGCGCTGGATAAATGCCTCGGCCCCAGAATCTGCCGAGTCCCCGCGTGTCACGCCCCCTGAAACCCGCACGGTCCCGCTAGTAACGTCACGGGCAGACCTGGCCTAAAACCCCCTCCTCCTCCGTCCCCGAGATCACCCCTCCCCCCCGCTGTGCTGCGGCCGCCCCGAGAACGCAGGCGCGGGGAGGGACGCCGAGCGGGACTAGCCTCGCGCAGGCGCAGAGGGACGGCCGGTCAGACAGGGCGGGGAGTAGGGGGAAATCGGGCCCAAGGGAGGGAAGGTGGCGGCAAAGGGCTTGCGCTCGCGCATGCGCACCAGCTCGAGATGCTTCTACGAGGGTCACTGCCTCAGCCCCCAGCACTGACAGGGAGCCGGGAACGGGCTGCGTGAGGTAAGCGGCGGGGGACGCCCCGCCCGGGGCTACCCGGCGTCCGACGGCCGCAGGCGGGTCGGTGTCAGCCGGCGGAGGCGCCGGTGTAGCGGCACAGACAGCACCACGGGTCCCCGGTAGCCGCCGAGCCCGGGACGGCGCCCGGCGGGCGGAGACTCTCGGGGGCGGCTGGGGGCGCTGGGCCCCGAGCGCAGGCGCGGCCCGGTTCGGGGGTTACGCTCGCGGGGGCAGTGAGCGAGCGGGATAGCCGCGGGCCGGCGGGGTGTGGGAGTCGGCTCGCGGCGGCGGCGGCGGCGGCGGGGGGCGCTCCTGGGTTGTTCCGTAGCCAGCCCTAGCCGTTACGCCGCGGCTGCTCTCCGCTGTGAGCGTTGCCGTCGCGGGTGAGGCACCTGGATCCGGGGTGGATTGAACTGAACCAGAAGAGGGCGCCCCCGTCGCACACCAGGCGCGCGCGCAGGGATTATGCCGGGTTCGTTACTCCAGAACAGCTGTCTTGGTCCGTTTCCATTGGTAGGCAAGGCCTCACTCCGGTGGCCAGGGATAAAGTTGGTGGATTGTTTTACCTGCTGCTCGTTCTAAGGTCCCGTTATCTAGGGTTCCCAGCCTACGTCTGGGTTTCCTTGGACACGTCATATTCTGTGATCCTCTCTCTGCCCCGGAAGACTTTTTCCAAATGAGAGGCGATGCCTGGGATTTTTGTGAGCCAGCATTGCAGCTCAGACAGAGCTGTCTGTCTCCCTGCCCTGGTTGGTCCCTTCCGCTGCAGCCACGGCTGTGGGCTCCCAGCCCACCCGGGTCCTGGGTCCCAGCCCTAGGGAGAGGGCTGCAGGAAGGTGCCGATTGACGGGCTGGCAGTGTATCCTAGGTCTGCGCCAGCATCCTGCCAGCATGGTAGGGAGCAACACTACCCTCCCCCCCATCTCTGGGGTAAGGCTGGAGGTATCTCCTCCCCCATCCCTCAGGCACCCCTCCCAGTATACACACCTTTCTAGCAGCCCCCAGTGCCCTCTCCCAGTAGGGTTATCACCAGTTCAGGTTTTACCCAGACAGTCAGGGTTTTGGCTTCTGGGTGCAATTTATGGTTGGCAGGTGCCTGATTTTTTTTACCTGAAAGTCCAGTGGAAAAGAGAACCTGCAACCCTAAATGGCAACCAAATCAAAAATACGGTTACTATGGGGCAGGAGGGGCACTGGATCATAAATCTGCACAAGACACCCTGCTCAACTGGGGCTGCCTTCTACCTGCAGGCAGGCTCCTTGAGAGGTGGAGGGGAGGAACCAGCAATGGGAGTGGTGCCTTGAGGGAAGAGGGGAAGCAGAGACAGATCTTGTGGGAAAGAGGTGGGGCAGGAGGCAGGGCCTCAGGGGTCTGGTTATCAGCAATGAGAAAGGTGGCAACCCTGCCTCCCAGTAACACATACACCCCTCTAGTGTGTCCCCAAATACCCCCTCCAGCTGCACCCTGTTCCCCCCCCCCCCACCTCCAGCAGTATCCTCTTTTTGGGAACCTGAAATATAGTAACTTTACGCATTATCATCATAGATCTTTACTGGCTATATAACTTTATTCTACTTAATGCCGTTCCTACTAAATCCAGTAGCCTAACATGATTATTTTTACATTTCTACAGCAATCTTTATTATAAGTGCTGTGATATTTAACTATATTGACAGCATGCTCCTTAATTCAACAGACTTTTCTGCCATGGGAAGAATACTTTGCATTGTGTTGCTTTTTAGCAATGCCTTTCTCAGTTTCAGGAGCAGTATTGATGGAGTTCAGTGGTGGACCCATCAGGTTAAAGCAGGTTCTCCAGAATAGGTTTTAGAGTACTAGGACTCTACTTTCTGTTTCAAATAAATAAATAAATAATCCCTAGAAATGCAAGAGGTTCCTACAGTTCATATAATCTAGTGGGTCACACACTAATTTTATGTCATTAAAATTAATTTTATCTAAAAATATTGTGTAGCACATTGTGTATTACACTGCTTGTGCAAACTTACCTAAATTATAATATTGATCGTGTGTTTTCAGACTGGTTCAGAATATCTTGAGAATGTACAGGCAACTGTGTACTAAAGTAATTACGATATTCTGTAAATTTTTCTATGGGGAATTAACCATTTTTGAGTGGTCTGAGTGTGGAATGTATCTCCAAAATAGGACAATTACTTATTTTGCTTTCTGGTTTTAAAATGTCTGAAAAAATTTAACCCAAACTTGGTTTAAAAATAGTTAGAAATATGCCAGTTTTTCATCCAAAGCAAATTATAGTGAAAATTCTAACAACTTTATACATGGTTAGTACTCCCATCAAAGTCGCTGACTGCCCACCCTATGTAAAGTAAAGCACACATGTATGTTTTTCCAGTTTCAGGGTCTATGCTTATTAGTGTCTTGGATTTAATCTTGCCTGCTTGTTTTTAAAAGTATAGAAAACTAATAATAATTATCTAAACTTCAAATTACCCAGCAATGCATGAACAAAGCAAAGCTTTAGTGTTTTCATGAATTAACCCCTGTACTGTGGAGAAAAGGCAAGCTTTCGTTGTCTAGCATCTTTGGATGAGCATAATGGGGGGTGCTGGTTAGTTAAAAATTCTGGTTAACTAAGAGTTATGCTTACCAATGGAGGGAGGGAGTTTGGGTGTGGGAGAAGGGTTCAGGGTGTGGGGGTTGGGGTGCGGGAGAGGGGTTCAGAGTCCCAGATCCGGGCAGTGCTCACCTTGGGCATCTCCCTGCAAGTAGCGTCATGCCCCTAGGCGGAGGCGCAACCGGGCAGCTCTGTGTGCTGCCTCTGCCCACAGGCGCCACCCCCCACAGCTCCCACTGGCTACAGTTCCCGGCCAGCGGGAGCTGCGGAGCCAGCACGCAGGGTGGGGCAGCACACGGAGCCCCCTTGGCCATTCCTCTGCCTAGGTGCAGTAAGGACAACCGGACACCTGGCAGCCTCATTGAAGATTTGTATTGGGAGATAGCAGAAATGCCGGTTTCTAGACTTTTCCGGTTGGTAAAGTGCCAGATGACGCAGCTTTTACTTTATTAAGAATTTATGTTAACAAATCTACCCAATAGGTACTGTACCTAGGATAAGATGGCTGATCCTTGGCAACAATGCATGGATTATGCAGTTGCTTTAGCAAGAAAAGCTGGAGAGGTATGTAAACTTACTTATAAATTACTGTCTAGGGAAACTCATGTATGTCTTTTAGGGGAATTTTACTTTAAGTTTGCTCAGATATTCCACCTCTATATTTTGTCAAAAAACCCCATAAATTAGCATAATTTTCAAAAGCAAAACGGCATTAAGTTCAAAATAGGAAACTATCCTGTTCTTGACTAGGCTAATTTAGGAAAAAATCTTTGCAACTCCTCAGGTTGATACTTAGCAATGATTTGTGGTTTATCCTTTCTCCTTGTTGCACGAACACTTTTGGTACTTTAAATTTGGTTAAAAGTGTTTCCCTTTAAGTTCCCTTGCTGCTGTAGCATCTCATTTGTCCCTCATACCACTGTTTTTCTGTCTGAACAGTTTTGTACTGTACTTCAGTGTGCATGGCTACTGGCAGCATTTTCTCTGAGTGGTTTTTCCGCAGTCCTATGTCTCTTCTCACGGGAAACCTGCTTCTACTATGGTGCCTCTCTAGTCCTTGGGCAGACAATTTGCCTTCTCCTTCCCACCTCCCCCTTTCATTGAGGCTCTCTCCCTTGCCAGGCAACAGCTCCTGCTCCCTCACCATAGGTGTTTTCCCCTCTGGCTGTGGTCTAACATGGCAGGAGAGCAAGAAAAAGAGCTAGCAGATCTCTGAGGAGCCATGGGGTAGGGTGGATGGGCAGGTCTCCACTTCCTGCCTCTGCTTCTATACAATAGCCTCTTATTGTGCATGCAGGTAAGGTGAGGGCATATACCAGCCACACAGTTTTCAGAATCACAGTAAATATTGAACTCCCTTCAACTGCCTCAGTAAGCATTCCCTCAAACAAAGGTTCATCTCATTTCATTAGAAGTCCTCAATAGGATTTTCTTGGCTGGGAGGCAGAGATTCAGTCATATGTGTATGGCCTGGCCTGGAAATAATTTACCTAGGTGCAGCATTCAATATTTTATTACAGCTTTGAAGCATTGTTAATGCTAAAATATTGTAAGAGTAAGAAATTTTAAAACAGCTCCTAACAAAACGGAGCTGACTAATGTTCCAGCCTTAAATGAGATTACTTGCAGTACATGAAATTAAGCACATGTGTAAATTAGGATCAGATTATTACAGTCAGAAAAGAATAAAGATGTGTTGGACTTTCCTGGAAGCCAGAATAATTAGTATTTTCCTGAAGTTTCTTATAAACAAAATAATATTCTTTACAGGTAGTCCGGGAAGCATTGAAAGAGGAAATATCCATTATGGTTAAAAGCTCACCAGCAGATCTAGTGACAGTCACTGATCAAAAAGTGGAAAAAATGATTATTTCTTCTATAAAAGAAAAGTATCCTTCTCACAGGTACAACTTCTGTTGATATTTTAATTGCTAATGGTGGCTGAAGGGATAAAGTATGGAGTCTTTCTTTTTTTCTCAAGAAATTTAATATGAGATTGCCAGGAAGTTAAGGAAGAACTCCATAACTTCAGATGTTAAATATTTAAGTGACAGGTTTCAGAGTAACAGCCGTGTTAGTCTGTATTTGCAAAAAGAAATGGAGTACTTGTGGCACCTTAGAGACTAACCAATTTATTTGAGCATGAGCTTTCGTGAGCTACAGCTCAAAGTGAGCTGTAGCTCACGAAAGCTCATGCTCAAATAAATTGGTTAGTCTCTAAGGTGCCACAAGTACTCCATTTCTTTTTGCAAATATTTAAGTGGCACTTACTGTGAGGTCTGTCTAAATATTTCTGATTTTGTACTTGTACCTGATGGTGTGTAGTCATAGTACACTTTGGCACAGGAAAAGGCCTTCTGGTCGTACATGACCAAGAACTGCACGTATTCTCTAAAGAGTTTTTAATTATATCCCTCAATCTTCCCAGTTCTTCAGAAATAAATGGTTTCTTGAATGGGAATTTCATGTATTTTGCTTAATTGACGTTCCTCCCCAAGGCAGCCCCCCAATTGACTTATTGCTTATGTTTAGTACAGTTTACATAAAACAATTTTGCCAAAATTCCCTGTTGTCCTCTAGTTTTTTACATCGTTGTATGGTACTATGACCTCATGACACTGAATATATGGAAAAATGGTAAAACAGACTGCTCTAATAAGAGAAACTTCAATCTTATGTTCAAAGTAATGCTAAATTTTGTAAACTAATATTAAAGGATAGAAACATTTTTACTATCTCTAATATTGTGCCTCTAGTACTAATATCAGTCCTCAACAGGTAGCTCTCCAGCTTGCTGAGATACCAATTGCAATTTAGCTGTTTTCAGTTAAATTTCACATTAACTGCTGTTTAATTTTCAGGTTATATCTGGTTTTCTTTTAAGACTGATAAACATCACCCACAGCAAAGGTAAATTCTAGCCTCTTAACCTATTCGTGTTTTAAATATATTTTGGCGACCCTAGTTTCATTGGAGAAGAATCTGTTGCAGCTGGAGAAGGCAGTACCTTGACAGATAATCCCACGTGGATTATTGACCCTATTGATGGAACTACTAATTTTGTACACAGGTATATCTGTTTATTTTTGATTACTACTTAAATTGGGCAACATTTAGACTAGAATTTTTTTGCTGTTTCTCTGGAACCATTCAAGTAATCATGTTTAATGGTGTTTGCAATTGTGTTCATTGCATCTCATTATAGATCTTGAGTTTCTTGTATTTGATTAGAAACAGCCAGGCAAGTATTACAAGAACTTCTGCAAGTACTATAATGCTCTCAAATAGAATGCTTTCCAGCTGTAACCAACAGCTGGCATGCCTTGAGTATGTTATGTAGTATAATTAGTACAGAGTTAGAAGAAAACACCCATTTTGCTGCAAATATCAACCAGAAAGTTTGAAAGCAAAAGATGCAGTATTAACAAATAAACGCTTTATAATTACAGTTGGCATTGCTGAGCCTGTTTGGTGGCAAAGGATAGTAGCTGAAAAGTTCCAGAAGAGCACCCTTGATAGCTTACACCTTCCATATTTCCTCTGTTATTACACAGCTGGAGTACAACTAGGACTTTAAAAATGTATAGTAACAAAAGAAACATAATATCTCAATTATAAGTTAGTAAAATATTTTGTTTTGTGTTAAAGGTTTCCATTTGTGGCAGTTTCGATTGGCTTTGTTGTCAACAAAAAGGTATATTTATTTTATTACTTAGCATCCAACAGAGAAATACAATCAAATTCATAACATATTATTAACCACCACTCTTTATGTAAAACTGGCATTTCCACACTAATGGAAAAGAAACATTTATTTTTTGCAGATTGAATTTGGAGTTGTATACAGTTGTGTGGAAGACAAAATGTACACTGGCAGGAAAGGAAAAGGTGCATTTTGCAATGGTCAGAAGCTTCAAGTATCAGGACAAGAAGGTGAGTTGTACTGATTAGCTTATTTTGGAAAGGGGAATGAGGATGGAAATTCTTACATTTATTTTTTCCAAAATATAATTATTAGAAACCAGTGATGTATAATGTCTCCTTTTCTCTTAGCTATTCCTCACTCACATCCCTGCATAAATATACACTTATTTGTCCATAGAGTGTAAGCCCTTTGAGAAAGATCTCTTACTTCGTTTTCTTTGAAGCATGTAACATGCTTGTGAATGTTATAAAATAAAAATAAAATTAAGAAATTTGGGAGTTTTATCGCCTATATTTGTTAAACTGGTTTGTTTAGAAACAGTGACAAATCTACCAAAAAACTAGTCTTATTTCAGCCATGAACCTGCAAAACATTTAAGTGTAGGCCTAACTTTATTTGTACCACTGTTCACCTGTTTCTCAACTTACATGAGTTAAGTCCATGTTTAAATACTTGACTGCATCAAGACCTTAACGATTTGAAAAATGTTCTGATTCTTACTAAGAATCGCAATTCGCGATATAAATAAACCCCAGTGAACACATGCACAAAGTGAGACTGGACAGTGCTTTTTTTTTTTTTTTTGGCTAAGTTTTTCTTCCTGTTAGTGTCTAGCCAAAAATAGTTAGTTCTATGTTATATTGAATATAAAGTGAACATGTGAGATGAATGTTTATTACAATGAGCAATCAGTGAAAGTGCATGATATACTCAAATGCTTAAATATTGTCCTTATCTATGTCAAGCTGTTGGGGAAAAAAATTGTCACTTTTTCCCTTTCCAGATATTACAAAATCACTTTTAGTAACAGAAATGGGATCTAACCGTGAACCAGAGACTTTAAAGGTAGTCCTTTCTAACATGGAAAGGCTTCTCAGTATTCCTGTTCATGGGTAAGGTATTTTTTAATTTGTTCTTCATCCTCTGCTTGAAGCTTGCACCAAACGTGATTTTTAGAAAGGAAAATGGCAGTCAAACTGAGCTTTCTTTGCTGTAATTTAAAAAAAAAGGGGGGGGGGAATGATATCTTGATTTAAATTTTGTCTTGTGGCTTTTACCAAGAAACTGTACATAAGAGACAAGATTTATGCAACATTGTTATTTATCATGATGAGAGAGAGGCATAGACGTAGTTTGACCTCTATATTTGGAGGAGAGAAGCAGCTCCAGTCAGGTCAGTGGGGTCACGCGTGGGCAGGGAGCCATTTCAGATTGGGAGGTGGGGGGGGCAACTTTAGCCGTGATTCGAGGGGCTACTTAGGCACCTGAAAACTCTAGCTTTTTGCAGATAACTACTTAGAAATTAGCTGACAGGAGCACTATATCTAATTCCTATATAAAGAAAGAAAATTAAATAAAGGGACACTGGTTAGGTTTAAAATTTTAATGTATATTCTTACTTTGTTACTACTCTTGAATACAGCAGTTGACACAATTGTAGAAAAATCTAGATTATTTTCTATCATTTAGGCTACTTACTTTTTTCAGTTCACCAAGCTTGGACTAGATAATTTAACTTTTGGAAACATTCTACTAGTGCAAGGCCCTGTGAGTTTATACTGCATCTGGCTGGGGTTCTAGATGTGTTACCCTAATACAAATACTAATAGACTAGAAACTGACTTTAAACAGGAGTGAAACTGACACTTTCAAGTTTTCACTTCAGTTTAATATCTACTTAATTTCCAGAGGCTCTTAATCACAACACTACAGTGATTGAGTAGCATTTCTCACAGGAGAATATTTAAAACCAAACACTGAGAAAATGCCATATTTTAAAGCTGAGAAAAAAAAACAAGAGCCTTGTTTATAATTTAGAAACTCTGGGTTTTTTTCCTCAGCTTTAAAATATGGAATTTTCTCAAAAAGTACCATTCTGTGTTTGGACACTGTGTCTCAGTTCCCATTGCTCTAAAATGGGAATAACAATACTAGTCTGCCTGTCATATGGAATTAAAAGGATTAGATTGATATCTGTGGAGCAGGAACTGGGCCTTCTTAATGGTTTGTATAATACTGATTTAAGGTCTTTGGGCGCTACTGTAATATTAGTCAGCTTTTGAGATGCCTACTGGTGGTAGCTGAAGGGGACTTACGTGATGGGGGGGTTGTCGGTGGAGTACATGTCGATCTCTGGTTTGGCCAGAAGCACAGCTTTCATCCCCCATGAGCTCAGCACCAATGGCAGAATTTGCAGCACAGCACGGACGCATACCTGCCCTTGAAGCTGCTAGTGGACATGACAGCTCTGGACTAGAAGGATCTGTCCCCAGCCTCTTCCCATGGGGAGGAGAGGTTGCTCCCAGCTTCTCTGAGGGCAAACTGACCCCAAGACCCACTTAGCTGCTCCTAGGCCCCCAGTCTTCTGCAGCTCCCCCTCCCTCAGAATCTTTGCAGTAGGGACTGTTCCCTCTCAGCTGCCTCCTCCATTAGGGCACAGCCCTATGCCCTCCCCACTCCCCTCCAACCCCACAGGTTCCAACACCCCCACCGCTGGGGGCTCTGTGCTTTCCCTCTCCTCCCCACTGCCACCACAGGGGACCCTGTGCTCCCCCACCAACACAACTGGGGACCCTGTGCTCTCCCCGACCCATCTCCACCATGGGGTGTGCTATGCTCTCCTTCCCCCCCCCCCCCGAGATCCTGTGCTCCCCCTCCTTGCCTGCCCCACCCCCAGGGGCCTGCTCACTGCCCCACTACTATCTGTTTGGAGGACTGTCACTCCATATAATCTCAGCTGCTGATTGGTGGAGCGGGACGGGGTGGGTGAGCTAGTGCAGCAGAGGAGGAAACTGACTGGTGAATCGCTGGCTCCTGGAGGAAGGGACCCTCACTGCACAGTGCTGCAGTGAAGAGCTGTTCCTGGGGCTGAGGTGTGCACCACGAGCAGACCTCTGGTACAAAATTCAGGAGCGAGCAGGTGTCCCCCTGCCCCCCTAAATGGTGGCCCTGTGTGGAGGGGGGGCAAATTCTGCATCTGCCTTATGCTTGCAGTTTGGGGGGCAATGCCCTGCCATCCCCAAATTATGCCCATGGAGAGAGGTACTAAACTTTGTAATCTCAGCTATTCTTACAGATCCTCATGGCTTTATTTAAACCCAAGGCCTTGAATGAAAAAAACATGAATTTACCTTGGAAAACCTGCTTAATTGATTATTGTTTAGAAAGTAGGATATATAGTACTGTCCATGCCAATCAAAACAGCATTGTGGATTTAAAAACTTTGGAATATACTTTGAACTAAATGTTAGTTTCTCTGGTCTAAAAAGTATCATTTTATACTGGGTTCAAAAAATTAAGTCTTCTATTTTTTTCTGAAATCATGTTTTATACCTTCTGGCACAGACATTTGGAAAAGTCATGTGAAATCATAGAAACTAGATACATTGAAGATTTATCCAGTTATCTAGGTTTCCCTTCTCTGATGTAACTAAGGAGAAAAATCAGGAGGTAAACTGTAACTGTTATGTAGAACTTTTCAGAATTTTTTTTTTTTCCTGCAGACAAAAAATTTCAGCCACGGACTGTAGTTTTTGGTTTTTGGCCAACAAATTTTTCCACAAAAATTCAATTTTCCACAGTCAATTTTTTATCATAAACACAGTTTCAATGGATACTTTTTGACCAGCCTTACTTATATGTATCTGGCTTAAAGGGTCCAGTCATGCATAGGGCCGAAACCCGGGTGGGGCAAGCAGGACAACTGCCCAGGGCACAAAGCAGTGGAGGCAGAAAAATGATGATGAAAAACGGTAGGGGCGCAAATATGCTTGCTCGCCCAGGATGCTAAAATGCCTAGTTACAGTCCTGGTCATGTAACTTTTATTCATACAAGTATTCTTACTGAGTTTAGTGGGAATACTTACATGAATAAGGATTGCAAGATTGGGCCCAGAGTACCAGCCTGGAAATATCCTTTCTTCCAGGATTCTTAGGCTCCTTTCTGATTCCTTGACCACATATGCCATTCATACTCCCACAAAGATTTTTGATATCATGAAACAAGGTATCACCTGTCTACACTTGAATACAGATTTAAAGTTTTCTGTGAAATGAAGAGTTAAACTACCTTTGCTCAGAGCACAGTAGTATTGTCTGTTCAATTCTGAATCTTCACTTTGAAGTTCTAAGCTGCCAGCTATATGCTGTTTGTAAATCAAGGGTCACAGATGATTAAACTGGCTCTTCCCTTGGCTTGAGCGCCACCCTGCTTTAATTACCAATAAAATCTAGATTGAATTGTTATATGTCTGATATATGAAAATATGTGATATCTGACAAGTTCACTAAAAGGTAATTGTACAACTTGTTCAGGACAACAATGCTGATGAGTACTGTGAATATGAAACAGAAAAGAATATTGAAAATGTCCTATTTATAGCTGATTTACACTGCATAGTTATTTGTTTTATGTGAGAATTGCATTTACATTTTTGCAAAAGTCAAGAAAGCTGCTTGTTTACTCAGTTGTGAAATGAAATGCTAAGTAACTTTTCCAATCAGACAACAATTTAAATTGCATACTAATTACCACTCACAAAGCAAAGTGGACTATCCATTATTTCAAAGGTGGATATTTTTAATAATGTTTATCTTGGGTTATTTAAACACGCCTCATGCTTTCACCTTGAAAGCAATTTTGAAAGTGATATCCTTTAAATTCAGGTTTCAGAGTAACAGCCGTGTTAGTCTGTATTCACAAAAAGAAAAGGAGTACTTGTGGCACCTTAGAGACTAACCAATTTGTTTGAGCATGAGCTTTCGTGAGCTACAGCTCACTTCATCGGATGCATACTGTGGAAACTGCAGAAGACATTATATGCACAGAGACCATGAAACAATACCTCCTCCCACCCCACTCTCCTGCTGCTAATAGCTTATCTAAAGTGATCATCAAGTTGGGCCATTTCCAGCACAAATCCAGGTTTTCTCACCCTCCGCCCCCCCCCCACACAAACTCACTCTCCTGCTGGTAATAGCCCATCCAAAGTGACCACTCTCTTTAAAATGTGTATGATAATCAAGGTGGGCCATTTCCAGCACAAATCCAGGTTTTCTCACCCTCCCACCCCCCTCCAAAAACCACACACACAAACTGACTCTCCTGCTGGTAATAGCTCATCCAAAGCGACCACTCTCCCTACAATGTGCATGATAATCAAGGTGGGCCATTTCCAGCACAAATCCAGGTTCTCACCCCCGCCCCCCCCCCCCACACACACTCACTCTCCTGCTGGCAATAGCTCATCCAAACTGACCACTCTCCTTACAATGTGCATGATAATCAAGGTGGGCCATTTCCAGCATGAATCCAAGTTTAACCAGAACGTCGGGGGGGGGGGGGGGGTGTTTAGAAAAAAATAAGGGGAAATAGGCTACCTTGCATAATGACTTAGCCACTTCCAGTCTCTATTTAAGCCTAAATTAATAGTATCCAATTTGCAAATGAATTCCAATTCAGCAGTTTCTCGCTGGAGTCTAGATCTGAAGTTTTTTTGTTGTAAGATAGCGACCTTCATGTCTGTGATTGCGTGACCAGAGAGATTGAAGTGTTCTCCGACTGGTTTATGAATGTTATTATTCTTGACATCTGATTTGTGTCCATTTATTCTTTTACGTAGAGATTGTCCAGTTTGACCAATGTACATGGCAGAGGGGCATTGCTGGCACATGATGGCATATATCACATTGGTGGATGTGCAGGTGAACGAGCCTCTGATAGTTTGGCTGATGTTATTAGGCCCTTTGATGGTGTCCCCTGAATAGATATGTGGGCACAGTTGGCAACGGGCTTTGTTGCAAGGATAGTTTCGTGGGTTAGTGGTTCTGTTGTGTGGTATGTGGTTGTTGGTGAGTATTTGCTTCAGGTTGGGGGGCTGTCTGTAGGCAAGGACTGGCCTGTCTCCCAAGATTTGTGAGAGTGTTGGGTCATCCTTCAGGATAGGTTGTAGATCCTTAACAATGCGTTGGAGGGGTTTTAGTTGGGGGCTGAAGGTGACGGCTAGTGGCGTTCTGTTATTTTCTTTGTTAGGCCTGTCCTGTAGTAGGTGACTTCTGGGAACTCTTCTGGCTCTATCAATCTGTTTCTTCACTTCCGCAGGTGGGTATTGTAGTTGTAAGAATGCTTGATAGAGATCTTGTAGGTGTCTGTCTCTGTCTGAGGGGTTGGAGCAAATGCGGTTGTATCGCAGAGCTTGGCTGTAGACAATGGATCGTGTGGTGTGGTCAGGGTGAAAGCTGGAGGCATGTAGGTAGGAATAGCAGTCAGTAGATTTCCGGTATAGGGTGGTGTTTATGTGACCATTGTTTATTAGCACTGTAGTGTCCAGGAAGTGGATCTCTTGTGTGGACTGGACCAGGCTGAGGTTGATGGTGGGATGGAAATTGTTGAAATCATGGTGGAATTCCTCAAGGGCTTCTTTTCGATGGGTCCAGATGATGATGTCATCAATGTAGTGCAAGTGGAGTAGGGACGTTAGGGGACGAGAGCTGAGGAAGCGTTGTTCTAAGTCAGCCATAAAAATGTTGGCATACTGTGGGACCATGCGGGTACCCATAGCAGTGCCGCTGATCTGAAGGTATACATTGTCCCCAAATGTAAAATAGTTATGGGTAAGGACAAAGTCACAAAGTTCAGCCACCAGGTTAGCCGTGACATTATCGGGGATAGTGTTCCTGACGGCTTGTAGTCCATCTTTGTGTGGAATGTTGGTGTAGAGGGCTTCTACATCCATAGTGGCCAAGATGGTGTTATCAGGAAGATCACCGATGGATTGTAGTTTCCTCAGGAAGTCAGTGGTGTCTCGAAGGTAGCTGGGAGTGCTGGTAGCGTAGGGCCTGAGGAGGGAGTCTACATAGCCAGATAATCCTGCTGTCAGGGTGCCAATGCCTGAGATGATGGGGCACCCAGGATTTCCAGGTTTAAGGATCTTGGGTAGTAGATAGAATATCCCAGGTTGGGGTTCCAGGGGTGTGTCTGTGCGGATTTGATCTTGTGCTTTTTCAGGAAGTTTCTTGAGCAAATGCTGTAGTTGCTTTTGGTAACTCTCAGTGGGATCATAGGGTAATGGCTTGTAGAAAGTGGTGTTGGAGAGCTGCCGAGCAGCGTCTTGTTCATATTCCGACCTATTCATGATGACAACAGCACCAGCAGGAGAGTGAGTTTGTGTGTGTGGTTTTGGAGGGGGGTGGGGGGTGAGAAAACCTGGATTTGTGCTGGAAATGGCCCACCTTGATTATCATACACATTTTAAAGAGAGTGGTCACTTTGGATGGGCTATTACCAGCAGGAGAGTGAGTTTGTGTGTGGAGGGGGGCGGAGGGTGAGAGAACCTGGATTTGTGCTGGAAATGGCCCAACTTGATGATCACTTTAGATAAGCTATTAGCAGCAGGAGAGTGGGGTGGGAGGAGGTATTGTTTCATGGTCTCTGTGTATATAATGTCTTCTGCAGTTTCCACAGTATGCATCTGATGAAGTGAGCTGTAGCTCACGAAAGCTCATGCTCAAATAAATTGGATAGTCTCTAAGGTGCCACAAGTACTCCTTTTCCTTTAAATTCACTATATTAATTACTCTTTCTTTTTAACACTAGTCAACTGAAATCTGGGAATGAATGTATGCACACTTGTTTGCAATTAGGATAGAAAGTAAGCAGGAGAAGACAGAGGAATGAATATATACTGGTTTATTTCTCACAGTAATATGCTTTCACATTAGCCTTAGTTTCCTTCTTTGCTTCATTCACGCTATCCAGTATACACTGTCTGGTTAGTTTTAATATTTTTATGTTCCTATAAACTACTCTCAATTAACTAATCTCTGTATCTGTTTTAGGATTAGAGCTGTTGGTACAGCAGCTGTAAACATGTGCCTTGTGGCAACTGGTGGAGCCGATGCATATTATGAGATGGGCATTCATTGCTGGGATATGGCAGGAGCTGGAATTATCATTACTGAAGCTGGTGGAGTGCTGCTGGATGTATCAGGTAAATGAAGGAAACCTTCAGGATTTTTTTTTTTTTTTTAATGTGGATACATTCAAAACTGAGCTATGGAGAACATTGGAGTATATGGGTGTTCTCTTGTTCTTTTTTGTCAACCACCTGGTAAACCAAAATGAGGACCCATATCAATAAGATTTTCAGTCATCCTGTCATCTGGGTGGTTCTTACTCTATTAAACAGTGTTTCCATCAAATTAACGCAGAAGAATAGTTGTCACTTGTTTTATCCTTTAGTTCACTTAGCAGAAGTTCTTGCTCACTAGCATTGAGTCTCTTGCAGTAGTATAGTTCCCTGTTAGGATATCATAGAATATTAGGATTGGAAGAGACTTCAGGAGGTCATCTAGTCCGATCGCCTGCTCAAAGCAGGACCAACACCAACTAAATCATCCCAGCCAGGGCTTGTCAAGCCGGGCCTTGAAAGCATAAAAAGATATAAAAGTAAATGATCAGTCTGAATTGTACTCCCAGGTATGAATATTATGTACCAGCTGAATTCAGTGAGGTTTGTGCATGCTTATCCAGGGGCAAAATTTGATCTGAACTAATTACATTGGCTAAATACCTATACTGGCACAGAAAAATTGTAACTTTTTAATTCTGCCAAAGTGAAATGTTGCTATACATTCAACCACAGAGACAGTAAAATCCTTCCATGTTTGTGTAAGCAATGGCAATAAGAGGCTACAAAGAAAGTGGAGAACATCTAGACCCATACAAAGGGATACAAGTAGAGCTCCCACACACTTCCATGGTAATGGTGGTCCCCATTTCTGATGGCCATTCCCTGTGCAGAGCAAGGGTCAAATTCTAGTTTTGCTTCAATGGTAGAGTCAAATTAGGGGCCTGTAGGATTTACATCAGCCATAGGGCTGAAATAGCCCCAAGAAAACATCTCTTCAGCCACTCTGTGGGTTGCATGGAGGATGTCTTCCTAACCTCCTTCAGCACACAGCTCTGCTATTCTGTCTTTATGCTGGGCTGAAGATTTGCCCTGAAGAGGATGGGGAGGAGGTCATGCTGTGTCTCTTTTTAGCTCTTTTCCCGAATTCATTTCTCGCCAAATCCTTTACTGTTCCTCCAAACTAAAAATCAAATATAGGTAGTTTCTAAGTGAAACGTGTTAAATGTCTGCTGCTTCCCTTATGCAACCACACATTTTTTTTGTTATTGTATTGTTAGGGGGTGCTCGGTATATACCAAGTAGAGTTAGGGCCCCATCCCCTTTAGCAGCATTTCCCAAGGTTAGGTAGCATGAAGAATTTGGTTGCTGTATACATGAATGAGCCACTGGATTGTGTTTTACATTGTTAGTGTTGAGAATTTGATTTTACACACTGTAATATATTGTTAATTTTTTTAGATTTGGTTTTGTTAAATACACTTTCTGCTAGACTAAGTTTTGCATTTTGACAGTTGATCTTAATGCTTATTCTTGTCAAGATTAAAATTCTTCTAAGATTACAAGCCAGTTACGTTGTTGACTTTGTTTTTAGGAGGACCATTTGATTTGATGTCACGAAGAATAATTGCTGCAAGTAGTCGAGCCATAGGAGAGAGAATAGCCAAAGCGCTTCAGATAATCCCCCTACAAAGGGACGATGCAACAAATTGAATACCACAACTGCACTTAAGTGTGGTAATACTAAGTTTGTCAAGAGTTGTTACATACTCTGTGAGTTTAGAAAATAACTTCCCACGTAAGGTCACATGTTGAACTTAAATGGGTAGTAATATACCTCTACAGAATGTATCTTATTACAAATTGATTTCTAAATAGGGTTTTGAAACCAGACCCATTTGAAACTGTTATTGAACTGATTCTAACAAAGTTTGCAGTTTGTGTAAATAAAACATCAGTTTTGCTGTAAATTTTATTTCCTGTATAGTTTTATAGCTGCTTAAAGGAGTTCACGATAAAAAGGACCAAATCCCATAAAAGGAATTTTTACAATTTATATAACACACTGGAAGACAGGAGAGCAATTAATGCTCTAAATCATGTTACAAAGAGAAATTTTAATGCTCCTGGTTCCAGTTTTCTCATGGTTTCCCCCAATGTAATCTAGGTTGATTGTTGCTTATGAGATTTCCATATGAAGCCTCTAAATTCTTACAGTGCCATGAGTCTGTCCAGAATTTCTCACCGGAGAAGGAAATGTAGAAGTAGATCACATGATCCCAGACCTCACTTTTGAGGCAGTCACATTTAGTTTTTGGCACACTTCAGGGCACTTGTATGTTATCACTGTGGAAGAGGTGATTCAACAATGATTTCAGTTGCTATTGCAGGGAATGTTTAGAGAAATACCTGGAGAAAAGTAGACACATTTATTTTTTAGACTTGTGTGTCCATTACTTCTATAGAAAAACTGACCACTGTTCCTAAAAAATAGGATGTAATGTGGAAGAAGAAAGCTCTGTACACACCTCCCGTCATGCCTTCAGGCAAAAGTCTGAGAAATGAAATGGGCTTTATTCTAATAATTAAAAGTAAGACCGTAAGATGAATGGGTCCATTGGTTTCAGTTGATGCTGCCTCTTGCATATTCTCTACTTGATGTGTGTGCATAGCTCCCATTAACTGTTTAGGGGACTTACTCATACATTTCTAGGGGAGAATCTACCTCAAAGTCTAAAGACTATTTGAAATTCAAAAAATTCTCATTAACTTGGAAAGCAATCCCTACCTCCACCCCCCCAAAATTACAGTATTTTAAATCTTAATGGTAATTTTTCCAATTTCAAAGCCTTAGGGTTAGTTGTCCTTTGCAGTCTGAGTTATTTTTAGAATTATGTTGATATCAGTGGGTACATTGAACAGTTACTGTACATTTTAGAGTAAAATTTAGACAATTTGGGGACTGATTAATAACTAGGGCCAAAAATTTCAGAAGTGTCCACTGATTTTGAATGTCTAATTAAGATACCCCAAGTTATGATCACTTTTGAAAATATGTGGTTCTTATTCATTTTTTATTGTGGAAAAAGGTGTTTTGTATCTTAAAATACAAGCACCTGCAGGTCTCTTGATAAAATTCCTTGGAAATTGTATCAGTTATGTTTTGCTGGTTTTACAGAAATGTTTAATTAGAAACTCCAGTTCCATGCCACTTTAAACAATTAGCCCTAGTGAGATAAAGAATTGTATGATAATTCAGGGGCTAATGACAAGGAGAAGGAACTCATTAGAATTTCATTTCTTGGGGGCCCTGTAGGAAAAAAATAATCAAAATCTTTTGAACTTCACCACAGCTTAATTGTTTTTAAATCTAAGATATGAATGTGGTGTCTTAGCAGGTCTGGCCAATATATTATGTCTATGGCTTTTTGTGAGAAATTTGGGTTTCAGTGTGAAATATGAACTGTGCAGAAGTTCTGATGTTAAACTGATTTGTTTTGTAAAATGGAAATGTATAAAATAGTACTTGATGTGAGAGATGTTTGCAATAATAAAAGAAAAAAGATTGCTTTATTAGTGGTTTGTCTGAAAAGTTTAGATATTTTCATTCTGTGTTTCAAAATGTCAAAGGTGTTTAGACCATATTACAGATAAAATAGTTGCTGGCCAATTTTGATTAATATTAAAACTGTTTTTAATAAAAAATAAAAAGGAGTCAAACTAGAAAACCTTGTATTCTGAAAAAAAAAGAGGAGTCCTTGTGGCATCTTAGAGACTAACAGATGTATTTAGGCATAAGTTGGACATAAGCTTTCATGGGTTATAACCCAGTTCATCAGATGAAGTGGGTTTTAGCCCATGAAAGCTAATGCCCAAATACATTTGTTAGTCTCTAAGGTGCCACAAGGACTCCTCGTTGTTTTTGCTGATACAGACTAACACTGCTACCCCTTTGAAATTTGTATTCTAATTATACCTTTAAAACTTAAATGGCCTAGTTTGTCTGTGAGTGAATGAGAGAGGTCTGCCTATTGAATAATCTATTGCATATTTACAAGAGATAGCAACTGCCTCCTTGCAGCTACCAGATTTGTGACTCCATTTCCTCACTCTTAGTTAGAAGGAATACCCTTCTTGTGACTCCATTTCCTCACTCTTAGTTAGAAGGAATACCCTTCTGTTCCCTCACTCCCTGTCCAAATGTCCCAGTTGCAGCCAAAGACTTTCAATTAGGACTGCATGACTACCCCTTCATGCAAATATTAACATCTTACCATGGGTGGGTTCAACACAGTTGATCAGTTAAGCATAGTACCTGTCAAAATCATTTTGGCTGAAATAAGACGCTTAAAGATGTACAGCCCATGCTTTTTTATTGGGTAACAATTTCACTGTGGAAAAGAGTAAGGCAAGTGAAGCATCCCTTACACTAGAGTTTCCCATGCCAAATGTGTTCCTGGGTGGGGAACAAGTCTTCCTCTCTCACAGCTGGGCAGGAGGAAGGGAAAACCAAAATACAACAGCAATACTGAGGTGTAAGAGCAAATCGTTTCTTATGAGAAGGGATGAGGTAGTTTTTATTTGAATATTCCTGGTTGTGTGGCTCAATGAGAGCCATTCTTCTCTAATGTGACTATGCAGGGGAAGTTACTTCAGAAGATGAAGTGCTGCCTGCTGGAGGTGGAGAGCATAGAGCTATTTACAAATTCCCTGTGTTAAATAGCCCACTTCCCTATTTTCCCTTGGATGGTAGACTGGTGCTATTCAGCCAGCCTGTGTTGTTTTGTGACCTCAGAGGTGATGAACATTTTTTCTGGATTGGGTCATAAAATGACTTGCACCTGAAGAAGAAAAAAGGAAAATCTTTAAAATATTACTTTAGCTCATGCTCTTTGTATACAGTATTTGAGTAAGGGTATGTCTACACTACGGAATAAGGTCGAATTTATAGAAGTCGGTTTTTTAGAAATCGGTTTTATATATTCGAGTGTGTGTGTCCCCACAGAAAATGCTCTAAGTGCATTAAGTGCATTAACTCGGCGGAGCGCTTCCACAGTACCGAGGCTAGAGTCGACTTCCGGAGCGTTGCACTGTGGGTAGCTATCCCACAGTTCCCGCAGTCTCCGCTGCCCAATGAAATTCTGGGTTGAGATCCCAATGCCTGATGGGGCTAAAACATTGTCACGGGTGGTTCTGGGTACATATCGTCAGGCCCCCGTTCCCTCCCTCCCTCCGTGAAAGCAAGGGCAGACAATCATTTCGCGCCTTTTTTCCTGAGTTACCTGTGCAGACGCCATACCACTTCAAGCATGGAGCCCGCTCAGGTAACTGTCACCCTATGTCTCCTGGGTGCTGGCAGACGCGGTACGGCATTGCTACACAGTAGCAGCAACCCCTTGCCTTGTGGCAGCAGACGGTACAGTACGACTGGTAGCCGTCATCGTCATGTCTGAGGTGCTCCTGGTCGCCTCTGTGAGGTCAATCAGGAGCGCCTGGGCAGACATGGGCGCAGGGACTAAATTTGGAGTGACTTGACCAGGTCATTCTCTTTAGTCCTGCAGTCAGTCCTATTGAACCATCTTATGGTGAGCAGGCAGGCGATACGGACTGCTAGCAGTCGTACTGTACCATCTTCTGCCGAGCAGCCATGAGATGTGGATGGCATGCAGTCCTTCTGCACCGTCTGCTGCCAGCCAAAGATGTAAAAGATAGATGGAGTGGATCAAAACAAGAAATAGACCAGATTTGTTTTGTACTCATTTGCTTCCCCCCCTCCCCTGTCTAGGGGACTCATTCTTCTAGATCACACTGCAGTCACTTACAGAGAAGGTGCAGAGAGGTAAATCTAGCCATGTATCAATCAGAGGCCAGGCTAACCTTCTTGTTCCAATAAGGACAATAACTTAGGTGCACCATTTCTTATTGGAACCCTCCGTGAAGTCCTGCCTGAAATACTCCTAGATGTAAAGCCACCCCCTTTGTTGATTTTAGCTCCCTGAAGCCAACCCTGTAAGCGCCCCTCCCTCCATCAGAGCAATGGCAAACAATCGGGCATCTGAGAGTGCTGTCCAGAGCAGTCACAATGGAGCACTCTGATGGGGCTAAAACATTGTCGCGGGTGGTTCTGGGTACGTGTCGTCAGGCCCCCGTTCCCTCCCTCCCTCCGTGAAAGCAAGGGCAGACAATCATTTTGCGCCTTTTTTCCTGAGTTACCTGTGCAGACGCCATACCACGGCAAGCATGGAGCCCGCTCAGGTAACCGTCACCCTATGTCTCCTGGGTGCTGGCAGACGCGGTACGGCTTTGCTGCACAGTAGCAGCAACCCATTGCCTTCTGGCAGCAGACGGTGCAATACGATTGGTAGTCGTCCTCGTCGTGTCCGAGGTGCTCCTGGCCACGTTGGCTGGGAGCGCCTGGGCAGACATGGGCGCAGGGACTAAATTTGGAGTGACTTGACCAGGTCATTCTCTTTAGTCCTGCCTGCAGTCAGTCCTATTGAACCGTCTTATGGTGAGCGGGCAGGCGATACGGACTGCTAGCAGTCGTACTGTACCATCTTCTGCCAGGCAGGCAAGAGATGAGGATTGCTAGCAGTCGTATTGTACCATCTTATGCCAGGCAGGCAAGAGATGAAGATGGCTAGCAGTTGTACTGTACCATATTCTGCCGAGCAGCCATGAGATGTGGATGGCATGCAGTCCTTCTGCACCGTCTGCTGCCAGCCAAAGATGTAAAAGATAGATGGAGTGGGTCAAAACAAGAAATAGACCAGATTTGTTTTGTACTCATTTGCCTCCTCCCCTGTCTAGGGGACTCATTCCTCTAGGTCACACTGCAGTCACTCACAGAGAAGGTGCAGCGAGGTAAATCTAGGCATGTATCAGTCAGAGGCCAGGCTAACCTCCTTGTTCCAATAAGAACGATAACTTAGGTGCACCATTTCTTATTGGAACCCTCCGTGCAGTCCTGCCTGAAATACTCCTTGATGTACAGGCACCCCCTTTGTTGATTTTAGCTCCCTGAAGCCAACCCTGTAAGCCGTGTCGTCAGTTGCCCCTCCCTCCATCAGAGCAACGGCAGACAATCGTTCCGCGCCTTTTTTCTGTGCGGACGCCATACCAAGGCAAGCATGGAGACCGCTCAGCTCACTTTGGCAATTAGGAGCACATTAAACACCACACTCATTATCCAACAGTATATGCAGCACCAGAACCTGGCAACGCGATATCGGGCGAGGAGGCGACGTCAGCGCGGTCACGTGAGTGATCAGGACATGGACACAGATTTCTCTGAAAGCATGGGCCCTGCCAATGCATGCATCATGGTGCTAATGGGGCAGGTTCATACTGTGGAACGCCGATTCTGGGCTCGGGAAACAAGCACAGACTGGTGGGACCGCATAGTGTTGCAGGTCTGGGACGATTCCCAGTGGCTGCGAAACTTTCGCATGCGTAAGGGCACTTTCATGGAACTTTGTGACTTGCTTTCCCCTGCCCTGAAGCGCATGAATACCAAGATGAGAGCAGCCCTCACAGTTGAGAAGCGAGTGGCGATAGCTCTGTGGAAGCTTGCAACGCCAGACAGCTACCAGTCAGTTGGGAATCAATTTGGAGTGGGCAAATCTACTGTGGGGGCTGCTGTGATGCAAGTAGCCCACGCAAGCAAAGATCTGCTGATATCAAGGGTAGTGACCCTGGGAAACGTGCAGGTCATAGTGGATGGCTTTGCTGCAATGGGATTCCCTAACTGTGGTGGGGCTATAGACGGAACCCATATCCCTATCTTGGCACCGGAGCACCAAGTCGCCGAGTACATAAACCGCAAGGGGTACTTTTCAATAGTGCTGCAAGCTCTGGTGGATCACAAGGGACGTTTCACCAACATCAACGTGGGATGGCCGGGAAAGGTGCATGATGCTCGCATCTTCAGGAACTCTGGTCTGTTTCAAAAGCTGCAGGAAGGGACTTTATTCCCAGACCAGAAAATAACTGTTGGGGATGTTGAAATGCCTATCTGTATCCTTGGGGACCCAGCCTACCCCTTAATGCCATGGCTCATGAAGCCGTACACAGGCAGCCTGGACAGTAGTCAGGAGCTGTTCAACTACAGGCTGAGCAAGTGCAGAATGGTGGTAGAATGTGCATTTGGACGTTTAAAGGTGCGCTGGCGCAGTTTACTGACTCGCTTAGACCTCAGCGAAACCAATATTCCCACTTTTATTACTGCTTGCTGTGTGCTCCACAATATCTGTGAGAGTAAGGGGGAGATGTTTATGGCGGGGTGGGAGGTTGAGGCAAATCGCCTGGCTGCTGGTTACGCGCAGCCAGACACCAGGGCGGTTAGAAGAGCACAGGAGGGCGCGGTACGCATCAGAGAAGCTTTGAAAACCAGTTTCATGACTGGCCAGGCTACGTTGTGAAAGTTTTGTTTGTTTTTCCTTGATGAAACCCCCCGCCCTTTGGTTCACTCTACTTCCCTGTGAGCTAACCACCCGCCCCTCCTCCCTTCAATCACCGCTTGCAGAGGCAATAAAGTCATTGTTGCTTCACATTCATGCATTCGTTATTCATTCATCACACAAATAGGGAGATGACTACCAAGGTAGCCCAGGAGGGGTGGTGGAGGAGGGAAGGAAAATGCCACACAGCACTTTAAAAGTTTACAACTTTAAAATTTATTGAATGACAGCCTTCTTTTTTTTGGGCAATCCTCTGTGGTGGAGTGGCTGGTTGGCCGGAGGCCCCCCCACCGCGTTCTTGGGCGTCTGGGTGTGGAGGCTATGGAACTTGGGGAGGAGGGCGGTTGGTTACAGAGGGGCAGCAGTGGCAGTCTGTGCTCCAGCTGCCTTTGCTGCAGCTCAACCATACACTGGAGCATACTGGTTTGGTCCTGCAGCAGCCTCAGCATTGAATCCTGCCTCCTCTCATCATGCTGCCGCCACATTTGAGCTTCAGCCCTGTCTTCAGCCCGCCACTTACTCTCTTCAGCCTGCCACTTACTCTCTTCAGCCCGCCACCTCTCCTCCCGGTCATTTTGTGCTTTCCTGCACTCTGACATTATTTGCCTCCACGCATTCGTCTGTGCTCTGTCAGTGTGGGAGGACAGCATGAGCTCGGAGAACATTTCATCACGAGTGTGTTTTTTTTTCTTTCTAAGCTTCACTAGCCTCTGGGAAGGAGAAGATCCTGTGATCATTGAAACACATGCAGCTGGTGGAGAAAAAAAAAGGGACAGCGGTATTTAAAAAGACACATTTTATAAAACAGTGGCTACACTCTTTCAGGGTAAACCTTGCTGTTAACATTACATACATAGCACATGTGCTTTCGTTACAAGGTCGCATTTTGCCTCCTACCACCGCGTGACTACCCCCTCAACCTTCCCCCCTCCCTGTGGCCAACAGCGGGGAACATTTCTGTTTAGCCACAGGCAAACAGCCCAGCAGGAATGGGCTCCTCTGAGTGTCCCCTGAAGAAAAGCACTCTATTTCAACCAGGTGACCATGAATTATATCTCACTCTCCTGAGGATAACACAGAGATAAAGAACGGATGTTGTTTGAATGCCAGCAAACATACACTGCAATGCTTTGTTCTACAGTGATTCCCGAGTACGTGTTACTGGCCTGGAGTGGTAAAGTGTCCTACCATGAAGGACTCAATAAGGCTGCCCTCCCCAGAAACCTTTTGCAAAGGCTTTAGGACTACAACTAGGAGAACCGCAAATGCCAGGGCAAAGTAATCCTTTCACATGCTTGCTTTTAAACCATGTATAGTATTTTAAAAGGTACACTCACCAGAGGTCCCTTCTCCGCCTGCTGGGTCCAGGAGGCAGCCTTGGGTGGGTTCGGGGGGTACTGGCTCCAGGTCTAGGGTGAGAAACAGTTCCTGGCTGTCAGGAAAACCGGTTTCTCCGCTTGCTTGCTGTGAGCTATCTACAACCTCCTCCTCATCATCATCTTCTTCATCCCCAAAACCTGCTTCTGTATTGCCTCCATCTCCATTGAAGGAGTCAAACAACACGGCTGGGGTAGTGGTGGCTGAACCCCCTAAAATGGCATGCAGCTCATCATAGAAGCGGCATGTTTGGGGCTCTGACCCAGAGCGGCTGTTCGCCTCTCTGGTTTTCTGGTAGGCTTGCCTCAGCTCCTTCAGCTTCGGGTCCCTGTTATGGCCTCTGTCCTTCATGCCCTGGGAGATTTTCACAAAGGTTTTGGCATTTCGAAAACTGGAACGGAGTTCTGATAGCATGGATTCCTTTCCCCAAACAGCGATCAGATCCCGTACCTCCCGTTCGGTCCACGCTGGAGCTCTTTTGCGATTCTGGGACTCCATCATGGTCACCTGTGCTGATGAGCTCTGCATGGTCACCTGCAGCTTGCCACGCTGGCCAAACAGGAAATGAGATTCAAAAGTTCGCGGTTCTTTTCCTGTCTACCTGGCCAGTGGATCTGAGTTGAGAGTGCTGTCCAGAGCGGTGAGAATGGAGCACTCTGGGATAGCTCCCGGAGGCCAATACCATCGAATTGTGTCCACAGTACCCCAAATTCGAGCCAGCAACGTCGATTTAAGCGCTAATCCACTTGTCAGGGGTGGAGTAAGGAAATCGATTTTAAGAGCCCTTTAAGTCGAAATAAAGGGCTTCATTGTGTGGACGGGTGCAGGTTTAAATCGATTTAACGCTGCTAAATTCGACCTAAAGTCCTAGTGTAGACCAGGGCAATATATAGACAAATACTGTGTGTTTCAATATGCCTGTCTGAACACTAGAGGGCAGCTGAACCTAGAAAATACACTGTAGTGCAGGGTACCTTTTAAAAGACCAGTTTTTCCTATTTCTGCTGTCCTTAAAGTGGTGGTGGATAGAAATAAGAGCACTTCTGAATCTGGACCTGAAGAGCTTTGTGGAGCTCAAAAGCTTGTCCCTTTTGCTAACAGACAGTGCAATAAAAAATATTACCTCACCCACCTTATCTTTCTCATGATAGTTACTCAAAATACCTGGAAGTCAATAAGTGAGGATTTGGACCATGTGTGTTGCTGAGGAATATGCAAAAACAATTCTTTTGCAATACTAGCATAACACACACATCCCCCTGCTTGTTTTAAAAAGTACATGTATTGATATATTGAAAGATAGTGACTTTTTTGCAATTAATCAACTCAGTCTTAAAATAAGAAACACCTTTGATCTACACTGTATGTACATAATCTCAGGACATAAATCTAGTAACACAATGCAGATATAAATGATCAGAACTCAATTCATTATGTCCCAGGTAGAGATGTACCTGTTAAGTTGCCCAAAGATCAATAGAGAGCATCAAACTCAATGAGAAATATTTAGCCAAAAATATGCTGTAATGAGTTAACACTAGTTCCTACTATCCTTGTCGGTGCCCTTTCATGTACCCTGTTTCTCGCTGGGCTGTCCCAGGACTATGTCTTCAGGGTTAGTTCTCTTACTAAGTAGCAACTGAGCAATTTTACTCTTCCCCCTCCCCCCCGTAGTTCACGCCTCTGCAACTTGTAAAAATTTCTCTGTGGCTATTTGAGAGCTATGAGGGAGAAGAGGTGGGCTGGGGATTGTGGGCTTAAGACCCCTTGGGCTCAATTTGCTCAATTTTCTGAGTGAAGAAAGGGGCACAGGGTGCTAGTTGTGGCTCCCTGATCCTGCACTGCCCAGCCTTGCTTGAGTTAGAGCTGCTCAAGAGCTACCTACATGATTTCAACCCAGTGAGTATCAGCATAGTGGAGCTCTGTTCCACCACAGCCTCCCTCTGCCCCTAACTCTCTTCCAACAAGACCCCTATACTTGGGGGGAGGAGGTGGGAGTGAGGAGCTGGCACAGAAGGCAGCTAAAGTGCTCCCATCAGCTTTACTCAGCAATGAGTGCTCCTAAAACTGGGAAATTAGTCGCTATTTCTGTCCTCTTAGCTCTCAGCCGCGCAAAGTGTAGTTAGTGAATCAGAGGATCTGGCCCCTGGACTCAGCAATGGAGTGTTTTTGGCTGAGAAAAGCAAGGCCCTAGACTCAACTTGGTGGCATTTCTGTTTGTCAGTATGTATTTAACAAAAGACCTTTTAAAATTACCTGTTTCTGAGTCACTGACAACTCAGAAGAAATGCTTATGGGTCAATGTCCTAACACAAGATAATGTGTAAGAAGGGGACCTGTTTTGTGTCTTGCAACAGACCACCAAATCTCACTAAGAAATATAATGACCGATTCCACAGGGGAAAAAATACTGAGTGACCATTGGGGACTTTAAGCTGAGTGATATATGTTGGAGGTCTCACGCTGCCAGTACTAAAACATCCTTGGAAATTGTAAATATTATAGATGACAGTGTCCGAACTCAAAAAGTGTTGCATCCAACATCAGGGAATTTGATATTAGACCTCATATTGACAAATAAAGAACTGATCATAGTGGTAAATTAGTAGTAGCTTGTGTACAAGTGATCAGGACATGTGAACAGAATAAAGTCCCAAACCAGAAATATATAGATAGAGAGATACTTGGTGCTTTGAAAATGTCAGTTTCATAAAGGTGAAAACAACTATGAGCCAAATCATTGAGAGAGAGAATTTAAACAGAAAAATGTGAATGATAATTGGGAATTGTTTAAGAACATTTTACTAAGTGCCCCAAAAGCTAGAATCAAGAAGGAAAACCTCACTGGTTAAAAAAACCCAAGCTGGCTTAGAAGACAGTTATTAAAAAACAAAAACCCACCAATATATAACAAATAAAAGAAATGGAAAGTTAATGGTAATGAATATAAATCAGAAGCTAGGTACAAAAGCTAGGTACTTACACAGCAGGTACTAAAGGTAGACTTTTTAAATCAGCATATCTGGATAACTTATGTCCAAGAGTTTTACAAGTGCTTGCCAAGGAACTCACTGGACTCTTAATGTTGACTTTCATTAAGTCTTGGAACACTGGGGAAGTCCTAGATGACAGGAAGAAAGCTGATGATGTGCCAATATTTAAAAAACAATCAATGGAATGATGAGGATAATTACAGGCCTGTCAGTCACACCAATTCTGGACAAAATAATGCTGATACAGGACTTCATTAAAAAGAATTAAATTAGGGTAATATAAATCAATGCCAGTTAACATGGGTTTATGGAAAGTAGAGCCTGTCAAACTAACAAAGTGTTTTTGTGATGCGATTACGGCATTTGGCTTGGTATCACATGACATTTTGATTAAGAAACTAGAAAGACATAAAATTAACATGGTACGTGTTAAATGGATTAAAAGCTGGCTAACTCATAAGTCTTGAAATGTAACTACAAATGGGAAAATCATCAAGCAGGTGTGTTTTTAATGGGGTCCTGCAAGGTTTTGTTTTTGGCCCTACGCCATTTAATGTTTTATCAGTGACCTGGAAGAAAACATCACTGATAAAGTTTGCAGATGACACAAAATGATAAAGAATGAAAAGAACAGGTCACTGACAGAATGATCTGGATCACTTGGTAAAGTGATCGCAAGCAAACATGGCCCAGATCCACAAAGGTGCTTAGAGGCTAAAGCCCAGACTTAGGTGACTAAGTTTCAGGTTTTGGTCCCAAAGTCCCAGTTTTGGCTCCATTGTGATTTACGAAGCTCCAGCTGCACCCTATAAATGTCTAAACTCATCTGGCACCTAAGTTTTCAGAGGATTTCTGCCTCTGGCTATGTTCACTGCTGCCTCCTTCTAGACACCTAAGGCCCAGAGCAATTCACATACCAGCAAAGATAGGTATTCAGTCACCTAATTCACAAGGCGAGGCCCAATCTGGTAGGCATGCTTAGAGGTCACCCACAAGATCAGGTCCCATTCAAAGTCTGGCCTGCAGATGAGGAGCAACTGCTACCCTTGTAACTTTTAGCCCAGTGGTTAGAGCACTCACCTGGAATGTCAGAGATCCAGGTTCATTTCCCCCCTCTCTGCCTGAAGGAGAGAAAGGATTTGAACAGGGGTCACACTTCACTCAGGAGAGTACACTGACCTCTGGCATATTCTTGCTTTTTCTGTATAACCCAATGACTGTGCCACTATGGATAAATACTGAAATAGTCATTAGTCATTAGAGAGAGAGAGAAAGAGAGCATGCCTTCCCCCTATCAGAGCCTTTCCCAACTGCTGGAGTCTTTCTGAGAGTCTTTCCAGCAGTGGTGAGGTGACATGACACTACACTGCTAAAAATAGCATTGTAGATGGGAGGAACAACAAGGGTCAGTAGAGAACATGTAGGCTATATACTCTGCACCTTTCAGGTGTGTTTGTGTTATACTGGCTTAATCCATGACTCACCATCTACACTGCTATTTATACCCATGCTGTGGGGACGGGGGAACACAGGTATACATATATGTACGCTACACACTGCTGAAAGAATCCTGCAGTGTAGTCACACCCTTTAAGCTGCACATTCTAACCATTTACAATATTTACACTATCACATTGTCTTTGAAGTTCAGTATGTATCAGTTTGTTAAGTGTCTCTGAATCGTACTGGCTTTCTAATTACATGAACCAAACCCATAACAACTTGGTCATCTGGCTGTCCATTAGTTGCAATGACTAGCTGTGGTTGGTCTGGTATGCTTGAGTCTTCTTGTTAGGCATCTGCCATCTGTAGCATTTGTTCTGTTGATTGTTCTTTCTGAGGAACAAACTGTAGATGTTGATCATTTCTTTTGAACTCTCCACATGATTACATATGATCTGGGTGCTGAATTCATTTTCTTTTCAACAGCTGGAGTTGTCCTTTATATCCATCCAATTTGATTCAAACACAATCAGCAGGTTCTAGACTCAGCAGTTCTCTGATTGTCATCTGTTGTAAAAGTGATGATAAGCTCTTTTTGCCTTTTTATCTGATTTGACTACTGTCTTCATGTCTGGCCACTTTGTAGATAGCATCTTTTCCAAAGTTGGAACACTAGTGCTCACTTGTCTTCCCATCAGGAGTGGCGCAGGACTATAGCCAGTGGCTGTTATTGGTATTGATCTGTAACTCAGAAGAACAAGGAATGGATTTTCCTGCCATAGGATTTTCTTGACTGTCTGTACAGCTCTCTCAGCCTCTCATTTCACTTGTGGGTAGTGTGGGCTGCGAGTGTAAGCAGGGTCTGAATGATGCTTCCCTGACAGCCAGTTGGGAGTGGGAGAGACTTTGGGTGTGTTTATGTAAATACAGTTTGCTCCTGCTCTGCTTAGATATTCAGCAGATAGAGCGGTGTCAAAGTAATCAGTTTTGGCTGGTGTTGGGTTACAAATCACTTTAGTTCTGAATGCAGGGGTATGGTTACCAATGTTGTAATTATTGTAGGAATACAAGGAAGCAGGACTGTGCTTAACCTGTCCCAAATGCAGGGGTCACCCTCAGTTGAAAGAACCTCGTTAAGCCAGGGGCTCAAATGCCAGAGCTATCTGAAAGTAAGAGGGGTGGGTACATGTATCCTAGCTAGGAGGAGTGCAAAGCCTCTCCAGGGATTCCCTGGGTCTGGTTTAACCTCTTTCTCCCCCCTGTTCACAGAAAGAGCTAAATAGGCTTTATTGGGAGCCTCTTTTGTTATTTTAAATGCTTAATCAGAGCTGAAATTACTTGAGATGGGGCAATATCTCTGCCTAGTATGCAAAGAGCTGAAAAGCACTGAGAGACTGATGTGCAGAGATCACAGTAGACAGGTAGGTGGCAGCAGATGGTGACTGACAGCTGGCTGGCAAATGAGTGGCTGGAGCAGTGCGGTGGCTGGCTAGCAGAGAGCTGCAGTGAGTAAGTGCCTCCTTACCTCCTCCCAGGGTCTGAGGTGAACTCTGCAGCTGCACCTTTGAACTCTGGGTCTGTACTGACCAAGGATAGTGACTGTGAGTTGGGTGCAGAGAAGGGACGGGCATGTTAAGGGGATGTTTGGGTTGCTGGACTTAAGAATCTGAGGGAGAAAGGACACTGCCCAACTTACTTGGGGGTGGGTCTTTTGCTCATGGTTTATGAACCCTGTTTGCAGTGTTTTCCCAAGTTAATGCCAAGTTACTGCCCTCCTTTCATTAAAAGTTTCTTTTCTACACTCAGAGACTGTGTTTGCGAGTGGGGAAGTATTGCCTTTCAGAGGCACCCAGGGGGTGGTGTTTAATTTTCCCAGGTTACTGGGTGGGGACTGTATCAATGGAAAGGATCTGTGCTGTGTCAGTGGAAAGGATCCCCTACTCATTGAACCCGGCTCTGTTGCTGCTGACTCCGCCTGGTAGAAGGGTTACACTAGTAATATGATCAAAATCACATTTTGTTCAGAATGACTTAAATTCTGCTGCAGTGAATTGTAGTCCATTGTCTATCACTGGTTCTTCTGGAATACTGAGTAATAAGGTGGGGACCAACATATCCTTCTCTAGCCTCTTTGTGTGGAGCCAGGGAGCCACCTAACTCAGGCCGCATAGGGTTTTGACAATTGTATGGAGGGCCGGTTAGGGAAAGCTGTGCCTCCCCAAACAGCCAGGCATGGCCCACCCCCCCCATCCCTCCCCCTGCTTCTCCCCCCCGATTTCCCCCCCGGGACTCCTGCCCCATCCAACTCCCCCCTGTTCCCTGTCGGCCCCCCGAGGACCCCTGCCCCATCCACCCCCTCACTCACTGTCCCCTGACCACCCCTAGAACCCTGTCCCCTGACTGCCCCCCGCCACCCCATCCAACCCCCCCCTCCTTCCTGACTGTCCCACCCAGGACCCCTGCCCCCATTCAACCCCCCTGTTCCCTGCCCTCTGACCATCCCGACTCCTACCCACCCCCCCACCCCCAACCACCACCCGGTTGAACTCCCCTGCCCTCTATTCAACCCCTGCTGTTCCCTGCTCCCTTACCGTGCTGCCTGGAGCGCTGGTGGTGCTACAGCCGTGCCACCCGGCTGGAGCCAGCCACGTCACCGTGCAGCACAGAGCACCGGGTCAGGCTGGGCTCTGTGCTGCCCCAGGAGCTCGCAGCCCCGCTGCCTAGAGCATTGCGCCGGCAGCGCAGCAAGCTGAGGCTACGTGAGAGGGGGGAACAGTGGGGGAGGGGCCAGGGACGAGCCTCCCAGGCCAGGAGCTCATGGGCCAGGCAGGAGGGTCCCGCAGGCCTGACATGGCCCACGGGCCATAGTTTGCCCACCTCTGACCGAACTCATTCCCACAAGAAATACCTTAAGTGGCTAGACTACCTGACTGCAGGTGAGGGGTTACCATTTGTGGCTCACTACCATAGATTCACACCTCCTTCTGCAGCTCAGACTTAGGTGCCTATCTCCATGAGAGGGGTGGGCTTTAGGACACTCCCCTGTCATCAGCCTCTCCCATTGGCTAGCTTCGGTGCCCACTGACTAGCATGCCGAATTTTGTGGATCCCATTCTAAAGCACCTATCTCTCCTCATTCATTATATAGGAAGCTTATGTGTGCACCTCAGGTTTTGTGGATCACAGTGGTGTTCCTGTGATTCTCTGTGAGCCTAAAACTTAGGCACTGCAATGCTCAATGTTCCATTGCCTAAGTCCCTTTGTGGAACTGGACCTTTGTGTTAATATGGCTCAATGTAAAGTTATACACCTAGGATCAAAGAATGGAGGCCATACTGACAGGACGGGCAATTCTATCCTGGGACACAGTGATTTTGAAAATGACTTGGGGTCATGATGGATGATTAGCCAAACATGAGCTCTTAGTGTGATTCTGTAACCAAAAGGGCTAATGTGATCCTTGGATGTAAAAACAGGGGAATATCACGTAAGAGTAGGGAGGTCATATTTCTTCTGTATTTGGTGTAGGTGTGACTGCTACTGCACAACTGAGTTCAGTCTGGTGTCCACAATACAAGAAGGATGTTGATAATTTGGACAGAATTCCAAGAAGAGCCACAAAAACAATTTTTAAGGTTTGGAAAATCTGCCTTACAGTGATAGGCTCCAGGAGCTCAATTTATTTAGCTGAACAAAAAGAAGAGTAGGGGGTGACTTGATCACAGTCGATAAGTACCTACACGAAGAACAAAATTTTGATAATGGGCTCTTCAATCTAGCAGAGAAAGGATGATCCAATGGCTAGAAGTTGCAGCTAGACAAATTGCGACTGGAAATAAGGTACAAATTTTACAAAGAAGGGTAATTAATCATTGAACAATATACCATCAGTGGCAATTTTAAAATCAAGAGTGGATTTTTTTTCTAAAAGATGTGCTGTAGTTCCAATAGGAATTAATTCAAGGTTATACAGGAGATCATATTAGATGATCATAGTGGTCCATTCTGTCCTTATAATTTATGAATGGATCTATGAAAACATCATTTGTTCAATTCCAAAATTTCAGGCAATGTTCTAGGTATCAATGGGCAGAACCCCACTGATTTTGGTGAAAGCCAAAAAAGCCTGAGTTCTGCTAATTTCAGGCCCACTGAGTGACCACTTGGTGCCGTCTGCTGCTGCCTATACATATCACAGACAGCAGATCCCTAGAGGGCTGCACTTTTCATTGTTCATGTAGGCCAAGCTCTGTGTGTTATCCAACTTTTTAAGCGCAAATGGAGGCCTGGCTGGAGGGGGCAGGATGGAGTTGGGAGCGGGTGTGGGGAGGCAAGGGTGAAGTTGGGAGTAGGAGACTGACTGGAATGGCAGTGAGGGTCCCAGCTTTATGGGAGCAATGTGAGGATGGGGACCTAGACAGAGGAGTGGGCAAGGGCCTGGCTGGTGGCCCTATTGGGTGCAAGGGGACCAGCTGGGTGTATGGCTCAACCTACATAAGCAGAGAAGCATGTGACCATCTAGCCTTAATAGTCCCCCCCATCCCTTCTCAAATCTCAACCTATTAAATTATCATTGAGTAGATAAGGAGAGATCACAGAGGTGTAGTTTAAGCTCAGAGTTTACCAGGGCTGCATCATAGGTAGAAAGTAAACAAGCCTCGATGTAGCAAAACCAAAAAAAAAGTTTATAACGGTGAATAAATCAAGAAGGCTTTATCAGTCTTGGGACTCTGTTATAAATGTGTAACAGACCCTGATTACCAGGGTTTTGCACTAGCCTCTGTGGGCGAAGGACAAAGAAATATTTGTTGGGTTTGCCCCAGTATCGAAAGGTGAAAGTAATAAAAGTTCCCTTTACATCTGCTTCCTTGTACATGTAATTACAACCAGCATTCTGATCTCTCACATAAGAACTGCTATCTTCTAAATGTGTTTTCCTAAGAGTGTTAGAGGTTCCTGTTTCAATATTTACTCTAAGGCCATTAGTAATATATTAGCACAGAGGGGCCAAATTGTACTGCCCTTTACTCATACGCCTCAGTTGGCTAAACATGTATAAATGTGATTGTTAATCACAAACTACTATAGCAGAGAGAGAGGTTAAAAGCCCTCATTCTGTAGATACTTAGCTCTTAATATGTCTTTTTGTTGGCGACAGAACAAACACTAATGTAATGTTGCCCATCAAAAGCCATTTAGCTGTTTGAAACTGAAAAAACTTTTGGATTTGGTCTAATAAATATCAGTTACAAAAGAAAGTAAAATTTCCACTCTCTAGCATTTTTGTCTATCTAGTCAACTGGGCCCTCTGCCCCCACTATGACCAGCCACCCTCTGCCAGGCCCTAGTCCCCTACTCTGCCCAGCAGCCCACACCCCCAGCTGTGCCTTTCATCACAGTAGCTAAACACCGTGGAAAATGAGTAAGTAGTGGAGTCTATAACGACGAGGGTGTTATTTCTTTCTGTGCCCCAGTGTGTGAAGTGTGTAGTGCCATTCGGCACCTCCAGAAACTGCAGCCTAGTTCTAACCTGAACCCCGCCCTTCCTTGTTCAGCAGATGGCATTGCCAGTGGAACTGGTAGGAAATTCTACAGTCAGATGGTTTTCCATCTGCAAATGCTGATTTGTCAAAAGCAAAACCTTTCACAGAAATGTGCCGATTTCGATGACTCTTCTGACAGATCACAGACAGGGTTTGAAACTTGCCTGCCTGGTTTTCTGCCAGCTTTCCCGTCAGGCTCCTCAGCAACCCACCCGAAGGACTGTCCCAGGGCCAGGGACTCTGGGGTCTACAGCTCTGTGGCAGCCCGTCATGCAAATTGCTCTGGGGTTGGGGACCCTAGAGCTTACAGGGCTCCCTACTGTGGCCCTGTGGGCTCTCGTAGCTTATAGGCTCCCTGTTGAAGAACTGTGAGCTTGGGCATCCCAGATCCCAGGCCTGCAGTTCAGCCATGACTCCCAAGATGTCCAGGCTCCCTTCTGTGAAGCTAAGAGCTAGGAAACCCTGGGGGACCCAGCTGAGTTTGGGTTCCCAAATTTGGGAACCCAAGTGGCATTTCATTTTGAAAATGTTTTGATTTTTTTGGAAACATTTCTTCTTTCAACTTCCCTTCCCTGGGAAATTTACAATGGCCACTTTTTGTTCTGAAACAGAACACATTGTATTTCAGAATTTCTTGCGGACTAGGAATATAATTCTATTAAACCAACATAGCTCCATTAACATCAATGGAGATGTGCCAGTTTCCACCAGCTGAGGCTCTGACTGGAATATTATTCATTTCAATCCATTTGGCATTAGTCAGTGGTTGTAAGGAAATAGGGTGCACATCCTAGAAATTAGAGATGGAAAAGACCTATGTAGTCATTATTCCCTTGCCAATGCAGAACTGTTCCGCACAGTTTTCTAGTGTTGTCCACTTGTAGGCTTGGGAACGGGTACTGATTACATTCCAGACAGGAAATAATTAAAGTAATTTATCAATTTGCACCCTTTTTATGCTGATGATATTGAAGATTGTGTAGCCGATCTGAAAAGGTTCTGAATGTCAGCTTGCAAATACTGTGAATGATTTTGTGGTTTACTGCTACTTTACATGTGTATTTTTCTCGCAGTTTTGAACGAGGCATAGAACATGAAATGAGAAACTGCCTTGGGTATCTAAAGTCATTTCACTGAAGTTTAATCCTCAGCATTCTTTATCCACTAGAGGGATTCAGTTCACTACATTTAATTTTGGTGTTATACCAAAATGCAGTTAGTAAATCACTCCAATGCAATGCTATCATCTTCACATTTATAAAACTGATAACTTTAGTGAAAGTACAGCAAATCAATCTCCTTGATTAGCCAGTAACGACCAACTTGCCAATAGCATCAGGATTCACATGCCAAGACAGATTTGCTTCCTTCCACAAACAAGCAGCTGCACTGAGTCCAGCAGAGATGCCTACGCTGCCACTCGGTGGTGCACGTAGAGCATTAACTGTACCCATGGTTTGCAGAATAAATATAACATGAACTGTTGTGTGGTGGTGGGTGGTGGTTGTTGTTGTTTTTAAATGAGATCACATATCTGCTGGGAACTGGAGCGAGATCACTATTTCAGGGCTTGATCCTGAATCACTGAATTTAACGGGAACTTCTCCATTGACTTCAACAGGCACAGGCCCCACTCCAATAAAAATTCATGCACATGCTTAATTTAAGCTGATGAGTATCCTCACTAAAGTCAGTAATGCTACTCCCATGTCTGAAGTTAATGTGAACAACATTGCAGAATAAGGCTCTTACTTTATGGATGAGTGGTCTATGTGAAATCTCTTGGGAATTTTGTTATTATTTAATTTTAACATTTAATTTGTGGTAGCACCTAAAGGCTCCGTTATGCTATGTGCTGTACAAATATGTACTAAATGACAGTACCTGCCCCATGAACTAAAGTTTTGTTTTGAAAGTTGTAGGGTTCTTGTTCTGTTTCAGATTTTGGGTGGAGCTCAGAGGAAGAATGAGCACCAGAAATGCAATTAAAAATAAAATGCACAGCCACCAGAAAGCAACAACTATTCAGCTCTGATCCTACAACAAAGCAGTTCCCCTACTCAATCTGAATCTGATTGCCCTACTGAGGTACCTCAGAAGCAGTGTTGTAACCATGTTATCTAATCTTGGTATCTAAGATATTTGTAGAGTGTCAGGATTTCACCCACAGTCACCTTAGTATTTAATGTCACAGCCAGGTCCTGGGTGGCCAAACCCGTAGTCGAGTCAGAGTTAAGAGTCATAAGACAGGAGTGAGCTGGGTCAGGATACCAGGGGGTTAGAAGCAAGAGACAAAAGGGAGATCAGAACCACAAATCAAATGCCAGGGGTCACACTAGGTCAGGATGCCAGGGGAGCAGGAGACCAGAACAGGGTGGAGCCCAGTTATTCGGACAGCTTCCTGTTCCTGCTGCTGGCTTCAGCCAGCCAATCAGCTGCTCCAGGACTCTGCCAATAGGACTGCGGGGGGTGGTGCCTCAAACTGGGGTTAGGTTTCATAGGTGCCAGGTAAGCAAGCATCAGTAGGCTGCCAGATAGAGGGTTGGCACATGGTTGCTCCTACAGACCCCAGTTTGAGACCATGGGTCATGGCATCACCCTCTCCCCTCTGGGTGACATGGGTCCAGGTTTCTCAGGGTGGCTCCTATTGAAGGCCTGAACCAGGGCAGGAGTATGAACAAGTGTATTCCTCTAGGGCCTAGGCTATAATCTTCCCAATTGATCAGGTACCATAATTTGCCCAGTGACACTGGCAGACCAGGTGTCAGCTCTTGCCAAAGACCCAGGCCAATTCACTTGTTTATTCGTATAGCTCAAAGTGATTGTTACTCATATAAGAATGGATTTGGTGTTTAAACTTCATGAAAACTAATGGGATGTTACATGCCCACTTTTCACTTATCTCATCCTATTATAATGTAATAGCAAACATTTACATTGTATATACACCTGTAAATAAATAACCCATCAAATGAGAGAGAAGCCTTGTGTAATGCAAATGAAGAACTTTAGCAGGAAAGTGCTAATTCGTGTGTATTTGAAGGCAAGTGGTCACTGTGTGTGATGATCAGAGAACAAAGACTCTAAATGCACTCCTCTCCACCAATCAAAGAAAGAGCCTACATGGGTGACCCTGTTGACTTGTTTTCTGTGAGAAGAAGTTATAAGTATAGATTCAGGGAAAGATCCTGCAGCTCTAGACAGTTTGGACTCTTACAGGAAAGGGTAGTGGATGCAAATTAGAGATCTCTGGAGACAATCTGGGTATCCTGAAAAGACTTTTGGGAAACTGGCAATTTATTACATCTCTGCCACCATTTGGAATTATGGCCTGTGACTCACCTGTAAATATATTTCACCAGCTTTAACGTCTCATTTTCTTTTCTTAGTTAATAAACCTATAGTTGGTATACTATAGAATTGGCTACCAGTGTTGTCTTTGGTGTGATATCCAGAAAGCAACTCAATCTGGGTGAGTGATTGGTCTCTGTGGACTGGGAGTAATCTGGAATATTTGTGAATTTTGGTATTTTGGTAAATTTTGGACCATTTATCACTAAGTCCAGTTTGTCTGCGTGACAAGATAGATGGGCGGGGGGAGGCGCTGTCTGTGACTCCATGGTAACACTGTTATAGTCACATGTTCCAGCTTCTAATTTTCCACGGGGGTGTTCAACCCCCCACTCAGATCCAGGGCCTGTCCCCACTCCACCCTTTCCCTCAACCCTCCACCCCGCCTCTTCCCACCCCCACTCCACCCATTCACCCAAGGCCCCCACCCCTGCCCCACCTCTTCCCATTCCCTCTCCTTCCCCTTTCCCCCAGCACCTCCTGCATGCCACAAAACAGCTGATCTGTGGTGTGCAGGAGGAGCTGGGAGGCAGGGGGAGGAGTTGATCAGTGAGGGCTGGCAGCAGGCAGGAGTGGGTGGGGCAGGAGGGGAGCTGGCTGCCAGTGAATGCTAAGCAGCCGCAAATTTTTCTCCAGCCATGGAGCACCCACGGAGTCGGTGCCTATGGTTATAGTGATCCAGTAGTTCACATTTGGTACTGGCTTGGTGAAATCTAATTATGGGGTGTCTGTCCGTCCTGCTTTTGACAGTCTGCCCTGAGGTAGGCACTCATGGTCATGAGCCACTTCAGACAGCGTGACGGCCCCATTTGATCTTAGAACTGAGGACTTATGTACAGTGTATTCCTCTTGACTCTGTACCTGTACTGGTGGTGGTGGTGGTGGTGGTGATTGGGCTCTATGGGGCAGGGCCAGCTCCAGGCACCAGCGAAAGAAGCAGGTGCCTGGGGAAGCCAACAGAAAGGGGCGGCACTCCGTTCGTCATTGGGGTGGGACATCCAGGTCTTCGACGGCAATTCGGCGGCGGGCCCTGCGGTCCCTCTCTTTCTCTTTGGCGGCACTTCGGCGGCAGCTCAACCAGGCTTGGTTTTGGGGGTTTTTTTCCTTCACCACTTGGGGAGGCAAAAAAGCTGGAGCCAGCCCTGCTATGGGGAAATGTGTTCTCGGTGTATGGTTTCGGAAGTGAGATGTGGAATACAGGGTAGATTCTAAAGGATCAAGGGAGCTGAAGCTTGAAGGCAACATGGCTGATTTGTTGCCAAATGCAGTATGGGCCAAGGGACTGATAGTCTAGTTTCTGGGTGGGTCTGTCTGTGCAAAGGTGTTCTGTTGAAAGCTATACATTTTGTCCTACAAAGTAGGTCGGTCCCTGTTGTCTGTGTTTGTCTGCATGCCTTTTATAGTCAAGATGTTCCTTCACCTCCTCTTGGATGTGTTCTACCAGGACCGAGGCAGTTGTGGGTGAAATCGGGGATGGTACCCATAGTTGATAAAGAAGAGGCTGTGGCCTGTAGATGCATGATCCGCATTATTGTATGAGTACTCTGCATGTGCTAACAGTGAAGACCAGTCATCCTGGTTGATGTTGTTATAACAGGATAGAAGGATCTGGGTTGATTCTTTCTGTTTGACTGTGAATGTTAGGCATAGGACAGGTGCATGTAGACTCCTCATAAACGTAGGGCCTCATGTCAGGAGCAGGCAGTAAACTGTGGTCCATAGTCAGAGGTGATATGATCTGGAGGCCATGAAGACAGATTACATTGTTTATCCAGAGCCGGACAGTTTCCTCTGCAGAGGGTAAACCTGTGCAAGAACAAAAGTGAGCAATTTTAGAAAATTGAAATACCACTGTCAGAATGGTGGTGAAACCACTGGATTCTGGTAGTTCCATCACAAATTCCCAGGGAAATGGTTTCCCAGGGCTGAGATGGGGTGTCCAGAGGATTGAGGAGACTGCAGGGTTTCTGGCAAGGGATCTTGGTGCAGGCACACATCTGGCAGGAAGCTACAAAGGTCTTTATTGTGGAGCACATTCAGGGCCACCAGAAGACACTGGATGTTAATTGTTGGGTTTTATATCACCCTAAGTGTCCTGCCAAGGCACAGTTGGGGAACTGCCACCCTTTAGGTCCAGGGGAACACGGATGTGGTCCTTCACAAATGTGATCTTCTCCTGTGTGTAGTGCAGCTCTTGGTTGACAATGGCCAGCTTCTCAGATGGAATTCCAGAGATGGAGATGAGTGTGAGTAGGTCCTGGAAGTAATTTGCATTAAGAAAGTTATGGGATTTGAGATTGTGGTCTGGTTCCAGACTGGAGCCTTCTGGGTCAGGGTCATATCTTTAGGACAAGACATTGGCCTTGCCATTCCTGATTCCAGGGTGGTAGGTCAGGGTAAGTTGAACTGGGAGAAAAATAGGGCCCATTGGACTTGTCATTGGTTCAAGGCCTTAGCCCTGCAAAGGTATTCCAGGTTCATGTGGTTTGTAAACACTTGGATTGGATGATGGGCCCTTTCCAAGTGGTGTCACCACTCTTCAAAGGCAGTCTTAATTGCCAGGAGTTCCTTGTCCTGGATCTTATAGTTTCACTCAGCAAGTGTGAACTTCCCTGAGTTGTAGGCAAAGGGATGCAGTATTTCCTTGGGTCTCTGGCTTTGGGAGGCGACTGCCCTAATCACAGTAGTAGAGGTGTCTGCTTCCACAGCAAAAGCTTGAACCATGTCAGGATGGGCCAATACTGGAGTGGTGATGAAGGCAAGCTTCAGTTGCTCAAATGTATGCTGGGCCGGGTGACCAATGAAACTTGGTGGGTTTTTTTGGAGTAAGGCAGTAAGGGGCTTGCTTGTTTTGAAGTTTGTGAAGCCTAAAAAATGTTATGGGGGGCTGCCCAGTTGCAGACAGACTAGACCTTGCATGGACCTTCCATCTTGATGCCTCCTGGGGATAGGATGAAACCCAGGAGCTCTGTTGGGGTCTGATCAAATTCGCACATCACTAGTTTACCCATAGAGACCATGTTGTCATAGTCTCTCTGGGTCTGTGCAGACATGAGTGGTGTGTTGGTCCAGATCATCTGAGAATATCAATATATCATCTAAGGACACTACCACAAACTGGTCCAGTAGGTCTCGGAGAACATTGTTAATGAAAAGCTGGAATGTTCTGGAGTATTAGTCAGTCCAAATGACATAACTAAATATTTGAAGTGGCTGTAGGGGGTCCCTGGCCATGCTGTCAGCAGAGTTCTGATGGGAAGGTGTCAAGGTTCCTCCCCCACTCTGAACTCTAGGGTACAGATGTGGGGACCTGCATGAAAAAACCTCCTAAGCTTATCTTTACCAGCTTAGGTCAAAACTTCCCCAAGGTACAAAATATTCCCCCGTTGTCCTTGGACTGGCCGCTACCACCACCAAACTAATACTGGTTACTGGGGAAGAGCTGTTTGGACGCGTCTTCCCCCCAAAATACTTCCCAAAACCCTGCACCCCACTTCCTGGACAAGGTTTGGTAAAAAGCCTCACCAATTTGCCTAGGTGACTACAGACCCAGACCCTTGGATCTTAAGAACAATGAACAATCCTCCCAACACTTGCACCCCCCCCTTCCTGGGAAATGTTCGATAAAAAGCCTCACCAATTTGCATAGGTGACCACAGACCCAAACCCTTGGATCTGAGAACAATGAAAAAGCATTCAGTTTTTTACAAGAAGACTTTTAATAAAAAATAGAAGTAAATAGAAATAAAGAAATCCCCCCTGTAAAATCAGGATGGTTAATATCTTACAGGGTAATTAGATTCAAAAACATATAGGACCCCTCTAGGCAAAACCTTAAGTTACAAAAAAGATACACAGACAGAAATAGTTATTCTATTCAGCACAATTCTTTTCTCAGCCATTTAAAGAAATCATAATCTAACACATACCTAGCTAGATTACTTACTAAAAGTTCTAAGACTCCATTCCTGGTCTATCCCCGGCAAAGACGACTACAGACAGACCCAGACCCTTTGTTTCTCTCCCTCCTCCCAGCTTTTGAAAGTATCTTGTCTCCTCATTGGTCATTTTGGTCAGGTGCCAGCGAGGTTACCTTTAGCTTCTTAACCCTTTACAGGTGAGAGGAGCTTTCCCCTGGCCAGGAGGGATTTCAAAGGGGTTTACCCTTCCCTTTATATTTATGACACGCCCCCCAAATCTCAGCTAGGGTGAAACACTGGCTGGGATTTCTTCCTGGAGCTCTAGGAAAAACAGAGTTAATAAGACATATGCATCTCTAAATATACTACCAAGTACATAAAGACTAACAATATTTTCCACATCTCAAGGACGATTTTAACCAGTTGACTCTGGGAAACTTTCACAGGAGAGTGCATCAGCCACTTTGTTAGAAGCTCCTGAGATGTGTTGGATGTCGAAATCAAAATCTTGGAGAGCTAAACTCCACCGAAGAAGTTTTTTGTTAGTTTCCTTGACGGTGTGAAGCCACTTCAGTGCAGCATGGTCGGTTTGCAGGTTGAAACGCTGTCCCCAAACATATGGGCATAGCTTTTCCAGAGCATAGACAATGGCGTAACATTCTTTTTCAGTGACTGACCAGTTGCTTTCCCTCTCAGACAGTTTTTTGCTGAGAAACACTACAGGGTGGAATTCTTGATCAGGGCCTTTCTGCATTAAAACTGCTCCCACACCACGCTCGGACGCATCTGTGGTTACTAGGAACGGTTTGTCAAAGTCTGGGGCCCTTAGTACAGGGTCAGACATGAGTGTCGCTTTAAGCTTGTTAAAGGCCTTCTGACACTTTCCGGTCCACTGAACAGCATTTGGCTGTTTCTTTTTGGTTAGGTCTGTCAGTGGGGCAGCGATTTGGCTGTAGTGCGGTACAAATCGTCTGTAATAACCGGCCAAGCCTAAGAAGGATTGAACCTGTTTCTTTGACTTTGGGACAGGCCACTTTTGGATAGCATCCACTTTGGCCTGTAGGGGGCTGATAGTTCCTTGACCCACCTGGTGTCCAAGGTAAGTCACTCTGTTTAGGCCTATTTGACACTTCTTAGCCTTAACAGTTAGTCCTGCCTCCCTTATGCGCTCAAGGACTTTTTGTAGATGTTCCAGGTGGTCTGCCCAGGAATCCGAAAATATGGCCACGTCATCAAGGTAGGCGACTGCATATTCTCCTAATCCCACTAGGAGACCATCTACAAGTCTTTGGAAAGTGGCGGGTGCATTTCGCAGCCCGAAAGGGAGTACATTAAATTCATACAGCCCGAGATGTGTGATGAAGGCTGACCTTTCCTTGGCAGATTCATCTAGCGGTACCTGCCAGTACCCTTTGGTTAAGTCCAAGGTAGAGATGAACTGGGCCCGTCCCAGTTTCTCTAATAGTTCATCTGTGCGTGGCATTGGATAGTTGTCTGGGCGAGTTACAGCATTTAGCTTACGGTAGTCCACGCAAAAACGTATTTCCCCATCTGGTTTGGGAACTAGAACCACTGGAGATGCCCATGCACTTTCAGAGGGGCGGATTACACCCATCTGTAACATATCCTGGATCTCCCGTTCTATAGCAGTTTTAGCTTGAGGAGATACCCGGTAAGGTTGGACCCTAATTGGGTGAGCATTACCTGTGTCAATGGAGTGGTATGCCCGTTCAGTCAGTCCTGGGGTGGCTGAGAACGTTGGCGCGTAGCTAGTGCACAGCTCCTGGATCTGCTGTCGCTGCATACGCCCAAGGGTCATGGAGAGGTTCACCTCTTCCACACCACCAGCACTTTTCCCTTCATAGTAGACACCTTCAGGCCACTCAGCGTCATCTTCTCCCTGGGCTGTAAACTGACAAACCTTTAATTCTCTGGAATAAAAGGGCTTTAGAGAATTAATATGGTACACCTTAGGCTTCCGGTTGGAGGTGGGGAATGCTATGAGATAATTAACAGCTCCCAGGCGCTCCTGGACCGTGAATGGCCCTTCCCACAATGCTTCCATTTTATGGGCCTGGAGCGCCCTTAAGACCATGACCTGGTCTCCTACTTTGAAGGAACGCTCTCTGGCATGTTTATCATACCAGGCTTTTTGTTCTTTTTGAGCATCCTGTAAGTTTTCTCTAGCAAGGGCTAAAGAGGTTCGGAGGGTGTTTTGTAGGTTGGTTACAAAGTCCAGAATGTTAGTTCCTGGAGAAGGTGTAAATCCCTCCCATTGCTGCTTCACCAACTGCAATGGCCCCTTAACCTCACGGCCATATACAAGTTCAAATGGGGAAAACCCTAAACTGGGATGTGGTACAGCTCTGTAGGGAAAGAGCAACTGCTGCAACACTAGGTCCCAATCATTGGAGTGCTCATTTACGAATTTACGTATCATGGCCCTCAAAGTTCCATTAAACTTCTCCACCATGCCATTTGTTTGATGGTGGTAAGGAGTGGCAACCAAGTGATTTACCCCATGAGCTTCCCAAAGGTTTTTCATAGTTCCTGCCAGGAAATTAGTCCCTGCATCTGTGAGGATGTCGGAGGGCCAACCTACCCTGGCAAAAATGTCTGCTAGTGCCTGGCACACACTTTTAGCCCTGGTGTTGCTTAGAGCTACTGCTTCCGGCCATCGGGTGGCAAAATCCATGAAAGTCAGTATGTACTGCTTTCCTCTGGGTGTCTTTTTCGGAAAAGGACCCAGAATATCCACAGCTACTCGCTGAAATGGAACTTCAATGATGGGGAGTGGCTGGAGAGGGGCTTTGACCTGGTCTTGGGGTTTTCCCACTCTTTGGCATACCTCACAAGACTGGACATAGGTAGAAACATCCTTGCCCATTCCCTCCCAGTGGAATGACCCCCCCCAACCGGTATTTGGTCCTGTTCACCCCAGCATGGCCACTAGGGTGATCATGGGCTAAGCTCAAGAGCTTGGCCCGGTATTTAGTTGGAACTACCAACTGTCTCTGAGGATGCCAGTCTTCCTGGTGTCCACCAGAAAGAGTTTCCTTGTATAAAAGTCCTCTTTCTACAACAAACCTGGATCGATTAGAAGAGCTGAGAGGTGGTGGGTTGCTCCGTGCCGCCGTCCAAGCTCTCTGGAGGCTATCATCTGCTTCCTGTTCGGTCTGGAACTGTTCCCTTGATGCTGGGGACATCAGTTCCTCATTGGATTGTGGACCTAGGCTTGGTCCCTCTGGAAGCGATATAGGGGATGGAGCTGTTTCTGTTGACTGTGAACCGCTCTCCGCTGGTGCACTATGTTGGGATTCAGGCTCCGGCTGAGCCTCTTGTGTAGGGTTATCGGCTGCTGCCAGTTCAGGTTCAGTGGGGCCCTCTGGTGTTGAGGTTGCAAGTACTGGATTCAGTGCTGGCACGGGGTCTGGTGTTGGTTGTTTGGCTGGTTCCGGTTCTGGGACTGGTTCCGTCTGGGTCTCTGGGACTGGATCCACTACTGCTGTTGCAGACATTGGCCTGGGGTCCGGGTCCATCACCTCTGACTGGGTCCTGATAGAAGTTTCCGGAACAGAGCTAGGCCTCATGGCTTGTTTAGCCTGGCTGCGGGTGACCGTTCCCACCCTCTTGGCCTGCTTCACATGATTGGCCAAGTCTTCCCCCAACAGCATGGGGATGGGATAATCATCATAGACTGCAAAAGTCCACATTCCTGACCAGCCCTTGTACTGGACAGGCAACTTGGCTGTAGGCAAATTGAAAGAGTTGGACTTGAAGGGTTGAATCGTCACTTGGATCTCTGGGTTGATTAAATTGGGGTCCACTAAGGAAGCATGGATAGCTGACACTTGTGCTCCGGTGTCCCTCCACGCGGTGACCTTCTTCCCGCCCACACTCACAGTTTCCCTCCGCTCCAAGGGTATCTGGGAGGTATCTGGGCCTGTGGACCTCTGGTGTGATTCCGGTGCAATGAACTGTAATCTGTTGGGGTTCTTGGCGCAGTTGGCCTTTACATGCCCCAGCTCGTTACACTTAAAACATCGTCCATCTGACGGGTCACTGGGGCGAGGAGGGTTGCTGGAGAACGGGGTGGTGGGACGATAAGGGGTCTGGAGGGTTCTTTGGGAGGTAGGTGGGGTTTGGGCGGCCCCCGGTAATAGGGTGTGGTCTGGGGTGGTCCCTTCTGGTCTCCGCTCCAACTGCAACCAGTTTTCTTCTTCTCTGCCACCTCCACCCATCTGGCTCCAATCTCTCCTGCCTCAATTACAGTTTTGGGTTTCCCATCTAGGATGTATCTTTCTATTTCCTCAGGAACACCCTCTAAGAATTGTTCCATTTGCATTAGGAAGGGCAAATTTACTGGAGATTCAACACTTGCTCCTGATATCCAGGCATCCCAATGTTTCACAATGTGGTAGGCATGTCGGGTAAATGACATGTCTGGTTTCCACCTTAGGGCTCTGAACCTCCGACGAGACTGCTCGGGTGTTATCCCCATTCTGACTCTCGCCTTGGATTTAAACAGTTCATACTTGTTCATGTGTTCTTTAGGCATTTCAGCTGCCACCTCAGCTAAGGGTCCACTAAGCTGCGGCCTCAGCTCTACCATGTATTGGTCAGTAGAGATGTTGTACCCAAGGCAGGCCCTTTCGAAGTTTTCTAGGAAGGCCTCAGTATCATCGCCTGCCTTGTAGGTGGGGAACTTTCTGGGATGGGAAGTGGTACTTGGAGAAGGATTACTAGGGTTTGTTGGGATATTCTGCTGAGCCTTTATCTTCTCCATCTCCTCCACATACTTCCTCTCTTTTTCCTTCTCCTCCAGTTCTTTGTCCCTCGCTTCCATAGCTCTCCTGTGAGCAGCCGCTTGGTGTTGTTCTGCCTCCCTTTCTTGTTCCTTCTTCAGCCGCATGAGTTCTATCTGTCTTTCATGTTCCCTTTGTCTTTCCTCAGCCTGAAATTTGGCTAATTCGAGCTGTAGTCGAGCCGCGGATTTTGCCATTCTAACCTCTCTGTTTTTAACTAACTTTACACCCGAGGTTTAGAAATAAACAAACAAAACTTGGCTGTAAAATTTTGCTGTGCTGGAATAGAATACCTATTCTCTGATAGTGATTGTCAGCCTACAGAAAAAGACAATTCCCTTGTCTCTGCTCTGGGCCCAAATTAAAGCAAAAAACATCCAACTACTTGGAAACCTGCTTACCCAGCCCAAAGAAAAAAAAATTCCTTTTCAAACCTGTGCTCCTTGTAAAACAAAAAAATCAAAAACCTAAAAAAAAAACCCCTGCCACTTTTGTCTCCAGGCAAATGGGTAGAGCACACCCCCCCTATTTACTTTTAGGAAGAAAAGAAAAAAAGCTCTGAGTTGGAAGACTGTGAATTTCCCTGCAGGAGTTAAGTACACTGCCTCCAGGCAAAGAAAACCTGCAATTCACAAAGATAATCCCCTTTTGTCTCTGCTTGGCCACAAAGCAGAGAAAAACCAAGCTGCTTTCAGTTTCAAAGCTGCTTTCTGGACTTCCTTTCCACAGGAAAAAAAAAATTCCTTTTTAAAATCTGTATTTCTAGTTCAAAAAATCTCAACTGGATCTCAAAATGATTTCAGGTTAATCCCACCACTATGCCACCATGTCAAGGTTCCTCCCCCACTCTGAACTCTAGGGTACAGATGTGGGGACCTGCATGAAAAAAAACCTCCTAAGCTTATCTTTACCAGCTTAGGTCAAAACTTCCCCAAGGTACAAAATATTCCCCCGTTGTCCTTGGACTGGCCGCTACCACCACCAAACTAATACTGGTTACTGGGGAAGAGCTTTTTGGATGCGTCTTTCCCCCCCCAAAATACTTCCCAAAACCCTGCACCCCACTTCCTGGACAAGGTTTGGTAAAAAGCCTCACCAATTTGCCTAGGTGACTACAGACCCAGACCCTTGGATCTTAAGAACAATGAACAATCCTCCCAACACTTGCACCCCCCCTTTCCTGGGAAATGTTGGATAAAAAGCCTCACCAATTTGCATAGGTGACCACAGACCCAAACCCTTGGATCTGAGAACAATGAAAAAGCATTCAGTTTTTTACAAGAAGACTTTTAATAAAAAATAGAAGCAAATAGAAATAAAGAAATCCCCCCTGTAAAATCAGGATGGTAGATATCTTACAGGGTAATTAGATTCAAAAACATAGAGAACCCCTCTAGGCAAAACCTTAAGTTACAAAAAAGATACACAGACAGAAATAGTTATTCTATTCAGCACAATTCTTTTCTCAGCCATTTAAAGAAATCATAATCTAACACATACCTAGCTAGATTACTTACTAAAAGTTCTAAGACTCCATTCCTGGTCTATCCCCGGCAAAGACGACTACAGACAGACCCAGACCCTTTGTTTCTCTCCCTCCTCCCAGCTTTTGAAAGTATCTTGTCTCCTCATTGGTCATTTTGGTCAGGTGCCAGCGAGGTTACCTTTAGCTTCTTAACCCTTTACAGGTGAGAGGAGCTTTCCCCTGGCCAGGAGGGATTTCAAAGGGGTTTACCCTTCCCTTTATATTTATGACAGAAGGTAACTTTCTGTTCTCGCCAGTGAACGAGGTCATGAAGGGTCCATTAGGATATGCCTAAGATTGGGGGAAAATGTGGGGAATGGGTCATACAAATTGTATCATTTTTCTGTGTCCCTGAATAATGGCCTCCAGGGGGACATTCTCCTCTACAACTGGACCTGAGGACAGCAGGGAGCTGTCAATAGTTTTGGTTGTGTCAGGCATGGTCTTGTGTAGCAAGGGGAACTGTAGGGCCTGAGCTGTAGCTGCATCCATGAAATTGTTTGCTGCTCCTAAATTGATGAGGGCCTGTTGGGAGGGAATCTGTCAGGGGGTCCCCCAGGATGTGCAGCTGGATAGTCACCTACAAATGGGAAGCCTGTGGATGGGGCTTAGGGTGTGTCTCAGTGAGAACTAGGGACCTTCTTTCAAGGTCCAGTCTGGTTCCCCGCACGACGCCTGGGTTGGCTTGTTTCCCCATGCTCTTTGGCGTTTGTACTGGGCAGGCCAAGATACCAGGGGCAGTTTCACCACAGTAGAAGCACAGGTGGTGCTGGTGGTACTGTTGGTTTTTTCACGTGTGAGTCATTGGCAAGCTAGATTGGCTTGCATGAGTTCAGTGGGTGATACAAAAATTGGGGTCATGGTACATGATAAGGGAGGCTTCAGACAACCCCTTCCTCCTCCCTTTGTTCTCACACATGATTATCTGTGTGGATGGTGAGGTGCACAAAGGCATCTAGGCCTGTTGGCATCTCTATATGGGCCAGTTCATCTTTGATTTCTTCCCGCAAGCCCCATTGGAACTGGTATCGCTGTGTGCCTTCGTTCCACTTCGTATGTGCTCTGAGGTAGCAGAAGTGCGCTGCATAAGGGGCCACTGTGTGTTGCCCCTGCTGGAGTCCCATCAGCGTGGGTCATTGAAGATGGTGGACATCAGTTGGAGAAAAGCATCCCAGTCCGATGGAACTGGCCTATTGCCTTCCAGCAAGGGGGATGTTAGGATATAGATATGCAGGCCTGCCTGTAAAGGCCTATGCTTTAAGAACTTAGGTGTATATTTATCACTTAGTTAGTTATAGAGGTATAGAAGAAAGAAAGAATCAAAATCACTGTTTTCCTGTGAAAGGGCCTTCTCTCACTGTGACAGTCTGAGGCCTGGTTCTTAAACTAAGGCCTTTGGCTAAGCAGTGGGAGCAGCCATAAGCTGAAAAGCACAGGGTCATGCCCTCACACATTTCAAACCAGTCATACTGAAATAAGGCAATCTGGGGCTGTTAGAAAGGTGATCCAATCTATCATCACCAGATAAAGGGAAGCGCCTAGAAGATGTAAAAGAAAACTTAGTTTGACAGCATCCTGTCTGGCAAGAACTCACTTATCAGTAGCTGGGGTGTGAAATCCTCATTTCTTTGTTGTTCTATCACTGTAGTCCCCACTTCCCTACTGTTTGTCTGTATAATCTCTGTCTGGTTCTGTGATTGTTCCTGTCTGCTGCATAATTAATTTTGTTGGGTGTAAACTAATGAATGTGGTGGGATATAATTGGTTAGCTAATCATGTTACAATATGTTAGGATTGGTTAGGTAAATTTCAGTAAAATGATTGGTTAAGGTATAGCTGAGAATATTATTATATAAATTAGGGGCAAACAGGAAGTAGGTTGGGATTCAAAAATAGGGAAAAAGGAACTTGGATTTAAGCTTGCTGGAAGTTCACCCCAATAAACATCAAATTGTTTGCACCTTTGGATTTCGGGTATTGCTGCTCACTGTTCATGCAAGAAGGACCAGGGAAGTGGGAGGGTGAAGGAAAAAGCCCTCTAACAGGGGTGACCCAGTCTAAAGCATCTCCTGTCCAGCAGGCTGCTCTAAATCTATCGTAAATGAGTTAAACATTGTATTGAGTATTGAAATGAGTAAAAAATGTTAGGATGGTGTCATAAATATAAAGGGAAGGGTGAAATCCTTCCTGGCCAGGGGAAAGCTCCTCTCACCTGTAAAGGGTTAAGAAGCTAAAGGTAACCTCGCTGGCACCTGACCAAAATGACCAATGAGGAGACAAGATACTTTCAAAAGCTGGGAGGAGGGAGAGAAACAAAGGGTCTGTGTGTCTGTCTATATGCTGGTCTTTGTCGGGGATAGACCAGGAATGGAGTCTTAGAACTTTTAGTAAGTAATCTAGCTAGGTATGTGTTAGATTATGATTTCTTTAAATGGCTGAGAAAAGAATTGTGCTGAATAGAATTACTATTTCTGTCTGTGTATCTTTTTTGTAACTTAAGGTTTTGCCTAGAGGGGTTCTCTATGTTTTTGAATCTAATTACCCTGTAAGATATCTACCATCCTGATTTTACAGGAGGGATTTCTTTATTTCTATTTACTTCTATTTTTATTAAAAGTCTTCTTGTAAGAAAAATGAATGCTTTTTCATTGTTCTCAGATCCAAGGGTTTTGGTCTGTGGTCACCTATGCAAATTGGTGAGGCTTTTTATCCAACATTTCCCAGGAAAGGGGGGGTGCAAGTGTTGGGAGGATTGTTCATTGTTCCTAAGATCCAAGGGTCTGGGTCTGTAGTCACCTAGGCAAATTGGTGAGGCTTTTTACCAAACCTTGTCCAGGAAGTGGGGTGCAAGGTTTTGGGAAGTATTTTGGGGGGAAGGACGCGTCCAAACAGCTCTTCCCCAGTAACCAGTATTAGTTTGGTGGTGGTAGCGGCCAGTCCAAGGACAACGGGTGGAATATTTTGTACCTTGGGGAAGTTTTGACCTAAGCTGGTAAAGATAAGCTTAGGAGGTTTTTCATGCAGGTCCCCACATCTGTACCCTAGAGTTCAGAGTGGGGGAGGAACCTTGACAGATGGATTTCATTTCTGCCAAATGATCAAGGACAGGGTAGTTGGAGAAGCTAAAATTCATGTAACAACGAGACTGATGAGTAATGGTTTCTGAGCTGTAGCATTGTATGACATAAAACTTTCACCAGCCCATCCTCTTTTGACATCCTCCCATAAACTTACCCATGGGAGTTACTGAAATTAGTTGCATGTCAAAGCTTTGCTTGGATTGGAGAAACACTGTGGAAGTTTGGGAGGTTTTTTTGCTCTTGCTCTTCTAGGCTCTGAAGCCTGTGCGTGAGAGCTTTGCTGAATCAAGGCACTAATGCTGGCTTGAGATCAGTTGAATACAATTCTGAAACATTTCTAATTTTGAAATGTTTAGCCATTAATCTTCCAAATTTGCATGGTGCAGCCATCCTCAGGAATTTTTGCTTCCTTTGGTGTTAGATATTTTTATCCAGCTATTACTCAGGGTTTGTCTATACAAATGCCTAGTTTGTGACAAGCTGGGATATAACTCTATCCTGCACTAAGTGTCCGTATGGAACCTGCTGCTCCACATTAGAAGTTTCCTAGTTCACTTTAATCTACTTCTGTTTCAAAGCAGGGTAGCTCAGTGCACACTACAGAACTTTTTACAGTAGATGTACACCCCAGCTTGCCGTGAATTATGTGTTAATAGAGACAAGTCCTTAGTAGCTACCATGGAACTGCTAAAATCAATAACTTTAATTTCATAGGTTTCAGAGTATCAGCCGTATTAGTCTGTATCCACAAAAAGAAAAGGAGTACCTGTGGCACCTTAGAGACTAACGAATTTATTTGGGCATAAGCTTTCGTGAGCTTTTTTATTTTTATTTTGTTCTTTTTACCTGGATCAGTAAAGTTGCTTGTTAATGGGCCATATTCCCTTTTTAATCATCACCTGGGCCTTAGTCCCGCGAAGCACTTAAACTCATGCTTTAATTTTACACCAGAATCGTCACATGACTTCATAGAGTATTCTGTGGGACTACCCACATGCTTAAAATTAAGCAAGTGCGTAAGTACCATGTTAAATTAGGGATCTCTGCTTGACACCCAAATGGAAATTCTGGACGGGCAGCCTCACTGACTTTTAGGGCCTCATTAGATGAGACAAACATTATTTTAATAATTGGGTTTGTTGAATCCTCCTTTGTCTAATTCAGCAATAGGAATTATGTTCTCAGCAGCGTTTGTGGCTGACAAATCCCTCCATTTTGCTGCAGCACTTTATCTCACACAAAAGCCATTTACTGCTTTTTATACTTCTGCACCACAAATGTTAGCCCTGTAATTAACAAGCTTTTGAGACTAATTAATGCCTGAGCTAAGATTCAGAGTGTAATACATCTCAACAGCTGTTTCTGGTTTTCCAAAGCAATGTGATTTACCTTAATCCATATTCAGAAGTGTTGAAGATTAATTGCAATCACCATTAGTTTTGCAAGAAACAAAACAAAAAATACACAATATAGATAAGTTCACAAACATCACTAGCATTTCAAGCAATAGAAATGATTATGTTTAGCATATCTAGCAATAACTCATGCTGGCTTTTCCTGGAGAAAAGTCTGTAGCAAACTACCAACATTAGCTAAAAATTCTGATGACTAACAGTACAGGGTTATTTTAATTAAATAGTGTCATATGCACAAACATACAGAATAATAATTTTTTAAATAGCGCAATATGCCCATACTGTATTACTGTATAATAGAGCAATGGGAGTGTTGTGGTTAAGGCACTGGACTGGATTTTGGGAGACCTGGGTTTAATTCTCAGTTCTGCTACAGACTTGCTGTTTGGTCATGGGCAAGGCATTGAATCTCTCTGTGTCTCCGTGCCCCATCTGTGCGGATAATAATACTTGCTTTCTCCTATCCTAGATCCTTCTTGTCTATTTAGATTGTAGAGACTGTCTCATTATACGTGTGTATGCATACATCACCAAGCACAATGGGGTCTGGCTCTTGGTTACAATCCAATACAAAACTACTGTATCATTTGTAGTCTCACACTTCACTATCAGCTTGAATAGAGAAGTTTATGGCTGGTCAACAGGACTGTACTGGAGAGCTAATCTAAAATCCCTCTAACAAATGGATGTTAGTCCTGGGTCCAGGGAGCACAGAAAGCCACACTGGAAAAGACAAATAAATCTGTTCAGCACTGGCAATGAAATTTTCAGCTTAGTCAGAGAAATGCAGACAATAAACAGCCACCTACACCTTGATACAGCTGCTAGGGCTGTTATCAGCCTTTCACTGAACTGACTGATTCATGTACATGTTTCCGTTATCTGAACTCTAAGCACATTGCAAATGTTTACAACATTTGGGCCATCAACAGAAAACTTCCAACTTCACTCAGTGCGGTCAGAACAAATGTACTGGCTCTGAAGAGGAAATGCTGGACTGCTTTAAGAACATAACTGTCTCTATGTGGAACCTCCCCTATTCCCCAGATATATATTACAAGATCAGGCTGAAGCTGTAGCATGTGTTACCAATTTGGGGCGTAATCCCACAGCCATTACTTCCACAAGTAATGATCCTTACTTATGTGAACAACTGATTTCAAACTGACACTGAATGTCTTGTGATTGTGTGTTCATAAGACTTCAGAAGGACTACTCACATATGTCCACCAATCCCAGAGTCATAGGCTTTCATCTTCAATGGTATTTAGGCACCTAACTTCCACTGAAATCAAATACCTAAGAGTAAATAAAATTTTAGCCATAGCCACTGTCATAAATATAAAGGGAAGGGTAACCACCTTTCTGTATTTAGTGCTATAAAATCCTTCCTGGCCAGAGGCAAAGTGCTTTTACCTGTAAAAGGTTAAGAAGCTCAGGTTACCTGGCTCAAAATGACCAATGAGGGGACAAGATACTTTCAAATCTGGAGGGGGGTAAAAGGCTTTTGTCCGTCTGTGTGATACCTTTGCCGGGAACAGATCAAGGATGCAAGCCCTCCAACTCCTGTAAAGTTAGTAAGTAATCTAGCTAGAAAATGCGTTAGGTTTTCTTTGTTTTGGCTTGTGAAATTTGCTGTGCTGGAGGAAATGTGTATTCCTGTTTTTGTGTCTTTTTGTAACTTAAAGTTTTGCCTAGAGGGATTCTCTATGTTTTGAATCTGATTGCCTGTAAGATTATCTTCAATTTTGATCTTACAGAGTTGTTCTCTTATCTTTTTTTGTTCTCCTAATAAAGTTCTGGTTTTTAAGAATCTGACTGAGTTTTTTGGGTCTTAAAAATCCAAGGCTGGTCTGTGCTCATCTTGTTTATTCTCAAGTCTCCCCAGGAAAGAGGGTGTAAAGGCTTGGGGGGGATATTTTGGGGAAATAGGAACTCCAAGTGGTCCTTTCCCTGATTGTTTGTTAAATCACTTGTGGTAGCAGTGTTTACCTAATCCAAGGGCAAAGACTTTGTGCCTTGGGGAAGTTTTAACCTAAACTGGTAGAATTAATCTTAGGGGGTCTTTCATGTGGGTCCCCACATCTGTACCCTAGAGTTCAGAGTGGGGAAGGAACCCTGACAGTCACTCTGGCCATACAGTTAATGCATGAAATGGAAATCTGACTCTCCAAATCCCCTTTCAGCTTCCTGACAGTGATTCTATTTCTCCTTCCTACTTCTATGGGACAGTTTATTTTTTCTCTGACAGATTTAAGACCATGATTCTTTGTCTTTACGTCCTATTATTAGGGTTGGGGTCAAGGCACAGTATTGCTCTTCTTCCTTCAATTTGTTTTTAAACTTCTGGAGAGATGGGGGTGGTGGTGGAAAGTGTCATTTTCCTACAGTGAGGATGACAATGTAAGTACCTGGAAAGAAAGATACAATAACCAAGTCAGTAGCAATCACCTTGCTTAGAAATGTATACACTCCAATTTAAAGTCAAGGGGCCAAGCACTCTAGCTCAGTACTTTGCATGCTCAAGCCTGATATGTTTTACTAACATATTAAGTACTGACAATTTGCTCAGCAGTGACCAAGACACACATGTAAAGACAGTCCCTGCCTCGCAGAGTTTATCAGCATCACCATATTTGTGGTGGGAAGGAGTTTTTCCCCAGGTCAGTTTTCACCTTCCTCTGCAGCATGGGGCACAGATCACTGGCACATTTAAATTAGAGCAGGGGTCGGCAACCTACGGCACGCGGCCCATCCGCTGGCAGGCCATGAGACATTTTGTTTAACGTTGACCATCCGCAGGCACGGCCCCCCGCAGCTCCCAGTGTCTGCGGTTCGCCATTCCCGGCCAATGGGGATGGGTAGCATCAGAATCAAGCCCTTAGATATTACTTAAGAGCTTGTAAAACCTTGAACGAAATGAGTTGAATTGAGACAATATGCTCAAAATCTAAATCTTTTAGAAGGGCATCATGTGCCATCCAGTGAATTGTCTTTAGTCTGGTAGGAGTTGTCAAAATTATTGTCAGACGTTCAGATTGACAGCCTCAGGGGATCCACAGGTTTTCACAGATTTCATTCTGATCTGTTAAACATGCTCCTTATAGAACCAGCTAGGAGCTATTGGAGCTCTTAGTGCTGCTGTGTGTCTTCTTTGTAGTTGCCGCGCGGTTTGTCTCTAAGTCTGTAATAAACTCAGCTAGCCTGTTGAAACATGCACTGTCATATTCTGATCTCAGCCTTACGGATGTTCTCACAGATGCTCTTTTCTCTCTCCACATTCAGCACAATCTGCCCAGCCCAAATATTTCACAGTGCATTCAGCATGCTTCCTGCCTTGTGGCCATGAGAAAAGTAAAAGAGAATTCTCCATTAAAAAGAATATATTTCGACCAGCACAACACTCATTTGAAAAATAAACTTAGCTACTTCCTGTTGGTGGCGCCATTAGTATTACCAAACCCCTGGGATGAGGAGGTTTCATGCTGCTCTCCCCAAAGTAAACAATCCGAGAAATAAGAAGCAACATACAGAGAACTACATGGACTTTTTCAAACATGCAAGGAAAAAAAATGTAGAACAATTTTGAAACCACCCTGTAGAATTCTATAGCTGCAGTATAAGCCTTTCTTAAACTGGATAGGTGAATTTTAAAATTCTAAAGGTCAGGTCTCTTCTAAGTCCTGTGGTGAGTGAGGCTCAAAAAACCCTGAGGCGTGAGCCTAGATTTTTTGAGTAATTTGTATATAGAACACTACTGAGTTCTTTATATTAAATTCAAGATGTGTAACTACAACTTGGGATGAATTAAAAATGGATTTGGAACTGTGGTCATATTGCCTACATCCATGTTGATTCACATCCTCTTATATAGTGTACATGTACCTGTGGCATAGAAATAGTGTACTTCAGTTTGCATGATGGGGAATACCAAGTTCAAATGATTGTTATGAGGCTAATTGATTTCTTCAACATGCACATGGCCTGCATGCAGTCAACAAAATACAAATAAAAATAGGAGTTTAGAAGGACCAAGGTCTACCAGCCTCCAGCCCCTGCAATTACAGGGAAATGATTACATGATATATGTCCAGCTGATCCCTTTGGATGATCTCTGCTCAAAGTTCCAGGACAAGGTGATAATCTCCAGAGGCTCTTGCCAATATCTCCTGGAGCAAAATTCCTCCTCAACCCCGCATTTGATGATCAGTTTAATCCTATGTGTGAGTCTCATCTACAGTCCACTGAAATAAAAAAAAAAACCTCCCACTGACTTCAGGGATCTTTGGATGAGGCCTTGTATGGGAGAGATTTTCCACAAATAGAGTAAATCATCTAATATTATTTGTAATCTAAAATACAGCTTGCATCCAAGTATATGTTAAAATAAGCATTAAGGGCATGAATTAATTATGTTGCTTTTTAGTTAAAAAACAATCCACACACAAATATTTGTTCTCTCCCTCTAAATATTTATAAATCACTTGATGCCCCCATAGCCTGCTTTCCAGTCATTAGGGGCCCCATATGCGGAATTAGTTTCATGCCTCTAAACCTGAGGAGCACCAGCGACAGCAGCAGCAGAAGGGGCAGCGTGCTGTGCTTCATTCCTCTCATTTTGATGCTTTTACAGCAAGCACACATAAGAGCATCTTCTCCAAGACTGCATGAAATCACATAGCATCTGAATTGTCCTTCTAGCTCTTAAACCGTGTAGGAAATAAAGAGATGCCCAGCCAATCTACTTGCTGCTCCCTGGTCTCCTGGAGAGAGTAGAAGAGGAAGGAAACCCTATTGCTCCTTTGCAGCTATAGAAGGCAGAATTAAGCAGAATGGAACCACTGAAAAGGTGGATTCCAGTTATACTGGAAGACCACTTACCATGAAGTGATTTTGAGTAGAAACTGACTTTGTTATAAAGATAGCCTCCAGTTATACAAAACTCCACTTATGGTTAAGTGATCCAAATACAAGCTCATACATCTAGGAACAATGAATGTAGGTCATACAAGATGGGAGACTATCTCAGACTGTCAAGTATCGGGGGTAGCCGTGTTAGTCTGTATCCACAAAAACAACAAGGAGTCTGGTGGCACTTTAAAGAGTAACAGATTTATTTGAGCATAAGCTTTCGTGGGTAAAGACCCCACATGAATAAGGGATAATGGTAAATAACCAATTGACCATGAGGTCCTAAGGTGATGCTGTAGTTCAGAGGGCGAACATGATCATTGGCTGTATAAGCAGGTGGAATATCAAGTAGGAGTAGGTATATTACCTCTGGATATGACATCAGAGAGACCACCACTGGAATGCTGTGTCCATTTCTGGTGTTCACACTTCAAAAAGGATGTTAAAAAATTGTAAAAGGCTCAGAAAAGAACGACAATAATGAATCCAGGTCTGGAAAACATGCAAGAAATGTAATCTATTTAGTTAAGCCAAGGGAAATGAAAGAGGTGACTTAATCATTGTACCCAATTAGTTCATTTTATCATTGAAATGTGTTATTGTCATAGTGAACTCATGTTACATCATATATAATCAATGTGTGATGAACAGATATAAGCAAGATAGGATTATAGAAGTATAAGATTGACAGGTATTTAGGAGGATGACTGTGTATTAGGTATAAGTAAAACTAAGCTGTAATGCAAGGCCTCCATGTGTTTGTAGTTACTGCCTTCATTTTTTGTGTGTTCCTAGAGCCTCCAAATCTCCACCCTATTTATCTTTAAACTGAAGCAACAGGAAGTGGACTCACTATAATTGACCACAAAATGGTCAGTTCATTCAATTTAAAATAAAGGCTACATCATGGTCTACAAGTACTTACATGGGGAAAGAGATTTCTGATAGTAGATTGCTCTTTAATCCAACAGAAAAATATATAATGTGGTCCTGTGGTTGGAAGTTGAAGCTAGACAAATTCAGAAATAAGATGCACATTTTTAACAGTGAGGGTAATTATCCATTTGAACAACGTACCTAGGCATGTGGTGGATTTGCCATCATTTGAAGTCTTTAAATCAACATTGGGTGTTGTTCTAAAAGATATGCTTTAGCTACATTAGAAATTATGGTTTTCATGCAGAAATTACTGGTAAGGTTTTTACGGTTTGTTTTATGGAGGAGGTCAGACTAGATGATCCTAATGGTCCCTTCTGACCTTAAAAAGCTATGAATCTTGTGTGGAAACCGACTGTTACATGTGGGTTGCACTGAATACGGTAAATTGTCGTTAGCTTTACTGTGTTATGTATAGTTACAGCTGCATATTAATCAGAGTTTCCCTGATTAAATTGCATCACCTTCAGATTCTCATAGAACCATGGTTTTCAACCTCTGGTTTGCGGACCCCGGGGAGGCCATAGATTATATCTAAGATTTCCAAAGGGGTCAATACCTCCATTCAAAATATTATAGGGGTCCACAAATGAAAAAAAGGTTGAAAACCACTGTAATATGTAAGGGGACTGTTGCCTCTTACTAACATTCAGTGGGGGTGTTTTAGTTGCTAGTTCCCAGTACTAAAAAGGGGGAAGGGTCAATGGGGAATCAGGACCCTGAGACTGACAGCCCCCAGGAACAATGGGGAGAGGCCAATGCTCCAGGTCAGCCTGAATGGCAGGGTGGGGAGGCTAATCAGAGAGTCAGGAGGCCAGGGAGGTCCCGTCCTCCGTATGAGCTGGATTTGCCTGCATCAGACAGAGTGGGGCCAAGCTAAGGAGAAAGCAGGGGCCCAAGCTGAGCTGGGGAGCAGAGCTGTGCCAGATCCAGAGGGACCAGAAAAGCAGCCCAGAGAGAGCAGACCCTGTCCTGGGAGCAGAACTGCAGCAACCAGACCCAGAGGGGCCAGAAGAGCAGCCCAGGAAGCAGGTCAGTGCTGGGAGCAGTGTCACAGAAGCAGCCTGCAGAGCAGACCTGTCTTGGGAGCAGAGCTATAGCAACCAGAGGCAGAGGGGCCAGAGAAGCAGCCCAGGGAGCTGGAGGCAGAGCAGCAGCAGCAGTGCAGAGACCGAGTGGTGCAGCTGGGGCTGGAGCAGTCTGGAGCTGGGTGCGGTGAGCAGCTGGGGAGACCAAGGGGGACCCTGGGCAGCAGGCCCACCACAGGGAGATGCCTCAGCCAGGGCTCTGCGGGCCAGGCTTGGATCATAACCCTGACAGGGTGGGGGCGACACTGGGAAGAAGGGTCCAACCTGAGAGCGTGTGACCACCACCAGAGCAAGTGTCCAAACCACAGCATCCCTGCAGCACAGCCAGGGCCTGAGGGGAAGGCCTGGGACTTACAAGGAACAGACTGTGAACTGCCCTGACATTCCAGAGACACTGTGATGTTCCCTGCCACAGAGCGGGTTGATGTGTTTCCTTTAACCTTTCCCGTTTTTTCTTATTCTTTTTAAAATTAATTGTTGATTAAATAACTTGCATTTGCTTTAACCTGTATGTAATGGTCAGTGGGTCAGAGAAGTGCCCAGTGCAGAGAGAGTACCCCAGAGTGGGGACACCCTAGCCCCTGTCCTAGGTGACCACAGCAGGGTTGGGGGTCGAGCCCCTCAGGAATCCTGGGCCCAGCCTTGCTGGGGTTATGAGGACTCTGCCAGACAGGAGAGTGGAAGGGGAGTCCTCAAGGGCAGGGAGGCCACTGGGTAAAGGAAGTGGGAGCGAGGACTCAGATCCTTTTGCTAGCCCACTTCACCGGGGTAGTGTAGAACCCAGGAAAGTTCCCAACAATAGCAGGACTATTCCCCCGCTTACAAATAGAACAAATATGCAACTAAAGTTACAAAATGAACTCACCCCAGCTCTTACCCCACTGTGCTTTTCACTTGTCATATGTGATTTAATTCTTGTATAGCTTAGCCACAATGACCCATACCCTTTCCCTGTAACCTTGCTTTATGCCTCTGTTTTTGGTTTTATTTATTTTTTGTACGTTAGTTTGAACTGTAAAATGACCGTTCTTTGTCAAAGGTTAATCTTGTTTTTGCTGAAACCAAGGACAACCCTGCCTGTGGGGGAGTTCTTTTAAGCGTTGACATCAGAATGTAAAAGAATGTTGTGATAAGGGCAGGGCTGGCTCTAGGTTTTTTGCCGCCCCACGCGGAGTGCCGCCAAAACAAACAAACAAAAAAGGCCCGGAGTGCTGCCCCTTGAAAAGAGCCGCCCCAAGTACTTGCTTGGTTTGCTGGTGCCTGGAGCCGGTCCTGGATAAGGGAGATTCACATTGAAAAACGCAGCACTACAAAAGGCATATTCCAGGTACTGTATGCAAGGGCAGCATTTGAGGTATGATTCCAGTGTTGCCAACTCTCACAATTTTATCATGCACCTTGTGATGTTTGGGTTTTTTCTTGAAGCAGCAGCTCCTGGATTGTTGGGATTACAATCTTCTATTTGAGAAGAAAAGAAATGATTTTATATAATGATTTTAAGTCTCTCTCATGATTTTGTGGGGCCTGATACATGATTTTTGAATACTTGGGATTGGAAATACTATGATTCATCCCACACACCTAGTGCATCCCCAGTATGCCATGTTAGGCAGAGTGGACATCTGATGGAAGCAAGTGAATATCACATGGAAGTTCTTTCTATTTCTGAAAGTCTTGCCATGGTCTTTTCCTATCGTTTGAACTTCTAAGAATACCTCTTCCCTCAATGAACGAAGTAGAGAAGCATGAACTTTGGGAATAGGACTCCAAATTTCTGTTTCTCATTCAGAAACAGATAGTCAAGCTTAACCAGTTCAGGCAATATTTATTAAGGAGCCCCCAAAAATATTTCTTGTGTCCAGTTTATGCAGGGAGTGGAGGTCAGGCTTCTTGAGCAGCAGGGGGAGCCATTTCTACAAGTGCCAAGAGAAAGCTGTGGGCTGGTTCTGAACAGCAAGGCCCAGGGCCTAGCATAGCTGCGAGGAAGGAGATTAGCCCACAGGCTGCGAGAGCCATCAGCCCTGAGGCAGAGAAATCAGGGAGGTAGTCCAGTTAAAGGTGAGTGATGCAGTTTTCTAGTATCTGTGTTCAACTACATCATTCATATTCATGAACGGATTGAATTGTTAATCTCAAGGTTTGCAAGACTGTTAGACTGAGTTGGGCAGAGGGTGACTTATTTAGGGAAACTTTTAAGGCTACCAAGAAGTTGGAATAACCTAGGGTAATGTTCAGCAGACCAGAGGTACAGATACATTTGCCATTTCAAACTGCAGAGGCTCAGACTTTAGCGCTGGATGACCAGCTTCAGTCACCAGAGATAACTAAGATGATGGTCATCACGCTTAAACAATAGCCATTTTTATACAGTGGATACTCTCAACATTTTCTTCGAACAGGCAGCTCAGTATTGCCGCCCCCAAGCATGCAAAAATCATGAGTCAGACCCCTAAGACAGACTTAAAAATGAAGAGAGTTTCAAAAGTAATAGATTTGGGTTTCTTTTATTTTCCTGCTGGGTTTTGAGCCTTGAGGGTGCCCATTTTCCAGCTTTTCTGTCTAACCATTACGGCTAGAAACTTTGTTTTAATATGAAAGCTGAGAGTCTCATGGAATCATAAAAATGTAGGGCTGGAAGGTTCACATGAACTGGGCTTTCAGAAGAACACCAGCTATTGTGAGATTTGCAATAAAATAATGAGTCAGCAACACTACAAATACTAGCCGTGATAGAGATATTCCTTAAACATATAATGGGGAACTGGAACTGATAGAACCCATAGAAACTGTCAAATGGAAGACACTTTTAAAGGATACCGACGATAAAGACCAAATCTGTTATATTTGTAGTGGTGTCATGAACCGGTTTTGCATTGTGGAATAATTTGCTGTACGAAAAATAAACAGAATTAAATTTCAGTTTATATAGCATAAGCAAATTGCACACACTGTTGTATCTGTAAACTGGCCAAGGAAGTTACAAAGCTAGCAAATTTGCCTTACTTTTGCTGTTAGCATGGTGGATAATCATCTGTTATTATGAATAATACTTGGTAAGATATTCCTGTCTTTTCTTTTTCCCCATCAATTATTCACTGAAGAGGCTGGCAGAACATGTTAATTAGATGCAGTTGCCCAAACGTAGAGAGACACCCAGCAATAGTTTAATTTTGCCAACAACTCCTAGAGGGCCTTTGGCACGCACCTCGGGTTAAAATGTTAGCAAGCCTCTAAAATGCATCCACTAAATTTGCAATTGTATCAATTCTTTGTGTCACAGGCACCAACTTTCCAAAGTTCCCAGGGGGTGCTCTACCTCCAGCTCTGTCCCAGGCCCTGCCCCTCTCCACCCGTTCCCCCAAGGCCCCAACCCCGCCCCACCTCTTCCTGTCCCCGCTCTACCTCTTCCCTCCCAGTTCTTCCCCCCCACCTCCTGCATGCCACAAAACAGCTGTTCGCAGTGGGCGAGAGGCTCAGGGAGGGAGGGGAAGGTGCTGATCCATGGGGGCTGCTTATGGGTGTTCAGCACCTACACTCCTAGAGTCAGCGTGCGTGAGAGAGACAGAGAGCGCACACGCGATTCTGTTCTTTGTGCAAAAATGTCATGGCGGCAGTTACTGGTTTTGCCTGCACAAATGTGAATTTTCACATGCACTGCGATGAACACACAAATGTTGCAGTTACATTTGTACAGGCATACTGGAAATACATTCGGCTAAAGTCTTGGTGGTACAATTTGGGTTGCTAAAGTAATTTAGAGACTCAATTTAGCATGCGACCAGTTAGCTTTTACGTAACCAATTACAGGTTCCTTTCAGTTTTTTTTGCCACTTCTGTTAGTTGTGCTGCCTGCTACAGACACAGTCTCATTGTACTACTCGCAGCCATGAATCAGAAGTAATCTAAAGTAATGAATGATATTTTACTGTGACAATAATCCCAAATACATCACTGATTAGTTTCTTGGATCCCCATAGAAAACAGGTAATTTTTTTCAAAGTAAACTTGAAATCTACCTAGATTTCAATTGGTTATACACTTCTTTCTTACTTCCTATTCTGAACTGTTGTGTTGTGCAGAGGTGGCTGCATTCCTATGGTGGGAAAGGTGATTCCTGTTTGCAAAGTGCTTTAGGATTGTTTGGAACAAAAAAGCACAACATGCATGTAAGATTATAATATTAACAACAACATTGGTTAGATTCTTCACACTGGGAAGACTGGAAACCATATTAAAAAGGACACAATTTTCAGGGCAGTTTATAATTTCATTATAAAGTTAAATAAAATTATGGAAAAGGCTACTGTACGAGCACTTTGGAAACACAAACCAGAGTGGACATTTTCATTCATCTGCTGAGTGCTCCCAACTCTCATTAATATCAGTGTGAATTAAGAAAACTCAGTATTTACCGAGTGGGATTCCTCACCTTGCAAAATCAGGCCCATGAGTGTAGTTGTATTTATACGTAAACATATATTTAATTGATAAACTTTATACATTGATGACACTTTGCCATGTTGTATTTTCACATGATGGCCCAAACAGTTATGGACCTGACTGTCAGTGTTTGTGTAACCAGATTTTATATATGCCTCTATGTGTGCACACAGTAAGCATCTGTTTGTATGTGTGCAAATTCTTCCCGAGAGCCATAGCACGTATGAAATCACATATGCACTTCACTACACTTGCAAGCATACACCTATGCATGCATCAGGCAATGATATATTTGTGATTGTAGCAACATGCATGGAATTTCGAGGGCAAAGCACAGATTGTAGGAGGGAAGAATTTGGAGGAGGCACCAGTAAGCCAATCTGTGTGCATGTGGCTGGAATTCTAGCTGCAGTTACAGCACCTCTGTAAATAGTTCTCTTAATAAAGAATAAGTTTAGTTTAAGAAACATTGAGTCCTCTTATATTATTACCCAGCATACAGTACATGAAACATGGGCACATTCATTTTCCACACACAATTTACTAGGTTTTTTTCTATAACCTTACACATAGTGCTTGTATGACCAAGAAAAGATCAAAGAACCAGCACAAGAAAAAATGTAGGCTGGTTGAGCTTCATAATTAGAAGAAAGTAAGTTCCTATGGAAAACTGAATAGTTCCTTTGTCATGATGGCGATAATTTGAAATTATTTTTGAGCCCCATTTTGAAAAACAACATGATGGACGCCACCCTAGATATCATCAGAACTCCATTGGTTTAGTTCTCGCAGTAGAAGTGTTTGAACCTAGGATTAAACATTGCATAGTACCAGCCAACTATCAAAGACGAGACTAAGGGTGGGATTTTCAGAAGCACCCAAAGACACCCACTTGTGGCTTTTTTTCCCTCAACGGCGGGATAAAATTCCAGCGCTGATGACCCACCATGGATAATGCCATAACTCCAGGCTCCCAGATGTGAATTATTTAATAGGAGCATCCCATCTGATATCAGCTGCCATGATGGTGCACAAAGACAGCAGCTGTCTCAATGATACATAAGAAAGAGGTGGGTTTGTAACATGCCCAGCTATTTGTATATTGGAAGATACCTTAATTGTCAGGAGGTAAGAACTGTGGCTTTCTTTTCAGAGCTATAACACAACAAACGATAGAGCAGAAATCTGTGTATGAGAGTTGCCTTGTTGGAGCTCACAACATGCATCCTCTGTCCTTAGAGAGACAAGATGGGTGAGGCAGTATCTTTTATTGGACCAACAACATTTGCTGGTGAAAGAGACAAGCTTTCATGTTTACACAGAGCTCTTCTTCAGGTCTGGGAAAGGTACTCTTTCTACTATCCTGGGGCCTTCACGACTCCATCAACACTGCAAACAATCCTTTATCCTTGACATAGTCATTCTTGATCTAAAGTATAGACTAAGGCTACACATTTGTTATGATCATGACTTCTGTGCCAGAAAAAAAAATTGTTTTCATAATAAATTATCTTTTGCTGCCCCGGTCAGCCTGCAACTGAGCAAGATCTCTCCATGAATGTGTACAATGTCCTGTGCAGAATGGGAAAGTCACCTAGGATTTATTTTTTTCCCCAAGATAAAGGATATTTTGCACACAATAATGTGATCCTGTGACTTTCTGTATTTCTTTCTATACATTTGTGACTCCCAATTTTTTCATAATTTCAGATGCCCTAATAATGATTAGCAACACGCACCCCCGTCACCTTTTTGACAGATTTCAGGCTCCACTAAATGGATTTTGAAAACATTGTATTTACTATTAATCCCAGCCCTAACCGTTTCTCACTTTTAAATTCTCCATTGACCATGAATAAGATCTTAAACCTGCAAGCCCTTTCCCCCTAATGGTACTCACTTCCATAGTGGATTTTCCCAATGTCTCAGACTGTCATTTTTAAACTTTAATAACTATTAGATGACACATATTTTAAATATGCACATGGTGACTTGCTCACCCATACACCCTCTTGATCAGATTTATTTTAAAAGATCTTTGGTTTCAAAGCAGTCTTGAATAACTTCACCAGGTCTCAAACTCCCTAAAACAAAATCTGTTGTGTGTATCTTATTGGTGAGAGAGGGAAGCCCTAGATAAAATATTTGCAGATTTTAAAATGTGGACTATTTTTTATCCTCTAATCCTGGTCAGCAGAAGTAAATCTGAGCCTTAGTGACTTATATCTGTGAGATATCTTCATTTTCTCCAGTCCCAGTTGGTTCATACAATCATTATTTTAATCCTGCTCTACCCGGTACCATTTTCTTTACTAAGTAAGTGTTTAGTAAAAGGATTTAGTGAAAAGAAGATTAGAAAAGTATAAAGGCACTGCAGACTGTGCCACAATAAATTATACATTTTAGCCTGCATAACTGGCTAATAATATCACCAGTGAGATATAGAGCATATGGGTTAAGCTTCAACGCACCCTAGATTCCCATGTCACCTCACACAGAGTCATGGGGTGACAGTCCTGCAGTATGAAGTGTTAAACTGTTCAGTTTGTTATAACAGTTCTTATTACACTCCAGAGATCCTACAAAATCCACACACACAGGCATGAGAAGTATGTCGGTGTACTGACATTGCAGAGTAATTGCTGAACAGGACCACCCACCCTACAGGTCCCCAGTTACAAAATTAAACACAAACTCCTAGACCTTAGAGATGACAGACCAAATTTATCCTTGCTGTAACTCCAGTGAACTCAAGGTGTTACACCAGGGTTGGCCTGATGCATTCTGTGTGTTAGAGTAAAACTTCAAGGTAATTCCCAAGAAAATAGCACTGTAACAACCACCTCAGGGATTATAAACAATCTTGCAGATTCAACATAGCGTATAAGGAATGATTGAGTTTCAAAGATAATAGAGAGCAAGGATGAATAAACAGCCTGATAGAAATTAAAAAAATAACTCTCTGGATGTCTTTAGCATTCTACCCCTAGTCTGGAATGACCCCTTGAAAACATGGTTGTCTTTGTCAAACTTTAGAATGCAGCCAGTCTGGCCCAGTGGTGCACTGTTAGCACTGTGGCTGTCCCTGCTTTCCACGCTGGTATTGGTTAGATGTGTGGTACACTGGAGTTTGAGAGGTAGAGTTTCAGGTACTCCGATATTCTATCTTGTGTCAGGGAGCAATAATTTAGGCTAAAGAGAACAATACAAAGGGTACCGCAGGTAACTGTATCTGGCAAATTTACTTTCCCTTCAGTCTGTTTTCATGAATCTCATTCACAAACCTGCTTCACTCGCCTTCTCAGCAGCCAGGCAAAAGGGTGAAGTTAAGAAGCATTGTGACTTAGAGTTCAGTGATTGGTTGGAGAACACCAACTGCTTGCCAATCCCATTGTACCCTGCCCTGACTAAAGGCTCTTTGACAGTTGTCAGTGCCAACTGCCAGCTGCAGATGGATGCGAGCCAGCACGCGCTCACCTACTGGTCAGTGGAGTTGTAGGCAGGTTCCCTGTGTCTTGCCCCTTGGATGCCTGCAGGGAAAGAGAAGCAGGCTCAGAACCCTAAATCAAAACACATTAGCAAAAGTTAGGTCCTGCTGTGTTATTTATTTTAAGCTTATTTTAAATACTTCAACCCTTAGCAGCAGCATCTCCAGGAACCGTGCAAAGCTGCCTCTCAGACTGGCCTCTACTGGAATAAAAGGCCCATGGCATGGCTGACTTGAGCTCATGGGGCCCAAGCTTCAGGGATAAAAATTGCTGTGGACCCAATGTGAGGGTCCCAAAGCTCAGGCTCCAACCCAAGCCCAAATGTCTAGACAATTTTACAGTCCCACAGCCCAAGCCCCACGAGCCTGAGTCAATTGACCCAGGCCAGCTGCGGGTGTCTAATTGCTATCTAGACATACCCTCAGACTCCTCATTCATTGTTGCCCATGGTGGGTCCATATCCTTCCCCTCTCATGCTCTGCCAGTGACTCACAACACTGTGACCTCCTTCCTCTTCCCCATCTACAGCATATCCATAAATTACCTCATCTGTTTTTGGGACTTCAGGCCCAGATCCTCAAAGGAATTCAGGATCAACATCAATGGGAGTTAGGTATCTAAATACCTTTGAGGAGCTGGGCCTCAGCTACCATCTCTACCACTTTCCTTCCTCTCCTCAGAGCTTTCATCCTCTGTTCACTCTCTCATCTGCCACTGTCTTTCAGACATTTCTTCCTGAATGTCATCAGCATGAAGTCAGTATCTCAAACACATAACTTCCCCTCTCTCCCACCTCTCATTTCTACCCCTGCCCCTCTCTTCTGCATCTCACCTCAAACTTTAAGACCCAATATACCACAGCTAAACTCAAATACATGGCATACCAACCTCGCCTCCACCGCCCCTTCACTAAGTCCCTCTTACATTTCCCCACTCTCCAAGGCCCTTTCCCCAAGGTCTCTCTTAATCCCCGGGCCACCCAGGTCACTGATCCAGCCCCTGTAAATTAGAACAGTCCGGAGTCTGCTCTAAATTACGTTCAGCTCTATGACCAGAGAAGGTGGAACACTTACTTCCGCTGAGAATCCAGCCCAATATAGCCAACCCCCCAAAAGTAATACAGAATTAACTAAGACAAATGTGTGTTTCATTGTGAGATTTTATGCCCTTTGGGGTGAAGTGGGGAAGCAGGAAGCAGAACCATTCTTGCTGCAGAATCTTTACTCCCTTTTGTTTTCGCAGCTGTGTTTCATTAGTGCTCAGCCAGACTGCTTTTCCCTATTAGATTTGAAAAGTTCATTATATGGTGATGATTGTCTTTGCATGGAAATGCTGGGATAAGTGTGAATGGTTAGTAATGGGGGTTTCTGAAGACACGTTCCAACCGGGATAGCACATATTCAAAGCATATTAAAAACAAGATATTACTCCCTATGCATTACACACCACATGCTTAGGGGCTAATCCAAAGCCCACTAAAGCTATTGGAAAGACTCCCATTGACTTCACTGGGCTTTGGATCAGGCCATTAAAGCAGTTGGGTTTTTTCCCCCCCCTTCAGAGCGAGCGCTCCACTAAATCGGACAAAATGGTTGATCATCTCCTGGGAACCTGGAATTCAACCTCATGTGAAAACTTTGATGCATACATGAAAGAATTAGGTGAGAAATATTACAGGGTTTTAATGCTTTTTCTTTTAAGTGTCCTTTCTGCCTTTAATGGTCACTGTTTTTAAGTAGAAATAATCTGGGGATCTCTTGCTTTCCAGTCACTTGCAAACAAAGGAGTGACCACTATGAGATGGTAGAATAGGCTATGGGACATGATGGAACTCCTTTTTCCTTAAGACATTCACTGCTATAGTAGACTTGAAATGACACTGCAAGTACTGATCCTCCATTGCCTGGGAATTGCCCAGATAATCTACTACACCTGAAAAAACCTATGATATTTATAAAGTAACTTAATTAGTAAATCATTTGTAAATATTCTAGCCAGAGGTGTTTGTGTTAAAGATGATTACCACTCCCTGATTCCTTTCTTGAGATAACGTAAAAAGAAGTGGGTTTTTTGCATTGATTTTGTTTTAATGACTAAATTTTTGCTTTTATCCTGGAAAATTGAGTTCAGGATACTGAGCAATGGAACCAAGTGGTATACCTGTAAAATGTGGACACATGATGGTACCATCAAAACCTCAAATCCTGTTAAAATACTAAGACTTCCTTCAACTAAGCCAAGAATCCACCACAAATAAGAAGAAAAAGTGATGGTACACATTGTTCAGTTGCCAAATAGAGCCAATCAATTAGAATTAGCATCATTTTCGCAGTGGCCTAATATTGGGTTCTGCTTAATAGTACTACCAAACATTTCTCATACCTCAAATATGACAGTACCATGACAGTGACATCACTGATTCCCTAGTACCAATTGACAATTGCTGGCTTGTTTCTACAGTCTGCCTCTAAGGCAACTGACAACATTCTGAGACACAGCTGTTTGCTCTACATAAAACTTTATTAAAGGACTTGCAATTATAAGCCAAGCCCTCTCCCAAAATGTAGTGATTTAGGCACAATGTAACCCAGATTTGAACAAATCTATGAACTCCACCTCTGATTACCCTTTACGTTTTTTCTAGGGAGGTCTCAAAATCTCACCAGGTCTCCCTTAATAAATTATTTCAGCTTGTTTTGGTGCTGCAATCTTTCTCAAATACAGGCTTTTCGAGGCATAAACTCTGAAGGGATCAGTTTGTCTCTGTCCTTTGTGGGAACAAAGGGCTTAACTAATAATTATTCCCCCAAAACACAGGGCCTCGTTTGTGTTCGGCTTTCCATTCATTGGTCAGTCACTGGCAGTGCTTTATCCAGGATAGGTAAGACTGCAAGCAATGAATAAATAAGCCCTTACCAAGATCAGGTCACACAAAGCAGACTGTGTAAGCCATACTTTTAATGTTGCCTCATAAAATGCATTCTGAAATGCAAGGTACCCATGTCTATTTAAAACTTTTTCTGGGCACCTTGTAGTAAGCTTTATGAGGGAGTGTAGCAGATTGCAGAACTCACCGGCACAGCACCTCCTGCTGGTCATCTTGGAATTAGCTCTTTTCCAGCCTCAGAGCACCCTCTGCTGGCCAGTGGCTCACCTGCCTCAGTTTCATGTCCCTCCCAGACCCCACTGCCCTTTTACCTCAGGGTTCTGCCCCATGCTCTGGGTCTCCCCTTCCTGGGGAACCCCCAATCCTCTAACCCCACCTTGCCTCAGTGGCCACTGCTAGTCATAGAATATGGTTGGAAGGGACCTCAGGAGGTTATCTAGTCCAACCCCCTGCTCAAAGCAGGGCCAGTCCCCAACTAAATCATCCCAGCCAGGGCTTTGTCAAACCTGACCTTAAAAATATCTAAGGAAGGAGATTCCATCACCTCCCTAGGTAATGCATTCCAGTGTTTCACCACCCTCCTAGTGAAAACGTTTTTCCTAATATCCAACCTAAACCTCCCCCACTGCAACTTGAGACCATTACTCCTTGTTCTGTCATCAGCTACCACTGAGAACAGTCTAGATCCATCCTCTTTGGAACTCCCTTTCAGGTAGTTGAAAGCAGCTATCAAATCCCCCCTCATTCTTCTCTTCCGCAGACTAAACAATCCCAGTTCCCTCAGCCTCTCCTCATAAGTCATGTGTTCCAGTCCCCTACTCATTTTTGTTGCCCTCCGCTGGACTCTTTCCAATTTTTCCACATCCTTCTTGTAGTGTGGGGCCCAAAACTGGACACAGTATTCCAGATGAGGCCTCACCAATGTTGAATAGAGGGGGACGATCACGTCCCTCAATCTGCTGGCAATGCCCCTACCTATACATCCCAAAATGCCATTGGCCTTCTTGGCAACAAGGGCACACTGTTGACTCATATCCAGCTTCTCATCCTCTGTAACCCCTAGGTCCTTTTCTGCAGAACTGCTGCCGAGCCATTCAGTCCCTAGTCTGTAGCAGTGCATGGGATTCTTCTGTCCTAAGTGAACGACTCTGCTGTTGAACCTCATCAGATTTCTTTTGGCCTAATCCTCTAATTTGTCTAGGTCCTTCTGTATCCTATCCCTACCCTCCAGCATATCTACCACTCCTCCCAGTTTAGTGTCATCTGCAAATTTGCTGAGGGTGCAATCCACACCATCCTTCAGATCATTTATGAAGATATTGAACAAAACCAGCCCCAGGACCGACCCTTGGGGCACTCCACTTGATACCGGCTGCCAACTAGACATGGAGCCATTGATCACTACCCATTGAGCCCGACAATCTAGCCAACTTTCTATCCACCTTATAGTCCATTCATCCAGCCCATACTTCTTTAACTTGATGGCAAGAATACTGTGGGAGATGGTGTCAAAAGCTTTGCTAAAGTCCAAGGAACAACAGGTCCACCACTTTTCCCTCATTCACAGAGGGAGTTATTTCATCATAGAAGGCAATTAGATTAGTCAGGCATGACTTGCCCTTGGTGAATCCATGCTGACTGTTCCTGATCACTTTCCTCTCCTCTAAGTGCTTCAGAATCGATTCCTTGAGGACCTGCTCAATGATTTTTCCAGGGACTCAGGTGAGGCTGACTGGCCTGTAGTTCCCAGGATCCTCCTTCTTCCCTTTTTTAAAGATGGGCACTACATTAGTCTTTTTCCAGTCATCCGGGACTTCCTCGGATCGCCATGAGTTTTCAAAGATAATGGCCAATGGCTCTGCAATCACATCCGCCAACTTCTTTAGCACTCTCGGATGCAGAGCATCTGGCCCCATGAACTTGTGCTCGTCCAGCTTTTCTAAATAGTCCCCAACCACTTCTTTCTCCACAGAGGGCTGGTCACCTCCTCCCCATGCTGTGCTGCCCAGTGCAGCAGTCTGGGAGCTGACCTTGTTCGTGAAGACAGAGGCAAAAAAAGCGTTGAGTACATTAGCTTTTTCCACATCCTCTGTCACTAGGTTGCCTCCCTCATTCAGTAAGGGGCCCACACTTTCCTTGACTTTCTTCTTGTTGCTAACATACCTGAAGAAACCCTTCTTGTTACTCTTAACCTCTCTTGCTAGCTACAACTCCAGGTGTTATTTGACCTTCCTGATTTCACTCCTGCATCCCCAAGCAATATTTTTATACTCTTCCCTGGTCATTTGTCCAGTCTTCCACTTCTTGTAAGCTTCTTTTTTGTGTTCAAGATCAGCAAGGATTTCACTGTTAAGCCAAGCTGGTCGCCTGCCATATATACTATTCTTTCTACACATTGGGATGGTTTGTCCCTGTAACCTCAATAAGGATTCTTTAAAATACAGCCACCTCTCCTGGACTCCTTTCCCCCTCATGTTATTCTCCCAGGGGATCCTGCCCATCAGTTCCCTGAGGGAATCAAAGGTTCCCCACCCTTCTCCAATTGATCATCTAGCCCCCTTTCCTTGGGGCAGACTGCAGTCTATAATGGCCACTCATCATTGGCAAGGGGTTAGGACTGGCTGCCTCTGCCTATTCCCAGGCTGTATCTCTGCAGCCCTAGTACCTCTGTAGGCTTTCACCAAGGCCTGCAGTGTTACCAGGCTGCAGCTTTCTCTTCTCTTCTCTTCTCTTCTCTTCTCTTCTCTTCTCTTCTCTTCTCTTCAGCAGCTAGCCCCTCCCACTCCAGGGCTAGAGTGAGACTCCTCAGCTTCTGGCTCACAGCCCCTTTATAGGGCCAGCTGTGGCCTGATTGGGCTGGCCACACCTGTGATCAGCTATTCCCTTAGCTGCTTTCACTCCTTTTCCCAGCTGCAGCCCTCTCCACGACTGCTTTTAACCCCTGTTCTGCAGGAGTGGGGCAGCCACTCCACTACAGGCAGGTATTAAAAGTAGGGTGTGGGGAATGAGGAAGATGTCTGTATTATTTCATGTGAATATATATGCCTCCATTTACCTGCTGGATATTATTCTGGCTGACTACACAGCGTTAAATCACAGATCCATAGAATCATAGATTCTAAGGCCAGAAGGGACCATTGTGATTATCTAGTCTGAGCTCCTATGTAACACAGGCCATAGAACATCCTCAAAATAATTCCTAGGGCAAATCTTTTAGAAGAACATCCAATACGGATTTAAAAATTGTCAGCAATGGAGAATCCACCTTGGTAAATTTCTCCAATGATTAATTACTTTCACTGTTAAAAATGTACACCTTATTTCCAGTCTGAATTTGTCTAGCTTCAACTTGCAGCCATTGGACTAGGCTATACCTTTCTCTGCTAAATCAAATAGCCCATTATCAAATATTTATTCCCCATGTGGGTGCTGGTAGACTGTAATCAAGTCACCCCTTACCTTTCTGTTTGTTAAGCTACATAGTTTGAGCTCCTTGAGTCTATCACTCGAAGGCAGGCTTTCTAATCCTTTAATCCAGGGGTGGGGAACCTATGGCCCGCGGGCCGTATCCGGTCCATTGCTTCAATTCTTCTGGCCCGTGGCAAGTCTCCACATTGCAGGCCAGAGGACCGGAGCCTTGGCGCCCCACTCCCCCGTGGGGCTGGAGCCACAAGCGCCAGCTCACTCTGCTGTGGGGGAAAGTTAGGGTCAGCTCCAGCTCCCGGAAATGACCGGCATGTACCTGTGGCCCCTAGGAGAAGGGGTGATCAGGGAAGCTCTGTGCGCTTCCACCACTGCCAGTTCCGCAGCTCCCATCGGCGAGGAACCGCGGCCAATGGGAGCTGTGGGCAGCTCCGCGTAGGAGCCAGACATGACGGCTGCTTCCAGGAGCAGTGCGGAGCCAGGGCAGGCAGGAAGCCTGACTTAGCCCTGCTGCACTGCCGACTGGGAGCCGCCTGAGATAAGCACAGCCCAGCCTGAGCCCACACCCCTAACCCCCTGCCCCAGGGCAGAACCCACTCCCGCACTCCAAACCCCTTGGCCCCAGCCTGGAGTCGCCTCCTGCACCCCAAACCCCTCATTTCTGGCCCCACCCCGGAGCTTAGGGGAAGCCCTGAGCCCCCACCCCCCACGGGGCTGTGTGTGGCCCGCGACTGATTTTTTCTGTGGGTGAGTGGCCCCTAATAGAAAAAAAGTTCCCCACCCCTCTCCAGTTGATCAATATCCTTCTTGAACTGTGGACACCAGAACTAAAAACAGTATCCCAGCAGCAGGTGCACCAGTGCCAAATTCAGAAGCAAAATAATTTCTCTGTTCCTACTTGTGGTTCCCCTTGTTTATGTATCCAAAGATTGCATTAGCCCTTTTGATCACATCATCACACTGGGAGCTTCTGATCAGCTCATTATACACCATGACCCACAAATCTTTTTCAGAGTCACTGCTTCCCAGCCTTGAGTCCTCTATCATGTAAGTATGGCTTACCTTCTTTGCTCCTAGATGTATAACTTTACATTCAGCCATATTAAAACACATATATACAAAGAGAGATCCAAATCGCTCTGTATCAGTGACCTGTCTTCTTCATTGCTTACCACTCCCCCAATTTTTGTGTCATTTGCAAACTTCATCAGTGAGAATTTTATGTTTTTTTCTGAGGTCACTAATAAGCAAGCCCACCAACGGGAGTGGAGGCAAAGGGGCCCAGGGGCCTGGGTGATTAAAAAGGGTAGCCCCCGGCCCTTTTAAATTGCCCAGGCAGGCCACAGGGCTTCTAGGTGCGTGTGACTGCTCCAGGCCCTGCGCTTTGTGGGGCCCCACAGGCCGGCGCAATTGGCCAGTGCGGTCGGTCCTGGAAGTGACGGGTTGGTCCCAGAAGTGATGGATTCCTGAGACACTGAAATCCATAATGGTTTTTTTTCCTGGTAGCATTTAAGAGATCTGAATTATCTTGCTTACAGGAGTGGGCTTAGCCACCAGGAAACTGGGCAAGCTGGCCAAACCCAGCATGACCATCAGTGCTCACGGTGATATGGTAACCATCAAAACCAAGAGTGCCTTTAAAAATAATGAGATCTCTTTCAAGCTTGGTGAGGAGTTTGATGAAACCACACCAGATGACCGGAAAACCAAGGTGAGGATTAAAGCTGTCCTTCACGGTGCTCCCAATCTGCTGCAAAAGGCACAGACAGTTCTTTTCCACATGGTAAAAACACATCTGCTAATTATCAGAGTGGATAATTAGATAAGTTGCACTGAGCTTTCCAGGTGTGTTTAAGTAGAGCTTTTATATCCCCCTAAAAAAGGAGAAGAGCCAGATTCCATGAAGTACATTAGGAATTTTTTCCTTAGATTTATAGAGTTTAAGAACAGAAGGGATCATTAGATCATATAGTCTAACCCAGTTACCTCTGTAACTTTGTACCCAGCTCAAAAACTTATAGGTTAAAGAGCATCTAGAAGAAAGAATTCAATGTCGATAAATGCAAAGTAATGCACATTGAAAAATATAATCCCAACTATACATATAAAATGAAGGGGTCTAAATTAGCTGTTACCACTCAAGAGCAAGATCTTGAAATGATTGTGGAGAGTTGTTCTCTGAAAATACCCAGTCAATGTGAAGCAGCAGTCAAAAAAGTGAACAGAATGTTGGAAATCATTAAGAAAGGGATAGATAATAAGGCAGAAAATATCATATTGCTGCTATATAAATCCATGGTTTGCCCACATCTTGAATACTGCATGCAGATGTGGTTACTCCATCTCAAAAACGATATATTGGAATTGGGAAAGGTTCAGAAAAGGGCAACAAAAATGATTAGGGGTATGGAATGGCTTCCGTATGAGGAGAGATTTAATAAGACTGGGAGTTTTCAGCTTGTTAAAGAGACGACTAAAGGAGGATATGATAGAGGTCTATAAAATCATGACTGGTGTGGAGAAAGTAAATAAGGAAGTGTTATTTACTCCTTCTCATAATACAAGAACTAGGGATCACCAAATGAAATTAATAGGCAGCAGGTTTAAAACAAACAAAAGGAAGTATTTTTTCACACAACGCACAGTCAGCCTGTGGAAGTCCTTGCCAGAGGATGTTGTGAAGGCCAAGACTATAACAGGGTTCAAAAAAGAACTAGATAAATTCATGGATAGGTCCATCAATGGCTATTAGCAAGGTGGGTAGGGATGGTCCCTAGCCTCTGTTTGCCAGAAGTTGGGTATGGGCAACAGGGGATGGATCACTTGATGATTACCTGTACTGTTCATTCCCTCTGTGGCACCTGGCATTGGCCACTGTCAGAAGACAGGATAATAGGATAGATGGACCTTTGGTCTGACCCAGTGTGGCCGTTCTTATGTAAGGCATCCAATCTGAATTTGAAGACATCAGTAGATGGAAAATTCATCCTTCCCTTTGACAGTCTGTTCCAAATGGTTAATCACCCTCACTGTTAATATGTGCCTAATTTTTAATTTGAATTTGTCTGGCTTCAGTTTCCATTCATTTGTTCTTGTTATGCCTTCCTCTGCTAGCTTAAAGAGCTATTTACTATTCGGTGCTTTCTCCCTGTGAATGTGCTTATACATTGTAATAAAGTCACCACTGGTCTTTTTTATTTTTTTTATTTTATTTTATTTTAATAAACGAAACAGATTGAGCTCTTTAAGTGTCTCAACAAAAGGCATTTTCTCCATCCTTCAAATAATTTCTGTGGCTCATTTCTGCACCCTCTTCAATTTTTCAACACATTTTAAAACTGTGAACTCCAGAACTATACCCAGTATTCCAGTATTGGTCTGACCAATGCTGTATACAGAGGTAAAATCACCTTCCTACTCATACTCACTAATTCTCTGTTTATACACCTAAGGATTGCTGTCACAATCCTAGTCATTCCCCCTTCTGGACACTCACCAGGCTGCTGCGTTTGGGTCTCAACATGGTGGTGCCTTTTGCTTTAAGCTTCATCTGGCTCTGGGTTTTTAGGCACATTCTCAGGATACAGATCCTCTGTATAACACCTTTCTTGAGACCCCATGATCCAGCTGCCTAGGTCCTGAAATTAGTACTGGCTCCTTCCATCTTCCCATTAATTTAAGCACACCCTTTCTAAGGGCTCCTACCTTGTGGGCACTCTGGTGTACAGTCTCCAGGGACACATGATACGTGAAGCACACATCACAAAGACTTAGCTAAAGGTTCTTAAACCAATCATTCTCTACTTTAAACAGCACAAAAATTACACAGCTCTAGACAATACAGTAAAATATCTGTATGTCATTCTTGCCTCAATTTCCTCACTACTCTGGAGTATTCTTCAGGATTTGGAACAGTGTCCTTTCAGGATTCCAAGTGCCACCTCCTGGACCTCTCTCCTCCATCCAGCTTCCTTTGACCTTGGCTGGTCCTGCAGTAAAAAAAATAAATAAATCCCCTGTCCTTCCTAAAGCCTGCTCCTTTGCTTTTTAAACCCCTGCTCTGCCAGCTCTTCCCATTTGTTCTCCTGTTTGGGGATTTTCCACTCTCCACTTTCCCTTCCCTGCAGATAAACTTGGTTAAACTAGTTTTCTTCCAGCTCAGGCATCCTCCATAGCATACCCATTGCCCTGTCAGAGCACAGTCATCACGGTTAACAACTTCTTTTAATAGAATCATAGGACTGGAAGGGACCTCACGAGGTCATCTAGTCCAGTCCCCTGCACTCAAGGCAGGACTATATTATTTAAACCATTCCTGACAGGTATTTGTCTAACCTGCTCTTAAAAATCTCCAATGATGGAGATTCCACAACCTCCCTTGGCAATTTATTCCAGTGCTCAACCACCCTCAGTTAGGAAGTTTTTGCTAATGTCCAACCTAAACCTCCCTTGCTGCAATTTAAGCCCATTGCTTCTTGTCCTATCCTCAGAGGTTAAGAAGAACAATTTTTCTCCCTCCTCCTTGTAAAAAACCGTCATTGTACTTGAAAACTGTTATCATGTCCCTTCTCGGTCTTCTCTTCTCCAGACTAAACAAACCCAATTTTTTCAGTCTTCCCTCATAGGTCACGTTTTCTAGACCTTTAATCATTTTTGTTGCTCTTCTCTGGACTTTCTCCAATTTGTCCACATCTTTCCTGAAATGTGGCACCCAGTACTGGACACAATACTCCAGTTGAGGCCTAATTACGGCGGAGTAGAGCATTGTGAAGAATTACTTTTCATATCTTACTTACAACACTCTTGCTAATACATCCCAGAATGATGTTTGCTTTTTTTGTAACAGTGTCACACTGTTGACTCATATTTAGTTTATGGTCCACTATGACCCCCAGATCCCTTTCCACAGTACTCCTTCCTACACAGTCATTTCCCATTCTGTATGTGTGCAACTGATTGTTCCATCCTAAATGGAGTACTTTGCATTTGTCCTTATTGAATTTCATCCTAATCACTTCAGACTATTTCTCCTCCAGATCATTTTGAATTTTATTCCTATCCTCCAAAGCACTTGCAACCCCTGGTATTGTCTGCAAACTTTATAAGTGTACTCTCTATACCATTATCTAAATCATTGAAGAAGATATTGAACAGAACCGGACCCAGACCTGATCCCTGCAGGACCCCACTCGTTATGCCCTTTCAGCATGACTGTGAACCACTGATAACTACTCTCTGGGAACAATTTCCAACCAGTTTTGCACACAGCTTATAGTAGCTCCATCTAGGTTTCATTTCCCTAGTTTGTTTAGGAGAAGGTCATGTGAGACAGTATCAAAAGCTTTCCTAAAGTCAAGTTATACCACATCTTCCCCCATCCACCAGGCTTGTTACCTTGCCAAAGAAAGCTATCAGGTTGGTTTGACACAACTTGTTCTTGACGAATCCATGCTGACTGTTACTTATCACCTTATTACTGTCTAGATGTTTGCAAATTGATTGCTTAATTATTTGCTCCATTATCTTTTGTTTTATCTTTTTGTTTGTTCTGTAGCTTATTCCAGAAGGGGAGGGGAGGGATTGATGTGACAGGGACCTTCCCAGCCCCTGGCTGACTCACTACACATTGAGGCATTCAATCACATGCAGTAATTTCACAAAATTAACCAGAATTCATAAACTGTACTTAGACAAATTTTCACAATCACATTAGCTCTTTTTGCCATAGCATCGCACTGGGAGCTAATGCTGAGTTGCTTGTCCACTATGACCCCTAAAATCCTTTTCAGAGTCACTGCTATCAAGGATACAGCCCCCTGTTCTGTAGTTAAGGCCTACATTTCTTCTTCTAGGTATATCATTTTGTATTTGGATGTAATAAAATGTATTTTGTTTTAATGGGCCTAGTTGACCAATCAATCCAGATTGCTCTGCCCTCATTAATTACCACCCCGGCAATCTGTTTCATCCACAAATGTTATCAGTAGTGATTTTATATGTATTGCCAAAACATGAATAAAAATGTTGAATAGCATTGGGGCTAGTACCTATCATTGCCCATCTATTTCACATGAAAGATCCCCGGATACCTGCTGCTCATCACATTGGGTATGGGCCATAGGGGATGGATCACTTGATGATTATCTAGTCTGTTCATTCCATTGGAAGCACCTGGCACTGGCCACTATTGGAAGACAGGATACTCGGCTAGATGGACTTTGGTCTGACCCAGTGTGGCCGTTTTTATGTTCAGTGTAAAACCCCAAGATAGAAAGTGGGACTTTCTGAGTGTTGAGTGAATAACTTCTTTAACCAGCATGACCATCAGCTCTTCTGGGCAGGGGCTATCTTTCAATATACGTTTGTACAGTAACTAGCATAACTGAGTCCCCCTGCACACTGGGGTAGTATATGTGCCTCTGCTGTAATTAAATTAAATAATAATTTATGTGTGCCTCTGCTCTAATTAGATTAAATAATAATAATCTGGGCAGGATACTCATGTTTTGCTTCTTTCTGTTTCTTCAGAGCATTGTAACCTTAGACAATGGGTCATTAAATCAGGTCCAGAACTGGGATGGCAAAGAGACCACAATAAAGAGACAAGTGGTAGATGGGAAAATGGTGGTGGTGAGTGAATTCATTCTAATTATCTGATCACTGATTAATGCAAAGCCGTAGAGATCATCTAAACAGTTATAGTTTAATTTTACATTCAATTTTTCTCCTTAAATAAATGTGGCTTATGTTAGAAGTGTGATTGGTTGCATAGGGCAGGAAGAGAACATTAGCAAATAGGCTGACTTAAGTTAATATTGAGGAATATGGGACAAGAGGAAAGATGGATTGGTGGTTAGCATGGAACTCAGAAGCCGTGTGTTCAAGTCCCTACTCCACCACACATTTCCTTTATAACTTTGGGCAAGTTACTTAGACCCAGATCCTCAAAGGTATTTGGTTACCTAACTTCTGTTGATTTCAATGAGATTTAGACACCTACATACTTTTAAGGATGCAGGCCTTAAACTCTCTGTGGGATAAAAGTACTTCCATATCTTAAAGAGGTGTTGTGAAGATAAATTCATTTAAGATTGTGAGGTGTTCAGATACTGTGGTTGTGGGGGCCATATAAGTAAGACAGAAATGAAGACGCTCAAAAGATGGCTGAATTCATACAAATATTAGTCTTTAACATATATTTTGATTTTTTTTGTAAATCAAAATATATGTTAAAGTTGGAAGGAAATGTGAAAAGGGGAAATACTAATACCAATAACCTTATAATATAGTGCACATTTTTCTTTGCACAAACAAAATGGATGAGATGATTTTTCTTCTCCCTCGTTGTATTTAAAGTGGGATTGTCTTTACTGTTTTGCTGTGAGAAAGTACAACTGTTTTGGTGAACTCCTCTTTTGTCTTCTAGGAATGCACCATGAATGACATCACCTGCACTAGGATCTATGAGAAAGCCTGAAGAAACTCTGTCAGTACCCTGCTTGACTAAAAATTGGAGTACTATAAACTTAACTGTTGTAGGTACTTAATAAAAAGCTTACAAATGAAGTAAATACTTATTGCCTTTATAGTGGTGTCTATAGGCTATTGAGTGGTTGGATTTTCTTTAAAAAGGTTGATAGTGCCTGATGCTAAATTTGCCTCACTAAAAGAATCTGCCCCATGACACCATTGATCCTAACAGCATTATGCACTTGCCACCAGCCACTTTTTTTTAAAATTACATTTTGAAAAGAATTGTATATGAGCCCTGAAAATGTTTTCTAATTACTGGGCAATGCACACTCATTTCAGTGTTTATAGAAGATTCACAGTACCTCAGACCAGGGGTCTCAAACTCAAATCACCAGGAGGGGCCACATGAGAACTTGTACATTGGCCCGAGGGCTGCATCAACCCCCTCTCCCACTTTCCCTCCCCCTTCCCCCAGGGCCGCACGGGGCCCTCAGCACCACGGGGTTGGCAAATCCACAGGCCGGCTCCAAAGTCCTGAGGGGCCGGATCCAGCCCAGGGCCATAGTTTGCCCACCCCTGGCCTGGAGGTAGGCTGGGGACGCAGCGCGCTGGGGAGGGTACAGGGACGGGGCCGCAGGGAGCTTGGCAGGCCGCAGGGACGAACCCTGTAGGCCGCATGTTTGAGACCCCTGCCTTAGACACTGCCATTACAGCTGGACCAGCTGAGGGAACAACATAAG